>NW_027040518.1:0-1351599 GCF_037179485.1 Ochlerotatus camptorhynchus
CGTAAAATTGGCGGTTTATACAGGTGTGCATAAATCGGACAACTGCCTGGATTGCCATAGTTCGTAAATAAATTTGCGGATTCACCGTAGATTATAAAAGTGGCGGGTTCACCATAAAAACGTAAAATTGGCGGGATAGCCATGAATCGAAAAATTGAAGAATGTACATTGATCAGACAAGTGGCGGATTCGCCTTAAATCGTAAAATTAACGGGTTTGCCATAGATTAGACTAGTAGCGAGCGACGGTGTCGTCAAATACCGTCCGCAACTGGCGGGTGTGGAATGATTTATAGGAAGATGGTTACTTTACCACAATACAATAATATATAGTACTTAGCCGCAAAGATAAATGATGTTAGTTGTTAAGTTATGAAATGAGGCAAATTATGATTGATTTTATTACATATATTGTTATCTTATGGCTGGTTTGGACAGTAGAATCAAACCTTTCCAAGCATAAGGCTAAAAATCTCCTAAATAAAGGAAGAAAAAAAAACCTTTCCAAACAAGTGTTGAGTCTTCTCAACTACCTGTCGCGTGGGCAAAGTGGAAGCGAGACTTGGAAGCGTATTTCAATTCTGAAAAGATTGACTCGCAATATGACAGGAGATCAAAATTGCTGTACCTGGGAGGCTCGGACTTGCGTGACATCTACGACAATTTGCCAGAGTGTGGTAATGTATCATACGTTTTGAGTGACCCGCCGTATTATGATGCCACTATTGCTAAATTGGATTCACATTTTGAACCATTTCGCCGTCGGACGTATGAGCACCATCAGTTTCGGCAAATCGCTCAGAAGCCTTCAGAGCGTTTCTCCTATTTTGTTCTTCGTCTAAGATCACAAATCAAACGGTGTGAGTCGAGAAGCCAGATGAGATGATATTGGATCAAATCGTTGAGAAATGTGCTTCGGGAAAGCTTCGCCAAAAGATGCTCAAGACGGATATGACTCTAGAAGAGGTTGAGGCATTTGGAACCAGCATGGAAAAAAGTGAGAAAAAGCCAAACGCTGAAAGTGTTAACACCAGAATATTCAAGATTCCGAAGCTCCCATAATCTTAAAGGAGGATTTTACAACACTGTGTTATTCATTGCAACTGAGGATTTAGAAGAAACCGTTTCACTCGTGATTGATGATTTGCGTTTTCTAAGAAAGTATAAACAATTGAAATTGAATATAAGTAAAGTTCACGGAATCGTGTAGATGATGTTGTCTCTGCTGTTATTTATGATGAGACAATTGATCGCGTTCAGGAAATTAAATATCTCGGCGTGATTATTGATGATAAACTCAAGTTCAATTCTCATATTGACAATGTCATCAAGAAAATCGCTAAGTAGTATGGAATTCTATGCCGCTTGTAAAACGATTTAACTATTGATAGTAAAATACAGTTATACAAATCAATCATCTTCTGTGTTCATTTATTAGGTAGTTAGTGGTATGCTGCCTCGATATTTGTGTGATCGGAGGAAGTGATTTTCATAGATATAATACTAGAAACGCGGATCAAGTTAAAAACACCACGTCTTTTGAATAATGCTTCACAAAATTCATTATTTTTCAAAGGTAGAAACGTTTTCAATTCGGTGCCTAGACACAACAAGCGTGCAACTACGCTAACAGAATTTAAGAAACGCTACATTTCACATGTAAAAGCTGTTTATTGATCAGTTATATTTTTATGAATTGATAAATAATGTATCTTGACGAAGTTATCTCTAACGGATTATTTTATATGAACACTGTCATAAAGACATTTAAGTAATTTGTGTAGCAGTTACAAAAAACTACATTGTTCGCCACGATGGTGATGATGAATTTTTAGTTTTTGATTTTGTTGTAGTAATAGTAAAAAAAATTGAGTAGTTGTTACCGTTTTGGTTCCTGTACCCTACTTACCAATTTTGAGCGAAAGAAATCAGGAGATAGGATAGCGAGGAATACACATATTCATTGTGAATTCATTCAGTATGTCAGTTTCTTGTATGCAATATTGTCTTGTTTTTGAATGTAAATATAAGGAAATATGTAAGTCAAATGAAAAACCACTCCCAAACCAACGGTCCAATTAAATATTGTAAGCCAGTCACACCAACAACGCATAACACAGAACACATGACGGGAAGGAGTAAGGATGAAGGTGGGCGTTGGAAACAGGAGAAGAATATGGACAAGCGGATAGTGCAAAAGTGGGAGGGAGGTGAAAATGGGCTTAGGTCATTGGGGAAGCTACTGGGTCAAGCTGAACTAAAGGTTCTCTTTCACTTCAGCCATTGCACGAAATAGATCGATCTGCCAAGTTTGCTATAAGTTTGAAAAGGAGTGAAGTATACAGAGTCGCCTACAAATACCGGCAAGTACTGCATAAATACGGAGTCAGGTAGGACCCAATTAAAACCCAGTAGCGATATTCCCAGCCCTAAGACCACCTCTCCTATTCCAATCAGGACCCATTAAGTACGGGCTAAACCACGAGGGCGTCCGTTTACAAGCCAGCCCCGTGTAGCAAGCGTCCATCGGTAATGCACCGACGACCACTGAGAGACCACCGTCGATCACCCGATCGAGTCCCAGTGCAACATCCGTCGTGCCACACGGAGACAACCGTCGAGCACCCGCATCCACCGGGAACAGATCGTTCATCCGCCGCCGAAAAACCCCACCCACTGAAGAATCCCGTCATCGCTGGCCAGCAATCTACACATCTACACTACATACATAACAAGTGAGTGAGACAATAAACTAGTAAAAAGTGATTAATAGGTGTTTTGTGCTTCTTTTTTTTTCTTATTTATTTAGGAGATTTTTAGCCGTAGGCTAGTTCATCTCCGTCTTTGTGCTTCTGATTAGTATCGACAAGCCAGGAGCCGACCTTGAAGCTCTAGGGTTTCGAGCTCGAGCTAGCCAACAAAAGAGGCGAGTGTAGCCCACCCCAAAAGATCTCCGTGGCTAGACCAGAGGTTAGGGTCTTTTTTTTTAGTTTTTTATACAAGGGGGAATCTGCTCCCAGACTCCTGAGAAGATAACTCAGGGTGTGGGAATGGGAGAAATAGCTCTCCCGACCCACTAAACCTTACCCTGTGCTCTGGGCCCTTGCCCTCCCCGGAACCGCCCGAAAGCATTACGTCATGGGAGGGGGCCGCTTGCGCTATGGCGCATCACTTGATGTTGTGTCCGACGTGGCACTCGCTACTGCACAGTGAGCAGCTGTGCAGGGCCTTCCTCTTGTTGTTCGCTGTTCGTTGTTCGCCCGAGTTCTAGAGCAGACGTGATAGCCAGCCAACTGTCCAACAGGGCAGCTTAGGACAGATGTGACCGCTTACCACCTGCGTGTGCTAAGCACTCTAAGAACCCGGCGTCACTCCTGCCTTTGCACAACGAGGGTTTGTGCAGGGCTTCTCAACCTCCTGGGACGAGCTGGATGGGGTTCCAGCGTCCCTACTCTGCGGTAGTTCGTTTAGCCGCAATATCTCTCCCTTGGGTTCGATAATTAGCGTTTCCAGGGCACACCACGAGGAGGCGAACTACTTCATGCCCCAGAGGTGTTTTTGGTTGATGCCTATAGCATATTTAACAGGGATTTTATTTCTGTAATTGTAACCAACTCGATTGTGTTTGAAAACCTGGTTAAAATGTTTATATTTAAATATCTTAAAGATAACTCGTCCAGCTCAAACCTCTGTAGGGGTAAGAGGTGGGACCATCATCATCATCATCAGTATCATCAAAAGTAACAAAAAATGAATATTTGATGGCCAACATACATTGTTCAATATTGCCCATATCTGAGGTTTAGTTTTTTGGACAAACCATAAACAACTTTATTGAATAAATCAGCAAAAAAGGCTATCTTCCATTTGATTCCACTTAATTAATTTTGGTATACATGACAGATACGTATTTCGACTACAATGTGCAGTCTTCATCAGTGTCATTCCCACTATCAAAATCTAACCCCCTTAAGTACTCATTCCCTAGGTAAGTCAAGATCACAGGTATAAAAATGAAGCTACAATGTGTTGAATCTGAACCTACTCAACTAATAAAAACCAAAGATTTAAGTATTTAAACTAAAGAAGAAAATCTATACAACTCTCTAATAAGGAAAATCCCAAAGGCTTTACTTCAACTTTATTGCAGACCGCAAATCGATATGACTATTTACTGTGTAAAGTGTGTTAACCATTTAATACCAATTACACTTGGCCAAGTGCTATGCGTATACCTACAGGCAGTCTTCGGTATTGAACATACAACATTGTGTTCGAGATGAACGTGTTTTCGCTGTGTGGCGCTTTTCATGTTTGCACTTACACATAAACTTTTTACCCTTGTGTTCGAACATGTATCATACATGTGGGAGCGTCCAATGTTTGTACATGATGTTTGAACATTGTGTTTTGAACGTCTAGAACAAAAACAGTGCAGCGAGTGTTTGAAGGTATAGGGAGTGGTTAAACCGAAACTCTGCAGGATTTTTTTATTATTATTATTAAACTACAATTAATATCCAGAGCCTTAATTTTCATTTTGTAAGGTAAGTAAAACATAATTTTATATGCTGGGCGTCCCTCACCTCCCAGTTACCTCAATCATCAAATATTATTTTGATTTCTCGGTCTAAAATTACATGCATTGCGCGTAATTTAATGCATTTGATATATTACGTTGGTAAAAAAAATGTATAGAGAACATATGAATTTTTTATCAACATTCGCTTTCATAGCGATAATAGAGAAAGTTAGAGTGCATTGTGTCAGTCATATGTTTTCATCATGAAAGTATTCTACCGAAAGTATTCTAGAAGAAGTTTTCCAATTGAAAACATTGCCATAGTCCATTCTATATGCGCGAGTATTCATGGCCGATAGTAAGGATAACAATAACAAACTAATATTTTTGGCAGAAGCGAAAGTGAGGATAACAAACTCCCCACTAAAAAATGGGATTACACAAGTGTGCGTGTTATAAACGTCAGAAAGGTCAATAGAGACGTGTACGACAAACAGCATGGCAAATTTCGCGTCGCTATAACTGTTCGTTCATTCACCACCCATACAAAGTAACACCAGATTAGACTTCACAACCGATACCTAACAGTGTAGGCTTGATGAATATTTGAAATTTTATGTTTTATTAGATTATTATGGGTTTTATTTTTTACATTATTTTTTTTTAATACACCCGGCCCTTTTTTTAAGCGATCTTATTTTCCATTTTTCCGGTGTTCAAATAAAACCAAGCTTGATACAACTGATGTCAACAAATCAAAAAAAAAACCAAAGAAAACTATGGTACCTACATCAATGGGGTTCTTTAAGCGTATTGAGGAAAATGCATAATCGTAATCTGCATTAAAAGTGGAACCCAAACCCAAAATTTCATCTATTTTGGTACACTGGAACTATTTTAAATAAGCACGATTACATTTGCAAAAATCACCTTATTAGCGCCCCTCGTTGTCACTTTGTATGGGAGCGAGCTGTCAGTTTGTTAGTTTAGCGTCAAACAGTGAAGTTATTATTTTGCTTCAAACCTTGATTTAAAAATCGAGATGAAAGTGTGTGGGTTCGAAAAAAATATCGCTGTGCTCAGAAAACGAAGCTTTTTCAGATGATGTATAAAAAATGATACATTTTTTAAAATTAAAGAACCCTATTGTCTGACTTCACCACAGAAACCGAAAATGGATAAAAAATTACCCCCGTAAAAAAGGGTTGGGTGTACGTTAGTTTTGTGACTTTAATTTTACAATCAGTGTGTTTTTATTAGGAAAAATGGCGAAATTCAATGTAAAGGAAAAGTTTTTCCGATTTGACGAAGGATCACAGCTATTTAAGTGCTTGGTGGAAGGATGCCGCAGCATGTTAAAAGGGGCAGATAGCAGCTTAAAGCGCCATGTTGTTCAACAACATCCCGCTGTCGCAAAACAAATCGGTTTGGATGGATACAAAAGGCCGATGAATACAGAAGTTGGACAATCCGAAGGTCCATCAGTAAAAAGGATGAAGACAATTTCAGTACAAGTTGATCCTGACAATTTCTTTTGCGGACTGGTGAAAATGTCCGCAGTTCACAGCCTACCGTTCAATTTTTTTGATAGTGAAGCTTTTCATGAAACAACTGGTATTATGTCTAAGGCCCTTGGAATATCCTCCAATTCCAAGGCAATGGTTTCTTCAATTACGGATGTGGCCAATAAAATTAGAGAGCTGATTACAACTGCTATTCAGTCCCGTATGGTCTGTTTCAAATACGACGGTGCATCACGTCATAATCGCAAAATCTTTGGAATTAATGTACAGTATCTCGAAAACGGTCAGTTCATTATCCGTACTCTTTCAATGCTGGAAATGAAAGAGAGACAAACAGGTGAAAACTTGAAAAAACACATTGAAAATGTGCTCAAAAGCTATGACCTAAATCTTTTGAATGTGTACTCGGCCACAACTGATAATGGTCAAAACATGCTGAAATGTTCTAGCAATTTGCGAGTTGAACAAGATAAATCCTTGATGCTACTGTCAGATGACGATGACGTATCGTTCGAGAAAGAGGTGGAATCAGTTGAGAAACCTGAAACGGAAGATGAAAGTGATGAGGCTGAATCAAATATGGAAGTGATGCTACGAGATCTAGAGGAATCATTTGTTAAGTCAAGCGATGGGTGCATTGAGAAAATAAAATGTGGAGCTCATACCCTAAATCTTGTGGCCAAAGATGTCCTAGACAATGAATCAGAAGCATTCCTTAAAGTGGTTCGTAAATTGGTTAAAGCTGCAAGGAAGATGGAATTCAGAACATTTTTTGATATCGTCAAGATTCCTTTGCCACGAATTGATTGTGAGACACGATGGGGATCTACTAAGATCATGATCGACAGTATTTTGAGTCATGAAGGCTTTTACCGAGATGTAGGCAAACAATGCGCTGAACTAATGCTAAGTGATGAAACATGGAGCTTCATGAAAGAATACAGAGAGGCATTCGAACCGCTGTTTTCAGCCACAAAAGCATTTCAACAAGAAAACTTTACGTTTGGAGATGCATTCAAGGCGTTCAAAAAATGTCAATTCGACATGAAGATGAAGGTAAATGGACAAAATCGATTTGCAACTCCAATTGTTGACGCTTTGAATTCAAGAATGAAGGAAATGTTCAATAATAGAGCTTTCAAGGCCGCACTGATCTTTGATCAAAGATGGTGTTTTGTGGATTCTCCATTCTTTTCAAAGGAGGATAAACTATCTGCCATTGTAAGTATCATTGATATCATAGACAAACAGGCATAACTTTTAGATCAATTTCCCATTTAAACCATCATTATTGATCTCAGTAACGACATCTCGTAAGCTCTGTAAGCTTGTATGCGAAATTGCAAAAGATGTTGCATACAAGTTAGATGCGTGAATATGTAGTGATCCGATAGAAGTGCTCCGTCAATTCTTCCTGGAGTATATCTGATTTGAACTTACCAAATAATATTTGAACTCGTCAAACACGTGATCGATAGCGAAGAATGAAGAGTTACGTCTATTTGTCTGTGATAATATTACTTATAATATTTTTCCTTGAAAATATTGTGGCAGTTTCTACAATGCATTTCTTTTTAATTTATTCGTATTCAGGATCATTTGCTCAAAGTGGATTCAATTCTTCATAAGTTGAAAGCTAAAGGTTATCCTGAAACAGAAACAGGAGAAACCTCGGTGACTTCTTACGATGAAGACGAATTTGATGCTATGTTGGCAGAAGAATGCAGTCAAGCTAGAACTACGTTTGAAACATCACAATTGGATCTCAAATTAAAACTTCTACAACTGGCGAATTCGAAAACGCGATTGCCGATAAATACGGACACCATTCAATACTGGCAGGCTAAACGATACGAAGACCCCGAGCTATATGATTTGGCTATGACTGCATTAGCTGCTCCAGCAACGCAAGTTTCGGTAGAGCGCTGTTTCTCTGCCGTTAAAATACTACTCGACGAACGCCGGCTGCGAATGTCCGCTGACTTGTTAAATGACTTGATGATTATTAGATGTAATCAAGATCTTCTTCCTTTGGCAGTATCGAAAATCCGCAATGAGAATAATTAAGATTGATTCCATTATTTCAACAATGTAACGATTCAAAATTTTAAAATGATTAATAAAATAAAACATCAATTGGAAACGGCTAATAAATCGATTTACTTCACAGGAAAATAATATTCGAATACTTAGATAATATGAAAGGTACGATCATAGAAGTAACTCTAAGACTAGAAGGACCCAAAGAAATGTGCTCAATTTTTTGGCCCAGCTCTGGTACTCTCTTCGGTCCCAAGCTAATCGATTCACCCCTCGAAACATAGGAAAATCCACTAACCCCTCATTTTATCTGTCAATCTTTCATAGCGAATCAAAACAAACATTGTGTAGTACTAGAATATCGACTATAACGGGGTACGTTAATCGTTTGATTGGGACCAATAGGCTAGTCAAGTACACAGCAAAAAAAAATGTAATATCGATCAACGTAATTCAAGCTGATGTATGAAATAATGATGTAATAGCAAAAAGCAGATACAATATTACATCAATGGATGTAATTTTGTTCGCAAAATCGATGTACATCGTACAATGTGATATTACACAACCGATGGATTGACCTGGTTGCATCAGTTTCGATGTAATATTCAACAACTTTTTTTGCTGTGTAGTGAGCCAATTTAAAATCGTTAGTTTCGTATTGATTGTTGGTACGATCTTCCCACAGAACGCTTTAAAATTTTAATACAATCGGATTTCTGGTTCCGGAGATATGTTCTAAACTATGCCGGTAGGTATGTGCCTTGAGACTGAAAATTATCTTTAAAAACGCATAAATTGTAGCTTATGATTCTCAGCAACCACTAAACCGAATTGGAGAATATATATTTCAAATGAAAGATACAATTGCTCCACAGGAAACTTTTAAATTAATGCAATCGGATTTCTAGTTCCAGAGACATGTTCATAAATGTGTTGGTAGGTATGTGTAAGAAAGGTCAGATCACACCATTGGTGGATAAATTCATTTTTTTATTTAGCTTAAAGAAATTGTCCACACCTCTTCTGGAAGTTTTAGGACAGTTGGCTGGAACCTTAGCCATAGCAATGGAAAAAAATTGGAATACTTTTTATGTTTTAGAGGATGTCTGCGAATTATCCATACATACTTTGACAACATGCCTCTATACAACCAGCGCTGTTTACCGATGAACAATTTATCACTACCGGACAGCATCACAACCACCAGATTGATCGGTAGTTGCTTCCTGCTACTTCTAAAAATTGAGAAAGTATTTCAAGAATTCATCATCCTACTTCTGCCATGGTTTAGGTTCCAACAACTCACACCGGCAAAACCCCTTGGATCTTCATCGAAAAAGGGGTGAAAGTGAACCAAGAAATGTATCAGAAGGTACTAACTGACTCAGTAGCTCTCTGGGCTTCACAGCATTTTGGCAATAAAGACTGGATTTTTCAGCAACGACGTGTCCGGGGTATCATCTTAACCATTTGTAGAATAGCTCTATCTTTTGGGTTATCGTTCGTTTATGGTATTTTTCAATTTCAAATTCTCTTTAATTGCGATTAGCAGCCTTGAGTAATTATTGCCAAAATCATTCTTGTTTCGAAAACTTGCGATGAACAAAAAAAAATAAAGCAAATTGGTTGGCTGGCTTAGGGCACTACCCGTAAAATTTCAATCAAGAACGGGCCTACCTCGAACGGACACAAGATGAGGGAAAAATACCGTACAAGCACCAAATTTCGCACAGTGTCTACTTCTGGCCATAACATTATTTTTGTTTATTTTCCAACAACATTTTTGAAATGTTACCACTTAAGTTATATTATACATTAGAGCTGTAAGTACACGTAATATTTTGAAAATATCTCATAAAATTCGGATTATTTCGAAACACTTGAGTGCGCAATCATTATGAACTACGTAGAAAATGATCCGGCACGGTAATCCGTACAACAAAAGGAATCTGAAGAAAACAAACATCGTGTTCAAACGCCGTGTTTGCACATATGAAAAAAACACGTGGTTTCAACAAAGCGTTCATGTGTGTGTATTGGACAGCATGTTTGGATTGAACATTACAACACAAGGAAAAGCGTGTACGTGTTCAACAAAAACGTTATGTTTTTACATTGGGTGCAAATGTGCACGTGTTTTTCGGAAGACTGCCTACAGGCGTATATCAGACCAGCAAACTAACGGTATTGGGGGGCACTACATGTTGAACACTAACGGCGGTAAGCTCCAACTCGGATTAACTTTTAATTCCGTCCCTGTTTGCATGATGTGTAAAATATTTAAAGTTGCGTTGATTAACACTGAAGTCGACATCAAAGCAGCCGGACATTCTTAATCGGTATTTAATCCGAGGATAATACCGGTTGGAGCTTACCACCATAAATGATTAATTTCTTTCTGCACACAAATCTGATCAATACGGTCTTGGCGAAAGTTGTTTTGAATTGTTTACCTAATGTAAAACACAAATATGGGTGAATTTGATCAATGTGGAAAAAGTTTCTTTAAGAGTCCCATAAAATTTTCTTATAGTTTCACCGCAGGCCAAAACTGTATGTATTCAGAGACACCTTAAGTCAATTGAGGGAAAATGCTTTTAATCAGCCAATTCGAGAGATACAATAAAGTTTTTTAAACAAAGTTCCTACATATATACCTCTATATTTGCAAATTAAAAGTTAAATTTTTTATTTCAATGCTAATAAGAACCACCCTAGTATTAATTGACACCAAAATGAGGATTTAATTGTAAAGAACAATTTTGTAGAAGAAACTTTTTTATGTTTCAATTTCAGGCTCTAAATGCATTTTTCCTCCTAAATTCCTACTCTGGACCACTGCACATTGACTGGTACACTATGAAAGTTCTAAAAAATATTTGTTGAAAGTCGCCTGATCTTTCTGTTGGATGTTCCCAGTACATGTCCACAGAACTTATCGTTGGAAATTTTCATAAATTCTTCCTGGATGCTCCCAAAATTTACCGTCAGTAGTGCACACAACTTCCCGTTGGAAGCTCCCAGATCTTCCTGTTGAACGCCCCTAAAATGTCTCGTTGGTAGATCTTGTATCATCAGATCTTACACATTGTAACGATCTCACATTTAGGAAGAAGGTTAATTTTTCCGATGTAAATTCCAATAATTACCCATTGATTGTGTTCTGATCATCTTATTGGATGTTCCCAGTACGTTAAACAGTTTCTGAACTATCCTTTTGAATTAGCGGAAATCACAAGAAAATGAAAGAAAATATCCAAATCTGTTCACCACCCAGCCAAAACTGGAGTCACGAGGTCAAATTAATGATTTATTGAATAAATTGCCCATATAAAAGTCAATCGTTAAAATACTTCATCAGGAATATTCTTAGTCTAATCTAATCTAATCTAATCTAACATCAATACAGCTATCTAAGGGGCAAGATGATTCAAGAAATATCTCGTACCGTACGTTTTTGGTAATTATATGGTTGGTTGGTCGAAGCAGCTGGGCTAGAAAGGTTAAGTGATGCTCCCTTTTCCTCTGATGGTTGGGACATGAGCACTATTTCTAGCGTAGCCTTTTATGACGTATGTCTATAGCGCCATTACTCGCTTTCTGAAAATATAAGAGGGAAAGGAAAATTAACCAAAAAGGAACTATATATATACTCTGCGAACATAAAAAATATTTTTGATTTGATATATAAAATATAAATATTCATAACTGTGAGGGTCACTACTCGAGCCTTGTCACTATTAACAACACAACAAAAAATTAATTTTGATTCACATCAAAGTGGATGCACGATTGAGTCAAAAATATGGTGTAACTTGCTAAAAAGGACAAAATTATCATTCATACAGTGCATGAACTGACATTACGCTGATTTTACTGCATTTGTTTATTTTTGTGCCCATAAAAATTACATGATTGAAGTGCATCCTCTTAGATTCAATTATAAAATTTATTTTTTTGCTGTGAAGGTATATAAAGTAACAAGGAAAAAAATGTGTTCCTTCGATTGCTGAAAAATCCTGATACCCCAGTATGAAGTTGTCAGGACTAGGGTTCGGTAATGGATCTTATACCATTAACGCACCACGAATCTACCAGCGTTACTGGTCTCATCAAGGTCATTCTTATGGCGGTAAGCTCCAATCGGTATTATCCTAGGATTAAATCCCGATCAAGAATGTCTGGCTGCTTTGATGTCGACATCAGAGTTACACAATGCTATGCAATTACTTCGCAGATCATCCAAACAGGGACGGTATTAAAAGTTAATCCGAGTTGGAGCTTACCGCCATTAGTGTTTCAAAAACAAGCACTGGCGTGCATAGGGTGGGGCAATGTGGAGCAATTACCTCCTTTTTAAATATGATTTTTATTTCCACATTTACTAAAATGATGATATAAAATAACTTGATTTGAAGGTAATACCCCGTACAGACTATGGCTTATATCATGTAATATAGACTGTCTTGCAATGAGCACTCATACATCTAGTTTTCACTGGAAATCCTATGTATGCGTGCTCATTGCAAGACAGCCCATATTACATTTTATTAGCCATAGTCTGTATGGGGTATAAAATAACTTCAGTACATAATATAAGGGCACTGAAAAACTTTTATTACGTCAATTTCTTTGAGATGGTGCCTGAAAATTGCACCACAAAGGTGCATGAAGGGACAAACTTCAATTACAATTTTTGGTAAAAAAAATTGCACCACAGTGGTGCATACACAAAATTTCTGGTTTAATTTTTTGTTTCAAGGTGGTTCATAGAGGGTTAAAAGAAGAGGGTAAGTTTAAGGTTGAAAAATTCACCTTCGTGGTGGTAAATCGAAAAAAAAGCTTTTTATTGAATATTTCTGGTGTAAAAATATCATCAAGGTGGTGCATGGAGGTGCTAATCGAAATGAATAACTCTGGTGGAAAAATAGAATCACGCTAAAAAAATTGGAGGTGCACATTCAACTGAAAATTTCGGGTTGAAAGTTTGCAACACTGTGGTAAATGTAAATGTTATCAAATTATTAATTTTTCTGGTGCATAATTTGCATCGTTCTGATGAATGCAAGCTTCATTGAAAATTTATAGTGGAAAATTTGCACAATTCTGATGCATGAAGAGGCAAAGCTGGTGGATGGTGAAACAAACTTCACTGACAATTTTTGGTGCACCGTTCTGGTGAATGGAGGAGCAAACTTTATTCAAAAATTTCTGGAGTAAAATTTGCATCGCTCTGATAAATGAAATGAACAGAAAATTTGTGGTGGAATTATTTATTTAAAATTAAGATATATTGAAAATTTCTGGTGGAAAATCTGCACCGTTCTGGAGAATGGATGGGCAAGCTTTTCAGTTTTTTTTTTTCTTATTTTAAATTTGCATCCTTCTGCTGAATAGAGAAACAAACTTTAATAATAAATTCTGGTATAAAATTTGCACCATTCTGTTGATTGGAGGGAGGTTGCTTTGCTGAAAATGTGTGGATAAAAAATCTAAAACTAGGAGCAAGCTTTATTTGGTGGAAAACCTGCAACATTCTGATGATAGAAAAAGCAAGCTAGCTATTGAAAATATCTGGTAAATGAAAAAAAGGAAATCTGTACCAAACAGAAGATTGAACAAGCAATTTTTATTGAACATTAACGGTGGAAAATTTCATCGTTCTGGTCAATTGAAATTTTCTGGTGTTAAATTTTTTCGGGGGCAAGTTTGTATTGAACATTTCTGGTGTCAATCTGCTGCATGGAGGGGCAAGCTGAATTGAAAATTCCTGATGTAAAAATGGCACAGTTCTAGTGAATAAAGGGGTAAGCTTTATTGAACATTTCTGGTAAAAAAAACTACAACGTTTTGGTGAATGGACGGACAACTTTAACTTGACTTCCGAGAAGAACCTCAAGGGTATTGAACTCTAAAGACAGTTCAAAAAAGAAAAGATTTCTGCGGATGATTCCATGAAATATTTCTGCGAATATTTTTTAGAGAATCCTGCAGATAGTTCCAAGATAATTTCGAAAAGAATACCGAGATAATCTTATTTTGAATGAAATTCCAAAGAGATGTTGAGGAATATTTCAAGGGAATCCCTAGGATAATTTCAAACTCATTTCAGGAAGAATTTCTGGAGAATACAGAGGAAATTCTTGTAAAATTTCAGTTCTAAAGTGTGCTGAGAAACAAAAAAGTTCTAAAATATTCCAAGAATAACCTCAAGGATATTGAATTCTAAGGACAGTTCCAAAATATTTCTGGGAGAATTCAAAGAAAATGCTGCGGATAATTTCTAGTGCATCCTGAAGATAGTTCCATGATAATTTCGAAGAGAATATCGAGAAAATCAAATTTTGAGTAACATTCCAAAGGGATTTTAAGCAAAATTTCAAGCTCATTCCGAGAAAAAATTCTGAAACTCTAAAGGAATTTCAGTTCCGAGGTGGTCTGAGAAAAAATCATGTCATTGGCAACGGCAATAGTAAAGTGTAACTACATCAGCATATAAGGGCTTACAAAACCTTGAAATAGTTAAAAATAAACTGTAACGATGCCTTATAAATACATTAAAAACTCACTGCACAAAATTTCAAAAAGGTAACTAAATAAAAGATGATACCAGTACCTTGAAAAATATATTTCCTTTGTTTTATATTTTTAACCTGTGCTCTTCTTTACGCTTTCATTCTTTCTATGACGCAAAACATTATTACAACATTTATCCATCAAAATATTAGTCGGACTGTAACTTTAATTTCCAAGAAATTTTAGAAACTTAAAAAATATTTTCAATGTTATTCTGGATTTATAGAGCCAATTCTACACAATCAAACATTTTGCTGCCGGTCTTTTCGGACGAACCAAGTTGTCCGATTCCTTCAGGGTTCAGAAATTGGAAGAAAGCGACCGAGTTGCTGGGCAAACACAATGTCAGTGATTCCCATGTTGGTAGTTGAATGCGTGGAAGAATTTCAAAATCAAGAAGGGTATCGACGAAAAACTGTACCACCAAAAAAATAGCTATGATTGCTATGCTATAATGGAACGTTTCATCGATATTGTGCGCATACTTTGCAAAGGTGGCCGACCACTTCGTTGACATTCGGAAGGAACGGAACGTGTGCTAGAAAAACACTTAGCGGAAGGTTCCAAAAATTTCCAGTACACAAGTAAACGTATTCAAAATGACATGATTACGTCGTTGCACAGTGTAATGTTGCGGAACATTGAGACGGGTGATGAAAATAGACGCGACGACCATCTTCAATACCATTGCTGAGGTCCTGACAGCGATGCAGATTTCTTGGGAGCAGGTGATGGCAGTATGTTTTGACGGTGCTAGTACAATGGCTGGCAGCACTGCTGGAGTACAAGCCAAGTGCAACGACAAAAACAGCAATATACTTTTATGAAGAGCTTTGAGTGTGTTGGCTTATTTCCTTTTAATTCCGTTATCATAAAGGGTGATACGGTCAAAATTTGGTCAAGGGAAAACGCGTGTAAATCGGTGAAATCGTTTATTTAAAAAATCAAATTAAATTTCTTTTTCAAGTTCAATTAGTATAAAATTCAGGAAAAATATTCAGTTAGGCTTCCGCTTTTCCAAATCCGAATTGCCGGGCCTTACGCTTGACCCCTGCCATCAGATTTTGTACAGCCACCTTGTCCACCTTCTTTGCCGCAGAAAGCCAGTTTGCCTTGAACTGCTGCTCGCCCTTAGCAGTTTTTTTGGTCTTCTTTAGGTTCCGCTTGACAATAGCCCAGTATTTCTCAATTGGGCGGAGCTCTGGCGTGTTGGGAGGGTTCTTGTCCTTGGGAACCACCTGCACGTTGTTGGCGGCGTACCACTCCATGGCCTTTTTACCGTAATGGCAAGATGCCAAATCCGGTCAAAACAGTACGGAACAACCGTGTTTCTTCAGGAAAGGCAGCAGACGTTTATTCAAACACTCTTTCACGTAAATTTCTTGGTTGACAGTCCCGGAAGCTATGAAAATGCCACAGGTACAGATGGCTTGCCAAACCAGATATTTCTTTGCGAACTTTGACAGTTTCATGTGCTTGAAAACATCTGCTACCTTTCCCCTTCCTTTTGCCGTATAAAACTCCTGTCCCGGAAGCTGCTTGTAGTCGGCTTTGACGTAGGTTTCGTCGTCCATTACCACGCAGTCAAACTTCGTCAGCATCGTCGTGTACAGCCTCCGGGATCGTGCTTTGGCCGTCGTATTTTGTTTATCATCGCGATTTGGAGTCACTACCTTCTTGTAAGTCGATAGTCCGGCTCGTTTTTTGGCTCGATGCACGGTTGTAGACGATACACCCAGCTTATTTGCGGCATCTCGGAGAGAGAGGTTAGGGTTTCGCTTGAAACTACCGGTAACTCTCTTTGTCGTCTCAGCGGCTTCCGGTTTTCGATTTCCCCCCGATCCAGACTTCCTGGCTGTCGACAAACGTTCCCCAAACACTTTAATTACATTTGTAACGGTTGATTTGGCAACTTTTAGCGATTTTGCCAACTTTGCGTGCGAGTAGCTCGGATTTTCGCGATGCGCGAGCAAAATTTTGATACGCTGCTCTTCTTGCTTGGACGGCATTTTGACAACTGAAGAGTGAATTCCAAAATCAAAATAGGAGCAACATTCTACACACACACACCTTCAAAATGAGGGGTGTTCAGGTTTTTTAAATGCAAAATTGAAAGAAATACGTCAAGTTGATATTGACCAAATTTCGACCGTATCACCCTTTAAGTGCCAAGTACTCAACACCACTGATCAAGATTGGATTGATCAAGAGCAATATACTGTTTGTTCACTGCTATGCGCACTGTTTGAACCTTTTAATTGTCGACGCAGTGTGCATGCGAAAGGAGAATGCGATTCTTATTGGTCATTCATGACGGTTTGTCGGTGCTATCACCACCATCTGACGTGACTTCAGCTGAATCCAACCACCAAGGCAACAACATTGCAGCAAAGCATTTCGGTTAAAGCCCTGCTATCGCAACCATTTGACGAACCGATCATCATCGACATCGTCCATGGGATTAAATTTGCAATTTCCATTAGCTGTCTGAAAGGAGTTTGCATTGAAGAAGATGAACCACCACCGGAGCAAAAATAAATAAAATTTGCTAAATTGAACATTAGGGAAACAGTGGTGGGTGGACAGTACCATACACCACGCACTTTGGAGAACTTCCATCCCCAGATTAAATGCACCATAGAAAAAAAAATGCCCCTCCTTAACAAGATTCTTGTGCACGCTAGTGCAAACAAGCTCTCTGAAGAGTACCGTTCATAAACGGAAACTGACGCATTGAATAATTTGTCTAACCTTCACTCAAAAAATGGTCTTTGGCAAAGTAGTAGCTGAGAAAATTTCCTCTAAATACAGATAGCAAGTATACCTCAGATAGCCTAATCAGTAAAGACATGGTATTACCAAGCCGGAGGCGGCGGTTTGGATTCCAGGCCCGGTCGAGGAAATATTTCGGGTTGGAAATTCGTGTTTTCATAAAAGCGTTCATACGAAAAATGTTTTGTTTCGACTTCCCCAGTGAGGTCCTTGATTCAAAATCGTTTGAGTAAAATCGACAATTTTACCACGCTATTTTACATACAGTAAACTCTCAATAGCTGTCCACCCAACATTGACCTTCAACCAATAACGCTATTTTTTGGTATGTGATTAGTGTCAATCATAAACTAGATATCTACAGAAAATCAGCTCCATTGGGTGAAGGACAGCCGAGAAAGAGCGGTGGGTGGACGGCACCACCCACCGCATAAATGGAGCGATTACTGTACTCTTAGACTGATTGTGTGTCATTCCCACAATGGAAACAAAAAAACAAACAAACACAACCCCGCCGAATCCAGGTGAACCGATTCCGTTGTTCAATTTTCTAGCTGATTGGTTGATTCGTTGTGTAATCGGAACGTTACACGCACACCTTCCGGATCCGTTAAAATTCTGAAAAACCAAAATTAGCGCAGGCATTTCACTCGCTCACTATACACATTGCGCCACGCTTCCAACCGGTGTTGTGTGGTTTTTCACTGCACAAAGTTAATGAACTGTTCCGTGGCCGTTTTTCCTTGCCTGTAGTTCGATAGAATTTGCGAAAAGACGTCGACGACGACAACGCCGATGACGAACATTGCCAACGGACCGTGAAATGTAATAAGAGGAGCCCGGTCCTAGAGTCGTTTCTGTGGAGTGCTCTAGTTTTGCTAGGTGGTAGAAAGATGAAAGGCATGATAGGTATGTCCATATTCATCACACTGTTGTAGAACAATTTGCTGCTTTCTTTAGAATTTTCCGGTTTGTGTGCTATGATCAAGAATCGGCACGATGTGCAAGATGGTTTATTTGGATAGGCTGCCCGGTAGAGGCCACCTGTTGTCGGTAGTAGGTACAGTTGAGTGACTGAGAAGCGTAAAACTGGCTGAGATTATTGGGACGGTTTCCAGTATGCAAATGATGGGGTGGGAATCAATATGAAGAACTACAAAGCGATATCGTTTGCATGAAGAATGGAGAATTGTTTTTCAGTTGGAAAAAAAAAAATGTAAAGCAGTCCCGAAGAAAGCGAATTGAGTTGGAGTCAAGTGCCAACGGGAGATCAAGCATTATTGACGTATGTGTAGTTCTCACCCTCCTCTGGCGAGGTTGCGTTGTGCGCGATATCCGATTTCTGATTAAATGATTGGTACTGAATGAAGAACAGGGCAAAACAGAAATTACAAGGCTCGGTTAAAACTCCGTAGGGAGAAGAAGCGAGCAGAAGATGTTTCTTGCCTAGTAGTAAAATAGAAAATAATAACAATCATCTTGTATTTATGCACTGCCTCCCAGCTTCGTCGGCTTGCAGGTAGGCAGGTGCATCAACGGGCGTATATAGTTGAAGACTTTGATTGTTGCTGAACGATGAATAGAGCATTTACTCTGTGCACAGTAAAAATAAATAGTTTTAAATCTTGGGATATGTAATTGATGAGTTGGATCAATGATAGTATGTTAAGAGCTGTTTTTCTTGATCCCCCTGTTTTCTTGAAATCTAGAAAGGATTTTTTAGGCAAGTTGCCACAAAAGTTGCGTTTAGACGGGAGATAGTGTTATGGAGACATTTACGTCAGTTTATTGAAGGTTTATATTTTTGAGAACAGTTTATATGTTTTCACTTATAATCAATCCTGATGATTGTGGGCGTTTTAGTGGAATACCTGTATAAAGAGAGAGAGAAAGATAAGTAATTTCCATTTAATTCCACTACCTTATTTGCTTATCCTTGACAGATACGCGTATTTCGTCTAAAATGTGCAGACTTCTTCAGTGCATTGAATTAGTACAAGACACTGAAGAAGTCTACACATTGTAGACGAAATACGCGTATCTGTCAAGGATAAGCAAATAAGGTAGTGGGATTAAATGGAAATTACTAATTTTTCTCTCTCTCTCTCTTTACATTTAAAATCATTCAATTGGTGCTGAACAAAAAATCAAAAGAAAGTTTGAGGAGACACTTTATCCTAAAATACTTGATCCCTGTAAAAATTAATACAGAAAGATGGTTAACTTCAGGGTATCAGTTATTTATAATTTATAGCGGCGCCGGTGGTGTAGTGGTAAGCGTGATTGCCTCTCACCCCAGCAGGCCTGGGTTCAATCCCAGTCGGCGCCACCGGGATGTTCTGAGGCATAACATCTCTGATCACGCCTTCCTTCGGAAGGGAAGTAAAGCCGTTGGTCCTCGGTTCATGAGTTGATGGGTCGATAGGTAGGATCCAGGTGTGGCAGCTGCCTCCCTGGCGTCTGTAGCATTAGTGCTCAGCACGGAAAACAAGATCGACGGAAACAAATCAAAGAAAAAAAAATTATAATTTATGAGATAAATTCAAATACAAATAATGCTTAAAAATCACTGGAAAATGAGTTTCAACATTGAATTTGCATCCTGGGTTAATACATTTAAACACACCACAAGTGATAGTGATATAAATCCTTCCCACTTTACGTACTGTGCCTCCCCAGCCAGACCCGAAAGCAACAATGTGGAGCTACCGAATTTGAACGGCCAGCGAAGCCCCGATCGCATCCCGCACCGATCGTATTACATTGGCATGGAAGCGCGTGGCATGAAAGCAGATACGGGTAGTGCATCGGCAGAAATGTCTTATTTCTTCGCGCCCCGTCTTTCTCCACAGTTATCCGCGGAAAACCGTGCTGCCTCCAGGCCAGTGAAGTGGTAGAGCGCTCCAGTCAGTAGTACCGATCCCGGTGGTTTCAAGTTCATTCTGTGTTTGGATCTCGCGCAAAACGGTCGTAGCTACTAACACGCCTGTCTCTGCTAGTCGTGCTACTCCTCGCAAACGGATTCGAAACCGACGACGACGACGGCGACGATCGAGTGAAAAGTAAAACGACGCTAAGCCGGTAATTTTGAATTTTTACTCAAGTGTTGTGTGTCGCCTTGTGCTCAGCTGGATGGATTATAATAAGTCTCCGAGTGGAACATTATGCTTTTTAGTTGCTCCGGGCTCCGACAAGAAAAGTAGTGTGCTTTTGACGCATTGAATATGGAACAGAGAGTGCTTGTTGGTCTGTTTTTGCCGGATTAATAATAAAAGTGTACGCTGGAGTGTGGTTGAATGCAGTTCTGTGAACAAAAAGCAACGCGGACGAAAAACTCTATGTGAGTGCCATGTTTTGTTTACGTCGAAGACAATTTCAAAGCGCTCAGTGACACAGATCGGTGTGGCATAATTTCGGTCTTTTGGGCTCTGGATGTGGATAGGTTATTTTTTTTCCTGTACAGTAATATCCGCGGAGATTGGATTCTGGAAACGGAACTGGGCTTACTACAAATTTCGAGAAGATTTGTGAGCCATAAGAAGTACAAATTCCATCGATCCACGGAACCGTTAAGAGCTCCAGTGCAACAAACGAAAGATCTGTTAAAAGTGTAACGAGCAGCCCTGTCTGGAGTCGTCCGGATTGGCGCGCACTTTTCGCTCATCGATGATAATTGCTCGACATGTTTCTGCGAGGTGCTGTCAGCAAGGTAGTTGCATCCAAACGACAGATGGACGGGTTGTTGGTAGGCCTACCAATATAGAAAGTAAGACTGAAGACTGGGGCTGGCTGGCTGGTTGGCTGGATCTGGAATAGATGAAGATAGGTCGATTACGGCTAAAGTAGGTGTCTGGTGCAGACGGTAATGGAACTCTGGCAGGGAAATTCACGTGGAGGGTGTGCTTTCTTTGAAGAGCTTGAATTTCAAACGTACTGAACTTTTTGTCATTGAGATCTTTAGAAGACATATATTTTCTTCTAATTTTGAGCTTATCAATTTAATTTTTTTTTAAATTTATTACATTAAAATCCAGCATTTCGTGTAACATTGGAATAAATTGACGTTAAAGTAACATTTGAAAAATAGTAAATTTTTGCAAAGAAAAAATAATATTATCAGCAGTATCAATATTTTGTCAAAACATAAACCAATGTAAATTAATGATTCACAATAGTGGGGCCTCCCTTAGCTCAGTCGGTAAAAGCGCAGCTACAAAGCAAGACCATGCTGGAGGTGACTGGGTTCGATTCCCAGTCCGGTCTAGGAATTTTTCGACTCCCTGGGCATATAGAGTATGATTGTACTTGCCATACAACTATACTAATGCAAAAATGGTAGCAGGCATCGAAAGCTCTCAATTAATAACTGTGGAAGTGCATCTAGAACACTAAGTTGTGAGCACGCAATAAGCTAATATGCCATAAGCAATAAGCTTGAAATGCGAATAAGATGAAGTGGTATCAAAAACGTTCTAATTTGAAATATATTAGAACAGTCTATCTTCAAAAGTGGTAAAATGCTTTTTTGCAAACATCTTAAATCATAACAAATCGTGTTTGAAAAATTTTATTTAAAATAACTCTAGAATTGCTTGTGGAAACGTATCAAAATTGATTGAGTGGTGGAACAGTGTTGATAGATTTGAAAAAGTTTGTTTTTTCGTCTCAATATTTCATTTACTGGTTCATTTAATTTTGCCATAAGTTTTCGTCGTTAAACAAAAAGCTGAATTGTAAATTCTGTTGGAATGATCAAACATTATATTAACAAATGCACAACATATTTTACTTTTAAATCTACTGAAAAGTATTACATATTTAGGACAACCTATTTTACTTAAATTTTTATTACATTATATTTAAAGAGATGCTACTAATGTTTTTCTTCAAATATTTGTTTCAAAAAGGAACCTCGCCATGTTTAACTTATTCTGGTATTATAGTTATTTCAAAACATGTTAGATCATTTGCGACTTGTCCGGAGATTAGATTTGAATCCGTGACGTTTTTTACATCTGTATTTTACTGATAATAGATAAATTGTGTTTCAATCGACATGGAATTCCATACTTCTTGAATATTTTCTTGATGACATTGTTAATGCTCTTTAGTTTGTCTTCTATAACCACGCCATGATATTTAATCTCCCGGACGCGATCAATAGCCTCATCATCAATTACAACAGAGACGTTCTCATTTACTCGATTCCGTGAAATTACCATGAATTTAGTTTTACTTATATTCAATCTCAAATGCTTAAACTTCAACCATCTGCTAAGAGAATGAAATTCTTCATTCAAGTGTAAAATGGCATCATTTAATTCCTTAGCGAAAATAAATGTTTTCATCTGCGTATTAATGTCGCTAAATCGTAAAACACGTCGCAAGTCATTAATATACATAATAAATAAAAGGGCCCCCAATACACTTCCCTGGGGCACTCCAAGGTTATTCCCTATGGGACTGGAAACAGATTCATTAAAAACAATCCGTTGAGTCACACAAATAGCTTTCAAACCGTTTATATGCAGTACTCGTAATTCCAAAGCACTTGATGGATCTTAACAATAAGGGCCTAGAAATTGTTTCAAAAGCACGTTTTAGATAAAAAAAAAAAACAGAAACAATCGTATCTGTACGCTCCAAGTCATCTTTCCACTTCGCTAGTACCAAATTCAACATGGTTTCACAAGAATTCCATTCCCGATATCCCAATTGTTCTGGTATCAACAAACTACTACAATTTAAATACTCCAGTAGCTAGCCTTTCCCAACAAGTTCTAAACTTTTCTCTAATGTGTGCAACATGTTGATGAAACGAAACTCTTCGGCTTTAATCATTCCAGCAACTTTTTGAATATGAACCACTTCCAACTTTGTGGCACATGTCAAGTCTGAAATGATTCATTAATACGGTCCAGCAAGATGTGGCCAATGACATGAAAGCAATCTTGAATAACTCTAGCATCTACTCCAGCCTTATGAAAAGCAAATAACTCTAAGTTCATCTAATGTAATTACAAATACTATTAACAGGCTGTTTTATTTCGACGACCAATTCAATGGATTGATTAATCAATGACAAACTGTCGACAAAATAATCATTAAACTGAGATGCATTACTTGTTCTGATTGTTCTAATGTGCCATTAAAAATTGTGGACCGCGGTTACTAGGTTTTAATAAAGATTTCAAAATTTTCAATATTTAACTCTTTGCTGTTGTTTTGATGCTGACCAATGTTCCTTTGGACATATTGGTGCGATATGCGAGAGCTTTTTAGGGAAAATCCAACGAAAATACATAACAAATCGCTATCGAACTCATTTTGACAGATCTATTTTCATTAGGTTAGTCAGAGGAAAATAATAAACAAGTTTACACGGTGATGTACCCGCAAGTGTGCGTAAGTTAAACGTCACTAATCTCTGAAAGGTTTAGGGCTTCCACACGTTATATCTACCGTTTATCTTTTATTTATTATTATCATTATAGTCACTTTAACACTCGTGTCTCATTCGTGATTCGGGGATAAGATTTGAACTCGTGACTTTGGCGTGAGAGGTATGGATGCTAACCACTACGTCGAAGCCGTCCCCATATATCTATCGAATTATCAGCCTTGTGTTGAAAAAAGGCGATAAGCGGGTTTGTTGGTTTCTTGAGATATTGTGTATGAAAGTTACTTTGAAAGCTTTCAGTATTGCACATAGGCGTAAATAGGATGTTGGGCTGGAGGGGACTATGGCCATAGCTGAATAGACATAAACTAAAGTAAACGTGTTTATATGTCACACCTCTACTTTAAAAGTTTGCAGGTTGCGCGAAAGGTGTACACTATTTCAGATTTATAAAACTGAGTCTTTACAGGGATCTTCTTAGAAGTCAATGGCAGTTCGTAGAAGGTAAGACTTAAAAGAACGTCATTTGATTTCAGGAAACTCCTTAGAAGACTGGGGAACTTCGTAAAAGTTTAGGAAATGTTATAGAATATCAAAAAACTTTATGCATCTTCAGAAGCTTTACATAACTCTAGAAAACTTCTTAGAACGCGTCGAAGTTCTGGTAACTTTCTGGAATTGCTATAAATTATATAGGAGATCAGGTTATTTTGCAAATGCTCATTGTACTTCATAGAAAATCAGTGAACTAATTTTGTGGAACTACATGAAACTTTGTAGAATTCTCTAGAAATTTGAGGAAGTTCGTTGATGTTCATTTATTATTCTTGACCTTTATTCAGGCTTGATGGAGCCTCGCTCGCGAGTTTGAAATGAGCCGAGCGTAGCATTTTTCTGAGGAGTGGAATGCCTACTGCCAAATCATTCAACTGAGCTTCAGAGCTTGTGAGCGAAGGGTGATAAAATGAGAGTGAGGTTTGCTGCCATTCATGTTCATGTTTTCTATCACACGCTCTCACTCTCACTCTGGATGAACTCTGAGCTTCTTGCGTCGAACAAAAAAGTAATCCGGCGTCTCGAAAAGCGCACGTCACGTCAAATCATTCTCTCGCTAAAGTTCACTCTCCCTCTCTCTCTCAAGGAGTTTTTGTTTATTTCTTCCATATTCCTGCCGCCACTCACTCACAGTGTTTTAAAATCTCCAGTGAGTTTGAGGAGTTTCCAAAGGGTAGATCACCTCGCACACCAATCTTGGGTCATATGTTTTGTCAGTGTGCCGCAAGTGTGCTGATTGTGCCGGCCATAGAGTAAACTGCGATTGTTTGTAAAATACCCATCCCGGCAACCCGGTTGAATGTTTTGATTTGAAATCGCAAGGATAAATTGGATTGGGGATGACGCGGGAAGTGGCGGGTGTGCAAAATTTTCTAGGGCAGACCAGAAACCTAGCCTTTTGTGATGTGAAAAGCAACGGTCTATCAGCGGCTGGAAAGAGTTGGAACCGGTGGGGAACATTGTTGGAGACCTAATCTATAGTATGATGTATAAACTTCTGTAGTTTGTTTCGTGTGAGTTGCAGCATTATTAGAATTAATAGTACTAATGGAGTTTGATTAACTGTCTCTTTCTCTTGAGCCCCTTTCTAGAACTTACATATCGTATTTAGATCTCTAAATGAACTGCTGGTCTGAGTTCCTCTGGTATATTCAATAAGAGGATATTCCTGAATGTACAGTCAAACAGCACGTAATGTTGTGAACAACTTCAATGACAGTTGTCCAGCAGTGTTCCTATTTTATCTACAACAATCCAATGCCTACGAGATTGTGCCGATGGATGTGCCCAAGCTGTTCTTCTTCTTCTTCTTCTTCTTCTTCTTCTTCTTCTTCTTTTTCGCATTTCAAGCTTATTGCACATCGCATATTAGCTTATTGCGTGCTCTCAACTTAGTGTTCTAGATGCACTTCCATAGTTATTAATTGAGAGCTTTCGATGCCTGTACCATTTTTGCATTGGTATAATTGTGTAGCAAGTCCAGTCATACTTCTATGCCCAGGGAAGTCGAGAAATTTTCCAACCCGAAAAATTCCTAGACCGGACCGGGAATTGAACCCAGCCACCTCCAGCATAGTCTTGCTTTGTAGCTGCGCCTTTACCGACTGAGCTAAGGGAGGCCCAAGCTGCGCCGAATCTTATTTAGGCACAATGTGCTGAGTGACATACCCCTTGGAAGTTTCAGCAAGTCTGCCTTTATTGATCTTCTAAATACTTCAGTGACTTTGAAGACGTTCAAAAGAAATCGAAGAAATGCAGAAAACTTCGTAGAAGTGGGGAACTTGTACAAGTTTGAGGAACTTCGATGAAGTGAATGAAACTTTGTTTTATTACTAGAGACTGCAGTCAAATTCCGGGACCTTCTTTTAACTTAAGGGTTTCTTTTAGGATAGGACTTGAAATAGTTTAGAGGATTCTGTAGAAGATGTATATTTTTATAGAACTTCAGAGAACTTGGCAGAAAATCGATTAAATTCTCAAAAGTTCGGGAAGCTTCATAGGAGTGAAGTGACTTTCATCAGGGAATTTCACAGAGCCTCGCTCAACTTTTTTAAACCTTAGTGAACTTCGTACGAGTTCAGAGGTTTAGTACTCAGGGAATATTGTAGAAATGAAACAACTTCCCGGAAGTTTTGAAAACTTTGTGGGGCACATATATTCAGAAAAATTCATAAAAAGCTTAAGAGGTTTCCAGGATGGTTGGAAACTTTCATGGATATTCTGAGATCTTTGTAAAATTAAGAGAACTAAGGAAAAATTACATCAGTGAAGCTTAGAACAAATCTTAATTTTAATGATGATGAGAGGGTTCTGCCCGGGAAATCCAGGACAAAAATGGCGGGATTTTCCGAGATCAGAAAAATCCCGAATCCCAAGATTTTTGCACAATTCCCAGGATTTCCCAGAAATTTAAAATTTAACTTTGAATGCTGCAAAAAAATGATGGAATAACAAAAAAACAACATGCTCGAGTGATTTATCATTCTACTATGGTTGAGTCAAGACAGCAAACAAAAAACTTGGAGATTATTTAGTTGTATTGTAATAAAGTTCTCATTCGAAGGTTTGAAGACTATTTGTTTCGTTAATCAAGTTTGAACGTCTAGATGCTAGGCTATCGACAACTGAAGATGGTTTGAGCGTTTTTTTTTTGCAAAATTGAAGTCAAAATTTTGTAATTGGTTTCATTTACGATTTTGCTTCATAACGAGTGTTCAACTGCTGAGTTACATGATATTTAACAATGGATGGATTGGCTGGAACGATGGAACAATTTACTGGTTCTAGTTCACAAACAAAATTGTAATCTGCTCATCCACTAACGAAAAAAAAACGATAAACAGCTGCTATAATGAGCAAGACCACATCGATTTTTGGGACTAGTTAAGTATAAAAGATAGCTGAAGTTCAATCAAAAGGAGCTTTCACTCTATGAGTTGATTGGAGGCTTGACACACGGTTTGAAAATCTTGTAAACTGGTATCAAGCCAACGGAATGTCAGAAAGTTTGTTTAATCGGATTCCTTGAACATTTACTCTAAAATTATATCATCTCTCTCCGACAAAAACAACAATAAATGTTGCTTCTAAAAATGTTATTTAACGAAAACTGACGCTGACACTGAAATATATTTAATTTTATAATTTTAATATTTTCCTCAAGCTTTGAGGAGCAGTTTAGAGATAACCTTCTACCAGCGATTTTACGCAAATGAAACAATAAATTCCAGATTTTTCAAGCATATTACAAATAAGACCCTATTTTCTCGAGATTGTAGAAGAAAAAGTATTAAAATATTGTTCCACGTTAAAGTTCGAGTGGTAGGAAATGTCATTTTAAACTGCTCGAATGATGTGATCCATTAATTATTTTTTGGAAATTAGTTGGCTTAATTTTAAGCATGTTGAAATTTTTCCCGGGATCCCGGGATTTTATTAAATAAAACCCGAATCCCGGGATTTTTTCAAACCCGAGAAACAGGACTCATGGTGATGTAACATCTATGCATTAGACTGATGCAAAATTTGAAATTTTCGCTCCACAGTGCTCAAACGATTTCAAATCAGGTCCTGATTAGCCTCCCAAAATTTAAACTCATTTGGTAAGAAACTGACTTGGCACAAACTATTCGAAGTTTGTATGGAAATTACCATGGGAAAACCAAACTTTTTGTTCATTGTCTTCTACCCATTTTCCATATTGCTTTTTAGAAAATTTCTATAACTATTCTTACGGGAAATTTTCTTAGCTACAACTTTGCGCAATATTGTTTTTCAGCCAAATGTCAAATTAAATTGTTATTAATTGTTTAAGAGATTGGTCATCTTATGACATGTTCAAGCAGCCGTTCTGTGGGCAACACTGTATTTTGCAGAGTGACATAGTAGCCATGATATTTGTGCTCTATTCTTCGCACCAGAAACACCAATGTTGCCTGCTGAACAGTTGAATGAGCATAATCATAAGACATCAGTGGCTTGAATCATTAATAACTTTTGTTCCTTACATTTGATTGAAAAATGGTTTTCAACAAAGTTGTAGCTGAGAAAATTTGCTACAATCACTGCTATCATTTTAAAAGCATAGTAATGTGGTGAATTGTTAGATAGATATGAATAAAAACAAAAGTTTTACCATAGTAATTTCCATATAAACTTGAAATGGTTTGTGCCAAGTCAGTTTCTTACTAAAGTAGTTCAAATTTTGGAAGGCTAAGTAGTATCCAATTTGGATCCGTTTAAGCACTGTGGAGCAAAAATTTCAAATGCATCAGTCTACTATGCATGTAAACATCCTTTTCACGTAAACTGATGCATCGATGCATGCAATATGCAGAATATTACATCAAATTTCTCATAAATTTTCAAGATCTATTAAGTAAACTTGTATGATATAAGATGTTCCATTTATGTGCATCATAGTAACAGAAATTTACACTACTAACTGCGTATGTGTAAGCTCAGCAATCTGGGTAGAAATTTAGTTTGTGTAAGCTATGAAAAAATCGAATAAGTTCAGGAAGCTTCTTAGAAGTAGAACCAACTTTCCAAGATTTCACAGAACTTCCCACAAATTCAGGAAACTTCAGGCTCAGTAAGCTTCGGATAAGTTCAATGGATTGGGCAAAAGTTTAGGGAGCTTTGCTTGACTTCATGCAACTTTGTGGAAGTACAGGAACCTTCTTAGAAGCTTTAGAGCACTTTGTTGATATTCACCGAATTTAAGGGTGATCTGAATATCAGAAACTATTAAATATTTCATATACTGTACACACTTAGAAATAACTAATATTACACGTGACGGAATCCATCTTTGACCAAAAAGATGAGACGTAACCAAACATACATACATACATTTATTTGTACAACATCACATTTAAGATAAGACATAATCAACAATAGTACGCCACAATACTCGGTTTGCGGCTGCCGCTCTCCATCCTCGGTCATGCCCAATGTTCGCTAGATCACGCTCTACCTGGTCCGCCCATCTGCGCTCCACGCCTTCTTGTGCCAACCGGATCAGTAGCGAACACCAACTTTGCAGGGTTGTTGTCCGGCATTCTTGCAACATGCCCTGCCCACCGCATCCTTCCGGCTTTGGCCACCTTCTGGATGCTGGGTTCGCCGTAGAGTGCAGCGAGCTCGTGGTTCATTCTTCGCCGCCACTCACCGTTCTCCTGCGCACCGCCGAAGATCGTCCTTAGTACACGTCGCTCGAAAACTCTGAGTGCTTGCAGGTCCTCCTCGAGCATAGTCCATGTCTCGTGTCCATGTCGTGTCGAGGACCACCGGTCTTATTAGCGTTCTGTACATGGTACATTTGGTGCGGGGGTGAATCTTTTTTGACCGTAGTTTCTTCTGGAGCCCGTAGTAGGCACGACTTCCACTGATGATGCGCCTTCGTATTTCACGACTCACATTGTTGTCAGTCGTCAGTAAGGATCCAAGGTAAACGAATTCCTCCACTACCTCGAAAGTATCCCCGTCTATCGTGACATTACTTCCTAGACGAATCCTGTCATGTTCGGTTCCGCCTACTAGCATGTACTTTGTTTTTGACGCACTCACCACCAGTCCGACCTTTGCTGCTACGTGTTTCAGGCGGGTGCATAGTTCTGCCACTGTTCCAAATGTTCTTGCGATAATGTCCATGTCGTCCGCAAAGCACACAAATTGACCGGATTTCGTGAAAATCGTACCCCGGCTGTTGAGCCCGGCTCGTCGCATTACACCTTCTAGAGCAATGTTGAAGAGTAGGCATGAGAGTCCGTCACCTTGTCGCAGTCCCCGGCGAGATTCGAATGAACTGGATAGTTCACCCGAAACCCTTACGCAGTTTTGCACACCGTCCATCGTTGCTTTGATCAGTCTGATCAGCTTCCCAGGAAAGCCGTTCTCGTCCATGATTTTCCATAGCTCTGTGCGGTCGATACTGTCGTATGCCGCCTTAAAGTCGATGAACAAATGATGCGTTGGGACCTGGTATTCTCGGCATTTCTGGAGGATTTGCCGTACGGTGAAGATCTGGTTCGTTGCCGATCGGCCGTCAATGAAGCCGGCTTGATAACTTCCCACGAACTCGGTCATTTTAGGTGATAGACGACGGAAGATGATCTGGGATAGCATGATAGTAAACAAACATGTCATGTAACATTAAGTGCTCCGAGACTGAATAGTTTGTTGCTCGACGGAGAGTACGTTTGATTGAGCTATATTTCGCGTCTTTTATGACTCAAATTTATATCACTCTAATAGCACATAAATTTACATGTTTTTTCCCTACCTTACAATATAGTCCTATGGTTCCTTTTTCAAGACTTCAGGTTGATAAAGTTTATTCTGAAGTTCTTAACCTTTCCAATAGTTCAAATTGCGTACGCTGATATTCTCCCGAGAATTACCTTCAGCTGATCGAATTTGGATATTTTTAAGAGCTTCAGGTTGAGCAGCTCTTATTGTGAAAACCGTCAACTGTTCTAAGATTCAAATATAACGGCACCGGTGGTGTAGTGGTGAGCGTGATTACCTCTCACCCCAGCAGGCATGGGTTCAATCCCAGTCGGCGCCACCGGGATGTTCTGAGGCATAACATCTCTGATCACGCCTTCCTTCGGATGGGAAGTAAAGCCGTTGGTCCCCGGTTCATGAGTTGATGGGTCGATAGGTAGGGTCCAGGTGTGGGAGCTGCCTTCCTGGCACGTCAGTAGCATTGGTGCTCAGCATGGAAAACAAGATCGACGGATAAAACAAACCAAAGGATTTGTACCTCATATATTCTTTCAGAATGTCACATTGAACAGATGGTATTGAATGATCTGCAGCTAATTAAAATAAAAAAAAGCATTGTTGGTTACATTATTCATAATCAATATGTTCAAGATAGAGAAGACAAGATCTTCATTTCAGAAGAAAAAATCTTCACATGTCTGCTTCAAATTCGAAAAGCCTTCGGATGTCTTCTTCAATTTCCACATATCTTCAAACAGTTCAAACATCTTAAATGAATGAATGGATGAATTCATAGAACTTAAAATGTCTTCAAAATGAAGACATGTCTTCAAATATGGTCTACTTTAGTAAATCAACATGTTTATGAGACGTTTGCGTTTAGCAAAGCAATAAATAAAGTATGAATGCCAATTATCAGCCGTGGTTATACATTACGCAATATGTAAAGAAATACCCAACAAATAATTTTGGCTGCAGATCAGCTTTTACAGACAAAAATTAGCTGCATAAGGCAATTTTCGGCTGTATAAGCTAGTCTGCAGTTAAAATTGTTAGTTGGGTAGTTATAACTTAAATGCATACATAGATTGCTCCGGTATTTATTTCCTACATTCTCTGGGAGGACAACCCTAGGTCTGGGAGGGGACAGCACTCCGGCTCATCCTTAATTAAGCTAATGGTGAAAACTGACAACAGACAAAAATATGCTCTTTCAACTAAAAAATATCTTATTCAGCCAACATTCAGCTCAAATTGATTCTTGGATTACGCTCGCCCGTTACGTTTATGTTTTCTTTTCAGTGGTGCCTGTAGATAATTTCTGCAGTGACGATCAGTGAGATTACATATCTCACCTGTGTGCAGTATTTAAAAGAATGTATAATTCCTGTTTCAAATAAACTAACAATAAAACATATATATTTATAGCAATGATAGGCTATTTTGAACAATATCTACGTTACCAGCCTTCAGTACATAACATCGTGCTTTGTTATAGATATTGGCCAAACATATTTCTCAATAGCAGTTATTTTGCCGAATGCGCGTTAGAATTGCTGAAATTTGTGATGCCAAATGATTGAATATTCATTATTGGTGTGTATTTCCTCAGGTCCCTGAAAGTGATTTTGTTTGGAGTTTTTCATATTTATGCCAGTTTCAACACTGTCTGGAAAGGAACCACTTACCTGCGTCACCGATAGAATGGAGGTCAAGGTTGATTGACAATCGAGTCAGCCATAAAGAATGAGTACTACCGATAGATACCGCATCAAGATTTCAGAATAAGTCTCTGTAGTAAACTATGCTCGTTCTTCGATTAAGATTGATTGCATTGAAGCCGTTCCCACAAGCCCAGAGTCGATTTCCCAGATCTAATTCGACCCATTGGATTAGAAGGTATCAGAAAGATATTGAGTTTTGAATTTCCCCAATTGAAAACTCTTGGACATATGTAAAACGAAGGCTGCTATTTCGGGACATGTTCCCAAACAAGCCTTATTTAATAAAATACGTGTTATAATAATATCATAATAAACATATTAATAATACAAAATAACCACTCAAAAGCCAGACCCGAGTCAGGGTGGCAGTATTTGGGTTCGTGCTACTCTAATGTAAAATCAAAACTCATTCACTGCTTAAGCTATGAGAATGTGTACCGTGCATAGATCACCTTTTCGTGGTACGTTATGGGATGTAAGATCTACCACCGATTCCTAGTCCTCACTACTTCAAACTAGGGGAACGGGATTTTTCAGTAATCGAAGGAACACATCTTAGTTCTTGTTACTTTTTTTGCCTTGTTGATAGTGACAAGACTCGGCTTTGTCCATCGAGGATGATCTTGAAACAAAGAAAAAATGAGTTAGTTAGTCTTCATCTATGTGATTCCTTATCTTCAATTCGTTGTTCCCTTGGTTGAAGTAGTTAAGACTAGGGTTCTGATGCATGGTCATTATCGGTAACATTTCTTAATTTTGTTGCTAAGAAATCCAATTTTGACTGACAAAGGGGCGCATCTTTGGAGGATGTTTCAATACTCCGAAGGGTATACTTAGCGGGACCTTTTAATTAGAGTCGAATCCTTGCGATAAATGCAAGAATGACAACTGTAAAAAATAGAATACTTCATCATTTCTCAATAGTGATGAAGTATTAAGACATGCACTAAACTAAAAACACAGGACATACTACCATAGATCAAATTACTGGTCGCAGTGGTGTTATGTCCCGAACAGAGAAAAAAAAAGTCTTTGACTAGAAATAAATTCGTAGAAATCATACAAAAATATTCAGTTCCTAAGGACGTTAATCTGATTTCATGAATATCACTCTAACGTTCAGCAAAAGCTTGTTGAGTATCCGAGTGGTCTTCTATAAGGAAATGATCTTCACCGATGCTCAATTTTTCCCAATCCTACTACGAGTAAAATGTTGAATTTGTTGAATAGCCATATTTTAGCATTGGCAGAATTGCTCCGTTGAAATAATCACTACTGCAAAAAAACTGGAGTACACCTTTGACCAATAGAGGAATAACTGATATCAAAACTGGTGCTGAAACGAGAAGCATTAAATCAATTACGAAGATTATTGTGAGTCTAATTTAATATATTTCACATCGTTTTAATATTGAATGGTCTTAACTTCAATTCAATGGAATAAAATGCTTCACAACAGGGGGCTTCAATTTCATATTTTTTATTTTATAAATTTTATAAAATGTTAAAACTAAATATGCTTACTAACTAGTACCAAAACTGGTTCAACTACCCTAATAAAATAACATGTCAATTAATTTGCATTTTGGAAAAAAAAGTTCAATTGTACTTCTTTCATCAACCTCTTGAAGACTTAAATCTGGGAACAATCCCACGTATTGCAACTACTTTCTGGCCACCTTGAAGTTATTTGCCTAATGAAGTTTGCTTACATGATGTTTGCCGAAATGATAGAAACTATTTTCTTCTATCAATCACCTGCAAATGCTATGCAAATTTTTACATTGTGCTTTTGTGATGCCTCGTTCACTCAACTTAAATGAACTTGAAAGAAGTTGAGACCATGTGAACTTTAACAAAAAAAGAAATAAAATAGTTACAGCCCTCCCATCATCACTGAGTTGAAAGGCATTTCTCATGCCTCTAATCGGATTCACACTCGCTTCATTTACCCAAAACATTGTATGAGCCATGAATAAACAATACCACTCCAATATCAACAGCAGAAAGCAACAGCAATAACCCCCACATTATGCACTATCACATAACTCTCACTTTCGGTCGCGCCTCTTGTGCTGGTGGTAAAAGTTTAATCGAAAAACCAGCGTGACGCGAAATTTGCCCGCACTTGAAACAAACATTCATTATTTTCGATTCTTCTTGCTCGCGCTTTCCCGCCGACCCCACTTTGGTTGTAAAGCGATACCTGCCTGTTTTCACTGCCTCCTCTAAATGACGACCTTGATCTCGATCATGATTTCAACCACCGAAAAAACGAATCTGATCATCAGCGCAAAACATAAGTGCCACCATCAAAACCTCCTCTTTAATCACACTTTCTAGGCAATTTATCGGTCTTTGCATCCCCTACTCAACCGTCCATCTCAACATTTACAGCCTCTGCCGTACGGCAGCTTCTGGTAAAGCCGTGCAAAATCGATTCTATTAGTGCCAATCCAGTCAATGGGAGACAATCGAGCCGATTAGCGAAAAATTTGACAACAATCGGGCGTTAAACCGAGCCAATGCAAATTGACCGAGATCCAATTGAATTTTCAATCCGCAGCATCAGTTGGCACATTTTTTCGCGCGCCACCGCTGCCCGATGACTGGTTTTCGCTTTTTATAGCTGAGGGCTCTCATTCAAGAGTTTGCTCTCGATTTTCCGCATTTAGGTACGCACGGTGTCGATACTTGCAAGTGAAGCGAGGAGGTGGCGATGAGGGGGTTTGCTTTCATCCACACAGCAAGGTATCTACTATATTTCCCATGGCTCGGTTGGCCGCGCGCGCCGCGAAAATTACTCCGAGTAGCGATTAAATGTATCAACGTTGGTCTACACAGTACGGGTGTGTGTGTGTGTGTGTGGGCCTGAATCAGGTTCAATTCAGGTTAGCCGCGCAAAGTTGATTTCTTTGAAGCAGTTTTCCAACTGGTCGAAGTAAAGTGTAATCACTACTGCTGATCGGAGAAGAGAAATGTAGTGATTGATGGTCGCACAGGCGGTATGGAAACCAAAAGAGGACAACAAGTACCCTGATGGATCTTCGATATTGCCGGATTAAAAGACGTGCTCTGAACGGTCTTAAAACTGTGTAAATGAATATGTTTTAGATTGTGAAAATGTCGCCTTGAATGCTCATTACCCAAAACAGGTGTGAGAATCTAAGCGGTTGCTCTCGATAGCCAAGTAACAATTACGGTTGTATGAGGGTTCTATCGATCATGATTTTAACTAGACGCTCATCACATCAAAAAGAGTCAGTTGAAAGACTTCCACGGACTGAATCATTGACCGCTACCCAAATACCATTGTAAGTTTTATCGAGGTTTTGAAGCATTCTACAACTACACGCAACACAAATTTCTCTTACATCCAATGTAACGTTGGATTTATTACATCCTCTGCGTATGCTTCGTGCAACAAGTTTTCTTGAATGCTTCTTTTTGCATAGAATCTTCACGAGATGATCTTCTAGACGCAATGCATTTAGGGAACCAAACTTTGTTCAAAACATAAGCTAACTTAAAAATCCAAAAGCAGAATCTGTTCCTGTCGCAAAATATTGCAAATTGTGCATACCTTTCATGAAAATCTGTAATAGAATCTTACATTTACCGGTTGGGTGTATAATGGGCGGGACGCGTTGTAAGGATGCACAACAATAATCCAACAAACATGGACTTCTTCTTCTTTTAAACATTATTTAATTCATCTTTTGATAATTACTAATATTTGAATGCCGCAATGATACAATTTTAAGACTTCGATATGCATTCGACAGTTTCTAATTGCAGATATTAGATCCTGAAAATTTCCCAAAACGATGTTCCGAGATTGATGAACTACATTATTGGTCTAAAATCATGACGAGTCCAGTGATCTAGAAAACATTTTGCAGTACAGAGTTTTGAAAATATTTCCGATTCAAAATTCAGTTTGTAAGACCTAGACCTTAACACTTTCACTCTTTTTACATTGATCTAAAGATTTACAGTTTTTCCTGCTCCTGTGCCGATATTCGTCTAACTCAATCAACGGATAACGGCAAGAGATTTTCTGCCTTTGTCACAAGCGGTATAAAATCGATCCATGTTTCACGTATAGGATGCTGCATGTTGATGTCACGAATGAATGAAATGAAAACGGTTTTAAAACCATCGGTGATTGCCCTTTGCCTGTTAGATGATTCAAGTGGTTTCAAGTTTTTAATTCAAAATCTATTGAAAAACCTAGAATTTTATTTTTAATTATCATTACTAACCTTCAATGTATTAGGAAAAAATTAAACAGGCCACAGTGGTCCACAATGGGAATTTAACAGGAAATATGCATTTAAAGCCTGAAATTGAAACTTTAGAAAAAAAAACATCTTCAAAGTTGTTACTTGCTGTTAAGCGCTCATTTTGGTGTCAATTAATACTAGGATGGGGTTTCTATATCCAATGAAATAAAAATTCTACTTTTTTATTTGCAGAAATAAATGTATACTTTATTATAGTTATTACTCAGATAATGTCAAGTAACTTTATTAAAAGATTTTTTTGTATTTCTTAAATTGACCGATTTGTAGCAATTTTCCTGGGTGCCTATGAAAATGTAGGCAATTAATATCAGTGTTTCACATAAAATTATTTTTATGATAATAAATTGACCATTTTAACGATATAATGTTTCAGATTCAAATAAAAGCAAATTCACCGGACACAGCACCAGAAATATGCTGATTATGATCGGATTTTGTACTGCCCCAAAATTATACATTTTGGGCGATAGAATGTATCGTTTACTAAAGAAAACGTTTCAAAAGTACTATTTTAAACTATTTAATGAAATACTGATCATATTATATAATAATAATATCATTGAAAATAATTGTTCAGAAACGAAAATTGATCGTGTAGTGATCAACTTCACCACGTTTTACGGATCTTTAAGCAGTTATTGATTGAATTAATTTAACTATAGCTGTTGTCTTCGTCAGAGTTAAACGTTATTGCGTGTCTGTTGCATTATATAGCACTTCGAGTAGTAGGCTCTGATAATATCAATACAAGCTGAATTTCTAGATCCAAGATTAAAGTTGCAAAACATATAATTGAAAAAAGTAGAAGGATCTGTGTCTAGAGGTACGAAAGGAAGCTTGGCGTAGAACCGCTAGTGGACGGAACAAATATGTTGATCATTTAGTTCTTAACTCTTTCCGTTTTGAATTGGTGGCCTTTTGTGTATCAAATGGTGGCCACACCAGTGTAAGTCGATGCCAACCGGATGGAGATAGCCTAGTCATGCTTCCTATTGCGGGAAGCCTTTACTCCGGTAGATGTGGGTGCTTTCGTCGTCGTCTCAGTGATATCACATATACAGATTTATCTGTAATGATACAGATTTTTCTCAAAATTTTGATATAGATATCTGTATATACAAATTACAGATTTTTTTTTCTAATATTGAGATTTTTAAGAATTTTCAAATAAGTGGAATATATGTTTAACTCTGGATTGTATTTATTAATATCCATAAATAATCCTTTATTCCGTTTGAATAGGTACGAGTACCTAACCAAACACATTTTTTCACTTTTTTATTTTATTATCTTCGTTAATTTTGAACGAACTTCTGATGCTAAGATCTTCTGATTTCTGATTGCTCGTTTTAAGGGATGTTTGTTTTCACATGGTGACTGGTACTATGATATTTTTTTTTTGATTTATCGGTTTGGTAAACAAGCCGTTTTAACAACCCACAAGCTGATTTATTACAGTTTGTGAGTCAAAGAGTCAACTGGATATTTTGACATTTGACTAGTATAATTCCAGAAATAGAGAATATTCTATGCAATTCTACTGGACATCCAAAATAAAAGTTATGTTTTGTGACAAAATACAATAAAGTTGATACAACATATGAACACGGTTGCAAATAGAGAAATACATATAAAATCATCCCAAAGTTTTTCACAAAAAATGCTGACTACACTTAGGTATATCGGTTCGAGTACCAGCTAGCAAATTCAATATTCCTTTAATCTGCCAAATGATAAGATAAAGTTGAAAATTGTTTTGATTAGAAGAATTTGAGAAACATTTGAATTTTAAACATCGAGCATAACATTTTACAACTAATGCTTCATAAAATGTAAATGCTTATTTTTTATTTTCTAAAATTGTTGAGTAAAAAAAAACAAATGACCTGACAAAGATTTCTGTAATCTCGGATATAAAAATTTCAAGTTTTACGAAAATGTGATTGTTTCTCCATTAAATTTTATTGCAGTTTTGTCTCTTATTACTGGGACTTGATTTTTTGTATTTGATTTTGACTTAAAAAAAGATATAAATTACTCAACCTTTTAAATAGTATTTTTTCCTTTGGTTTGTTTTCCGTCGATCTTGTTTTCCGTGCTGTGCACCAATGCTACCGACGCCAGGGAGGCAGCTCCCACACCTGGACCCTACCTATCGACCCATCAACTCATGAACCGGGGACCAACGGCTTTACTTCCCATCCGAAGGAAGGCGTGATCAGAGATGTTATGCCTCAGAACATCCCGGCGGCGCCGACTGGGATTGAACACAGGCTTGCTGGGGTGAGAGGTAATCACGCTTACCACTACAAAACCGGCGCCGCTGTCAATCTTTAGTAAGCAACCTGTAGTCAGTCTTCAAGATTCTAAACTATGAACAAATTATTTCTGAACTTCAAATGAACTCAAAGTATATTTACGACGATCCGCAATAAGATCATACAAGAGAATTTATACAGATTTTTGGGTGCCAGAAACAGATTAAACAGATTTTTACGGCGAAAATACAGATTGAAAATGGAAATAATGTGGCAATACTGTCGTTTTCATATTAGTGCGAGGCGTACTGTTCCACCCATACGACACTTATCCGTCCGTTTCTCGAAAGCAAATGACGAATAAAACGATTTGGCAAACGTTTTTACTATCGCTGCTTTTCTCCTCCCTTCATTTCATTGGTGAAATGGTGAACGATCAACCGAGCATTAAGCTCGCTCATGTGAGCATGCTCAATGTGTCGTTGTTTCGACTGGCGCTCTATCCTTGCGTCCGTGTTTGGGATTTTTCGTTACATGTCTGAATTTTGATTTTTTTTTTAATGTGACGCCCAGTATAGAAATTAAAGGCGTACTCCTACGTCAAAAAAAAAGAACAAGCAAACTAGCATGAGCTTTTAAGCATACCGTTTATTATGCCTAGTGTTCATTGTACCGAACGAATATTGCCTATGCATAACTTCCATTATACCTTATGTGTTTATGCTTAGCGTCCACTATACCTAGCGTATTTATGATTACTACCCAAGTAACACATATTCATGGCATTATGTGAAGTAAATTTCTTTACAACCAAAATAAGTCATACAAAAGGTTATATAAACTGTTATAAAACTAGTATGTTGCTTGGGTAGGGTATACTCGTCCATGTGAACAAACCACCAAGAGTTGTCAAATAGAAGTGTGGTTAACCGACAATGCAGCGCAGTATATAATCGGTATCACACTTTATGGCACAATTTCAGCTATAGCATACACCCAACCGGGGGATGTAAGATTCGCTTACAATTATGTTGGATTCATCATCAGAGGATGTTAGTGGAGACCGCATGAACCGAGGATGCGATATACCTAGCTGCGGTCTAATGCAAGAAAATTGGAGACCGAAAAATGTAGAGTGTATTAGTGAGGTAAATTAGTTATGTCGAAAAAATAGGAATCAGATTGCCGACTGGACTCGAACCACGAACGTTGCGATTATCAGACCTGTGCTTTTTCCACTGCTTTCTCCATGCTTCTGAATATGGAAAGCCTAAAAGCAAACATGAAGCGCTCATTTTCTCGCATATTCGACTTCGTATGCTTTTTCTGCTGGAGAAATTCGAGGCAAGTGTGTGCGTCATTCTACAATGTTCTACAATATGCGTCGTTCTACAAGCTTACTGGTATAGTCGAAAGCGTAGATAGAACACGAAATAAAAAAGACAAAAAACCATTACATCGCCTGCATGGTCAATTTCTAACATTCGTTGCGATGTTCATGAACAGAGGATGATAGGAAACGGAGCTAACATTCATTGTAATAGATTTTTGGTTTGCGTGTATAAGACTTCTTGCTCGGGATGTTTCTTTTTCTATCTTTTCTTAAAAATTACACGGTTAGAAAATCAAATAATTTTAGATAAAAAACTGTTTAAAACTTGAATCAAACTAACCAAACAACAATAAAACTATAAATCGCAAATTGGTTAAAACTATGTCATAAATACAGTCACTCCAGTATTATGGGCCAAATAGTCACTATTATGGGTCACTCAATTCAGCGTGTTAATCAAATGGAAGTGATCCATCATTGTGGGAGGCCCACAATACTGGGGTGAATTATGTTTTTTTTAATTATACATAAGAAAACTTGTCTGAATCAACAGGAATTCGGACCTGTTATTGCAGCTGACTTCTCCGGATCTGGGAAACTTTTTCGTGATGTATTTCCATTGTTCGTATTACCAAATCCAGCTTTTGATGTTTTGACCAAATGCCGAGCCAAAAGCCCCATTTCTCTCTGGTACGTTTTCTGAATCTCATATGCAGCGTAGGAACTACATAATTTGCTTCCTTTCTGGATCTTTAACATTCGATTACTATAATGAAAGCATGTATGAAACATGCAACAAAGATTCAATAAATCTGATCCTCACATGTAATATTGAAAACCCAAATTTGAACGATTCTGGATTTGATGACTGTGACTCATCCAAATTGTTGAAATTCCACTTGTTGTTGATGTTGTTGTTTTTCCACAGACTAATCTAAATTTGAGTTCAGCTTACTCATAATTGCAAAAAAGTTCAGGAACTCAGCGACGAGTATATCGTGGAAAACCTCAAAAATATGCCGGAAAAATTTACGAGAATTTTAATCAATCTAGAAATAGTACTGAGAAAATCCAATATATACTTTTCTCATATCGAGAATTTTTTCCCGGATAAATTGGAACGGACTAAACAAATCGATCCATGGACGATGTCTCGTTACAATGATTTCCATACTCAAGGGTTGGTTGACTGTGCACGGTGTCGGTGATCACAACCAATGATGGATACAAACGATCCAAAAATCCTGTGTGGTCATACAGTTGATCGGCCTGATGTGGCCAGCAGAAATTGTCAACGAAGATGGATTAAATTCAAAGTGTTTTGATGTTACTTCATACGCGAAGTTAACGATTTTCAGAGTTGGTTGGAAATGCTAACATGAAGCTTTATTGTGATGATTTATTAGCTAGAGAATGATCTTTAGAAGAGAGTAGGTGGATAGTTCCGTTAGAGTACGGCAGTATGAAAATTGAATAGAAGTTGAAAATGAGCGAAGGGCCATTAATGCGACAGTTTTTAAAGATAGACGCACTTTTTTGCCTAACCCGTACGATGTACGCGGAGACTTGAAGTATGTCTCCAAGTCTACAGGCAAAAATGTGCGTCCCTATTTTTGCTCATAAACTGACTGTGGCTGTGGAATAGTTCTACCGACGTTTTCATCACTACCTAAAGCCCCACGTTGCGAGAGCATTTCCAGTCGATGGTGTGTTATAATGTAGTTCTTCTTTACCCAACTATTGTGTTGCTCCTCTCGTCATGACCAACGTGATCATCTCAGAGAGAAAGCAGTAGGGTGGTTGTTGCGTGCTGTACCATCATCAGCATTGTTGACGGCTACTCCCGCCTTGAGTTGTTACATTCAAAGTGTTTTGATGTTACTTCATACGCGAAGTTAACGATTTTCAGAGTTGTCATCACACTAAAGCTTCATGTTAGCATTTCCAACCAACTCTGAAAATCGTTAACTTCGCGTATGAAGTAACATCAAAACACTTTGAATGTAACAACTCAAGGCGGGAGTAGCCGTCAACAATGCTGATGATGGTACAGCACGCAACAACCACCCTACTGCTTTCTCTCTGAGATGATCACGTTGGTCATGACGAGAGGAGCAACACAATAGTTGGGTAAAGAAGAACTGCATTATAACACACCATCGACTGGAAATTCTCTCGCAACGTGGGGCTTTAGGTAGTGATGAAAACGTCGCTAGAACTATTCCACAGCTGCAGTCAGTTTATGAGCAAAAAGAGGGACGCACATTTTTGCCTGTGGACTTGGAGACATACTTCAAGTCCCCGCGTACATCGTACGGGCTAGGCAAAAATGTGCGTCTATCTTTAAAAACTGTCGCATTAATGGCCCTTCGCTCATTTTCAACTTCTATTCAATTTTCATACTGCCGTACTCTAACGGAACTATCCACCTACTCTTTTCTAAAGATCATTCTCTAGCTAATAAATCATCACACTAAACCTTCATGTTAGCATTTCCAACCAACTCTGATGGATTAAATGTTTAAATTGATTCAGGCTGCTAGTTGGAAAATCTTCACAAAACACGAACTTTTGGCCAATTTTTTTGGGTAAAATACTTCTATATACAATAGACCTGTTCATTTTAACAGAAATGTACGGGATGCACCGGGTCAACCGTGATTACTGTTCGTCATGTTAATTTGAACTTCTGTGCAACTTTTCAGCAAAATCAGTAATGATTTAGAGGTGCTTCAAGCAAATTTTATGTTTTCAAGGTAATTTACGCTTTATAATATTTGTATATCGAGACTGAAACTACGAAAACTGCTGTAACAATTTTCATAGCAAAGCTTAATGTGTTATCTACCAACTTTTGACTATTCAAAGTGATTTTATTGAAGTTTGACTTAGTTTCATGCACGAAGATTTCTTAAAAAGTGAAGAATTTTAAAGTATTTGTTATAGGAGTGACACTTGCCACTGACATAAAAAACACGTCTAAAGGGTGATACGGTCAAAATTTGGTCAATATCAACTTGACGTATTTCTTTCAATTTTGCATTTAAAAAACCTGAACACCCCTCATTTTGAAGGTGTGTGTGTGTAGAATGTTGCTCCTATTTTGATTTTGGAATTCACTCTTCAGTTGTCAAAATGCCGTCCAAGCAAGAAGAGCAGCGTATCAAAATTTTGCTCGCGCATCGCGAAAATCCGAGCTACTCGCACGCAAAGTTGGCAAAATCGCTAAAAGTTGCCAAATCAACCGTTACAAATGTAATTAAAGTGTTTGGGGAACGTTTGTCGACAGCCAGGAAGTCTGGATCGGGGGGAAATCGAAAACCGGAAGCCGCTGAGACGACAAAGAGAGTTGCCGGTAGTTTCAAGCGAAACCCTAACCTCTCTCTCCGAGATGCCGCAAATAAGCTGGGTGTATCGTCTACAACCGTGCATCGAGCCAAAAAACGAGCCGGATTATCGACTTACAAGAAGATAGTGACTCCAAATCACGATGATAAACAAAATACGACGGCCAAAGCGCGATCCCGGAGGCTGTACACGACGATGCTGACGAAGTTTGACTGCGTGGTAATGGACGACGAAACCTACGTCAAAGCCGACTACAAGCAGCTTCCGGGACAGGAGTTTTATACGGCAAAAGGAAGGGGAAAGGTAGCAGATGTTTTCAAGCACATGAAACTGTCAAAGTTCGCAAAGAAATATCTGGTTTGGCAAGCCATCTGTACCTGTGGCTTGAAAAGCAGCATTTTCATAGCTTCCGGGACTGTCAACCAAGAAATTTACGTGAAAGAGTGTTTGAATAAACGTCTGCTGCCTTTCCTGAAGAAACACGGTTGTTCCGTACTGTTTTGGCTGGATTTGGCATCTTGCCATTACGGTAAAAAGGCCATGGAGTGGTACGCCGCCAACAACGTGCAGGTGGTTCCCAAGGACAAGAACCCTCCCAACACGCCAGAGCTCCACCCAATTGAGAAATACTGGGCTATTGTCAAGCGGAACCTAAAGAAGACCAAAAAAACTGCTAAGGGCGAGCAGCAGTTCAAGGCAAACTGGCTTTCTGCGGCGAAGAAGGTGGACAAGGTGGCTGTACAAAATCTGATGGCAGGGGTCAAGCGTAAGGCCCGGCAATTTGGATTTGGAAAAGCGGAAGCCTAACTGAATATTTTTCCTGAATTTTATACTAATTGAACTTGAAAAAGAAATTTAATTTTATTTTTTAAATAAACGATTTCACCGATTTACACGCGTTTTCCCTTGACCAAATTTTGACCGTATCACCCTTTACTTAGGATTCATATTTCTAAAAATATCATCTATCAATGAAACAGTCATCGGTCGTCATTGAATAGCAATGCAACTATGTTCTGTCAATCTAATTGAAACTTTCATTAGCTCTGTTGTCTTGTGAATTTGAGCTATAACAGCCTCTTTCCTGATTTTTATCTCTCAATCTATAGAACCTACGCGAAAAATATGTTTGAACAAAGCTTCTAGAACAGTATAAGGAACATCATGCCGTAGACTACACATTTTTATATGACATGGGTGGAAAGTTAGTAAAACAAATACTTTAAATAAACTTTTTTAAATATCTTCGAGTATGACACTAAGTCAAACTTCAATAAAATCACTTTGAATAGTCAACCTTTGGTCACTAAATTGGTAGACATTAAGCTTTGCTATGAAAGTTGTTACAGCAGTTTTCGTTGTTTCAGTCTCGAGATACAAATATTATAAGCCGTAAATTACCTTAAAAACATAAAATTAGCTTGAAATTCAAATTAACATGACAAACAGTAATCACGGTTGACCCGGTGCATCTCGTACATTTCTGTTAAAATGAACAGGTCTAATATACATCCTGGGTATTTTTCTTTAATTTGTTTATGTAAAAGATTTATGAGAAATTCTAACTTTTGCAAAATTTTAAAGTCGGACACTTCAAAATTAACAAAAGTCATAGAACAACAACTATCAATATATTTCTGGTAACAATTTTGAAAGTCAAAAAACTAGTTTTCTGTGCAAAATTTTACAAAAAAAATAATAATAACAAAATTTACATTTTTTAGCAAAAGGTGTCGTTGCATGCTAAAAATTTGTCCCTGGCGTCATTTAGATTGGAAGTAACGTTTTCGAGTTATGATTTGTTGAAAACGATTTTTGGATTTTTTATTTTAAAATGGCCGGAATTTAGGTGAGATGTGAATTTTTGACCATAAGAAACAATTTTGCAAAGTTTCATCCAAATCTGAGAAGGTTGAATCAGAAAAGAAGTTTAGTTTTGCTATTTGGCCTGAAAATGGTCCATAATGATTTGATATATCACTCACTGTTGATCAAGTTTAGGTAGGACCTCGGCCTCGGAATGATGATTGTAGAATACGCATACAATTTTCATTGTGACTTTCTGACTATAATTATATAATTATATTTCTGTGGATTTCGCGTAAGTGTCTCTGCCGTGTAAGTGTTGGGTCCACCACTTTGGTTTTCACTCTTCATACAGCGATATTGTGAATTCATGTCGGAAACTCAAATTGATCTTGCTATTAAGTGGAACTGCATACAAGACAAGATCTTCGAAGGGATGGTGGCTACCTTACATACATACATTAAAGCAAAATGCAAACATTCAAGCATGTAAACTTTCTTTTCACTTAAACTGGCAACTTGTAAAAAATGTTGCTTTCAAAGACGGATGGTTGCATACCATGTTTGGAATATGGCATGAAATGTCTCATAACTTTACACGCTCTAAAATCTAAACTTTTACGATATATGACGCTCCATGTATGTGCATTATAGTACCAGAAATTTCGAACTGTGTTTTTATGACTCCAACAATTCCAAGATTTAATACCGATTCTAGTTCCGATACAGATTCATATTTCCTCAGTAGCCATCATTTTTACTATGGTTCTCCATTAAATTTCCAGACAATCTTTGGAACCATGTGAACTAGCATACAACTCATTGCATAAAGACTAACTTAAATTAAATTGGTATGCATAAAAAGACCTGTAATTTGTGATGCAATAAGTTTTAAAATCCAAGTCGCATTTTTTCCATTTTGCCCGCATTTGCTGGATGTCCGTTACTGCCCCGCCGCTTCATCGAAGTCGCTGCTTTGAAATTGCCCAGTATTTTTCGATTGGTCGAAATTCCGGGCAATTCGGAGGATACATTATCTTGGGACAAAATCGATCTTGTTGGCAGTATACCACTCCAGGCAGTATACCACTCCAGAACCACCTTGGAGTAGTGGCAGCTGACCAAATCGGTCCAAAAGATGACTTTGCCACTATGCTTGCGTATGAACGACAATACACGCTTTGTCAGTCATTCTTCGATGTAAACTTGGGATGTCATCGTCGAGGATGTGACGAATGGTTCCGTTTTCCGGCCACAACTGCAAATCGCTTGCCAAATCATGGCCTTCTTCGTGAACTTGTCGGCAAACACGAACTTGAATCTTTCCGGCACATCCTCACGACGAGTTTGACGTGTGTTTCGTCATCGTCAAAACACGGTCGTACAAGAGCCTTGCACGCTTTTTGGCCACGGAATTCTGCTTCATGTGTCAGTTCGGATGTTTACTGACTTTGTACGACTTGTATCCTTTCCTGGCAAGGATGTTCCGCACCGTTTGAAAGTTGGCGTTGTACCTTCTGGCCACAGCTCGGATCGAAAGACCGGGGTTGGCTTTAACGCATCTTAACACCTTGCTGCGCAGCTGACGGTCTCTGGTTCCTTTCTTTCGTAGGTCCATTGATTCCTTCCCACACTCAGGGTTTCCTTGTAGGTTTTAAGCACTCGACAAAATGTTGTTTTCGGCATCTTCAGCACTTCAGCCAGCTTGGAACCGGATCACTCTGGATTTTCCAGGTGTTTGCACACAATATTTTTTCTTCTTTCGAGTTCCATTTGACGTTATTTCTGAACGCAATCGACTACTTTGATCAAACTTGCACCAGTTGTTCTCTATAGAAGTGTAAACAAACAACTGTCAAAGATTTTCGGTTCCCAACACTAGCGGCGTGCTAGCGGCACCGAGGAGCGTACCAATTTCCTTTTAGTCAGCTTTTTCTTCTTCAAATTTCAGCCACTTTGCTAGTCGAACAAATTTATTCTATCTAAATGTCGTACACCGTAAGGCATACATAAAATTGGAAAAAGCACAATACCAAAAGTGATTCGCTTTCATCCGGCTCGCCATACATTTACGCGTCCTCGAAAACGAAAACGAAAGCTCGTTCGTTTCACCTTGAAAAAATATCCTCCCACAAAACCACATCCGACTTCCCATTGATTGAGGTTAAGCCCGCAGTCAAACGCCTTTCTCCAGATGCTGGACTCTGTGGAGCACCGTCGGCTGTACAGTGCAAAAGAAAACTTGCATTACAACTCCGCCAGGCCACTTGCAGAACCGGCAAGCGAGCAATGCATAGATGGAAATTACAGATCGAACAACTGGTCTTGACTGACTGCTGCGGTCCATATCTTCTCGGTAAATCCACACACATGCACCCGTGCGCGGTACACCCGCTGGTCCCGGGAATGTTGTTGTTACTGTCCAGCTACAGGTTGCAACAACTTCCACTACCCAGTATACCTGGGAGGTACTGCGTTGTTTTCTGGGTCTCGCCTCCGCTGCTTGGAGCCAGAGGTTGAAACTGTTGACGTTTTTTACGACACTCGCTTCGTTGTCATGCGCGACAGTCTGTTTTTATTCGTACTTTCATGCTCTACCGTCGTCTCTCTCACACAACACAACCGGTAGAATAACATTCGAGCAAAAAGAAAATGATCAAATAACTATAATATGATATGAGTGATTTTGTTCTAATTCCTCAGTTTGGTGTAAGTTAAACCATTTCTGATCAGAAATGTTATTCCTAGGACACCATTGCTTGATTTTTTCAGAATTCACACAAGCACAACATCAGCAGCTCTCACAATGAGAGAAACTAAAATACATACATTCGTGACGGTCTTCGGCGACAGTGTCGTATGACAGAGCCTATCAAATGACATTTGAGTTTGGTACTGTACTATGATAGCTTGTTTTGCAAGTGTCGGAGGCAAAGGCAGTCGATTATCACAGAAAATGTGTCGACTACCGTGACCGCTTACAAGACTGCTTGGAGCAGATGTTTCCTTCCGTGCTTCGCGTTATTGATACTGCTCTGGGTCGCAACAAACTACCCGTAGCGCATGCCACTTTCTCGTCGCTGCGCGTATTATTTGCATTATAACCGCAACAATTAAATCCGATGAGGGTACCAACTACAAACCAACTTGATGTGGCATATCGCTGATGGGTTCCAATCAGCAGTGGCAGCATCAGTTAGTACCGCGTGTGTGTGGTTTCTGAAAACGAAACCACCGAGAAGACCTAATGTCAAAAATACTGCCACACTGTAGGGGGAAAAGGGAAATTTCTCCGTTCTATTTACGGTAATAGATTTATAATCGACTGCAAACGTGCTACAGGTGGCAGGTTTGCGATTTTGAGATCGGAAGTGGTTGGAAGGTTGTTGACTGAGATTTGCGTGGAATTAGTTTTGAGGTTTCCGGCACTTTATTTTCTATCGAGTGTAATCCTCACTTTGCATGTATATGAAGCTACTTCATCTGCACTTGAGGAAATCCCAGAAAAACATCTTTTTTGCATCTTTCAACCTATACCATCTTCAAACTGGAACCACGTGCTTACAGCGTGCTTCCCCAATCTGGAATGCAATCCATTAAGTAATATTATCTGGGTGGTTTGCATAATTGTATAACAATTAGGAATCAATTTTCTTAAGCAGATCGCGAATTGACGCACTCATTGGCTGACCCATTTCTATAAATAAAGATCCGCATTTCAACCCGGCGGTCAGTGCAGTCCAAACAATTTCCCGTTGATTTCGTTCGAGCTAACAATTATAACGCTTCCACGCAAAAAATCGATAATACCCTAGTTTCGGCTGCGATACGAAACGAGTAAAATGCTATAAAAAACAATCATTATTTGGTTCGATTACTTTTTGCAACGATTCATCGTCATCATTCATCATATCCATCATCATCATCGTCGTGCCATACAGAAAGTGTAAGTGCGAATCGAACACTCGCAGTAGTCAGGGCACGCGAACGAAGAAAATCCGGAGCCTCCGACAGCGGGAGCCCAAAGATCGTGATTATGCGCAATTATCACCGTAACTGGAGCCTGTAAAGAACCTTTGTATGCTTGCCAAGTGCCCTTTTGTGTGTATGAACGATCATCGAACTGAATTCAACCACGTACCTACCTACCATCAGTTCAGCATCTCAAAGCGGAGCGAAATCGAAAACAGAAAACATCCTACTAGCTTCGATGCACAATGCGTCTTGTACCGACTTCTGTTCGCAGTTTGTAATTTGCTAATGGTTTGTGCTTTTTCTACCACCCACCTCCGTGCAAATTGTGTACTTAGGTAGCTGATTGTGCGTGTTCCGGGAGTGAGAACTAACTTTGGTGCTACGATCTATTGGATGAGCAACTGACGGGAGCTGCGGAAAACACAGCGTGACTGCTGATAATTTGAAGGCAGAAAATGAAACTGCCAAGCTCCAGAATGGTACAGTGCCGGTACCCCCAGCTGCTGGCGATAGCGTTTGTGGCGGTAAGTAGCTAATTTTCAATGATTACAATGATACTTTATCGGGAATTACTAGTTCTGGTCAGGGTGTGCACGTGAGACTTCAATGCCTTTTAAGAAACGAACCGCTGTATGATGCCGAAGTGAGTCGGAAGCTAGAATTTCTGTACTATCAAGAACCACAGGTTATAGGAATTAATTAGATTATACTGCATCATAGGGATCACACTAGGGTGGTTCGAATTGCAAAAATGTTTCTTAACCCTCCGTGCAGTTCTGTTGAAAAAAACAAGAATGTAAATAGCGTAGGTGTTCCAGTGGTGTACCTATAGTTGCGGTATGAGGGCTGTGCTAGAATAGTGAGGAAATCCCGGATAAGATTATTTTGCATCGGTAGCTTTCCTACAATAAAACATATTTGCATGTTTCAAACTTAAAATTTTCCCAAAAAATGGTGGAAAATAATTAAAATTTCCACTAAAAAATGAGAATGAACAGATCGGGCCAGTGAAGTTTAGTTGAAACTGATTTATTTCATACAATGGGTTAAGTCGTGGTCCGCCGTGCGGCACAACTTAGTCATGATATTGAAACATGACCGTTGGACGGCTGCCACATCGATTTTCCGGATGCAGCTTTTGATCCTGTTGATGCGATGCTTGGTGTCCTTGGCCTTCCACTTATCCTTGTATACCATGGAGCTCATTAGACCAACAAAATTATCGATAGGACGGCACTGCAGCAGATTTCACGGATTCCAGTATTTTGGCTTCCGCCGTACTTCCGAGTCATCAAGCGGCATTGGGATCTCTCGGTTTGGATTTGCTCGTCAGCAGCAATTCCAGGTCATTTTCAGAAAAATCTGGAGAAATCTGGAATGCTCCAAAAATGCAAACATAATGCTATTGAAATCAAAATAGGTCAGTATGATCATCTGGAATTTATGTTTAAATAAATTATATATAGCAAATAACTTGTTAGCATTGCTAGAATCATCCAAAAGTTAAAAAGTATTGACACGATGTGCCCAAAAAGTTCAAATATCTATTACGCAGCATTAAATATGGTTAGAATTGTTTTTAAACTGTAACCTTTTTTTTAAAGAATGAGAAGCAAAGATTCAAGGAAATTTGATAGGATGGATTTTTTGAACTAATAGTCGATGTAGTCCTTACCGAAGTCTTTACTATTTGATGCAGTACCAGAATCTAAAGATTTTATTAGTTCTAATATTACTCTGATGTTGATCAGATTTATAGTTTAATTCTTGACATCATACAACACAACACCCAGCAGACCAATAGGCAATTTTATTTTGAAGCAAAATTCACCGGTCTGAAGTGGGAATCAAAGCCTAACATCGTGGAACTCACACACAGTTTTCCTAAAATACGGGTAACTCAACTATTTGCATGACCATTATGCTAAAGAATAATTTTATTATATTACTAAAATGAAAGTCTGATAGCTTCATTTTTGAAGTCTCAGGATCTTGCAATGGAAATTCTAAATTCAGGAATTTATATTTTTCCTCCGTCCCAGATAATGAATTTCTTGTTAGTCTGAATTGACTTGGAACTCTTCACATGATATCTTCGCCTTCTTTTTTAGTTCAATCCGAATCATCCTAGAATTCCATCATATTTCTTTTCTATATTCCCCTAAAACAATCTTGAAAATATCTAAACTTTTCCAGTAACATTCTAAGAGTGCTTAGCATTACCTCTTGTAATCTCTTATAAATCACTCTCCAATTCCACAACTCCCTCAAACTGGTAATAATTCCCAAGAATTGGCTCAATTTTGTGTCCATTTTTCTCTGTGAAATTCTTAAAATACTCTTAACAATTTCGTTGGTACACTCTTCAGAATGACCGTTACACTTTTCTCAGACTTATCCGATAATTCCCCTTTGAACTGCTTTCAAAATGGTTTTGAAAGTTTCCCAGAAATTGTCCTTAATTTTTTATTAAAATTAATCTCCATGGAAACATTGGACAGAATTCCTTTCAAATTATTCTCACGATTCGTATCAGCATACTCCTTAAGTTTCATCATAAGAATTTTCAATGATTTCTCTTCCGGATTGTATTTCCTTTATTGACAAAATCTCCATGCAATTGTCATCAGAGTTGACAAGACAATTGACACCGTCTTCAACCAGAGGTTGCACAGACTGGATTTTTGACACTAGAAAACGGACAACACACCGCACCCATTAGACCAGTAGGGAAATTTTCAGGTTGCCAAAATTTGCACCGACTGGAGTGGGAAGCGAACCCTCACTTCGTGGCACTCACAATACGCCTAAATGATGGGTGTCGCCGCACAATTTCACAAAGAATTCGCCTCACACTAAACTGTAAACTATTTTCAGAATTACCTTAAAATTCCAATAATGTCCAACGTTGATGGCCTTTAACAATTAAAGAAGCAAGTTTGACTTTTAGAGGGTTTAGAGAGTAAATCAATTGCAGTGATATTTTTGAAGCAACATGTTTAAAAAATCTGGGAAAATCTGGAATATATTTAAAAAATCTGGAAATATACGTGATATGTCTGTGTATCTGGCAAGACGACTAACATTCTGGAAAATCCAGATAAATCGGGAATACTGGCAACGCTGCTCGTTAGTGTACTCTGGGGATCTTATTTTCTTTCTACACACTATTCCTTCCTTCCTTAGAGACTTGCAGATGTGTGACATCGAATAACGGAACTTTATGGATACTTCCCGATGACTTAGCGAATCCTTGCTGTTGAACATGTTTTGTAGCGAGTGGAGGGTCTTCCTATTCATAATCTTCCGTGTTACTACCATGCATGCCATGCTACGGTATACGGTGGATACCGGAACATTTTCCCTTTTAAAATGGTCCACCGTGTTCTTCCTGTTTCGATGGCATGCTGAACATAACTGAAAATGTTAGAGTAAAATAAAGTGTGTTACAATTTAATGGACACTGTAAGGATTCATTCACCTAAGGTGACATCTCTCTGCGAACGTTTTGTTCTGTTAGAAAAGTATTGGAATCATTCTTATTTTTAGTGGACCCCCGTTATAGTTGCGGTTGTGTCCCTATAATAGTGTAACTCATAAGAAACCAACGCATTCCCCTATAATAGGAACCAAAGTTAGCAAGTATCACCACTATTGGATCAGTTTTCCTATTAATGGAGGACTACTTTTCTAAAAATTGCAATTTCAAAAAAATGTAATATTTTTCTACCATAATAGAGGTTGAATGCTATACTTTGACGTTTACAAATTTAATGTACATCGTATATTTATGTTTTTATAAATAAATTTCCTTAGTTCCTCCAGACCCTATTAAATTAATTGAACAATTGAACTCAGTTCAACGTAACATAAATGTATAAGCTATGTTTTGGAAACAAGGTGCACTTTCACCATAGTAAAATTAAAGCAGTAGATTTGAAAAGTAAAGAGAGGGGGATGACTCATCTAAATCTCAATCCTAAGAGGTCAGAAAATCTTATGCTAGCGAATCTTTTTTTTTATTTCACGCTTTTAAATTCATCTTCTTGTATCGCGTTCTATCTTTTTGTAGGAAATCTACAGAACCTTCATCAATCTTCTTTCTATCTACTCATCGTGCGTGTATCTAACGACAGGAAAGCAAAATCTTTCCTACATTTTCAACAGAGTCGCTCCCCTCGGCAAGAACAGCCAATTCCTAATATATCAAAAAGTTGCTGTGCTTGGGTCAATGACATGTCACAGTAGTGTGCGTCATTTATAAAGAAAGTTTAACCGCCTAATGTAATAACCGCCTTATTTAAAAGATAGGTTAGGTTTATTTGGGAGGCTTTCATTCTGGGGCTATTTCGCCACCGGTTCTTGCTTATGTAAATTAAGCATAAAACCGAGTGTGATGTCAACGGTGTCACTTGATTACTACGTTATCAGCATTTATCCTGGATCAATTCAACATGTTTGTATCCAAAATCTTAAAAATAATGTATGTATGTTTTAACTACTTTGATAATTCGCTACAAACTCTTTACAGAATTTCTTTGAAATGTTCTCAAGAATTTTCATAAACTAACTACTATTTACAACAGTGTTTTTAAGCCGGTGGGCAATGAAACTTTACTTGCCTTAGTGAGTGGTAGCTAGCTTTTTGGAGGGGAATGGAACTGAAAGGTTAAACACCACTGATTTGTATGGAACTTTTCTGAATTAAAAAAAAAATCCTTCTAATGTCCCTTTGATTTTTTTCTTGCATAGGTAGGCTAAGTTAGTAAGTTTTTGGCCCTGGAGGTTCCCTTATTGGCCCTATCTTAATTTTCATTATTTTTCATTCTTTTTCAAATTTGTTGGAAAGTACATAGATTTAGGCTTATATCTACACGAAAAATACCATGGAGTATTTTCAGCCCAAAACGCAATGCGGTTGGACCTGAGTGTTTCCGAATTGAATAAAATATTACTCATATGTTCAGTGCTACCAATGGTTGCATTTTTCATTTATTTGTGATTTTTTTCTTCACAGTATGAAAAGGGCGTATTAAAAAAATTGATTATTTTTATCAATAAATAATAACATGAAAACTATTGATCTGATCGAAATGACATCTTAGAAGAAGTTGTAGGTAGTTTACACTGAAAGAAAAATTAGTAAATTAATATTAAAATAAACTTAACATGTTGATTATTTCAAAATAAACCACCATTCGATATTTATATTTTTCATCACTGAAGGATGTCCTAAAATTTGGTAAAGAGTGTACCCAGACAACCAGAAGTCGTATAACAAAGTACACACAGTATCGTAAATTGCTTAAGTTTAAGTCAAAATCACATATAAGAATGGCATACCTCGCATTATGTTTGAGTTAAATCGCATAGAATACAAATTTCCGATTCATATGCAATGACTCATTTGTCCGTTTTCCAAGGCGAACCAGCCAATGGCTGAAAGCCTTGTAAATAAAGGAAAAAAAAAAAAAAAAAAATCATTTGTCCGTCGTACTGTATCACAAATTAATTCGGATTTCATCGTAAGACTTTATAAAATTGATTTGTTATTACAGATTTAATCGTATATGATGATAAATCAACTCGTTTACAATTAAACGAAAATATGCACGTATATGGCCTCCACTTTTCTACGTATAAGCAATTTCTTTGCATTCTATACGACTGTTTTGTTTGTATATATGTTTGTATATCACGAAAACAACTTTGAATATACATGTATTCTGATTGTCTGGGTAGACTGAGAACTTGCTTTAAAAAATCTACAATTTTTTCTATTTCTGTTAATTTTTATAAGTTGATGAAATTGCATAGTTTTAAGTAAAATAATAACTTACTTGGATTCTACACATAATATTGATAAATTTGCAGCAATAAACTTTTTTTGTCAGTCCAGCCATTCTCAAGTTAATGCGAATTAAAAATAATAGTAATAATAATTTCCAACATTATATACCATTTTCAAATGTTGGTCGTGATGTCCAGCAAAAATATGTTCTTTCATGATTATGTATTAAAAAACAATTTAATTTCAGATCTATCTTGAAGTTCTGCTATGAACTATCTAAAAATTCTTTTCTGAATTCTTCTGAAAAATTCACTGGGAATTCTCCACATAATATTTTAAAAATTTATCATCTGAATTGTTTTCGAATTATGCCCTCATAATTTGATTCCCTTTGTATTTTTTTTTCCTTGAAATTATTTTCGAAACTCAATTGGCATTATCCTCAAAATATCCATGGAATTTACCCCAGCATTATTTGGAAGCAAACCTAAAATTGAGTCTTGGTATTTGCTTGAATTCCTCAGCAGTACTCTTAAGAAATTCTTCTTCTTTGCATTTCAAGCTTATTACATATCACAGATTACCCAAGTAACATTTTAAGTTTTATGAAATACTACAAAGCAACTATAAAACAACATTCATAAAACCCTGGTCAAGGCTATCTTGTCATTAATGCATCCACCAAAATCTCATTAAGACTAGAATATGTCTAGTTGGCCCACCCTGAAGAAGGTTCTGAAGGGTGTATTCTCCAAGCTCTTCAAGATTGATTTACTGTAAATGTTGTATGACGAACGCATTGAGAACCATTTGAAAACTACAACAAAAGCTATTTAGCAACAATCAAAACCCTTTCCGAGCCGTTTCCCCTAGCCGCTTACTAAATCCACTAGGAAAGCATCAATCAAGATAGAAAAGGATTCATGAATCCGATCTTATCAAAATAATTATAATAGAAACTGATGGTATAAAAATCGTGTTGAATATCCAAATTTATTACAATAGTTCTCATAATGTGGCCTAGTTTTAAGTGTCTTATTAAATTTCATGTGAAGTGTGCATGAAAACATTGAAAAAAAAATAGGTCCGCTCTCGTAAAACGTCGATTTGACTAATTATTTTACATTGAATAAAATAAATTATTTTTCAGATCGAGCTAGGCTGAGATTATTTTTTTTATGATATTCGCATTTAAATGTTTGCTCATTGCTAAATTTACCAAAATATAGTTATATCCAAGGAAATATAGAGAGAAAATTGAAGATTGTAAAAAAACAAGCAAACTAAATGTAACATGGCGGTGGCATAAAAGTTGATTTTCATGGGTCATTTGTGAAAAAGTTGTTTTGCTTTTAAGAAATCCATAACAAAATCCTTATGTTGTAAAATGGCTTTTATGAAGAAAACTTGCAGGCTGAATTGTATTTATCTAAGGCCATTTTGCTTGATCTTAACCCGTTCAGATTTATGGCAGCATTTATGGAGGCAAAGTTGCTTGCAAAAGTTAGGCGTCAAAGTTTGTTTATCTTTCGATAGTTGCGCTGTGAGATTCAGCGTTCTTCCAGGCGATTATCTCCCGATGGCTTGGAAGCAGTTACTAACAAAGTGTTCACAATATTTCGCATTTCGCACAACTGTAACCTCAATAATTCCCGAAAAGATCCCCTTCTTCCGGATGGTTCTGGAAGTGCACCATCAAACGATGCAGAAATGTACAGTTGAATTAATTTTTTCCAAGTGATGACCCTTTCACCGAATAAAATCGCAGCTATGGATCGGAAACCAACTAGTGCCGCTAACTGACAGTTTCAGTGGTTTGCTGTCGGTACTGACACAAGTTATTCCTATCTTCATCTATTCGCAAGGTCTGGAGAAGGCTGGTTTGTTTTCAGGCTGTTTTGACAATGTTTTATGAATTTGAGGACCACGCTCACTTCTCTGTTCTCCACCAGATGCTCAGTCGTTGATTGTAACCGTTCCGCCGGACGTGCTGGTTCTAAAGAACTAAATTTTACTTCGGTCGTTAGCATCGCTTGAATTTTTCTTCCAACTTCGTTTATCCTTCGATATATCCTTGTCATAAATTTGGTTTTTATTCACTGTGAGGATCCATCCTTAAAATTCAATTTGTAAACAGAGGAGATTTTATGATACACTTTTAAAAGCCTAAAAGGCAACAATATATACCATTTGCTCTCATTTAAAACTTAATGGTTATATGATTGCTTTTTTAATGATAGAACAGGTTTATAGAGTATTTTATCAAGACATTAATAAAAAATTGCTAATGAAGTTTATGATTGATTTATAGAACAGTTTTATGGTGGGATTGAGAACAACTTTAAATTTAATTTTAAAACAAGACAGTTTTTGACTTCTCGACAGACTGTAAAATGTTTTTAAAACAGCGAAAATGTGAACTACTAAGCAGGAACGTGTTACACTGCAAAATTCTGGATTTAAACTAAATGGATTATTCATTGCCATTATAAAACCATCATAAATCAGAGTGGATGCCAAATGATTGCAGAATTGTTACTTGGGTAGCTTATTGTGTGCTTTCAACTTAGTGTTCTAGATGCACTTCCACAGTTATTAATTGAGAGCTTTCGATGCCTGTACCATTTTTGCATTAGTATAATTGTGTGGCAAGTACAATTATTCCCTATGCCCAGGGAAGTCGAGAAATGTTCCAACCCGAAAAATTCCTAGACCAAACCGGGAATCGAACCCAACCACTTCCAGCATGGTCTTGCTTTGTAGCTGTGCAAAGGAGGTCCAATTAGATCGTATCTAGAATTATCATTCGATATTTACTTTGAATCTGTTATCTAAAATGTCAATTTTTTTCTTCTTGAACAATGTACCAGAATTGGTCAAATTCGATCAATTTTGGGTATCAAATCAAAAAAAGTGTTTAAAACATTAATATCAAAAAATGGCGCTCTTAAATATTTTCTTAATCTATTTAATTAAAATGCTTATTAAAAATCTTCTGTGATCATTTAAAGTTGGAAAGGTAAAAATGAGCAAAAATCATAGAATATCAACTATTTTAACATTTTTGAACTTTTAGTTTATGATTTTTATTTTTTTTTTTTTTCATTTTTGTAAACGATTGTAAACTTTCAATTTTAGAACATGGTTTTCTGTACAAAACTTTCAAAACAATTTTAAACAAAATGCTCAAACATATGTAGATAAGTTGTTGTTTGATGATTTTTGTTAATTTTTAAGTGTCCAACTAAAAAAATTCACAGAAGATACATTTTTTCGTAAACATTTTATTTAAAAATATACAAAAATATTTTATAAGGCAATGTTTTGTTAAGTTTTAAACACTTGACAGTTTTTTTCTGTTAATGTTTTTCATGAAAAGGAATTATTTTTTTCCTTCGACTTTGCTCTATTTTGACTGGAAGTGACGTTTACGAGTTATGATTTGTTGAAAAATATCGAAGACACCAATTTGAAGTTTTTTTTTTTTGTGCCAAATTCAAAATGGGTGATTTTTAGATCAAATATGCATGATTGACCATAAAGAAGAAGAAGAAGAAAGATATGCACACAAATGTGAATCATTTTAATGTTGCTTAATGTTGCTAGTGTTGAGTTAAATTATTGTTTTATTACAGAAACTAAGTAAGTAGGTCAGGGATGGGACCATGCCTGATTGAAGCACTTTGGGCGGGGAGAGTGGAATTGTCAACTCCCTGTTGTTAACATTTCGTGAATTGGAGGTGGGCTCTTCTCCCCACTTAACGGAACATCCCCTCATATGATGACTTATTCTGTATTGGGTTGAAAGATTTTTATCATTGGAAGGAGATTCTTCTTGCTCCTATGGATCACGCGTAAGTGTTCTGTCTGCTGTCTGCTTCTGTCCACCCTTCGTAAATTAAATACAACCAGGTATCGTACTTGATCAAGTCATACGAGGTGGACAGTTCACTGTCTAATGGCTGTGCCCTGCAACAATGAGAGGTATCCTTTACATACATACTGCCGGTAATCGCAAGTCAGTCCCATCAGAATTTTTATCAATTTTGAGATAGCATCATTAATCAGTTTATCTTTCAATGTTTGTTTTAGTTGTCTTATTGAAAAAAAGGTGGTTTGTTCAAGAAAAATGAAAAACAATACCAAGTCAAACTGTCGCACAGTGAAAAGTAACCGCAAGTCAGTCCCATTAGAAAAAAAAAAGAATTTTATTAAATAAACTGTAATACAACGTCATAGATATGTTTTTAGGATTGCTTCTATAGAATTACATCGCATCATGAGATTTGTCTCAAGAAAGATTTTGTCCACTTCCCCTAGGGTACTAAAACATGTCCGGATGTTACCACTATAGTTCTAACGATACTTAGTTTGACCGCCAATGGATATGGCTTTGAATTCTCATGTGATTTGATGTATCGCTTGATAGATTTCGATTTAAAAAGGATTTATCACTTCCCCAGGAATATCCGAAACATGTCCGGGAGTGGCCAACATGGTGCTGAGCACTCATCATGACTCTTATTGATCTTATGTTTGAATTCTCATGTGAATTGATTTATCGCATGGTGGGTTGGACACGTTTCACTCTGGTCTGATGAAGACCCATACTCACCGGAATATGTTCCAGCCATTGCTCTGGAACCAGCGGAACAAATCCATCAACATACAATAACGGTGTCATGAAATGTTATCCAAAATTTTTTGGTAAACATAGATGCACTCTATCACATTGTACGTTTATTTTTGAATTTATCCCTCTAAAATAAGTGTCAAATCAGAAAACTGGTAAAATCTTTGAACGCTGTTTTCTCATTTCCAGGTTTTTACAGATGGGACTGACTTGTGATTATGGGCAGCATACAAACATACATACATACAAATATGCATGATTGACCATAACAAACAATTATGCAAAGCTTCAAGCCAATCGGACAAGGTTGTAGCAGATTCGTCATTTGGCGTGGAACTGCTCGATAGAGGACGATGCTTTTTCCCCGATCCCGATTAACAAACTCCCGCTTTTTCGTGGTCATATGTTTTACTGATCACCCTTTAGGAAACTTCTTCTTCTTCTTATTTTTCGCAGATCTAGCTTATTGCTTATCGCATATTAGCTTATTGTGTGCTCTCAACTTAGTGTTCTAAAATGCACTTCCACAGTTATGAATTCAAAGCTTTCGATGCCAATACCAATGCATGAATTTGTATATTGTGTGTGGCAAGCACAATGCTACTCTATGCCCAGGGAAGTCGAGCAAATTTCCAACCCGAAAGATTCCCTCGACTGGACCGGGAATCGAACCCGCCGCCTCCGGCTTGGTTCGATTGCATTATTATATTTACGAGAAAGTCGATTGTGCACAGCAAAAAAATAATTTTGATATCACATCAAAGTGGATGCACTACAATCATGTCGAAAATTTCATGTAATTTTCATGACCACATAAATAAACAAATGCAGTAAAAGCAGCGTAATGTCAGTTCATGCATTGTATTAATGATAATTTTGTCCTTTTTAGCAAGTAATATTACACTATATTTTCGACATGATTGTAGTGCATTCACTTTGACGTGATATCAAAATTATTTTTTTGCTGTGTGGCTGCCAGAACTGGTATGTGAAATATCAGGGTTAGGTCACAATACAGCAAGAGACAATTAATTCAAGATGGAGCTGGAATTAGGGCGTAACAGCGTTTGTAAACAATGACTTCTTTCGATGATGTCTTGGAAGTCAAGGCTCGCCCATGCAAATCAACATCACCATCAGGTAGGGTAAGACTTCCCCTACCCGACGGTAATGTTGGTTTGCGTGGGTATGCCTTTAATTCCTAGAAATCATCTAGATAAATCATTGTTTACAAAAGTTGTTTCGCCTTTATTCTAGCTCTATCTTGAATTGTCCTAATATAGGTATCAAATTAACTATTTGCCTACATACTTAGAAAAATTTATGTAAATTTAGGTGCTCTGAGACTGGTATATATGAGCGTCAATTTTGACATAAATCGAGTCTAATAGACGCGAAATTCAGCTCAATCAAACGTACTTTCGAACTTTTCAGTCTCGGAATACTTAATTTTACATTACATGTTTATGACAAAGATGGATTCCGTCACGTGTAAGATTAGGTATTTCTAAGTGTGTAGGTCCAAGCTTTGGAAGACTCATGGTCATGATATGTAATGAATGCCCAACATACCGGAACTGTGGCCTTGACTTCATCCGACAACGATTCCTTGTAGCTAAGTCACTATGGGTCAGGAATGCAATCCAGTGGGTCAAAAATAGTCCAAAACGAAGCATTTCTGTGACTTGGTGTCTTCTGCTACACAGCAAAAAAATAATTTTGATATCACATCAAAGTGGATGCACTACAATCATGTCGAAAATTTCATGTAATTTTCATGACCACATAAATAAACAAATGCAGTAAAAGCAGCGTAATGTCAGTTCATGCATTGTATTAATGATAATTTTGTCCTTTTTAGCAAGTAATATTACACTATATTTTCGACATGATTGTAGTGCATTCACTTTGACGTGATATCAAAATTATTTTTTTGCTGTGTAACTTTATCATAATAGGGATCTATTAACATTAACAGATAATTTGAACGAATCCGCATTGATGGCACAAAAGTCGAACTTTTAACACTAACATTCAGGAGACTTGACGTCTGAAACAAAGTTGATCATTTAATAAATAAAGACTTCTTATATCGACGTATAATAATTAAAATCAACTGTTTAACACTCTTTGATATACTGTCTTTTTGTTCCTGAAAATATTGATTTGAGAAAAAAATACTTCACAGGCTAAGTTAAAATTTGTAATCCCAGACGTAAAGAAATATTTAGAATCTACAAAAAAAATATTGATGACTTTGTAGAAACATGCTAGAATTAATAAATTATGAAATTGGCAAAATTGCCACGATTTGACAAAACCGTAACAAACTCTCACTGACACTATTGCAATCACAATCATTCTCCATGCCGAGTGATGTCGAAGCCTAACACGAAAAATTCGTTGCCCTCTTCAACATGGTCATTTTTTGTAGTTGCAGAGCAGTTCCACACTAAATGACGAATCGGAAAAAAACCACCATCTCCGAAATTTTGCATTTTTGCTAAATTCGGTGATTTTAGATCTTGCGAAATTTTCAGAATGAAGTCTTTGAAATTTTTCGAAAAATTGTAGCACGGATCTAAATGACGTCTGAGACAAAGCAGGAAGGAAACATATTTTTTTCCAAGGAAAAGATATATAAAAAAAGTTTTTATTAATTTCAAGTAAAAATTTAAGAAGATTGTAAGAATCCATTGGGGTAAACGCTCCTATATTTAGTTGTGTATTGAGGCTCTATGCACAACCATAGGAACCTAACGCTTCTACCGTACCGACAAAAAATCGTTTATTTCAGTCAAAATTCATGTCACAAAAATCTTCTTATTTATCTTTTGGTAGTTCAATTCATATATTTAAAGGAAAAAATGTTCGTTTATTCTTTTGATTTGCCAAATCCAAACTGCCGTGCCTTCCGCTTAATCCCATCCATTAAATTTTCACAGTGGACTCATCGACCTTATTCGCCGCCGAACGCCAGTTCCCCTTTTTATTGTTTGCCATAAGATTAGATTTTCTCTATTATATGTAACTTATAAAATCATCAAGATATCCATAATAACTGTATCTTTTGACATCAGTTTTATAGTAGAGCACCTGCCTATGCATACAATAAACGATGCCCTTTGTATACACACAATTCCTACAATTATAAGATTTACCTCTTTGACTCATTGTTTTTTTTTTATTCTTATCGCTTGTTGCAATCATCCTAGTGTATCATATTTATACACATTCTCAACAAGAACAAGACTGAAAAACATAAATTTTATTGAACCAACACCGTTGCTGCAACCGCAAAATATTTACCCACATTCACTTTGCTCCTATTTCCCTTGCCTTCCCTGTACGGTCATGCCGTACAGTTTTGAATTCCATTACGCAAAGTAGGTTTAGCACTTGTTGGTCAGTAGAAAGTAAACAATAATTAAAAATTATCCACTTGTTCCCCTAATCCCGCCTGGTTTGAGAGCAGAAGCATTTATCTTAATAAAAATGGAAACACCTAATCCGTCCGGGATGAAATTATCAGCAGCGGAGTATCATTCGATAGGCACTTCAACGGATCCAATAAAAACGCACAATGTATGCGTGCCGACGTCGGATGGAAGCCGCGTGCTGCCTCACATGGTTTAATTATTTATTTCGAGCTGAGAATTGACTGCACCCGGTTCATTTAAATTAACGGCCAGACGCTAGTTAGGATATCGGCTTCCAATGGTTCCACCCATTTGCCCACTCTTATTTCACTCACCCACTTCTTTGGTTGGATACTTTAGGCAAAAACAAAACCACACTGGATCAAGTGGTTCTCCAGAGGGAAGAAAAGATGAGCGCATAAACAAAAACAGATCAAGAAAGCTGCCTCCGCAAGTGAGAGTGAATATTATGAGCACTAATAGTGTTCAGAAGTGGTTTTACAAAAGAAAGAAAAGAAAGGCATCACTTTCCAGATGGGTCGGTTTCATGTTGCTCTTAATTGAGTCGGAATCTAAGCGTGGCGCTCTGGGAAGCTACTTTGCAGATCGTCATCTCGAGCGGAATTGTAAAATCGAGTCTTTTGCTAATTAGTATTTATTGCTGACCACAGGTAGGCATTAGATGTTTACCGCTCAATTTCATAATGATGGCGATTAGCTAAAGTGCGAAAATAATGGGTTATTTGGTAACAGTTTATACTGGATCTGGCAAATAAAGTATTAGCGTTAGCGTTAGCGTTGTTATGATATACTTCGTAGATTGGATACTAGCGACACTCACGTCTCTTCTGAAATTCTCAGTTAGACTACTTTCAGGAATAATGCTGGGGAGTAAACATTGGTTCCAATCTAAACAAGAGTAACAGAAGCATGACTGTCGCTATTCCCGGCCACGCCCATCTTTACCATAACTAGGGATAGGGAAGGAAATGTTGATGTAGTACTTACTTAACGAGAGGCCACCGACTTAGCGACACCCTCATAAGTGCTACGGAGTTGGAGGGTTGGGTAGGGTATTCGGTTAGGATTCACCTCAAGTTGGCGATGCAACCAAAAGTATGTATTGTTTATTTGTTGTTTATTTAATCTCTCGATAGCCGGCTATCGAAAGAACATATTAATTTTGTTTAGTGATAATGAATTTTAAGAGTCATGATGGAGAGCTTGGGATTAAATCCATGATTTTCTGCTCAGTAAGCAAAATCGATCCCTCGAGGGTCATCGAGCATCTTATAATCCACAACTACTGAATAACTATTATTTACGATAATTACATGAAATAAATAAAATATAAACTACAAACAAAACGTGACTGCTAAAATCTCAAAAAGATATTCTCACAAATATATTTCACGCCACCAGGAATCTCAAAACCATTAGACGTTATAATGATACTCTGCACATATTAGACACAAGAAGAGGCCAAAAAGCAAGCGTCCGACACACAAAACCCGTCAAATCCACTTGCAGTCACAATCAACGATTCTACGAATCGCGAGCGCTCACGAATCATAAAACCGCTGACTGCGACACTCTGAAAGCGAAATTGACAGGCTCTATGCGTCAAACACCCGCCCTCCAATCTCCACCCGCATCCAACAGCACAAATCTCCATTACAACATCTAACGAATTCAAAACTCCGAAAATCACTCATCTATAGCAAGTGTTCTGCTCTCTTTCTATTAGGCCTGTGGACATGCGTTAGCTTCGAAACTTCTAACCAAACTGGGTAAATTTTCAGATCACAAAAAAAAACTTGAAAAAAAAAACTTTCAAAGGTAATTACAAGTAAGATAAATATTGATTATTTTACGCGAAAACGAGCAAGTAATATTAAATCTCTTGTATCATATGCTAATGCAAATTGACTGTAACAAAAATAATATGCTTAAATAAAATAAAATATTAATAAAATTATATGCAAAATTTACAAGAAGATCATTACTTTATTGGTGAGAAGTTTTTAATAAGCCCTCCCAGTTCCTCTGTATACAGAACAAATCTGATACTATAATCAGAATTGCTCAGTCTGCATAATGCAGCCGATTGCATCAAGGAAGTTCTATTAACAACCAAGAATTAATCGTTTGAGGTATACTGAAGCATTAAGAAGGTGATATGTGTCACTATAGGAAATCATCATCGTTGCAAATATAAAGAAATTAAACATAACCCTTTGCTTCAGTACCGTCAACCTCCATGTCCATGGGGAGGGACTGGATCTGGCAAATAAAGTATTTCACACAAAGTTGCATCCGATGATGCCAAGCGGAGCGTTACTAACGAGACGAAATTTGCGCCAAACTGGGTCACACTTCTTCCGGTTAGTAAAAACGTTTATCCCATTAGGTGCCTCTGTTTCAGGAATCTTGAAATCGATCTATCTAACTTCATGATTGTGAATGGTTTCCGCTTGAGAAATTTCAACCGCTGTAGCAGATCGGGACGAAATTTGCAGTTGCCGTATATTGCAATCGCAAAGTGCACTTCCATACTGGAGTTTGGTTGCTACTTTTTGCCAGCTGCTCATGCAACGACGAACCGCTGTCAAAGACTGCCAATTTACTTAACGGCAACGGACGGAACCGGGGAGTAAAAACTGGAGTAGTGCCGAGCTGCAGTGCTTGAAGGCTGCTATTATACAGTGCACTGCAACTGCACTTGTAACGTTGAACCGTTTTGGTCTGGTTTCGAAAAACAAAACGGAAAGGGAATTGGATAGGTAAAACGCTAAACGGTTCGATGAAGATAGATGAGAGCAGCAATTGCTGGTGACATCGTTTTGTTAACAAATTGGCGGACGATTATGTCAGGAGCAGTTCCGATTGGAGATGCTCTGAATAAGTTTAGTGTGGGAAATTGGTTGAGGGACTCAAATTTTATTTTTGATGATGACGGATCAGATTATGGGAATTTCAAGATGGCTTGCAGAAGTCAAGACAACTTGTAAAACGTTTTTAAAACTTATGTGAAATCAAAATTATGATAAGATAATAGAAATTGAGCTGAAATATGAACCTTTTTGATATTATTGTAATATTAGTCATTCTTACTGACTTGTATCTAAAATTATCGAAAAGGTACTGAAAATTAAAACAAATAAAAAATGTTAAATTTTCTTAGAATACATAAAAACTTTTGTTTATTCGATTGAGCTTGTACAAATAAATTAAGTCACAAAAAACATTAAAACTTCAACGAAGAGCTTTTGGAGTCAGTTGAGTATTTTTTTTTTACTTTTCTCACTCTTCTTAGCAGGAATGACACTGATGAAGACTACACATTGTAGCTTAAATATTTACATGTCTATTTAAATAATAAACCTTTTAATATTAAAACCTATTATAAAGGGAGTATTCGATAAAAATGACACACACATATTTACTCACCAAAATTAAACCGATTATCGGATTCTCGAGAAATGTTCAGGGAATGAAAAACTATTAATGCGTTATGATTTACAAAATTTGTTTTATTAAATTTTGTCTCCCATCCCGAATACCCGCACCTTCCTTTTCACTCCACCCATCAAATTTTGTACAAGCAATTTTCCCAGTGTTTTGTTGTTTTTACCCAAATTTTCTTCAACTTTAACTCTGTTTTATTAGTTTTGGGATGTTTGCGGAGTACTGTCTTCATAATTGCCCAGAATTTTTCAATTAGACGAAGTTCCGGTGAATTTGGTGGGTTCATATCTTTCGGCACACAATTGACTCCGTTGGCTCGGTAGCACTCCAACACGTTTCGAGCTTAGTGGCAGGATGCTAGATCAGGCCAAAACAGCGTTGATCCTGATTTGGTGAGCAACTTCGTGTAAGTTTTCAGGCGTGGGTTTTCGCAGTGATGTTTTCCTTTTCATTCTGATTTAGGGCTTTTTTTCTGCACAAAACCGACTGACACCTTGGATTTTTTAGCTACATCTCGAATTGACATGTTTGGACGGTTCTTGAACTGTTGCACCACTTTGCTGGCCATTTTACTGTCCATTGGACCACTTTTACAACCACTTCCTTCCCTCTTTTGGGCACTCAGACGCTCCTTGAAGGTTATTAGCACACGAGAGACAGTTGTATTTGCAATTCCAAGCGTTTTAGCGGTCCATTGGTCCAAGTGAACACAATTTTTTCATGGACAATTTCTTTTTTTGACGACATGACTAGAACTACTGAATGAATAACTTTGAAATTTGACAGATGTAAACAATACACTATGAATAATATTTACTAAAATTTTCTGGTTTTATGACCGTATGAGTACGGTTCAAAAGTTACAGAAGATTTTCATGTGTACAATTTTAGCGTATACACCCTTTAATTTAACCTCATTGCAAATTATTGTGAGTAAAGGGTGATACGGTCAGTTCCAAATCCGAATTGCCGGGCCTTACGCTTGACCCCTGCCATCACATTTTGTACAGCCACCTTGTCCACCTTCTTCGCCGCAGAAAGCCAGTTTGCCTTGAACTGCTGCTCGCCCTTAGCAGTTTTTTTGGTCTTCTTTAGGTTCCGCTTGACAATAGCCCAGTATTTCTCAATTGGGCGGAGCTCTGGCGTGTTGGGAGGGTTCTTGTCCTTGGGAACCACCTGCACGTTGTTGGCGGCGTACCACTCCATGGCCTTTTTACCGTAATGGCAAGATGCCAAATCCGGCCAAAACAGTACGGAACAACCGTGTTTCTTCAGGAAAGGCAGCAGACGTTTATTCAAACACTCTTTCACGTAAATTTCTTGGTTGACAGTCCCGGAAACTATGAAAATGCTGCTTTTCAAGCCACAGGTACAGATGGCTTGCCAAACCAGATATTTCTTTGCGAACTTTGACAGTTTCATGTGCTTGAAAACATCTGCTACCTTTCCCCTTCCTTTTGCCGTATAAAACTCCTGTCCCGGAAGCTGCTTGTAGTCGGCTTTGACGTAGGTTTCGTCGTCCATTACCACGCAGTCAAACTTCGTCAGCATCGTCGTGTACAGCCTCCGGGATCGCGCTTTGGCCGTCGTATTTTGTTTATCATCGCGATTTGGAGTCACTACCTTCTTGTAAGTCGATAGTCCGGCTCGTTTTTTGGCTCGATGCACGGTTGTAGACGATACACCCAGCTTATTTGCGGCATCTCGGAGAGAGAGGTTAGGGTTTCGCTTGAAACTACCGGCAACTCTCTTTGTCGTCTCAGCGGCTTCCGGTTTTCGATTTCCCCCCGATCCAGACTTCCTGGCTGTCGACAAACGTTCCCCAAACACTTTAATTACATTTGTAACGGTTGATTTGGCAACTTTTAGCGATTTTGCCAACTTTGCGTGCGAGTAGCTCGGATTTTCGCGATGCGCGAGCAAAATTTTGATACGCTGCTCTTCTTGCTTGGACGGCATTTTGACAACTGAAGAGTGAATTCCAAAATCAAAATAGGAGCAACATTCTACATACACACACCTTCAAAATGAGGGGTGTTCAGGTTTTTTAAATGCAAAATTGAAAGAAATACGTCAAGTTGATATTGACCAAATTTTGACCGTATCACCCTTTATTCCGCTTACCATTTCAATTCCTGACTTTCATTTTATCAAAAAGTTTAAATTTTGAAAGAGCTCTAAAACCACGGATAGGATTAAAACAAAACAAAAATACATTCCTGAAACCTTTACCTTTCGGAAGAGGGGGCCGTTATTTTGAGACTACTACTTAAATTTTTCTTCTGGGAATTTTGACCCAATTTTTTTTTTCTCGGCTTTTTCCATACAAAAAATACTGATCAAACGGTGACCCATATAAACAAACGCTCAAATTGACCCATATTTTGCTTAGCTTAGCTTAGCTTAGTCTGACTGCACGTATCGATAGTTGCACTCCGTGATTGATCTGAACCAGTGAAATTGTACAAAGAATCAACTGAATGGGGCTTGGTAGTAACCTGCCATTCTCAGTGTACATGTTCCAGTGACTCCTACCTTTAAAGATCAATAACGTCACCGGCCACGTCCTTGCAATCAGGTGGGAGAGGGAAGGAATGTTAGTGTGTGACTTTTGTTGTTTTGGGACCGTGTTTACCTCTGCATCCCACAAAAGTCACAGGAAGGAGGTTTTGTTAGTGGGTTAGGTTCGTTGGATCAGGATTCACCTTGATAAGTGATGCGATCTTTTGTTTTGTGTAGTTATTTATAAGTGTTTTCGATTTATGCTCTAAACAGCCGGCTGTCTAGAGATGTAGATCATTATTAGATGTGTGTATACCGATTTAAACCAACAATAAGGATACTGTTGGGGCCCCTCACAAAGTGTGATGATGGTTTATTTTATTTTATCAATGACCAAAATAATTAATTATAAGCGGTTTGAACCGATTTAAACCAACAGCAAGGATGCTGTTGGGGCCACTCACAAAGTGTGATGGTGGTTTACTTGATTGAATATAAAATAATTATTAGAACCGATTTGACCCGATTTAGACCAACGGCAAGGATACTGTTGGATCCACTCACAAAGTGTGATGGTGGTTTATTTAGTTCGGAAGAAAATGAATATGTATACTTCTTTTTTTTTTATATAATAGAACGAATTTGTACTGATTCAAACCAAAAGCAAGGGTTCTATTGGGGCAACTCACAAAGTGCGATGGTGGTTTATACTATAAGGGCATAAAACAAAATCAAGAGCCATTTCGGTTTCCATAGCTTCCTAGACACTCGGCCGCAAAATAATCTTATCCGACGAAAACGTCTCGATCATCGCTGCACAATGGTTTATTATAGCATTTATAAAGTAAATATGAATACCTTATTGTTTATTTATTATCCATTTTGACTTGACTTGGTACCGTTCAGTTTTATGATGACAAAGTTGCCTGGAGAAAAGTGACAGTTCAAAATGTTTCGGAAGGGAGTCAGCTAGTGTCGTCCAAGTTCAAGTGCGGAAAAAATGCCATTTAAAGTGGTACAAACAATTGAAAGATGCGAAACATGCCTAACCGTAATTCTTTCTGGTTGGAAAGAAGCTGGAATCCTACACTGGCCGGAAAAAAACGCGGTAGCGAAACTCTCTCAAGACGAGTTCTCCATGCCAAACCCAATGTGGGAACGTATCAATTGAGTGAAAAAAAGAGAGTTCAAGACTCGCTTGGAGGCTGAAGCAGAATTGGAACAGATGTAGCCAGTTTCGGATACGGAGGCGAACGAAGGGAATAATCCACCACCGTCAAAGAAAGTTTGCCCCGAAGTCTACAAGTCCCCCAGTCGGAAGGGAAACACAATAAGAGACTTTAACGAAGTTTTCCTTATTCCTGGGCAGGAGGTTGACACCTGTGAAGCTGACTGTAAAATCCAGAATCAGATGAGATTATAATATATGCGACACAAATTCACTTTTTTATAGGGGAACATGTGATGTGAATAGAACCCACCATCAGTGCAAGGATTACATATGACTGCAGATACTTCACTGGTTGTAAAGTTCTGCCTGATGGTTTGTTGCAGCTGGGTGAATCAACTTCATTGAAGACCTTTGGAAGACAAACGACAAGATGTACGTCTATCAACACGTGACAAGGGACTGGCAAATCCACGAACACTTGTCCAGTCTACAAATCCATTGAAACCCTTAGGCTGCCCCCCCCCAAACCCAACATATAATAATGTTTGATTGATGAAACGTATTCAAAAAAGGGATATTTAGAGAGAACAATTTTCAACTGGAACGTACTCACCAAATCAATACATCCGGGAGCGCATTCTCGATGCTTAATTTTCTCTAGTCATTTTTAAACAATTCCTCCTCCAGCGAATCCAAACACACAATAACTAGGGTTACGGTATGTAATGTGGGTCTAGTCCTTTCATTCGGCCTATCACGCAAATAAATAATTAATTAAGGAATATTACACAAAAAATAAGGAAAATATTGATCACTGATGGTTGATAAATGTGTACCACACACAAATCAATTTATATCACAACATTTCAATACATTTTCAGCTCTCGTAAGTAATAAAACTGGTTGAGAATATCACAATGTTCGGAGTTTTTAGCCGCCATGACTTATAAGGTTAAGATGGGAAGGTTGACTGACGATCATCAAATGGCCTGATTATGGCATTTATTGATTGGAATTACCTGATAATACACACTAGACGTAAAACTTACAGTTGCTGTTTGAATATTTTATGTTTATTTTAATTGTTTAACAACGTTTTCACAAGTAAAACATGGACCCAACTTTAGGGACACATTTCTTTTCTATGTTCCTAACTATGGCCCATGAAATTCATTTGACAGCATATAGCAATAAGAGTAACGTCAACAATGTTGTTTTGCATTTGGATGATAAGGAACGAACAGGAAGGGAGATTTTTTCTGCCAAACCTGTATAATGAACATCACAATGTTCTGATTTAGATATTCTGCGGTCAAAAGACGATAAGCGAAATTTTTAATTTTTAATTTTTAAATTGAGTGATTTAATGTAGTTTTCGTAAAATTTTCTCTAAGAAATGTTTTGAGGAATGAAGAGCATTAAGTTAACAGTGATAGTGATAAAAAAAAATACATCAGAAAACGTTACCAAGAGCGTTTTTTTGAGGATCAAACAAGATAGGACGAAGTTGCATCCATAAATAGACCCAATTTGGGGACAATAGACCCATATTACATACATTTCCCTCGTGAGTTATTGTCTTAAAAAAAGTAAGTTTTTCAACTTTTCGTGGTTTCTGATAGCAAACGACATGATAAGCATATCTAAGCATACCATTTAGCAGTAGAATATCGTTTGCAGGTAAATTCATTGATGAGTTATGATTAAAAACGTAATCGATGGCTGCATATTAGACCGAGGTTAGGGACGTATACCCTAAATATCACTTTTCTTCTTCATGTCACTCTGTGCACAAAAGCAATGCACACCGCAAAAACCTAATAATAGATCATCTGATCTGATCATCTGATAATCATCGGTCGAGTCACACTGTCAACAAAGGGAGCGAGAGCACACCAGGCACCAAAGCAACAGGGGAAAAACATCAGCACAAATCATTCTAAATAGAATTATCGCGTCCGGGACATAAAACTATTCAAATGCGAGCACCGAAAAACTACACGGCAGCACAAAGATAGCCCGAGCTCTAAAAAAAAAAGGACGCAGCGGAGCAAAAACACACAACCGTTCTCGGACGCTTCTCAAAGCGGACTCTCCGCTCAAATTGACCCATATTTTGTATGAAAAAGTGCACCCGATGAAATATTTAAATTGAGTCTCAAAATGACGGGAAAACTCCCCTCTTTCGAATTGTTACGGGATCGGCGTTTCCCATTTATTTTATTCTATGAAGCACACTGTGAGACCATTAATTGTCATTTAACCGATTTGTTGGCTTGGTTTTGCCGTTTGTTTTGGCTTTCTATGAGCTTTTTAGTTAAATCACTAAGGAAGCATTGTGTTAAAACTTCAAGTACACACATGTTAGCTCCCACAAAGCACACAGTAATGAAACTGAAACTCCATGTTTGCTGTTGTAATTTCGCTATCGTTTGTTTTGTGAGAGCTGTGTGCGCTTGAAGTTTCATTATAAGGCTTCCTTAGAAATTCATATTAAAGCCATTTTGCGATTCTAGACTCTTCCGGCGTTTTACCGAATATACTTCTTAAAACGATTCGCAGCTAGTTTAGCGATTTAAAGGCAATTTTGAGACGACGCCGGTGGTTTTCCGAGGCGATACAAAATGTATTGATGGGTTCCATTGTTTCCAGATGTAGAAGTTGCATAACTCGTTTGCCGTCAGTAATAAATCACGTTAACGCTCATCGGCGATTCATTTGATAAACCATGTTTTTGTATTAGGTTGTTAGTAGAATACTCACAAGAGCATAAGAAGATGTTTATTTTCCATTTAATTTAACTTAGTATTTTTTATGGATGACAGATACGTATGACGACTAAGGTCTGGAACGCGCAAAAATTGGTCAACTTCAAATTGGTGTATTTCTGTTTAAAATGCATAAAAAACCATAAAATGCATTTGGAAGTTGAGTGTATTACAATGGTTGCTATGATGAGTTTTCACAGTTTGCTCCCCAGTTTTCAAAATGACGTCCAAGCAAGAGGAGCAGCGTGTCAAAAGCAAGAGAATCCGACGTTCTCACACGCCATGTTGGCAAAATTGCTGGATGAGGCCAAATCGACCGTGACAAACGTTTTAAAAGTGTTGAGGGAGCGTCTGTCGACCGCCAGGAAGCCTGGAAGCGGCGGCAATCGTAATCCGAACGTGGCAGCGACGACGTTGAAGGTGGCGGTGAAATATAAGCGGAATCCTAACCTTTCCATTCGGGACGTCACTGGCAAGCTCAATGTCTCCCATACTACTGTGCAGCGGGCCAAGAAACGAGCCAGGTTGTCGACGTTTAAGAAGGTGAAGGTGGCGAACCGAGATTACAAACAAAACACGTCGGCAAAGCAGCGGTCCCGAAAGCTGTATACGAATCTGCTCACAAAGTTCAACTGTGTCGTCATGGACGACGAAACTTATGTGAAGGCGGATTTCAAGCAGCTTCCAGGACATTCAAAGTGTTTTTATGTTACTTCATACGCGAAGTTAGCGATTTTCAGAGTTGGTTGGAAATGCTTACATGAAGCTTTAGTGTGATAATTTATTAGCTAGAGAATGATCATTAGAAGAGAGTAGGTGGATAGTTCCGTTAGAGTACGGCAGTTCGAAAATTGAATAGAAGTTGAAAATGAGCGAAGGGCCATAAATGCGACAGTTTTTAAAGTTAGACACCAACTTTGCAGGGTTGTTGTCCGGCATTCTTGCAACATGCCCTGCCCACTGCATCCTTCCGGCTTTGGCCACCTTCTGGATGCTGGGTTCACCGTAGAGTGCAGCGAGCTCGTGGTTCATTCTTCGCCGCCACTCACCGTTCTCCTGCACACCGCCGATCGTCCTTAGCACACGTCGCTCGAAAACTCCGAGTGCTTGCAGGTCCTCCTCGAGCATAGTCCATGTCTCGTGTCCATAGAGGACTACCGGTCTTATTAGCGTTCTGTTCATGGTACATTTGCTGCGGGGGTGAATCTTTTTTGACCGTAGTTTCTTCTGGAGCCCATAGGCACGACTTCCACTGATGATGCTATTTCACAACTCACATTGTTGTCAGCCGTCAGTAAGGATCCAAGGTAAACGAATTCCTCCACTACCTCGAAAGTATCCCCGTCTATCGTGTCTATTACTTCCTAGACGAATCCTGTCATGTTCGGTTCTGCCTACTAGCATGTACTTTGTTTTTGACGCACTCACCACCAGTCCGACCTTTGCTGCTTCGTGTTTCAGGCGGGTGTATAGTTCTGCCACCGTTCCAAATGTTCTTGCGATAATGTCCATGTCGTCCGCATAGCACACAAATTGACCGGATTTCGTGAAAATCGTACCCCGGCTGTTGAGCCCGGCTCGTCGCATTACACCTTCTAGATCGATGTTGAAGAGTAGGCATGAGAGTCCGTCACCTTGTCGCAGGCCCCGGCGAGATTCGAACGAACTGGATAGTTCACCCGAAACCCTTACGCAGTTTTGCACACCGTCCATCGTTGCTTTGATCAGTCTGATCAGCTTCCCACGAAAGTCGTTCTCGTTCATGATTTTCCATAGCTCTGTGCGGTCGATACTGTCATGTGCCGCCTTAAAGTCGATGAACAAATGATACCATCCTTACCAGCTGCTTTGTTGTTCTTGAGCTGCTGAATGGCATCCTCAACTTCCCTCAGCGTGGGAGTTGGGTTAGTTCCGTCATCTGCTGCACTGACGTAGTCGTTTCTTCCATTGCGCTGGTCTCCCGTTCCTACGTTCTCCTCGCCATTCAAGTGTGCATCGAAGTGCTGCTTCCACCTTTCAATTACCTCACGTCCGTCCGTCAAGAGGCTCCCGTCCTTATCCTTGCACATTTCGGCTCGCGGCACGAAGCCGTTGCGGGATGCTTCTGGTAGAACTTCCATGTTTTTTGGGAACGGCACAGCAGTTCCATTTCCTAGCACTCCGCTTCTACCAGGCGGCGTTTTTTTTCCGAAAGATGCGGGTCTGCTGTTTCCGCTTCTGTTTAAACCGTTTCACGTTCTGTCGGGTTCCATGCTGCAGCATTACCGCCCGCCCGCGTCGATGTTAGCGCCACGATAGGTCCTGACGTCGATAATGTCGGAGAAGTGCCGTCCATCAATCAGAACGTGGTCGATTTGCGATTCCGTCTGCTGTGGTGATCTCCAGGTGTAACGATAAGGGAGGCTGTGTTGGAAAAAGGTGCTGCGTATGGCCATGCTCTTGGAGGCGGCGAGATCGATGAGTCGTAGGCCGTTCCCGTTCGTCAGCTGGTGGGCGCTGAACTTTCCAATCGTCGGTCTGAATTCCTCCTCCTGGCCTACCTGAGCGTTTAAATCTCCTATGATGACCTTGACGTCGTGGCTTGGGCAGCGTTCGACTCGCGGTTGAGCTGCGCGTAAAATGCGTCCTTGTCATCATCAGTGCTTCCGGAGTTAGGGCTGTGCACGTTGATTATGCTAAAGTTGAAGAATCGGCCCTTGATCCTCAATCTGCACATTCTTTCGTTGATCGGCCACCAACCGATCACGCGCTTCTGCATTTCGCCCATGACGATGTAAGCTGTGCCCAGCTCGCGTGTGTTGCCGCAACTCTGGTAGATGATATGATTACCTCTAAACGTTCACAGTTCCACGTGTCGAGTTTCCAATCGCAAGTCCTATTTCGTCGCTGGAGTCGCTGCCGTTGGTCTCGGTTCGTATTCCTCTGTTGCTGATTTTCCGTTGCAATGCTTTTTTACGGCTGGCTCGCAGGGCCTGACACCAACCCCCTAACATTCCGGAGGACCAGGGTGCACAGTTGCGCTTAGAGTCCTTCACTGGCACTCTGACGTAGATCAGCCGCCCCTAACATGGGGAACAGACGCTGTTGTGAGCCGCTCCTCCTGGAGAACAGACGCTAAGGCTTGCCGAAGCAAACCCCCCTTCGCTGTCAACCTATGACCAAAGTTCCCACCGGGGTTGGTTACTCGATCTTCCCTAAGGTTGGTCACAGTTCCCGGCCGATACCACGCACACTACTAACAAGTCGTGTAAATTTCGGTTCCCTGATGTTTCGGTTTGAGAACACTTAATTTTACATGAAATGTTTGTTTACGTTCTATGATTTACGTCCAATATGGATTACGTCTCGTGTACAGGGAATCAAGAAAATGCTATCTTCCGATGCTTACCGACGATAAAAATACTAGTTAACGGAATCATGATCAGTGTACAGTAAGATCGTGGATTATCATTTGCGTTACGCATCATGATCAGCAACAAAAACGATAATCTACTGATACGATAACTTTTTTTTTTTTATTCTTCATTAAAGAGATTTTTAGCCTTAGGCTAGTTCATCTCTATGATACGATAACAATCACTTTGTAATGTTTCTCAAAATCTAGGAACTTGCTGTCTTCGGAAAAGTTGTTCTAGAGGTCAAATACCCTACAATACGGACACAGACAAACAGACGTAACACTTTGAACAAGTTTTTCTTGAAAACATAGTATCTCAAAACATAAGACGTCAGTAACGACATCTCTCTGGCTTCTCGCGGAAAACAAGATTGCTCGCTAACTCGCAAACAATATTGCATAAAAGTTCTATAGAATGTATAGAAACGTCAAAGTGATCCGATGCCAGCGCTGCGGCGAGTAGTTCGCGGAGCTGATAATATTCAAATCAACCGTTAAATGCGTGAACGAAGATACACAATGAAGAGTTACGTCTGTTTGTCTGTGATACGGATATTTTTGGAATCAGGATGACACATATATTTTGAAAATCAATGTAGGTCCCCATTTTGAAATCCGTCATCTCGGCCGTTGGTTTCGGAAAAAAAAAACTGTCAAATACCCTACAATATGGGTATTTCTGGAACTGGAATAATGTGTAGATGTTGAAAATCGATGTCAACCGCCATTTTGGAATCCAATTTGGCGATCCTTGGTTTTAAAAAGAACTAACAAATACACTAGTCAACCACATTCAGGCCGACATCAATTTTAGACATCTACACGTCATCCCGGTTTCAAAAATGCACACATTGTAGGGAAAAGTTGTTTCTAAAATCAATAGCCACCATCTTGGATTCCCAAATAGCGGCAGATATTAATTTTCTACATCTGCATGCTATCCCTGTTCCGAAAATACCCCCATTGCAGGGTAATCTTGCATTTCCAAATGGTGGCGGACATCAATTCTCGACAATTTTTCTTAATGGCCACCATCTTGGATTTCATAATGGCGGCAAACATCGATTTTCGATCTCTTTACGTCATCCTCATTCCGAAAATTCACATATTATAGGATATTTGATTAGCCTTGTCTTAAATGGGGAATTTTCAGAGACGAGAGCTGATGATGATGATCTGAGATTATCGCTATTTCATATGATCATGATCTGTTACACAAATGACAATCGCATTATCGTTTCCAGAACTGTCAATTGTGATTTATGGATTTGTACTAATCATGAGTGTAACCAAAATGAGAATGCCATTATCTTTATCTGAATCGTTCATTTTGATTGCCTGCTCGTGTAAAAGTAGTTTTTTCTAAGTGTGCGGGGAGGTAGGGATAGGAGTTGCTAGGAAGAGGCTAGTGATCTCAATGGGATCTGTATTGCGCATTACCCAGCATTTACCGACCACGTAATGTGATTCATATCGAAACTAATTCTTCGTTATCTTAAAATTTCCCCGGCAATCAAAAATTTCCAGATATTTTAGGTACTTTCCTAATGCTATTTTAACTGCCCGTAAGATCTCTGAGCATCCATCAAGTTCTCTACACACTACGAAAAAGACATGTAAATGTCAGTGCCCTGAGACCGACACATGCAAGCGGCCCTTTTGACATAAGAATCAGTTGAAAAGGACGAGAAAATCAATTCAATCAAACGCACTTTTCGTCGAGTTGCATATGTTTCATTTTCAGGGCACTTAATTTTACATGCCATGTTTGTTTACGTTCCATGATTTACGTCAAAGCTAAATTACGTCTCGTGTAAAAATAATAATTTCTAAGTGTGGACTTCCCTGAATTTCTTAACGGTTTTTCTTTTCAACTTCCCGCTTTTTTACTAAAGTTAAATGAATTGCCTTGAAGTTTATACACACTTAGAAATAACTAAAGAATAAAGATGAGACGTAAACAAACATGTCATGTAATATTAAGTGCTCCGAGATTGAAAATTTCGTTGCTCGACGAAAAGTACGTTTGATTGAGCAATATTTCGCGTCTGTTATGAATCAAATTTATGTCAAAATTGACGCTCGTATATGCCACTCTTAGAGCACCTAAATTTACATGGTTTTTTCTAAGTGTGTAGATATTCCTTGAAATTCCCACAGTTTCCCTGAAATTTTGAATACTTCATTGAAGCTCATCGAACTTTGCCAAACAATTTCTCATTCTCGCCAAAAGCTTAATCAAACGCACTTTTCGTCGAACAACGAACTTTTCAGTTGAGGAGCACTTCATATTACATGACATGTTTGTTTACGTCTCATCTTTTTAGTCAAAGATGGATTCCGTCACGTGTAAGATTAGGTATTTCTAAGTGTGTGTATATATACGTATACGTTAGAAAGAAATTAAATTCAATTTGATTGGATAATAACTGTAATCGTTAGGCCAAAAGCTTGCTATGGGATGTGGTACAATATGATTCGTTAACGCGAAGCGGAAAAATTAATGATAATTCTATAGACTCGTTACTTACTTATAAGTGAGGTAATGTTGCGCTGCGAATGATTTGCTATGCTCTGATGAAGGTTATATTTATAACTTTTTATTACCATAAAGCGATCCGAATAGCCTTATCGTTTCAAGTTCAAAGCTGATTAAAGTTTAATCCACATATAATCAAGCTTGTTGCATGTTTACATTGTCAAAAGAACACACACTCACTTCAGTAGGGTACCAGTAAGTTGAAAAAAAACAACATAACTACTCCTGTAATACATTTATACGCACCCGTTAGTAATGAACTTTACTCGCAAAGAGATGATTTTTTCTCACATCGGCATACCAATTAAGATGTTTTTATCTTCTTCTCCAATCTCTGCCAATTCACCAACATAATTGTTCTGATAGTTTGTTGGAGATTTCTCCTTTCTGATATAGACACCTATCTGCCGACAATACACCGCACACACACACACACATAGACACACGCATGTTCGCAAAAAACAAGTGCGGTAGAGCTTGCCCCATTTTAGGAAAGATGCGTCGATACGAGTTTCCCATCAGTAGGTCAATTAAAAGGGAATGGAATGAAATGGAAAAAGTTGTCCCTATCTGGAGCGATTAAAGCCACTGACTGGCAATGATTGACACACTTTGTACTGATCAGCTTCTTGAAGATTGTGGCATATTATCGTGGAGCGATAAGATTCAATTCAGTAAGTGTGGATAAATTGCACGGATTATGCAGATTAGAAGCGACGCTAAATAAGCTCACGAGGAACGTTAGAAAACTATAAAAGGTGATAAGTGACACAACCTTTTCAAACGGCGCCGGTGGTGTAGTGGTAAGCGTGATTACCTCTCACCCCAGCAGGCCTGGGTTCAATCCCAGTCGGCACCGCCGGGATGTTCTGAGGCATAACATCTCTGATCACGCCTTCCTTCGGATGGGAAGTAAAGCCGTTGGTCCCCGGTTTATGAGTTGATGGGTCGATAGTTAGGGTCCAGGTGTGGGAGCTGCCTTCCTGGCATGTCGGTAGCATTGGTGCTCAGCACGGAAAACAAGATCGACGGAAAAAACAAACCAAAGGAAAAAAAACAACCTTTTCAAATCGCCCAGGGGTTCGTCTGTGTATTGCATTGAAGTCTTTCTTATAATAGCAATCAAATTGAACTCTATAAAATGTCAAAACTTATTGAAATGTTGTAATGCTACTATTCAATTTGTACATGTGTATCGTGGCTTCGTATGTCTTCGATCTTCTTGATCATACTGTCCAAATTGTTATGCTTCAAGCAACCGGCAAAACTGTTCACATATTTGCCAACACCTTCTCCCGCCAACATAAACACACAACAGCTCAAAAGAAAAACTGCGGCTTCTTATCTCCACTTTCTATGCAAGAACAACGTCTTCATGGAATCCCCAATCAACATATTTGATCCCTCTTGATCCACCGGAGCGCCAGCAGGGAATCCCGAGAACCCCGCGCACTTCACTTGCTAATTGTATAATGACCTGCTGAAAAGTTGGGAACACATGTTTTACGCTTCTTTCATCACATTGTTTACTGCAGGCCGAGGCTATAGCAGAAGCGACACAAACCCACACATTGTTCGGCTTGGTACCCCTACCTGTCTTTCTTCACGCTAATTTGTAATGCTCTGACTCCTGTTTTTACAGCTTCTTCGGGTACAAGCTTGAAGTAGCCGTGTTTGAGATACCGGCACTTGTGCTGCACCGAAAGAAAGAGAAGGAGTATGCTTCCAGCCAGTAATAGCCATAATATCCCATGAGAAATGTGATTATAAAGAGAACAGGGCAGGGCGGCAGCGTGCAACTTTCTTAGACCAGTGCCGTAAATTACCATACCGAGTTTTGTATGGACTTTGCCAGAAAAGTGCTACTGGAGCAAAAATTAGTGCAGTAGGCTTGGTACTGAAGCCCCCTTCGCGCATGTGAGTATGGAAATACACAGGTGCTCGGTACAGTATGTGAAAAAATCTAAAACCAGCATGCTCTGTACTTGATGATGATTATAATAATTCAGTATGCGAAAATAGACAGAGAAAACGTGTGTGCGTATCAGAATTGAGCGTACAGCTGTCCTCAAATTTTAGGAAACAGCATTACGAGCACTATTTAAATAGATATATTTATGAATTTTTCAGTGCTGGTTCATCAACCATTTATCGGTTATCGATAATATTATTGGCTTTATTTGATGAAGGGTGCAAGAAATTTTGAGCGATTTTAGAAAAAACGTCTTTTCTAATTTTAGTAAAATTCACCATTACTCAAACTTCATACGGGCTTTGCCAATTAAGTACAAAAACATACTGATAAATCAATAAAAAAGTTATTCAACCACCAGTCACCTAAAATCTATCAATTCAAAGTGTTAAATAAAATTCTTTCAGGTGTACGCTAAATTTTGCGATACCCCTTACGTAAGCAGATTCCTATAAAATATATAACAAGAAGAGCTTTGAGTGGGTTGGTTTATTTCCTTTAAGTTTCGTTATAATTGCTTATCTTTTACGCGTATTTTGTCTACTAGTTGCAGACTTCATCAGTGCCAAGTACTCACCACTTGGCATTTTTTTTTTAAGAAAAATCTTGATTAGAGCCATATTTACGGAGATAAATCGATTTAAAGATTTTCATACCCACCAGCCTGAAAATAATGGGTTGGGACATTCATTTTAATTTTTTTTTCGACTCCTTAAAATCCTCCAAATCTCGGTTAGAGCCATATTTACGGAGATAAATCGATTTAAAGATTTTCATACCCACCAGCCTGAAAATAATGGGTTGGGAAATTTTTTTTAACACCTAAGAACCCTCCAAATCTCGATTAGAGCCATATTTACGGAGATACATCGATTTAAAGATTTTCATACCCGCCAGCTTGAGTACTTGGCACCAGAGTTGGTAACGGTCAGTTTGGTCAGTGAAGTTCAGTGCTGCAAAATCTCGACAATACACGGTGATATTTACAATTATGCTTTGGTCACTCATTTGAGCCATTTGAGTCATAGTCAAGGCAAACTATGTCAATTGTCAATGCTGTCAGTGACGAACATGTGTGGATTTTTATATTAACTAAATTTGTAATGAAATTAAATGACTTGAGCAACACAATTACATGGAGCCGTTAATTTGAACAAGCATCTACGTCCTGAACTACTTGGATAACAATAATGTGACACAGAATGTCGGAAATCACACTTATTGTTGCCAGGTGAATCTTGGTCATTGACGAAAAAATAAATGAGATTTTGACGAAGGTTTTTTTGAGGATCAAGTCGGTCAGTGACTATGTGACGAACAATTTTGTCAATATCGCGCGAAAGTCTGTCAATGACAATGACAAATCTCAGCACTGGTGACGTTTGACGAAAACCAAAAATAAATTGTCGCGGTACAAAAACCATCATTTCCATACATCCTTCGTCATTGACAATAATCCCTTTGAACAAATCCTATCGCATCTTTTACCTACATTTCTCTTTTTTCTATCATGCATGGACAAAAAAAAAGCAAATACCGTCGAACGTGCATGTGAGCAGACTAGTTACCACACTATGAGCGCTTCTTGTTTTCCTTTAGCCCCTCTATTCTCCTAAGCGGTGATAGACCAGTGGTTGACAATCTCAACGTTGGTGGTTTGAAACCATTTTGTACCCATTTTAAGTTTTTTGTGTTGCTTCCAACGATCATCATTTTGTTTGTATAGTTGAAGATGCTAATTTCAAATAACAGACTGTAGTGGTAATTTTTATACGATAGATGGAGTAGATGAAAGCATAGAGTTGATAGTTCCGTTAGAGTACGGCAGTGTGAAGATTGTATATAGATATTAGAATAGCGAACTAGGACAACTTTTAAGGAAGGTACAAATCGGTTTTTTCATCTCTCTTTACCAAACTCCCCCTTTGGAGAGGGATGGTGAGGGGTGTCCCCCCCCGCCACCACTGGCAAAAAGAGATGAAAACCGACCCGTTCAAGTACCAACTGTGTGTTTGAAACAGTTCTACCGATTTTTACCGCACTTCAATTGTTATTTGAAGGAAGGCATCCAGTCGTAGGTTTGGAAATTGCAACTATTGTCGGTTTTCATCTCTTTTTGCCAGTGGTGGCGGGGGGGGGGGACACCCCTCACCATCCCTCTCCAAAGGGGGAGTTTGGTAAAGAGAGATGAAAAAACCGATTTGTACCTTCCTTAAAAGTTGTCCTAGTTCGCTATTCTAATATCTATATACAATCTTCACACTGCCGTACTCTAACGGAACTATCAACTCTATGCTTTCATCTACTCCATCTATCGTATAAAAATTACCACTACAGTCTGTTATTTGAAATTAGCATCTTCAACTATGTAAATCGTTGACTTCACGTAGAAGTAATACTAAAAACATATAGTCAAAGATCATTTTGTTGTCAAACAATACGGAACGGCTGAATAAAACGTGCAGTTTTTAATCTTCTCCGAGTAACCGACAGATCTAACAGAGAGAGAACGTACTGAGATAGTTTTTTTTTTCGCGTAAATGAAAGAGGGCTGTCTTGGTACGGAATTTGTCATGCGCTGTTTGGAGTGCGACGAAGATAGTAATACAATATTTTTCATCACTGACTTTGCTCTCTATACGTTGATGCAAGACAGCCCTGCATGGCACTGATGAAGTCTGCAAGTAGTAGACGAAATACGCGTATCTGTCAAGGATAAGCAAATAAAGTAGTGGAATTAAATGGAAAATACTAATCCTTCTCTCTCTCATTATACAGGTATTCCACTAAGACGCCCACATTCATCAGGATTGGTATCATAAAGGCTGACTAAAAGTAAATTGGTACGCCCATCACGCGCCGCTAGCACGCCTCTAGTGTTGGGAATCGAAAATCTTTGACAGTGGTTTGTTAACACTTCTATAGAGAACAACTGGTGCAAGTTTGATCAAAGTAGTCGATTGCGTTAAGAAATAACGTCAAATGGAAATATTGTGCACAAACACCTGGAAAATCCAGAGTGGTCCAGTTCCAAGCTGGCTGAAGTGCTGAAGATGCCGAAAACAACAGTTTTTCGAGTGCTCAAAACCTACAAGAAAATCCTGAGTGTAGACAGGAATCAGTGGACCTACAAAAAAACTGGAACCAGGGATCGTCAGCTGCGCAGCAAGGTGTTGAGGCGCGTTAAAGTCAACCCCGGTCTTTCGATCCAAGCTGTGGCCAGAAGGTACAACGCCAACTTTCAAACGGTGCGAAACATCCTTGCCATGGAAGGATACAAGTCGTACAAAGCCAGTAATCATCCGAACCGGCACATGAAGCAGAATTCCGCGGCCAAAAAGCGTGCAAGGCTCTTGTACGACCGTGTTTTGACGAAACACAAGGGCTGCACATTGATCGATGACGAAACATACGTCAAACTCGATTTTAACCAGCTTCCCGGTCAAAAGTTCGTGTTTGCCGACAAGTTCACGAAGAAGGCCATGATTTGGCAAGCGATTTGCAGGTGTGGCCTGAAAACGGAACCATTTGTCACATCCTCGATGATGACATCCCAAGTTTACACCGAAGAAAAAGCGTGTATTACCGTTCATCCGCAAGCATATGGGTCATCTTTTGGCCCGATTTGGCCAGCTGCCACTACTCCAAGGTGGTTCTGGAGTGGTATGCTGCCAAAAACGATCGATTTTGTCCCCAAGCTAATGAATCCTCTGAATTGCCCGGAATTTCCACCAATCGAATAATACTGCGAAATTACAAAGCAGCGGCTTCGATGAAGTGGCGGGGCAGTCAAAAACATCCGGCAAATGCGGGCAAAATGGAAGAAATGCGCTTATTCTGTGTCCATTGCCACTGAGCGGGCGCTGATGGACTCCATCAAGAGGAAAGTTCGAGATTTCGTTAGAACTGGAGAAATGTAACCGTCTAATGCTGTAACTTTGAATTTTTAATAAAAGTACTGTAAAGCATTAATTAATGGACTTTTTAAACGTATTGAATCACGAATTACAGGTCTTTTGTGCGTACAAATTTACTTTTAGTCAGTTTTTAAGCATCACACATACCCACACGCATATTTATTAGGGTGGTTCAAAATATCGATTTTGCTCCACAAAGCTCAATCGATTTCAAATCAGATCCTGATAATTCTTCAGCTCATTTGGATGTGAAATCATGCTGCGCTGGTCTTTCGAGTTTATCTAATCTAATCTAATCTAACACCAACACAGCCAGTTCTTGAAAGCAGCCTGGAAAATGATTCATATACCTACATCATTTTTCTTGTCTATTTGATATATGTTTCACATCGAAGATGCGTCTCACATATCAAAACGGCCAGGCCTACTGTGCAGCATTTAAGGGGCAAGATGATTCAGAAAACATCGGACCTGTTTAAATCGAAGATTTAAACACGATGCTTCAGAATCCAATAAATGGATGAAACGTGGACATTTCGAACCGTACGTTCCAATTTTGGTAATTATATGATTGGTTGGTCGTTGGAAGCATCAAAGCTAGAAAGGTTAAGTGATGCTCCATTCTCTTCTGACGGTTACGGCATGAGCACTAACTCTTGTCCTAGCCTTTATGACTTATGGCTATAGCGCCATTACTCGCTTTCTGAAAAGAGAAGAGGAAAGGGAAAAAGAGAAGAAGGAAGGGAAAAGGGAAAAGGACAAAGGGAAAAGTATTATGTGAAATCTATGAACATAAACAATATTTTTGATTTGAAATAACCAATATAGAAATGCATAATGGCGGTGGTCACTAGCCGAGTCTTATCAAGTCATAAAAAGAAAAAAGAACTAAAATGTGATCCGTTGATAACTGGAAAATCCTGATTCCCTAGATTGAAGTTGTCACGACTAGGGTTCAGTGGTAGATCTTATACCAGTAACGCACCACAAAAAAGTGATCTCTCAACGTTACTGGTTTGAAAAGATATAAATTTACAAAATGGAACTAATTCACCAAGTTTAGCCAATTGAACCTGAAGGCTGCTTGACATGTGTTGATGTAGAAGTCCAAATTGTAGACGAAGCTTGATGAAGTTCAATATGAACTAGTCCGGTTTATGGTAGTTGCGCGGAATGTCTTCCGTCGATTTGAGATAAACAAATGTTCGGATGTAGTCGATTTTCGATGTGCATTGGCAAGCCTTTTCGTGGCCAAAAGGTAGGTTCAACGCTGTGACTCAACGAATGATGGAACTAATGATGGGACGCCTCGTGGAGGTTTTACTTGGCTTCGGAACAGTTTCTCAGTGGCAAATAATAGGGACCAAATTCTATCAGCTACTCAATATTATCTAAATCAGTCACGAAACTTCCTTTTCCCGTTCTTTGCGAGTATGCGACATCTTCACTCTTCTTCTAAACTTTCTTAATGCACTTCACCCAGGCTTTTTACACATTCACGGGTACCTCCGTTTTGTCCGCGAATCGGATCCAGATGATGCCCTCCTCGACACTTCATTTTTCGGAATGGGTTTCCCTCGACTAGGACACATTTCTAAAGATTTTTTTCCTGAATCACGAACACTAAAATATACTTTTGAAATTATCAACCGCGTTTGAAACTTCATAAAATCATACAAATTCACTCAAAAAAGGTCGCGCTGTTTATATGGCAATTACTATGGGAAAAGTGAACGTTCTATGGAAAAGTTTGCTATCTGTACTAATATGAAATTTACCCAGCTACTGCTCATGACTTCTTTTCGGTTGAACGTCAGGATGATTAGTTATTAAATAATTAGGAGATGAAGTCCTTGTGACACGATCACTCAACTACCAAGCAGGCAACATTGGTGCGCTTGGTGCAAAGAATAGGGCAAACATCCAGGATACTAGGATGTCATAAGTGCAAGATTCAGTGTTACTCTGAAAGCAGTCGATTAATCATACCCATATCCACGAAGACACATTAGCGGTTTGGTGATTGTCTGCAATTCATACTAATTTCCAAAAATGTGTATGGAAGATTATCTACGTGTGGTTAATAGATAGTTAATAGTTTCTAAATTAATTAATAACTAATCACCATGATGTTTAATCAAAATGTGGTCTTTAGAAAAGTTGAAGCTGATAACATTTCCCATACGAACAGATAGTATGTTTACCGTAGATCACTACAGCAACGGCTATAACGTTGACAACAAAAATTTCACTTTTAGTATATTAATCCTCATATAAACATTAAAGGGTGCAGTATGAGTTCGCATGCAAATGAACTCAAATTTTGAGATAATTATCAGATCCTATTTAGAGTTGATTGCACTTGGTTAAACAAAAAGGATTTAATCCAATTAAACATATTTTAGCGAGTCAAAACAATGCTCAACCCCGTTTGCAAACAAACTAAATAATAGGTTTAACAATATAACTCCAAATGGCACATGCGTCACGAGCTAATTACACTATCCGACGACGGCAATCAGGGCAGACTAACTGACCATAAAAGCATAGCATAGTTGCAGCATGACAGCGAATGTCACTCATTATACATCTTCATTGTTCGTTACATGATTACACTGCTGCGCCGCGTCTGTCGGAGCTTGCATTCTTGTCACAGTTTCTCTTTCATTTCGAGCGACATCTTGGTTGTTTTTGCTGACACATTTATGTCACTTCTTCGGAACAGTTCTTGTTTGTAGATGCAAATACCGCAAAATGGCATATCACTTGCTGGTTTCCTCCGGATGGAGGTAGAAATTGCTATTCTTTTGCAACTATATTTGTAGTGCAGAAAATTAAATATTTAGCGTCTGGAAAATATCAATGTTCATGACTTATAATCGAATTAAATTGTTAAAGAAAATTTAAACAGTCTTGGAATAAAATAGAACAGCCTTATAAACGCCATCAAGATTAAAACATTCATCCAAAAAATGGCATTGAAATTTGTTAAAGATTTAAATTAGTGGAAGAAATTTTCAACGCTCTTGACTAGAGCTTCCATTTCCCGGTGGCTTCCATCATCCCGGGATTCGGTAAATATTTGTGTGATGTACCGGGAAATCCCAGGATCCCGGGAAATGAATAAAGATAGCAAATTGTTTTAATATTCGTATATTTCTTCTCCTTCGAAGAAAGATTTTAAAAACGAGATTTCTTCAATAGTAAGTAGGGACACCACATTTAAAGACATATCTTTGAAGACATTTAAAATTCTGTGAAGGTATTTTTTTCATGCACACATTTTGAAGGCATCACATGATTTGTGAAGTTGTTTCAAGACATGACGAAGCTAAAGCTGGCATATGAAGATGTTTGTTAAATAAATGAAGTTTTTGACTTCATATTTTAAGCTTCTTCGTTAATATGTTGAATATGAATAATGTAACCAAAATCGAATATTTCAGAATAAAACCTGATCCAATTGGATATTCACAGGACTTCACTGAAATATTCGATTAGCTGGAGATCTTTTGAATACTTTCTGATCAACGTTCAGTTTTGGGAGAATATCTTCACAATAATACTTGATCAACCTGAAGTCTTGAAAAATATCCAGAGGACTTTATTGAAATCTTCGATCAGCTGGAGATCTTTTAAATACTTCCTAACCGATCTGCCATCTTGAGAGAGCCAGTTGAATATTTGACCAGCTCAGATTTCAGATCTTCAGATTTCCTGATCAACCTGAATTCACTAACCAGCAATCTTGAGAGACTATCTAGAGAGGTTATTTGAATTTTATTTATTTACAAAGATGGGCTTTTGTAAACAATGTGTGCAACATTTCATGAAATGTCTCTGAACTTTACACGATTTATAATGTAAATTTATATGATATATGACGCTCCATTTATGTGCATCACTATGAACAGAAATTTACACTACATTTTTGAACCGTTATAGTTATACGAAGATTCCTGTACTTTCAAGAAGTTTCTTGAACGTAAACTCAGTTCGAAGAACTCAAAGCCTATATAAAGTTCTCTGAATATGAAGAATATTCGACGAAATCCTGGGATTTTCCGTCAACTTCTTCGAAGTTCCCAGTACTTCAATGATTTTTCCATAGCTCAATTTTTCGATAGGTACAACTGAATTTTTGCCCAGCTTGCTGAACTTTCAAATAATTCATGCGATGTTTCGTAATCATCGTCCACGAAATTTTTTAACATTCTACGAAGTATCCTGGTCCCTGAACTTTTACGAAGTTCCACGAACTTCTATGAAGTTCTCTGAAATCAAATGAATGTCTCACATTCCCTAATGTGACGTGATGTTATAAATTTCGCAATAGTCCGTGCAGATCTTGATGATTATGGTGGATGATTTCTCTCATGAATGTATTTGTAAAAACTATTTTGCCGTGCTTTAGGATTACATAGATTACATACTAACGGGTGAAGGTAATGCATATCTTTGTGCGTAACAAATGACAGCGATGGAGAGCTATGGAAACCAAGATAGAAGTCGGTGACATATAGAAGTTCCTCCAGAAGGAGTAAGCATTTTACAAGATTCCGCTCGCAAATCTAAGGAAGGACTCTAAAAACTGCAAATACTTAGTCTTTTCATCAGTTGAGACTAGTACTACGTACTTCCAACCATCTTAACAATGCATTTCAATGGTTTTTCGATAAACTATGAATGATGGACATCTCACAACGCTCAACCCGATGTTCGTCTATGTACCATCTAGATACGAGATTATAAAATTTAGTCAAAATGTTCACGGTTGGTTTCACTGCTAGATTTTGTTGTACAACGGTCATATACAAAAAGTGATGTTTGTGTGCAATTCTTTCGAAAAATTAGAATGAATGGCGAACGAAGGGAAGAAATATATTTCATAAGATGGGAAAGTTCTGGATTCAAATTCTGCTACAGATATTCCAAGAAAGATTTAAAGGGGTAATCTGCCCATAATCGCATATCAGTCCCATATTTGCTTGATTTCCTATCCATATGGGACTGATATGCGATTATGGGTAGTAATGGAGTCTCAAATTGAAAAATCCCGGGATACTTGCGATCCCGGGATTTATAAATTTATTTCCCGGGATTCGGAAATCACGGGAAATGTCACAATCCTTGGATGGAAGCTTTACTCTTGACCTATTTATCAGAATTTTCATAACCCACCTAAGAGCAACCCGTGGCCCACCGGTGGGTAGCGACCCAAGTAACACTTGCAACATCTTGCATGAAAAATAAAAAAAAAAACAGTTTTATACCCCGGACAGACTATGGCTTATATCATGTAATATAGGCTGGCTTGCAATGAACACTCATATATTGGATTTCCAGTGAAAACTAGATGTATGAGTGCTCATTGCAAGCCAGTCTATATTACATGATATAAGCCATAGTCTGTCCAGGGTATTAAAAAAAAATATATATATTAATTGTTTTTAAAACATCCTGTTTTAGACGCGTTGTATTGTTGTTTGTGAAGTATTCAACCTTTCTGACAAGCACTTGTTATCTTGAAGTTATAATTCGATATTGCATGTCTCAGTTACCAGTTTATAACACATTTATAACTGATTGTATTTTGTGAAAACTGGCTAGCCTTATGTACAACATGTCTTCATATGTCAGTATTAGAAACATGAATACATCTGAGATATAACTTATTGATAACATGTTATTAATAAGTTATATTTCAGTTATACTCATTTTTCCAAAAATGACATATGAAAACATGTTGTATATAAGGCTAGCAAGTTTTCATCAAAAACAATCAGTTATAAAAGTGTTATAAATAGGCAATTGAGAGTTGCCATACCTAATTATAACTTCAATATACGATACAAGTAATGTTCTTGTTTTTTGTGTTATAATCATGTTTTGATAACAATTATGAAATTTCTCAATGCATTCTACAAACTGCACTACAATATGACTGACCAATGAAGCAATGTATAGAATGAAAAAAAAAATTAATTTGTGCTTTCAACATCACATGTACGTTTTGTAAAAGAGAAAAGTAAGATAATTAAAAACAAAAGTTGATATTCTATTTGTTTTTGTTTTTTTTGCAAAGTTGGGGAATTTTATCCAGGATTTTTATGCAATTCAATTTATTATTTTAAGCTTTTTCTAAGAGCCAATGAGTTTTTTAGAAGTAGAATGTATAGATTTACCATAAATTTGCGACGGCATAACTGTTTTCAGTACGGAATCTCAGTTTAGGCACTTTATTCGCACGATAAAATCCATCAGAAGAATAAGTTCTGTAAATTGATGATAAACTTATTCCATTCGTAGGAAGGATGAAATTAATTTACAACATGTCCAATACAGTAGGTTGCGTTATAGTCATAAATAAGTTGCGAAAGTCAAGCATATGTTATGTATAGATCCCACCTCTTGCGCTCATTTCGGTATAAATAAGTTGTATATAAGTGACTAGACGTAAATGACATCAAGCACATCCCCGTCACCAAATCCGATGATTTTACAGCTGCATCTCAGCCATCATCCTTCTGTTGGACTAGCTCGTATCAAAAGACCCCATTGTGGTGGGTGGCCTACCGATCGGTCAACTGTAACTCCTTGCTTATTACTGAAAAATTGGTTTGAGGCTTTATTTAAAACTGGCTCGAGGGTGTTACTCATACGGTGGAATTGAATTCTCGCCTGTTCAAATTCTATGTTACTTTAGTGGGAAAGAATTTGACAGGGGCAGAATGCAATTTCATCCATCATCGATCGGGTTACGCCTTCGTTTCAGTACATCTGCAAGGAATCAGCAGTGCAAAGGAACATCGAGCCGGAATCTGGTGGACGGGTTGAACACCGACTTCAGCTTCGTCTTCCACCTCCCGAACCGCAAACGCTCTAATGAGAATGAAGGGAAGCTGAATGCTTGCCTTGATCCATCAGAGAAATTGAGAATGTAAACACAATCAGTGTTCGGAACATCATTCCCAAATCTCATTCATTGAGCCTCTCTGAGAGAATAAACTCACATGCGAATCTGGCAGACAAATCTCATGCTTGAGATTCTCATACATTTCCACGCACCCACACTCACAACGTCAACAAATCATTCCAGCTTAAAACTAATAAAAACTACTCAAAGGTCAGCTGATATCATGTGTATGCATGTTGTGTTAGTTTTCCATGCAAAAACAACATGTTTGAACCTGAAAACTCATTGGTGATTTTTGCGCAGATAAATTTTGCAAGGCAAAACTCCTAGGTGAATAAACTCACGCATGAGATTTGAGTTTTTGAGTTTTTCAGAACACACAGTAAAAAAGTAATAACTGTCAGGGTTGCCAAACCCATGGAATATTGACACATTTTGATGGATACATTGATAGGCACAGCGCTTGGCTCAGCTTCTGGCACAGCTCAATCCCTCGGCACGGATTAAGGTGTGCAGAGTTGAATACCCCTTGGGTTCGATACTAAGTCAAATCGCTGCCAGGGCTCGCTCCGAAAGATCCGCGTTGACTGTCTTTCGGTGGGTTTACGGCACGTCACGTGCGTTCACGGATCAATATCATTCGCATAGCAAATGCCCATGAAAGGTAATTTTCACGGCCTTTCAATTTATCCACCGGTAGCAAGGACAAACCACCGCACAGTGGGGAAAATCCACCCCAAATCCCACTTAGTTAGACGGTGCACGGTAGGAGTCCTGCAAAATAGCCTATCTTATGTGAAAAAATCGGATAATCGATTGGTGATGGTCCCGTTTAGGGTTGACTTCGAGAAGTGGTCCGTTTTGCCCGATTTACCCCTACACACTATGGAAAAGTATTGAAAATTTCGGTTTCCTGAGACCTACACATGTAAGCGGCTCTTTTGACATAAGAATCTGTTGAAAGAAACGAGAAAATTCAATTCAAGAAAACGATCTCTTCGTCGATTTGCTTATGTTTCGGTTTGAGAACACTTAATTTTACATGAAATGTTTGTTTACGTTCCATGATTTACGTCCAATATGGATTACATCTGGTGTAAAAGTAGTTATTTCTAAGGGTGGAATTTTGGAAGAAACATATAATTATCATCCAGAAACTGAGCTTGGTGCGCTTAGATTGAGCCAACGTGAACTTTATCCTTGTAAAAAGAGCTGGGGATTTGAATGGAGCTAGTTTTGATTTTCCGAACATTTTTACATAAGTAAAGTGCAAGTGCGTGTAATATTAATGACGCTAATCTATAAAAAAAACATGATATATGAGTTTGTTCAAGTTTGAGGGGAATATAAGGTGAAATTGGTGATTCCTTTGATAATAATACAATGGTTAAGTGCATAAAGTTCAATATTTTTTCCGTCAAATTCTGCTTTCCAAGTGTTTAATCTTGTTTTTATAGGCAAAGGGGAAATCAGGTAAAATTTAACTAACTAAACTAACTAAAACTAACGATTTTAAATTGGCTCACTACTTGACTAGCCTATTGGTCGCAAGCAAACGATTAACGTACCCCATTCTAGTCAAAATTCTAGTACTACGCAATGTTTGTTTTGATTCGCTATGAAAGTTTGACAGATAAAATGAGGGGTTATTGGTTTTTCTTATGTTTCGAGGGGTGAATCGATAAGCTAGGGACCGAAGAGAGTACCAGAGCTGTGCCAAAAAGTTGAGCACGTTATTTCGGGACCTTCTAGTCTTAGAGTTACCTCTATGGTAAAACTAGCTCTATTCAACTCCCCAGCTCTTTTTACAAGGATACAGTTCACATTGGATCAATCTAAGCGCACCAAGTTCAGTTTCTGGATGATAATTATAATTTTCTTCCAAAATTAGGGGTAAATCGGGCAAAACGGACCACTTCTCGAAGTCAACCCTACACGGGACCATCACCAATCGATTCTCCGATTTTTTCACATAGGCTATTTTGCAGGACTCCTACCGTGCGCCGTCTAATTAAGTGGGATTTGGGGTCGATTTTTCCCCACTGTGCACCGCCTGGAAGTTTCGGAATGCTACCTGCGTGTCCGCTTCCAGATTGACTTCTGCTACCGGCTCGATTCCCACTACCTCTTCTGTTTAATGCTCCGTTACGATCGTTTCCGTTTCGATCTGGATGCCTATTTCCGTTGTAGCCGCCGGAGCACCTGGTACGACTCCTTCCTTCTTGGGATATTTCATCTATCACGATTTCGAAAAAATCTTGGAGTGAAAAAACTGTTTTCGACTTTTTAAACTAGCCGTTATTATATAGAGATCTAGTTCGGCTGGGCTCATAACCTGATAGCAGCGCGTCGTCGACTGATCAGGTTGAAGGGCAAACCGAAAATTATTCTCTGATTCGCTCAATAGATCGACGCTTACTATGCTAACAATTTCGCTTTCAGATAGTCACAATCAGCGATTTTATCAGTGAGTGAGAATATGAGAAATTTCACATTGGGACGTAACAACCAGGAAGTTTCGTTTATGAAAATAAATCTATAACTTATTATCATTCCATGAAAAAAAAAAATGAGCATCCCCACACCAAACGTAACAATACTGATCTTGAACCGTCTGGAATCTAGCTCAATATCATCCATACACAAATAATTAACCGCTGTGGAGTAGGCCACCCCGGCTGCTCTGCAGGTTAAAAACTCTTCTGTTCCTCCTTTATTAGAAGGAACGATTTTCCCAATCCGATAATTGCATCATTATACTATTATTTAAGCAAATTAATTTGAGTTTTACCCTCCCAATCACTGAGCTGATCATCATTTCCATGTTTGCTTTTTCCACAGCTTCTTCCACTGATCCGAGCGCAAGACTACGACGGTAAGCCACAGCCGCAAAATTTCACCACAGACTTCCTAATATTTTAACAACCTCCAGGGGCAGGAAAACAAAAAAACACGTTAAATTTATAGCCTGTTTATTTAAATTTTATAATGGCTCCATATAGACTCAATTAACACACCGCACTGCACCGACCGTGTGCGTTTCTCTGTCTGTTTTTTTTTTCTGTTCCCGGTTTCCACTCGACCGGGTGCGTTTCGTTCCAGTGACTGACATCCAGTGCTCGTTTGCGTCCCAGGGGTCCAACCTGGGTGACATCATAACGGCCAAGCTGAAGAAACCGATCGGCTTCAAGGGTGCACCACTATTCGCGGACGACCGTGCCGTCAATCCGGAGGGCGATTTCGCATGTTCCATCAAGCAGGACCGGAAAGACGCCAGCGAGCTAAGCTTCGACCTCAAGATCACCGACTTCTCACGGTGCGGCGTGCTGAAGAGGAATGTAAGAATTTTGTCACCGCGTGCAGTGTGTAGAGTGTCTGTGGCTGTGTCAGGTGGCCTATATTCCGTAATTCGGTCGTGTGACGGTTCTTGGTTTTTTTTGTTGCCGGGATGGGTGCTTATGGTTTTTGGTTTTTTTTTACGATCATGTGCTTAAACGTTATGATTTATCGCTTACTACTGAAATGTTTCGCTTGGATTTGTATTTTTTTTTTTAGGGTTTCGTCCACGTACGAATCTGGTTCCCACAGTTCCCGTCAGTTGTGATGCAGTCCGACCAGGAGCTGATCATCATGTGCAAACCTCCGGAGCCCACCGTTATTCAGAATAAGGCCGCTGGATTTGCCGGCAGTTTGTAAGTTTACAGATGGAGCCGTTTCACCGAAGGTCATTTCGGCGAGCTGGGAATTCTTTTTAAAAACAGGGGGCTGACGTTGAAAGGTTTAGCGAACGATGGAAGTAAAAGTGCGCACGCTCAGATCTCAGTACCCGGTAGGGACGTACATGATTTTACAGTAAATGTTACTTTACACCGTTTGAGACAAAACAACCTATCCTGATACTCTGAAAATCGCTATAGTTTGGACAAATTTTGCACTATTTAATGGCGGTATTCAACCTAAAAAACTAGATCTAATTAGTTTATCCGGATGCTCTGTACCACATTGGAGATGATTAATTTTGAAACCATTACTTATACGAAATTGGAAAATCTCCTCCAATTTGGCTCGTAACTTGGCAATACATATTTCCAGTTTTCTTCTATATGGCTTTCTCCAAGCTTATCGTGGTAACAAACAAAATTTTAGTGACACACGGTAGACTGTTTTACCCTTGAAAAAGGCCACAATAAACGGCCAAAACGTCGGGCAATGCATAACTGACCGTTTGGAGTACCCTAAACTGAGAAAGCCATATAACAAAAAATCTCCATACTTAGTCGAGCAATCTCATATTGCCAGTTCTACAATATTGTGAATTTATTCACATCGTGATTATTACGCACACAAATACACACACAAATGACTCTTGATCGAGAATCGGCCGATTCAAATGTGCAGCGATCCGATCTGCCGGAACCATAGAAATGTTTTATCTAGATAAAATTAATTTGTCCGAAATAGATTAGACAACTCATAAATTGTGTACGCGTGTTTGTGGCTAGGATAAATATGTTCCGCGAACACGGCGGCAGATGTTAGTTTTGTGCTTTGATCAGAAATTTCTTTGTAATTTGTATGATCATTCATGTCGGTTTATCGGTGCAAATACTACCCACAAGCGCAGGAAGTTTGTGGTTGACCCATTTTTCTGAACGATAGTCAAAATAGGTACCTATATCCAACATTTTAGTTCTATCATCATGATTCTACTTGCGGATATTATTTGGGGTGCAACACATGTAAATCAAAAATTTTGATGATCTAAAAATCTCATACTAGTGAACACATTTTTTCATCTTTTGAATCGCTATCCATCTTTTTGCAAGAAATCTTAAAAATCTTCTTTCTATCTACCAGTACAGTCAGGTTCAATGAGTCATTTTCATATGAATGTTAACTGCCATCTGCCTCATCACTCACTGCCTCGTGAGAGTTGGAATGATTGAGAGGTAAACGAGTCACTGACAGCCAAGCACTCAGTCAGTAGCTCAGTCAGCACGTTTATTCTATAGTCGCTATATTTATAGTCTGGCGGATAGAATTTCGATCTATCAAAAAGTGGAACCAATTAATTATATGATTTGAGTAGTAGCTACACTGACGATCCGAGAGATGTCGCCCCTTCAGTGGTAGGAAAATTATTTTTGCATTATGGAGAATATCAGAAAATCCACGATTTGTGACTAAACATGCTTTCACAAAAGGAAACAAATAAACGAGTGTTTACCTTATCACCATAGTAATGTTCTCGGGCAATTTTTGTGCATCTAAAACTGTCCATAAAGACGATAATGAATAAAAACTGAAAATGTTCATGCATTTCCAAATGGTTTCCTACCATTCCCATACATTCGAAGTGACTGGCCCTCTGGATGTGGATGATGTCAAAAACAATAAAACATGATTAATTCAATATATTGTACACCAACAATTGAAAAGGTACCACCGACAAACCGACATGACACTCAATTCTGACTTATGCCCGAAAATCGTAATTTTGATAAAAAACAATTTGTTCAGAATAGATCAGACACGAACCAATTCATAAATTTGCATGAATTGGTTCGTGTATGATCTATTTTGAACAAATTATTTTTATCTAGATCAAAAAATCCTATGGTTTTGAGGGTTAAGATCACTTTAAATCGGTCGTTTACGATTTTCAGGCATAAGTTAGAATTAAGTGTCATGTCGGTCTGTCGGTGGTACCTTTTCAATTGCTTAGCTAAATATTTCCCGCGAAAACGGACCCAGATGTCAGTAGTGTGCTTTGGTCAGAAATTTTATTGATTTTGCTATGGTCATTCATGTCGGTTTGTCGGTGAACGTACTATCAAATTCAATAAGCAAAACGTTGATTATTCTTTCCTCGCCAATCGAATTCAAATTACCAGCATCATCGGATAGGGGAAACTTTCCCCAACCCAAAGATGTTCGCGTAGGCGATCCTTGAGGCACGAGAAAAGGATTTCCGAAGTTTTGTTCGCAATAGCTGATTTGCTCTTTTCTGTTGTTGGTCGTGATTTTCTAGATTTGTTCTGCTATTTGACAGCTCAATAAGGCTGTCCACGAGACAGTTGCGATCAGCTGACTTTTTTGTTTACCAAGAACTCTATCTACGAGGAAATATTGTGTTTTGCTGCGCGTACGCTAAGTAGATAGAAAGAAGATTTCCTGCAAAAAGATGATGCGCGATGCAAGTAGATGCGAGAAATGAAAGAAGATTTTTCAAAGATTTATTGGCTAGTGTGAGATTTGTTGAGCATCTAGAATTGAGATTTAGATGTGTCGCCCCCCTCGAACAGATCACAGTAGAACTGACAGTTCACTCTCATATAAATTTCTGCTTTGTTTATGTTTACATTCAGCATCATTAACACCAGATCACACACACACACACACACACACACACTTGATTTCTAGCTGTCAGTTCCACTGAGAAACGTCTCTTGGATCACCATATTGGTTCTCGAGATTCTATCCGCCAGACTATGAATATAGCGACTATAGTTTATTCTTCCGTGATGGATACACTGAACCAAATTGTCCATACATCATTGTATGATTATTGCTTCACTTGAGCCCCATACGGATTATTTTTCTATTTGTGAAAGATTATCATTCTCCGATTCAGCTCTCAAAGCACAGAAGAACTGAATAGCATTAATTCTAAAACAAGATGATTTTCATTCTGCACGCTGTAAACCATTAGTTCTAAATCAGCATGATTATCATCCATTCTTAGGAAGACTTGTAATGAACAAACCGTATGATTAACATTGAGAAAGATACGGACTCGTCAAAAACAGTTTCAAAATAAATTGTCATGCTATGTTTAAATGAAATATAAGAGCAATCTGAATGAAAAATATATGGAAGAAGAAAGCTTATTTTACAGTTTAAAAATTGTGATCATAACGAAATATATCTCTTCTAAATCGTTGGAACTGTAAATTCTCGCGTCACTTTTCAAATAGACCAATGTAACATATCCACCATTTTGAGAAAATCGAAGTTGAAGTTCGACAGATTATTAATTTAACTGTTTAAAAACAAAACATTTTGCAATACTATTTTTAATGTAGCCAGTGTATAATAAAGTTGAAAATTCAGAAGAAACGGTAAAATCACAATTTTACTTTGAATTTCATGCTACAACATAGAAAAAACCACATAGGACGTTTTGACAAGTAGAGTTGTACATCGGACATGTTACATTGGACGATTTTTCTCAATGACATAATCAATGAGTGTTACATTGGACGTTTTGTCTACATGATACTAGATTCTCTTTCACAGATTTCAGAGTATAGTACCTAACTTTAGATTGGCCCCGCCTTTGAAAAATGAGCACCAATCATGTCAGGCAGTCCGAATGACCGAAGTAACAATCATATACCCATCATTTCAAACTGTACATTGGACAATTTTTTACCTATGATTATCTTAAATAAATGAAAGTGAATTTGGATGGATGTTTTTGTATGACATACAATGATAGAAGAGCAACAGTTTGTATCGCTTAACTCGGTTTGTTTACATTTGTTACATTGGTCGATTTGAAAAATGACGCGAGAATTAATGTTGTAAATGAAACGCTTCTGTTTTATAAGTTGAACAATTGTTTGATTCATTTATGATAAAACAACCACACTCAATGCTGCACTGGACTCGTCATCCACGGAATCGTTTGTTTGTGGCCTCGAAAAGCAGTTTGAAAATGTTGTCCAAAATCTGCTGGAATGAGCTCATCAGCTGGTTGGTCTTGAAGATATCGCTGGAAGATAAATTTGTTTTGTTAGAATCGTATTGCTTGAAACAAAGGACCTCCCTCCCAGTAACTTACTGAAGTCTGGGAATTTGAATCAACCAGCGGATGTTGTTTTGATTACACGTTTCAGTCGATGGCCACTTGGCCAGTTTGTAAAACTCCACTCGTTCGGCGACTTGCCGTAGTACGATAGAGGCAGTTCGGCGTTCTGGTACTTGCTTTCCTCAAAGTCGCTGACCACCTCCTCGAGGGGGGGGGCTGGATCGCAAACAATCCACGGGCACTGAAGCATTCGAATCAAACGGGAACGGAACGAGTAAATATTTTTTTGCCACATGAATCCGAAAATCTTTTTCTCGTTCGCGTTTTGGTGACACTCCCCGTGGTATGCGAAAAAACTGTGTACTGCTATTCGAGAGAGCTGCGAAAACAAGCTGCGAAAAAATGGCAAGGCCAAAACGCAATGGGAGACTGAAACGATATGAAAATGAATCGCATGATAGTTGTTGTATGGTTTTCGTTATGGGGTTCACTTGGATGATTTTAGTTCATTTCTGTTCTTGAATTCATTTATTGTTAATACCTTTCAAAATTTGAACGGCACTTCATTAAGTGGTTGATGTTATTTCCTTTTAAGATATGTATGATGAATCATCCCATTTAGGCTCTGAACCATTTGGCGAATTTTTTAACTTTTGGTTAAAATTTGACAGATGGAAAGTTATTGATTAACCCTGCTATCCGAGCATGGTTATTTCTGACAGACAAGAAGTTAAATTTTGACAACCGTGGCTCGAAAACCGGTCGATCGACAGCACGGGGATTTTCGAACATAGAAAATAACTTTCGAAATGTCACTTTTAACCACGAGTTAAATTTAACTCGGCAAATGGTTCACAGCCTTAATGTCAATTATTAGTCAATCGGATATCTCATATTATTTTCGATGTTAATGAAATCGGATAGCTCTGAATGATTAATCATGCAATGTCGACATGGTAAATTCGCTCAGTGTATACCCAATCCTTGTTTTGAATGACTGAGCTTAAATTTTGTTTATGGAAAAATGCCTAAATTACATAGACGAGTGCACGGATGGATTTGAGTTCACTCACTCGACAAAAAGTGACACAACAGCGGGGCCCTGTTTACTAAAAATGACCACATATGTGTTCATTTTTAGTAAACAGGGCCCCGCTGTTGTGTCACTTTTTGTCGAGTAAGTGAACTCAAATCCATCCGTGCACTCGTCAGTTGTGTAACTTTTTGTCGTGTGAGTGAACTCAAATCCATCCGTGCACTCGTCTATGCTGTGTGAGCGAAGGCAAGCGGTTTGAGTCGCCAGTTCGTGAGTGACTGGATGCTTTTGTTAGCTAGCTGCTTCATTGCCTCGTCCTTTACCGTTTGGTACAAATGGTCTGGACAGAGCAACAAATGGATTGAATAGTGCAGTCAAATATATTATATTGACAATATGATCCATTTTTTCGCTTAGCTGGCGAACCGAATTTTTGCGATGAAAGCACCTCTGTAGACGAGTGCACGGACGGATTTGACTTCACTCACTCGACAAAAAGTGACACAACAGCGGGGCCCTGTTTACTAAAAATGAACACATGAATAATACTCGCGTAACATTTGAAACAGGCCTATCAACTTTTGTACACAACATTTATTAAGCCTTTTTCGCGCGAACCGAATACGCCCACGCAAACTAACAACACCATCGGGTAGGAGAAATTCTCCCCTTCCCGATAGTGCTCTTGGTTTACGTAAGCATACTTCGGTTCTCGTGAAATGGACCTTGCAAGTTGTTTAGGAAAATTGATAATCCATTTTCAAATGTTATGCGAGCATTATTCATGTGTTAATTTTTAGTAAACAGGGCCCCGCTGTTGTGTCACTTTTTGTCGAGTAAGTGAACTCAAATCCATCCGTGCACTCGTCAGTGGCTACCAATGTATTTGTTTATCGTCACGAGGGGTAAACCAAATGAAAATTTGTTTAGTATTTCAAATGAATGTATTTCAGCATTTTATTATCCTTCATCCTAGATAGGGTCGCCGCCCTCGGAATCCGCACTTCTATGGGATTATTTCTGCTTGACATACTACCAATTTGATTGTATGTTTACATTCACTTGCTAACAAATAAAAGACCCGCAAGGAGAACATGTTGCAAACAAGCAGCTCTGTTGTGATTGATTATTCAACAGAGTAAACGGCAATCACATTTTTTGCGTTAGCATCGCATGACTTTGATTCAGCAATGAAAAAAATATTATCGGTATCGAATCTGCTGCAGTTATAGGGACCTGAAACAATTTCAAACGTATGCTTTTTAAACCTTACACACTTAGAAATTATCACCAAATTCGGTAAATTTTACAGAAATCTCAACAGCTGAACTGTTCCGTTAAATTGGGCAATTTTATTTAATTGCTCTAAAGCTACTTTAAACCGAAATTCCAACTAGAATAAACCATTTCATTCGAGCAGTTGTAAATGACGAACTTCGAAATAAAACAATATTTTAGGGTTTTTTTCTTCTAGAACCACGAGAAAAGTAGCCAAAAGTGGTGCATTTCATAATGAAATAGTAATTTGTTGGTTTAGTTTGGTGAAATCGCTGGCAGAAAGTCATGATAAAACTGCTTGAAGAAGTGGTCCATTACAAGATTTGATCATTTGAACAAAATTGAATGTGTTTGAAATTAGTTTTGAGCAAAATAGGCTATACAATAAAGGTCATATTTCAATTGAAAGTTTTGTTGAAATGTTGGTAAAAAAATACCGAACACGATAATACATACATACATTCTGAGTATGAATCAATCAGTGGGGTAAAATTTCGACCATACACGGCAATATTCACAAAACTGCTTTGGTCGCTCATTTGAGCTAAAGGTCGCATCTTCAAGGGAAACTAGGATTGGGTGATCTTCAGGGAAAGATCGATCTCGACGGATCGATTTTATATGGGGCACTGGTATCGATCCATCGATTAAATCGGTACCAAAGAATCGGTCTTTGCAGCACCGATATTGTTTGGGGCCTCCCTTAGGTAACTCAGTCGGTAAAGGCGCAGACCATGCTGGAGGTGGCTGGGTTCGATTCCCGGTCCGGTCTTGGATTTTTTCGGTTTGAAATATTTGTCGACTTCTCTGGGTATAGAGCATGATCAACCGGTAGAAACTAACGATTTTAAATTGGCTCACTACTTGACTAGCCTATTGGTCCCAAGCAAATCGATTAACGCACCCCATTCCAGTCGAAATTCTAATACTACACTATGTTTGATTTGATTCGCTATGAAAGTTTGACAGATAAAATGAGGGGCTCGTGGATTTTCCTATGTTTCGAGGGGTGCATCGATTAGCTTGGGACCGAAGAGAATACCAGAGCTGAGCCAAAAAGTTGAGCACGTTTCTTCGGGACCTTCTGGTCTAGAGTTATCTCTATGGTATGATTGTACTTGCCACACAATTATACTAACGCAAAAAAAATCTCTATTAATAACTGTGGAAGTGCATCTAGAACATTAAGCTTAGAGCACGCAATAAACTAATACGCGATAAACAATAAGCTTTAAATGCGAAGAAGAAGAAGGGTAGGTCTTTTCTTCATAATGCTGAATTACATTTACGCAAATTGAAAACTACTTTTTTCACTTTCATTTACTCGAGTTGTTTAAGAGATTTATTTGTTTATTAGAAGAACTTATTTCGACATTCGACATTAGCAATGAAATTAATGCCACAAATACTCTCAATTATCAAATTCAATTGTAAAAACATTAAATAATTGACGGCAGTCACCATAAATCCATACCATGGTGGTGTTCGGCCATTGATCTGAAAGCCGTTTAGCCGTATGTGTCGTTTGGCCCAATACTTGAAAACAGATTTCCAATTTTTGAACACTACTACACACTAAGATTATTTTACAGATTTCTGTAAAATTTTACCGAAATCTCAACAGCTGAACGTTCGGAAAACAATTTTACAGTTTTCCTATAATTATTTACAGATATCTGTGAAAAATTCACAGATATTTGTAAAAAATTACAGTAAATCTGCGAAACTTTTTACCGAACGTTCAGCTGTTGAGATTTCGGTAAAATTTTACAAAGTTCTGTAAAATATTTAGATATGTAGATTCCTAAATGGCAGCCTTGTGGACTTTTTTTACGTTCTAAAATTCTGGTAATTGTCAATTTCTTATGCTCCCTTAAATTGAAAAAGTGTCCAATTGGTTTTGATTTTTTTTGCATAATGTATTTTTAGACACCAACATATAGAAAAGTGTTCAAAATCTGGGACTAGGTCATTTTTTAAAGATCCCGCTTCTTGAAAAATATACAATATCAATTGGATTTTACAAATCTTCGACCTGGATTTTTTTCATAATCCTATGATTTTAAATCAATTAACATAATTTTCTAAATCTCATCGATCTGCTAAGCTAAAAGTGTGCATTTTCTTACATCTATCTTAGTTTATAAACACTGGAGGGTAGAACGGTTTTCATTTGCTAACAGGACTCGTTCAAATGTATGTTCGGTGAAATGACCTTATCGGTCCCTCTCACCTTGATAATACTGAAAATAACTGTTCTATACATCATCTGCCTAGCCCCCACGGAGCCCGTGTCTCCGGTGTTGTCGAAGAAACTCCCGGCCGTCTCGAGTACGAGGTAGCCCTATACAAGGAAGCCCCGCCGATCGCCCGCATTGCCGGCATGAAGAATCACTCTTCCAACTCTCTACCGGCGATCACCAACAACGAAGTTCCGGTCGATCAGGCCGTCCCCATCGGCACGAAGCTTCAACTGCGAGCCCGCATCAGCGCTCAAAGCGTCTGGAAGTATGTCAAACTGTTGGAAGTTACCGTTTCGCCAGATCCGGATGATCCACATGCCGCCGGATCGGTTTCGTTGGTCCGTGACGGGTGTCGCAATAGGGACTTTGCTTCGATCATTCCCCACCAACCAGCACGCTACCGCGACAAACCCAATGAAGTATTCCTGGACTTTGAAGCCTTCCTGCTGAGCTCAATGAAGGAACGTAGCACCCTGTGGATTCACTCGCAGATCAAGGCCTGCATGGACGCGATGGATTGCCAACCTGATTTCTGCTTGGATCTTTACGAACCAACCAAGCGAAAGGGTACTACAAAACGATTCTCAAAACCATTATATATCTCTGACAAAAACTTATTTCAAGGTCTCGGAAGACGTCGCCGCTCCGTGGGAGAGGTAGCCTACGGTAATCTTCTATCGATGATCGGACACGACCGACATCGCAGAGCTTCGGGTACTTTGAACACAACCGAGTTTACCAAGTTCAAGGAAAACATCGAGTACACCGTGATCATGCCTGGACAGTACGATGATCTGAGGTACAAGGAAGTTCCTGATCAGTGCAAAAACTTTGTCATGATCTCCGGACTGTTGGCCGGACTACTAGCGCTGTCGACTATTATTGTGAGTATTTAAATCCTCCCGTAAATATTTCCTCTGAACCTAACTCGACCACCCTTAAAACTTTACAGACCTGTGGATTGGCTTCGCGATTGCAGGGCAACGGAAAGAAGTCCTCAATCGACGAGCTCAACGTGAAAGGCTACTCCGGTCGGGCGATCGTTCAATAGAATTCGTCTGCTTTCCTCCCGATAAACCGAAAAGTAGGCACTCCACCGTGATCCAAAATTTTAGGTCAAAGAAAATAGAATATCTCCCCCTAAGAAATGCAACAATCAACGAATCAATTACTATAGACAATGAGCGCTACAGTATGCTGTGTAAATTTAAGAAGCTAGACAAAACAAATACTTAGATCGTAAGGTGTAGAATCCATTCGAGGCTTTCGAGAACGTATAAAAAAATCTGGCAGCACTGTAGAATAAGCCCAATTTTTAAACCATCCCTCGGTCCGATGCAGAGAAATTATCTTTAAAAATTGGGCTTACCAGTGGGTTTGTAGGGAAGACAAATGGCAAAATCAAGTTGTTATAGCCGTGTGAGTATCTAGAAATCACACACAACGTAGACTGCATTTTCACTTAGAGTACGTTTATAGGATCGGAAACATGTTGGTAGCGTTACTGTAGATTGTCCGTAGCAAATTTTGTGAAGCATTTAATGTTAGCTGGTATTTATTGATATTTTCTGTGTAAGATTATTTTAACTATCCGTAAGTTCGTGCGTAGCTTTTTCGCGCAAAATCGTTTCGAACTTGGCGTGAATTGTACAGTGATTTTATTCGTAAATAAATAGTTGAGTTTAAATAAAATCTGACAACCCTGGTGTTTCTTTTGAGAAAGTCCATTTGTGAAAAAAAATGGGTCGGGAAAAAGACTATCGGGTCGGGAATCAGAAACAGAGGTATTTATTTAAATCTTGCAGATTATGTATTCCACTTGTTTAGATAAAACATATTCAGCGGGTTATTGCAGTATCTATCCTTTATTGAAAACACCAAATAAGTTTATTTGTCTCCAATGGTATATTTTATCTGACTTCCGTTTATAATTCACCATACATATTGCCGAAAACAACAAATCAAGAAGACTGGCAACTCTTCCATTTTCTCATACGAACGCTATGAAAGAGGTGCAACCGCGTCATCTGACGCTCAAAGGTAAATGCTTCGAACGAATTTGATAGCTAAAATTACATCCTCAGATGAAGGGTTTGTGTATTTGCTAATTTTTCAATTCGTTGCTTCCAGCTTCACTCAAGCGCAGCGCTATTGTATCTGTCGCTTGGATTCTGGCAAATTTGCCAGTCTTCTTTATATGATGTCTTCGATATTGCCTTCGTGAGCTCACCTTCTTAAGGTTCAATTTACTTTGATGCATTTTCGAAAATTTCAAATGCAGTTTTTTTCGACGCATCATTTCAGATTGCAAAAAGCTCGCATCAGTTTGTTTATAATAGCAAAACGAGTAGAATGACGCGAGTTTTTTGCAATCTGAAATGATGCGTCGAAAAAAAAAACAGCATTTGAGTTTATCGAAAATGCACGAAAGTAAATAGAACCTTAAGGCCCAAGAGCAATGAGATCAGAAGCGGAACGGCAGTGGCAGCGGAAAAGCCCGATCTGAGTAAGCCTACTTGTCGGATTGAAAGCCAGTTAGAACCAAATCGATTTCGATTGAACATCTTGATGTAATTTGGGACAACTGATAAAACCATAGAGGTCCCGATGAAATGAGCCCAACTTTTTGGCTCAGCTCTGGTACTATCTTCGGTCCCAAGCTAATCCATGCACCCCTCGAAACATAGGAAAATCCACTAACCCCTCATTTTATCTGTCAAACTTTCATAGCGAATCAAAACAAACATAGTGTAGTACTGGAATTTTAACTACAATGGGGTACGTTAGTCGATTTGCTTGGGACCAATAGGCTAGTCAAGTAGTGAGCCAATATAAAATCGTTAGTTTCGTATTGATTGTTGATAAAACTTTCCGTTTGCGTTCCGCTTCCGCCCACATTGCGTTTGGGACTTCACTCTTTTCAGCTGTCTCTCGTAATACCCCGTACAGACTATGGCTTATATCATGTAATATAGGCTGTCTTACAATGAGCACTCATACATAGGATTTCCAATGAAAACTAGATGTATGAGTGCTCATTGCAAGACAGCCTATATTACATGATATAAGCCATAGTCTGTACGGGGTATAAACCAACTCAGTGATGGCAACAGGGCCTTAATCGGGCGTTCAGAGTTAGCAGCTTCAGAGGGGTTTTCTCAGTAACCGAATGGGGTTAGTATTATACATGTACAGCTATCCCCAGAAGAACGTGTTACCCACTGAGTTGCACCCATCGCTTTTTCTCGGCGTGCTTTCAACCAGTCGGTCTGATTTTTTGCATGTGAGTAGTTCCAATGGAGAACTAATCACTCGCAGAAAATTAGAGCGCTTGGCTGAAAACCCATCGAGACAAAGCGGTGGGTAGAACTCGGTGGGTAACGCGTTCTTCGGGGGGAATCTGTATATGTACTCATTGAGACTCATACTCTAATCTTTTTAAAGAGCTTTTGAAATACGTAGCGCCCTCAAAATCCCTTGGTTCTACCATTCGACCAAGTCATTCATCTCAGGACAATAAGGTAAGGTTTTCACCAACTTGATGTTCCTGGCTGACACAAAAGAGAGAATACTGTTCGCTGGAGAACGGAGAACCATTGTCTGATCGAATCGTCTAGGGATTGTTGGAAAATGAACAACAGGGACGCTGAAGTAGCTGAACCCCTATCAGAGAAATTGGCAACACGGCGAGTAGAGAGAATGACAGCCAGGCGGTGTTTTGAAGTATAACCTCATTCCTTTTGTTACAGTGCGAAATAAAAACACGTTGTTTTTTCAAGTCCGATATTTATACTTTATTTTGACGCGTTTACGAATTCCCCACGGTTAATTCCACTTCGGAACGTCCACCTAATTCCCATAGGTTATGGGCCCAGTTCGGGAATCGTGAAATCGGGACGAATATCGGTGAAAAAGGAAGTTTTTGCGTCGTGGTCGGCGGTCGGTATCGAAAGTTTGTTTCGGCTGCTGTTTGCGTTTTGCGGATGAGGTACAGTGTACCGCATAAATACTTGTACCGATCCGATAGCTGTGAGCATGGCAGATCCCGGAAAATTTGCCATCAGTAAGCTTGGAAACAGCAACTTTGCGACGTGGCGTTTCCAAATGGAAATGTTCCTCACACGAGAGGAACTGTGGCATGTCGTGGCAGATGACAGACCGGATCCGTTGACGGACGCGTGGATACGCGCGGATAGGAAGGCCAGAGCGACGATTGGCTTGTGTCTTGAGCAAAGCCAATACATCCTGATCAAGGACTGCACAAGTGCAAAAGCGGTTTGGGATGCGCTGAAAGCGTATCACGAAAAAGCTACGATTACGTCGCAGCTATCGTTATTGATCCGGCTGTGTGAAACGAAGCTGAGTGAATCGGGAAACGTAGAGAAACATCTACTGGATATGGATTCGCTCTTCGAGCGCCTGGAAGATGCTGGTCTCAAGCTGGAGGAGAAACTGAAAATCGCCATGGTACTTCGGAGTATGCCAGAGTTGTACCATTTTCTGGCATCGGCTTTGGAAGCTCGCCCCGACGGTGATATCACCATGGATCTGATCAGGACTAAGCTGCTGGATGAGTACCGGAAGAGACAGGAACGTGCAGGAAAGTCGGACGCTGATGAGCGGGTACTGAAAACGCAAAAGGTGAGCAAGGACGTAGTGTGTTTCTTTTGCAAGAAACCAGGCCACTGCAAACGGGATTGCCGAAAGTGGCAGGCTCAAAACGCGGAAACGCAGGGAGCATCCGGAAGCAAACCTTCGAAGGGCAACCAGCGACAAGCGAAGGCTAAGCAGGCGACGGATTCGAGTGATGGAGCTATTTGTTTTTCGGCGAGTGAAACCAATGCAATGAAGCCATCTGTGCAGCAGTGAAGCCGGGAAAGTCGTGGACAATTGACAGTGGTGCGTCGTGTCACATGGCTAACAAGGAAGCTTTTTTCGAAGAACTGGAGGAATTACCTGGTGTGACGGTGAGAATGGCTAACGGAGTCTGTACGAGATCGGGTGGTCATGGTTGTGGAACTGTGAAAGTTTGGAATGGCGCCAAAGGATCAGTCGACATCCAGCTGGAGAAGGTGTTGTATGTACCGGAACTGGACAGCGGGCTGTTATCCGTAAGCAAAATCACTGATAACGGATATAAAGTGCTTTTCAAGCAAGATACCGTCGAAGTCCTGAGCAAAACGAACAAAGTTGTCGTTCAAGGTGAGCGGTGTGGAGGATTGTACGTCCTTAAGGAGGAAGAGCGTGCAACGCTGGTGGTAACTCATAAGCACACCGTGAATTGCCAACATACTTGGCATCGCAGGTTCGGCCATCGCGATCCTGCGGTAATGGACCGACTGCAGAAGGAACAGCTAGTGACGGGGATGAAAGTGGTCAATTGCGGAGCGAAGATCGTTTGCGAGTGCTGCATGGAGGGAAAGATGGCCCGACTGCCATATCCGCAGCAAGCAGCACGGAGGACGACAGAACCGTTGCAGCTTATACACACGGATCTGTGTGGACCTATGTCAAACGTAACTCCAGGCGGTAAGAAATACTTCATGTCGCTAATTGACGATTACAGCAGGTACATGGTGCTCTACCTGCTGAAGGACAAAGCGGAGGCGAAGGACTGTATCAAGGATTTTGTACGGCTGGTGCAGAATAAGTTCGGAAGAAAACCTCGGGTGATTCGCTCCGACCGGGGCGGTGAATTCGTCAATAAGGAATTGAAGCGCTTTTACCGGAATGAAGGCATTGAAATGCAGCTGACGGCGGGATATGCACCACAGCAAAACGGCGTGGCAGAACGCCGTAACCGCTATCTGCAGGAAATGGCTGTCTGCATGCTCCTTGACGCTAATATGGAGAAGCGTTATTGGGGTGAGGCGATTGCAGCGGCAGCATACGTGCAAAATCGTCTGCCATCGCGTTCGGTACAGAAAACTCCGTTCAAGCTGTGGAACGGCGAAAAGCCAGACCTGAGTCACTTGAAGGTATTCGGGTGTGACGCTTTCGTATATATTCCGGACGCGAAGCGCGGGAAGATGCAGAGCAGAGCCGAGAAGCTAACCTTCGTCGGGTATGCGTGTGGTTCGAAGGCATATCGTTTTCTGGACAAGAGGTCTAACAGAATAACGATCAATAGAGATGCTAGGTTTGTGGAGCTTGGTCCAGAGCTTCAGGAGGAGTCAAAACTCCGCGAGTCGAACCAAGAAAGAGATCCGCCGAAGACTAGGAATGATTCACCGGAGCGGCAGGTTGCCGAGGAGATCGAAATTGATTTTTCTGGTGGAAAGAGTGATGCGGGCAGTATCGCCAATGAGCCTGACTTTGAGGGTTTTTCGGATTCAGACGAAGAGTACTTCGAATTCGAAGAATTGTTCCGAGACAACAATGAGCCTCGCAATGAGCCTAGGAGGTCACAGCGTAGTAATCTGGGAACGATGCCGAGTAGATACGGAGATTTCGTGGTTGGAGTAGCTCAAGTTGCAGTAGCGGAGCCGGTCAGTTACACCGAAGCCGTGAAAGGTTCGGACAAGGACAAGTGTGTCCGTGCTATGGACGAAGAATATCAGTCGCTGTCGGCGATGAACACTTGGTCCCCGTACCGTTGCCAGCAGGACGACAGGCGATTGGATCCAAGTGGGTTTACAAGCAAAAAAGGGACTCATCAGGACGTGTGACACGTTTTAAAGCCAGATTAGTCGCACAGGGATACGCGCAGCGGTTGGGTGCAGATTTCGGAGAAGTATTTGCTCCAGTCGCGATGCAATCAACTTTTCGAGTTCTCTTGGCAGTTGCGGGACATAAGAACTTGGAAGTGCGGCACTTTGATGTAAGGAACGCATATCTCAACGGGCGGCTGGAAGAGGAGGTGTATATGCGGCAGCCTCCGGGGTACGCTGTTCCTGGAAAGGAAGAACTGGTGTGCAGGCTCCACCGAAGCCTGTACGGACTGAAACAGTCGGCGAAAGTTTGGCACTCCACCGTGAAGAAGGTGTTGCTGGAGATGGGATTCCGGCAGTCCGAGTCGGACGTCTGCTTGTTTATGAAGCAGCTGAACAGCGGAGAGTGGGTCTACTTACTACTTTACGTAGACGACATGATTGTGGCGTGCAGAGACAAGCAACAGCTAGACCGGCTGGAACAGGAGTTGCACAAGCGATTCGAGATTTCCTGTTTGGGAACAGTGAACCATTTTCTGGGGATCAGAGTTCGTAAGGACGAACAGGGATTCTATTCTCTGAGTCAACAGGGATCTATTCGAGAAATAGCAGTGCGTTTCGGTCTTGAAGGAGCTAAAAGCTCGAAGTTTCCTTTGGACCAAGGTTACCTGAAGTACCAGGAGAGTGAAGCTTTGCCGAACAACATCCAATACCAAAGTTTGGTGGGAGCACTTCTATACCTGGCGACAAATTAAAGACCGGATATTGCAGTAGCAGTTTCAATCCTTAGTCGGAAGTCTAGCAATCCGACTCAGCGCGATTGGATAGAGTTGAAGCGCGTCGTTCGATATTTGATCGGTACGGCAGACTACGAATTGAAGCTTTCCAGTGACCGAACGAAGAGGCTGACCCTAACCGGCTATAGTGACGCTGACTGGGCAGGAGATTCTGCAGACCGCAAGTCCACAAGTGGATATGCGTTTCTTGTCGGCGAAGCAGTAGTCAACTGGGCGAGCAGGAAGCAGGATTGCGTCACCACGTCAACGATGGAGGCCGAATATGTGGCGCTTTCGGCGGCAGCATCCGAAGCTGTATGGTTGCGTAGATTGCTGAGCGAGTTGGGAGTTGTGTCAAACCAAGCAACGATCATCTACGAGGACAATCGGAGCTGCATCGATTTTGTGTCTCTGGAGAAGCAAAATAAGCGAAGCAAACATATCGACACGAAGGTTCATCATGCGAAGGATTTGTGTTCACGAGGAGTCATACAGTTGGAGTACTGTCCTTCCGACGAGATGGTGGCAGATGTGTTCACAAAGCCACTGGGACCAACCAAGATGATGCAGTTTGCTAAGCAGCTAGGACTTGTTCAGTGAATCAGCGAGGAGGAGTGTTGGCAAATGAACAACAGGGACGCTGAAGTAACTGAACCCCTATCAGAGAAATTGGCAACACGGCGAGTAGAGAGAATGACAGCCAGGCGGTGTTTTGAAGTATAACCTCATTCCTTTTGTTACAGTGCGAAATAAAAACACGTTGTTTTTTCAAGTCCGATATTTATACTTTATTTTGACGCGTTTACGAATTCCCCACGGTTAATTCCACTTCGGAACGTCCACCTAATGCCCATAGGGATATGTATGGTGTTTGAAAATCCAATCAAGCGCTTGTGCAATGTCTTGCACGCACGCGTGATCCTCATTTCCACTACATGCAGATACCGGCTGTAACATCCACTTGTAACTAAAAACGTAGCGAACTCTTTGGCTGACAGAAAGTCAATGGCGATATCGTACCAAGCCCTTTCCGGCATTGTCTTGCAACTCATGGGTTCAGGTGGACCTAAGCTACTAAAAGCGGTACATCCCACACATTCCTTCACAGCACTGCAGACTTCTCTTTCCATGCATGGCCACTAGAGTGATGCAAAATTTGAAATTTTCCCTCCACAATACTTAAACTATTCCAAATCGGATCCTGGCTACCCTCTCAAAATTTGAACCCATTTGGTGAGAAGCTGATATGGCACAAACCATTTGAAGTTTGTATGGGAATTACTATGGTAAAACAAAGATTTTTGTTCATGTCTATCTAATAATTCACCATATTGGTCTGCTGCAAAAACCTTCAACCACAGACAAACAGACAAACACTTGCAAGTTGTTCGTCGAACAAGCATTTAACGGACAATTTAAAAGTATCGTAGTTGGTAGTACCGCCACCTGTGGCGCGCATAGTCAATTCCCTTGCGTTTGACGTTTACACACTACCGCCATCTGTTCAGTGTAGTGCTCACCAGAGTGTACTCAACAGATGGCGGTAATGTTTTAGCGACGATGTTTTACAGTGAGAAATATTCAATGTGTTATGTCTGTTTGTCTGTGCTTCAACTGTACTTGTAGGAAATTTTCCCAGCTACAACTTTGCTAAAGACCACTTTTTGATTAAATGCACGGACCGAAAGTTATCAATGGTTCAATGCGCTGATGTCTTATGATCATGCTCAATCAACTGCTCAGCAGGCAACATTGGTGTTTCTGGAGCGTTGAATAGGACACAAAAATCATGGCTACTATGTCACACTGCAAAATACAGTGTTGCCTACAGAGCAGCTGCTTGATCATGTCATAAGTTTATCAATCTCTTAAATAATTAATAACTTTTTCTTGTCACGTTTTACATAGAAACGAAATTTTCTATTAGAATGGCTGTTGAACTGTTTCGCAGCTCAATATGGAAAAACACTAGAAGGCAATGAACAAAAAATTGAGATTTCCTATGGTAATTTACATGTAAACTTCAAATGGCTTGTGCGAAGTATGTTTCTAACCAAATGAGTTGTAACTTTGAGAGGCTAATCAGGACCCGATTTGAAACCATTTAAGCACTGTGGAGCGAAAAAGTCAAATTTTGCATCAGTCTAATGGCCACCATACGTAATGTCGTAAATTCCGACGCATTGCTAAAATCCCGGGATGTCCGCGGTGTACAATCTTGAAAGATTGCACACCGCGGACATCCCTGGATTGTAGCAATACGTCGGACGACGACGTAGCTTCAGTGGTAATACAATACTGTCCTCACGTCCCACAACATCATCAATTAATCCTAATTCTTTACTGAAAGCCTGGTATCGAAAAAGATTTGATGGCCAATACTGTGAATTCACAGCTTCAATAACTCCAGTAAGTGTCGAATCACGTAAGGTCTCATTACGGATCTCATCAAGTGTGATAGCCGCCGGCGATACCCCTACCGCACAGAGAAAGTGTTGGGTATGTTCATCAAATGGTGCATCTTTCTTGGTAAACAAACGAGATAGAACATCTGAGATGTTGCTCGTTCCCCGAATATACTTAATTTGAAAGCTGAAGGCGTAAAACCCAGCTCTGCGCTCGTAAACAAGCTCGCTTTGCATTTCTGTACTTCTCTTCAAAGATGTATTCAAGCGTTTTATGATCCGTAAAGGTCGTAAAACGAAGTTCAAATTGGGTGGGTGTACCTATAGTTGCGGTAGGGTGGCTATGGCGGAATAATAATGGAAAACCGGAAGCAGATATGCATATTTCAAACCCAAAATTAGCCCTAAGTTGACGAAAAATAATTAATTTTCCTTAAAATTTTCACTCCTTTGCACCTATATTGCGTTAGTGATCCAAGTGGGTTTTACCATAAGAAACCAATGCAACCCACTATTATAGGAACCAAAGTTAGCAACTACCACAACTACTGGAACAGTGTTTCTATTAATGGAGGACGCGTTCGCCAAAAAATCATACAATTTATTCACAATGTTATATTTTTCTAGCATACAAAGATTGAAAACTATAGATTGACGTATAATTTTGTAGAACATATATTTATTTCATAATAATAATCCTAAAAAACTGTCTACGTAGTTAATGAACAGACCCTTAGTTGTAATTTAGTGAATGTAAGTTCACTAGTTTTAGGATTTAGCTTTAGTTTTTGACTTAAGATTAGCATTAGGTAATAACCAACGCAATTACAATATTTACAAAAATAAAGATTTCATTATGATCAGCGGGTACTGATCAAAGTGCGTTTGTATTATAAAAAATCACCATCTTAGCGCCCCTGTATTTAGTGCCAAAAATTAAAAATTTAAATCTTGATTTAAAAATCGAGATGAATGTCTATGGGATCGATACAAATATAGTTGTGTTCAGAAACCAAAGCTCATTCAGATGATGTATACAAACCAGTATGTTGTTTCGAAATGCAACAACCCAAGTGAGTCGAATCCAAGTCAATTTGAGTGGCCTCATTGTCCGTGAAATTTATCACGCAGAGTGTAGTTCACAGTACACACTTAGGTTCACACTTCGAAATGTAGGTGGCAAAAGATAGGAAAAGTTTCGCAGCAATTTGTCAATCGGACCACCCCTTGATGTCGTGGTCGAAGTGAGCCCTCGCTATTTCTGTGCGGGCGATGTTGATGTTAATATGAAACGTCATTCGCTGATTAGAAAAGTTGTTTACATTTGTGAATTTTTGTGATTGTTCCAATGTTTTACGTATTTTGCCCAAATTGTTTCTAAATTATTGTGTTTTAAAGTGTACCCTGTTTGTGCTAGTTGTGCCCAGCAATGTTGAGCAACTGGAGAAACTGGTGCCGCTTGTGTGCGAACGAGTGTGCAGTTTTCAAGCTGGAATCGCTCGACGAGCTCAACGAAATCACTTTGAGGCATTTCAAATTTTCGGTAAATTCGCTACTATCATTTTCCTGGATGGTTGCTTTATAGTTTATCATGTAATACTTGAATTTTAGTTGCATGAACTCAGCGATGTGTGCATTTGTATCTGCGAAGAGTGCTACATCTTCGTGAACAAGTTGGAGCGTTTCAAGGAACGGTGCCTCCAGACGAGCAAGATGCTGGTGGAGCTTTGCGCAATCAGTACCGAGGACGATGAACTCCTAGAAAGTGATGTCCAGGATTTGCGATTTCGATTCATGAGTGATTCCATTTTAACGGCTGTCGACGAGGCTCCAGAAGAGAAGTCGCTGGTTTCCGGGTTGGTTCCGACCGCTGCACCGGATGTATGTGTAGGGGCGACTACATTCGACCAGGGAGTGCATACTAGTGACCTGGTGGAACCTGAGCTGGTTGAGCTGAAGATTGAGAAAATTCCCACTGGTAAACGAAAAAGTAAGTCCTAATATTCATTTTTCACTGATGTTTTGTCTGAAGGTTTGCTATTTGCAGAGCAAGCGTCGAAAGAAGATGTAAGGATATCCAATAAGGATTTTGAGTGTGCAAAGGATGATATGATGGTAAACATCGTTGAAGATGATCGACTTCTCACATCTTTGTCAATGGAGGGTTTCACCGAACTAGACAGTAATGTACCATTAATGCATGAAGATTCCGATGATGAACATGATGATCACTACGACGAAGATTACAATGTCAAAGAAGAGCTAGGATCCGAAAGCGAAACGGATGCAATGGAGGAAATGCACCAAACCAAAAAGGTTGCCAAGCGGAAAATGCATCCAAAATCAAGCTCTAAATCTCCGAACAATAGAGGCAAACTTAGTCAGAAAACAAGATGTGATACCTGTGATACATCGTTCCGTACTCGGTCGCTTTACGTGCTGCATTTGCAGAACAAGCATCCGGACTCCAAAGAGCTGTCCTTTGCTTGTTCGGCTTGTCCGAAGCGGTTTCCATCGGAACGTAAAGCAAAATTGCACGAATCGGTACATCTACCAAGCGATCAAAAGTTGGTTCATGCTTGCAAATATTGTGATAAAAAGTAACCTTTTTGTAGGATTGTGGAATTAAATTTAAACTCAACTTGATTTTCCACTTATAGATTCAGCAAATTAGTCAACGTACAGGCTCACATAAAAGCTGTTCATATAGGGGAGCGACCGTACATTTGCGAAGAATGCGGAAAGGCATTTGGAACCAAGGGTGCTTTGAAGGAGCATCAAATTACCCACAGTGATGATAAACCATACCAGTGTGCCCATTGCCCCAAAAAGTTTAAAAATCTCCCTCGTTTAAAAGTATTTCATGTCCCTTGATCAAATGAATCATCATCTAACATTGAAACATTCCTTTTCTAGACTCACGAGGACATCCATAATGACACTCTGTACGTGTGTCCCCACTGTGGTCTTCAGCTGAACACAAAACGAACGTTGAAGATGCACATGGTTGTGCATTCGGACCAGAAGAGATTCAAGTGTCAGTACTGTGGGAACGAATACAAACGATCAAAAGCGTTGAAGAATCATCTGATCCTGCACACCGGACTACGACCGTATCAGTGTCCGTTTTGTGAGAAAACCTTCGCTAATGGGTCCAACTGTCGGAGTCACAAGAAGAAGGCACATCCGATGGAGCTGGCCGCGCTGGAAGCCTCGGGGAAACAGACGCATGCCACCAACATTCCCAAGCTGGAGCAACTGCAGCCGAAGTGAGTACCTATTACTGCTACGTACCAGGCACACAAACGTAAAACCACCGATGTTCATGCACTGCTAGTTCGCTTATCGTTTCTTCACTTTCGCTGGGCTATGCTCGTGCACTTCTCTTAGGCTCAGCGCTAAATGACGTTCCGAGATTGTTGCTCATCTCTCCATCCTGCTGATGTCATTCCAGGTACCCTGCTTTCGGCACATTTCATCGACGACATTCTCCACGTTAAGGGCAGGGAGCTCCGTTCGCACTGCCTCGAATCTAGGACACTTGGGACAAAGGGGTAACCTTCCGTGTCCGAACCATGACCAGATAGGAATTGCATCAGGTGGAAGTTAATCTCTTCATGCTTTCTGTTCACCCAGATGGAGAGAATCGGCTTAAGCCTTTGTGTCCACTTACAGTTCTCTGCCGTGTCCCATTCCTGCTGCCAGTTGGCAATCGATTCCACTCACCATTTTCCGTATTCCTCTGGTTGCTTTCTGCTTGTAGCATTCGCTGTCCTCCACCAAAGTGATACCGATAGGGACCATTCCGGCGATAACGCATAGTGCTTCCGCCGAGATGGTTCTGTTCGCGCTCACGACTCGCATAGCCATGAGCCTGAACGTACTGTTCAACTTCGCCATATTCCGGTTGGTTTCCAGCCCTACAACCCAGTGTAGCAGGTTTGAATATCACATTTTTCGATCGAGCAGACTTCAAATGGAAGAAGGGCTTTCTTTGTTCATGCGGTATCCAAACTTATCCAGACTAATAAAAATTATCTACCAGTAACGACCGCAGTAAAGGGAGTTTGACTGCTGATCGATAAAATGGGTGTGTGTATGTTGTAGTAGTAAAATTATGTTTATTTCTGTTTAGTACATTGGTAGTACATTGATTTATCATATTAATTGATTAGCCTACCTGGCTCTTCATCTTTGTTTAATTTGATATTCTAATTTAATATTTGCGTTTTTCAACTAGTTTACAGAATACCCCTTCAGGGATGTGTTTTATTTGAATTGAAAAAAAGTGATAACCTACCTAACTACGAGTATAACTTAACCTAACGTGCTAGATCCCGTATGATCTGATGATTTCATCTCAGACAGGTGTCTCTGAACCTTTCCAGGATGAATACTCTCCGTTCTTCAAAGGTCTGAATTCCTGCCAGGGACTGTTTAGGACCATCCTAAGTATCTTGTTCTGGATCCTTTGGAGTTCAAGGTGACGACATTTTGCGCAACTCTCCCAGATTGGCATACCGTACTCGATTACAGGAAGGATGATTTGTTTGTAAACAGCAAGCTTAGTAGTGGTCCGAGCTCAGCTCCTGGAATGCCACAGGTTGCGAGACGTTGTGTCCCATGTTGCTTACGAAGATGTCGATGGTCGCATGGACCCCAGACCGACTCAACCGGGTGGGAGAGTCCGGGGCCAAGATGGTATAGTGGCCCTCTTGCAGGTCTTCATTGAGGATGATGCCGTTTCTATTGCTCCGACCGTTGCCCCAAGCTTGGTGTTTTGCCTTCAGATCGCCAGCGATGATAAAGTTCCCGCTCCTCCGGGTGAGTTTGATTATGTCTTTCCGGAGGGCCACTGACGACCCGTCCCTGATGTTGGTTTGCTTGGGGCAGTCGGCCGCGATGATGGTGATTGGGCCAAGTGATGTACTCACCTCCACTCCGATGGCTTCAATTGTTTTCAGCTGGAAGTCTGGTAGCAGCCGGCAACTGATGTTCCGTCTTGCAGCGATGGCCACTCCTCCACCTCCAGAGCAGGTGCAATCAAGTCTGACGAGCCGGAAGTCGGGAAGGCATACGTTAAGTTCGGGCTTCAAATGCGTCTCGGTGATGATAGCAATGTCGACCTCCTTGGTGTTGAGGAAATCGAGTAGCTCTCTATGCTTGTTCGTCAGTGAGCAAGCGTTCCAATTTGCAATTTTTATAGCTTCACAGTTCATACTTGGTGACGAGTGACAAGGCAGCATGAAGTGTTTAGATCGAGTCTTGTAGGTGCGCATGATGATGATGACCTCGGCCACAAGTTCCTCCGAGGTGAACGGAGAATCGTCGACAGCACCAGCGTATGATAAACCAGGGGCGGTGGATGAACCTGGAATTGGCTGGGCTGCAGCAGCAGCGAGACGATGCTGAACTGTCCGACTGTTGGGAACCATTTGGATACTCGCAGGATTGGCTTGTTGGTTGTTGAGCGGAAGCGGGGTTAGGTTCGGAACATGTCGACGGGGTTGGAGAGCTGGGTACTGGACTTCCGTGAGTACAGGAGGCGAACGATGATTACGGAGGCGACCGAGCTGGTAGTTGATTGTGGCCTTCCGACGGTTATTAATGAACTCCACTCGCTTGGGACATCCGCGATTGGAGGCTTGGTGGTTTCCACCGCAGTTGACACACATTGGCTCGATGTCATCATCTTGCTCACAGGACGCAGTTGAGTGAGTTCTAGCACACTTGCCGCAGTTTGTATTCACGTGGCAGTTTTTGGTGCCATGGCCATGTGAGAGGCAGTTCATACAATGCGTTACATCACGATGTTGGAGTTTGTAATGCTCCCAACTGATGATGACCTGAAACAGGTCCCGGATTTTGGATCTCAGAGCTGCAAGACTGGTGGATCCCTTCGTGAAATGCATGACATCCTATTTGTTTGTACTCCTCCAGGCTGGAGCACATGATTTTGGTACCGATGCTGCAAAGCTTGAAGCGAGGCAGCAGCTTATGTTTTGCCAGTTCGGCACCCAGCTTGGCAACATTCTTCATCGGCGTGAAAAGCGGGGGAATCCGCTCTCGTCTTGCAATGAGAACGGTGTCACCATCGCCATTTCCTTCCGGGAGTACTGCATACTGGTTGGCTTGCAGTTCTCGTTTTCCGGCGTCATCCTGCGACGCGCTGGGCTTGATTAGCATCTTCTTTGAAGGGCCCGCTGCTGACTCATTGGCACGTTTACGCACCATTTGTTACGTGTTTGCAGGTTCAAGTAAACTTGCCAGAACGCGAGAAGGTGGCGACACTTCCACGGCGCAACGCGACAGCACTAAACGAAACAAAATCGAATCGAGAACTCGAGTGAAAATACGGACAGTCGAGCTAACGTTGTGGCGCAATCGACGCATATGGTTACAATTGCATTATTTGTAATTTGATGCTATGAACTTTGTTCAGGCTGAAGGAAATGACTTTGTTTGTTTACGATTAGGTTATTGTCTTGGTTGTTTGTAGGGATGCACATGACACCAGGCTGGACCTCCGAGAAGAATATTGACAGGTTTGAACAGAATTTCAAGACTTCTCTATGGTGACTTACATAAAATTTTTATGGAGAATTTAATCTAATTTATTACATAATTAGGCTTTTTTTATAATCATATTCAGGCAATATAATAATTTCGTAAATTTGTGAAAGAATAATTAAAAATTCGATGTTTATCTTAAGATGAATTGCATTTTGGTAGGAGTGTCCTGCTTAGAATTTCTGAACTGTTATAAAGAAAATTTCAAGTGAATCTAAGCGATTTTAAAATTTATTTTGAATTAGTTTTGAAAAGAACTTTGTGGTTATGATTTTGACGATAATTCGTGAGAACATACCAACGAAATTATGTGAAGAGTATAATACGAGTTTTCAAGGTAGTTGGTACATAGACAAATTTAGCTATCGTTGTAATGACTTATCTAACCTACCGATCCTTTAGGCTCAATCGCGTTTGGTTTTATGCTTAATTCAAATATACATCGTTCAACCGGGATTTTTTTTTTATAATTTCGGGGAAAGGCAGGAAAATATGCTAATCGGACTTTGCTGGCGCAAACTTAAGAGAAATTTCAATTTCGATAAAATTAATCATTTCAGTGCTAACATTTGAAAACGGCACAAAAGCCATTTGTAAACAAATGGTTTGTGGCCCCTTTACTCGCTACCCGAAGAACGCCCACGCAAACCAACAGCATCGTCAGGAAGGGGAAAATTTCCCCTACCCGATGTTGCTGTTGTGTCGCGTGGGTGTACTTCAAGTAGTGAGTAAAGGGCCCACAAACCATTTGTTTACAAATGGCTTTTGTGCCATTTTCAAATTTTAGCACTGATTTGCCCTAGTGGCCTCGGCCTTACGCTTGGATGCAGGGTGGAAAGCACCTCAGAGCGTTAGCAAAGCAACTTTGTACATGCATCTCACAACGCTCGACAAAGAGTGTGTGGTTCTCCCATTGAATTCACACACTCTTTTCCAACTAATCTGTGAGAAAGCAATCCACACAATGAGCGGTCGTCTCACCTGGATGGTAGACACACTTGGAATGAATCTTAATTAAAAACCTATCCTATATTTATTTCCAGGCTATTGTGATTACTCGTCGCTTGCTAGGTTTTCACCTCTAATATTCCTCCTCGACGAAATAATCATGGCCGCCTCCCGGAACCGTGTTTGCTAGATACGTTGAAGAGGCTTCTTCATCATATCTGAAATCATTTCGTTTGTTGGAGTGTCGAGTCGTGGCAACATGCTTCGAACATCGTTCGCTAGAGCTGTATTCGAGTTGCTTGATGGCGCTTTGGTTATTTTTGTTCACAGTGATTGGTAGCTGAGTGTGGACTTCCAAATCGTCGAATATCCTTAAAATCCAGCATAACTCATTGGATTCCGTAGTCGGATTCCGAACTGCTCAAAGTTACGCAATCTTGTTTCCTGGAACACCATCCGATCATACCGTCTGCGTACCGGATCAAGTAGCCGGTGTTTGACACGTAGCTCCAATTGCGTGGAATCGGCTCCCAGGATTATTTCGTGGTCGATGATTCCTTTCAGATACCTCAGAATACGCTTCACCTCCACCAAATCAACCTGCGACGGGCAACTTGTTTTCTCCCCAGAATGCAACATCAGGTCGAGTACACATGGTCACGTACAACAACCCACCAATCAAACTGGCGTACTGTTGGTTATTGAGCAGCGGGATCTCCTCCTTTAGATGTAGGTGGTCGAGGTCCAATGGAATTGTCGAAGGCTTCGCGTTTTCCAAACCGAATCTGATCAGAAGTTTTTTATGTAGGCTCTCTGACTTAGTCCAATATGCTTCTCGGAACGAAATACCTGGATACCAAGGTAGTGCTTGATATCCACAAGTGATGTCACCGTCAAATGCTGGTTCAGTTCATTAATGATGACCTTATAGTCATTTTCAGTCTCGCATGCTGTAACGAAATCGTCAACGTATACAGCAATGTAGACGATCTTACCTCTGTTCTGCCTGACGCAGAGGCAATCTTTCTTGGACGGCTTGAATCTCATTTGTTTGAGCCTTTTGTTCAATTTGTGTTTCCAAATACTTGCGGTTTGCTTCAGCCCGTATAATCCTTTGCGAAGACAACAGACGACGTTTTCTCCATCCGCTGTGCATCCGAAAGGCAGCCGCATGTAGATTGCTTCTTGCAGGTCTCCATTCAGGTACGCTGTCTTGACATAAGCATACTTGATGAGAAGCTTCTTCTGGCAGGCGACGGAGAATAGTGCTCGGAACGTTACTTGCTTCACCACGGGAGCAAAAATTTTATCATAGTTGACTCCATATGTCTGCGTGAAGGCTTGCACAACTAGCCGCGGCTTGTGTCGGATGACCCTTCCATTCTCGTCCGTTTTCTTTTTGAAAATCCAGCGACATCCACTGGTTTTCTTACCAGTCGGCAAGGTCGTCAACTCCCACACGTCGTTTTCGTACACGCTTCCACAAATCCTTCTCCGGACCAGCCACTGCCCGTGATACGGCACGTTTTCCTATTCTGTGCAATCCATTGAATATGAATTCATTTGACTCAGCATCCGATCGAATGACGAAAAATTTGCTAATCAAATGCATCGCAAATCTTTCGACACCCCATACCATCTCTAACGCCTCTTCTGGGTTTGTGGATCCTTTTTCTCGGGCTTTTGAAGCGCAAGCAATCACTCGTGGATTTGATTCTGAATTGTACTGTACCAAAACGGCGCCCAATCCATAGGGCGAAGCATCAACGAAAACCTCAGTCTCGTCATCGCAGCTATAACATCCTAGTTTATCAACCGTCTTCCACGCTTCATTCTTCAAAAACTCGAACTCCATTTCAAGATCTTCGCTCCAATAAAACTTGTCTGATTTGGCCAACTCCCGTAGTCTCCAGATCCTGTCTACCCGATTGAAGATGGCTATTCCGAGAAAGCTTTTCACCTCGACTTGTGTTTGTGGTCTCGGGAAACTCTGCAATGTCTTAACTTTTTCATTTTCTACACTCCAGTTATTAGCCGATAGAATGAACCCCAGGAATTTTACAGATGTTTTGCCAATTGCACACTTGTCCAAATTGATCTTAACGTTGTAATTGTTGAGACAGTCCATTACATTCTTGAGGTTGGCATCGTGCTCTTCCTTAGTCTTGTCTGACACAAGAATATCATCTAAGTAGTTGATGGTTCCTCTGCAGCCTGTGAGTACTATAGACTGCAGCATTTCCTGAAATATGTCTGGTGCATTGCACAATCCAAATGGAAGCCTATAGTACCGGTAAACACCATCTCCAGTGAAAAAGTTCGTAAAATGGCGGAGACCCTGATCTAATTCTACGTGAAAAAAAGCGTTGGTTAAATCAATCGTAGAGAACCAGTGCCATGAAGCTCAAGGAAAATCGAATCAAATGTCGGCATTTTGAATGGAGTTCTGTTGATACACCGGTTAGGACCTCTCAAGTCTACAGCTAACCGAATATTGTCCTTGCCTTTGGGTACAACCAGTAGCGTAGAGCAAAAAGATCTGTCCATGTCCGGAGACACGACTTCGATAATACCTGACGACAGCAATTCAGCTAGCTTTTGCTTTGTTCGCTCCTTATAAACAGGGGGTATTTACAACAATCAATACGAAACTAACGATTTTAAATTGGCTCACCACTTTAGTAGCCTATTGGTCCCAAGCAAACGATTAACGTACCCTATTCTAGTTGAAATTCTATTGCTACACTATGTTTGTTTTGATTCGCTATGAAAGTTTGACAGATAACATCAGGGGTGTGTGGATTCATGCAGAACATGCAGGGGTGAGTGAAATAGCTTGGGACTGCTTGGGACCGTTGTTCTGGTACTGAGTGAGCCAAAAATAATAATGATTTTCTTCGGGACCCAGTGGTCTTAGAGTTACCTCTATGGTATTTACATAGAGCGAATTCTAAGACCAGGTCCCGAAGAAACGTGCTCAACTTTTTGGCTCAGCTCTGGTACTATCTTCAGTCCCAAGCTAATCGATGTACCCCTCGAAACATAGGAAAATCCATGAACCCCTCATTTTATCTGTCAAACTTTCAAAGCTAATCAAAACAAACACAGTGTAGTACTAGAATTTCGTCCAAAATGGGGTACGTTAATCTATTTGCTTGGAATCAATAGGCTCGTCAAGTAGTGAGCCAATTTCAAATCGATAGTTTCGTATTGATTGTTGCTATAAACGTAAAAACGTTTCGCGCTAGTGGCATTTCCTTGTTGTACCAAAGTGATACAGGTGGAACATTGAACCGCGGGAACAGTTCAGATGCTGATAATGCTAATAGCTCACCGGGCAACACAACACGTTGAACCCACCGACAGGTACCTTCAAACCAACCGCAAGGACACTGTATCTAGCCGACGTATTAAAGCCAAGCAATGATTTGGCTTCAGTAGAATTTCTCTATAAATATCGGCCCATCTTCGGAAATGAACAACTCAGCTGAAAACGTCGCGATAACTTCAATATCTCCCTTAGACGCGTATGCTTTTAATGGTCTATCTGTTGCATAAAACAAGTCATACAACTTACGCGCGGAAGTTTCTTCGGCCAAGATCCTCTCGAAATAAACTTTGGTTATGACTTGAGCACCAGCGTCAACTAAGAACTTAATGTCAACTCCTGCTACCTGGGCTGCAATTATGGCATTACTTTCATCTGGTAATGAATCCAACTTTTCGACTTTGTTCACAACAGTCGTTTCGTTGCCACTTTCCGTGGAGCAGCTTGAAATTATTTCGGAACTCAGCTTTACTTTTGAAGGTTTGATCTTAGGATTTTCCTTGGTGTCTTCATCGGTATTGCCGAGTGCACCGATGAATTTGAGTTCACTCACTCGAGAAAAAGTGACACAAGCTGCGGGCAATGTTTACTAATCATGAACGCTAAATGTTCATGAATAATGAATACCATAGAGGTAACTCTAAGACCAGAAGGTTCCGAAGAAACGTGCTAAGCTTTTTGGCTCAGCTCTGGTACTATCTCCGGTCCCAAGCTAATCGATTCACCCCTCGAAACATAGGAAAATCCACTAACCCCTCATTTTATCTGTCAAACTTTCATAGCGAATCAAAACAAACATTGTGTAGTAGTAGAATTTCGAGAGAATGGGATACGTTAATCGTTTGCTTGTGACCAATAGGCTAGTCAAGTAGTGAGCCAATTTAAAATCGTTAGTTTCGTATTGATTGTTGGTACAGTGCAGGAACCCATAAGTAGGTAAAGCGGGTCAAAGTAATTTTCATTTACTTGTGTGCAGTTCGTATGGAATTTTCCACTGGCTTTTTAACCAAAAGTAAGTTTGCTGTACCCAACAGTAGGTAAATATGATTATACTCAACGTTGGGTTCCCACACTTTATTACCCCTGTTGGGTGGTTTTGCTCCTCCGCTTTTGACAACATTAGAAGGAGAAAAGGAGACAAACTAGTCAAAAGTAGGTAAAAGTGAACTGGCTGTTGGGTACTTTTTTCTTACCGTGCAATCGACGTTTCAGCGGCCGCTGAGAACCACGGGAAGGACATGTGCGAGCGAGATGACCTTTACGCGCACAAATTCGGCACACCTCCAGCAAACACTGGTTCCCAAATTTGCAGAACCTCTTGACGTTCCTTGTCCAAAATTGCCTCTACGTGCATCTCCGAAGCGGTATCTGGTAGGACGGTTCCAGCCAGGCCAACCCTAATAAAAATAACCATAAACGAACGATAACCCAAATCATTGAACTATTCCACAAATGGTTTGGATGATACCCAGAACACGTCGTTAAGCAAATTAACCATACAATTTTTATTAGGGAACGTCCAACGAATTGGGTGTGATTTTTTCTCCTCTTTGTTGTTGATTTCGATGCTGGGCAATTGTTAACAGACGCTACTGTTGCGTGACGATTTCGGTTTCTCTGGAACTCTCCCTCATTCAGCTTTTCAATGTCTCGATCACGTACTAGGTCAATGAGGTCCTTGAGTGATCCCTGGTTCACCCAATTCCTGTTAGCTAATACACGAACTCGACTATCGATATTCCCTTTTGTTATGGTTCGCACAACTGCTTCCATTTCTTCATCTCCCGAATAACCACACCGTTAAGCTGCGGCTCCAACACGCCTTACAAACAGATTGTTGCCTTCGTCTGATTCTTGTACCATGCTCATTAGTTTGCTTCGCTGTGCCAGCATGTACGTTCTAGAGCCAAAAAATCCATCCAGTCTTGAAAAAGCGTTGGAGTAGGGATTCGTTGTCTCGTCAGGCATTTCCGGAGCTGAAACAGTGCAATTCAAAATCTCCATTAGCATTGCTTAGTTTCTTTGGCAACCGATTTTTCGCTTCTAGAAACGTCATTCTGGTTTTGCTTCTGCCACATTCTGCAGTCCCGCTTCTTGTGACCAACCTTCTGGCAGTGGTAGCACACAATGGGTTTCGCCTTCCCGTCCACCTTCAATACCGATGAATCCGCCGGAGCCGTTTCTCCTTGCTCCTCCTCAACCAGAAGAAGATTTCAGTAGTATTTTTTTACTTAGTAAATTGTAGTCGAAATACGTATCTGTCGTGGATACAAAATACTCAGTGGAATCAAATGGGCAATAATCCCCTTTTTTGCTCTTATGAGCATTCCACTAACAACTTTATTCATAACTTTCATGGGATTTATTGCAGAAAAAGGATTTATTTGCTTGAACAGCCAAGTTGAGGGGCTATGCCCGTAACTTTAACACATATCGGACTCGATTATCTATAGGCTCCGTAGATCTCCACATACAATCGGGGCGATTAGCAAACCAAATTGATCTGTTTTGGGGGGTGAAATTTAATACATTTACGTTATCATATGAAACGGATGCTTTACTTCCCTGGTTCCGCTAGAACACCACTACTTGGAAACCCCCTTTTCCATGAAAAAAAACACTGAATCCTTTGTAACGCCTCACCTTCTCTGTCTGCTTTTTTTTTTGCACAGACCACATCAAATAACATCGCTTCCGGGTGCACCAACATCCACTCCCACCACAGCAGCGGCACTGAACCAGCAACCACCAACCGATGCTATCGCCATATCGCCGTCGTCCTCTACCGCAAGTCAACAACAGCAACATCAGGCGACGATAATTGCAACCTCTCCGACCCCGTCCAGCTTGGTCGATGCACCGAGCACCGACGAGATGATGCTGCACCGGGGCGTTCGGCTGGTTACTGCCTACTTTCACTCGCAAAGCGAACCACCCCCGCTGAATATCCTATCGACGTCATGCATCAAACACGAAGCCCCCGGCGGCGCCTGTATTGCTGCAAATGGTGAACAGCCCGATCATGGTCGCGGTTTCCAGTCAATTGTGGTGCAACAGGAGCCGGGTGCGGTGGCACCGATACCACCACCACCCACGGAACAACTCCAGTTAACCGTATCCGATATGGTTAGTCTTCCGCCCTTGCAGCTCATTGCGACCAGCAACCTGTGAGAGCGGTAAGTTTGAGTTATAATGTTGGATATTCTTTCCTCTGTCGATTCAGTCATTTATTTCAGTTGTTTCGATTTTCCGAAACGGATTTTATGTTTGTTTTTGCTTACGTTTATCAAAGTTCGTTCTACACTAATGATTACTAATATATTTAACCAAGAAGTAAAGAGTTGCTGATTTGCGTGTTGGTTTTGGAAAGAAATCCTTGTAAACCAAAAGTATTGATGCAAATATTGACGACGAAAATGTTGATGAACATATTGCCGTTTCAGGGAAAATAATTCGACCCAACTGACAGCCATAACATGATATTAAATCTGATAATCTGACGCCAAATGTTAATTTTTCTCTGAATTGGCACCATCCTACACGATTGCTTTGACGATAAGATTCTATATTGATGTCAATACATCGGTATTGACAATATTTAATTTTTTGACATCATCAATATTAGTGTATGCTTGGGAAGTTCCAGCACCGACAAATCGACATGAATGACCATAGCTAAATCAATAAAATTTCTGACCAAAGCACACTACTGACATCTGGCTCCGTGTTCGCGGAAAATATATAGCTAAGCCATGAACCTGCATGCAAAAGTTATGAATTGGTTCATGTCTGATCTATTCTGGACAAATTATTTTTATCTAGATCAAAAAATCCGGGCATAAGTCAGAATTAAGTGTCATGTCGGTTTGTCGATGGTTCCAGGTCCACAATACATACATACACTAGATGGGCAGTTCTTTCCTTAATGGCACTGGTTTACTATATTTAAATGGCAATGCTTTATTGGTACAACCAGTCATTGTTCAGTAAACATCTTCCACATGTTCGCAGTCGTTGATAACGGAACATCATCAGAATCGAACATTTCGAAACATGTCAAGTGATCAATTGTTGTACATTCTCATCTACTCTACCGTCGTTACCCTAGTCGTTGCCTTATCCTATATTTTTCTCTTTGAAATCGTCGATCTGTTTCATCACGAAGGTCGTCAACATATCCGCCTTTTGAACTGCTTGTTCGTTCGTTATGAATTGCATGTCCTGTAGCGATCTTGAAGTTCCGGTGAAATTGTTGGGATAAGAGACCTTGAGAGATAAATTTGAAATTGTTACATCCAGTTGATCAGATCCGTCTTCAATCTTACCTTATGCCTAGCAATCGACCGTAGGACCAAAATCAGAATGTAGAAACAGAAGTACAAGGTAAAGTACAGCGGGACGTACCACAGCGTTCGACTGAGGTAGAAGTAGCTGTAGGCTTTGACTCGAGCGGTTCCATATTCCAGTGGCGGTGGTGGTAGAGGAGCCAGATTTGTTGTCGGCGACGTATCGTCACGGTCGTAGTCGAAGTCTTGGTCGTGATCGACAGCAGGTATCACTGGAATGGTTCCGGTAGGTGGAGCTGGAGAAGGTGATGGGGGAGGTGGAGGGGATGAGGGTGGATTTGCTTTGGAGTCGTTGAATGAGGTAGCTGAAAGAATGTAAAGTGAAAGTAGTTCGGTGTTACAGTTTTCAAAAATCAGACGAAATTTTGCTGTAATTTGCGTTGTTGTTTAAGGGCAATTTACTATTGCTGTATATTCTTTTTCTTCCTTTTTCGTGTGATTCTTGGCTGTCCGTTCCAACTGGAACTTTATTTATTAGAAATGTGATAAATGTTTTGAGTGTACAACTTTGTCTCAGACGTCATTTCGATTGGCGCATGCTATGGATTCTTGAAAAATATCGAATACGCCATTAAAAAAAAAAGGGCGTTGTAAATTGCCCCTAGTGAAAAATTATGCGAAGTTTCATTGAATTCGGAGAGGCAAACATAAAATCGTTTCGTCTGTTGGCGTGGAACTGCTCTACACACTTAGATTTTTTCGCCGAGATGGGCACCACCGAGCAGCTCGGCATTTTATTTTGCTGGATCTCAGTGAAAAACTTGCCGAGATTCAGCTAACAAACGGGAATTTTGCCGAGATCTCAGCTAACAAACATATTTTTTGCTGAATTTCCAGCAAAATAAAATGCCGAGCTGCTCGGTGGTGCCCATCTCGGCAAAAAAATCTAAGTGTGTAATGTGTTAAACTCGTTCTGAAGACATTGATGGATCATGTTCTGTTGAGTACGTGTCTTAAAACTAGAGGCGTCCTGAAATGAGCCAAACTAAAGCGATATTTGAAATACATGATAATTTGAAATCATGATCAATGGTGGTCATATTGAGTATACAGGCCTAAAAGGTTGGTTAAAAGCTGGGTACTGCGGATTGGCTTGTCAACTAAAGTCTGTTTCACTTATAATCCGGACCCTTTATTTATTCTATAGCAGTGGTCGGATTTGGAATGTTTTGACAGCGATTTGTTTTGAAAGTACACGTGTTTCAGCGGTGAAAGTTTCGTCTCGATACGTACAGTATTAACCACAAACGAAGTGACAGACGGAGCGGCTCGAAAACTTTGGTGACTAACCTGCTATTGCAATTTTTCAGTGTACCACATGGCAACACCACTACTACTGGATTGTACCACATGGCAACACTACTACTAGATTGAACTAGCATTTTCACCAAATGTACTAGAATGTTTTGGTACTATCTCTTTCACTCTACTCAAAACTGAAATGCATTAAAAAATGACAAAATGATACGCACTCTTTGCACACTGTCAAAGAATCATTGTACACAAAATCAACTTTGTTCAAATCAAAACAAAAAAACTAACCCATCCGGTGGATGATGGCACAAGCTTCCAAGAAAATCCTATTACAGTGAACCACATTATTTAAATGGATTTCTTCGCCAGTTAGTCGTCTGTCACTTCGTTTGTGGTATTAACAAAGTCGTACTAGATGGAAGACGAGAAAAGAAAACTGATCGACGTAGAAAACCCGACGTGGTTGAAAACTGCCGTTTCTACCATGGGAAATGTACTCAAGCGGTTCCTTGATCACAAGAGTGTGGCTCACAAGGTTCAAAGCAAACGTCGTGCTGGAGCTTTGGATCGGCTGCTGATCTGGAAGGTGTTGAGGTCGATCAATAGAAACCAACAAACTTAGATTTTTGCCGGGATGGGCACTACCGAGCTGCTCGGCATTTCATTTGGCTGCATCTCAGTGAAAAACTTGCCGAGATTCAGCAAAATTTATGTTTGTTAGCTGAGATCTCGGAAAAATCCCCATTTGTTAGCTGAATCTCGGCAAATTTTTTTCACTGAGATACAGCAAAATAAAATGGCGAGCTGCTCGATAGTGCCCAGACTTTAGAAGCCAAACAGCCAGAAGTTAGCAATGTACTTACTCTTCTTATTCATCGTCAAGTATTGTCATCTCATAGAAATTAATTACGTTCAAGCTACTAAAATTTGAGTTAAAAAATTGTTCACAAGCAAATGTAAATTACCTAAACCTGATTAACCCAACATTAGGTAGCCCCACTCTAGTTAGATTTGTGCGTGTAATTCGTTGTGACGTTTGTTTCACCATCCATTGAGTTCTCTACCACCGTTTGTATTAGTGAGCAGTTTCACTAATACATGCGTTTTGCTGGTTGAAAATAGAAAACAAACCGCTGTCAAGTCAAACACTTTGACATCTGATTTCGTCGTTGAAAATAATAAACAAATCGATTTTACACGGCTACACTAGCAACGTTGTATCACAAACGAAGTGACAGACGGAGCGGCTCGAAAACTTTGGTGACTAACCTGCTATTGCAATTTTTCAGTGTACCACATGGCAACACCACTACTACTGGATTGTACCACATAGCAACACTACCACAAACGAAGTGACAGACGACTTACTGGCGAAGAAATCCATTTAAATAATGTGGTTCACTGTAATAGAATTTTCTTGGAAGCTTGTGCCATCATCCACCAGATGGGTTAGTTTTTTTGTTTTGATTTGAACAAAGTTGATTTTGTGTACAATGATTCTTTGACAGTGTGCAAAGAGTGCGTATCATTTTGTCATTTTTTTATGCATTTCAGTTTTGAGTAGAGTGAAAGAGATAGAACCAAAATAGTCTAGTACATTTGGTGAAAATGCTAGTGCAATCCAATAGTAGTGTTGCCATGTGGTACAATCCAGTAGTAGTGGTGTTGCCATGTGGTACACTGAAAAAATGCAATAGAAGGTTAGTCACCAAAGTTTTCGAGCCGCTCCGTCTGTCACTTCGTTTGTGACACTACTAATGGATTGTAGCACATGGCAACACTAAATGTACTAGAATGTTTTGGTTATATCTCTTTCACTCTACTCTAAACTGAAATGCATAAAAAAATGACAAAATGATACACTCTTTGCACACTGTCAAAGATCATATTGCACACAAAATCAACTATGTTCAAATCAAAACATAATACATGATGGCAAAAGCTTTTAAGAAAATTCTATTACAGCGAACCACATTATTTTAATTGATTTCTTCGCCAGTTAGTCGTCTGTCACTTCGTTTGTGATTGTATTAGCATTGAGGTAACTCTAAGACTAGTAGGTCCCGAAGAAACGTGCTCAACTTTTTGGCTCAGCTCTGGTACTATCTTCGGTCCCAAGCTAATCGATACACCCCTCGAAACATAAGGAAAATCCACGAACCCCTCATTTTATCTGTCAAACTTTCATAGCGAATCAAAACAAACATAGTGTAGTACTAGAATTACGACTAGAATGGGGTACGTTAATCGATTTGCTTATGACCAATAGGCTAGTCAAGGAGTAAGCCAATTTTGAATCGTTAGTTTCGACCGGTTGGTATTAGTGAGATCTTGCGGCGAGAAGTCAATGGATCACCATCAGAATCAGGGGCGGGATGTGCTGTCAAATCGGCCTACTGAACATCCATCAATGAGATGTAAATATGTAAGACACAGTGAATTTGTCATCTCCCGCTGTAGAAACGTTTGAGGAGTGTGACGTCAAACTCCGTCATCCATTTAATCCACAAACGAAGTGACAGACGACTAACTGGCGAAGAAATCCATTAAAATAATGTGGTTCACTGTAATAGAATTTTCTTGGAAGCTTGTGCCATCATCCACCAGATGGGTTAGTTTTTTTTGTTTTGATTTGAACAAAGTTGATTTTGTGTACAATGATTCTTTGACAGTGTGCAAAGAGTGTATCATTTTGTCATTTTTTATGCATTTCAGTTTTGAGTAGAGTGAAAGAGATAGAACCAAAACATTCTAATACATTTGGTGAAAATGCTAGTACAATCCAGCAGTTGTGTTGCCATGTGGTACAATCCAGTAGTAGTGGTGTTGCCATGTGGTACACTGAAAAATTGAAATAGCAGGTTAGTCACCAAAGTTTTCGAGCCGCTCCGTCTGTCACTTCGTTTGTGATACTGGGCCTCCCCTTTTTACGCTCATTGAATTTCCATACGTGAATTTGGTTCCAAACATCAACAAACCATCGTTGGTTATTGAAGAATCAAAGTGACAATTAATCATGTTTTGTTGTTTTTGACATCATCCACATCCAGAGGGCCAGTCACTTCGAATGTATGGGAATGGTAGGAAACCATTTGGAAATGCATGAGAATTTTCAGTTTTTATCCATTATCGTCATAATGGGCAGTTTTAGATGCACAAAAATTGCACGAGTACATTACTATGGTGATAAGGTAAACACTCGTTTATTTGTTTCCTTCTGTGAAAGCATGTTTAGTTACAAATCGTGGATTTTCTGATATTCTCCATACTGCAAAAATGATTTTCCTACCACTGAAGGGGCGACATCTCTCGGATCTTCAGTATAGCTACTACTCAAATCATATAATTAATTGACTCACAGATGGCGAGAGGGTGAAATGACGTTTTGATATCTGTCAAATTGCATAATTTTTTTAGTACATCATCATTTTTGTAATTGCGGATCTAAAAACTGGGTGTCGCATGACAAGTTTTGGCTTTGCTTTCATTCGCCAATGGTTTTGTTGTCGTTTGGAACCAGTTATGCGTAAAGCTCTACAGTAAAAGCACAGACAAACAGACATAGCACATTGAATAATTCTCACTGTAAAACATCGTCGCTAAAACATTACCGCCATTTGTTGAGCACACTGTGGTGGGTAGTACGCTGAAAAGATGGCGGTAGTGTGTAAACGTCAAAAGCAAGGGAATTGACTATGCGCGCCACAGGTGGCGGTACGACCAACTACGATACTTTTAAATTGTCCGTTAAATGCTTGTTCGATGAACAACTTGCGAGTGTTATGTCTGTTTGTCTGTGGTAAAAGTATGAACGTCTGTGAAAAGTTGAACAGTTTTTTTTTCAGTTTTTTGGTGACAGTTGTCCATACTTTAACTAGAGGGCTTTAGTTATGCGAGATAGGCGACTATTGTTCGTATTTGACAGTCACCTCCCCCCAGATCAGAATTGGCGAATCAAAGCAAAGCCAAAACTGGTCATACACGCTAACTTGAAAGTACTCATTAATGAGTAAAAAAAGACCCATTTTGAAGAAAAGTGGCTTAACTCATTAATGATTAAACAATTTTACCCATTAATGAGTATCTGTTACCTGTCAATCGTCACTTTGATTCTTCAATAGATATATTAAATTTGGATAAAATTTTGGATTTTATCTTGTTCGTATCCAGCTTTCCATGCTCGGTGATGGCGGCCTGTTTGTATGAATAAATGTATCCTTCACTGTGCTTTTTGAAACTAACTGGAGGGCGTATGTTGTTCCATTTTCTTCTGTTCCTGGGAGAGGGAAAGGGAGGGGTCAAAATTCGAACATCCAGATAGTGTCAAAAAGCACAGGGAAGGATACACTTATTCATAAGCTGGATACAAGTTATCATTCGGCGATCCTGTCAAAAGGATATTTTTGTTAAACGAATGATTCACCAATTTCATCGACCCTTTAAATCTATCTTTTTGAATCTAAAATCAACAATGACGACTTTCGGCTTTATGCAAACTGTCAACAACTCTGCTGTATGGATGTTATGCAATAATAATGATCTGTTATGCCGGATTAATTACGCTGTTTTAGAGTATAATATACAGACTTCCGGTTTTCTAAAGTCCAATTGGGTGATTTTTGGTTTTTGAAAAACTGATAAATTCTCATCAATATGGGTATTTTCAAAACAGAAACTAAGAGTATTAGCATAGAGGTAATTGATGAATTTACGTGATGGTCGACCAGCAAATGGAAATTATGTGAAAAATTATAATGACGCTTTGCTACCTGTCAAATCGTATGGAATATTTTTTAGTAAATCATCAGTATTATAGTTGCAAATCTGAAAACTAGGTATTGCATGGCCAATTTACCTTTGCTTAAATTCATCAATTCTAAAGCCTGGTACGCAGCTGAAAAGAAAACGGAAAATACATTTTTGGGGAATATTTCCAAAAGTAAATTTGACAGCTATAAAGAGGTGTCTTTTGCTGAAATTTGAGATCATAGCAAGGTGTCGTCAAATTTTAAAAAACAATTGGGTTCTTTAAGCGTATTGAGGTAAATGCATAATCGTAATCTGCATTAAAAATAGAACCCAAACCCAAAATTTCATCAATTTTGGTACACTGGAACTATTTTAAATAAGCACGATTACATTTGCAAAAATCACCTTATTAGCGCCCATCGGTTTCACTTTGTATGGGAGCGAGCTGTCAGTTTGTTAGTTTAGCGTCAAACAGTGAAGTTATTATTTTGCTTCAAATCTTGATTTAAAAATCGAGATGAAAGTGTGTGGATTCGAAAAAAATATCGCTGTGCTCAGAAAACGAAGCTCTTTCAGATGATGTATGAAAAACGATACATTTTTCAAAACTAAAGAACCCAATTATCAGTTTTTATGTTGTTAAAATACTACAATAGATCAAATTACTGGTCGCAGTAGTTTTATGTCCCGAACAGAGAAAAAAAAATGTTGTTAAAATGCATCCAAAACATCATTTTTACAATAAACGTTAAAATTACCTTACGAATGAATGATGAAGCATCTGAATTTTCAATGATTTACTGGTTGATTTGTGTCAGCTTGTGTTGTCTAAAATCGTACTTAAATCATTCATGTTTGGGATGATAATCATTTGAATTGCTTTGAACCCATTTGGCTATGAATCGGATGACGATCCAAAACCATCTGATCATAATAATAGAGCTTGGTTGAGACAATAATCGTTCGATCATAAGAGGATGTTTTCGTTCAGTGTGGAGGTTTGAAAAGCAGACTTTTTTTTCAGAATTCCATGCGCCAACTGTTGGAAATAGTGTAGTAATCCAAAGAGCACAACTAGAGTGGCTCCACATATCGATTTAGCTCCAGCAAGGTTAATCGATTTCAAATCACGTTCTGGTTATTCTCCCAAAATTTCAGCTCATTTGGATGCGAACTCATTCTACGCTGGCCCTTTGAAGTTTATATGGGATTTACTATGGGCAAAGTGAACTTTTTGTTCTCATCGATCTAGCCTTTTTGATGTAATTCTTCTGACATGCTCCATATACTGCTCAGTAGGCAACATTGGTGTGCTTGGCACGAAGAATAGGGCAAAACATCCAAGCTAGTATGTCATAAGTGCAAGATGCAGTGTTGCCCTGAAAGCAGTCGATTAATCATATTAACTTATTACCTTGAAGCAAATATATTATATTAACAATATGATCTACTCTTTCGCTTAGTTGGCGAACCGAATTTTTAGCGATGAAAGCGCCTCTGTGGTCAAAAGGGCTACCACTGTATTTATTTATCTTCCCAAGGGGTAAACCAATTGAAAATTTCCATAATATTTAAAATGTATGTATTTTCGCATATTATTTTATTTGACACGTTGGACAAATTTTCATGTTATATACGAAATGTAATTAATGAAAATAATTTGATTTTTATTTTTGTAATAAGTGCTATAATAAGTGCCCCTCGATGTAATTATATGATTGTTGCTGACCTTCTTCAATGCTAGATGGTGCGTGAAGCAATATGTTTCGGGGCGCCATTGCAATGTTTGGAAAAGGCATAAATGGATCATATTGTAAATATAATTTATTTGCTTGAAGTCTAATCAAAAGTAGCCTTGAGCAAAGTTGTAGCTGATAAAATTACCGTTTAAAATCCGCACACATTCAAATTGCTCTAACTTCTGAACCGTTGGGTAATATTGATTGAAATTTTGCGTAGACATAGTTTAATGTGTATTGTTTACACTCCGTGATTTGATTTTATCAGGTGCGCAAAAGTCTTCAAAATGGCAACGAAAGAACAGTGCGTGCGCGAAAAAGTGTTGCACGAGTACTTTGAGAATAAGGATCTGTCGCATCGTGCCATCGGAAAAAAAAAGTTGGGAATCGCGAATTCCACGGTGTCTAGTATCATAAAACGGTGCGAAATACGTCTGACTGTTGATCGGAAGCGAAGATCCGAAAAAAAAAGCCATCAGGTCAACGAGAACGATCACAAACGCGTGCTTGGGGCCTTTAAACGGAAACCGAACTCCACAGCTCGAGATGTGGCTAAAAAGTTGCATGTGAGCAAGACTTTTGTGCAGCATACCAAAACTCGAGCTGGACTATTTACGTTAAAGGTTCAGAAGTCCCCAAACCATGACGAGAAACGCAGAAGTTAACGAAACCACACTGCTGCGTAATGGATGACGACACATATGTGAAGGCGGACTTCAACCAGATTCCAGGAAACCTGTATGTGACTGCCAAGGATAAGTGTGAAGTTCCCGAGAACCTCTGAATACAGAAGATGTCGATGTTCGCCAAGAAGTTCTTAATTTGGCAAGCGATTTGTACTTGCGGAAAGCGGAGTACACCTTTGGACAGGACAGGTGTATTTGTAAAAGTGTCTCCAAAAGCGGTTTCTTCCTCTCCTGAAGGCTGACGACGGTCGTCGTCGTCGGAGGACGTGCTACAGTGGTATAAGGCGAATGATGTCGATTTCGTGCCGAAAGATCTGAACCCCCCAAACACTCTGGAACTGCGCCCAATAGAAAAATACTGGGCCATTATGAAGGAGCACCTTCTAAAACGACCTAAAGTGGTGAAGAATGTAGGAGAAATGGAAAAAGCATGTCGTACAGAACCTTATGGCTGGGGTTAAGGCCAAGGTTCACGCATCCGGATATTAAGGTGAAATAAATTAAATGAATGATGTCAACACTATTATGTCAATTGGTTCTTTTTACTCCCTGAAAATTTGGTGACAATCGGATAAAAACTCGAATTTTGAAAATGAATTTTGTGTGTGCGGATTTTAAATGGTACATCCTTTATGAGCAGATAGTAAGCTTTTCCGTAAATTATTATCGTGAAGTGTTATGACGTTGAGAACAAAAAGTGAACTTTTCCCATAGTAATTCCCATATAAACTTCAAAGGGCCAGTGCAGTAAGAGTTCGCATTAAAATAAACTCAAATTTTGGGAGAATGATCAGAATCAGATCAGAATGATGAGAATCAATTGAACACATTAAGAAGAGAACATTTTGATGTTACTTTTACAAAATCCATGTTTGAAGTAATCGGGAGACTAAATCAGTGAACGTGTGTGATAATTGGAGAATATAAAAAGAATAAGCAGACATGTTATACTGAAGGTAAGTGGAACTTTAACACGTTCTTTCGCTGCCATCTGTCCCTAGCAGGCATGGAAAATCATTTGCATTCATTTCATACATTCATTTACATTCATTTGCCTCTAACTATTTTCATCAACAACATAGAGCTTTTGTAGGTTTTATTATTAACTACAACTTTTGCTCATAACTCAAATCTGTATCTCTTATGCATCACGAAGTAGAGCGGGCAGAACTTGTTACTGTTTTTCAGTGAATGTAAAATAGATTCACTGAAAAACAGTAGTGGCTTCTGTTCGCTTTGGTTCGTCATGCATCAGAGATACGGATTTGATTTGTTATCAAAAGTTGTAGTTAATAACAAAAAATACAAAAGCTATATACATCATTTTGCGGAATGCTGTTGAAGAAAAAAGTTAGAGGCAAATGAATGTAAATTAATGCACGAAATGAATGCAAATGATTTTCCATGCCTGGTCCCTAGTAACGTTTTTTTTCAGAAAAAAAAAACTTCTTTGTTCTACTCGTGCTTAGAGTTCCCTTCAAACACTTAATTAAGATGCATCTGTTGATTATAGTAATTTTAGGACACTATTCACGGAATCCATTTTCCATACAATAAAATACTACTTCGCAATTTCGCGGACACACATCTGGCGATCTACAAAGTTCATAATGACTCTATATGACTGCTGCAGAGAAGCAAGCATTTCATTTAGTTTTCACTTCTGTATGACTTCTGTATGGCGAGATCAGTGCCAGTGAAAACGCGAATTGGAGGGATTCCATGAACCTTCACCTTACATACTCATTCTTATTTCAAGCTCCATGGTCAACAACATTGAAATGTGTTGAACAATTTTGATAAACTTTTCACCAGTAACTCGTCAAAGTAAAATTTATGTTTAGTTAATCTATTAATGAACAATGCTTACCATTATGTTGCTGGTACTGATATCCTTTTCGATTTTCCTGTTTATCTTTTAGTGTGTTGTAAATGCTTTCATCATTTGCTTCTCCTATGGTGGATTGGTCCGAGGCCACAGCTGAAACATTCGCTATAAATTTATCTGTTAAATGTTCAACACCTTGATCTAAACATTATAATCTCACCAACTTTCAACGGTTTCGGAGGACCCACTGGACTGTAGCTAGGATAATCGATGTATTTTGTGCTATACGAATCATGGGATCTGCTGGTTCCCAAATTTATAGGCTTCGTGAGCATTCCATCGAAAATATTTCCAAAGCCCCCATTATTCATCGCCCGGCCAGTTCCCGCACTGGAATGATATCCACATGTTAGGAATATAAATAACCTTTGCAATCCACCTCATAGTTAATTAACCTTTCATCAGAACTATTCCTCAATGCAACATTTCTTTGCCTGGAAACGTTGCCGTATGCGCTGATCTCTATTACTCCGGCGTCTGCATGACTCACCAGCAGCACACCCAGAAAGAATCCATTTAAAGCTAATTTCACTTTCATTCTAGCCCTCTTCGTCACTTTTGACCAATGGAAAATTTCAACGCTCATAGTTCACTTTTCACTTCCAAATTGTACTACAACTCATTGTCTTTCACTGTGCTATCGGCCCGGTCGAAAGGTCAAACCCCTCGGAACTAGGTAATGCGTCCGTTTAGTGTGTCACCTTAAAATTCAATGATCGATTATGGTCGGGATGCTGCACAAGAAGAACCGTTCGCTCGACGTAGACACTGGCTATTATCTGGGTGATCTAGATAGAGGGAGAAATTTCATTTTCACTTCGCCAGAAAGGTGCTAACTATCGCCGCACATAGCACCGTGTCACAGTGATCCGAAACCGAGAAAACGTGATCGGTATTGATTGGAGTGGTGAAGCTCGATTTTGAGTATGTGGTGATGTTGGCAATTTTCTTCTTGGAATGCAAAGCTCTTTATATTCTCCGACCACTACCTTTTTGATGAGGTATTCCGTTAAAAGTGAAATGATGAATCTGTCCTTCTGAAGTGAGATTTTTGCAAACATACCAGAATTACAGGGTTGCTTCCACTCACTTGCTGTAAACCAATGTTTTTCGGAATTATGAAATCATTAGATGATGTAATGATATGTTGTACTTGTAAGTATCAAGAAGAGTGTGTAAAGTATGTGCTTGACTCATAAAACTTGTCAATTTCGCTTTCAAAGCGTCACAATCAGCGATCTTATGATTCGCGAGCGTTCACTCAGAGTGAGCGCTCACGAATCGTTAAATCGCTGATTGTGACGCACTGAAAGCAATATCGACAGGTTTTATGTATCAACTACATACTTCACAACCTCTTCTTGTAACTTACAAGTACTAATTACCATTATCACATCTAATGTTTTCATAATTCGGAAAAACATTTTTTTAGTGATTGGAAGTAACCTGGCAGATTAGATGTCCTAAAAGGCACGGCTGCGCCTAAAAGTAGGCAATTTCTTTTGAAATCGCAGTTTAATTTCTTGATATTGAAAACATTTTACCGTAATTTATTGAATAATTCGGATTCAGTGACAACTGTGTCCGTCAAATGCACTACTTTCAAGCTAATGACAACGGTGATGGGTTTAGGCCGATTGCCATTAGGCTGAAATTTTAATAATTGTTCCCATTTCATCAACTGGCATCTGTAGTGATACTGTTGATTTGTTTATTTATTTCTATAACCTCATCTAACGTTACTGTCTTAATGGGGGATACGATGGGGAAAAGCTTGTAAAGGGTGATACGGTCAAAATTTGGTCAAGGGAAAACGCGTGTAAATCGGTGAAATCGTTTATTTAAAAAATCAAATTAAATTTCTTTTTCAAGTTCAATTAGTATAAAATTCAGGAAAAATATTCAGTTAGGCTTCCGCTTTTCCAAATCCGAATTGCCGGGCCTTACGCTTGACCCCTGCCATCAGATTTTGTACAGCCACCTTGTCCACCTTCTTCGCCGCAGAAAGCCAGTTTCCCTTGAACTGCTGCTCGCCCTTAGCAGTTTTTTTGGTCTTCTTTAGGTTCCGCTTGACAATAGCCCAGTATTTCTCAATTGGGCGGAGCTCTGGCGTGTTGGGAGGGTTCTTGTCCTTGGGAACCACCTGCACGTTGTTGGCGGCGTACCACTCCATGGCCTTTTTACCGTAATGGCAAGATGCCAAATCCGGCCAAAACAGTACGGAACAACCGTGTTTCTTCAGGAAAGGCAGCAGACGTTTATTCACACACTCTTTCACGTAAATTTCTTGGTTGACAGTCCCGGAAGCTATGAAAATGCTGCTTTTCAAGCCACAGGTACAGATGGCTTGCCAAACCAGATATTTCTTTGCGAACTTTGACAGTTTCATGTGCTTGAAAACATCTGCTACCTTTCCCCTTCCTTTTGCCGTATAAAACTCCTGTCCCGGAAGCTGCTTGTAGTCGGCTTTGACGTAGGTTTCGTCGTCCATTACCACGCAGTCAAACTTCGTCAGCATCGTCGTGTACAGCCTCCGGGATCGCGCTTTGGCCGTCGTATTTTGTTTATCATCGCGATTTGGAGTCACTACCTTTTTGTAAGTCGATAGTCCGGCTCGTTTTTTGGCTCGATGCACGATTGTAGACGATACACCCAGCTTATTTGCGGCATCTCGGAGAGAGAGGTTAGGGTTTCGCTTGAAACTACCGGCAACTCTCTTTGTCGTCTCAGCGGTTTCCGGGTTTCGATTTCCCCCCGATCCAGACTTCCTGGCTGTCGACAAACGTTCCTCAAACACTTTAATTACATTTGTAACGGTTGTTTTGGCAACTTTTAGCGATTTTGCCAACTTTGCGTGCGAGTAGCTCGGATTTTCGCGATGCGCGAGCAAAATTTTGATACGCTGCTCTTCTTGCTTGGACGGCATTTTGACAACTGAAAAGTGAATTCCAAAATCAAAATAGGAGCAACATTCTACACACACACACCTTCAAAATGAGGGGTGTTCAGGTTTTTTAAATGCAAAATTGAAAGAAATACGTCAAGTTGATATTGACCAAATTTTGACCGTATCACCCTTTATGGATTAACCATACAGAAGGCTCACTAAAAAAGGCGAAAAAACCCCAAAATCTTTGAGAAAATAATGAGCAGTAAAAAAAGGCGAAATTATTCTGGAGCACATTCGATCAAAGGATCTAGTATAAAAGAGAAGCGGATTCAAAACAAACTGCCTTGGCAACCTATGCATAAGTGGTTTCTAGTAACATTGCCAATAAAACCAAGATAGGCACTGCATGATTGATTCTGGCTTTGACAGTTCGTTCAAAGCCAGTAAGCCCGCTCCTCTCTTATACTAGACCCTATTTTATTTTATCCAAGAGGTCTCGTGTAAAGGGTGTATCCGATAAAATTGACACACACATATTTACTCACCAACATTAAAACAATTATCGGATTTACTAATGAATTGTGATTTACAAAATTTGTTTTATTCAATTTCGTCTCCCATCCTGAATGCCCGCACTTTCCTTTTCACTCCACCCATCACATTTTTACAAACGATTTTCCCAGTGTTTTCGTTATTTTTACCCAAATTTTCTTCAACTCGAGCTCTGTTTAAATAGTTTTGGGATGTTTACGAAGTTCCGTCTTCATAATTGCCCAGAATTTTTCAATTGGCCGAAGTTCCGGTGAATTGGTGCGTTCATATCTTTTGGCACAAAATTTACTCCGTTGGCTCGGTACCACTCCAACACGTTTCGAGCGTATTGGCAGGATGCTGGATCAAGCCAAAACTAAGTTGATCCTTTTTTGCTTCCTTATAAATGACAAGAGACGTTTATTAAGGCACGCTTCTGTGTAAATCGTACCGTTTATTGTTCCGGCAGTGATGAAGGGAGCGCTTATTTCACCACATCCGCAAATCGCCTGCCAGATCAGGAACTTCTTTGCAAATTTCGAAAATTTATTCTTTCGAAAATCCTCCCGAACATCGAATTTAGACTTGGCAACGAAATATTCTTGCCCAGGAAGCTGATGGAAGTCGGCCTTGACGTAAGTTTCGTCATCCATCACGACGCAACACGATTAGGTAAGCTACTTCGTGTAAAGTTCCGGGCGCGGGTTTTCGCAGTGATGTTTTGCTTTTCATTCCGGTTTGGGGCTTTTTGAACCTTGTAAACATGTAACCCAGTATGCGTCATGGTTTTCTGCACAAAACCGACTGACACCTTAGACTTTTTAGCGGCATCTCGAATTGATATGTTTGGACGGTTGTTGAACTGTTGCACCAATTTGCTGGCCATTTTACTGTTCATTGGACCACTTTTACGATCACTCCCTCCCTTCCTTCGGGCACTCAGATGCTCCTTGAAGGTTTTTATCACACGAGACACAGTTGTATTTGCAATTCCAAGTTTTTTAGCGATCCATCGATGGGACGCCTCTGGATTTTGATTGTTAGTGCAAACGATTTTTTCACGGACGATTTCTTGTTTCAACGACATGACTGGAACTACTGTATGAATAGCTATGTATGAATAACAGATGTTAACAATACACTATGAATAATATTTATTCAAATTTTCAGGTTTTTTACTCATACGGTTCAAAAGTTACAGAAGATTTTCGGTGTGCCATTTTTATCGAATACACCCTTTAATATTTAAAAAGGGCCTGTCATCCTTTGTAAACAAAATTTGTAACGCCCTTTTCAAGCGAACCGAAGCTCATCCACGCAAACACAACAATACCATCGGGCAGGGGAAACTATCTTCTTCCCGGCAGTATTCTTGATTTGCGTAGGCGTGCATCAGATCACGCGAAAAGGGCACCCAAGTACAAGTTCTGTTTACAAAATATTATAGGCTCTTTGCAAATGTTTCGCGAAATGTCATGAACTATCACTTCATTTAATCATTCATTATTTTTTTTCTCACAGTAATTTCCATATAAACTTCAAACTGTTTGTGCCAAGTCACTTTCTAACCAAATGAGTTCAAATTTTGGGAAGCTGATCAAAAGATAAAAATGGACGAACTCACCAAAACGTAGCCAATTGAACCTAAAGGCAGATTGACATGTGTTGATGTAGAAGTCTAAATTTTAGACGGTTCGCTTGAGTTCCCTGAACTAATTCGGTTTGTGGTAGAGTTTGCACGGAATGTTTTCCCTCGACATGAAATGAAAGATGTTCAGATGTAGCCGATTTTTGATGTGCAATGCGAAGTCTTTCCGTGGCCAATAGCCAGATTTAGCGCCGCGACTCAACGTAGGGACAAATGATGGGACGTCGATGGCCCCATGGAGGTTCTACTTGGCTTCGAAAGAGCTTGTCAGCGGCAAATACCAGGGACGTAGAGCTAGATAGAATGAGATGCAGCTCTCGCAGGACTTCTTCTGTCTTAGTGAACTCGCTGAGGAACTGGAAATCGTAACCTGGGCCTGGTTTTGATCAGATCAGCAACCGATTGTAGAAAAAAAAAACAAATGTCACGTTTGACACACGCACAGCGTTCTCTCGAATCCAACCATTTAAGGACCAGCCTAATTATAAAATTGGACAAAAGAAGCAAATTTGTATGCTGAACAAATTCACAGAAGACACATATCCTCTAAAACTTAAGACAAAAGCACAAGGACTTTGGTCTTACTAAATTTCCAATTTGTACTTCAGTGAACGGGTGGTAGGGGAAATGGATGTAAAGTCGGCCTAAATGCTCTTAATTTGGGCCCATACATACATTCAGTAATCGACTAAATTACCAAAAGCGACCAAAAATATCTATTAGTACCGTCACAATGACGCGTTCATCTAGATAAAATTGATAAAGGGCAGATTTTTAGCGATGGGCCCAATCTTAGATCCACAGGCCAACATTAGAACCATAATTTAGTCGATTACTAAATGTATGTATGGGCCCAAATTACGGGCATTTAGGCCGACATTACATCCATTTTCCCTATTTTAACAAGCCCTAAAAATTATACCAAGGTGACTTTCACCCGAAAAATAATAATAACAAAGTTAGATTTAAAAAAAAATATGTATTTTAGGACCACCCTAAGCCAATTAAGAAAAATTGCTCTTAAATGAGAACGGTAAGAGATAGACAAATGTTTCTTTAGCAAAGTAGCTTAACATAATCTTAGCTACAACTTTCAGCGTTTTTATTTTCAAAAACAAAAAAGTTAGTTTATCTATAACAATAATTTCAGGACCATCCTAATATTAAAGCCGGTCGAAAGAAGGAGCTTTTCAAGCTGAAAAAGTTTACATAAGACACTAAACCTGTGAATTTTGTCTTGCTTAATTCCCATTGTGGCCCACTATGCACTGGGACAGAATGGTACTTTTATTGGACAAAAATCATAGCGCTCCACCCACCCATGCATCCTAGAGGTTTGGTGTCTTTGGCAAAGTTGTTCACTTGGACATCTACTATCTTTTGACTCAATTGTTTAAGTTATGACGCTCGGCAACTTGACACAGTACTCGTTGACCATTTGAATGTCATTGGTCAATCCGACACTGTTGTTATCATTCTCTGGAAGGGGTCGGTCGATTCCAGGAATTGTTAAAGCATACAGAGGATCATTATCCGGTGGTTTCATGTTGTGACAATATATAAAATGGAAATCATATCAATACGGACCTTAGAGGTTGTAGTCCTTCAACTTTTCATTTTCATTTTCTCCAGCATTAGATCCTGCTACGCCTTCCATTGGATCGTGATTGATGTAGGTACCGGATCTTTCTTCTTTTAGAATCCTTGAATTTTCAGCAGCTTCCGAATGACGGTAGTTCACTCAATGGTGGTGGAAGCTGCCAATTCCTTATAATTGATTGCTTTCAACACGCAAAATAAACAATATTCCGGTTCCTCGTTAACAAGTAAAAGTTACTTTCACTAGGTATCGATCCTAGTTTCAATCCTCTACTTGATTTACCATGACAAGTTTTTCGGTTTGGAGTGGGAAAACCATTAGGATACAAATTGCCATGAAATTGTGTAGAGCAAAACAAAAACCACAACGACTACCGTGTTATGATTACTCATTTCGGTGACATTAGGTCACACACACAGTCACTGTTTATGAGCAGTCTCACTAACACTTGTGCTTCAAAGTTCCACCTTTGATTGACAGAGGCGCTGTTATCAGTGACGTTTGACATTTGTATGAGAAAAGAGAACAGTTGCCAGTCTTCTTGATTTGTAGTCTTCGCTTTTATCCAAAGTGGCATAAGGCCAAATGATCCATCTCGTGTTATATTACGTTTTCAACATCTTCTTCATTAAGCTCAAGTTTATCCTCAATTTGTAAGTAATTTTTCGCCATTTTTTTTATCTCTTTTTAACACTATTTGCTCACTACAGCCACTGCATTGTCAATATCAGCCCTTCGGTAAAACATTCAGACTTCATACCGAGTGGGGAAAATGCGGTAAAAACGGACACCTACCACACTTTAACCAGTTTTACAAACTCTTTTATTCCACCGTGACCGTTTTTTTCCTTGATTTGTTTTCTGTCTATCCTGTTCTCCGTACTGAGTACCAATGCTACCGACGCTATGGAGGCAGCTCTCATACCTGGACCCTACACCATCGACCCAACGGCGACCAACGGCTTTACTTCAGAGGCGTGATTAGAAATTTTATACCTCAGAAAATCCTGGCGGTGCTGACTAGGATTGAACCGAGGCCCTTTGGGGTGAGAGTCAATCACGCTTACCACTACACCACCGGTGCCGCAAACCGTAACCGCTTGGACAACCATCAGTTTGGTCATGCAACCAGATTTTAGTGTGCATTGGCCCCATATTTAATACATAAATTAGCTTTGTCTCTTTCCATACAATAGATAATTTCAAATAAGTATGCCGTAGTTTTCAATTCAATTCAATCTGAAACGATCACGTTTTCGCGGTTATGGACCACGATGTGCGTGTGAAGCTTGACATATCTAGATAGTGCCGGAATTAGGGCGTAACAGCCTTTGTAAACAATGACTTTTCTCGTTGATTTCTAGGAATTCAAGGTACGCCTACACAAACCAACATATCCATCGGGTAGGGAAAGTCTTCCCTTACTCGATGGTAATGTCGATTTGCCAGCGAGAGCCATAACTTTCGAGAATTAATCGAGAGAAGTCATTGTTTACAAAAGCTGTTACGCCCTAATTCCAGCTCTATCTAGATATGATTATTGTGGTTGTTATCACTTTCTAATCTTTCTAAAGTAGATTTTCAACCAATGAAGACATTACGTTTCAGACAACTTTGCCATCAACTTCCTAATTCACTTGATAATTGACGATTGGTGTAAACAAATATACATTGGACGGCGCAAAGGCCGATCTCGCGAAGGTATGGTATGACGGTGCACAGTGGGGACCTTCGGTAAAAAAACGAATAAAATTAGCTGCTGAGCTGAATGTGATATATGAAATTTTCAAGAGCAAATTTTCATTATGTCGTAAGTAACATTCGCACCAATCCGAGAAAAATAAGGTTTTGTTTTGATGACCGAAAAGTTATTCCTATTTCCAAGTAAACACATATAATCTCATAGTGATAGCAATGTTTAACATATTTAGCAGGGTTTTAATCATACAAATGCAAATTGCTAGCTTTCATGCTAAAAAATACTGGTTTTTGAGTCAAAAGTTATTATACGTCGTTTGGTGGCACCTATTGTTACTTAAGTCAAAGTGTATTTACCAGGATATTCGGGAGAATTATCAATTACGTCTCCTTACGTGCAGCCCATTCATCATTTTAGGACCACCGAAATCATCTTAGCAACAAACAGTTCGATTTATTCACTTTAATAATGAGAAAGCGAAACGACGAACGTACACTTTTCACGGGTTTCTCTGCACTGTTACTTAAGTCAAACGGCATGTCCATAGAAATTGGGTGACTTAAGTAACATCGAAAACTATTTTGATCGGAAGGTGATTACGTCGAAAAGCAATTCGACTGGTAAATAAATTTAAAAATGGGATTGGATCCTACATTCGGACAGTATAAAGTGTAATAGCAGGAGAATCGATTGACACTGATAGCTCGACTTTGTTTACCTTTGTTACATTCGACGTAATGAAAATTTGCTCTTGAAATAGGGTTAATGTCAAGCGGCGCCGGTGGTGTAGTGGTAAGCGTGATTACCTCTCACCCCAGCAGACCTGGGTTCAATTCCAGTCGGCGCCGCAGGGATGTTCTGAGGCATAACATAACAGGGAAGTAAAACCGTTGGTTCCACTTCATCGCACTCGTCCATTGGTGCTCAGCACGGAAAACAAGATCGACTGAAAACAAATCAAGGAAAAAAGGGTTAAGGGGAAGCTCACCGCTCCGAATAAAATAATTACGTTTTGATTTTTATAAAAATATTTGAAAAAGGTATCAAAAATCTTATAAATTTTCTATAAAAATATTGGACAAAAAAATATTAAAAATCTAAAAAAAAAATCGCATTTTTTTCTAATTTTTCAAAGAAAATTCACGTGAAAATACACACAGAGATTACCGAAGTCGGTAAAATTTTACTGGGTTTTTAAACAGCTGAGTTTTCAGTAATCAACCCAGTAGTTTTTGCTTTTGCTGAAAACTCCGTAAATCGCAGAATCTCTGAACTGTCAAAAATTACCGTGTTAGTCAGTACTAGTATTGCTGTCTTATTCAGTAATTTATTTGTTTACATAGTTTTTTGCTGAGTTTTTCAGTATTTTTATTTTATTTTTTAATGAATAAGTCAGTAAATTCATCAACAATGTTTTTAGTTCATTATTTGTTTGGGTTCATTCGATTAGCGATTTGTATTTGGGGACGGAGTTTAGTGGCAGATTAGCAGTAATGCTGTTTTAACTAGTCCAGGTCGAGTGGTCAGAGTTTCCCGGTGGTTTAGCCGGGTGGTGGCTTTTTCGATGTGCCGGATTTGGTACCTAAGTCTGAAGCTCTATAATAGAAAATTTTAGTGAAATTTCTTTCTTCAAACTAACTTGAACATCTGAAAGTCAATGCAGGAGTACAGAAGCTGATAAATTTCGGGGTAGTTTATGCAATCCTGTGTTGACTTCCAGATGTTTCACTGATTTTCACAATGGTTTCTTGTTTTCACGAGAAGATTTCCGACGTCAAGTGTGAGGTTGAATCGAGGAGAATGACATAAGAAATTTGCTTTACTGTCAGTATCAGCAAAGTTGGAATTTCTTTTGATGACTGCTCCAGTAAAACATAACGAATACAAAAAACTCGGTACTCTATTTTACTGAGTTTTAGTCATTATCCGCAAAGCTGTTATTTTACTATAAGTTCAGTACTTACTCTTACCGTATTCAGTAGTTTGTCGCAAGAGCTACGGATTGTCAGTTGTTTTATTGAGAATAGCTGTATGTTCGGTAATTTTTGTGATTTACAGTTCGAAAACTGTAAAAAAAATTACCGAACACGAAGCCGTGATTAAGTATACATTTTTATTTTTTTTTTTGACGTAGGACTACGTCTTTGATTTCTATATGGGGGTACACTTTGTGAAAACCGAAAATGGAACATGTAACAAATTAAGAAAGATTTTGAACGTTAATAACTCAGCTACCCCTGGTCCAATTTCAATAATGTTACCACCAATCGATCAGAACTATGGCAACGCATTGATAACAATGCTTCCGAATGTTGATTTTCAACAAGAAACTATTGAAAAACTAGTAAATGTTCAGCATTGTCCAAAAGCGTCGAATTATCTAACATATTCACCAATTACCTACATGCATATGCTGCTTCCCCAGCACAGTCGTCAGAGAGTAGTAAGTAGACGAAACAAGTCGAAGTGGCATTCGCCTCCGATCCTCGGGCGCGTGTGAATAGGGAGGATGGAATTGCGTAATATTTTACACACTCATCGCCATGTTCAGAACCAAACGCAAATTCTTCGAGATAACCACCATCCGTCGTCTGGCTCGCCGTGGCGGTGTCTGACGTATCTCCGGTTTGATTTAGGAGGTGTGCTGAAAAATGAGATCCGTGATGCTGTCACCTACACTAAACACGCCAAGCGTAAGCGGCCATGGATGTCATCTACGTTTTTGAAGTGACATAGACGCACTCTGTTTGGTTTCGGAGGTTAAATCATCACCAACATTGGAAACAAAACGGTTCTTTTCAGGGCCACCAAGCTTTTTACAGTAAAGAGTAGGAATAGAATTCATCTGCTTGTTTGTCCATATTCAGAACCACCGACCACACAAAATGCTCATGTAATCAAACTGGAAGCAGGGATACAAATTATTTTGATCAACCTGGATCAACTTTGAATCGCCACGGCCGGATATTTTCGATGGAAGAAGCAACAATCTAGCATCTAATTCGACGAAGACGGCAGGAAACATTTCTGGATCAACAATAGAATAGGGCCCATCAGCATTTGTAAACAAACCGTTCCAAAGCCTCACAAATCGAAGGCCGCTCACACAAACCAACACCAACATCTTGTAGGTAGAAGTTTCCCCTATCCGATGATGGTGTTGGTTTGTGTGGGTGGTCTTCGCTTTGTGAGTAAAGGGCTTTGGAACGGTTTGTTTACAAATGCTGATGGGCTCTTTTCTATTGTTGATCCAGATTTGTGAAGCCGAGTTATTTACGAAAGAGAGTGTCTATGAAGAGAATCGATCAATGTAGATAGGACCTATTGAAAAGTGACGCGAGATTTGTTTTCCGTACTGAGCTAAAATGCTACCGACGCCAGGGAGGCAGCTCCCAGAGATGTTATGCCTTAGAACATGCCGATGGCGCCGACTGAGATTGGACCCAGGCCTGCTGGGGTGAGAGGTAATTACGCTAACCACCGGCGCCGATATCTATCACGGCGAATGAGAACGACCCAAATTTGAGTTTAGTTATCTCAGAAACAAATGCAGGAGCTCAGCGATGAGTAAATATTCCTCATGTTTTCCCAGGGTTTTCCATAATTTTCCAGGGAAAAATTCCCGAATTTGAGAAAAGTAAAGATTGGATTCACTCAATCTATTGGTACTACTCCGAGACTGAATAAATAGCCAGTGTCGCTACTTGATAGCAAACTACTCATAATGGGAGGAGTCTTTGTAGCTTTTATACCACTTGGTTGCACATCATTCTGCTTTAACCTAAAAAGATATAAAGCAGCGCTGCTGTCTGGTATCAGCTCATTTTCGCTTCGGACGGCGTGGCGAGCAAAAGTTGCAGTAGGTCGTGGCAAAGGAGGTGCCAATCGTCATCGCATATTTTTCGAGATAACCACCATCCGTCGTCTGGCTCGCCGTCGCAGTGTCTGACGTATCTCCGGTCTGATCTACGAGGTGTACTGAAGGTGTTCGTGGAAAATGAGGTCCGTGATGCTGTCACCTACACTAAACACGCCAAGCGTAAGTGGCCATGGATGTCCTCTTCAATAAAACGGCCCTTTTCAGGGCCACCAAGCTTACATCAGTAAAGAGTTGGAATAGAATTTATCTATGCTTGTTTGTCCATATTCAGAACCACAAGCCCCCAACGACCACACAAACTTGGAAGCAGGGGTGCAAGTGATTTTGATTGATTCAGGGTGGCCAGCAAACCGGGAATACCGGGAAATATCCGGGAATTTGGAAAGTAACCGGGAAAAACCCGTGAATTCTGCAAGAGAACCGGGAAAATAAATTAACTATATCATAGGAACAAATTGTTACATCAGAATTTCAGAATAAACCATTAAAACAGAGTGATCCTTTAGCAAATGAATGTCTTGCTCTATTTGTTGCATAATTTTCTTCAGTATATACCGTCTTATTGTTTTTAGAATTTAATCACTCAACAATATTGCAAATTGATTTTTGTCGTTTCAATTTCAGATGTAAAGTGCATGGTCCTCTAAAGAAAATATTGAAGATGCTGGAGTTTGGAAACAAATATTTGTAAAAACCGAAACTGAATTATTCTTTTCCTGGGTTTTAATTTTTCGTTGTTCAAAATTCTCATGATGAATTCCAGAATTAACTTGGAATTCTGCTCTGAATTATCTTGAAATTGTTCTGAAATAAACCAGAAAACACTCCGCGTAATAATTACTGTTGAATTCTTTTAGGAATTTTCTTCCAACCCCTTCTAAGAATTTATTGGAATCCTTCATATAATTCCCGTTCCCGCCTATCCGGAGACTTTGATTCCTTAAAAAATCTTTTCAAACATTTCTTTTAACTCTATTCAAAACAAAAGAAATCTTTCGAAAATTGATTTATAAACCCCTTGGAGTATTTTAAAGAATTTCTTTCTAATTATCAGCAAATTTTTTGGAATCAATTTTGTTTGGGTTATGTGATGAATCATTCGCACTAGGGTTGAAATTATTGCCAGAACATTTTAAGAACTCTGTTTCTTGTTGAATTCCGATCATAATTCTCTTGGAATTCTTCTTAAAATTCATCTGTCATGTTCCTCACGATGCCCATACAAATCTCATCAGAACCACGTAGGAATTTTCTGCAATGTTTTATTTTTATTTTCACAATTATTTTTTAAATCTACTAAAATTACCTAACAGTTTAATTTAGAACATGCATTCTTCTCCAAAGAAATCCTTCCAAATTCATCTAACAATTTCTATGGATTTCATGTAAGAATAATTCTGGAAATCTGCTCTTCTCCTTCGAAAACTGTGTGGGAATCCTTCTCAATATTTGTTTTTAATCAACACTTTGAATTCTTTTAAATTTTACTAAAAATTCCAGGGTTTGTCCGCCAGATTCTACAGATTGCTATGTAATTTGTTATTACCCTTAAAATGCTTCCAAGTCTCAGAGCGTGACAATTATGACTCCACGACTCATAATTATGAAGTTTTTTTTTTTAAAAACTGTGATCTTGAAAAAAATTCAAAATTTCACATTTTAATTATTGTTTCTCCAAATCTTGCATCACGAAGCATATTATTAATCACAAATTTTGAAGAAAAGTTCTGCAGAACTGCTGCAGAATCTTGGGAATCTTCTTAAATCACATTTTTTTTCCTATCAGTAAACTTTGTTTTTTTTTTGTTGCATATTAACAACCGGGAATTTTTAAGATTTGAACCGGGAAAACCGGGAAAAACCGGGATTTTCAAAATGATTCTCGTAATCAACTTTCTTTTTGAAAAAGATTACTACAAATTTGGATCGCCTAAAATTCAAAACCGGAAAGAGTTGAGATAATAGATATTTCAGGCATAACATTTGATAACGGCACAAAAGCATTTGTAAACAAACCTTCTTAGGCCCTTTACACGCGAACCAAAGTACGCCCACGCAAACCAACAACATCATCGCATAGGGGCAACTATCACCTTTCTGTAAGTGGTATTGGTTTGCGTGGGCGTACTTTAGTTCGCGTGTAAAGGGCCTTAGAATGTTTGTTTACAAATGCTTTTGTGCCGTTATCAAATGTTATGCCTGATTTGATCAATTAAAAGAACTTAATGCTCTTCACATTTATTCCGTCCACTAGCGGTCCTACGTCAAGCTTCCGTTTGTGCCCCTAGGCACAGACCCTTCTACTTTTTAAACTGTGTACATATATATTAGACTGATGCAAATTTTGACATTTTCGCTCCATAGTGCTCAAACGGTTCCAAATCGGGTCCTGATTAGTATCCCAAAATTTGAACTCATTCGATAAGAAACTGACTTGGCACAAACCATTTGAAGTTTATATGGAAATTACTATAAGAAAAACAAATGTTTTGTTCATATCCATCTAATAATTTATCATATCGCTCTGCTTTAAAAAATGATAACTGAGCTCATAGAAAATTTTCTCAGCTACAACTTTGTCCTGAACCACTTTTCAATATAATGTAAGCATCAAAAGTTATCAATAATTCAAGCCACTAATGTCTTACGATTATGCTCAATCAACTGTTCAGCAGGCAACATTGGTGTTTCTGGCGCTTGGAATAGAGCACAAAAATCATGGCTACTATGTCACACTGCAAGATACAGTGTTGCTCACAAAACAGCTGCTTGATCATGCCATAAGATTATCAATCTCTTAAACAATTAATAACTATTTAATTTGACGTTTGGCTCAACAACTATATTCTGCTAAGTTGAAGCTGAGAAAATTTTCCATAAGTATAGCTTTTGAATTTTTGAACAGTGTAATATGGAAAAAGGTAAGAAGACAATGAACACAAAGTTTGGATTTCCCATAGTAATTTCCATATAAACTTCAAATGGTTTGTGCCAAGTCAGTTTCTTTTCAAATGAGTTTAAACTTTCGGAGGCTAATCAGGACCCGATTTGGAACCGTTTGAGCACTGTGGAGCGAAAATGTCAAAATTTGCATCAGTCTAATATATATACATTGGTGTCGCTTGGGACATTGGGATCGACTCCTTTCATCGACTACCTCTTTGGATCGCCACGTATTAAGACATTTCCGGATATTTTCTATACACAGTGCGATGAAAGAAGCAGCAATCTAACATCTAATACGACAAACACGACTGGAATCGTTTTTATGAATCAATGTAGATTGATTGAACTATTTGAAAAGTTGTGTGAGATATAATTATAATGTAAACAGGTACAATGTTTATTTGTCGCCTCTTTCGTTCTCCTGCTGTTTAAATTATTGTTCGGAGTATGACGTCAATCTTCGTCAACAGCGGTAAAACGAAAGAGACGACAAATGCACATTGCCTGTTTACATTAAAGTCTATATGATAATCACGTCAAAAGAAAAACAGTGGAACTCGTATCAAGGTTTTCGAAAGATTCCCTTTCCTTTCAATTGTCAATTGGACTGCTGCATCAACTTCAAATGACTTCTAGTGAGAAAACTAATTAGCGGCTATAGTAAATCATTAAATCAGTGATTTTGTTTCGAATTATCTCAACATCTAAATATTACAAATTTTCATTACTGATCATTACCAAACATATACCATAACAATATAGCAATACCTTTCGTGGAGCTTTCATAGCATCGTAATGTTTATTTACTTTGCACGATACGTAGCCGATTTGATAGTTTAATAGGTAGACTTGGCTTCACTCTAGGCGTGACTCATTATACACCGACTCTAGTTTAATAACATTGATGTAAATCAAGATCAGGAGCCTCATTGCGCAAGTCGAAATGTAGCATTTTTTGTATGAATGCTTGTATGAAAAATATTTACGTTTTGACTTGCGTAATGAGGCTGTCTCGTGCGTCTATTTAGGCTCATCAAGGCCTTGAAAAAACAAATTCACACAGCTAGGAAGTTCTTTCCAAAACAACACTGTTATACAGTTTATATAATACAAGTTTATTAACACAATCAGTCAACTCATTGCTCAGTGAACATCTTCCACGAATTTGCAGTCGCTAATGACCGGTGATCATCAGAATCCTTATGAAAAATGTCTAGTGATCAATAGTTGCCCATTATCATCTTTGGTAGACAGGTGACCTATCCAATGTACTTTTCTTTGAAATCGTCAATCTGTTTCATCACGAATTGCGCCATAATATCCGCCTTGAGGGCTGCTTGTTCTTGCGTTAGGAATTGCATGTCATCCAGAGATCTTGTGACTATTTTATCCCAATTAGCGGGTGGAACAACTCCGGACAAATGGTTGGGATAACCGATCTTGAGGGAAAATTGAAATTGTTAGCAAATTGTTGCCTCAACATGGTCCGTCTTCAATCTCACCTTATACCTAGCAAGGGAACGTAAGATCAAAACCACAATGTAGATGGCGAAGTATAAAGTAAAGTACAGCGGGAAGTACCAAAACACTCGACTGATGTAGTAGTAGTTGTAGTTTTTAACTTTAGCCGGTGGCGGTGGTGGAGGTTCCGGAGTCGTCGTTGATGGCGGTTTGTCATGGTGGTCGTGGGGGTAATCGTGATCGAAGAAGTACTCCGGAAAGTGATCGTGAGGATGATTGTACTTATATCCATGGAAGCCGAAGGGAATGTCCATGGGAGGACCACTCATTAGCGGCCCGAGTGGCATGCTCATCATCATGTTTTGAGCTGGTGGCATGGCCATCATCATGTATTGGGGTATTGGAGCCGGGGTAACTGGGCCCTGAGAACCGGATGGTGGTAGGTAGGCTGGGTAAGGAGAATCTGGATGGATGGGGATCGTTCCGACCAAATCGTCGGAGGAGTCCGGTGAACTGGGTGGGTCAGATGTCGAGGAATCAGCTGACATTACGGATGAAGGAGAAAGATAGATGTCAGTGGGACCAGCCGGTGGAGGAAGATAGCTTGTTAGGCCGTTCGTGTAAAAGTTATTGCCCATTGGTGGAGGATTGTAGTGGGAATGAATATTTGGTGGAAATTGGAATAGATCAGCCGGGGGTATGTATTGGTTTGATGGGGGAGAGTCTGGGTGATTGGAATCTACCGATGCGTCATCTGCTACTGGCCCGGCTGCTGGTGGAAGGTAGCTTGTAACTCCGTTGAAACGAGTTTTACCATTCGCTGGTGGAGGAGGGTAATGAGAGTGTATGTTTGGTGCAAATAGGTTTGGATCTGATGATGGGATGTATTGTATTGCTAACGAATTTTTCTCTGAGGTCGTTTCTGGAAGCGGGGTGGGTCCTGCTATAAGGTTGTGAAGTGGAGAGGGCGTAATGGGAGCTGGAATCACTGGTACGGTTACAACAGCTGCAGTTGGAGAAGGTGGAGGTGAAGCTGGCGCTGGTGAGGATGGATTTGTTTTGGTGTCATCTAATGAGGCATCTGAAAAAATGTATAAAAGGCCATCTTAAGGAATGTTGGTCGATGTCACACGTTTTAAATAGTTGATGAAATTTTCTAGTTATTTTTAACTTTGTTGCTTTAAGCTTCCTCTTTATTTTTGATTCCATTTTGCATCATCTTCTTAGCTAGTAGCTTAGCTAGTGTCTCAAACGATCAATGACCAATCGCAAAAACTGCAGGATCTCATCGATGAGTAAATTTGCCTCATGTTTTCTGGGGAAAACCTAAAAAATCTGCCGGAAAATGAGGAAAAGTGACGAAAATTTTACTCAGTCTAGGAGTAATACCAATAGACTGAGAAAATCCAATCTTTACTTTTCTCATATTTGGAATTTTTTCCTGGAAAAACCTGGAAAACATGAGGCGAATTAGATCATCACTGAATTCTTGAACATTTTTTTTTTTCGATTTATGAGTAAACTAAACTTAAATTTGGGTTAATCTCAATGGACGTGTGGGGCTTTGAAGCTTAAAGTTTAAATTTTCAGATTCTCGAAGTCCAAAATTGGACAGACTTGGACAAAATTTAGAGATCAAAACATTTCAATATTCAGCCACGTCACAAATTAACAAGATCATGAACTGGTTTGTAGGATGTATTTAATATTAAAATTATTTTTTGCTGTGTAGTATGGTTCCCGTACCAGTCAACCTGGACTGGTAGGATCGAAGTAATTCAGAGAAAATTTGTGAGATATTTCTACGACGCCTTCCGTGGTGAGATCCGTTGAACTTGGATGGAGATGGAGATCGATGCAGATTATTGCGACTGCAGACGCTTGAGTAGAGATGCAATGATGCCCAAGAGGTGTTTGTTGAAAAAAATCTCATAGGAGAAACTGACGTACCGGAGATACTAGGTCAACTTAACCTTTACGTTCCTGAACGAATGCTTTGTCAGCGAAACTTGTTGCTGCTTGAGCCCCGGAACTCCTTGTACGGGTTTCATGATCCTGTCCGCTTCATGTCGACTAGGTTCAACGAAGTCTGCATCCTCTTCGACTTCAACTCTACTGTGGCAACATTTAAGCGTTGACTGACTGAATTGCATTAATGGATCGAGTGAGATTCGTTACTGTGAAAGGTGAGTAATATTCCGTTGCTCCTAAATTGTAACGATTATGCTACCTGTATATATTTTTTCTCGATTCACCACTGTCGACGAGGATTGCTTCGGATGATGGATGTCCAATGGAGCTGATTGAATTATAAGTTTTATGTTGTTGGCTACAGTTGATATTTGAAGCCATGTTTACTCTATGTTATGTTCACAAATGTGCTTGTTTTGTAATGTTTGTACTGTATTGTGAAAAGGTATGGAATTTTCACGCCATTTAAATTGGCTTTTCCCCATCACATGCATTAGGACGACAAAAAGTCAGATGAATGAATAAATAAATTGATTAATACTTTTGCGAAATACAACCTCTTTCGTCCAAAACATCATTTCCTGAGCAATTCTCAGTCAAATGAGCAAACAACTTGGCACGAGCCCCTTCGATTTTGATAAAACTTTCAACATGTCTACAGTATGGGAGATTATGTTTTTTTCCACAGATCACGAGACCATTTTGACTCAAGACTAATTTTTGAAAAAGGGCGTATGTGTTGTCTCATACGAATTTTTAAAAAAAACTTAACCTAAAACCGTTTATTATATCAAAATGGTATCTGAGAAAAAGTTGTAGAGAACTCATAAAACTTCAAAGGAAAAAAAATATACATTGAACAAAAATGTACATATTTGAAAAAAAAAACATATAGTGTGAATTTTCTTCATTCCAACGTACAATTTTTTTGAATTTTTGTTCTGCGATGACCTTACGTCATAAGGTATTTAATAAAGGTTAAACCAAGATGGAGGAATTTCAAGTAGAAAAGCTATTTTTTTTATACGTAGGTGTTCAATCAGGGACTTAATCACTGGGTTCAAAGTCGTCGGATAACGCGCACAGAAAGCACAGAAAGCGAGTACTTTAACGGGGTAAATTATGTGGACTGTATTTAGTTTTAAGCAAACGACTGTTCCTGTGAAAGGTTTATTGCGGACTAAATTATATAAAATTCTAGGGATCTATTTAAGTGCGTGCGATGTTTTTATCATCGGTTTCCTACCTAAACTCGGCCCTACCGTTGATCGTGAAGCGATCGATATGGTACGGGATAGATTGATAAGGAACATTGGGCAGACTAGGTCAACTATATCTCCTACAGTTCACCTACTCGGGTCACTCATGATTGAGTAAGTGATCTTGCAGTGGTATGGTTTTTTTTTTCTAGGTAGAAACCCGTGAAAGTGGTGATCGGTGCGAACAGTAGGTATTGTAAAAATAATGTTTAGAAAATTGGTAAAAATAAGACCTTTTCAAATTTTTTTTTTTTTTGTAACTTCATACGCAAAGTTTGCGATTTTCAGATTTGGTTGGAAATACTATCTAACATGAAGCATTAGTGTGAAAATTTATTAGCTAGAGAATGATCTTAGAAGAGAGTAGGTAGATAGTTTCGTTAGAGTACGGCAGCATGAAAATTGAATAGAAGTTGAAAATGAGCGAAGGGCCATTAATGCGACAGTACAAAGTCAAACGCACACCTTTTGCCTAACCCGTATGATTGTAAAGTATATTTGGCTGTGATACTTGTTTCGGAGAAAGCATCCGTTTCGGTTCGCGTAACGGTTAGTAGTGAATTTTATTTCTCTAGCTTAAACTAACGAAACTTAAACTCTACACATTTCAAGTAGTCTGAGAGAGGTACCTTGTCTGGTTTACAAAACATCATGAACCAATACACTCGCTATCGTACAAGGAAGTACATAGACGAGTGTAGCCGAAAAGGAAGGGAAAACAATTGAAGTTGAGTTTTCATTCAACGCTATGCGGAAAGAAAACATGTGGTGACAATTAAACCAAACGTTAACATTCTAGTGCAACATGTGCGCAAGTCGCTTGTTGCTATTTTACATCTCTGTTTTGTCAATTGGCTTGAGTGTGTCAATTTGGTGGGCTACAACAAAAGTCTTTGTTGCCTTTGAGAAATTCGACACTGTTGCATGTTATGGAAATTTGGGTGCTGTAAATCTAACAGCTCTGAAACTTAGAGAATTTGAGATGCATTGAAATATTATGCTACACGATGTACGAGGAGATGTGAAGTATGTCTTCAAATCTAAAGGCAAAAGTGTGCGCCCGCCTTTGCTCATTACTGTCTGCGGATGTGCATAAAATTTCATACAGGTCTTTAGTCAAAATTAGTCTTAAACCAAAATGGTCTCATGACCTGTGGAAAAGCATAATCTCTAATGCTAAAAACGTGCTGAAAGTTTCATTCAAATTGGAAAGAGCCGTGCCAGATTTTGATTTTTTCTGACAAAATAAATTTTAGGCGAACAAAAGTTCAAAACATTTAGGGAAAAGTTGGCTTCCGCAATACCTTAACCTATTATCGTCAGGGGGGTAAACAAAGTCCTAGAGCACTCAAATTTGGCCAATAGTTGCTCTGAAACACAATGTATCCACATGCCAAAATTGAGCTCTCAAGGACGTTGTTTACCCCCCTGACGATAATAGGTTAAGGTATTGCCGAAACCAACTTTTCCCCTACTTAAAAATCAACGATTTTGGTTCATTTAGAAGTGTCCTGTGCTTTCAGTCAACTTTTGCTCGTTGGGCTAAACATGTGGTCCACTTAGTGAAAGACTTTCGTTAGTTGGGCTGAGCTGTCAAGCTGATAATTTGTTGAGGGATACACCGATTGTTTATTATCATCACTATCCTTTAGTAACTATCCAAATTGTTCATACATTACTTACCTTACCAATCAGGCTAAGGCCTTGTTGTCCTCTGCTGTCCGAAGAAGTCGTCTCCACTGTACTCGATCCATGGCCACACTTCGCCAGCCTCATAGTCTGCGAAGGGTCCGCAGGTCGCCTTCTACTTGGTCGATCCAACTTGCCCGCTGCGTGCCTCTTCTTCTTGTTCCTGTTGGGTCACTTTCTAGAACCATTTTCACTGGGTCGTCGTGCGGCATTCTTACGACGTGCCCAGCCCACCGTAGTCGCCCAATTTTTGCAATGTGGACGATGGATGGTTCTCCCAGCAGCTGGTGCAGTCCACCGTAGATGGTACGCAACACCTTCCGTTCGAAAACACCAAGGGTGCGTTGGTCCTCCACGAGCATAGTCCAGGTCTCGTGGCCGTAGAGGACCACCGGTCTAATCAGCGTCTTGTAGACAGTCAACTTCGTGCGGCGGCGAATTTTATTAGCCCGAAGCGTCCTCCGGCGTCCAAAGTAGGCACGATTCCCTGCCATAATGCGTCTTTAAATTTCTCTGCTGGTATCATTTTCGGTGGTCACCAGTGAGCCCAAATACACGAACTCATCGACCACCTCGATTTCGTCATCGTCAATCTGAACTCGGGACGGGAGGCTAACATTGTCATCCCTTGAACCTCTTCCTTTCATGTATTTTGTCTTTGATGCGTTGATGGCAAGTCCAATCCGCCTAGCTTCAGCCTTCAGTCTGATGTACGTTTCCATAATGTCAATGTTATGATTTAAAAGGTAACGAATGTTTTAAGCTCTTTGCAAACAGCAGCTTAAGCGCCACTCTCCGAATCGAGAGACTGCTGACGCTGATCAAGAGGCCCGGCTGGAGGCTCTCTTCAGGGCGGGTCAATAATGCTCAAACATCGATCCCAATTGACGTTTACAAGGGCCGATTGAATATGCTTCAATACTACTACGTTTGTGCCATGATGTCAATGTCATCGGCAAAGCCAAGAAGCTGGATGGACTTTTTGAAGATCGTGCCACTCGTGTCTATCCCAACTCTTCTGATCACACATTTTAACGCGATGTTGAATAGCAGACACGAAAGTCTATCACCTTGCCGTAACCCTCTTCGAGGTTCAAAGGCACTCGGGAGTGTTCCCTATACTCGAACAACGCACATCACTCGATCCATCCTCGCCTTGACCAATCGCGTCAGTTTATCCGGAAATCCGTACTCATGCATAATCTGCCATAGCTGATCTCGATCGATTGTGTCGTATGCGGATTTGAAGTCGATGAACAAATGATATGTGGGAACGTTGTATTCGCGGCATTTCTACAGAACCTGCCGAATCGCGAAAATTTGGTTCGTGGTAGCGCGGGCACCCATGAATCCCGCCTGGTTTTGCCCCACGAACTCTCTTGCAAATGATGACAGGCGGCGGCATAGAATTTGGGAGAGTACAAGTGGCGCTCAGCAGTGTGATCGCGCGGTAGTTACAGTAATCCAACTTGTCGCCCTTTTTGTAGATTGGGTATACGACACCTTCCATCCACTCCTCCGGTAATATCTCCTCCTCCTTCCAAATCTTGGCAATTACCCAGTGCAGCGCTCTAGCCAGTGCTTCACCACCGTATTTTAATAGCTCACTTGGTAGTTGATCTACACCAGTTGCTTTGTTGTTCTTCAGCCTACCGATCTCCTCCTCAACTTCTTGAAGATCAGGGGCCGGTAGCCTGTCGTCTTCTGCGCGTGCTCCGAGGTCTGTTGCCGTGCCACCTTCGTTTTCTGCTGCTTCACCGTTGAGGTGCTCGTCATAGTACCAACAATCAATACGAAACTAACGATTTTAAATTGGCTCACCACTATAGTAGCCTATTGGTCCCAAGCAAACGATTAACGTACCCTATTCTAGTCGAAATTCTAGTACTACGCAATGTTTGTTTTGATTCGCTATGAAAGTTTGACAGATAAAATGAGGGGTTATTGGTTTTTCCTATGTTTCGAGGGGTGATTCAACAAGCTTGGGACCGAAGATAGTACCAGAGGTGAGCCAAAAAGTTGAGCACGTTTCTTCGGGACCTACTTGTCTTAGAGTTACCTCTATGATAGTACTGCTTCCACCTCTCAATCACCTCACACTCGTTCGTGAGAAGGTCACCGTTCAAGTCCTTGCACATATCGGCTTGCGGCACGTAGCCTTTGCGCGAACTATTTAGCTTCTCGTAGAACTTCCGTGTGTCGTTTACGCGGTACAGATTTCCCATCGCCTCGCGATCTCGGTCTTCCTGCTGACGCTTCTTCCTTCGGAAAACCGAGTTTTGTCTGTTCCGCGCTTGTCTGTATCGCTCTACTAACAGTTTGCATTCGCCGTCAAACCAGTCATTTCTTCGGTCCGGGATTGCAGTACCTAGTGCCGCTGCAGTAGTACCATAGAGGTAACTCTAAGACCACTGGGTCCCGAAGAAAATCATTATTATTTTTGGCTCACTCAGTACCAGAACAACGGTCCCAAGCAGTCCCAAGCTATTTCACTCACCCCTGCATGTTCTGCATGAATCCACACACCCCTGATGTTATCTGTCAAACTTTCATAGCGAATCAAAACAAACATAGTGTAGTAATAGAATTTCAACTAGAATAGGGTACGTTAATCGTTTGCTTGGGACCAATAGGCTACTAAAGTGGTGAGCCAATTTAAAATCGTTAGTTTCGTATTGATTGTTGGTAGTACTACCTATGGCGGAACGGATGTCCCTGCAGCCATCTTCAAGAGAAGCTGCGCCAAGCTGCTCTTCCGTGGGTAGTGCAACTTCCAGCTGCTGCGCGTAGTCCTGGGCAACTCCGGCGTCCCGTAGTTGCTCAATGTTGGGCCGCGGCGTTCGACTTCGACGGGTGTTATGCACCGTCGAGTGTTTTGAGTGCATGTATACTGCAACTAGGTAGTGGTCCGAATCTATGTTCGCACTGTGGTACGTGCGGACGTTGATAATGTCGGAGAAGAATTTCCCGTCGATTAGAACGTGATCGATTTGGTTTTCTGTGTGTTGGTCAGGTGATCTCCAGGTGGCTTTGTGGATATGCTTGCGGGGAAAAAAGGTACTTCGAACTACCATACCCCGAGAGGCTGCAAAGTTCACGCATCGCTGGCCGTTGTCGTTCGATACGGTATGCAGGCTGTTTGGCCCGATTGCCGGTCTATACATTGCCCCGTTGCGAACAGCCGTCGTACACCTTCTCGTCGTCGGGTCTCCCTTCGTGTGGGCAGTGCACGTTTATGATGCTGTAGTTGAAGAAACGGCCCTTAATCCTCAACTTGCACATCCTCGCGTTGATCGGCTGCGCGTTGGCGCATCTTACGCAGCCGGTTTCCAGCTCGTTGGTGGTGCCACAGGTAGAAAGAAGCCGCTCGATGCCCGCTTTCCCATACCTTTTGTCCCGTCCAGCAAAGTTCCTGCAGTGCTACGACTTCGAAGTTGCATAGTTGAAGTTCGTCATAGATTAGGGAAGCCGAGCGATTTGCAGTTCCATGTTCCGAGTTTCCAATCGTAGTCCTTATTTCGTCGCAAAGGTCTGTGCCGATTATTCCGATCCGTATTTCTTTCTTCAGTTTTTGCAACTTTGTTTTTTTTCAGGGTGGCTTGTTGGGCCTGCCCCAACCCCCTGTCTCGTCGGGGGACCATCGTGCACAGCTCTGTTTAGAGTCCCACGCTGGCACTAGGACGGTGATCATCCGCTCCTAACATGGAGAACAGACGCCGTTTTGAGCCGCACCTCCATGGTGAACAGACGCTCGGGTTTGGTGAAGCATTTCCTCTATCACATTACTATGGTTACCGCGCCAGTGTTCGCGTTGCACTTTGCTATTGCCGGACTGGCAACATTGCCCAGGCTACGCCACCCAGCTGTGTCCATGTTTCAGCTGGTAGTCTTTTGTTATCATATGACTCGGAGAGGCGTGAAGTAGGAACTTGTGAGGACCAGGGCTAGGTGTTCCGCTCCTTCCAGATTGTCAACTCACCATTTTGTAGCCCATTTTGGGAATGTATTCTTTCCTTAAAACCATTGGCCGAAAGGAACGAAGTCATATTATAGTGGGTGCCCGGCCATTGTGGCATTGAAGGATGTGCTTCTGCATCGAACTTCATCGGTCCGGAACCATTTTGTGGAGTCCCTGAGTATACTATAAGAATGGAACTAAAAAGTTGGGAAACGTCTCCATAGTCGAATCCAACTGGAACACCACTGAGGTATCCAGACAGGCGAAAAGATTTATAAGACCAAGTGCAGCAAAAGCCCGGATTTTGCTTAATCTTAGTAAAAGAGATCTTCGGGTAATAATTGGTCTCATGACTGGTCACTGCCCTGGCAGATATGACTTATATAAAATAGGAAACTGCTGAACATATACTCTGCAGCTGTGGAGCTCTGTTCAATCAAAGAATGTCAATATTTGGAAAAGGGATATTAGAACCATTTGAAGTTTGGAAAAGCAATCCTAAAATGGTATTACACTTTATAAGACGAGTTGACATATGACAAATGTCTATCACACCTTAATTGTGAAAGGATATGTGACTAGCACTAAAATAAAATGGGTCAGACAACAATATTCCTAGGTAATGGACGCAGTTGTAAACCACCATCAACGAACGAACGAACAACATTGAAGAACGCATTACCTGCTGTGACACTCATTCATCGATTACTAAACAAAGCTTACCATTGGGCTTCTGGTACTGATAGCCTTTTCGTTTTCCGTGTTTAGCTTTTAGTATTTTGAAAACGGTTCCACCATATGCTTCTCCTGGGGTGAATCGGTCCGAGGCCACCGCTGAAACATTCGCAATGAATTTAATCTACAACATGTTCTGCACCGTCATCTGAATCTTAAGATCTCACCAGGTTCTATAAACGAATTCTGAAAAGTCATGGTTCCATAATTTACAGGCTTCATGGACAATCCATCGACACTATTTCGATTGAATCCACTATTCATTGCTTGGTCAGTTCCAGCACTGAAATTTAATCCACATGTTATCGTTAACAGCCTTCCCAAGCTGCCTCTTGAATGAACTAACCTTGCATCCGAGTTATTTCTCAATGGAGAAGCTCCTTGTCTGAAAACGTTGCCGTATGCGCTGATCTGTATAACTCCAGCCTTTGCATAGCTCACTAGCAGCACACCCAGAAGCAACTCACTCAAAACCAGTTTCACTGTCATTCTTCCCCTCTACGTTTCTGTCGGTCAACGGAAATTTTTGAAACGCTAATGATTCACTTTTCACTTCCAGAATGTACTACAATTCATTGTCTTTCACAGGTGCCGTCGAACCGATCGGAAGAAAATAAATCCGTCTGATCGGTGTGTCACTTTAAAATTCAATGCCCTAATGCGGTCGGGATGCTGCACAGAAAGAACCGATCGTTTGTCTCAGACAGACTATTATCTGGGTGATCTAGATAGAGGGAGAAATTTCATTTTCAGTACTCCGGAAAGGCGCTAAGTATCACCGAGTGAGCCTTGGTGATTGTGGACGTTATCACGTTCTAAAGTTTGGTGATCTAGATTTTCCACCAATGACGTTCCAGCTAATTTTGTCATCAATTTCTATACACACCTAATAATTGCCGATTGGTGTAAACAAATATGCAACGGACCGTGAAATGGTCGATCTCGTGAACATATTACGAAGCGAAACGAAGTACGACGAAGTGTGGCACTACACTTTAGCTTTTTCAAAAAAACCAATATTCTAAAGTACGGTCGAATCCGTCATTCAAAAGTTCTTTCATTTGGGTGCTATTAGTGACAGGCAAACCACTTATGTTTAAGCGATCAATTACATTTATCCTAGTAGGAAGTTCTTTCTGAAACGGCACTGCTTTTCCATGTCTTAATAATAACAATGGTTTATTGGTACAATCAGTCAATTCATTGCTCAGTAAACATCTTCCACGAGTTCGGTGCCGTCGATAATGGGAAATCATCAGAATCATTACGAAAAATGTTTAATGATCAATCGTTGTCCATTCTCATCTCCTCTGTTGACAGTTCCTCTTATTCTATGTATTTCTCTTTGAAATCGTCGATCTGTTGCATCACGAATTGTGTCATTACATTCGCCTTGTGCATTGCTTGTTCATGCGTTATGAATTCCATGTCATCTAGCGATCTTGTTATTGCTGTTTGTATTACGTCACCTGTGTATTGGTTGGGATAGTTGACCTTGAGAGAAAGTTGAAATTGTTTACAAATTGTTGCGTAGACTTGATTTGGACCGTCTTCAAGCTCACCTTATGCCTAGCAACGGAGCGTAAGATCAAAATCAGAATGTAGAACACGAACCAAATGGTGAAATACAGCGGAATGTACCACAGCGTTCGACTGATTTTGTAGTAGCTGTAGTTTTTGACTTTAGCCGGTGGCGGGGGTGGTGGCGGAGGAGCAGGAGTCGTTGTTGGTGGGGATTCGTCATGGTGGTAATGGTCGTGGTCGTGATCGAAAATGTACTCCGGGAAGTGATCGTGAGGATAGTAGATATCGTATCCGTGGAAGTCGAAAGGAATGTCCATGGGCATACCACTCATTGGTGGGCCGGGTGGCATGCCCATCATCATGTCTTTTTGTGGTGGCATGCCCATCATCATGTTTTGATCAGGTGGCATGCCCATCATCATTTGGGGCTTCGGAGTAGCTGGACTCTGAGGACCGGATGGTGGTAGGTATGCAGGGTATGGAGAATCTGGACCGATGGGGATCGTTCCGATCATATCGTCGGAGGATTCCGGTGGGCCGGATGCCGAGGAATCAGCCGACATTCCGGATGAAGGAGGAAGATAGGTGTCGGTGGGACCAGCCGGTGGAGGAAGATAGCTTGTTAGGCCGTTCATATAAAAGTTATTGCCCATTGGTGGAGGATAGTAGTGGGAATGAATATTTGGTGGAAATTGGAATAGATCAGCCGGGGGTATGTATTGGTTTGAAGGGGGAGAGTCTGGGTGATTGGAATCTACCGATGCGTCATCTGCTACTGGCCCGGCTGGTGGTGGAAGGTAGCTTGTAACTCCGTTGAAACGAGTTTCACCATTCGCTGGTGGGGGAGGGTAATGAGAGTGTATGTTTGGTGCAAATAGGTTTGGATCTGATGGCGGAATGTATTGGATTGCTGGAGAAGCATCTGGCGCTGGTGCAGCAGTCGTTGGATCAGTGGGTTTTGCTAGGGACGTTGATGGAAGCGGAGTCGGTCCTGCAAAAATGAGTGGAAATTGAGGGGGTGTTATGGGAGCTGGTGGTGGTGGTGGTGGTGGAGGGGGTGCTGCAGCTGTCATGGATGGATTTGCCTTTGAGTCGTCAAAAGGAGCAGCTGAAAGAATAAAAAAAAAACATTTTTGAGAAAAGATGTTTAAAATTATATAGGGGAAATGGCTCTAATGTTGGCCTATGGATCTAAGATTGGGCCCATCGCTAAAAATCTGCTATTTATCAATAGTATCTAGACGATTGCTGAATTTATGTATGGGCCCAAATTAGGGGCATTTAGACCAACATTACATCCATTTTCCATATTTGAAAAAAAAAAAAAAAATTAAAAAATTTCGAGGGTTTTTTGTTTTGATGTTACAATTACAATAACTCATGCCTCAACTGGAATTTAACGCCTGCCCTCAACTTAATGTTATGTAACTCCCTAACACATAAAAAATACTACCAATTTCAAGTCAAAATATATTCAGATAAAAAAAAGATTTTCAAAATCCTTTACAGCGCATCAAAATTTGAGCAATTTTAGGTTTTATTTATATGTAAAGATATACAATCTGTTGAGAAATGAATAAGTTATCATCGCTTCAACACTTTTCAGTATCTAGCTTTGGGTGATTTAGAGTTAATATAGAGCAGCTCCAGGTCAAATGGCGAATCGGTCAGCATCGAAAAATTCCTAGACCGGACCAGGAATCGAACCCAGCATCCTGCAGCATGATCGTGCTTTGTAGTTGCACCTTTACTGACTGAGCTAAGGCAGGTATTCTATTCCTTGCACATTGTTAATTGCCTGCAGCTCGATCAGTGCTCTTTGACGTCACCGTTGCACAGTACGTTGCACATGGTCATTTGCGACGAAACTATCGAGTGTAGCATTTTGATGTCTTCTTAAATGTTTCTTCAATTTGTGTGTACTTTATTTGATTGGAGAATTTTTTTTGCTTGCCGAAGACAACAATTGTCTCTCTCTCAAGTGGACGATGGACTTAATTTTCACCCTATAACATTAAGTACAAATGGTACCCAACTAGCATTTTCAGCTTTAAAGCCATCAGTACACTTTGACTTTAAATGATCTTTATTTCGTGTGTTTGTGTGGTTTACATGTATGAATTTTCAAATGACATAGATGCGTCTTTTCAACTTTAGTACATTTGACATTTTAATTACTAATTACAGTTCCTAGTCAGACCTGTTTTAGAGAATGACCACCTTGGTGGGATTGGTTTGTTTTAAATTGAAAAATAAAACTACTTATAACTACTATTTACAACTACAACTAACCTACAACTACTACATATATACACCTAATCTACTATATACAAATTGCTAATCAAAGCATGTTCTGATAAAATACATTTTTGTGCAAATTTAGTGATAATTTCGTTAATTCTGGAATCTATTTTGGCACTACCTGCCTCTTCGTGTAAATTTGTTATTCTAGTGTCGAAAGGACGATCAAGAACCATCCTCAGCACTCTATTTTGAGCGACCTGAATTTTGTTCATGTGAGTCTGTGCACATGATTCCCACACCGGAGCTGCGTAGAGGATCGCAGGTGCTATGATTTGTTTGTAGACAGCCAGTTTGTTCACCCTTGAGAGGCGGGATCTGTGGCAAATCTGCGGATAAAGACACCTAACCAAGACAGAACACTTGACTACTGTTTTCTCTACATGCGAACGGAAGAGGAGCTTTTCATCGAACAACATCCCAAGATAGGTTACTTCGGCAGACCACTCAACCCTTGTGCCATCCATGATTACAGTACAAGATGGAGCCGGTTTCAGGTTGGGCGATTGCCGATGGAGGAAAATGATCGCTTGTGTTTTGGAGGGATTGATTTTGATTTTCCACGTGGTGGCATAATCAGCAAAGGCGTTAAGGCATCGTTGAAGTTTGTTCGTTATTTCGCGAGGCATCCTTCCTTTGACGCCTATTGCGGTATCATCTGCGAACAGGAAGAACACGCAACCGTCTCCAAGGGGAGGAATGTTGGAAGTATAAATGCTAAAAAGCAAGGGGCCCAGCAGACTGCCTTGCGGCACTCGTGCTGGGATGGAAAACGTGTCGGAAAGACAACCATTCAACGATACCTTAAACGACCTTTGCTGGAGGTAGTTACGGGTGATTTTAACCAGATGTGAAGGAAAGTTGAAGTTACAAAGCTTGTACACAAGTCCGTCATGCCAAACATTGTCAAACGCTTTTTCAACGTCTAATAAGGCCATGTCTGTGGACTTGGATACAGCTTTGTTACTTCGGATGTTATTCATCACCCTTTCTGAACCCAAACTGTTCCGGAAGGAGAATGTTATTTTCCTCGACAAACTTGAGCAAACGATTGAGAATGAGTTTCTCGAACAATTTGCTCAGCGCTGAAGACAATGTTGGATCCTTACCGGGTTTGCGGATTGGTATGATTTTTGCTACTTTCCAGATGCTTGGAAAGTAGTGCAGTTCCAAACATCTGTTGAAGATAGCGGTTAGAAGAGACTGCTCTTTCATGCTGAGTTTCTTCAAGATCAAGTTGAAAATACCGTCAAATACGGGAGCCTTCATGTTCTTGGTGCATTTCAGCGCTGAGCAAATCTATTGTACTGTAATCATATCCTCCGGAGGCATGACACAAGGGGAGGCATGTAGGTTTAGAACGCATTGCGCAACCTGATTTTCGAGCGGACTTTGGATAGTCGAGCCAAGCAAATGCGATGAAGCGACATGCTTGCCGATCGCATTTGCTTTCTCCTGTGGGGTGATTAAAAGCCGATCGTCATCATTATCGACTCTGAGAGGTGGAACGGGTTTGGGATGAGTTTTCAGGACCTTGGCTACCTTCCAGAATGGTCTGGAGCGGTCGTCCAGATTCTGGACAACACAACTTTCATTTCGGAGTGAGTCCATTCTGGTAGTAATCTGCCTGTTCAGATCGGCCATTTCACGTTTTTTGCCCAGATCTCCAGTCCTCTGAAACTGGCGTATACGAACATTTCTCAGGCGAATCAAAAGTTGGGTGTGGGAATCAATGGCAATAAACTTACCCCTCACAGGAACTCGTCGGACGCACGCCTCGTCAGCTACGGTTATGGCTTGGTGGAGTCCTTCCAACGCTCGGTTGATGTCCTCCACGGTGTTAAGCGGTGGGTTGTCGATGATGTGTCTGTCTACCACGCGTCCAAACTGGGCCCAGTTTACGCGGTGGTAGTCCTTGTGCAGACTTGGAGCAGGGGCCACGTTGTAGCCCAGTTCAGCCACCACCGGTTGGTGGTCGGAGCTGAGTTCGTTCAAGGCTACCGGCTTGGACAAGCTGGTATTTGACAGGAACAGGTCTAGCGTCGATGGGTTGCCCGCCGGTGAGATGAATGTTGTACGGAGTACAGCCCATGCTGTGAGTGGTCGAACAGGAAACGGCCGTTCTGGTTCTGCTGGTAGTTCCACCAGGCCATGGCGAGCATTTAGATCTCCTCCGACTACGAAGCGGGAACCGGTACGGGTGATGGTGGACAGGTCCTCCTTGAATTTAGCCGCTAGTCCACTGCTGGCGGCACACTGTCGTGGGCAGTAGACGGCGATGAACTGGACGTATCCAGTCGACGACTTCACCTCCACACCAAGGGCCTCGATGATAGAGGTGTGGATATGGGACAGAGTGTAGTATTTTATTCCTTTTTTGACGACGATCGCAACACCACCCCCCTAGAGCTGGTGCGATCAAGCCGAATAATGTTGTGGTCAGGCAACCAGAATCTGTCGCCGGACTTTAGATGGGTCTCGGTTAGAAGGCCCACGTCGATGCTGTGCTTGCGGAGGAAGTCGGCAAGCTCAATCTCTTTTGCTCTTACAGAGCAAGCATTCCAGGTGACGATAGTTAGCGGTTTAGACGCCATACTGGATGATGAACTTACCGAGCACTTGGATCTGTTCGGGCTTATTGCGGTACTTACGAAGAGCACCGGACATGTTGACGAAAATTTCCATTAGTTCATCCGCTGAGAACAGATCGGGGTTGTTGTTTTGCGCTGTTGGTTGTCTCCATAGTCCAGGGGGGATGGAGAGCTTTGGCCAGCAGATTCACCAGAAGTTGCTTGCTCGGAATGCACCCGCGAGTTCGCTTGCCTTTGCTGAGGAGCACGAAGAGGCGGGAAATCCTCCGTCCGAAATGCCGGGACTTTGTCCTTCTTGCGTCCTGGTTGGTTATTAGTTGCCACCTGTTTTCGGATGCGTTTGAAGTCCTCGCGTTTGAAGCACTGTCTGTCAGAACCTTGATGTGCACCACCACAGTTGGCGCATTTTAACGCCACGGCTCCATCCGCAGGGCAGCCAGAAGTGGCGTGTTCGTGAGCGCAGTTGCTGCAGCGTGGCTTGATGTTGCAGTTGCGAGTACCGTGTCCAAAGTTCAGACATTGTTGGCACTGGGTCACATTGCGATGGCCTCCACGGTACGGCTCCCATCGTACGATGATGGAGTACATTGAGCGAATAGCCTGCAGCGCATTCAGCGTCACCGATCCCTTCTGGAAGTGCACCAGGAAAAGACAATCCAGGTACGTCTTCACGTTTTCGTCTCTCCTCGTCATCCGAAAGACAGCGGTTGGGGTTAGCTTGTACCGGTCCTTGAGTGCTTCTTCGATCGCCTTGGGATCAACATTCGGTAGACCCCTGATGACTACCTTGAAGGGCTTCTCACCGGGGATGTCGTGCGTGAAGTATTCCGGATTGGAATCCTTCAGAAATTTGACGGCAATTTCGTATTCCGCTTTCGTCCGGAGCATCACCTTAGTGCCGATCCTGCTGATCTTGTACTCAGCTGCGATGGCCAGCGATGCGAAATCGCCAATGAGCGTCTTGAGAGGCACTACCTTCACCACCAGTGGAGGAAGCTTGACTTTCGCCGCACTCGGGCCGGCAGAATTCTCGGTTTCGACGGTGTCGCCGAAATCACCAATGTTGCTAGCGTTCGTCGCGGTAACATCGTCGCGTCCGCTCGTATCATCGGACTGTCCTTGATTCTTCTTCCTCTTTTTCGTCCGCTTCACCGGGACTGAGTTGGTAATCCCAACATCGGTGGGAAGAGTAGCGTACCTATTCTTCTTTTCCGCTAGCGCTGTCTTCCCATCACACGAAGCGACCGACACTACGCGATTAAACTGCGAATGTTTGGAACAAACTAGGAACTTTCGAACAACTCGACAGAGCGAGCAAATACCGAACTGTACTGCTTGACGTTCAAGCAGAGAATCCTAATGCCATCAGTACAGATGTAAACATCACATAAATAAGAGATGAAGACTGAAACCAAAAGTGCCAATCGAGCCGTCAAACGCGGTTCTAATCGAGCAATGTTAATAAACACGAACGCTTCACGAGGAAAAGCGTGGGAAATATTGAGATGGAGGTTGAAATTTAATGGACGTAAACAAACTTTTCATGTAATATTAAGTGCTCCGAGACTGAAAAGTTCGTTCCTCGACGAAAAGTACGTTTGATTGGGCCATATTTCGCGTCTGTTATAACTCAAATTTATGTCAAAATTTACGCTCGAATATGTCACTCTCAGAGCACATAAATTTACATGATTGTTTTCTGTATGAAATGTTTAAATCGTCAATCAAGTCAGGCCTATCAAAGCAATATTTTGAAAAACAGGAACTGCACCCGGCGCTACTAATAGTTTTCCGCTATCCGATGCCACATATAAATCTAAATCGTAATTGAAATGTAGCTGAAATATAATAAATCAGTTTAAAATCAACGACAATTCAATTATCAATATGGTAGATTAATTACGCTAGATAACCGAAAGTTTCTCGTCACGCAGGAAACCGACACAATTGAAAACACTTAAAAAAAACTCCTATTGTGTCATGTTTTATTCGGTGTTTTTTTTTAACAGAAGAATGCCGTACGTTTCAATACAATTTTTCAAATAATTACCGATACGGTCAAAAAAGATTTCTTTTTACCGTGACGCTGAAGCAGACGACAGTCCTGGGGCCAAACAGCTTTTGATTTTTGAGTAAATTTTGAGGAACTCAAAGTAACTCGTGCTGCTCAATGTTCAATACAACCAGCAACTCAGCAACTTGATTTGTGTGGTCATGCTTAAAGTGTCATGCAAACGAATAACAAACTGTTGGAACGAATGAATAGTTGAAATTCATCTGTTCTTAGATTAAAAATCACTTCTGGTTGCTGGTCTATTTTAGAAGTAATACCAAATTAGATTAAGTATTGATCATATGTGACGCTCGACTCGACTTACATAATAGGGCTCATAATTGAAATTGTCCGTTTTGTTTAGAACATTTTCTGCACCTCTTCTACTATCGCTAATTACACAGCAGAAAATTATAACGAGCTGGGGTTACAATATGTACTACATATTGTGTTTGTAGTAATAATTAATAATTTAACTTTCGAAATGGCTTAAAGGAGAAAAATGGGCTTGTGCAGCTGATTTTTGCCTTTATAAGTTGTTTTCAGCTAAAACTGTTGAAAACTGCTAGGAAGTAAATGTAAAATTTGTATAATACTCATGAACTCCATAATTTATCGCTGACAGATCACAACTTGTTGCTGCTTTTTACTCAAATCAGTCGCTCAAATTAAAAGTCACTTGAAGTAAATACAAAATTGCGGGTTGCCAAACCTTGCAGACAAAATAACTTAGTTGGCAGTGCAACCAGATTTACTGTTATTATTCAGGCGTCTCTTATTAAACATCGTCTCTGAGATTTCCATTCCGGCATGGCAAGGTGGTTTTAGTAAGAAAACTGACCACTTCTTCCGGTGCCTACGGATGTATTCAGCAGTTAGCGGAAATGGAGGTAAAATGCCCACACTTAAAAAATTCCACACATTTTTGTTGACGAATTTCCCAGAGTTGCGACCTATCACAATCACGATCGCCAAACAGCTGATGGTTGTAACGCTTTGTACATTCCTATCAATGTGCTCATCGAAGCTCTCTCCATGACCATCCATCAAGTTGACGCAAGAAGTAAAAAGAAACTGGTGAATGTCGTCTTCTGTTGTGATCCATCACCGATCTGGTCCACGATGGGAAATACATAGGTGCCACAGTCGGAAGAAGTGTTAGTTTGTTTACATAAATGAACCATGCCCATTTTGTTATGGCATGTTTGCTATAAGAAATGCGCCTCGTGTTTATTAGCGAATTTCACATCAAAGATTGATTAATTGAGTAGGAAATCAGTTTGGCACGGCATTTGTGACCAGCATACACCTTCCGGTAGTATGAAACAGGTCAAAAACTGTTCAAATCCGCAGATAAAAATTTTTGTTTTGAATTTCTGTATAGCAAAATAGTGAACTTTTCGTGAACATTAACGGCAAAGAACTCACCAACACTGGGAGACTGTGAGTTCCTTCCCACCTGTCATTTACCATCGTGGATCTGGTCATTCCCGACAATCACGACACTCATCTGTGCTCGTATTGAAGCAGTTGCTGCTTTGCTTGCTTATGTGAGTGTGTTGGTGAGTGAGCCCAACTGCTTCCGTTTCATGTTGCCTGCTTTGTTTGTAACTCACACAGTCGCGCCTGCCGAGACGAACTTGGAATACGTAGGCATTGTTTTCATTTTCTTCTGTCGTTTCGCTTTTTCTCATGATCGTACTGCAGAAGTCGTTTTCGTTGTGTTTTTCATCATCAGCAGCGAGTGTAACGTTTTGCTTGTGAGCAGCGACCATTACTGGTGATTGTTGTTTGCCACGGCTCTAACTCTTACTGCGTGAAAAAACGATCTGTCAGCGATAGTCGGTTGATGCGAATACGAGTGTCACGTGAGTGTCATGATATTTTGCATCACTGGAATTTCAATTGATTTTCATGTGATCACACATGGCTTTTATGTGTACACATATTAAGTATGTGTCCGACAAATAGATATCATTTGTTGATCAAATTGCAAAAAATCATACAAACAATCTACTTGTTGACAAGCTGGCGACAAATTGGTGCCATACGTTGATCTTTAAACGTTCTATGCCAATGGAAATATAAAGCTGTTTAATGAAAGTCATTCGAAATTTATAAAATTAAAAAAAAAAACCATTTTGGCATAAAACTATTCAAGAAACGCTATTTCTTAAAATAGTTGGAAAATCTGAACACTAACAAAATCAACGAAAAAATAGTAGTTATTTTCAATATTACTTAGGCCTATTCTGCGTGGTGTGTGAGGTGAGCAGACTCCCTGTCACTAGCGTAGGGACAATTATCACCTCTGGTGAGGTGACTGTCCATTTTATTTGCATGGAGACACACCAAGCGGTAGTAAGCGTCATTACCTGTCACCCCATCAGGCCTGGGTTCAATCCCAGTCGGCGCCGCCGAGATGTTCTCAGTTGTACACACCAACAGCTAATTTGTTAATAACTTTTCACCCAGTTATTGAAAATTGATTTTCTTTAAAGTAATTGATAGATTAGGATCATAACTTACTATAGATATGCAAATAATAGGTAAATATTAACATTTGAATCAACACCAATGAATTGTTCGCTTAAGGTCCGAGATGTGCAGCGAGCATTTCTCACTTAATTTTTTATAACGCAAAAAACAAATACAGTTTATTAATAGAATTAAAATCTACTTTTTCTTATGTATCTATTACAAGCTTAAACTTTATTATATCTACTGCTTCAAACAGAACTATGTTTTGTCGACTGTGTGCAAAGTTATTAGCAAATGAGCATTTCGTGACCAAAACTGTGTATGCCAAGCATGTCGGAAGGAAAGTAAAGAGGAAAAAAATTGAGATTCACCTCTCCTGAGGTAACATTTGTCACTTCACTATCACTTCACTGTCACCCAGCGTTGCCAGATTGTTTTAAAGCTTATCGGTATCAAAGGTATTAAAAAATCGGTATTTATCGGTGTTTACTATTTAATAAATTTTATATTTTTGCCGTTTTTGAATTCCAAAATTTAACGATGGTGATGACTGGGACTTTAGGGGATTTTTTTTCAATACCCTCCACTAACCCTCACACCAAGGAGCTCGCACAGAGAGCCCCCTGGTAATGGACACTTACTAAAAAAAAAAACAAAGAAAACGCGGAGAAAAAACTTCAATTAAAAACAATGTGAATCCCAGTGGAACATTCCTTTGAAGGGATTCACTTACTCAACAGAAAATTCTAAATAATTTAAAGAGTAATAACGTTTGTTGCTTAACATAAAAAATTGAACTTATTAAACTATACTAAAATTAATGATGCAGGAAAAAAATAGCAGGAGCCAGAAAAACCTACATATGCAGATGGTAGACACTTTTAGAGAATATATTCATTTTCGTTCATAATTATATACTGCTTCAGCTTGCTTTTAAAGAGAATTTTGTTAATTATTGCTTTCAAGTCGATGGGAAGTATATTGAACTTTAATGGACCGTAGATTGTGATGCGACCTAGACCCAAGTTCGTGCATGCTCTGCTTCTCAGTAACTCATTAGTGTGTCTAGTTCTCTGAAGGTTAAGGAAATTACGGTTATGTAACGTGTAGTGCACATACAAAATTGTTTGAGAATCGCGCAAGCCTAGAATGGGGATAATTCTGGGGCATGAACTAGTTTAAAGCAAAACTGTTGAGAATAAGGGAGGTAAATTAAAGATTACTTTCACACATCTATTTTGCAACGTTTGATTTTTTTTAAGTTTTGATTTAGCAGCATGACCCCAAACGCTGATTAGGTATTGAAGTATGGAATGAATACACGCGTAATAAAATCACAGCAATGATTCATTGGGCACAAAACAGCGTACTCTTCTCATGAGGCCACATAAAAATGAAACTTTGCTAGATACATGCTTTAAGTGAGTGTCCCATAAAAGACAAGAATCTAAGTGCAACCCTAAGTATTTAAATGATTCAACTTTTTCAATGCACAAATTTCCGACGCATGGCTCGGGGTATTGCGAGATTTTTTTCCGTGACGAGTGGAAAACCATGTACTTTGTTTTCGTCAGATTCAGAGAAAGACGATTGCCGTTAAAATATTCTATAAGACTCGCCAGATCTGATTCGATGTCATTAACAATGGATTGTATACAAGAACGAGGATAGAATAAAGCCGTGTCGTCTGCAAAAAGTCTTGGTGTTCCAAGAAGTTTTAAATTTCCCAAATCGTTGATATATATCAAAACCAGCAAAGGACCTTTGTTACTTCGTTGAGGAACTCCAATATTAACTGGGCGTGAGCTACTACAAACACCATTTATTGCTACAAATTGTTTTCGATCTGAGAGATAGCTTTTTATCAAATCGTTGGCAACTCCTCTAATTCCGTATCGATCAAGTTTCTTCAGAAGAATTTCGTGGTTAATGGTATCAAATGCTTTTTTTTAGATCGATGAATAAGCCCCCAACAATCTTTTTTTTCGGTCAACATCACAGATCAACGCATCAATAAGCTCGGTAATAGCAGTCATTGTTCCGTACTGGAATTTATACAGAACATTATTAGAACACACAAAGTTTAGAAACCGGCTAGTTAATTTTTTTTCCAAAATTATATTAAGAACTGACAGGGTTGAAATTGGTCGATAGTTAGAAGGGTCATGAGTGTCGACAAATTTAAACACTGGCGTGACTTTAGCGATTTTTAAAACATTAGGATAAGATCCAGTTACTATTATGCTATTGAAGAGCTTGGCAATAATCTTAGAGAGTGGACCAAAGTTAGCTTTCATCAAATCTGTCGGAAGATTATCATACCCTCTGCTTTTCCTAACATCAAGCTGACTTATTAAGATGCTAACTTCGTTCGTGCGAGCGGGTCTCAGGAAAATCGAATTATTAACACACTTTACAGGTTTCAAAAAATCAAAATTGTTCTTTGAAAGTTTTTCGGCCAAACTGTTGCCAATGCCAGAAAAAAGCTTTTGAAAACTTCAGCAACATCGTGATCTAACTCCAAGATTATCCCATCAGCTCGTTATTTTATTTGTTCACTCTTTATTGCGACCAAAAATTTCATTCAGCTTTTTCCACACATTGGAATGACTAGAGCTATTGAGTATGTTTTCATAATATTCTTTTTTGCACCGTTGCTTAGCAGTTTTCACTTTTTTTGAAACATGAACCAGCATTTCACGAACATGCACATCATTAGGATTGCTTTTGACTTTTTCGAGGTAATTATTCATTATTTGGATCCGCCGCCAAATGCTATTTGCCATCCAAGGACAATGCTCACCTTTTACTCTGACAATTTTAGTGAATGATCTGGTGCACTCAGTTAACAGTTTATTATAGGTTGCAATCAGAATATTTAGAGTAGCTTCAACATCACGAGTAATTTGAAGATTATTCAAAAACATAGAAAATTTATGTTGGAACTTAACACGATCGATAGAGTTCATTCTCAGTTCTTGTTGCCTCTTTCCATTACTCAGGGGGAGAGACGAAATAACAGGAAGATGGTCGCTAATATCACTGAAAATAGTGTAATTCTGCAGATTCACAGCAAGTTCGATCGGGCAAATAAAATGATCTAAAATATTGTTGCTTGCTGGACGTGTTGGAAAAGTATTGGTGCTTACATAGCCGTAAGATTCTAATAAATTTTTGTATCTAACTACTACGTTATTGTTTTGCAGATTAATTGGGACATTTGCATCACCAACAATGAAAAAAGGTTTAGACGGAGTAGCACTAGATAGCCAGCCTTCTTAAATATTCTGAAACTCGTTGTAATCAAACGAAGGTGGGCGATAAGTACCAATAACGTTACATAACATATGGCCCCGGAACTTGATCTCTAAATGGACGTAATGCAGGCCATTGATTGTTTGACTGTCTATCAATTTGTTATCCAAAGAACTTTTTACAAATACAGCTAAACCACCTGAAGATGTATCACGGCATGAGAAACATGCGCGATAGCCTGGAATATTGTAAATACTGCTATTCTCCTTCTTCATCCAAGTTTCTTCGACAACAATAACATCATTATCCATTTTACATTCATTCACAAAATAAATCACCTCATCAAATTTTTCAAAATCATTTATCTCTCTAACATTCCACTCAATTCTATTCAAACGATTAGCGCCATCCACATCGCATTTTTTATTAAAATCATGCAAATTATCATAATATTTATACAAAATCGTAATCGGTGTAGAATCCATTTTACTCACATAGAAACATAACAGAAATCAAAAACAAAGAGCGAAAATTGATATTAATGTGTATTTTTCTTCCGCTTGGGCGAAGGAGATTCATTCTCACGTGCAGGTTTCATAAAAAGACTTTTGACACGGCTAAGATCTACTCTGTTTTTTACCAATTCTGGTTTGCTATTGTCATCTTTCTTAGCCAATATGACGCCACCACTACCCACCCAAACGTACTTTATATTCAGCAGTTCTTGGGAATCTCTAAGATCTTTGAGTAATTCAAGAGCAAACGGAGTTAGTTCATCACGCAAGGTCACGTTCATTGCTCTTCCGTTAACAATGAATTTTGCATCAATCACAGTCGACAATAATTTTCCAAATTGTTTTTTCTTGTTTAACACTACCTCTTTCGAATCCTTATCACGGAAAACAATTCTGATAGGAACCAGAGCATTACTAGTTTTGCTATATAGAAACATCCGCTCAGCAGATGCCACAAGTCCAGAACATTCACTCAGCCCTAAACACAGGAGTAGTTTTCCAATTAACTGGGACACATTTTCATCGGGAGTGGTTGGGATGCCCCATTAGACTGATGCAAAATTTGACTTTTTCGCTCCACAGTGCTTAAATGGTTTCAAATCGGGTATTGATTAGCCTCCAAATGTTACAACTCATTTGGTTAGAAACAGACTTCGCACAAACCATTTGAAGTTTACATGTAAATTACTATGGGAAATCTCAACTTTTTGTTCATTGCCTTCTAGTCTTTTTCTATATTGAGCTGCGAAACAGTTCGATAGCTATTCTTATAGAAAATTTTCTCAGCTACAACTTTGCTGAAAATCGTTTCTATGTAAAACGAGACAGAAAAAAGTTATTAATTATTTAAGAGATTGGTAAACTTATGACATGATCAAGCAGCTGCTTTGTAGGCAACACTGTATTTTGCAGTGTGACATAGTAGCCATGATTTTTGTGTCCTATTCAACGCCCCAGAAACACCTATGTTGCCTGCTGATCAGTTGATTGAGCATGATCATAAGACATCAGTGCATTGAACCATTGATAACTTTCGTTACTTTGAATTTAATCAAAAAATGGTCTTCAGCAAAGTTGTAGCTGGGAAAATTTTCTACAAGAACAGTTGAAAGTTTTTGAAGAAAACCGATATGGTGAATTATAAGATAGACATGAACAAAACTCTTGGTTTTACCATAGTAATTCCCATACAAACTTCAAATGGTTTGTGCCATCTCAGTTTCTCACCAAATGGGTTCAAATTTTGAGAGGTTAGTCAGGATCAGATTAGGAATCGTTTAAGTATTGTGGAGCGAAAATTTCAAATTTTGCATCACTCTAATGCCCCATACTACTGCATTTTTACATAAATTGCTTTGTTTTACGGCTTTCTTAGTCTTAAAACAGTCTTAATTTTTTTTAATTTGATTTTTAAAATTATCGTTGTCCTCAAGCGGCGATGAAAATTGGGAGAAAATAGTTTTTTTTTTAAATATCATTAAATTAAACCAAAATATGATAAATCAGCCACAACAACGACTAAACTATTGACAATAACGACGAACAATATTTTAACTTGAAAAAGGCCACAACCCATGGCCGAAATGTCCATCAGATTACATCGTAGTCGTGGCAGTGTTTGAAGACTGAGAAAGCCGTTAATCAAAGCATAATTTTAACTTTTGTACAATGATCGGAAAATTCCGGAAGATAACTCCGGGGAATGTTTGATTTAGCTCCTGAACGAAGCCGAAAAAAACATGCAGAGAAAGACGAAAGAAGCTCTCCTGGCTGAAGTTTTGAGGGAAGTTCTAAGAAAAGTTGGAAAAACATCCGGAAAACTTCCAAGACACGAATTGAGAAACTTGTGGCGAAAATTTAAATAAACTATCGGAAAAAATCGGATGTCACACAAAAAAAAAAAACCTTTGGCTTATGATCAAACTTCCAGAAGAAGACGAAAGAAATTTCTGGGAGAATTAAATGAACTTCCTCGAGAAGACGAGGCAGAAACTTCCTGAGGTAGATTGGAAGAAACATCTTATGAAAGTTGGAAGCCAGAGCGCTTACGGAACAGTCGAAAGAAGCAAATAGATTCCTTGGGGATGTTCTAATGATCCAGAAAATTTTCCTGATATTCATAAAACATCCCTGAAGACTCCGCAATTTCCCTGAAGTTTTCGGAACATTTCTGAACTGCACTTAGGAATATTCCATAATTCCTCGAAATTCCTTAAAAGTTCATGTAATTTTCCTGAAATTAGGGGCTGTTTAGGAGTTCTCTGGTCATCCTCGAAGAGCTCGGAACTTCCCTGATTATAATAAGACTACCAGAATATCTCTAATCATCTTTGAAGGTCTCTGGACTTTTTTGAAGATTAAGAAATCTCGTAAGTGCTCTCACAATTTGCTTGAATTTATTTTAACATCCGGATGGGAAGTTCAGTGATCTTCCCATTTTTTTTAATTTTTAAAAGCTATCGACACTGCCATTAAAAAGCATAGAACTTCCCATAAAATGTTTTCACAATGTTCCAATGTTCATGTAACTTCCATCACGTTTCCTAAATTTGCATGAGCCCTTCAGGACGTTGCTGAAGTTTTCGGAAATTGCCTGAGTTTCTCGGAACTCCTTTATAATTTCAGCAATTTAAAGCTTCACTAAAGTTACTGAAAACCATTGATTTTCCCTGAAGTTCTTTGGACTTTTGAAGTTTCCGCTGGACTTTACTGAAATTCCCGGGTTTTCGAATTTTAACAGAAGTCAATGAAACTGTCTTTAATTTATCGAAACTTACACAAAAGTCTGGACTTTTCTGAAGTTTCAGAACTTCTTAAATGTGCCTACAGCTATTGTGGATCCGCAATAAAAATCTGATAGCATCCTTGAAGCTCCGGGAAACATGAAAAAAAAAAACTGGCGGGAGAAGATGAAAGAATCATTCGAGCGAAGGGTGAAGAAGCTTCCAAGGTAAGGTGGAAGAAAACTCCAGGGAAAGTTGGATGAAACTTCAAGAAGTTAATGTTTAAAACATATTTCTCGATTCCCTAGGAATTACCGGAAAGAGCCTTCGACTATTTCTCGATTGATGGGTGCCACAAACGATGAGGAAATGCAAACATTAGTCGAAAGAGTTTCAAGCATAAGGCATCTTTAGAGATGATTGTTTAGAATTTTGAAGGCTCAACAAATATTGGGTATTCAAAAAGATACAAGTCTCTCACAAATTATTTCTCCAAAATTCGAGCGCGGACAGGCAATAATAATTTTGATTATACAAAAAAACGGTATAAACCGGTATAAAATCTTAAAAATCGGTATTCTGAGGAACCTTATCTGTGTATCGGTATCTAGTTCGGAAATCGGTATAAATACCGATAAATCGGTATATCTGGCAACGCTGCTGTCACCTCACCTTACACGCCGCGCATAATTGCCTTAATATTTGTTACTCTAATGGCAGTAAGCTCAAACTCGGATCAGCTTTTAATACCGGCCATGATTGAAGGATCTGCCAAATGTTTGTTAATGATCGTATTGATTAACAGCGACGTCGACATCTTAACAGCTTGACATTCGTGATCAGGATTTTATCCAAGGATAATACTGGTTAAAAATTTAAAATTTCCTTAAACAAATCAATTGTTAGATGGCATTGCACTTACATATTGATTCTCTTTGTGGATTAAACGGGAATCTTTCTTATAATGGGCATTTTCCTACCATTTCCCCTACTTGAAGACGGTGCTCGGCAGACACTTTCCCAAAAAATGGGTGGGCTTTTGTGCGGCATGCAACTTAATGTTATTTGTCGATACGACAAACGACGTTCAAAACATGCATTCTCTTCTGAACAACTGATTTATCAATGACTAAACATAACTTACCATTTGGCTTCTGGTACTGATATCCTTTTCGTTTTTCCTGTTTAGCTTTTAATATTTTGTAAACGGTTCCACCATATGCTTCTCCTGGAGCGAATCGGTCCGAGGCTACAGCTGAAACATTCACAATTATAAAATTTACAACATGCTCTGCATCATCGTTTTAATTTAAAGATCTCACCATCTCTCGATGGTTGTGGAGGATACACAGCTTGGCTGTTGCTGGGATAAACAATGTATTTTGGTAGTTTGTACGAATTCTGGAAGCTGCTGGTTCCAAAATTTACAGGCTTCGTGAGCAATCCATCGAAAATATTTCGATAGGCTCCACCATCACTCATGGTGCGGCTAGTTCCAGCACTGGAATTAGATCCAAATGTTATCAGTCATATCCTTCTCAATCTTTCGCCATGGTTCACTAACCTTTCATCAGACCTATTGCCCATCGGGGAGTATCCTTGACTGGAAACGTTGCCGTATGCGCTGATCTGTACTATTCCGGCCTCTACATGACTTGACAGCAGCACACCCAATAGCAGTCCACTCAAAGGCAATCTCACTTTCATTCTTCGTCTCATCCGGACAGTGGACAATTCTTAATGCTTATAGGCCTAATAGTTCACTTCTCACTTCCAGAACGTACTACAATTCATTGTCTTTCACTATGCTATATGAACCGATTGGAAGGTCAGACCCGTCGGCACATGCGAAATGCGTCCGATCAGTATGTCACTTTAAAATTTAATGCTCGATTGCGGCTGGGATGCTGCTCAAGAAGAACCTTTCATTCGGCCCCAGCTAGGCTATAATCTGGGTGATCTAGATAGAGGGAGAAATTTCGTTTTCACGCCGTCAGAAAGGTGCTAAGTATCACCGCATTTGACGCCGTGCAAAGAGTGCGCCGTGGTGGTTGTTCTCACTTTCTAAAGTTTGTTGAGCTAGATTTCCCACCAACGAAGACAGTACGGTTTTGCTAACTTTGCCTTGGACTTCTTCACTCTCTTGATAATTTACGATCGGTCTTAAAGCAATGGAACGTGTTATGATCGAAGGGGGTATGAGAAAGAGAATTGGAGGAGGACAACATGCTGCATTCCCTTGATACCCAGATACACTGGAGTCGCTTTTTACGCGGTTTTTTTTTACACGGTTTTTTTTTACGCGGTTTTTTTTTACGCGGATTTCGGAATTTACGCGGTTTTTTTTTACGCGGATTCCGGAATTTACGCGGTTTTTTTTTACGCGGATTTTGGTTTTTTTTTTACGCGGATTTCAGAATTTACGCGGTATATCGCTTTTTACGCGGTTTTTTCTTACACGGTCTTTTTTTACTCGGTTTTTTTTTACGCGGATTTCGGAATTTACGCGGTTTTTTTTACGCGGATTCCGGAATTTACGCGGTTTTTTTTTACGCGGTTTTTTTTTACGCGGGACGTATCACCCGCGTAAAAAGCGACTCCAGTGTAATGTTGCGGTGCTTGACAGGTATTTCTCTAGGGGGGGAGTAACTTATAGGAGCAGCACTTACCGTCAAGTGAATCTTTGAAAAATCATCCACCTCCGAAGGAGAAAGATCAGCATTGATCGAATAGTAGGTAGTTGAGATTTAGGTACGAAAATTAGTAAGTTCTTTGGTAAATAACACTGTTTTTCTACGTTTATGTCATAATGGTTTATTGGTATAATCAGTCAATGCAGTGCTCAGTAAACATCTTTCACGAGTTTGCTGTCATCGATAACGGGAGATCAACAGAATCCGTTCGAAAAATGTCTAGTGACCAATTGTTGCCCATTCTCATGGGTTTTACCGAAGTAGGTATCTCAAGTCGACCCGCTATCTTATGTATTTCTCTTTGAAATCGTCGATCTGTTTCATCACGAATTGTGTCATCACATCCGCCTTGTGGGCTGCCTGTTCGTTCGTCATGAATTGCATGTCCTGTAGTGACCTTGATACTGCTACGTTGCTGCCGATATATTTGTTGGGATAGTTGACCTTGGGAGAAAATTTAAATTGTGAACAAATTGCTGCGCCTGGTTGGTCTGGATTATCTTCAAACTCACCACATGTCTCCCGATGCCACGTAGAATCAGAATCAGAAGATAGAAGGAGAAGTAAATGGTCGCCCACAGCGGGGTGTACCACAGAAATCGACTAATGTAGTAGTAGTGGTAGTTGTAGTTTTTGGGTGGTGGTGGTGGTGGTGGTGGTGGAGGTGCCGGAGTCGTTGGTGGTGGTTCGTCGTGGTGGTGATCATGGTCATGGTCATAGTGGTGATCGTGGTCGTGGTCGTGATCGAAGACGTACTCCGGGAAGTGATCGTGAGGATGGTTGTACTCATATCCAGGGAAGTTGAAAGGAATGTTCATGGAAGGACCGCTCATTGGCGGGCCGGGTGGCATGCCCATCATCATGTCCTTCAGTCCTGGGCTTTGAGGATCGGATGGTGGTAGATAGGCAGTGTATGGAGAATCTGGACCCATGGGGATCGTTCCGATCGTATCGTCGGAGGTGTTTGATGAGCTTGGTGGGCCTGATTCCATGGAATCAGCCGACATTCCGGATGGAGGAGGAAGATAGGAGTCGTTGGGTCCGGTCGGTGGAGGAAGATAGCTTGTGAGTCCGTTCATTTGAAAATAGTCGTCCATTGGTTGAGGATGGTAGTGAGAATGAATATTTGGCGGAAATGGAAATAGTTCAGCTGAAGGTATGGGTTGGTTTGATGGGGGTGAGTCGTTGAACCGAGTTTCACCATTCGCTGGTGGAGGAGGGTAATGAGACTGAATGTTTGGCATGTACTGCATTGCTGGAGAAGCATCTGGCGGTGATTCAGCAGGCAAAATGGTCAATGGATTGCTGGGGCTCGCTGAGGTTGTTGGTGGAAGAGGAGTTGGTCCTGCTATTAAGGGTGGAAGTTGAGGGGGCGTGATGGGAGCAGGTGGAGGTGGAGGTGCAGGTGGAGCCGACAGTGGTGATGGATTTGTTTTGGACCCCTCTAATGAGGCATCTGAAATAATGAAAAAAGAAACAGTTTTAAACTTTCGGAAATCACGCTACTTTACTAAGTAGGGTAGGAAAATCGAAAATTGCTGGCGTATGGAAGCTAAAATGAAGGAGAAAGTAATTGAGCATGGTTCATTACAATGTTTTTTTTTTTAAGAATATCGAGTGGTTCCGAACTACAAATCGATGATGTGTCATGATTTTCAAGGCATATTTTAAATCGAAAAATGATAGCGGGGCAAAACGCCTGTTTCATGGTACAATATGGTCAAGACGCACGACACCAATTTTCAAAACATATCACAATTTTGCAATTCCTGTCGTGGGGTTCTACAGAGCCGCTCTATCCGCTGTTTCATCGACGATCAGCAGCAACAACAAATGCAACCCCCCTCGCTTGCTTCGTTGCCAGATCAGGTTCGGCAACTGCATGAGCTAAGTAAAAAAGTCGACAATTTCTCTGCTAAGCCACAACGCAACCCGTCACTGAGTGCTACACCAGTTTGGCCCAAGCCGGGTGCAGAACGCCGTCGTGAAGACCGGCCTGATATTGACGTGCCAACCGTAAATGGAACGAAAACAATTGACTTGAGTGGTCTTTCCGTTCCCTCTATTGCTCCTAGTGCACCTCCGGAGAAATTCTGGCTATATCTTTCTCGCCTGAACCCGCTCATCACTGATAACGACGTGCAGAGTATTGTGTCACACTGCTTGAGCTTAACTGAACCTGTCGATGTGGTGCGTTTGGTTCCCAGAGGCAAAGTCGTATCCAGTATGACATTTGTGTCATTCAAGATCGGTTTGGATCCTTGTTTGAAAGATGCTGCACTCGATCCGGATTCCTGGCCTGCCGGATTACAGTTTCGCGAGTTTATTGATTCGGCAAAAAACTAGCGTACTACGTTTCTCCAGCTGTTGACACCATCGCCACAACTTCATCGGATCCGGAACACCCTAAAACAGGCACTAAGGAAGCTCCCGAGCCCCCCGACCCAGTCGCGCTTGCTGCTTACATCCGCCATCGTCATCGTCCCGGTCCTGTGGTCGGTGGTGGTATCGGCCTGCAACTCCAGGCGAGTATAATTGCGATTTCGAACTTTCGGTAACTGATTTCCCTTCAACTTCCAATTCGCGTAGTGGCATCTTGAGTGGTCTCCGGATTTACTACCAAAATGTGCGTGGGTTGCGGACTAAAATCGACCCGTTTTTCCTGGCTGTTTCGGAGGCTGAGTAAGATTTGATTGTTCTGACAGAAACGGCTGGATGACCGGATTTACTCACCGCAGCTGTTTGGATCGCATTATTCCGTCTTCAGAACCGACCGCTCTCCCCTAAACAGTCAAAAATTGCGTGGTGGTGGTGTTCTGATTGCCGTCACAACGAAACTGACCAGCTATGTAAGTACCTCGCCCATTTCAAGTCTGCTAGAGCAAATCTGGATTGTTGTGGATCTGTCAAGAACCAAGCTCAGTGTAGGCGCAGTGTACCTACCACCCGACCGAAAAAACGACTGCACGATCATCCATGAGCACGTTAATTCGTTGGGCTCGATTTCGTCTCAATTGTGGCCCAATTCTCCCGCTCTCCTATTTGGCGACTACAACCAAGCTGGTTTACAGTGGCGTTTCTCTGACAGTGGCACACCATTCATTTATCCTCTGCTATCGCATATGCCGGTTGCTTGCTGTGAACTTCTGGAGGGATTCATGGGTTCACTCAGGCGAACATTTTTCCCAACCGTAATGGACGTTTGTTAGATCTTGTTCTGGCAAATGACTCAGCATTACCAGACACTTCTGTTTCTCTACCGGTCGTGCCACTGATTGATCTAGATGCCGACCATCCCGCTCTCGTCGTGTCACTAAGTTTATCCACTCCAATTGAATATATATATCGTTTTCCGAGTGCTGCTTTCTGGACTTTCGCCGGGCCGATTGCATTGCATTGAACAATGCGCTTGCGGAAATAGATTGGCACTGTATCGAAACGGCCGCTAGTGTCAATGATGCTGTGGATTGTTTCAGCTCTGCGCTGGAAGAAGTTATTTTCCGCACTGTCCCAGCAAGACGTCCCCCGCAGAAGCCTCCATGGTCGAACCCACGCCTACGTAAACTAAAACGTCAGCGCTCCGCCGCACTCCGAAGGTACTGCAGCTCTCGCTCACCGTTCTACAAGCAACAGTTTAATTTCGCAAGTCGTCGCTATCGAAACTACAACCACTTCCTCTATAATCGGCACGTGAGACGCACGGAAGCGAACCTTCGGTCGAACCCGAAAGGTTTTTGGTCGTTTGTAAATTCAAAACGGAAAGAATCCGGGCTGCCTTGTTCCATGTTCCTCGGGGTTGATACGGCCTGCAGCGAAAGTGAAAAATGCAGCTTGTTTGCTCGTCAATTCAAACAAGTCTTCCACGATTTTTCCGCTTCACCGACACAGGTGTTGGTCGCAACCTCCGGGATGCCACGTGATGTTTTTAGTTTTGACATACCTCACATCACTGAAGACATGGTGATAGCCGCAACACGCAAAATGAAGAACTCATTCGCCGCTGGTCCTGTTGCTAATTATCGTGAGATTTCCTTCATGTGCGCCTGCTCTAAACTTTTCGAGATTATTGTAAATGATGCTCTGTTTATGTTCTGTAAAAATTATATCGATGCGGACCAACATGGTTTTTACCCCAAGCGATCGGTTTCCACGAACCTGGTGCAGTTTACCGCTGACTGTCTGCGAAGCTTGGATGTTGGATGGCAAGTTGATGCTGATGGACTTAAAAGCCGCTTTTGACAGGGTGGATCATGAAATCCTGCTAGCTAAGTTGGAGATACTAGGTGTCTCGTCTACGGCTGTGAAACGGTTCAGATCGTACTTAGTGAATCGCTCGGTACGAGTCAAGAACGGGTGGAACTTCTGCTTCTGATTCTGATCGGAGCGGGTTAGCGGCAATTCGCCCAAACAAAACCACATCGCGTGGCAAGCCCAGTAAGAGTTGGAAAAACGTTCTCGAGTGACAGAAGGAGTGGACGAACGCTCACATGAATCCGCATTGTTCGAAGTACCCCAGCAAATCACGAACGTGGGCGGCGTGGGTGAGCAAAACGTGCGCATTTGGAGGAAAAACGGAAATTTGATCCGCGTCAGTCACCCTACGTGGTTCCCGGAAAGTCGAAGTGTAACGGTGACGAACACCTCCGTCGAACGGACACGAGTTTCATACAGCAGATCCGCGAAGCAGTAACAAGGTCCCGTCGAGAGTAAGTTTATAATCCGTTTGCGCAAATTAACACAAAACAACAAAGCTCGTTGTACTCACAGGGCTTCACTGCGGATTCAGCCCTGTTAACGGGAAGATTGTCCGGGATCGCCGCGAGGTTGTTCGAACCCGGCAAGGTACCCGCCCCGAGCAAAGTCCAGCATCAAAATGACAGCAAATTGAAATCAAGTTTTGATATCAACATCAAACTGAAATCATAATTTGATTTTAGTTTCGCAATTCACAAATTTGATACAACGGCGCCGGTGATGTAGTGGTAAGCGTGATTACCTCTCACCCCAGCAGGCCTGGGTTCAATACCAGTCGGCGCCGCCGGGATGTTCTGAGGCATAACATCTCTGATCACGCCTTCCTTCGGATGGGAAGTAAAGCCGTTGGTCCCCGGTTCATGAGTCCAGGGTCCAGGTGTGGGAGCTGCCTTGCTGGCACGTCGGTAGCATTGGTGCTCAGCACGGAAAACAAGATCGACGGAAAAAACAAACCAAAGGAAAAAAAAAAAAACAAATTTGATACAAAATTTTGTTTTCATTTTGCTGTACACTTGTTCTTGAAAAATATGTTGTTGCGGGATTGTTTTCATTGCCTTAGCATAACATCAAATTGAATACTTGTTTTGTTATCAACAGGAAAAATGGATATCAAATTTAGTTTTCAGTTTGCTCTCACTGATAGCAGAAATAGTTTTCAATGTGATATCACAGGAAGATTTGTTTGCTTTCAATTTTGATATTTTAACCGTTAAAACGACCAAAACGACAGCAACCTGAGTAATCATTATTAGCGAAATCACAACATCAAATTTAGATTTCAATTTGATCTCAGACTTTGCTCGGGGCGCTAGACTGAGGAAAACATCCGTCCAACGGGTAGAAGCTTCTTCCACACGAGCACCAGGAAAGCAACGAGACCCAGTCAAGGGTAAGTTTGCCAAGTTTGATTGGCAACCGTCACTGACGAAAGCGAGCCAGGAAGGCTGCCGAGGACCGAACATAGTCGTCGTCGTCATCAGCGGAGGGAGTCAGCGGTGCACATTCCAGAGCGAGATCCACCAGTCGCGGTGGAAAGCGTAGCGGATACTGGCTGCGAATCAAGATTGAAGTGCTAGAGAACCCTGATCCGCGCCAAGGAGGCGTTTGCCACATCGAAGAGTTCGAGAATCGACGGGATGTCGGTACCACCACCTGGCAGGACTGTCACGACGGGTCGGCCTATGTATGAGCTTGTAGGTATGCGGGCGCACTTGGCCTGAAGTTAATAACATTTTGCACAAATTTCCGAAATCAAACAAAGCATATAAATAGTTTCGTTTCGTTTTCCATATATTTTTATATATACAGCCATTCCATAGCAAAACGATATAGTGGTTCTTAGAATTTCGTAAAAATTGAGAGTTTTGTTCCTTATTGCAAATTATTAGATCCTTATTTGTTTTATTTTGTCATAAGGGCTACCATTTCTACGTTAAGGTAGTCCAAAAAATTGATTTTTTTAAATGTTTTTTTTTTTTTATCAAAATAAATATTACTTTTGAACTACTGAACCGATTTCAAATTTCAAAATATCAAGTGAAAGGTATTTTAAAATTAATAATAATTTAAAAGTGATTTTGTATTTAAAAACATTGATTGTCTACAAACAATGAAAACCATTAAAAACATGTATAATTAGTGTTTTTCAAGACCAGCTCCAAAATTTTATGTATTATTATGTTTTTCCTAAAAAGTATTATAAATACCTTTCAGTTTCAGATATACTATACAGTATTTATATCTTCGGCATTTTTCATAAAATTTTACGATGTATAATTTTGCAGAAAACATTCCAAGCGATTCTCCTATTTTCTATACATTCCAAGGGGTAATCAACTCTGCACACTGTGCCGAAACGCAAATCGACAAGAATCACACAGAATACATTATTAAACGGCATCACTGTTTTTGCTGACGATTTTCCAAGGTTTCGCACTTTGTTAACAGTCACTGATCTTCGCTTCAGGATGAATTTAATAAATCTATCAGACTAGACGATCGTATCTCGGGTTAGAAGTCAAACCTATAGGACTTTGCACGGATTTCTACTGTAGCCAGTACTTCGTCTAATTCCCTGCAAGAGTTGTTAAAGTGTGGTGGTAAATAGCAGCGCCGAGATCATAACCAGCAACAGTAATAACTAGATCACCCTCAGGGTCATTCGCTTTTGCAACCAACGTGATTGCAACAATTACTTGTCGTTTCCGGTAGCGACAGTATTGGAAATCACGGTTTACTGCTGCTCCTACGACCATTGACAGTGCGTCAAACTCTGATGAGGGTGGTTCAAGCCTGGCCGCAGCTATTTCTTCTAACTTGGTAACGGAAGTTGTTACTTCACACATATTCTTACTCACGGCTGTTGTAAAGGTCAAGGATAGATGGGGCAAGAGTGCTCTTGGATTCTGGATCACAGACTAATCTAATGACTGAACGTCTCTTGTCAGTTACTGAAGCTACCACGAAGCGACAAGAAAGTCGAGATAAGTGGAATCGGACGATCACGACGGCAAATCGCTCACGAAGTCTCGACGGTCATCAGTTCTCGCACACGGGAATATTCTTTGCCGATGGAATTCTTGGTTATGGCGCAGGTCACCGACGACCAGCCTTCTACATCTCTCCCACTGGCGAATTGGAAGCCCCCACCAGAGATGCAGCTAGCTGATCCTGAATTTTTCCTCTCTGGTCCTATTGATATAGTCCTCGGTTCACAGTTCTTCTACGATTTCCATCTTCTAGACGGTGGCCGGATACAAATACGTTAACTCGAAAACACGCTGGCAGTGTTTGTCAGCACGGTATTTGGATGGGTAGCTGCGGGAGAATCGGAATGTACTGGTAACTTGTCAAAGGTCAGTTGTCACTTAGCGATGGTGGATCCGTTGGACAAAGCCATTGAAAAATTCTGGGCCATGGAAGAGTTGACGGAAAAAAAACACCACGCTCGCAGGAGGAACAAGACTGCGAACTTCATTTTCAACACACTGTTACTCGAGACGAAAAGGGACGATATGTGGTTCGCTACCCAAAACGCATCGGGTTCGAACATCTGAATGGTGAATCGAAATGTACAGCAATGCGGCGACTTCATCAGCTGGAGCGGCGTTTAGGACGAGTTCCTAATGTTCGGAAGCGTTACCATGGATACTTGGATTTGGGACATATGAAGCTCGTTGGCTCTATCGAAGACATCGGCAAGGAAACACGCACAGTCTGTTATCTGCCTCATCACCCAGTATTTAAGGAGTCCAGCTCAACGACAAAGTTACGTGTAGTCTTTGATGGTTCAGCAAAAACATCTACAAACTACTCTCTTAATGATGCCTTACTGACTGGGCCAGTCATTCAAGACGATCTGCTGGATCTTATGCTTTGATTCCGTAACATTGCATCGCGTTGGTTGCTGATGTAGAAAAAATGTACCGGCAGATCCGTGTGCATCCCGATGATACCCCGTTTCAATCGTTTATTTGGCGTTTCGATCCCTTCGGACCCATCCAAATCTACGAATTACAAACCGTAACATACGGTCTTTCAGCGTCATCATTCCTCGCTACGCGTGTCCTGAAGAAGTTGGCGGAAGACTATGAAAGCAGGTGTGAGTATGCAGCAAACGCGATAGCGGAGGACGTCTATATGGACGACTTCCTGTCTGGTGCGGACTCTGTTGAAAACGCGAAACGACTGCAAAAGAACGTGCTAGAGCTGATGTCGGAAGGTGGACTACAGCTGCGTAAATGGAATTCCAACCGACCGGATGTTTTCGACGGCCTACTAACTAAAAACAATTGTGAACTATCAACACTTCGCCTTGAATCGGAGAAGAAGATCAAAACTCTGGGAGTAGCGTGGGACTTGGAACCAGACCAGTTCAACATTGAAGTTCAGGGAATAACGAAAGATGAACAATGGACGAAGAGGAAAGTTTTCTCGGCAATTGCTCAGCGCTATGATCCACTTGGGCTCGTTTCTCCAGTAGTTGCCTGGGCGAAAATCCATATGCAACATCTCTGATTGACTTGCATCGATTGGGATGATCCTGTACCAGAAGAGATTTATGCCAGGTGGGAGGAATTTTACACGCAGCTACCCTCGTTAAAATCTTTCAAGGTGCCCCGCCATATTTTCGCTGACAATACCAATGGAATCCAGTTCCATATCTTCAGTGACGCATCTGAGGTAGGATACGGGGCTTGTGCTTACGCTGACAAACACGGCCAAGTCAAAACCGTACTGATCTCCTCGAAATCCCGTGTGGCACCACTCAAACGGCTTAGCTTGCCTCGTTTAGAGCTCTGTGCGGCACTTTTAGCAGCTAAACTCTATGCTCGTATCTCTGCAGCCTTGCATATGGAAGGCACTCCTTGCTGGTTTTGGGTCGGATTCGACAGTTACGCTACATTGGACACGAGCTCCACCAAACAACAGACCTTCATTGGGAATCGCTCTGCAGAAATCCAGCGTCTTACTCACGGACATAAATGGAGCTATGTCAAGGGAGTTGACAATCCGGCAGATTACGTTTCGCGTGGCAAGCTTCCTGAAGACTTTGTAGCAATTGCTGTTTGGCGTTATGGTCCAGCTCGGCTTCTGAAAAACGAAGAAGATTGACCTAAACAAGTTTCTCATGAAGCTCCCTCAGATAATGTGCTGGAAAAAAAGGAAGACTGTTATGGTTACACATCACATTCTTCCAGAAGATTCTTTGTTTTATCGATACTCAGCATTCTGGAAGTTGGTACGAGTAGCAGCATATGTTCGTCGTTTCATTAACCGTTGCCGCTGTAAAGAAGATTTGCCGAAAGAAGCAGCCAAGCAAGATCTAGTGAAAGTTGTGCAGCATCAATTCTTCTCAGAGGAAATCAAGATGCTGAAGAAGAAGCGGCTCATTTCCTCACAGTCATCACTGAAAAATCTTCATCTCGATCTCGACGCAAATAGTATCCTTCACGTTGGTGGCAGGCTTCAACTGTCCGATGAAAATTATTAAGCCAAACACCCAATGATCTTACCTAGCAAGCACCCCCTCACTCGATTAATTGCAGAGCATTATCATACATTGTCGCATCACTCTGGTCCTCGTATGACGTTAGCTTCCATGCGTCAAGAATTCTGGCCCCTTCGTGGAAAAAATCTTACCAATTTCATTTGCCGCAAATGCCAAATCTGTTTTCGCCACCGCCCTGTACCTATCAAACAGCCCATCGGCCAACTACCCAAGACCCGTACCAGCCCTAGTCAACCATTCACTATAACTGGTGTTGACTACTGCGGTCCCATCTATATGAAACCCGTTCATCGTCGTGCAGCTCCCCAAAAAGCGTTCATAGCAGTCTTCATCTGCTTTTCCACCAAGGCCGTCCATTTAGAAATAGTGTGTGACTTGTCCACGGATGCCTTTATCGCCACCTTACGTCGCTTTGTCGCTAGCCGTGGACTCCTCACTGAGATACACTCCGATAATGGGACCAATTTCCAAGGAGCAAAGAACACGTTAGCAGCACTACACCGAATGCTCAATGATAAACATGACCAGGAGAGGATTGTCAATGAATGTAGTCGTAGAGGGATCAAGTGGATATTTATTCCACCTAGGGCACCAAATTTCGGTGGGCTTTGGGAAGCCGCCGTCAAAACCGCTAAAACTTCGCTGTGTAAAACTCTAGGAAACGCAAAATTGTCCTATGAGGACTACGCAACTATCCTTACTCAAGTGGAAGCCAATATGAACTCTCGCCCTCTAACTCCACTTTCCGAGGATCCTGATGAACTCGATGTCCTGACTCCGGGACATTTCATAACTGGAACATCCTTCGCAGCGTTACCGGATCCAGACTATTCTAACGTTCCCGTAAATCGCTTAAAGCACTACCAGCAATTACAACAGTTCGTTGAGCAACATTGGATGCGATGGAAGAAAGAATATTTGACCGAAATCAACAGTCAGCGAAGAAAATCTTCATCACCGGTCGATATTGTGGTTGGCCAACTAGTACTCCTGCAGGAGGATAGTAAGCCGTCTGTCGTCTGGCCGCTTGCGAGAATTGCGAGAGGTTATTTAATATGACATTGCTCATTTTGCCACTTTTTTGGGAGAATATGTTCAACTGCAGGTGACGTAGGTGAGTTATTTAGTGCTCAAATTTCCTAATTTAGTGGAGATTCATCCTTATTTAATTGAGCGTATTATTTACTGTTGCCCTTTTTGCCATTTTCACCGCTCACATTCAAATTATAAAAAGAAGCTTTTTATTTGTTTATTGCCTTTTTCTTCATTTCTTTTCTATTGTAACTTGTGCTTTGTTAATTAGGGTACGTATATATTTAAGTCATAAATAAACCAATTCAAATAACACACTTTTACGTGGATATATGTGGGTTACTGGGTGATCCCAAGTCACGAGCTACATTATGTTCATATTCCATTGTACTACCCATAATCGCATATCAGTCCCATCTTTGCTTGATTTCCTATCCATATGGGACTGATATGCGATTATGGGCAGTGTAGTCCTAATAGCTACATTTACATATTTTAAAATATTTATACCAATGGGTTATTAGTTAGGTAGGTTCCGATTCTGCACGTTGTAGTTTCATTTTGATACCTGTGATCTTTACATGTTTACCTAATGATTGTGAGTATAGAACGGGATTAGTTTTTTGAAAAGTCGAAATACATTTTAAAATTTTAAAATAAAAAAAAAAAAACATAAACTAAATACGTGCCAGGTTTGAAAAGAATATTTTCGAACCTGGAAGCGTGTATGTAATACCAATATCCATTTGATACCGGTGATGCATACATGCGGGGCTTATTGTAAGTGAAAGTAACCTCGGAATGGGCGTGACTCTCCAGACATTCTGAAATGGGTTGCTGGATCTGCAATAGAGCTATCACCGTCTAACTCCTGGACTAAAGCTGTCTACAATGACCATAAATGCGACATTGTAGAGAGAGTTCTTCCATAATAACACTGCCGGTTGGTTTTTGAAAAGTCTTTAGTGGGATTGACTCTGTTACTGTGTATTGTTCCCAAAGTTCTGTGAAAAGCTATCCTGAATCGGATACAGGAGAAGATCGACGCGATTCTCCGACGGCAGCAGGCAGGATTCCGTGCCGGAAGATCTTGTGTGGACCATATTGTCACGCTCCGCATCATCCTGGAGCAGGTCAATGAATTCCAAGAGTCCCTTTATTTGGTATTCATTGACTACGAAAAAGCTTTCGACCGTCTCAATCACGAGAATCTGTGGGGCACCCTGAGACGCAAGGGAGTCCCGGATAAAATCGTCAACCTCATCGAAGCGCAGTATGAGGCTTTCACGTGCAGAGTTCTGCATAACGGAGCCTTGTCCGACCCTATCCGGGTAGTCGCTGGTGTGAGACAAGGATGCATACTATCACCGCTACTTTTTCTCATCGTAATCGACGAGATCATGGTAGGTGCAATTGACCGTGTACCGAACCGTGGGCTGCTTTGGCAGCCTATCACCACGGAGCATCTCAACGACTTCGATTTGGCTGATGATGTTGCTCTACTAGCACAACGGCGCTTTGATATGCAGAGTAAGCTCAATGACCTAGCCAAACGCTCCTCTGCGGCGGGTCTCACCATCAACGTCAACAAGACCAAATCTTTGGATATCAACACGGGCAACCCTTCCAACTTTACGGTAGCGGGGAAAGCAGTGGAGAAAGTCGAAAATTTTCAATATCTTGGCAGCCAAATAGCGTCGGACGGCGGGACCAAGAGTGACATAGGTGCACGAATCAAGAAGGCTAGGGCTGCCTTTGCGAGTTTACGAAACGTATGGAGATCCAACCAGATAAGTCAACGCACCAAAATCCAAATTTTCAACTCGAACGTGAAATCTGTGTTGTTATACGAGACGTGGTGTGTATCAGTGGAGAACACTCAAAAGCTGCAGGTGTTCATCAACCGATGCCTGCGGTATATAATTCGTGCCTGGTGGCCTCACAACTGGATCTCGAATGCCGAGCTCCATCGTCGATGTCATCAGAAGCCGATAGCAACAGAAATCCGAGAGCGAAAGTGGAGGTAGGTCGGCCACACACTTCGACGGGGCGGAAACGAAATCTGCAAGCAAGCGCTGTATTGGAATCCGTCCGGCAGGACATCGCAGACCCAGGGGCTCATGGTGGTGGAGCATCAATAAGGAAATTAAGCAAGTCGATAGGAATCTGACCTGGGCCCAGGTCAAGGCAAAAGCGAGCAGCCGCCCAGGATGGAAGTCTTTCACGTTGGCGCTTTGCACCGCTGGTGATGCACAGGACTCTTAACCCTCCGTTACTCGCGCTGTTGTACTTTGTACAACACACATGAGTTTTCCATTGCCATTTTGTTGCTGAGTTACCGATCGATCTGAAACCAACGAGTATTCCTCAAAAAACTTGTTTTGCTAAACATTGATTACAGTAAACAGCTAAAAAATGCGGATAATAGGGAAAATGTAAATGGAAACCGCGTAAACTGTGACCATACTACGTGGGATTTGACTTAATTGATTACAACATGGAATATATTGAGATCCTGACCCGATAGAAAGTTACTGTCTCCTACAAAGTTGTTCAGAAGATCATTGCCTTGTCGCTGGCGGACAGTAGTTCAGATTTTTCTCACTACGTAGCCCTAGTATACATGTAAAACTCTCGTATGTGATAAATCTCGAGATCCTGGCCAGATAGAAAGTTACTGTCTTTCACAAACTTTTCAAGAGGTCAAAGCCTATTGCTTGGTGCTCAATAGATCAGAATTTGCTTACTACGCGACGCTAGTATACACGTGAAATTCTCATATAAAATATCTCGAGTTCCCAACCAGATAGAAGGGTACTGTCTTCGGCATAGTTGTTCAGGAGGTCCAGGCTTTTTCACAGAGTTTTCTCACTTTGCGGCGCTACTATACATATGAAACTCTTGCATATAAAGTATCTCTAGATCCTGACCAGATACAAAGTAAATGTATTCGACAAAGTTTTTCAGGAAGTCAAGATCTTTTTGTTGGGTGGCAATAGTTCAGAATTTTCTCACTATGCGGCGCTGAAATACGTGCCTTTCTCGCACATTCAATAGCTCGAGATCTTGATCAGCTAGAAAGTTACTCTGTTCGGCAAAGTGGTTCAGGAGGTCAAGGTCTTTTGGCTGATGAACAGTGGTTCAGAATTTTCTCACTGCGCTGCGCTAGTATACACGTGTAATCCTCATATATGCTACAACTCGAGATCCCGAACAGCTAGAAAATTACTGTCTTCGGCAAAGTTGTTTAGGAGATCAAAGCTTTTTTTGCTGGTGAACAGTAAATAGTTCATAATATTTTCGGTATTCGGCGCTAGTGTGCATGTAAAATATTTGTATATGCTATAGTTTAAGGTCAGGAAGTAACTGTCATTGTCAAAGTTGTACATGCGGTGTTGTTCTTCCGGATCGTGAACATGCAAATGTGTTTTGTTCTAAGTTCTCTCAGTTTTACGTCCAATTTTTGATCTCCTTAGGTTGTTTGAATGGTATGAATGGTACAGCATAAGTGTTCTACTACTACTTTTAATTTCAATTTTTTTTCAAGTCAATTATGAGAAAATCAATCATGATTCTTCAGAGTAAATTTTGAAAAATAATGTAACTTTAGGTGAACCTTTGGTATACAAAATTTGAAAATGATATTGAGCAATTTGCCTCTTCGTATTTCCATTCAAAATCTTTCAAATGTTCTAAAAAGAACGAACATTGGACGTTTTTAGGGGGTGTCCTTAAACTTATGATCGGGAGTGTACGGTTTTATAAATTTCTCCATTCAACTGAGCAAAAGTGCCTCACTCTCTGAGTTAGTCTCGTTGTCCGTGCACACGTAAATGCAGGGATTTTTTTTGTTCTAGACCTTATCGAAATTAGCCTAAAATGAAAGGGAGACTCTAAACATTTATTTGGTGGAAGTTTCAGCGATATTGACCTTTTAAGATAATGTTTTCCATCTGAGATACGTGTTATCACTAATTTATCAGAGGTATACAAGTGGAAGACTCACCCCGATTTATGTATCCACAAATCTGCATGAAAATCTTCGCCAGTAAAAGAAATCCAGAATATATTTGTCTTATCCCACTTAGGCTGATGTAAATTGTATTTTTATTTTATGATATTTGATATGCGAGAATTGCCCGCCAAGTTTTGAGTAATTTCTGAACTACTGTTCATCAGCCAAAAGATCTTTATCTCCTTAACAGCTTTGCCAAACACAGTAAATTTCTAGCTGTTCAGGATATCGAGAAAATTTCACGTATATACTAGCGCCGCTTAGGATCTCTAAACAAACCACATGCGAGAATTTCACGTGTATTCTAGCGCTACGTAGTGAGAACATGTTGAACTACTGTCCAATAGCGAAAAATATATGATCAGAATCTCGAGATATTTTACATGCGAGAATTTCGCGCGTATACTAACGCCACGTAGTGTGCACATTTTGAACTAATGTGTACCAAGCAATAGGCATTGGGGGAGGTAGCTCATCGATTCTTCCGGTTCGCCTCCTAGCATCGTGCTATTGGCGTCTTGCAGTGAAACTTTTCCAAGCTTTCGCCACCTACATTTCGAAGTGATAACTACTAGAAGGAGGATAGTTTCCAAATTCTCCAAGTAAAACAGACGATTATTGGGGCAAATCGGTACATAAAGAAAAACTAATAATTTCCGATGGAATCTTTTGCTTGAATCGTGTAAGAAAACGTGTTTGCAAATTAACTGTTACTATTTCGGTATGGATCGGAGATGTTTTCATGGAAAATTATGCATAAGAAGTTCGCACCCACAGGTAGAGGTTACCTCCTGCGCAGCTGCATTTTTCAAAAATGGTGAATATGTGCGATTTCCTCTAGGATGAAAGTGGAAATTAGGTGAATTTACTTAGGAAAGATTGTATCAAACTGGTGATTATGGAGAAATGGACGGAAATTTTCAATAAATGTTCATTTTGGCCTTTTTTTAGGTAAACATATTGATATTCACAATTTTCGACGGAAAACGCAACGGAACTTGATTTACTCAACACGCACCATGCTATAAAATGGTGCTCGATGGTTTATAAAGTGATAACAAGATGACAAATCTTCTTTATTTTGAGTAATTGAGCAATTTACTTCTGTTTACATCATATGTACGATGCAGCATTGATGGAGCTGTGAAATGAAATGAATATACTTATGAAAATTCATCTGGAAAAGTCAAAGATGCACATCAGTCTGATCGTGAAAACATTTTCTTCTTCAATTCAAATGTTATATTGGAAGGATTTTACGCAGGCTTGATGAAAATTATGATTTAATGCTAATTTTCACGAATTTTATATGCAGTCTGTCAACATTATCATCATCATGCAGTGGCGACATCTGCGACGAGCTTTTACGGCAATCTTCCAATAAGGTACCAGGCGATAACCAGGGTAGTTGATCGATAGCTCGATGACGTCATTTCGTTGGCGTCTGCAATGGGAAATTCTCATAGCAGGCGTTGACGATGGGACGCTGTCGAGTTGTTGAATAGCAACACCGATTACCTGTCGATCTGCCAAATTTGGAAAGACGTCTGCATTGAATTGTCTCATATAATAATATTCCGCCCACTATATCACAAGAAATTGCGAGTAGCTGAGTGGAATGGAGATAAGTTAAGCATTGGGTACAGGACCAAGTTTCCCCTGGGTGGTGCCAGAAGATGAGCGCAATAGAATCATCAAGTTGCCATAAGGCACGTAATGAGACTATTGCATGGCTGGGTAGTCAAAGTCTTCCATTCGTTAGTCATTTAAGGTGGATTAGAACAGGTTTAGGTTTAGGGTGGGCGTTGGCCAGATTTGGATTCCTAAATAGGACCTAGATTATTTAATACACTAGTAACCTCAACTTCTGCCACAATGTTTCATTGTGACTAATAAACACTCAAAGGGTAAAATATCAAATTTGCGGTAAATTTGAAAAAAGGGAACTTGGAGTGTAGAGCGCACTGCCCACTGGACGATTCTGAAGCCTGACCAAGTGAGTGGGTTACGGGTTTACTTGATTGTACGTCATTTCCAAGTTATATATAGATACATTCATACCATTGGCATGGCATTTTGTATTTGAGATAAGACAGAGACAGGATGCGGAGGGCCCGCTCAGGGGGAGCGTAACCCATGTCATGGCTTCCATTTATTAAATAGTTCAGATAGGCTGGAAATGATAGGTTCATGGTGAAAAAATGTACCATATGGTGCCCGTTTACTGATCAACATTAGATTCAAATCGTCAGGCCCTGCCCTGGAATAAGGGGATTGACGATGATTTGTCAAGTTTCATTTTGCATTTGCATATAATTAATTATATGATTTGAGTAGTAGCTATACTGAAGATCCGAGAGATGTCGCCCCTTCAGTGGTAGGAAAATCATTTTTGCAGTATGGAGAATATCAGAAAATCCACGATTGGTGACTAAACATGCTTTCACAGAAGGAAACAAATAAACGAGTGTTTACCTTATCACCATAGTAATGTACTCGTTCAATTTTTGTGCATCTAAAACTGCCCATAAAGACGATAATGAATAAAAACTGAAAATTTTCATGCATTTCCAAATGGTTTCCTACCATTCCCATACATTCGAAAGTGAATGGCCCTCTGGATGTGGATGATGTCAAAAACAACAAAACATGATTAATTGTAAGTTTAGGTTTGCTTTTGTAATTGTAAGATAGATAGTTTGCCTCAATTGAAACATTGAGTTGTATAAACTTGACGAACCATACCTCTAAAATAGTAGTAGTTACAGTGCCGCATTATCTAACAACCACTGCCTGCAACTAATGTTGGAGGGGTCGGCAGGGCTGATTACGGATCAAAACTAACATAACTCTAACACTGAAATAATCCCGAAACTAACGCTCATTCATTGCACTTTGAGTCATAAAGTAGTTTTATTTATTTTCCTACTAATCTATCTACACACTTAGTTTTTTCTACCGAGCTCGGCTGTGTGGGTCTCGAAGGGAAGGGGGTTTCGCTGAGATCTCGGCGGGAGTGACATTTGATTGAGGTCTCGGATAATGCCTTTTCTTATAATCTGCCTACGTTTCTTTTCTTTGTTATCTACTTTATCCCCGTTTTATTTTTCTGCTCTTCTTTCCTCTTCTCTTCTTTTGTTTTGTTTGTTTACATATAACTAATACTAATACCTCCTTGTTTTCTCTCTAATTTGTCTACTATGTCCCACCATCACGATGAGAGATGAGCTACCGTACATGGTACACGCTCATATACACAATCCCAAAATAGTATGCTGCAAGTAAGTATATCACATTGGCAACTAAAGACCAGAAACAAAAGCCGATAACGCTGAAGATAATGAGCTGTGGTGATTTATATGACTATATAGTATTATTTATTTATACTAACCTAAACACAACGTGGGGTGACCCAAATCCAAACGATCACTAACCAAAATAATAGACTTACCTTTTTTTTCAGCAGGTGTAATTTCGTGTAGTTCTGTTTCTCTCTTTTCAGCAAAACAACAACAAAAAAAACCTCTATAACTCTTCTCCATTCTTTTAATCTCCTACTATCCCCTATAAATGTATCGGAAACTAGTGGGACTGTCTGTGCAAACAGAAACACGCCTGCTAGTGGAAGAAGATCGTTATGCTATACGGTCTAGCATAGGCCTACGGCCAGGTTTCAGTAGGTACAAACTCGCTTAACGACAGATTGGTTTACAGTGGTCGACCAGAGTGTGTGCTGATAAATTACAAAATTAAAATTACATCATTATTTCATACATCAGCTTGAGTTACGTTGATCGATATTACATTTTTTTATGCTGTGCACTACACCACCGGAGGCAGCAAAGTTCAACAATCCATCGTTGCTTATGCCTTTGTTGTGGTTTGGAACCAGTTTTGCGAGTTAGGCGACGATTGTGCGTATTTCTCGCGTAACTTTTGAAAAGGGCCTATTTATAGCCTGAACAATACGGAAAGAGCAAATTGATACATTGAACGTCGCGTGAAAGTGGAACTTAATGAAGGCCTAAGTACTTTTTCGTAGTTTTTAGTTTTCGGATTTGAAAGATCGTCGGTTACAGTGACCTGCTTACTGAGCAGAAAAGCGCGGTCCCAGGTCCTTACATATCAAAGAGATTTATGGTAAAATCGCTTGTGTATCGTGTATTTTGCGAAACTCGTTGTTGTCGTTGGTTCCGGTTTTGAATGGATACAAAAATTTGAGCAACGGTATTATGTGATATGAGGGGCTCGGTGGCCTTAGAGCAACCGTTTTTGCTTACTGAGCAGAACATCATGAGTCTAATCTCAGGCTCATCCACATTCAAGATTCGTCAATCGTTTTATTTGTTAATATGACTACATGGTAATAACAGCAACTCGGTGATTAAAAAGGTGCTCGTCTGCCTAGTGGCAAACGTTTTTGCTTACTGAGCAGAAGACCGTGGGTTTAGTCCCAAGCTCCTTCGCGTTATATGATCGTTAGGACATCAATTCAGCTTATCGTTTACCAAAACGAACCCTGCTGCAAACCCAACCCTCTTATCCAACATCCCAGTGATTCCTCGTGGAAGTGCAGAGGTGTTCTTGGCTTCCATCAACGCGAGTGTCATGTCAACACAATCCTTCCCATTCCTTTCTTGACCTGTGTTCGGGCGCGGCCGGCGCTGGTATTGCCTAATTTAAGATCACCAGTTTTTACACATTGAGGATGATTGCTAGTCCCAAGCATCGTCTACTGGTTCTCTGTGTAATTACAGCTGATCTGGCAATAACAGAGTAGCAACCGTGGGCGGTCAATCAAGCTCAAGCTCAAGCTCAAGCTCAGGATCTCGAGCTATTGTATAAACGAAAATTGCACGTGTATACTAGCACCACGTAGTGAGAATTTTCTGAACTACTCAACCAACGAAAAGATCTTTACTTCCTAAAAAAACTTTGCCGAAGACAGTAACTTTCTATCTGGTCAGAATCTTGAGATATTTTATATGAGAATTTCATGTGTATACTAGCGCCGCGTATGGAGAAAAATTTGAACTATTGTGCACCAAGAAATAGGTTTTGATCTCATCAACAACTTTGTCGACGACAGTAACTTTCTACCTGGTCATGATCTCGAGATATATCACATACGATAATTCCACATGTATTCTAGCGCTACGTAGTGAAAAAATTCTGAACTACTCTCCACCAGCAAAAAGGTTATGATCTATAGAAAAACTTTGCCGAAGACAGTAACTTTCTATCTGGTCAGGATCTCGAGATTTTCCATGTTGTAACCAATTAAGTCAAATCTCACGTAGTACGGACACCGTTTACGCGGTTTCAATTCACATTTTCTCTGTGATCCGCATTTTTGTGGGTTAACTGTGATAAAAGTTTAGCTTGATTAGTTAGATTTTTGTGGGTTAACTGTGATAAAAGTTTAGCTTGATTAGTTAAAAACAAGTTTTTAAGGAATACCCGTTGGTTTCATATCGATTGGTAGCTCGGCTGCAAAATGGCAATGGAAAACTCACACTGTTGTACAAAGTACAATGCGCGAGTACTCGTGTTACTAAAGTTGGCGCGAGTGACGGAGGGTTAAGTAAGTAAGTAAAAACTCTGATAAAGACTGCACATTGTAGACGAAATACGTATTCTTCATGGATACACAAATTAATTAAGTGGAATTAAATGGAAAATAACCTTTTTGTTTTTTGTTTTTTTTTTTCAAATATATGGTTTTTTCTCAATCTATATTGGGCCATTATTTATATAATTTTAATTTTAATTTCAGTCAACCTTCTCTATGACAGTCGTTAATGAATTTATTCGTATGCTTCAAATTGATTTTCTTGCTAAAATGTGAATGTAACAAGATAGGGAACGAAAAACTATGTTTTTGGCCCAATGTCACCCTCGCTGACGGTAACAAATAGTGAAATTTTGAGTATTCTCATGCACACAATTGATTTAAATTCAGCTGAGGACGTAGCCCAAGTAACATTGCAAGTTTTATCAAGGTTTTAAAGCGTTCTGCAAGTCCAATTTATGGTCAACAGAACCCTCATAAAACCAAAATTGTTGCTTGGGAGATGCTTATTTACTGTGATGGATTAATAGATTTATTTAGCATAACCCATTTAATTTCGTTCTAAATTTTGCTGCAAATAAAACATGCACATGTTCGTCACTGACTGTATTGTCACATGGCATCCATTGAAGATCCCTTTCGTTCCGCGATGGTGACGAAAGCTGTTTTGTTAATATCGTCGTGTACGGTCGAGATTTTGCAGCACTGCACTGAGCAACTAATTAATCAATCACTAAACATAGCTTACCATTGGGCTTCTGGTACTGATATCCTTTTCGTTTTTCCTGTTTAGCTTTAAGTATTTTGAAAACGATTCCACCATATGCTTCTCCTGGGGTGAATCGGTCCGAGGCCACCGCTGAAACATTCGCAATGAAAAAAAAATCAACTTGCTCTGCATCATCATCTCAATGTGAAGATCTCACCATCCTTTGATGGTCGTTGAGGATACACAACTTGGATGTTGCTGGGATAATTAATGTATTTTGGTAGTTTAAACGAATTCCCCATAGCTCCATAATATACAGGCTTCGTGAGTAATCCATCGAAAATATGTCGATAACCTCCGCTACTCATCGCTCGACCAGTCCCAACACTGAAATTATATCCACACGTTATCAGCTTCTCAATCTTCCGCCATGGTTCACTAACCTTTCATCAGAACTATTGTTCAATGAAGAATCTCCTTGCCTGGAAACGTCGCCGTATGCGCTGATCTGTACTATTCCGGCCTCTGCATGGATCACTAGCAGCACACCCAGAAGCAATCCGCTTAAAGTCAGACTCACTTTCATTCTTACCCTCTTCGTCTCCTTCGGACAGTGGGTAATTTTATCGCTAATGATTCACTTTTCACAACCAGAACGTATCACAATTCATCGTTTTTCACACCGATTGGAAATGTAAGACCCTTCGGAACTAGGTGATGCGTCCATTCAGTGTGTCACCAAAAAATTCAATGCCCTATTGCGGCCAGGATGCTGCAAAAGAACGAGGCTATTGTTTAGGAGATCCAGATGGAGGGAGAAAATTCACTTTCGCCGGAAAGGCGCAAAGCAGCACCGCACATAGTATGATGCTTTTGGTTGTTATTATCACTTTCTAAAGTTTGGTGATCTAGATATTCCAGTAACGGTCGAAATGGCATAGGACAAGTCTGTTTATTCTGATGTGCATACCTAGAGCTGCTTCATCGATCCTGTGCTGTTCGCCGATGCTTCAATAGGGAGGTATGAAATGTTTGATATTCGTGTCGGCTGCACGATGTGCTAATTAAGATGGAGATGTCTTCATTCAGTCCAAAAGCGAATTGAAAGTGGGTCACCACGATGCCACGGAATTCTGTGAATTTGTAGAACGTCACATAAATGCGGCATCGGCTGAATGAACTGGGCGATACAATTCGAGAGTGTGTTATTTGACTAGAAAGTTTAAGAGCTTGGGCGACTTATTAGCATGTTTCCGGTCTCTTACTTATCCATGTGAAGAGCTAGCGAGAAAAGTACAAGTTAAATTTTCGACCTGTGCTGGGCGTCAAATAAGTTGAATTGATTTACTTTATCCTGGTGTTCTTTCTGGAAAATATGCCTACTCTCAACTTGAACATTTGCATAATTGTTAATTGAGAGCGATTTCAAACAGAGACAATGGGCTGATGCATATGCTTAATATGTACAATATTTTCAACATGCGAAAAAAAACCCCAGACTGACGCACTGTTCACAGCGTGATTGGATGCTATACGCTTACGATTAGTGGGCCCCCGTTTCCATGGCATGATATTTTGGGTTTAATTTATGTACAAACTACGGCGGCTCGCTTTAAGATGCACTCACCTAAATAATGGCATTATGTTTGAGGAAGTTATCACTTTTTTTTTGCACTTGCTTACTCTACCTGCTATTTGCTATAAACAAACATGTAATTTTTTAGATAATAGATACCGCTAATCATGGTCCCTTACCGTTATCGAGACAAATAGCACACTCACAATAAGATGCAACAACTTGAGTGGGAAGAATTCAGTTTCATAGAATTCTCTACATCCTTTATCAATGGATAAAAAAGCACTTCTTCTGTGTAAGAATTTCCAGGAAATCAGTTGCGTTAGGTCTCATAGACAGCAGACGACAGCAAATACCTGTTTTTCCTTAAATCAGGGGAAACATGTCAGAAGGGTATAACTCGAAACGTAAACAATGACTTTGAACGTCGATTTCTCTTGAACGACCACACACCCACGAAATCTGACTACACCAGCTCATAGAACAAACATTTTGCTGTCAGATGATTTAGTTAGTTTGAGTGGGTGTGTTGTCATTCGTAAGAAACCGACGATCCAAGTCATTGTTTACGTTTCGAGTTAGACCCTTCTGATGTTTCCCCTGAAATTCACTATGATGGAAGACTGTACTGCCCACAAGGGGCTGGTCACTCCGCACAGTGTGCCAAAACAAGCTTGGGCACACCTGGGCACAGCCATTGGCACTGTTTAGTACCCATGGTTACAATTTTTCTGATCTTTAAAGTTACTGGCAACACTGAACTTTTTCTGCGCCTGCGCAGTGTCAAAATTTGTTATTGAAGTTGCCGCAAGATAATCAATTTGCTTCAAAACACAACCGTGAATCTGCACTCACCATGGATTCTCCTAAATTGAATGGTCAGCGCACATCCTGATGCCTGTCCGAAGAACTAGGTACATCATTTCGCGCCGGACTGCGTACAATCATTCCGACCTGGGAGGGAGAAACAGACTCGGAAAATGTGAATGTCAAGTGAAGCCAGAAATGAGCTGTCACAAACTGTCAGTGGGAGCCACCAGTACAAAACATCAATCAATGGGAAGTATTGATATCGAATATAAAATATTTTCTTGCTTGAAAACAATTTGCACTGCAAAATTTTCGTTTTTTAGTTGAGGAATCGGTATGTAATTTAGCTAAATTGTAGTGTATCAAGCATGTTATATCGTAAATTTGATAGTTTTCTCAAAATGGAGGGGGTTGTAGAGATATTCAGGTACGGTTACTCTAAATTTTCGGTTCGTGTCGGGTACGAGTATACGAAGAAAATATTTTTGAGTTCGGATCGAGTAAGGGGTATATTTGGGTACGGGTAGCATCTAGGGGCACGCAAAAACTTACCGTTAATTACAGAGGTCAGGTCGGTTTCGGGTTCTTGAAATTTCTATGAATTGGGTACGGGTTCGGTTCGGGTATTCAAATGTCTATATCTGACCATCTTTATGGGATTGTTTGTTAATGTGATGTATTGTTATTGGTAATCTCTAATCCTTGAGCCCGAATGAGTTCCTTCGTTACACGCTGTACCACAGACCGGTTCACTTTGTGGTTCGAACTTTTCCTATAAAACCAGATCGTTCCTGGCGACTTCCGGGTCTGAATCCTCTTCAGTGTTCTGTTCATCATTTTCATCTCCAATAGCAACCCATTCAGGCACCACAGCAGCAAAGTTTGCGTAGTTATGATCCAGAAGAGCCGGCGAAGAGTAGAGGGGACGGGATTTATTAAAGTCCAACAACCGGTCGCTCTCTTCCGGTTCGTCTTCAGGAGGTAGCAAGAAAGCTTCAATCGACGGAACGGCATCTTTTTTTTTCGTTTTCTTCCCATTTTTATCGACGCGGAAGCAGTCCTCTAAGAAATGGGCCTGCAAATAATTAAAAAAGATCATAGCAACATTGATAAAATGCAAAACACTTGTACCAACACTTACGCTACAGACTCGCGAGCTTGGTTTAATTTCGCCGGTTTCGGAATCCATCCGACAGAACTTAATCCATTGGGATCTTGTGATATAATCAGTAGGAAAGCGCAAAAAACCCAATCCAGGATAATTCCTGCTGTTCCGGCCGCAGTATTTCACCTGACACTTCATTTTGGCTGATTCACTACGAGTCTCTACAAGTGATTTTTCAACTCCAACTTTCCACAAGCATTAAGTCATCCGACGGTAACACGTAAAAACAGAGACACGAAAAACCGAAACCCCTCATTATGGGAACAAATTACTTGATAATTTTTATTTGCCAAGAATTTTCGTGCGCAATATTGTGATTGATTTATTAGATTTTGTGTGTAGTATTTGCTTCTCCCTCCCAGATTCCGACCACCCAGCATGAAGAAATCAGGGCAATAGATTGCATAGCAACACTCCGTTATCAGAATCGTTACACCGGTGACGGTACATTTCCTCCCAGAAAAAGAACAGCTGACAGCGGTATCGTGACTGGACCGAGGTTTCTGGCCACGACTACACGAACTAGCGATGCAGCTTCCACGGCTGCGGCTGCTTCTAATGCTGCTGGTCCATCTCCTGCAATATTCTTTTGACGAATTTTAGAGGAGACGGACCAGCAGCAGCAGTAGCATTAGAAGCAACTGCAGGCATGGGAGCTGCATCGCTAATTCGTGTAGCCTTGGCTCTAGCAATACACTACTTAGGTTATGTCTTGACGGACGTTGGACTGTGCCTTAAATTTAGCTTTGATATTGTTTCAATGTTTTCTCCCTTCAATAAGTGGATGTTATCAAGATCGAACTTCCGCCATGTAGTCTCGAATCGAATTGGAAAGGACGTGGGGGGTGTGTATGTGTAGTCTTGGATGGTGCTGACAATGACGATGATGATCGTTGATGGTGGGATGAGAGCTGACGAACGAGTTACGTCGTTGCTTTTACTTTCCTTCTAAGGACATGAACTCCATCTTACATTGGTTCATCGTGTTCGGATTTGAGACAGTCGCCCGTCATCGAAATGACGCTGCTGCCACGACGAAGGTTGACACGGCTGCTACCGAAATTGGGTTGCCAGGTGCTGGTGCCATGCACATGCCCATGTTTTCGATGTTCTCGAAAAACACAGCTTCATAATGAACGGGAATTGTGTGCCTTTGTGATCGATCGCGCTGTGGTTGCACTTCATGATGACGTTCACCGCCAGGGCCTACGCTCGGGAACTCGATCAATTCGAAGGTGGAACGTTCCGATTTCAGCGGGAACATCCACCTTTGCGACGGGTTGCAGTCTTTGGTGGTGAATGCAGTCAGCAGCAGATCCTCCGATATAACGGGTGGGGTATTGAAGTGGAGAATCTTGCTCGGTGGCAGAAAGCGATTTTTGCTGGCCTGGGTCAACGAAAGGAAGCGATTACTGCGTTCGACTGGTTCGACTGCGATGGCGTCTCCCATCTGGACCATGGCGGTACCCTCTTTGCTCTTCAGGAACTTTACCCTGACATTTCCGTACAGGCAGAACAGATTGAACAGCTTCTCGGTGTTGGCTGTGTTGTTATCAAGTCCGTAGACCATCATCACTGCGCTCTGTTACTGTGCCGGTTGAATGAAGTTGGCTGGTCCAGAAAAACATGATTCATCATGTTTGCAAGCAACAGAAGATTTAACGCTATCTGCGTTGTTTAATTTTTCTCCCGGTCCAGAAATTTGTGGCATCGCGAGTGATAATTTTAATTTTAGTTTAGTTACGCGGTGATGATGTTGGTTCACCCGCAACTATTTTTGAAAAAATTAAGTGTTTTCGAACGAAAGTGTACTATAAGTGCTTCTGAACGTGTTTCGCAGTTGGGTGTGGTGAAATTCGTGCATTCCCGTTTGATTTTGGAGATCCGTATCACAAAATTGCCCTCCGATTCCTTTTTTCCGTTCGACGACGACGGGTGTGCTTTCGCAAGAGTGACGTTTATTGGATCCGTTTCTTTGCACGGGTGTGTTTTTTTTGTAACTAGCGTAAGTGTGCCTGCGATTTGCATCGAGTGACGGAGATTGTGAGTAAGCTTAAGGATGCCTCGCTGGATACGCCCAAGACTGGACGGGTGGTAGCTGGTGGCCGTGAACGGTTCCTGGGGAAAGCACTAGATGCGAACCTCCTCCCAGATCACCATGGCAATACAGGAAGTATTACAATAAAGGTAATTGCTATTAGATATTTTGCAAACAGTGACAGATAGCGGACATGAAGAACCAGTGGAGGTGCCGGGCAAAGGTGTTTATCCTAGACAAATGGTAAGTTACAAATTCTCTGTTGTCGTTGTCGTAGGCGCCGTCGTAGTCGCTGTCGTAATCGCCCTCGTAGTCGTAGGCAGTACCGTTAGTATATTTAAAATTAAATTTACATTCCAAGTGAAATTCGAGAACGTAATTTCATTTGAATAGCTTGTTGAACCAGGTCTTAAAAAATCGTCACGTCGGTCATAGCTTGTTAAGATTGTCTGAACCATGCGTAAAGAGAAAATCGAAACATTGAACGTCACGTGAAAGTGGATCTCAATGAAGGTCTAAGTACTCTTTCGTAGCTTTTAGTTTTAGGATTTCAAAGATCGTCGGTTGCAGTGGCTTGCTTACTGAGGAGAAAAACATGGTCCCAGATCCTTTCATATTAAAAATCCATGGTAAGATCGCTTGTTTATCGTGTATTTTGTAAAACTTTTCGTTGTCGTCGGTGCCGGGTTTGAATAGTTATGAAAACTTGAGTAACGCTATAATGTGATATGAGAGCAACCGTTTTTGCTTACTGAGCAGAACATCATGAGTCTAATCTCAAGCTCATCCACATTCAAGATTCGTCAATGATCAAAAAGGAGCTCGTCTGCCTAGTGGCAAACGTTTTTGCCTACTGAGCAGAAGACCGTGGGTTCAATCCTAAGCTCCTTCGCGTTATACGATCGTTAGGACATCAATTCAGCTTATCGTTTACCAAAACGAACCCAACATCCCTGTTATTCCTCGTGGAAGTGCAGAGGACTCCTCGGTTTCCATCAAAGCGAGTGTCACGTCAACACATTCCTACCCTTTCCTTTCTTGACCTGTGTTCAGGCGCGGCTGGGGCTGGTATTGCCTAATTCGAGATCACCAGTTTTTGCACATTGAGGATGATTGCTAGTCCCAAGCATCGTCTATTGGTTCTCTGTGTAATTACAGCTGGACTGGCAATAACAGAGTAGCAACCGTGGGTGGTCAATCATGCTCATGCTCATGCTCATGAATGAAGTTGGCTGGTCCATTTCGGGTCAGTGGTGCGTCCTTCATCAGTCCGACGTGTGTTCCGGCCGGTGATGGTTTCCAGTTTTCCGACGGATGAAACTCGGGTGGTGAAAAATTCGGTGCAAATCCGTTTTTTCCCCGGCTCACAGAAGGGCTGGTTTAGGACCATGGTTAAGTAAAGATTGACGGCTGTTGTACGGGGTCGGCTTTCCGCCGAATATGGTAGGATCGTGTAGCAACGGGGCTAGTCCGTTGCAGGCATTCTTGGAGACGGCTGCTTCCAATGTGTAGTCCCAAATGAAGTCCGTGTCGTTTTTGTAAACATTGAAAAACAAAACAAAAACGAGAGCTGTTATGTGGACCGTACACGACTGTTTGCATTGACAAAAATCGTATTGTCAATAAATTCTATATTGACGTCAATACATCGGTATTGACAATATTTCTGTATTCACATCATCAATATTATTGTCAATACTTGTAAGTATTGACAATATTTCTAACCGTAAGGGGATCGCTTTACAATGCCGGGTTGCCAAAAAAGGCATCATTCACAAGCAAACAAAAGTCAGTTCAATGACTTCTTGGCACTGTCAGCACAGCTGCGGCACACTGAGTAAAAAGTTGGCGCAAAATAAGTGTGTAGAGTGACCACCCCTTGACTGCCCATTAGAGTGTTTCATTCTGGAAAAAGATTGATATTTTTGATAGGCCACCCCCTAGTTCAGTTCATAACACGAAAACAAACATCAGAACATCAGAGCAGAAAAGCAGGTATGCTGATAGGGCATATTGCATAGTATGCTTTGCCAGCTTTTTTTTACATCTATGTTTATAAACATATTGTGCTGTCATGTCTGGATACAAAAGTGCCATAGAGTTGAGAAGTGATACGGAAAAGTGGTTCATCGGTCAGCCCATTACCAGGTTCACCGGTGGTAAACTTTCGAGTAACCGAGAAATACTGCAGCTCTTATTTTTTTCATCGCGCACAATCGCGCACAATCGCGCACAAACACAATGTACACACCTTGCGATGCGACTCACCATGGAAACTAAAATAACGTTGGTACTGAACGTCAGTAGATATGGTGAGACTGTATGAGTGGTAAATACTGAATAGACTTCTCTGACATTTGTGAATTGCACTCATTCACAATGTTTAGGGTAAAGTCAAATGTTTCTTGCACTTATACTAACAACACAGACAAACAGACATAACACTCACAATCACATTTATCGCAAATAATGTTTTAGTTGGGAATGTGCTTGCATTTTTTATGGTGGCGCCACTGAAGCATTGAGCAAGCCACCAAATTTCGAACTTATTCTTCTTCTTCTTCTTTCCTTTATTTAACGTCGGTCTCTGTTCCGCAATCTAGTGCCAATCACCGACGGACATCGATTGCCATCCATTGACGGCAATCGAATGAGCAGGAAGGCAGCTTCCACACCTGCGTAGGATATCGCACCCATTCACAAACACACATGGGCCGGGACCAACGGCTTTACTTCGCTTCCGAAGGAAGATGTGACCAGAGATTTTTATGCCTCAGAAATATCCCACCGACCTCGGCTGGGATTGAACCCAGACCCATTGGGGTGTTAGAAAGCAGTCACGCTTACCACTACACCACCGGCGCCGGCTTCGAACTTATTAGTAATGCCAGTTCTTTTTCACGTCTAGCTTTTGAAAATGAAAATGATAAGTGGTCAAGGCATCCAACTGGAGACACACACCGTGAATTTTTCCTACGGATCCGTATTTCAATCAATTCTATAGATCTACGGAAAATTTAGTAGAACCGATATCACTGACTTCCATCTGTTTTGTTTTTATTCAACACAGCTGACGCGTTGACAGAACGAGGGAAAAGCATCTAGTGAAAAAATGGCATGAGCGAGGGATGCTCTAGTTGCACATCAGTGCTTGGGAATGTGGATGATAGATGGTGCTAGTGCGCATGCAAAATACGCTTGACGATATTTTTTGAAGAATTTTCTTCTAAGAGTTATGTCTGTTTGGCTGTGCTTACAATTTACCCAAAGCACTGCACTAATACTTGTGCATTTCACAAACGTACGTCAGAGAAGTCTATGAGACCAGACGGAAGCAAGCATAGCCAGGAAGAGCAGTACATGTACAATAGAAGTGAAATCGTAAAGTAGTTGGCTGGTCGGAAAAAGGTCTTCATCAGTTAATCAGGAGTACAGAATTGGAAAAGTATTTGGACTTCGATGTAAGCATGGAAAAAGTTGATGTTTCATCGGTTGAAATTTTATTGAAATCGATTTGATTGTAATTGTAGTGATGATCTAAAAAAACGTCTTGCACGGGCGTATCCTGGAAATAAAAGGGCTGAAAAGAAACTGTAAATGTGAAATTATTGAAGGATAAAAGTCTGATGCGCTGACAAAATTTCTGTATCGCAGCGGAACAGTGCAGTGGTTGTGGGTAGTCTCAGGTAGTCGACGACTACTTAGCTTCATACCGATAAAAGTGCCCAAAATAGGTAAAATACAGGAATCCAATCTGGGGGAAAAAATATACACGTTTAAATGAGAGCAAAATCTCACTGGAAATGTTAAATATTAAAAATACACTGCACTCAAGCCAGTTTCCTTTGAACACTTGCGCAACACATACATGTTCAGGTGAAAATTGAAAAAAATCGGTAAATTCAAAATTACTTGCACCCTTGGGGGAAACATTGAAAACAATGTTTAATTTGAAATGGCTGTGCCACTGGAAAACGTTCTGGAAAAAAATAATTCAAAAGGTAATATTTTAAATGGCTTGCGTCCCTGGTAAGCATGTTTAAAACGAATAAAGTTTTTAAATTTGAATTGTCTAGCGCCCCTTAAAATTATAAAAAAAACATTAAATTTGAAAAGACTGACTATTTGAAAGTCGTCACCAAAACCTCACAATACAATAAAATTATTCAGTAGCAGTCCTACAGAAATCAACCGTAAAGATACATTCTGTCATTACTCTCCTCTTCCTCTAACATTGAGTGATAATTTGTCAATTTACCTGACTTGACTAGCATTCCTGCTGTAGGCAAAGAATCCGTCTAGACAGTAATTTCCGCTGGAAAATGACTAAAACGCGCTGGGCAACGTCGCACGATTATTCTCACACCACATCCCACATCGCGCTTGTCCACAATTCCACACATTTGTCAATTTCCCCCCTCGGCTGAATCTCGCCGCTGACCTGCTGGGAGTCAAATTGAAATTTGACAAATTGAAAACAAGTTAGCCCCATCAACCCGTGCTGAATGGTAATATTGGCGGATTTAGAATTTCCCCCAAACACGGACCGGGCACGGAGTCGGTCCAGGTGTGCGCTCCCCCATGGGAACCGATAGGCAGCGACAAAAAACGTTGCAACCCTCGTTCAAATTCCAATTTAAATCGGCTCGTTCCGTCATGCTGGCAGCTTGTCACAGGTTTTCATTTTAACTCGGCCGAACCGGGACCGGGATGTTGATCCGTTTCCATTGGAAATAGAAAAGCGGATACCTGTTTCCACCTTTGTAAGTGAGCACCAGCGGTAGGATCGCTATATTGAGTTTGACAGGGATGCAGGTAAACAGGTGGAATTAATACATATATATTAGTTTTTACAGAATCCGGGATGGATGGAACATATGCCATTTGACCGAGAATTCAATTTCGGATTTCCGGGAAAACTGATTGGTCGGATCGGACATTTCTAGGAGAAACGAGCCATATCAATTTGTTTTGCAAATTAATCGATGCATGAATGTTTCAGGCGTTGTTGACAACAAAATATGATACTTATTCAACTACATATATGCAATTCATAATTTATTCAGAGAACGTGGATGAAACGAACTCATGGTCAATCGTGAGCGTAGAAAGTGCGATTTCCCATTACTCTTCGAATGAGATAGTCATTTGCTCCAGATTCCCGGTCCGTTGTGGTAGACAGCACCTGCCAAGCTGTAGTTCGTGATGCGACGCGCATGGCGAACGAGAACAAACAGTATGTAGCTTCTGCTTCTTAACTGTTTGCCACTGACTGTTGAGCTGATAATTGACAAAACCCATTCGCACATTTTCTTGGAGCGTAACTCGATTGGTTTGCTTTTTCCATGGAATCTTGTTCTTGGAGGTAAAGGTTCGGTATGCTTCACTCCGGATGTTTTTAAAATATAGCTATTTGAGTTAAATTAGGCAATAGATAAATGAATGAATTAATAAAATGATAAGATTGAGCAAAAACAAATTCATATAATCCTCAGTGATACATTTTGTCAGGCGTACCACGATTTAAATTGCTACTGCAACTTGCATGCAACCTTATATCCGATCAATTTCACTAAAAGCAAATCTAAAAGGAACGAATAAATGTCTAAGCTTTACTTTTTACAGCTATAAGCACGAAAGTTGTATTTCATAGTATCTAAATCACAGAATAAGTGAAAAGTTGAATGTATATTTTGGTGCAAGTCAGTTTACTTTAATTTATATAATTTTGCTCGATCATTTTAGAGACCTACTTCTTTAGATTAGTTATTTTGCAGTCATTCTTCTTCTTCCTTTTCTGAATTTTCTTCTTCTTCGCATTTTAAGCTTATTGCTTTTGCATATTGTGCTTATTGTGTGCTCTCAACATAGTGTTCTAGATGCACTTCCCCATTTATTAATTGAGAGCTTTCGATGCATGTACCATGTTTGCATTGTGGGGAAAGTACAATCATACTCTATGCCCAGGAAAGTCGAGAAACTTTCCAACCCGAACAATTCCTAGACCAGACCCGGAATCGAACCCAGCCAGTAGCTGAGCCTTTACCAACTGAGCTAAGGGAGGCCTCTGCAGACCTTACATAAGCAATACACATTTTATTTGAAGTAGTTTTATAGTTTTTTGTATGACTTATGATCGTTCTAAAACGAAAATGAGTCGACAAGTCATTTTTCCACAAAGCTGCTTTGGACCAGGACCTTTTTATGAGAAAATGAGCCTACGGAATAGTCCTTATTACGTTTCATTAACCTGGATTTTGCAACTTTTGTCGGAAGTGACGCTCGTTTATGTCAGACGCAAATTAAGAATTAATTAGCTTGTTACTTTATTTCTATTTTAGAGACTTCCAGTAGGAGGTTACTTCATTTCAAAGAATAAAATATTGTCTTGAATATTAAAATACATATATATCGTAATAGTTCATATATATGGAATATCAAAATGAATCATTATTTTATATCTAATTTAAATATTCAGAGATGATAATTTTTCTTTAATGTCTGAATATTTCAGGACAATAAAATTTTCATCTTTTTTTTTTAAATATGCATGAAGTAACTATTTATATCTTTATTAAAATATGTAAAAAAGGAATCGTCTTTTCGAAGACTTAAATATTTAAATAATTGCATACAGTCAACTCTCCACAACTTGATTATCACATATTTGAAATCGAGTTATAGAACCATAATAAAAGATTATATTTATAGCTACGACTGTACCGTATGCGTGATAATGTTTGCACCATTGAGCAAAGTCAAAATTAAAAAAAATCTCAAATATTTCGTTATCGAGTTTTTTTTTAATAATTCAAAGGGAGGATGTTTCTCAGAGTCTTAAACTATGCTAATCATCGATCGAGTTTCCACTTCTTATAACGTAGTCTGGATCCATTTCTCTCCAAGTACGGGTCAATGTTTGTCTGAGGCTTGCTGTGCTCGGGTGGCGTTTAGAACAGGCCTTGGCTTTCATGACGCACCATATTGAGTAATCCAGTGGATTAAGATCGGGGCTGGATGGCGGCCACATATCCTTCGCCCAGAACGGAAGATGTTCCTGCAACCACTTCTTAGTACGGTTCGAGGTGTGGCACGGAGCCCCATTTTGTTGAAATACAACATTTGGCTTCGGACCGTACTGTTCTTTGAACCGCGGAAGAACATACTTACTTAAAATCCCGATGTAGACCTCCGTGTTGACCTTGTCGCCTTCTGGAATGATCACCGGGTCAATTTTTTACCATCGGAAGCCACCAATCCAAACACCATAACGCTAGCAGGGTGCTTGGTCAGATACACGTTCTTGTGCTCGTCGGCCACGTCTTTTACCGGAAGAGAACTAATATACCGGTTGGTTCTGGAATTTGATACGGGATCGACGGTAAACATGCATCCGTCGGTGAACAGGATTACCGGATTTTTTCGCTTAAGGAAGTTCAAGATTTTCTTGCATCGTTCGACTCGTAGCTCTCGGATGCGGTTAGTAATCATGTGAGATTTTTTCCGTGCCCTCGACTTCACACCGCAATCTTCCTTTACGATCTTCCGTGCCGTAAAGTCACTCATCCCGTGTTCCTTTGCCATTTTCCTTATTGAACGCACTGGATTCACCCGAATCTTCCTTTTGATAGCAGCGATAACCCTCGGAACCCGAGCTGACCTCGGACGACCTGTGGCCACCTTCGCGGATAGTTGTCCTTTCTCTTCTCGGTCTAAAACCCTTTTGACGGTCCACCGGGAAACTCCCAAGGCGATTGAAATGTCTTTTTGCGACATTTGCGCGTGGGACAAATCACGAATACGCTGCCACTTCGTCATGGTGCAACTGTCAAACTAAGTAAATCATTTTTTTTTATACACAGCCTACTACGGTATGAGCTATAGGTTACGTGCATGCAAAGAAAACCAAGGCATTGTATGCACAGATGAAACGGGAACCTTATTTGTACGATGGTGCAAACATTATCACGCATACGGTAGTCTTTTTAATTGATTTCCTATGGGCTTGTTGTTATCAAGGCGTCACAAAATCAGCTTCAATCGGTTAAATCTATGTGACGAAGCGACTGCTAGCTTTATCTTTCTTTGAAGTCGAGCAGCTTCGCAGCAATCTAGCACCTCAGTCAGCGTCTACAAACAAATTTTCAACCGTTCCGTCGCTACATTCATCTTTCTTTCAAGCTACGGTTAGGAGGACGAAACACACGAAGAGGTTCAATGACGTATATGAAGGAAAATTAAAATATATATTTAAAGCATTTCTCACATGAAAACTCTTGAATATTACATGTAATAGGTTTGATTTATCTTAAAAAAAAACTTAAATAGGACATAACGCACATTTATAAACCCCCCCTAGATACATTTGAAGGTCATAATTTTTAACTAGGGGGTGTTCATAAGCCACGTAGGCACTTGAAGGGAGGTGTCGTGGGTTGGTGATTGGCTACGGCCCAAATAAATTAAAAAAAATGTAATGGCGATTGTCTACGCAGTGGGAGACAGCGGCTCTAAAACGTCCCAAAATTGGTCTACGTAGCTTATGAACAGCCTCATATAAAAAATTATGTATATATAATATATATATTTATCATCTACTGAATAAACGTATAATCAAATCAGTATTGAAAATGTTAGTAAAATATCAAATATATAGATTGCAGTCCAACTGTCATTACATTTGTTGTATGAACCATATGAAGAGAATGTAATAAATCCAACCTTATGTAAAATGTAAGATACATTTATTTTGCGTGTAGCAGAAGCAAACCTTAACACGAACAGCAAAAACTGCAGCTTGGGAGAACAGGAATAATGAAGGTCAAATAGAATATTGACAAACACACCGTGCATCATAAGATCAAGCAACTATTGACAGGTATCAAATAAGATAGGAACGGTAACAACAAAAAACCTGGAGGACAAAAGACAAAAATGCACATTGTAGGCCGAAACCACCCCGAAATCACCTACCGAAAATAAAGATAAGAATACGGCAGAAGAGGAAAGGGAGCTCAACAATGTAATCAAGCAACAAGGTAACAATGAGCTGAATAGGTGGAATAGGTAGTGGATGAAGTAAACTCATAATCAGAAAAAGAAAAAGCAGAAGAAAATGAAGGGTACATATACACATTTCAAAAATGTATTGTAAATTTTATTCAATATGATGCACACAAATGGAGCTTCATATAACATACAAGTTAACATTTTAGATCATGTAAAGTTTTGAGATATTTCATTTAATATTTCAAATGTTGCAAGCAATACATACAATTCATTTTATGCAAGTTGTTAGCTCAGTGGAGTATATTGCCGAAGACCAAACTGATCCATAAACATATGCCTGATTGTAACTATTGATTGAACGTATAAATGGAATGGTTCCTGCTGTACCTAGGTGACTTCTAAATGAATTAATTCTAAAATCTTAAAATTGATAAAAACACTAGTGCTACCTAGTGAGATAATCCCGAACTAAACTACCCAGAATTCAAAAGGTCTTGGCCTCGGTGAACAAAACAGTAACTCTAGTAAATATGTCGATATATCAACCCATCATTTACACGAAATTCATAAGAACATAAGTGTTATCTAGTGAGCGGTTTCCGAACTAAATAGCCCACAATTCAAAAGGCCTTGACCTCCTGAACAATAATACTGAAAACATCAACTATGTATCTAGCAAAGATCTCAAGATGTCGACTCAGTATTTACACGAAATTTATATGAACACTAGTGCCACCTAGCGAGAGGATTCTGAACTTGTTTGTAAACATTTGAAAAGGCCTCCTGAACTACATTGCAGAAAACAGCAACTTTGTATCCAGCAATGATCTCGAGATATCGGTCCCCGCAATTACATGGAATTTATATGAACACTAGTGCCAACTGGCGAGAGAATTCCGAACTTATCGAAAATTTCTGTCAGACATTCTAAAGATCTTGGCCTTCTGAACAACATTACAGAAAACAGCAACTTTTATCTAGCAAGCATCTCAAGATATCGACTCAGTATTTACACGAAATTCATATGAACACTAGTGCCACCTGGCAAGAAGATTTCAAACTAAACTGTACACATTTTTAAAGGCCTTGACCTCGTTAACAACATTGCAGAAAACAGCATCCCATATATTTACACGATATTTATACATCTAGCGAGAGGATTCCAAACTAATCGGTCAACAATTTAAAAGGTTTTAGCCTCCAAAATTACAATGCAGAAAACTGCAACTGTTTGTACAGTAAAGATCTTGAATTCCAAATTAAACTTCTCTCAATTCAAAAGGTCTTAGCCTCCTGAACAACATAGCAGATAACAACAACTTTTTTTGTACCAAGAATCTCGAGATGTCGAATCACGAAATTTATAAGAACACTAGTGCCACCTAGTGAGAGAATTCCGAACTGAACTGTCCACAATTTAAAAAGGTTTATGTTTCCTGAACAACATTGCAGTAAACAGGCACATCGTTTACAGCCTGGATCATGAGATATTGCATGTGCACAAGTTTCACATGAACACTGTGGGAGAATTCGGATCTAAAAATATATTGTAGTGTTGACCGTCGTAATCTTAACAACATTGCAGTAGACCGCATCCTTCTACACAGTTTGAAAAATTAGTGTAAATTTCTGTTCATTATGATGCACATATATGGAGCATCAAATACCATATAAGTTTATAATATATATCATGTTAAGTTCCGAGACATTTCATGCAATGCAGCAAATATTGTATATCGGGGCCTCCCTTAGTTCAGTTTGATTGGACTTGCCACACAATTATACCAATGCAAAAATTGTACAGGCATCGGAAGCTCTCAATTAATAACTGTGGAAGTGCATCTAGAACACTAAGTTGAGAGCACGCAATAAGCTAATAATAATAATAAGAAGAAGACGAAGAATAAGAAGAAGAAGAAGAAGAAGCAAATATTTATACAAAAGCCCATATTTGTAAACAACATTGTTTACAAGTTGCTCGGTTGCGTGAAATTAAATACAAGTGTACGTGAATGAATTTTTTTTTTAATTTTTTTTTATTAATTACTTTATTTTTACAGGCTTAATCGAATAAACTTTACAGAGCCAAGTTATCATTTTCTTTATACATTATAAATGTCTTAAATCTAAAATTAAAGGATTGGAACCGATTACTCGCGGTCTTCTCGAGGTTAGTGGATGACAATTGTTTGGATCGGGAGAGGGAAAAGGAGATTTTGAATATGATTTATGATTTAAAAATTTCACTATTTCTAAAACATATACTTAATCCTATCGACGTTATATCAACTCTGTAATTATACAATTATTACAGAAACAAATCTATAAAAAAAATTACACACACGCACATACAAAACACAAACTAAACACAAGGTTTATCAAACTTACAATCCATGGTTAATATTCTTCAAGAAAACATATATGAGTTGCATAAACTCCAGATCGCGTCTAGCCAAAATATCCCGAACTGGAACATTAGGTTGTCTACCTCGAGCCCGAAGGGAATCGTACAACTCGGATCTGACTCCACGGTGCTCAGCACATGACCAAATAATGTGATCTGCGTCCTGGTAACCTTGTCCACATTTACAGAGATTACTGTCCCCCAGCTCAACACGAAACAAGTGAGCGTTTAACGAGTAGTGATTGGACATGAGGCGAGACATCATACGAATGAAGTTTCGACCCACATCCAACCCCTTGAACCAAGGACACTTCGACACCTTAGGGATGATTGAATATAACCATCGTCCCAAACTCCCTTCACTCCATTTATTTTGCCAACTAGCCAGTGACTGTTGACGATAAATCTAGTCTACACATCTAGTCTAGTCTAGTCTACACATACACAGCCAGTACTTGAAAGAATCCTGGAAAATGATACATCTATCATTTTTCTTGTCATTATTAATGCCTGCTGCACATCAAGGATGTGAAACAAACAATAAAGCGGCCAGGCCTACTGTGTTACTTGGGTACATAGCCCGCATAAACAATAACCATAAGAAGCGCCTAACCACCAATTCGGGATATCATCCCAACTCTATGCGGTATGGTCGCACCATCTGTGGTATCGTTTGTGTATGGTACCCGTTTATAAGGGACAACATTGCGTTTTAATGGGTTAAACAAATTGACAGAGCAGGTGACCAGGCTTGCCTAAACTCCTCGAACTCAGATTACGCCGTATAGATGCTCATTCATCGTGAGCTAGTTCATCCCTCACATATAAAGAGCAATAACTATTGCTCTTTATATGTGAGGGATGAACTAGCTCACGATTAATGAGCATCACTAGTGTCAAATCCAAAGAGCGCAAAAGAGCTCGAGCTCAGATTGATGCTCAAGCTGGACTTCCACAAACACGCATCACGATGAGTGATGCGGGGTTCGTTCTTGAGTGAGGCGTGATTTACATCGGCTCTGCTCACCAAACAACATTTTGAACTTCGGGATGGATTCGGTGAAACCGTAAATATATATGCATTCGGCGAGAGCTAGCACGGCCTTTGATTTATGCACGGTTCTTCCATTCAACATTATGATACACAACAATACATACAATGGACTATAGGATCATTCCCAGAGAACGTAACATTTTTAGAGATTGATGTTTTTTTTAACTCGGGGACCACTTTTTGGGTTACTCAAACTCAGTCACAAAAATCTTTGATCTTTTTTATCGCTAAGTGCTTTATGAGTGGATAAACGAAATTATATTTCTGACTTAGTATTTACGAGGGAAAAACTAGTAAAAGCACTAAAACTAGAAAAAGCACTCCGTTTATGGATTATCCCCTGTCTTCGTATTCTCCTGTTGCCTTTTAAAATGTTCATTCATTCAATTCGCTACCCTCGCTGCACACACGGTAGCTTGGAAATCTTTCTGGACCAACAATTGAAATAGGCAGAACAACCAAACGTAAGCAATGGCTTAATGGTAAGCAAACTTCTTGAGAATCAAAACACCACCACGTAAACTAAAATTTCAATTTTTTTTCCCTTTAGTTTGTTTTTTCCGTGGATCTTGTTTTCCGTGCTGAGCACCAATGCTACCGACGTGCCAGGAAGGCAGCTCCCACACCTGGACCCTACCTATCGACCCATCAACTCATGAACCGGGGACCAACGGCTTTACTTCCCATCCGAAGGAAGGCGTGATCAGAGATGTTATGCCTCAGAACATCCCGGTGGCGCCGACTGGGATTGAACCCAGGCCTGCTGGGGTGAGAGGTAATCACGCTTACCACTACACCGACGCCGTTAAAATTACCATTTGATAAAGGAAGTTTAATCTATCAGATGATGGCGTTAGATTGCTTGGATGTGCTTTGATTTTCGAAGAATTTATGTTTAAAGCCATTGTTTACATTTTGTTGTTCAGCCTATTTCAATTGTTGGTCTAGCGTTGTTTAAATCAGGTGGAGTCTGAATCGATTAATTCATAGCCTTCAGTTGGATGCAAGATGTCGCTGAAACGCAAATCAAATTTTGATACGGCTCTGTTCTTCAGCAAGTTAGGAGAATTAGCAGATGGTGAATTAAAGTGTAAATCTTGTGAGAAAAAAATTAAAACAAAACACAACTCTAAAAATATGAATTATTCAAAGTAAATTGAAAGCATGTTTAAAACTAAAATATTTATGTTTGAATTAAATTAAAAAGCATGGTTAGTTCAACAATATAGGATTTGGGTAAACGGTTTTAGCGTGTCATGCCTTTTTATATTCTTCTAGTTGACATGCGGAAAAAGTTGCCCCAGCTTTGCTCAACTTAACAAAAAGCGGCCCGAATGTGGCAAAACCGAAGATGGATCCGGAAACCAACTTGACAAAACTGTATCAACTTCACCCCGACGGGTCCCCGCATCCCGGACAAGGACCCCAATACCCACAGCTCACACTTAATCGCACAAAATAAGCAGGGATTTAGATGTCCTGCCCGAAGATCTTTTTTATTTTCATTTCTTTGCAATCCGTTCTATTTTGCTTTACCCTGCACTCAAATACTAAAATAATTTCAAAATATGTTTATTTTGTTCGCATAGCTGTCAAACCAAACAAAAACAAATACGGTTATTTTCAACATGAATATATAGAATAGAATATAGACAGTTACCCTACGAATACAATTTCCACTTTGGCGTTACGGAATGTATGCATACGTTCGATAATGTTTTTTTTTTCATTTCTTGGTTGTGCACTTCTTTCTCGAATACAATACAAAATCACTCATTCATCGCACTGGGAGAAGCCATCAAGAGCCAAGCTCTCTACGAATACATCACGAAGCTCCAAGTTTACTGCTTTGCGCGAGCGCAGCACGAAGTTATGTGGACCGTACACGATGGCTTTTATTGACAATAATCGTATTGTCAATACATTTTATATTGGCGTCAATACATCGGTATTGACAATATTTCTGTATTCACATCATCAATATTATTGTCAATACTTGTGTGGGGTTCTTACCGTGTGGGGTTCGCTTTAAAATTTCTGCTCGGCAGGCAGAGTCGATGTACACCCGAGAACGAGCTCCGCATCGCTCACAAAGATGCGGGTTGGCAAGAGCCCAGCTTGAGCATCAAGTATAGCTCCATGAGAGCAAAATATTTCATCATCAAAATATGCTGGAGCTCAGCTTATTGGTGACTCTTGATGGAGCTTTTGGCAAGCCTGCAGGTGACAGTGTCGGTGAAAGGGATTGAAAGCCAAAATAAGACTTCGTTTAGACTCGAAAACCGAAGTTAGTTAAACTGAAAGGGGTACGCAAGGGGGAGGACAGCTTTGATGCGAGGGTCTCTTTAGCTGAGAGCTACTCAGAATAACTCTGATATGCTCTGATCTGCATCGAAATGATGACGAATTATAATGAACAAGGCATATCACCCGTAACATTTGAAAAGGGTCTATAATCAAAATGTAAACAAATCGGTTTTTGATACCGTTCTATAGCACCGCTTGATAGCTACCAGCTGTAATCGCAGCGGTGATGAACTTGAGATCATCTGTCAAACTCAGGCATGGAAAATCATTTGCATTCATTTCGTGCATTCATTTACATTCATTTGCCTCTAACTTTTTTCTTCAACAGCATTCCGCAAAATGATGTATAGAACTTTTGTAGGTTTTGTTGTTAGCTACAACTTTTGTTAACAAGTCAAACCCGCATCTCTTATGCATGACGAAGCAGAGCGGACAGAAGGCACTACTGTTTTTCAGTGAATGTATTTTACTTTCACTGAAAAACAGTAACAAGTTCTGCCCGCTCTAGTTCGTGATGCATAAGAGATACAGATTTGAGTTATCAGCAAAACTTGTAGTTAATAACAAAACCTACAAAAGCTCTATACATCATTTTGCGGAATGCTGTTGATGAAAAAAGTTAAAGGCAAATGAATGTAAATGAATGTATGAAATGAATACAAATGATTTTCCATGCCTGATCAAACTGCATATATTTTCAAGTTTGTGATAAGAAAACTATGTTTTACGTGTTATTGTAATTGCTTTATTCAATAACAGAAAGCAAATATGAACAGAAAAGTAGTGCCGGTAAGAATGGTGAGTAAATCCTTATTTTTAAATGCAAAATTATTGAGATTTCTTCAAAATGAAAAATATGTTGTTCCCAGCAAAACATCAACAAATAATGTTAACAATATTTATACAGGATTCAAACTGAGAATGCAATCCTGCAGGATCATCCCATAGAAGATTGAATTAAATCAATTAGTTTTGTTGTTTGTGGTGAGTTGATAGAACAATTTTACATATTGAAGCAATCAAAACAATATATTGTTCCATCCGCAGGAACATCATCTTTCGTATAGCTGAACCTGAATCTTTCCTGTAGTTGAAGGAATATAGCCGAACGGAAACCTTTTCTTCTTTTTTCATAAAAAGAATCCCGCTGGTAAGTAGAATTAGATATTTAAGTGCTAAATTATTGAAATAGCATTGAAATAAAAAAAATCGTAGAACAAACACGATAAAACCAACTAAATCCCTGCATGCTTCGGTCGATGGTTGCAAATCGTATCCGAATACAATCCTACCGTCACAGGAGTGGAACTTCGGATCAGAAAGTGGCTCCACTTGTCATTTGCGAACACTAGCGCACCTAGCGGTAGTAGGCATCTTCTGCCTGCAGTTAAGATAGGCAGCATGCTATGATAGTGTGAGTACATATAGGAAGCCCATGTGGAACGTCTCCACAACACATAGCTTGTTGAGCAGAAAAATGAACCACTTTTTGATTCACCGATTTGTTTGCACTTCCCCTTCTGTTCTGTGCTACCGTATTAAACCAACAACCAGCATCGGGTGCCTGCATTGGAATACATTTAACAAAGGAGCTCTTCTATTTTTATTTAATTTGGTTAGTCACGCCATAATAAAAAATTACCATAAACGAACGGTAACCCACATCATTGAAATATTCAACGAAATGGTTTGGATAATACCTTGAACACGTCGTTAAGCAAATTAACCATAACATTTTTATTATGGCGTCTCCATATCAACATTAATCGATGTGGTATGGCTGTTAACATAACCATGTCCATAACCTTAGCATGTTTTTTTCAATTTATTTGAAAACTATTTTATTTTACGATAGACACATATCACAATAGTTTTTTAGGTTTTGTGCAATATTCATTCATTTTAATAGCATATTTACACGAACTAGCACTGTAATTTAACTAATTTCCATAAAAATAATGAAATTTCCAAGGGCTGTCACTATCTGATCACCTTCGGATAGTGCTTATTCCTGTCACCAGGTGCGCATTAGTTTAAGTTGGATTCGCCGATAGAGAACAATTGGTGCAAGTTTGATCAAAGTAGTCGATCGCGTTCAGAAATAACGTCAAATGGAACTAGAGAGAAGAAAAAAATCACCTGGAAAATCCGGAGTGGTTCGGTTCCAAGCTGGATAAAGTGCTGAAGATGCCGAAAACAACAGTTTGTCGAGTGCTCAAAACCTACAAGGAACCCCTGAGTGGGGAAAGGAATCAGCAAACCTACGAAAAAACTGGAACCAGGGATCGTCAGCTGCGCAGCAAGGTGTTGAGGTGCGTTATAGCCAACTCCGGTCTTTTGATCTGAGATGTGGCCAGAAGGTACAACGGAAACTTTCAAACGGTGCGAAACATCCTTGCCAGAGAAGGATACAAGTCGTACAAAACCAGTAAACATCCGAACCGGCACATGAAGCAGAATTCCGTTGCCAAAACGCGTGCAAGGCTCTTGTACGACCGTATTTTGACGACACACACTTTGATCGATGACGAAACATACGTCAAACTCGATTTTAAGCAGTTTCCCGGTCAAAAGCTTTACATTGCGACTGGATGTGCCGGGAAGATTCAAGTTCGTGTTTGCCGACAAGTTCGCGAAGAAGGCCATGATTTGGCATGCGATTTTCAGTTGTGGTCTGAAAACGGAACCATTCGTCATCCTCGACGATGACATCCCAAGTTTACATCGAAGAATGCCTGAAAAAGCGTGTATTGCCGTTCATCCGCAAGCAGTGTTGGGAAAATATCAAATAAATCAAATCTTACCCACGCCCAAGATCACGCTTTATTTTCGTAGACAACAATCAACATGCAAACTACTGCGGTTGATCTTGCAAGCTGTGATATCGCAGCTCGGAATATCAAGCTAACAAAACTCACCAACTGCAAATCTCACCAAACTGTGGTGAGATTGAGTTTAATGATTTTTGCTTTACACCCGAATGCAACCGAAACTTCCATAACGGCTTGCAGCAGTCCCTTTGCGTATGCCATCGGTGAAGATTAACAAGAGATAGCAAACTGTGCTCTCTCTTTCTAGGAAAACGATGTGCAATGGAATCATTTTTGTGTCGAGTCAACTCTCAGCTTGATTTTTGCACGTTGTGAATGGTCTCGCAATATCAAAGGAGCTTGTAAAATCAATATCGAGCATGATATTTTGTTCAATATCATGCGTGATACTGCGAGCGCATGAGAGTGGAAAAATATCAATTGATTTCTGATTTTGCCAACACTGTCCGCAAGCATAGGGGCAAAACCACCCTGATTTGACCAGCTGTAACTACTCCAAGGTGGTTCTGAAGCGGTATGCTGCCAACATGATCGATTTTGTCCCGAAGCTAAAGAATCCTCTGAATTGCCCGGAATTTCGACAAAAGCAAAGCAGCGACTGCGACGAAGTGGCGGGGCAGACAAGGACATCTAGCAGATGCGGGCAAAATGGAAGAAATGCGCTGATTCTGGGTCCATTTCCACTGTGCGGGCGCTGATAGGCTCTATCAAGACGAAGGTTCGAGATTTCGTTCGAACTGGAGAAATGTAACCATCTTATGATTTAACTTTGAAGTTTTAATAAAAGTACTGCTAAGCAACCATTAATGGACATTTTGAAACTTATTGAATCACGAATTACAGGTCTTTTTGTGCGTACCAATTTACTTTTAGTCAGCCTTTAGGCCCTTTTCAAATGTAAACTACTCGGGGTCTTCATTGAATCTGGCTTAAAAATCTGACATTTTCAGGGATCCATCTGAGTTTCGGACCGACCTGGAAATTCTTGTGAAACCACATTGCATCTGCTTTTCAATACTCTTTATATCTTCATCGCACAGTAGACCAAGAGCCTTAGTATTGCAGTCAGCTCTTGAAAGTTAATGCTGTTTTGATGATGCAAAGCTACATCTCCAACTTTTTGCTGCATTCGATGCCAACATATATTCTTGATAGAAATGTTTATAAGTATCAATCACTTTTCAAAAAACCTGGATTATAACAAAAACTTACTGTCCACTTTCCGGCTTGCTTGGAGCTGCAACCTGAGTGTGACTCCGATAATGAGGAAACATTATTCTGAATCTCGATGTTTGATTTGGATTTTGGTATTCAAGACAGTTAAAATCAGCAACAGTGAAATGTAAGTCTTCTTTTGCTGGTCATCACTTTCAAAACAAACGAGGTTAAATATCGAGCTGAAGATTTTAAAATGTCTTAAACGAACCTCGTCTTGTTGTCATGAAATAAATAAGACCTAGTAGAAAAATCTACTAGCAATGAGAGAAAGGTTCGTTCAGAGAGTAAGAGAGTTTCTTAGAGTAACTCTAGAATGCTCTAAATTTGTCATACAGGTATACCTCGCAGTAACGTTACTCGTCACTTTTGACTTCCAACGTCAATATCTCTTATAGCAGTTCAATCATTCAAATCAACAGTACCAATAGTTAGGGAATTGTATGGACAGTTGAAGGAGTTCTTACTTTGCTTGATTGAATGATAGTTTGCAAGATATCAGTGATGGAAGTCAAAAGTAACAGTTATCGTATCGATCAGTAACAGTTATTGTATCGATGTATATCTGCATTCCAATTCTGACTGAATATTATGGTTGGGAATGTTCAATTTCAAGCCTAAAGTATTCTGTTTTGTCGTTAAATATTTTGAGAAATGTTTCCTTCTTTGAATGAAGGACATATTTTCCTCTTGATTAACAAAATGAAAACTCTTTGCTCTCATCCGCTCTCAATATCACGCGGATAAGAATATTACTTTGATTTATCCACGAAAATCTGCTTTACAAATTGAAGTCACCCTTAATCTTTTATGGACCACCCGGGGTCCATTATAGGATTGTTTACACACATTAGAATTAATTTTCTCCATGTTTTAAACAGTATTTGACCAATGTTTTTTTTTCATAAATCCTATGCAGATGAGTTATGAAAGATGTCTTCTGATGGAATTTACCGATGAATGGTTCAATTATCTTAAATGATTTGATGCACAAGGGATCTACTAAGGAGAATGGGTCAATTAAAGGCCAATTTACCCCGCAGTACTCAAATCCAAATTTTTTCCTTTTTTCAAATCCCACCCATTAAGCTCGCACCGTCCAGCTTCCAACGTTCTGCTCGTTACTGCCACGCCACTCTCAGTCACAAATCACATTCTTTCGTTCCTTCTCTCTGCGGCACTATTTTTTTTTTCCGAAAAAACATCACGTTGGTGTCAAGTGAGTGAATTGGACCATTGATGCGGTCAGTGGTGATCGAATCTCGGCCAACCAGCATCCCTCCCTTCCACTTCCTCCATCACCATCGTCCTGAAGAGTCAGTCGACGACGAGAGCGAAACCTTCTCCCCGACCACTCGTAATCTAATCTATTTCAATCATTTGTGAACCGTGATAAAAGATAGACATTTATCAGATTATTCCTCGGAAGGATCCTTGGCCAGAATTCCGTGCGGATAGATAAATTCATGGTGCTCGCTCGTTGAGTGGTGCCTCTAGTAGTGTGTGAGCCGCGTCTGTGCGAGGGAAAATTATTATTACGTTCCGTCAGTGTGCTTGAGCATTGTTTGCCTTGCCGGTTCATTTTTTTGCGTGTTCTACCCACTATTGCAACCAATCAAGTTGCTACTATTGCCTTGGCCAAGTGAACGTGGAATGTGTGCGGGTTGCTGCTGGTGAACCAAGATCGTTACGTGGGCGGGGGAAAATAAGTTTTTCGCCTTTTGATTCGAGCGTGCTGTTTTCCGTTTGGCACGACTCTTCTCGATCGTGATTCGACTCCTTGTTAGCTTCTCTCTGACACAGTGGATTGAAAGTCGTTGGTCGGGGGAAGGAACGAAAAAAAAAAGCGAGTGGAAAAAATGAAATGAAATTATGATAAAATATTTGCCTTAGTGAAAAAGCATCGGACTCTGGAAGAGTAGGGCAACTGAGAAGCGAAAGGACGCTGCGAGTGAGTTTCCAGGAAAATTGTGGGAAAATTGTAATTCTGGTTTTTGTGTGCAGCACCAACAGCTCTGGAAATTTTTATTTACGAAAGGTTGGTGCATTCGCAGGCAACAGGCAAGGGAAAATTTCTGCCTGAAAGAAAGCATTCAACGAGTGAACGAATTTGAATAGGTGCAATCCTATTTTTTTTTCTCCTGGACCGGGTTTTTATTTTTATTTTCGGCGATAAGAAAAAAAACCGTGGAAGGTAACACCCACCATGTTCACCGGCAGTAGTAGAAGTGAAAAAATCTCCAGCTCGATGGTGCTTGTGTCGAGTCTGGTGTTCCTTTCGGTGGTCCTGATGGGATCGGCGGCAGTCGCCGAGGAAACCGAAAATCGGTCACGGAATCACAAAGCCATGCAGTTCGGCCGGAGTGCGATTGAAACGAAAACCGACGCTAATGAGCATTTGCCTCGTGACTACGACGGCCAGGATGATGAGGATAATTATGACGTCGAGGAGGACGACGAAGATGTCGGCGAAAGTGAGCGTCTGACCACGACTGGTGCGTCCTCGTCCGAACAGCACAACGATGTGACAACGCCGAGCAGTGTCAATTATGTTGCAACTACTCCAAAAATAGTGAAATCTTCAGAGGTTTTGAGCAGGTGAGTTGAGCTGTAATTTTGTTCGCAAGCGATGGGAGAGCTGACTTCTCCGATTTTGTAGCTACATAAATAAATATAATTTAGAAAATTTCCATAGCTGAGCTTAGTGTTGCATTCGCCGACCATTCCGAAAATTCTGATGGCTCTTCCCGGAAAGTCCTGGGATTCAGCAAAAATTTTAGTTTACAGTCCAAAAAAGTATTAGGTTGCCATGTTCCACAAGAAAAATAACGAAAAATTATGTCAAAAATCAGTTACTAGTTACAGTTCATACTCACTTTGAAAGTATCCTACACGAAGAGAAAATCAATTATTTTATTCATGTGTTTCACTTATACATTTTTGCCAAAACATCAGCCTTATACATTCCATAAGACAAACCACATAGGTCCTATGAGAATGCATAAAAGGTATGTGTGACCGCTTATACATTTCATGATCTTCATTAACTTTTTGCAAGGCGTCTGCTTATAAGTTGACTTATACATTTTATGAATAATGAGCAATAGAAATTTGCCAAAAGGTATAAGGAGTTTTCTATCCGTGTAAGAATGCGCTTGCAGTGAAGTAACAAATTCCGTAGATTTCTAATTCAAAATTATTTTGCACTCAAGCCAGAAGCCTTTTGGAATTAGTTTCGGAGTTCCTTTGAAGTTTTCCTGGAATTACTTTCAGATTTAATTGTCATTCTCCGTTTAGCATACTCCCGATGTAAACTCTGAAACTTTCCATGGAATTATGCCAAGAATTCTTTTTTTCGCTTAAAAAAAGAAAATCCATTCAGAGTTTACTTGGAGTTCTACTCAGAACTAACTTGGTATTCAGGATTCACATAGAATCTTGAGTTCCTCAGGACTGCATTGAAAGCAAATTGCACTTGATGTTTTCGTCACAATTCTTCCCAGAACTCCCAGAACAATTATCATTCAATTTCATGAGCCTTGGATTTTGATATTTTTTTCAAATTTGTCATCTATAATTATTTTTAAGTACAAAGTTTCTATTTTTTTAAATTTCTAATTTGTGAAAAATATCTTTATTCTAGAGCTTAAAATAGAAAACAATTCTTCTGAAGTTTAAAATTTATTAAGGTACTGAAAATAAATCTGCACAGGATCTTTTAAGTTCAATTAGTGAAAGAAAAAACAAGGAAAATTAAATATTTGCATAATAGAATGAATTACAGTATTAACAAAAAGCTTATAGTAAGAGAATTTCAAAATACCCTGAGTTATGATGAAATTACCTGTCAATTCCTGATTTTTACAGGGAAAATTAAATTTCTGGTTTTCCCGGTTTTCTCAAGTAGTAGCATAGAAATTTTCCATCTTCTTCTTTCTAACATCAGACGGAATAATTGTGTGCGATTTGAGTCCAATATTAATTAACTTAATTTATCCTTTTATTATTTGCTGATTATTCTCTTTTCCAAACCAGCAGATTTTCGTTGCTTGTTAATAAATATTTTTTCGGAATTTGACATAGTGACCATTCGGCCTAATAACAGCTCGGCCTAGTGATCGTTCGGTCTAACGGCCATTCTGCCTAATCACCAATTGGCCTAGTGACCATTCGGCCTACTGATCTTCGGCTTAATAACCCAGCATCCTCCCTGAGCATTCAATATAACCTATTTGATATATCTCATGATAGGTCCTGGCCAGTCTTGTTAACGTTCACGGTATTCAACACATTTTCTGTGATAATCGACTGATTTTGCTGATGAAATTTGCAAACAAGCTATCACATTATGGTACCAATCTAAAATGTCATATTACAGGCTCTGTCATACGACACTGTCGCCGAAGATCGTCGCGAATGTATGTATTTTAGTTTTTCTTATAATTAGAGCTTCTGACAGTGTGCTTGTGTAAATTTCGAAAATAGCAAGCAACGATGTTTTATTAGTAACATTTCTGTTCAGAAATGGTTCAATTAACACCAAATTGAGGAATTAGGACGAAATCGCACATGTCATATGATAGTTATTGGAGTGTTCACTCGGCTGTCGACAGATGCAGACCACTCTCAATGTGTGTCACGCGATCGTCTGTTTACTCGACAGCAGCCATTGGTCCTCCTCATTGTTCTTCATCAGCAGTTCTTTCAGTCGATACGTCGTCGACTTTGGAAAGCAACCGTTTCGTGATGAATGTGTAAGTGCTGACCACGTTTTGCGTCCATTGCTGCAACGGAAGCGCTCTGACCCCCGTTGGCGAATCTGCCATACAAGTAAACCACATAGTAACAAGAATCATCGGCTCTGTAAAGTTAATTCGGTTGAGCCTCATCAAATAAATTAATAAACAAAAAAAAAAAAAAAAAAAAAAAAAAAAAAATTTAAGAGATGAACTAGCCTTAGGCTAAAAATCTCTCTAATAAAGAAAAAAAAAAAAAAAAATAAACAAAAAAAAATATGATAGTTATTTGATAATTTTCTTTTTGGTCGAATGTTGTTGTACCGTTTGTGTTGTGTAAGAAAGGTGACGGTAAAGCATGATAGTACGAATACAAGGGAAGTAAAGCGGTTGGTCTCAAGTTCATGAGTTGATGGGTCGATATGTAGTAGAGTCCAGGTGTGATAGCTGCCTCCCTGGCGTCGGTAGCATTGGTGCTCAGCACGGAAAACAAGATCGACGGAAAACAAATCAAGATTATTATTTTTTAATATTCTAAGTCTCACAACATATAATCTAAATTTGCTTTGTATTTTGACGTAGAACTACGCCTTTGTCGACTATACTGGGGTACAAATCAAAAAAATATGTGTGGTGAAATAGTGTTAGGTTTTGAACGCTTGTAACTTTGTCATTTATAGATAAAATTAAAATCCAAATACGCCAATCGATAGGATATTAGTTTACAAATCTTTTGAAATAAATATTTTTCAAATTTTTAATCAAAAAACTTTTGAAAAATGCGCAAATGATAATTTTGGTCACTGTTTTTCATGAACTAAACGTTTTCCCTAAACACAGTCATCATAAACGAATACCACTTAGTTGCACATCATTCTGTTTGAACCTGAAAATATATAAATCAGCGCTGCTTTCCTGCCTCTGCTCATTACCGCTTCGGACGGCGTGGCACTAGGTTCTGCAGCAAACAGGACCAAGTCAGTGGCTAAAGGTGGATCACGGCGTAACCACCACAATGATGAATGGGGCTTGCAAAAGTAATGTATGCAAAAAATTATCCCCCCCCCCCCTTTACAATGACCCGAAAAAGACATGGACTTTTACGATCACTTTTTTCTGGGAAATAAATTTTAAGCAAACTACAATTACGTAAAAAAAAAAGGTTGAATTCCGTCAATTTTTTTACACGCAGAGCCAACATTTAAAAAAAAAATGCATAAGAGGAGACATACACTCGATGAATTACCAACAACTGACTTAAAATCAGTTAGTTACTAAACGGTGATAAAGAAGTGATACTCAGAATAAGAGCCGTGATTGTTGTACAAATCAAATGGGAATCACTTCACCGTCACGAAAAGTGACGAGTTTTCGCCGTAAAGTGACATCCATAATAAGTCCCCATATATTTTTTGAGTTATCGTTATACACAGGAGAGGGGGGTATTTTACATGTCCAAGTCTCATTCCTCATTGTGTGACAGGTGATCACGCCGTGATCCACCTTTAGCCACTGACTTGGTCCTGCTCGCTGCTGGACCATGCGCCACGCCATCCTATGCGAATTTAACTTTAATTTAACCAAGTTCACTCTAGAGTTGATATTACGTTACATGAGCTATCTTGTTATGACATTTCACCTATAATAGCCATTTAGTGTGATGATTGATATCATTAAGAAATAAATTGTGTATTTGGTACGCAGTTAATGTTGTGAGTGTAACATACATCACTGCTGGTCATTAAAATAGGTGTAGGCAAAATAATTGCGAAATGTTAGGTTATGTTCATTCAACTTAATTTTATTCGACTTTAAAGTGAAGTTACACTATCAAATGTGTAATAAAAGTTAAGTAATTATATGAGAAAACTCAAAGTTAAAACGTCAAACGACTCACTCATTAGAATCATACATAAAATATGCCTGGTCAGTGAAATAGGTGTGTTGCATTAAAGTATATTATAGAATGTTTGAAAATAATTGTATAAGTTTTATTAGACTAATGACGCTTAGTAACCGCTGTGCCCTCAATTGTTAAGCAAAACCTTGTTCAATCTTCTTGGCATTATTTCAACCAAGCACTGAAAAGTTTCCTTTGGTATAGTATACCACTTTTTTTTTTAACTGTGGTCAATAGTTTATCCTTATTTGAATATGCTTGACCAGATAACTTTATTTTAAGCTCTTTTCATAAAGTTTCGATGAGGTGGATGTCAGGAGATTGGCTAGGCCATGAAATAATCGACACTTTGTTTGCACGAAACCATTCCTTTACATACTTAGAAATGTGTTTCGGATCGTTGTCTTGCTGAAAATGCCATCTATGAGGCGTGTTCTCTTCTGCATAAGGGAGCATAACCAACAATCAATACGAAACTAACGATTTTAAATTGGCTCACTACTTGACTAGCCTATTGGTCCCAAGCAAACGATTAACGTACCCCATTCTAGTCGAAATTCTAGTACTACGCAATGTTTGTTTTGATTCGCTATGAAAGTTTGACAGATAAAATGGCTCGTGGATTTTCATATGTTTCGAGAGGTACATCTATTAGCTTGGGATCGAAGATAGTACCAGAGCTGAGCCAAAAAGTTGAGCACGTTATTTCGGGACCTTCTAGTCTTAGAGTTACCTCTATGGCATAACCTCCTCCATGATTTCTTTGTATTCAAATTTGGTCATGGTGGAATTAATGCGGAAAATGGGACCTACTCCATGCCAAGAAAAACAGCTCCAAACCATGATGCTACCACCTCCATGCTTCACGGTCTTTACCGTGTACCGCGGATCTAATTCTTTACCGGATGATCTACGTGAGAATATAGTAAGTGACTATTTTGATTTCATTTGACATTTGGAAGTTTTTGCTCAGGATTCGTGATTAGGTAAGGGATTTAACAGGTTATAATATTCGTTTTATTGGTATTAAATAAATGAACGATTGAAAAAACGAAAGATTAACATATGAAACAAAACGATTCGATGGTCGGAGTGTAAAAGCAGGTAAGTACGGAAAGTACTTAATTCAGATATCCCAAAACTCATCCGAGAGGAATCCCAAGAAAGCTAATTAAGCCATGCGTTTAGCATTGAGTCGATATCGATTCTGTGTGGTTTCACCAGTTTAAGACAATAGCCTCTCTGACGGAACACTTGTTACCATTCTTGATAAATAGTCTCGAGCAATGGGGTTTAGATGGGGATATACACTACGGATTTTCTCAAATGCTCGAAAAGGATCGACAGAACGTGGGAAAACAGGCTGATGCAAGAAATTTTGTAATCCTGCCGATATGCACCCTTGACGATCCAGTTCTGAAATAGCAGAGGACTGATTAACCTGAAATATGTCATAAGAAGTGAATGTTTGTACATATGTAGATTAATAACTTTTTTAACCATTTCGTCATGAGTATTCCACAGGCCTCCGTTTGGTTTTGGTGGGGGGGACAGATGTGTGCAATCATCGTATACTCTTTCGGTACTAGAGATCTGCTCAGACATAATTTAACCAAAGAAGAATACTAAGATGAAACTGTCGGAACAAAAACTTTCTATTTTAGTGTCCTCTTTCACGGTCCCTTTCATCCAATGAATACCCCCGTATGCAAGGTAATTTTGTGGTTTTGCTGCCCCCTCCGTAGAGATGAAATTTGGCGCACTTTATATCAAAACAATCACACCAAAATCAGAGATGTCCCACTTTTTAACAACTCGATTAACAACTAATCGATTATTTTTTGTTCGCTGTGCTGTCATTTTGCCACCAATGAGAGTTCAGCACATGATTGAAACGAGCGGTGATGATCCTCTGTAGAAGTTGCTTATATCGGCATGATATAACCTATTACAAATATTTTACTTTTCGGTTCGTTAATCGATTAATCGATTAACTAGATGAATGTGAAAGGTCATTTCAAATATAAGGACCGTACATAAATAATGATGCAATTTGAAAGGGATCGGGGCTAATCACAAATTACGTCCTCACGGTAGCTGAAATAAACACGAGTAATCACCGGTTGATTTAACTGCCCGAGCGTGAGCTGAAGACTCCAGGTACAGGTCAATATTAAATTGAAAATGCAAATGCACTGATTTTTGTTGTTGCTGGATCGAAACAGAAATCGAATGAAAAGGATCGATCCAGTCGAATTTTGTTGTGTTTGAGATCGATTCAAAAGATCGATTAATCGAACCAAAAGAATCGATTTTTTATGTTTCGGTCCAAGATCGTCCATTGCTAGACTAGTGAAACCCGTAATAAGGCTCATGGGTTTGACGATCACTTTTTTCCGGGAAATAAATTTTAAGCAAACTACAATTATAAGTAGAAACAAGAGTCAACATTTTTAAAACAATTGCTTAAGAGGAGACATACATCCAATGAAATTCCGTTGGTAAACTACCAACAACTGACTGTAAAACATATCTGGTACCTCTATATACCTATGCAATTATATTAACATCCAAAGTCCATCCTTTTTTATATATTCTGCACAAAAGAAACTTTCTGCCCCACCCCATTCATAATAAAACGGCGTGAAATCCAGATGCGCTTGAAATTTTATCGTGTATATTGGGATAATATGAGCGTAAATAAATGCGCATCAAAAATAAAAAATCCTCAAAAATAAAAGAGAAGAAAAAAGATTTTTTTTAGAAATCAAATAAATTTGATGGAATCATCTTAATTTTACAGAATATAAATCTCAATAAATAAATTCATACCAATGCACACTGGACATCAGTTTGGATCTCTAATATAGCTATTATTTTATTGAAATTTCTTGGATTTTATTCCAAGGCTAATGGAATTTTCATAATGATAATATGGCGACAGAGGTCAGCAGGCAAGAAAAACACCAAGCGCAATTTCTTAAAATGTCCTATGCTTACTTTTTTTTTGCTTTATTAGAGAGATTTTCCCTAATGCTTACATTGGATGGAAGCAGAACAGAAAAGCATAATGCATGATTTTATTTCGAGCACTATTTGCGTGATTTCAACTTTTTTGTACTAGAACTGTCACCATTCCATGTATTTCGACCAAGATTCGACAGTGTCACCCCATGAAAAAAAAGGAACGAAAAGGAAAGAAAATTTTCAATGCTGATTGTTGAATTGTTGTGACCATCCACGACTGTAAATCTGATAAGAGACGCAAGTTGGCATAGGTATCATCCTCCGACTCCAGATAATTATATATTTCCTCTTCATGAGTCATTTTTGGTGTAGCAATGCGTCCATTCGAAGTGAAGCTGGCTCAGAATGGTGAGGAGGCACACTCTTTACAGCTTCCTTTGTGACATCCGCAGAAAATGCAGCGGCATTTTTTTCTTTGTTGGAGTTATTCACGAAGGTTTGCGGCTGACTGTAGCAAATAAACGGGCTCATGCTAAAAATTTTGTTGATTTTCTTTGCTCTCGGCTTGGAAGTACCGGAAAGTTTTGATTCTTTCTATGTTGTAAAAATAAACTGCCCATTTACACTTCTGACAAGTTGCAACTGAATGCTTATAATGGTTTTAAAATAACTGTTTCATGGCCAACTAGTTTTATTGCGGTTACTTACATAGCAATAAAAGAATTTATTTTTGGGTTTAATAAGGGCAATTCATATTGCTTTTTTTTATATTTCAAGGCAATCATAAAACCTTTCATTAGTGAAAATAGCATAAGCATCAGTTGGTTTTTTATTAGCTTTATAGGGGTTTTGTAGATAGCTATGAGAATGTTAAATGACTTGCATTGTATATGACCGTCATAAAGCTGTAGGTAATGGTTGCAGCTGCAATAAAACCTTTATAAATTTTGAATATAGCCAAGCAGCTCTAGATTTGTTACTTGGGTTCGGATGTTAACCTAAATGCAAATTGTGCCGCCAAATTATGTGTGGTCAAATGAAAATCATGTTGAATTTCACATGGATATTTGTTAAGGGGTTACGCCTACCTGCAAGACCGAAAAAAAAGCGCAAGTTTGGATTTTTATTTCTCGAAAACGACGCAACATATTGAAAATCGGTTTTCTGCCGTTCATTGAACACACATTAAATGATACATTTATCAGTCGATGCTGTAAAAACGAGGTCCTGGCGAGCGGCTTCTCCCCGTGGACGATGTTCTAAAAAACGCTTTTTGCGGTGCCAACTGCGGTTTGTGATGTAATCATCTGAAATAAAAAAAAAAAAAACCATGCCAAATCGTTAACCATGTGTTAAACTAGTCCTTGATCGTTCGTTTTTTTTAATTTTTTTGACAAAATGGCGGCAGAAATCAAAACGAATGTATACATTTCGGAAATTTTTGGCACCGGTTTTGAAAATATGATTCCGAGATAATCGCGTTTAAAGTTTCAAGTTGGGTTTAGCCCACTATAAGTGAATATTTTTGTACTTGATAAACTTGATCTTTTGAAGAAATATTCTTGACTTTATATACTTTCGAATAGGACAGTAAAAAAAAATCGATTTTTTGAAAGTTGTCTTAAGGGGCGTAACCCGTTAAGAAAAATGTGTAAATTGTTTTGAGTGAACCATAACCGAAACATTGAAATACTTGAAAATTTTAAGATAAAGTATAATAGTCAAAAATGCAGGAAAAACATCAATTTTGCGGGGTTCTACGTCATACTGCGGTCGTCTCTAGGATACAACCCTTTATTTTTTTTAAATTCTTGACTCTGAACACCGAAATTCAACACTTGTGGTCAGCCATGGTAAAAACACTGAACCCTTATGCACGGGTGGCACTTTTGCCTACAAACACACCACCAAGAGCATTTAGTTGTACGCTCCGTACCAGTGCTCGATAGAAAACACCAAACGCAGCGAACAAGGCACCGGTACCGGTGTCCGTGCATAATTGTTTGCACCGGTGTATAAACCATCGGCAAGCACCAAAGCCGAGTGTTTCTGACTTCGGGAAACACCGCAGCCGAGTGTTTTCGATTTTGGAAAACACGCTTGCTGCTCGCGGAATTTTCTTTGGGGCGACTTCTGAAAGATTATCGTAGCTCTTATACGCTTTTAGCATATTTTATTTCAACTAAAGCTGATAGATGAGTGGTCAAAGCGTTTCTTGTGGTGTGTAAAAAAGGCAGTACGCAGTATAGTGTTGCGTTTAGACATGCCTGCTTGTGGTACCTGATAAATTCTAAATTCTTGATATTTTTGTCGTGTTGGTCTGACATCACTAGTGAAGTTTTTTTTAGAATCTTCAATATTTTCCTGAATTGAAGCACTAAAATATTGAATATTTCTAGGACCTAGAATTCACAAATTCAAAATTCGAGTCATTTCGTCATGTTTTTTTTTAGCCTGAGAACTAAAATATGAGTCGGTTCAAAAAATGCTGGATGAAGGTTTGAAATCGTTTGAAGTTTGTATGGAGATTTTGGTGAATTCCAGCGGGAAATTATTGAATTTCACTTGCATTGCTCTATCTAGTTGTCCAAATGTTGAAAACAAAATAAAAATAATTTGCGATTTCCAGGGCTGTGAAGCCGGAGTCGTGGAGCTGAAGTTGGAGTCAGATCTATTTTTGAACATAAGAAGTCATGGAGTTGGAGTTGCGTTGCGTTTGTAACGGAGGAATTCGTAGATTGCATACTGGCAACTGTCATGTATCTACTTTAACGTTCTTATTCTGATTGCTTAAGGAAAACTATTTGGAAGTGAATAGCTCTCCAATGAAAGTATAGAACAGCAAAGCATGACACTTACCATTTCCAGCCACGCCCATCTTCTCCGTTACGGGAAAAGGAAGCATATTGTTTATGTTATTTTCTACTTAACGGGAGGCCAGTGACTCACCGATGCCCCCATAGATGCTACGGAGTTGGATAGTTGGGTAGGAGATGAGTCAGGATTCGCATAAGCAGGCGATGCGACCATAGTAATTGTTTTGTTTGGAAGAAGCTTGAGAGTAAACTCATGATATTCTGCTCAGTAAGCAAACGCGGTATCCACCAAACTATCCGATTTCCTCAATTTAAATTTTACTTCGTTTTTTTTTTATAAATACAGATTGAAATTTAGTGTAAACAAATAAAAAGAAAGGGTATTACCCGGATGATCTGTAATTAGCCAGCACGAGAAGCTTCCTAAGCTGGATCAAAATCCATCTTCCAAATGCAGTACCATTTCTTTAATCCAAATAGCCATGGTGTTGTGTAATAAGCGATCCCAATTGCTTGACGGGGATGAATATAAAATAGTCCGGCCTGTGGTGGAGCCTTTTTTAATGGTTCAATGTAGGCGGGTTTTTCACTGAAGGTTTTTACAAAATCAGCAGCCATTTGTCGAGAAAAAAATTACAGCTGAGAAAATGAATGTCCATAAGAATTCAAAGTTGGAGTTGATGAACAAGTACCGACTGCGACTCTGACTCCAACTGCTACGAAAAAATAGAGAGAAACTAGATCCTTGTCCACGTGCAACATTTTTTTATAATTTTGAATTGTAAAGCCTTTCATGAATAACTATTAATATTATTATTAATATTACGTATTATAATGAATAATAAAATTAACCATAGTTTTGAATGAAACTATCCACAATATTTGATGACATTAACCACAGGGAATCAAGACTTCATTGGTAATGGGCATTGGCTTCATTCGTTAGTTTAAATCCTACCTTACCAATAAAAAACGCTGTGTGAAAATTGGGTCAGACTAAACCCTCTCTAGCCTCTGGCTGAAAGTCTCGCTAATAAAGATAACCTAACCTAGACCCTCTCTAGGTCAGACCATTTGGACTATTTCACAAGCAAGTCAGGCGTTCCTCAAGTTAGCAGCTTGAGATCGTTACTATTTTCGATATCCATAAACGAGATCCTACCAATTGGCTGCCGGTCGTTTTATGTAGACGATGTCAATATTTAAGTGGTCGTGTGATGATTTGCTGACTACTTGCGACTGCAACACCTGCACCTGGTGCACTAGGAATTGTTTCATCTTGTGTGTTCAAAAATTCTATATTATCACATTCCATCGCAACTCGAAACCAATTGCATTCGATTATACGATCGATAACCAATCATGATGACCTTGGAATTGCGCTTTACACTGCTTTAATATTTAATAATATGATGATGATGATGATGATAATGATGATGATGATGATGGTCCCACCTCTTACCCCTACAAAGGTTTGAGCTGGGACGATTTATCATTAAGATAATTAAATATGACAATTTAACCAGGTTTGCAAACAAAATCGAACTGCTTTCAGTTACAGATATAAATTCCCTCTAGAGCAGAGTTAATGTACACGTGCATTAGACTGATGCAAATTTTGACATTTTCGCTCCACAGTGCTCAAACGGTTTCAAATCGGGTCCTGATTAGTCTCACAAAATTTGAACTCATTTGAAAAGAAACTGACTTGGCACAAACCATTTGAAGTTTATATGGAAATTACTATGGGAAATCCAAACTTTTTGTTCATTGTCTTCTTACCTTTTTCTATATGGCACTGTTCAAAAATTCAAAAGCTAAACTTATGGAAAATTTTCTCAGCTTCAACTTAGCAGAATATAGTTGTTGAGCCAAACGTAAAATAAAATAGTTATTAATTGTTTAAGAGATTGATAATCTTATGGCATGATCAAGCAGCTGTTTTGTGAGCAACACTGTATCTTGCAGTGTGACATAGTAGCCATGATTGTTGTGCTCTATTCCAAGCGCCAGAAACACCAATGTTGCCTGCTGAACAGTTGGTTGAGCATAATCGTAAGACATTAGTGGCTTGAATTATTGTTAATTTTTATGATTACATTATATTGAAAAGTGGTTCAGGACAAAGTTGTAGCTGAGAAACTTTTCTACGAGCTAAGTTATCATTTTTTAAAGCAGAGCGATATGGTAAATTGTTAGATGGATGTGAACAAAACATTTGGTTTTCCCATAGTAATTTCCATATAAACTTCAAATGGTTTGTGCGAAGTCAGTTTCTTATCAAATGAGTTCACATTTTGGGAGACTAATCAGGACCCGATTTGGAACCGTTTGAGCACTGTGGAGCAAAAATGTCAAAATTTGCATCAGTCTAACGTGCATCCATCCCGCGTGATAGAGACACGCTTTCTATAAGATCGTAGGTTTCGAGACGTATTATTTTGCGTTTCTTTTTTGTTCCTACGTGCCTCATTCGTGTCACATGTGCTGTGTCTCATGAGCTAAGCTCGGCGAGCTCCAGGGAGATCGGCAGCGTACCTACGTCGTGCGTGCATGCTAAAAGTGGCTGGTTGGTGATAAAAAAAAAAAAAACAGTAGGGAACTGTTGTTCCTGGTACAACTGATTAATGGACAACTTTTCCGTAAATCATTATGGTGCAGGGCTAGAACGATGAGGACAAAAAATACACTTTTCTTATAGTAATTTCCATGTAAACTTCAAAGAGCCAGTGCAGAATCAGTTCGCCACCAAACTAGGTCAAATTTTGGGATATTGATCAGCCGATTTGGATTCGATTGATCTTGGTGGATCAAATTGATAGGTATTTTGCAGCTGGCAGAGAACCAATAGTTCGGTGGGCCCTTTTAATAATTCAAACATGTACTTAAATTTGCGAACTGTTCAAATATATTTAGACAAAAAGCATGGTGTGTTCGTCCCGAGTAGTAGTCAACCTAAAAATATTATGAGAAATAAGAAAACTGGATTGTAAATTTTGGGATGAGTCCAACATATTTGTCACACTCAACGGTAAATGAATCGAAAACCATGTTGTCCAAAATGTTTATTTAGTAGGCTCAATTACTTTGAAAGCTCTGCGGAGCCGAAGGACTAAACAAATATTACAATGAAGAACTAAATCGATTTCCTATATTTTTTTTTGTTTGCAACGCATCAAATCTCGACAGATCCGCAAACCCTTTCTGCCGAGGATGCTGATGTTCGTTTTTGCATGCTTTATTGGCCTCCTGAGGGCACGTCCATTATCACCACCTCTTCATGCAGCACCTCTACCACTTCCTCTATTGATTTGCTGGTGCTGTCTGACAATGCACCTACAGCCACTACACCAGGGTACGAACTGCTATCCGGGTTGCAAGGAATTTTGTAGTTCTTCAAGAAACTTCGTGGTACTTCAGGGAACTTTTTAAAAGTTCAGGAAACTTTCTTGAAGTGCAGATTTTTCTTTAAAGTTCAGCTAACATTGTAGAAGCTCACTGAACTTCAGTGAACTTCGTAGAGTTTCATCGAACTACTTCGGTAACTCTTCTTCTACGTACCTGAAAAAGTTATAAGACAACGACACGGAATTTCGTAAAGATAAAAGACTTCAGGGATTTTCGTTTCAGCTTAGGGAACTTCATAGCAGTTTGCCAGAGATCTTAAAAATCTCAATGAACTTCCTGAAGATGAATATTATGGACCATCGTTTAATTTCAAGGTACTTTGAAATTTGAGTTAATTTTCTAAAACTGTAGATGTTCAGGAAGCGTTGCATAAGTAACAGGATATTCTTTCAGATATGCTCCCTAGACAGCCAGGAAGTTTTAAAAAGATCAGCATTTGCTGATGTTATTCTGATCTGAATTAGCAAGTTGCTAAAAAAAAGGATGTCTTAAGAATGTGCTTAAGTTTTTGAATATCATAATTTTTTCAAATGGATAGATCAACTTTCAACACAGAATTTTCAAAATTTAAACCATAAACTCTGGCAACATGGTGGCAACATGGTGATTTGATTGGTTGATCTGTTGCAGGTTTTAGCAATGGCTGTACCAGTTTCTGGTTTGTTGTAGCGAGATGGTGGCGCTTGGTGGCCACTTTGTGGAATTGGTGCCGACACTCAGGCGCTTCTTTCTGACACTGTTGGTATACAAAGGCAAGGTCGCCCATTATCTAACCGAAAAGGTTATTTCTTCTTAGCGATTACGGACATCGACGCGAAAACGATACCATCGAAACCCGCAGAGCAATGGTCAGCAGAAGCCACCTAGATATTAATAATTGGAATGGTAAATATATCACTACACGCTCATCTGAGTTAAAGCCAACGATGCCCGCTCATGTCACTATTTTGCTGCAGCTATTTAGCATAGACCGCGCCATCACCCAGTGGGTCACCGCTTCTGTTATAGAATTTATCTGAATGCTCGATGACATGAGGCACATTAAAAAAAAATCTGAACATTTTTAAAGTAATGATAACAAAGTACAAGTGAAAGTGTAAAGGTAATACGCCAAGAAAAAAATGTTCTGCAAAAAATTCTTCAACCCATTGAATTATCATAACATTGCTGCATTCGTAGCATTCCGATATAATCTATTCGAAATACGTAACATCTCATCTAGCAATGTATACCAGTTGTGTTGCCGATGAATGGGTAAATTACGTTGAAAATGTTTTAACGTCTTGCAACTTGCAACGGTCAAATCCCCGTACTAAACAATACCGATACCCTTTTTTTAGAATTTTTGTTCATTCATATTTTGAAAATAACGTGTCAACAGATGTTAGTCAGGCAAGTGCAGTTAAGTGTTAGCATTAGCATTAGCATCGAACAAGTTGCACAATATCGTAGGTGGTACGAATTCAAAACTATAAGAGCAAGACGGATTTCTGTAACTGGACAGATAATAAGTAGGAAATAAATACTATCTCCCAGATAAAGAAACATCCCGCTCCAACAGTTAAGGATTGTCCTGGCCACGTCCTTACAACTGGTAGGGATAGGAAAAGTATGTTAGTCCAACATTGAAGTGCAGTTAAGTGTTGAACCGGAAAAAATAAACAAAGAATATTCTAATTGACCGGCAAATTAATGGCTTTTGCTATTAGAGGATTTCAAGAATTTAAGCACTGCATATATGCTACCTTTCCTCTAAAATAGGAATGGTTTGTGCAAACGCAAATGAAATGTAAGTCAAAGCAACCAAGTTTCAACAGCCTGTATTTCGGCCACCTACACCTTCCAGAACTTCGAGCTCTGCAGTTCTAGCATTAATCGTAGCACATGAGATGAGGCACATGAGATCAGCGCGAGCCTCGCGCTCGCCAGGATTTTTGGGTGTCGCATTTGTTTCTCGCTCGTATCTTATTCTCGCGTGTCTCTTTCTCGCTCGTCACATGTTGTTTTCGGTGCGACGGGAGACGGTTTGTTGAGAGTCTCGGCAGCACATTTTTGCACACACGAGTAAAATGTAACTCTGCTCTAGAGTTTACAGTTGCTTCACAGCGAAATAATGGTGGAAAAGCTCAGGCGTCCACCTCTTAGTTTGCTTTTTTGTCCACCTAAAATATTCATAAGTATAAGTAAGCAATCAACAAAGCATCCTATTACACTAGCAACCCCGCAATCTGATGCTATCATAATTTTCAGCAATGTCAGGAATGCTCACGAATGCTTTTTTATCAAATGTTAAATTCAGTCCTCTATATCCGTAATACGCGTGAGAGGCTCAAACCTTTGTAGACTACTCAACACAATATTTAACTACTACTATTTCATCAAATATCAAAAATCCATTATCACCATCGTGGCGAACAAAATAGTTTTTGCAGTGCTACAATAATTATTAAAAATTCGTTATGACAGCTATCCATACAAAATAATCCGTTAAAAATAACTTCGTCAAGATACATAATTCGTCATACAAGCTGCCTTCCAAAATTCATTTGATCCGCCACTGGAAACGTTCACTAGTTTGCGAGACTCGTCGTAAAGTCCGAGGTTCGAATCCGAACATTTTCTCTCGTAAAAAAATCAATCGAACCAGAAATAGATTGAAGCGAGACAGTTTAATCAAACAGTACGAGCGAGAAAGAGATAGAGTGTTCAATCGGCTCGAGATCGTAGTTGATGAGATTTGTCGTTTGAAAAGGTCGTTAATTACTTCGGTAATTGACGTACTTCCGGCCACAAAGACTATGATCACGATTTGATCTGAGGGTTTTCGGAACGTCCACTCGTCCATTTTGACCTGGACCGTGGAAGAGGCGAGAGTGCGTGAAATAGTTTTCTTGTGTCGCGGTGTGTTTTAATTGGTACCTATAAAAATGTGAGAAGTCTAGTGATCGAATTTAAATTTTTTCCTTCGTGTAGCCTAAAGTTCAGCAGTTGACGTGTGGTCAATTTTTGTGTGTGCGTACGTAGAGAAAAGGTAATTCGTGGATAATTGTTTTGTGTGGAAATTTTATTGTTAACGCGTCGAACAGCCGTTCGACGGCTTTTTATGTAGGATTCGCTTCTAGCGATATACGGCTGAAGCTCGGCACACCGCATCTCGAGATAAAGCGCGACTCTCGACCCCACGATTCTGTGTCAAAAGTCCCGGTTTGAGGGGAAAGCCGGAAGGAAACAAACCGTTTCGACAGAGCGGCCATTTTGCCATATCCGCCACGTGTAAAACATCGACGCCCCAACGTCGTCTACAGCGCCAATCAATTTCGGCGCGAGTTCAGTACCAGCTTCAAGACCATCCATCGACTGGGAATTTCCGCTGCATTTCGGGCGATAGTCACAATACCGCCGCAAACCAGCCGGTATCTGCTTTGCCGACCAATTCATCATGCAGCTATTTCGGTACCGTGAGTAAACCCAACAATTAATCTAACCATGCGCATGCGTAAACGACACACACACACACACACCTACACCTTCAAACACAAGCACACACACACACACACACACACACACACACACACACACACACACACACACACACACACACACACACACACACACACACACACACACACACACACACACACACACACACACACACACACATACACACACACACACACACACACACAGACACACACACATACACACACACACACACACACACACACACACACACACACACACACACACACACACACACACACACACACACACACACACACACACACACACACACACACACACACAGACAGACACACACACACACACACACACACACACACACACACACACACACACACACACACACTGGTGGAACGAGGAAATTAGCACCCTCCGTGCTACTTGTCTTCTAGCCAGAAGGCGTGCTCAGAGAGCAAGAACAGAAGCAGACAGAGAGGAGCGCAGGGTGGTGTTCCGAGAGGCCAGGGCTGCACTGAAACGAAATATAAAGCTGAGCAAGTCAAATAGTTTCAAGGAGTTGTGCCGCGATGCCGATGCCAACCCCTGGGGCAACGCATACCGAGTTGCGATGGCGAAGATCAGAGGCCCAACGATGCCGGTTGAAATGTGTCACAACAAGCTGAAAGTCATCGTGGAGGGACTTTTCCCACAGCATGACCCAACGAACTGGCCACCTACACCATATGGCGAGGTAGATGAAGACAACGTTGAACAAGTCTCCAACGAGGAACTCATAGCAGCAGCGAAAGGGCTGAAAGCGAATAAAGCTCCCGGCCCGGATGGAATTCCCAACGTGGCGTTGAAGGCGGCGATCCAGACGTTCCCGGACATGTTCAGGATGGTGCTGCAGAAATGTCTGGACGAGGGTCAGTTCCCTGATAGGTGGAAGGTACAAAAGCTTGTGCTGTTGCCGAAGCCCGGAAAACCGCCAGGGGATCCTGCATCGTATAGGCCAATATGCTTGCTGGATACTGTAGGAAAGCTATTGGAGAGGATCATCCTCAACAGGCTGACGAAATGCACGGAGAGTGAACACGGATTGTCGGAGAGACAGTTTGGATTCCGGAAAGGAAGATCGACGGTGGATGCAATTCGGACAGTGATTGACAGAGCCGAGAAAGCTTCCAAACAGAAGCGGAGAGGAAATCGATACTGCGCCGTGATTACGATTGATGTGAAGAATGCATTCAATAGCGCCAGCTGGGAGGCCATCGCCAAGGCGCTCCATAGAATGAGGGTTCCAGACTACCTCTGCAGGATTCTAAGTAGTTACTTCCAGAATCGGGTCCTGGTCTACGTGACAGACACGGGACAGAAATCGCTTAGAATCACGGCGGGGGTTCCCCAAGGCTCCATTCTAGGTCCCACGCTGTGGAACGGAATGTACAATGGCGTGCTGACGCTCAAGCTGCCCAAAGGAGTTGAGATCGTTGGCTTTGCGGACGATGTCGTCTTGACGGTAACCGGTGAGACGCTGGAAGAAGTGGAAATGTTGGCGGCCGAGGCGATAGATACGATTGGTAACTGGATGCAAGGAGCGAAGCTGCAGATAGCCCACCATAAAACAGAAGTGATGTTGGTCAGTAATTGCAAAGCAATGCAGCGGGCAGAAATTACCGTTGGAGAGCACACCATTGCTTCGAAGCGCATGCTAAAGTATCTGGGAGTGATGATCGACGACCGGCTAAACTTTAATAGCCACATCGAATATGCTTGCGAGAAGGCGGCGAAGGTTATCAACGCAATAGCCAGAATCATGCCGAACAATTCTGGTCCAAGCAGCAGCAAGAGACGTCTTCTGGCTAGTGTTTCCTCCTCAATACTAAGGTACGGAGGTCCAGCCTGGATTGAAGCGCTGAAAACGAAGCAGAACCAAAGGAAATTGAGCAGTACGTTCCGGCTCATGGCCATGCGAGTCGTGAGTGCGTACAGAACCATTTCGATGGACGCAGTATGCGTTATCGCCGGTATGATCCCAATCGGCATCACCTTGGCGGAGGACTACGAGTGCTATATGACGAGAGAAACCAGAGGAGTACGAAAAATGGTGAGAACGGAGTCGATGGCTAAGTGGCAGCAGGAGTGGGATGCAGCAGAGAACGGTAGATGGACACACAGGCTAATACCGACTCTTTCGACCTGGGTGAACAGGAAGCATGGAGAAGTCAACTTCCACTTGACGCAGTTCCTGTCTGGTCATGGCTGCTTCAGGAAGTACCTGCATCGGTTCGGACACACAACGTCACCCTTCTGTCCGGAGTGTGGGAATGTGGAAGAATCACCAGAGCACGTGGTCTTCGAATGTCCTAGATTTGATGATGTGCGAGAGGATATGCTCGCCCTTAGCACGGAGAATATCGTCGAAGAAATGTGTCGAGAGGAGGGCACCTTTAACGCCGTCAGCAGAGCAGTAACGCAGATCATGTCAGCGCTGCAGCGAAAATGGCGGGAAGACCAACTAGAAAGTAGTAATGTGCTCACACAAGTGCGAACTGAAAGCCGAAGCCGGGAGAACTCTCCGTCAGAGTAGGCTGTATCCACAACCAGGGATAACCGAGTAGAACGTGACGCTGGGAGCTAAATGGCTCACAAATTGGAGAGACGATCAGCGAACTGGAAGCGCCAATTAGCTGAGGTAAAGTGAGGTGCGTAATGCACGGCCCCCTCCGAAGTAATACGACAAGTGGTTCCGGGGGAAAAGGGCAAGGCGTCTAAGGAGGTTTTAGTGCGGTAAGAATCCCACACACCGTGTCACCGCGACTGTGCGCCCAGTCGTCAGCGGTGGCACGATGGCCTTTTAGAAGGTTTCCTCCTTGCCAAAAAAAAAAAAAAAAAAAAAAAAAAAGAAAAAAAAAAAAAAAAAAACACACACACACACACACACACCACGAAGAAGAGCTCGATGAGAAAAACTAGCTAGCGATCACTAGATCAAAATCCGCACACATTAGGGAAACTAGAGAGGAAGAAACACAAATAATGAAAACCTAGGTTATAAAATTAAATAAACTTACTTATATGTTTTATAGTAGGGGAATTTACGTATTCTCGGCAACCTAAGCAGCGACCTTCTTTCTATAACTTTTTTCTCTAAGGAACGCACACATATGCAGTATTGGTTTGTTTACAATCTTTTGCTGCCAGCTGCTCTAACAATTTCAGTCGAAAGAATTGTCAAAAACTGTTTTGAAACGCTTTTACAAAGCTCCAATCTTCTCTAGTGAGAGCGAGTATTGTCGGCAACCAGTTTTTCTTCGGCAACCGTTCCATTTGAACTGCATGTAAATCTGCTGTTCTATTATCGGCAACTCGAAATCAGCTACAATTTGAAGTGCGTGTGTTGCATTTCAAGAAAACCTTGCTAGATTGCTTTTTCTCAGTGGTAAAAATATAGTCAAATTGAAGCTGAAAGCATAAAGAATCGTTTGCATGCATTCAACGAAGTGTTTTCGTAAGAAAATCCAGTGAAAATAGTGTTTTAATTTGGGTTGCCGAAAATAGTCTGTCATGCCGAAGCCGTCATTTCCCGTAGTTAACCCCAATAAATGTTTTTCCGTTAAATGTTAAAGTTTCCCATGTAACTTATTTTTTGGTTTCGAGAATTCTCACATTTCGCGTCGTTCTACTTTTTTGTGTTGATATTCTTGTACGCCAGGTTAGACTGCCTGGGAAATCAGTCTCTCCACTCACGTGTCTCGATCGGCGGGGATCTTTGAATAAGTGAGTTCCTCCGGTGATGATACTGGTGAGTGTTGTTTTCGTGAGTAGGTAGAACGACCGGTAGCATCAACTATTCTCTCGTCACGATCGTGTTGTTTGAGTCTTCTGTTTCGTTCTGAAATTAAATTTTTGGTTCTAATTGAACAAACCCGCCCTGAGGTCGGGTTTCTAGCCGGGAAAACAAGACTCGACGGACGGTCCTCCTTGGAGGTGGCGCTTAAGCCGTCCGTTTATCGAGCCAGGGAACGATCCAGAAGACGGAAAACCGTTAGCCGCATTTTGCGCGCTACAAGATACATATAAAAAAAAACTTGATGACATTGTCAATGTGAGCGTTCAACTTAAGTTTGTAAACAATAATCAAGCAAAGATATTTAATCTCCCGAACGCGATCAATAGTCTCATAATAAATTACAACAGAGACGTTCTCATTTAATCGATTCCGCGAAATTACCATACATTAGCTTGTGGTCAATTTCTACTGGTTACACTTCAACCATCTACTTAGAGAACGCAAATCTTCATTCAAGTGTGAAACGGCATCATCTAAATCCTTAGCTGCAATGAATAACACAGTATCATCTGCAAAAAGATTAATGTCGCAAAACCGTAAAACACGTCGCAAGTCATTAATATACATAATAAATAAAAAGGGGCCCTAATACAATTCCCTGGGGCACTCCAAGGTTATTCCCCATGGGAGTGAAAACAAAATCATTAAAAACAGTCCGTTGAATTCTGTCAGATAAAAAGCTTTCAAACCATTTATATGCCTGCCAGCCTAAATCCCCTGTACTGCTTTCTCGTGCGATCTATACTGGAATTTGGCGCAGTTATATGGTGCCCGTTTCAAGCAGTTTGGATAGCGAGGATTGAATCTGTTCGAAAGAAATTCGTTCGTTACGTCCTTCGTCATCTTCCACCCTATGATGATCGTTTTCTACTCCTGGATCTTAAAACACTAGAACATAGCCGAACAGTTAGCCAGGCAGTATTTAGGGCAAAAGTGATACTAGGCGAAACCGACTCTCCCAGAATTTTAGCCGGATTAGAAATCTACGCTCCTGAGCGAGTTCTTCGAAATAAGCATTTCCTATATCTCAGACCCCGTGCTGCGAACTGCGGCCTGCATGATCCAATATGGTTAATGTCATCGTGATTCGACGAATTCTACACATTGTTTGACTTTAACTGTACAGCTGAAACCGTTTGACACCGGATCCAGCTTAGGCCGATGGAAAGGGAAGAATTTTATGTGGCTCAGGAAGCAACCCACTAATGGTGTAGGTGTGATGAAGTTTGTGCTATCTGTTGTCTTGTTGTTTTTCATGGTTCACCATCAACGGTGTGGCGTGAGTTTTCAATTATTATACGAATGACTTAACGGCACACAATTATTTTAACTTACTGAAAATACTGCACTTGTGTTCTTTAAATATTGCTAATTTAGTTCAGCGTTCCTTTGTAAGTTCCTTCATTGTAATGTGTACGTCTAAAGATATGGAGTTTTTACACCTAAATCCTAAAGGCTTTCCGCATCATATATTTCATCAAGACTTACATTTAGATGAAATTGTGTCAAACAAATAAACACATTCAGGATAAAATTCCATTTATAAACCACAGTTGCTATCGACATTAATTACAAATTTCATATAATTGATCACATTTCAAAATGAATATGGGCAAAGAATTGAACAAATATTTCAAAGTGGTCACCATTTTTAACGAAAATTTTGCACATGTTCACTCTGAAATTTTCATAATGTTCCGCCAACCTACGAAAATGGAAAATTTTCAACAGCAAATTTGTCACCAATGATACTATTATTGCTGCTTTAACACTCCGAATACGGTGGGTAAAAAACTTTACGCCGACTACGAAGCCTCCGAAAAACGTGTAACGGCAAGTTTGCAATGGCACAACTTAGCCATTTCTTAATGAATTTCAAAAATTTTGGTACCTTTAGAGTTCCTAGGGTTTGTAGATGATTTTGGTTGTAAAAATATTGAAAATAGAGTCGTCCACTTTTTTAAAAAGCGAAACGAGTTGTTACACGTTTTTTTGAAAGGTGTGTTTGTAGGGTTTTGCAAGTGGCGCAAGATCTGTAATTTAGATTATGGGCACACATGTTCACAATTAGCCAGAATACAGTCATGGTTTCTATATATTGATCCTGGACAACGGAACGGTCCTCGAAAAATCCGGAACATCCGTGAAAGTGGTCATCTGATCATCTGCGTAAGTTAATCGTGGTCCCTCAATTACTAAATAGATTCACGTCGTTGAAGTAAATCAGGAAAATCAGCGGTCCCAGGTTACTATCCTGGGGTATGTCGGACGTGGCAGCTATTCAATTTATCGAAGGATGCAGATAAGTCAATATAAATGACATCCGTCTGAGCACGATCCGACATACTGTTAGAGATGTAGGAAGTAAGGTACAGCAAGCTAGTGGCAGTGGAGCGACCAGCCATGAAAGCATGCTGGTTGATACTAATATACGGCTTACAGTGAGCGAGTGCCGGTTCCATAACAACAAGTTCGAACAATTTAGCTACAGCGCTAAGCAAAGTGATGCCAACGTTCTGTTTGTTGCCTTTTTTGAGTACTGGAAACAACATCCTAAATTTATTAGCAAGCCCTCGACAATATTCCTTTTTCTATAAAAATAAACTGTTTTCTGTACAGCGTTTCTCTTGTAGGGACGAACAATTCATTTTATCGAATTGATACAACTTTACTCGGTCCAAACAGTCAGCTCCATTAGATCACTTTAAATTCGGAAACGACAGGAAATTTACTATTCACATGCAAGAAGACTGAAAGTTTTTCAAACTGATGAAATTCGAGGCACGTCCTCGGGCCCCGCAGAACTCTTTCACCGTGAACACACGGTTATCCTGTGCTTCGAAAGAGCACATTTCGACCACCGCCTCCGCCATAAAATAGCCTCCAGCCAGGATGGAAGCCGAAATCTAGTGCTACCTCTAGTCTAGGACGGTCAAATCATTCCCGAAACCTGTGCTATTGTCTCGAATGTGGCACATATTTCACCGTGTTGCGATGACGGTACAGGATAGAAATTATCGCGAAACATAGTTTTTCTCCCTCGGTAAGATCCGACGACTCGCCATCGTTGTTCAACATTTTCAAACTTTTTCTTCACCTTCGGGATCATACAGAAGGTGCTTACCGTAAGTCTGCGTTCGTGCTCTGAGGACGGCGCGTGGTCGGCAGAACATTATAGCCTAGCATTGCTGATGGCCGTTGGCTTGTTTTGTTCGTTAACACCTTTACCGTTCCATTCCATTCCATTATACGAAGGAGGAAGAGGATTGCTTGACGGTTTTTGTTTTCTGATTCCTGTGCTTATTTTTTTTGCAAATCGCATGTTTCAACCCAATATCATTATAGTGCACGTCGTCGTTGGAAGCACTTACCACACGGACGGCACTCACGGGTTGGTGCAAAGTATTAACTGTGTTATTTTGCGCTTCAGGAAAAAAAAAAATGTTGTGAGGTAAAAGCTGTTAGAAAGTTAGTCTCAGCAGGATGCGATTTGTAGTGGCAGTGTCAACGAGTCTTCAAGAGGGCACATTGTCGAGAAGATAGACTTCAGGTAAACAATATAAGTTCTACTTACAAACATAGTTACCATCTGATTAACATAATATAGTCTTCTAGTAGCCAAAAATCGTTAGTCGAACATTTTTAATCCTTCTTAAATTTTTGGCAAATTGCTTCACTTGTACGGGCTCAACCAAATAAATTTTACAGAGCTATGTTTTATTTGTCACTAGCTGACTGTGCCCAGCCTTGATCGGGATTCAATATTGGCTTGAGTTTATGCGGCGATTCAAAAAAGCATGCTATAATTTTCTGTTTCATTTGTATGGGAGCTCCCCTTACAGAGGGAAGGGGTCTCGAATCATCATAAGAACATTTCCCGGATCCAAAACCTCTGCATGCAAATTTTCATGCCGATCGGTTCAGAAACTCATTTTTATGTATAAAGATTTTTTTTAAACAATGTCAAGCAAAAACGATTAATCTCTTTGAATGGAATATTCGCGATTGATTTAGATGATACTACTCTTACTTTAATTATTAATTGAATGGAACACTTTTCGAATTGAATTCAATAGCATTTATTTACACGGAATGTTAAGCGGCCTATAGAATCATTTATCAGGTCAATTCAATGCTTTATGGTAGACTACATTCTTCGTTTTGTTATCCGGCGCATAAATAAACAAAGATGAAGGCTTGCCAATACGTGAACATGCCACATATAATTGGCCATGTGAAAAGCAAGGGTATTCGAGGTTGATTCCACACACTTCCAAAGATTGGCCTTGTGATTTATTGATTGTCATGGCGAATGCAAGGCGAACCGGAAATTGAATGCGTTATAACTCGAAAGGTAAATTTGTTGAAATCAATGGAATTCTCGGTTTGAGTACTTCCTCGCCCTTGAATTTACCTGTGAGTATCGTTGCTTGGATCACATTATTCTTGAGTTGTTTCACGGCTAATCTTGTTCCATTGCACAATTTCGGATGGTTGAGGTTCCGCAGCATGATGATAACAGATCCAACCTTTAGTCGTAATCCCGGCAAATCCAATGAATTCAGGAACTCCGTTGAATAATTGGTTACTTCGTCCAGATTAGCCACAGTATCGAATGATTAGAACGAAATTAATTTTCCAGCAATTACATTTGAATTTCGAAATTCAAATCATCGACATTCTTGTCTATAATAAATGTCCTTTAAAATGTTCGTTTAGACCATTTTTGTTTGTTTGTTTTTTCAATGTAAAAACGTTCCTTGGGCGGAGACGAACATAACAAAAAGAAAATATTGCTCAAATCGGACGATCCATTCTTGAGTTATGCCCGATCTTATGTTTGTAACTTTGATTCATATATATAGATTCACTGAAGTCTTCGTGATTACACTGATTTTTTCGTGATTCTTTTTACACAGTTGGCGCTGCTGAGTTGCAATTTACATGGTACTTTTTTTTTAACGATTTATTGATAACGAACGATATAACCTAATGACTTGATTCAAATCACATTAATATCCATTTCAAGCCATAGATAATCAAAAAGCACACTTTAATAATTAAACACAATTTTTGGTGTTAAGATAGAAATTTTCTATAATATGTCTATATGCATGCTATAACTAGGAATGGTATCAACATGTATTTATTTATTTTTAATACTTTAGCGTGTGGAAAATCAAAATCTACACAATAAGATTTTGTTTTCGTGTTCGGTAAATTTTACCGAAATCAGAACAGCTGAACGTTCAGTTAAACTTTGACCTTCTTTTTAAAGTCCATTGAATTAAAAAAAATAGTTTCAAAACATATTCAACCTTGTAAAAACGATAAAATCTCGTCATTTTAGTGTAGATTTAGTTTCAAAATAACTGAAAAGCAATTGAATTAAATTACAGAAATTTTACGGAAAAGTTCAGCTGTTCAGATTTTGGTAAAAATTACCGATGTCGGCGATAATTTCTAAGTGTAGGTAGTTTTTTTACACGGTATATATGAGTGTCTTTTACAAAGAACTTTAACACTAGAGTTAAAAATTGATCATAATGAAAACTGCTATATTCTCCGTAACCCGGTACGTTGCTTCCATCAGACTTGAATCCTGATCGATAAAAGATCTCCAATGGACTGGTACCGAGCAAATCTGGGTGAAAATCAAACTCGCTGAGCACCAGTTATTCCTTGGTGCTGTATATTTACATCCCTCAAGATCGTATTCGTGATGATTTACTCTACAACGCTCTCATCCGATCTGGTATATCTATTTCATGTGACACTGCTGTATGTGACGAGTTTGTTATCCTCGGTGACTTCAATCTTCTCGGAATTATTTAGCAATATTCAAATAATGGCTTCTTGTTAGCAGGCACGGAAAGGTCTTCGCTCCCATAATGCACCAATACCTTGCTAGATAGCTTCAGCAAAGCAAACCTTCACCAAATTAACCACTGTTTCATCAAACATGGACGATCGTTGGACTTATGTTTTGTAAGCCTTCAAAACGTTTCTCCTGACATCTCAGTGAATCCAGCTCCACTCGTGAAAACGTGCCACAACACCCACCCCTGCAGTTAATCCAGAAAGACAAGAAGCTTCCAGTTTTCAACAAGGACGACTACAATAAAATTATTACTGTTTTCAACACACTTGATTGGGAAGCCCTACTAGATTACGAGAACGCCGGCAGTTCCAGGGAAATTTTCTCAAACATACTATCGCATGTCATAGACAGCCACGTTCCTAAGAAGAATACTTATTCTTCCAAGTACCTGCTACCTGCTAATCATGTGGTTTTCGGAAATTTTCGAAGCACTATTTCGTACTGTTGAAACAGCACTATTTCGTTACCGTTACCGTCCGCTGCTTACTAGCGGAACATTCAAGCATCCATGAAATCTAATCCGAAGTCCTTTTGAAACTATGTTTGACGTCAGAGGAACCCGAGCAGGAACAAATATCTCGATACCTTAGGTTGGTATGGATGAGCCTGACATAAGAGGTCAACACTTAAAATAATCAGCGTAACACGTTGGCATTACTTGCTTAAGATGATGAATAGTCTCGAAATAAATAGAGCTGGCGTGAATGCTTTAATAAACCGTCTTAAGGTGATACTCTAAGGAAGCCTTAGCGTTAAACTTTAAAGGCACAAATGTCAGCTTCTACAAAATATACAAATTTGAAATTGCTACTCCTTGTTTGCTGTGCTACTACAAACAGAGAGTAGCAATTTCAAATTTGTATGTTTTGTGGAAGTTGACATTTGTGCCTTTGAAGTTTCACGCTAAGGCTGCCTTAGAGTATCACCTTAATAAGCACGATCTCATATTCACAGCACATGAGTGAGTGCTAGTTGAAGACTTGCGAAACTATGTTGAGGCGTTTGAGGTGAGTTTTTTTTAAAGTCGTGGTTCTGAAACTAATATTGTAAACTATTGTTTCTATGTCTCGAGCAACTAAGTCTACTAATAAGTTCCATCTGACCGATTGGTGACCATATAGGGTTTGAAAATTAATATCCAATCAGTGCATTGAAGATCAGATGTTTGGTTTACTGATACGCTAGACATTCGATAGTGGAGAAAATAATGTTTGATTTTCACCTAGCGAACGGAATTCACTAACCTAAATGCATCAGTGTTCATCCAGTTAATCTTAACATTTTGAATTTGGCAGAAAATGTACTTTAACTGAAAAATTGTCTCAGATAGCAGACAAGTTAAAAATGTGACAGTTAAAAATCGATCACCTGTCGAACGTCTAAGGTGAAAAGTTTCATTTTAGTTTCAATGTGATTTTACTCTAGTCTGTTTCTGAGATATGGTGACATAGTGGTGGAGAAAATATTGTAGTAAAATTCAGTTTTGGTTTACAGATTATAGTAGCCCTGTTGTCTGCTGGAACGATTAAAGCCATCAACATGTTGTACACATTAGAGAAAATTTTAGAACTTGTTGTTAAAGGCCAGCTGCTGGAGTTTTTAAATAGTAATAGTTTGTTGATACCAGAACAATCGGGATATCGGGAAGGTCATTCTTGTGAAACCGCGTTGAATTTGGTTTTAGCGAAGTGGAAAAATAACTTGGAGTGTAAAGATACGATTGTTGCTGATTTTTTGGATCTTAAACGCGCTTTTGAAACAATTTCTAGGCCTTATTGTTAAGATCAATCAAGCGCTTTGGAATTACGAGTACTGCATATAAATGGTTTGAAAGCTATTTGTCTGACAGAACTCAACGGACTGTTTTTAATGATTCTGTTTCCAGTCCCGTGGGGAATAACCTTGGAGTGCCCCAGGGAAGTGTATTGGGGCCCCTGTTATTTATTGTGTATATTAGTGACTTGCGACGTGTTTTACGATTTTGCGACATTAATCTTTTTGCAGATACTGTGTTATTCATTGCAGCTAAGGATTTAGATGATGCCGTTTTACACTAGAATGAAGATTTGCGTTCTCTTAGTAGATGGTTGAAGTATAAGCAGTTATTTTTTTTTCCTTTATTAACGAGACTTTCAGCCTTAGGCTGGTTCATTTCTATATAAGCAGTTAAAATTGAATACAAGTAAAACTAAATTTATGGTAATTTCGCGGAATTGAGTAAATGAGAACGTCTCTGTTGTAATTGATGATGAGACTATTGTACGCGTTCGGGAGATTAAATATCTTGGCGTGATTATTGATGACACACTTAAGTTCAACTCTCACATTGACAATGTCATCAAGAAAATTGCCAAGAAGTATGGAATTCTATGTCGACTGAAAAACGATTTAACTATTGCCAGTAAAATACAGCTATACTATTGACTTTTGCCCTTCCATTTTATTTCTGGCCAATGCAACACAAATGTCGAGATTACAGTGCTTGCAGAGTAAAATAATGCGTTTGATTTTGAGATGTAATAGATTCACTTCCTCAACTTTGATGCTAGACGCCTTACAATGGTTGTCGGTGAAGCAAAAAATTGTATATTTGACTATGGTGTTCATTTTTAAAATAGTTAACGGTTTGCTGCCTCGATATTTGTGTGGTCGAATTGAAAGAGGAAGTGACTTTCATAGATATAAAACTAGAAACGCGGTTGAAATAAGAACACCAAATTTTTTGACTTGTGCTTCACAAAATTCATTACATTATCAAGGAATAAATGTTTTCAATTCGATGCCTAGACATATCAAACGTTCAGCAACACTTTCAGAATTTAAAAGACACTGCATTTCACACGGTAAAACTGTCTTTTGAACATTATCTAGTGATTTTTTTTTATGAATTGACAAATTATGTATCTTGACGAAGTTATGTCTAACGGATTATTTTATATGGATAGCTGTCATAAAGACTTTTTTATAATTATTGTAGCACTGCAAAATCTATTTCTGTTCGCCACGAGGGTTATTATGGATTTTTAATATTTGATTTAAAAGTAGATTAATTAAAAAAAAAGTAGTCTACAAAGGTTTGAGCCTCGCACGCGTATTACGGATATAGAGGACTGAATTTAACATATGATAAAAAAAATGCAAATTTTGAAGCTTATTTGCAAGATACCTTGAGTAAGTAGTAGGTTTTCTGGCAAATGTTGGGGGTACGTGAGCATTCCTGACATTGCTGAAAATTATGATAGCATCAGATTGCGGGGTTGCTAGTGTAATAGGATGCTTTGTTGATTTTTCATTAACTCTTGATTGCTTGTAAAACTTATGAATATTTTAGGTGGACAAAAAGGCGAACTAAGAGGTGGACGCCTGAGCTTTTCCACATTTATATCGCTGTGAAGCAACTGTAAACTCTAGAGGGAATTTATATCTGTAACTGAAACCAGTTCGATTTTGTTTGCCAACCTGTTTAAAATGTCATATATAATTATCTTAAAGATAAATCGTCCAGCTCAAACCTTTGTAGGGGTAAGAGGTGGGACCAGCATCATCATCGTCAATAGAATGCAACAGTAAACATTGGCATGCTATTGCAATCTGAGATTGAAGATAGTTTCAGTGAAAAAAAATAGGACTTGCTTGCCATCACATGCCAAGCTGGGGATGAAGTTGCAACTGAATCGAAGGTTTCCTGTTAAGGACTTAATTTTGATTTCGGCTTTACTTGACCCTCGATTTATGAACCTGAAATGCATTGAAAGTTCTTTGGATGAACGCTCGATTACCAATTTCCTATACGTACTATATGATATGAATTTCTTGTAAGTAATTTTCTTGTCGATAGCTACATCAGATGAATACGATGAACTTTCTTCTAACTCATCTTCCTCGTTGCTCAGTCTTGCTTTGAAGCACTCAAACGTTGAAGATAGTGTGACCTCTGTCATCGAGCAAGAGTGCACCAAATATGTTGACGTCATACCCGAACAACGTTGAAGATGGAGATATTATCTGCTTTTGGAAAATTATAAAGCTTGGAAGCCGTGGTTTGCATGGTATTATGTGTGCCCGCTAAGTGAACGAGTTTTTAACATAGCTGGGCCGACCGTATCTGCACGTCGGTCAAGCATCCACCCTACATTCAACCGGGGGATGTAAGATTCGCTTACAATTTTGTGGGATTCATCATCAGAGGATGTTAGTGGAGACCGCATGAACCGAGGATGCGATATACATAGCTGCGGTCCAATGCAAGAAAATTGGAGACCGAAAAGTGAGAGTGTATTAGTGAGGTAAATTAGTTTGTCGAAAAAAATTGGAAACAGACTGCCGACTGGACTCGAACCACGAAAGTTGCGACTATCAGACATGTGCTTTATCCACTGCTCTCTCCATGCTTCTGAATTTAGAAAGTCTAAAAGCAAACATGAAGCGCTCATTTTCTCGCATACTCGACTTCGTATGCTTTTTCTGCTGGAGAGATTCGAGGCAAGTGTGTGCGTCGTTCTACACCCGAGCAGAGAATGAAAACAAAATGAAAACTAAATTTGATATTTTGATATAAGCGTTCGTGATAACATATTTTGCCTACCGTGTGGTCGAGTTAACAGTAATCATAACAAAAATGAGGTCTTTGAAGAATATTAAAAAGATAACATATTATGTTTTTTGATAGTAAATCTATGTATGCGTTTTGATATTAGTAGTTTGGTCAATAATAAACAAAATAAGTAATCAATGTTATTATAACTATGGTAGGAAACAAAAAAATAAAAAAAAACTAAATGAGTTATTATTTTGATATGATATCAAATTTAGTACTCTGAATATTTTGAAATCTATTGGTTGATGAAAAAAAAAAATGTCAATAAAGTGCAAATGGTGTCATATTAAAGTACAGAACTGGAAATAATCATCCAGTGGTACAAATTACAAGAAAATATATAATGAATCGCTTTTGTCATTATACACAAATAACAAAAGTTAAAATTTTACGAACGATTGAAGTTTATTAGATCCAATAGCATAGAAATAGACGATGTGAAGTTTTTAAATTTAGAGTTTCGTTTTCATGACAAATTCAATTGGAATTATATTCAATATAGGAATAGGACACACGAATCATGTAAAAAATTAGTCTACAAATCCTTTAAATTTGTCGAACCTCTTAACGGAATCCCTTTATGAAGGCTTTGAGTTGATTGGTTTATTTCCTTGAAATTCCGTTATAATTGCTTATCTTTTGACAGATACGCGTATTTCGTCTACTACTTGCAGACTTCATCAGTGCCAAGTACTCAACACCACTGAAGTTGGTGTTGAGTACTTGGCACTGATGAAATCTGCAAGTAGTAGATGAAATACCCGTATCTGTCAAAAGATAAGCAATTATAACGGAATTTAGTCTACGAAGATTCTTATATTATTATGAATGATCAGTTCCTTCGCATCGAACATATATTAACAGACATGAATGACGATATTTATTTTGCTGGGAGAGAACTGATCTTAATGAGATTTATGACAACATGTTTAAATATGAGCTAAGAAATTGACTGAGCCTACGAAAGTTAAATTACAATATGCGACAATGTATTAGTATAAGTATTACAGACGAACAGGACGAAATCAATTTTATATCGATTTGTAAATTCATTTCGCTTGTAGATTAATATCAATAAATGATGTAAATCAACACTGTAAAAATCATAATTGTCTTTCTGATGTTCATAAAGAAAACAGCAAGCATCCTGATTGACTCGTAAGAAGAAAAAATAAAAATATGTAAAAAAATGTAGATTTCAGTGATAAATGTGGATGCTCTTTTTATAAAATATCGAATTTTTTTTTCTTAATTATATTTTTAGAAATATCAAAATAATTTCAAAATATGAATTCAACCGAAGTTAAAAAATAGCTTATCAAAATATGTTATCAACATGATTTCTAAAACAAAATTAGATATCATTTTGATAGTATTTTGAAATCCAACTTTGCTCGGGCAATGTTCTACAATGTGCGTCGTTCTACATGCTTACTGGTATAGTCAAAAGCGTAGATAGAACACGAAATAAAAAAAGACAAAAAACCATTACATCGCCTGCATGGTTAATTTCTAACATTCGTTGCGATGTTCATGAACAGAGGATGATAGGAAACGGAATTAACATTCATTGTAATAGATTTTTGGTTTGCGTGTAACAATGTGGATAAAACAATCTTAATTCATGACAATTACAGCATTTGCAAAAATAGAGTTTTGCAACAAGCACTGGTTTACTGACGAGGATCGGATTTACATAAAGGTGAATAAGGGACTATTAAACACGCTGAAATTTGATCTGTTTTCAATCCCTTACATTTCCAAGTTGTGCGGGATTCTACGTTTATCCAAAAGACATCATTTTCAAATATATAAACAAAAATTTATTTGATTATAATGCGCGTACATTCAAATAAATATCTGAGTAATAAAAGCACATCATTAATCGCCATCAACATATTAATAACGTGTAATGCTCCATAAATGAAAAAAAAATCCTAGGGCCCATTAAATTGTTACGTTATGCAACAGATTGCTTTTCAATATTAATCGCCTCTACATAACGTACTTTTCTTATTCTCAATAAAAGGGTTGTTACACTTTGCCATACGACTCCACCCCCTGCAATTTTAATAAGCACTTGACATACTTTTATAAACAAATTCTGCATTCACGGCCAATGAGAACCACTCAAAATTGAGTAAGAGTTACTCATATTGAGTTACTCATATTTGAGTTCCGGTTACTCAAATTCGTGAAACGTAGGTCACCCGTAGAATTAGTCATTTTCCGATGCTTTTTCGAGGAAAACTGAATGTGGTTTTAGTCTGTCCACTAGTGCACTTCTACACTGTGTACAATTTTCTTAAATTTTCCCCAAGAAGTTTTTTTTCGGGAAAGTGTCGCAAAATTTATTCACACTATAAGTGACCTACGTTTTAGCGGTTTTGAGTAATCTAAACTCAAATGTAGGTAGCATTTTTTGTACATGTGTGATTTTTTGAAAAATATTTTTTTTATAAATCATTAAAAATATACTCCCGCCGACCCACACCACCACGCCACCGCCGCCGAAAGCAAACGACGTGACGCCGCCACGCCGCCGCCGCCAGCAGAAAATAACATATCACGCCGTCGCCGAAAATAATTCGATCGACGCACAGGTCTAGTGCTAAGTTGAAAAAAAAGCGCTGTTTTTCAATACAATGTTCTATCGGAAGAAATGGTGAGTTGATAAAGATATATTAATTTTGGATGTATTTCTTGTGTTTTTGCTGGAAAAAGCTTCGGAAGTTCTTCTTCTTTCCTTTATTTGACGTCGCCATTTGTTCCGCAATCTAGTGCCAATCACCGACGGACATCGATTACCATCTATTGACGGCAATCGAATGTGCAGGAAAGCAGCATCCACACGTGCGAAGGATATCGCACCCATTTATCACCACACATGGGCCGGGACCAACGGCTTTACTTCCCTTCCGTAGGAAGACGTGACCAGTAGACTGATGCAAATTTTGACATTTTCGCACCACAGTGCTCATACGGTTCAAAATCGAGTTCTGACTAGCTTCCCAAAATTTGAATATGACTCATTCGATAAGAAACTGACTTGGCACAAACCATTTGAAGTTTATATGGAAATTACTATGGGAAAACCAAATGTTTTGTTCATATCCATCTAACAATTTACCATATCGCTCTGCTTTAAAAATGATAACTGAGCTCGCAGCAAATTTTCTCAGCTACAACTTAATCCAAAACTACTTTTCAATATAATGTAAGCATCAAAAGTCATCAATAATTCAAGCCACTAATGTCTTATGATTATGCTCAATCAACTGTTCAGCAGGCAACATTGGTGTTTCTGGCGCTTAGAATACAGCACAAAAATCATGGCAGCTAAGTCATACAGTGTTACTCACTAAACAGCTGCTTGATCATGCCATAAGATTATCAATCTCTTAAACAATTCATAACTATTTTATTTGACGTTTGGCTCAACAGCTATATTCTGCTAAGTTGTAGCTGAGAAAATTTTACATAAGTTAACTTTTGAATTTTTGAATAGTGCAATATGGAAAAAGGTAAGAAGACAATGAACAAAAAGTTTGGATTTCCCATAGTAATTTCCATATAAACTTCAAATGGTTTGTGCCAAGTCAGTTTCTTATCAAAGAAATTCAATTATTGGGAGACTTATCAGGACCCGATTTGGAACCGTTTGAGCACTGTGGAGCGAAAATGTCAAAATTTGCATCAGTCTAGTGACCAGAGATTTGTATACAACTATCCCCCGAAGAACGCGTTACCCTCTGAGTTGCACCCACCACTTTTTCTCGGCGGGGTTTCAACCAGTCGGTCTGATTTTTTGTGTGTGAGTAGGGTCAATGGAGAACTAGTCACTCGCAAAAAAAATCAGAGCGCTTGGTTGAAAACCCACCGAAAAAAAAGCGGTGGGTGCAACTCAGTTGGAAACGCGTTCTTCGGGGGAAAGCTGTACCTCAGAAAAATCCCACCGACCTCGGCTAGGATTGAACCCAGACCCATTGAGGTGAGAAAGCAGTAACGTTTACCACTACACCACCAGCGCCGGCAGCTTCTGAAGTTGCTGGTGGCTATTTTCACCAACTCAATCCCACTTTTTGATGATCATCATTGCTGACACCTTCTGAGGCTGACAGAAAGCTGCCTCTTAATCCGTTGCGAAATTTCCAGTACCCTTCCGGCCTTGCCCTATGCACCACTGGAGGGGCTCAGGGTTCATATGTGAGTGTGTGAGTTATTTATCGATACGCATACAACGCAAAACACACTAATGGGTGGAATTACTGGATTTGAAATTTCAAACCAAGGGCATGGAAAGACATGAACCGAATTGTATATAAATCACCATATTCACCGCACTCCCATATTCACCTCCGTCACGGAGTGCAGCCAACCCTGGATGAACAAAAATTCACGAACAGGGAAATTGTTATTGAATTATTTAACTCTGCATAATTTTCCCATACTCATCAATTACCGCAAGGTGCTGAATTCCACCGCCGTAATGCTACATATATGGTAAGCAGCATTCATCACTCTGGAGGGCATGCATTTTCCTCGAACCCGCATGCAACAAACAAACGGGCACCGGGGAACCGATACGAAGAAAAATAGAAACCTTACCCCTTGCCGGTCGGTAGCGTGCCAGTGGCGGTTCCACTTTTCCCGAACACTCATTAACTGGAAAATTAATATTCGTTTGTTGCATAATTTGATCGTAAATTAGAGACCATGCCGCTCTCCATCAGCCTTAACTAATTGTCGTTCGATGGACCTGGTGTGTGGTGGCAAAAGAAGGCGATTTTTAACCATTCACCCTTTGACGAGTTTAGGAAGTAAGAGCAAAAGTGACGATATTTGTATCCAACCCCCACCCTTTCTCTCGCTCATTCTTTCCCGCGGGATTGAATTTTCCAGCTATATGCTTCATCTCATTCTGGGGGTGCTGCTAGACATTTCATGCTCGGCTCACTTTCGCCTGTTATGAATTAATTAAGCGAATCGGTCCGAAAATTTCGAAGCGCTATCTTTGTCGCACAATCTGGCTTTGTTTGTATACGGCTGACCCTCTTCACCATTTGGTACTGGACGGGTGGTGGACGAATGCAAGGAAACCGGGGTGGGAGGGGTCAACGGTGATAAATTTATTCATATTTTTTTTGCGGATGGAAAATATGAGAATGGTAACAGATATAAGTGAATGATGATGGTTTGGGATATTCAATAAATATTTCAGATGCAGTTATTTGCGAAGCTTGACTTTTTTATTTTTTATTTCGGTGGATACGTTGCGAATTGTGAGCTTGGTAACAGAAATTGCTGAGAGCGTGAAAAATAAAGCGCAAAATGATAAATCAATGGAATCTTATTCGTACCGGAGTCATTATTGAATGATTTTTTTTTTCGATGGAGTTCCTGTTGGTTCATTGCATTGCCCTTCACTACCAAATGGAGCAATCACATGCAACGGCGCAAATAATATTGAGCACGCTATAATTAAAAATGGAAGCTCGTCTCTTTTTGCTGAGCAAACAGGAACTCTGTTAATAATAGGAGAGGAAGCCGAACAACTAATGGAATATTGATGATTAAATTTTTATGTTTGCAAAGAAGCTGCGAACAAAAAAAATAGATTTTATCAGGAAGTTACTGGAAGACATATTTTATATTATATATCTTCATTCCATTCCATCCCAAGATATCTCCCGTACTAAGCCTGTTAATAATAAACTTGAATCCTGAAAAGGTGGAGATGTTGAATTTTTCAAATGGAATCTGGCCTCTTTATTACTTATCTATGTCCTAGATTTCGAAGATTAGATTAGACTCCTGGAATTTAAAAAGTTTTATTTTAAATTTCGATGTTATGAACCGTGTATTAAAGTGCGATATACATTTTGTTTTGCTAATTTCGAAGTGTTGAAATTTTCCAGAATCATGAAAAAACTGGTACGATCAGAATCTCAAAAATTCTACATAGTGCCGGAAATCTGGCATCCCAAATATTGCACTCACAATTCTTTTTCTTCTTTTTCGCATATCAAGCTTATTGCTTATCGCATATTAGCTTACTGAGTGCTAACTTGGTGTCCTAGATGCACAGTTGACCACCGCACAATTCTCGATGAACATTTCAAATGTCCTATCTGCTTTGATCGATTCTCTTCATCGACTTTCTCTTTTCATAACCACTGCTATGCAAACAGATTTTGCGCTAATTCTATCATATACTTTGATAAAGGGGGTTCTTATCTAGCGTTCAAAACGTCAAATACAACAGCGAAAGGTTTTGCAACTGAGTTATTAACGAAAGAAAAAGTCGATGAAGAGAATCGATCAATGCAGATAGGACCTTTTGAAATGTTTATCTAGAATTATTAAATGAGACCTTTCGATACCAATACCAATGCATGAATTTGTATATCGTTGCCACACGATATAATACTCTATGACCAGGAAAGCCGAGAAAATTTCCAACCCGAAAGATTCCCTGGACAGTGAAACGTCCCTTGTTTCTATGAACGTGATATCTCATCAAATTATTTGATGTGCTTTGTTTGAGAGTTCAAAAGACAATGATAGTTGGTTTTTATTAATCCTTTTTCAAGTTTACTACTATTTACTTACTTCTGGAGACGCTTGGAGACAATTCTCGATGAACATTTCAAATGGTCCTATCTGCTTTGATCGATTCTTTTCATCGACTTTCTTTTTTGATAACCACTGCTATGCAAACAGATTTCGCGCTAATTTTACATGATAGAGGAGATTCTTATCTAGCATCCAAAACGTCACATACAATAGGGAAAGGTTTTGCAGCTGAGTTATTAACGGAAGAGAAAGTCGATGAAGAGAATCGATCAATGCAGATAGGACCTTTTGAAATGCTTATCTAGAATTATGTAAAATCGTTATGTAAACGATCGATGTTCGCGGGAGAGAGAATGATAAAAAAGGAGAGAATATGGAGAAGGCAGTTCGCGCCAAGTGCGCTTGACAACGATGCGATGAGTGCGCCGTTGAATAAGTGAAATATGACCAAAGCACTTTTGGTGTCATGTTAGAATTATTGGAAACTGTTGGAAGTCATCGAACCACTTTATGCACACATTGCATTCGTTGCATAAGCAGTTCGATGGCATGGGAATAATTGTTTTCTCACGATGTGCTGGATGGGATTCGATGACCTGTGGAAGGCACACGTCACACCATACCCCTAAAGGAAATTGTTTTCAAGGTAGGGATAATTTGTAATTTGACTCCAAGCGCCTCTCACAGTGTTTTGTGTGTGGGTGTGTGTGTTTATTGGTTTTAATTACCTTTAGATAAAAGATAAACATGATAAACATAATTATGATTCAACTGTTTTGTATTTCGTCAATCGTTCAGTGAGCTCCTACCCCCTAAAGAAAAGTCTTGATTTGTGTACTTCGATGCGTCTGTTTTGTTCGTTGATAATAGTAGCGTTTGATATATTTGTATTTATAACCTTATAAGGACCTCCATTCACTTGGTCGAGTTTAGTTCTGTTTTCTAAGGCCAGATATACTATGTCTCCTACTTTGATGTCTGTGTGTTGAATATTTTTATTTAACTTATGGGTTCTTTTTTCTTCAATTTTTCTAATTGCAATTGCGAACACTAATTCGAATGGCGAGTAGTTATGATCGAGATTAGGAGTCGTATTGTAGCAAAAACTATAGTATGGCATCCAGGTATCCCAATCGTTAGTTCTATTGTTACAGAAACTTCGTAGGTATTCATTTAAACACCTATGATTTCTCTCTAATGCGCCTATCGTTTAAGGGTGGTCGGCGGCGGAACATGTATGTATAATTTGTAACGTTTTGCAAACTTCCTCAAAGACAGCTTTAAATTCTGTTCCTTGATCCGTTTTTATTTTTGTCATTGGACTGAATGTTAATATGCATTGTTCGACTACGGCTTTTGCCATGGTTGTTGCTGTTTTATCTGGTACTGGTACTAATATGATATATTTAGTAAAGTCGCATTGCATCGATACTGCAAAGCGGTTTCCGTTCGCTGATAAAGGGAACGGTCCAACAGTATCGATCGATACTACTTCAAATGGTCGTATCGGTGTGATAGTGATTACAGCTGGAGGGTGTATCTTTGTAAAATTTTTATTTGTTTTACAAAGGTTACAATTTTTTACGTAATCTGTAATTATTTTTTTCATATTAACCCAATAATAAATTAGTCTTATTTTTTTTATAGAGGCGATTTATTCCGATGTGTCCTCCTGAAGCGCCCATACTCCGTTGCGCATCCATGTTTCACTCCCGTGGTGAAGCGCCCAACGTAGAGCAACACCTCGCGTGGTCTTTCTTTCTCCCGTAAGATGAAAGACAGTGAAATTCCATTTCTACTGTATGGAAAAAGCTGTTTGATGAATCAGTTATCCTGAGGTTGGAACTGTGCTCGTCCGCACCTAGCAAACCTTGGATAATAAACTCATCAGAACAACTGCCCCGATTCTTTATTCTTCGAAACCTTTTATACATGAATTTGTTGCTTAAATTCTACACAATAGTTTTTCTCCCGTATGTACACATAAAGTGAGACAGATAGTTTTTCTCTTGGAAAGTCGGTGTCTGCTTTTTTTACAAGAATTGATGCTCCCCGCGGTAGGAACGGCTATGTAAGATGCTTAATGTTTAATGTTTACTTTGACCCTTCGCGAAGCACCGAGTTAAGCCAGCGCCAGACATTGTCGCTGTTGCTGTTAAGTTGTGTATTTTCTCCTACCGTATGGGAGTCTATTACTGGTTAATTTCTTACTCAGATTGATATTGGAATTTGAGACCTTTGCATCCCCTCTTACTTAACCAGCTTGAGAATAATATCGAAGAGATTCTTCTCAAGGATATGCGCTGGTATCTATTCTATATTTGCTAAATTTTTAACTGGATCTTCTTATTATGGTTCTTACTTTTACTGTGCCTTTCTTAAGACCCTACTTTGTACTATTAATAACTTATTCAGTCGTTCATACTTTAACTAAATTTTGTCATTTGGCTAAATCATCTGTGTTAACAAGTTTTATCATGTTAGCCTCTAATGGACACCTTATGCAACGTTTGTTTGATTCGAAAAAAAAACGCGTTTTGCTGATATGAAAATTTGTCTAACTGACTTACGTTAATTATGCGTTTAGTTGAGTTATACCATTCTTGTTGCAATTGATATTTAATGTTAACATTGTATAAAACCATTACGAATAATTCACTATAAGGAGTGATGTTAGAATTTGGGGTTGTTGCACTCTTAGCGGAGTGTTATGATATTGATAGAGAATATTTTCAATATCTTTTTCGTTTTCTACTATTTTAGGTCTTTCATATATCAATACGGTAACATTCTTCAGAATTTTGTTACCTAATTCCTTAAATAAGTTGACGTCAACGTACTGAAAAATTAAATCGCTTGTTGCGATTGCAAATTGTTTGGCCTTTTTTGATTTTAATTTAATTGTATTTTTCGTATTCATTTTAATATTAGGGATCCATTTGTCATTTTTTTTCAAATGCTTCTTGTAGCATTAATGATATATTTGTTGGATTATTCAATTCAAGATCTAGCGCTTTAAGCTAGACTTTTGGTATAATTTCTATTAAATAATATGAAATCTATTCTATTACTTTTTTGATTATAAAAGAAGCTTAATTTTGGTAAATCGAAAGTTTCTAACCCGTTAATGGCATCATACACTCGGAATTGATCAGGTTCCGGTGGAATCAGTTGAACGGTTGAAGAAGTTGTTTTACATTTGGTCATTGACCTAGTTATAACATACATTTTTTTAAGTTCATGTTTATCAAGATTCACTCTAGACAGTGCATCTGAAATAACGTTGCTTTTACCTTTTACAGGGCGAACACGAAATTATTGCGACACCGAAAATGTCATGCCAATTTTCTTATAATGTTTAGAATCAAACCAAAATTTTAGGGTAGTTTTATACATATATTTACTTCAAAAATCAAAAGAAAAGTTAATCGATGGAGCCTTGAGTGTAAAATTGAACGCATTTTCGCTTGATGCCCTCCATCAAAGTCTTTACAGTGTCATCCGGTACCAGTTTCTCAGTTTTTTTTTCCATTTTCTTAACATGTCCTTCTCGTCTTTGACTGTCTTCTTGCTCTTCCGAAGTTCCCGCTTCATTATTGACCAGTACTGCTCCACCGGGCGCAGCTCCGGACAGTTTGGCGGATTCATGTCCTTTGGAACAAAATGGACAGAATTGGCCTCATACCACTCCAGGACACTTTTAGAATAGTGGCATGATGCCAAATCTGGCCAAAATAGCGGAGCTTCGTCGTGCTGCTGCAAGAACGGCAAAAAACGCTTCTCGAGGCACTCAGATTTGTAGATCTCGCCATTTACTGTGCCCTTTGTCACGAAAGGCTCACTCCTCAGTCCGCAAGAGCAGATGGCCTGCCAAATGAGATATTTGTAGGCGAACTTCGACATTTTCTTCTTCTTAAATTTGTCGTCCACATCGAACTTGCTCTTGCCGGTGAAAAACTCCAACCCCGGAATTTGCTTAAAATCGGCTTTTATATACGTTTCGTCGTCCATCACACAGCAGCCATATTTTGTCAGCATCTTCTCGTAGAGCTTCCGTGCCCGAGTTTTAGCCGTCGATTGTTGCCGCTCATCGCGGTTTGGGAAGATCTGTACCTTTTATGTATGTAGTCCAGCTCTCTTCTTTGCATTCTGGACGTAGCTCTGCGACATGCCGATCTTTTTAGCCAAATCACGGCTTGAGACGTTGGGATTTGCTTTAATCATCCGCTTCACCTTTCCCTCCGTCTTTTTGTTCTCCGGTCCCGGTTTTCTTCCAGCTCCTTTGCCGTGGTCCAACGTCAACCGCTCCTGGAACCGCTTCAACACTCTGGAGACGGTTGAATGGTGAATGTTCAACATTTTTCCCAACTGCCGGTGCAACAGGTCAGGAAATTCCAGGTGTTTGGAAAGAATTTGTTCTCTCAACTCGCGTTGGTTCACCTCCATTTTCGTTGAATCGAAAAACACGACTTCGAGTTTGACAGCATATACACAATACACATCAATGACAAAGTATGCAAAATTTGGTTGATTTTTACCCAATGGTAAAAAAGTTATGCCCTGTTGAATGTGTCGCAATAATTTCGTGTTCGCCCTTTATGTATTGCACTATGAAGTCGTATTCCTCCAGATCTAATCGCATCTGCGTTAGTTTGGATGATGGATCCTTCATAGTGAATAAATAAACAAGTGGTCGATGATCGGTTTTGATAATAATTTTTTTTTCCATATATATACGGTCGAAAATACTTAATTGCCCAGTGGATTGCGGCCAGTTCACGCTCTATAGTTGATTTATTAGATTCGCCTTTTGTAAACGTCCTACTGGCGAATGCCACAGGCATCTCTATATCGTCATACTCTTGAGCTTATACTGCCCCACAAGCCACTTTTACGGCGTCTGTTGTGATAAAAAAATCCTTTTTGAAATTTAAGAATTTTATGTGACAACAATTGTCGTTTTAGATTAAGAAATGATTCTTGACATTTCTCGTTCCAGTTGAATTGTACATCTTTTTTCGTTAGTTGATTTAATGGGTGTGATAAAAGCAATAATTTCGTAAAGGTACCATTTTTGGTACGAAATTCGCTGGTATAGGCATATTTTCGTTTGATGTATTGATAAATTTTACAAACTTGTTTTCATTATTAATTATACAGTTGGCATACATTAATCCTGGTTTAATTTCGATTGATATGGTAACCATATCTTCAGTGAGGTTGGTTAATTCTAATTTCTTAATTATTTCGCACCTAGGCGGTATAATTTGTGTAGTCTTTGTTTTTTCGTTGATTGGTACTGAGATGAAATTATTTTTAAAATTAATCGTTAGGATCCATGTGCTGTAATCTATACAACATTTATAGCTTGTTAAAAAATCCCTTCCCAAAATTCCATCTGTGGGGATTGGGAAGTTATCGTTAACTAAGTGAAATTAATGTTGTAGAGAAAATTCATCAATTTGGAGGTTAGTGGTAAGGCTTCCATAGGAATTTTTTGTGCCGTTACCTATTCCTGCAATTGTACAGTTGTCATTAGGATTGTAATTTTGGTGTGGTTTAATTTTTGTACTTTTCAACACTGAGATGTCTGAACCACAATCCACTATAAAGCTGCATTGTTGCTCAGAACATTCCGTGTTTAATAGTACGAAATTTGATGCGGACAGATTTATTGCGTAAACTGTCCCTGTTGTGAGCCTAAAAAATTTGCCAAATTTTCTGATTTCCCATCGTAAATGGGTACCAGTGATGTTCCCAGTTTAACATCTACAGTAAGAGCCATTCTGCCTTGCCTTCTTTTTATCTTTATGTAAAATAAGAAAAGTAGAGCAATCGTCCGTATACTTGATATTTGGTCTTTTGCGTGTACAAGCTTTTCATTTACAAATACTATAATGTCATTATATTTTTGTTGAACTCCTTTAATAATGAGATTAAGCTCTGCGTGTGCAAACTTGTTTTCATTTTGTGCTAGGCAATCGTTAATAAGTTTATAACTATTTGTTGCTTGCTTTTTCTTATTAATTAAAAATGTCTTACTGTAAGCTCTGTTCGGAGCTTTTGCAAAATTTGTTATTATGAAATTCAACCCAGCAATGAGGACATCTATCTCATGCTTGATTTGTTCTATATCCATTTACTCTAAATAAAGTTGCTGTTTCTGTTTGTTTTAATGAATTAAAGCGGATTTAACTGATGCATTATTTGTTTTTTTATAGGTATATGTAATTCGTTCTGAGTAAAACAAAATTAAGATTTAAAGAAATGGTACTTAGCTTATCTGTCTATTCGTCCACCCAAAATATATCTCGTATCCGGCGACGTTGTTCGTTCCGTGTTGCTTTTTGCTTCGTTGCGTTGATCACTCCATTACGTCTCGGCAGACGTATAACAGCAGCAGCAAACTAGCATTCTTCGTCTTCACTTACACTTTTGTCGATGAGCACCGCGTCCTTTGCAATTGATTGGCTCTAAATATTATCCTTGCTAGACTACATACATGACATCTTTAGTCATCTATGTGCATTGTTTCTGTCTACTTTTGTGTGGTTTCCACTGGCTGTTCAGCTCTACACTTCGTTCGTTCTACACACCACCGAAGATCAAACGTGCATTTTGATTATATTTGGCGGTTCATTTTTCGGTTTCACTTAACTCTTTCTTCTCATAAGCTCTGAACACTATTTTGGGCACTCTTGCTGGAAGTATCAAGGCTGCATTTGGAATAAGATATCGGTTTATTTATGTTTTTATTATCCACTTTAATCCACTTTCGCCCGGTCAAACCCTTGCCGGCACCACTTCTTCTTTAGCGCTTTGCGCAACAACCCCAAAAACTGTAATATTCTCCGCTAAGATAAACCACAGTTTAATTTCCTGCGATTCGTGGTAGAGAGCATTACTATCTAGGTGTTCTTCTATATTTATGTTCGTAACTCCTTCTTGTGAAGTGCTTTTGGATTTTTGATTTCCCATTTTAATGTTAAATCAACAACGGCGTGTCACTTTGTTTAACGATATTTATTTTTCTAACATTTGTTCCGGATTTTTTTTTCACTTTTGTCCTAATGTCACTCACTGAGATGATAACTGCAATCAGTTGAGTCACATGATGGGTGGTAGTTGGTATTATCACTTTTTTTTTTGTTTCTTAACACTTGTGACCACTTATGGCATCTACACTTAAACGCGCACTCGGCTCCTTGTCGTAGGTAGCCATGAAACGTCCCTTGTTTCCGTGAACGTGATATCTCATCAAATTATTTGATGTGCTTTGTTTGAGAGTTCAAAAGACAATGATAGTTGGTTTTTATTAATCCTTTTTCAAGTTTACTACTATTTATTTACTACTGGAGACGCTTGGAGACAATTATGTAAAAACGTTATGTAAACGATTGATGTTCGCGGAAGAGAGAATGATAAAAAATTGTTAGAATTGTTGGAAACTGTTGGAACTCATCGAACCACTTTATGCACACATTGCATTCGTTGCATAAGCAGTTCGATGGCATGGGAATAATTGATTTCTCACGATGTGCTGGATGGGATTCGATGACCTGTGGAATGCACACGTCACAACATAGCACCTAACTACTTAAACTAGGTTGCCAAATCACGAATGATCTGGTGGTTTGATCGCAGGCAGGCGACTCTGACTAGGTGGTGAATCTCAGAATTTCGAGTTCGCGGTGGACTGTTAAGGATCATTCTGAGGATTTTGTTTTGGATCCTCTGAAACTTTAGGTGGTGGCACTCAGCACAACTCTCCCAGATTGACATACCATACTCAATAGCCGGCAGAATGATCTGCTTGTGGACAGCAAGCTTGTTTTTGAGGGACAGGTTGGACTTCGTGTTTATCAGAGGGTAGAGCGACATGATCAAGATGTTACACTTGGTGGATGGCTTGTCCACATGGGATCGGAATAGCAATTTGCTATCGAGGGTGAGACCAAGGTAGACTACTTCACTCGACCATTCAATGGGAGTGCTATCAAGATGGATCTTGACGTTGGCAGGCGGAACAAGCCGAGGTGAATTCGAGTGTGGAAACATAATGGTTTGTGTTTTAGCTGCATTGATACAAATCTTCCAGCTCTTAAAATAGTCGGACAAAAAACCAGGCTTGATTGTAGTTTACTCGCCGGAGCATGGATCACTCGACCCTTATAGATGATGGAGGTGTCATCTGCGAACATTGACAGGATACCTCCACCCGGCAGGGGAGGAACGTCTGACGTGAAAATATTGAATAGAATAGGCCCAAGTAGGCTACCATGAGGGACCCCTGCATCAACGTTGAACGTATTAGGGGGGACATTGTTCAAGTAGACCTGAAATGATCTGCCCAACAAGTAATTGTTGATGATCATCACGAGGTAGATCGGAAAGTTGTATCGATGAAGCTTGTACACTAGATCATCATGCCAGACATTGTCGAACGCCTTCTCGACGTCCAGCAATGCCATGGCAGATGTATTGGAAACGGACTTGTTCTGCTTGATGATGTTAGTAACCCGTGCGAGTTGGTGAATGGTAGAGTGGCCTTTCATAAACCCAAATTGCTCTTTTAGAAAGCTGTTATTATCATTTGAAAACACCAGCAGACGGCTGAGTATCAACTTTTCGAATAGCTTCGAGATGGAGGACAAGAGGCTGATGGGGCGATAGCTTTTGGCACTGGTAGGATCTTTGCCAGGCTTGTGTATTGGAATCACTTTGGCTAACTTCCAGCATGCAGGGAAGTAGCCAAGCTCCAAACATTTATTGAAGATAAGGGTAAGATGGTTGAAGAAGTCAATACTCAAGTTGTTCAACTCGAGGTTGACTACACCATCCATACACGCAGCCTTCATGTTTTTAGTACTTTAATAGCTGCTATCACGTCATCAGCCGATATTCTACTATCATCATGCACTACTACGGCGGTGTCAGCGACTCTAGACATTGCCTCCAGTACGGCAGGCCCATGGGGGCTCACCATGGTTTGACCAATATTATGTGAAATCACAAAATGTTGGCAAGAGCATTGGCCTTTTCAACTAGGGTTATCAGTAGGGATGGGTCTAAGTTCTGATCAACAGAGGAAAGCGGAGGGATCGGCCTCGACTTATCTTACAAAATTTTGGTCATCTTCCAAAATGGTTTTGCACAATCTGGGAGAGAGCGAATCTTTTTGGTAAAGTCGTTATTTCTGAGTTCCACCATCCTGGCCTGGAAAATTTTGGTTAGCCTATTGACATTGGTCTTCATGTGGGGCAGCTCAGAACGCCGGAACTGCCTACGAATGGTGTTACGGAGCTTGATAAGATCTTTGGTTGGGCTGTCAAGGTTCAGAGTATGATTCACCTGTCTGGATGCTGGTACGTGTTGCTCCCTGGCACGGGATATCACCTCTTCGATGGCTTGCAGACACTGATCGACTTCTTCGTACGACTCCGGTAGGACGTCGTAATCGATTGCTGTGTCCACACAGCGCTGATACTGCTGCCAGTTGACACGATGGTAATTTCGCCGGGAAACTTGAAACCTATTGGCCGAGGAACCTACTTCGGCCACCACCGGATGTAGTCCGAGCTCAGTTCCTGATAGGCGATAGGTTGGGAGATGTTATCGCCAATGTTGCTGATGATGATGTCGATGGTGGCATGAGCTCCGGATCGACTCAACCGGGTGGGAGTGTCTGGACACAGAATTTTGCAGTGGGCTTGCTGCAGATCGTTGTATAATATTGTGCCGTTCTGATTTCGCCGACTATTGCCCCAGGCTTGATGCTTGGCGTTCAGGTCGCCAGCGATGACGAAATTTTACCGCCGTCGTGTTAGCTTGATGATGTCTCTTCGGAGGTCTGCGGCCGAGCCGTCCCTAATGTTGGTTTGCTTGGGGCAGTAGACCGCGATGATGGTGATTGGACCAAGCGATGTGCTCACCTCAACTCCGATGACTTCGATAATTTTCAGCTGGATGCTTGGTAGTAGCCGGTAGCTGATGTTCCGCCTCGCAGCGATGGCCACTCCCCCTCCCCCGGAGCTGGTGCGGTCAAGCCTTACGAGCCGAAAGTCGGGAAGGAAGACGTTCAGCTCGGGCTTCAAGTGAGCCTCGGTGATGACGGCTATGTCGATGTGCCGTTCGTTGAGAAAGTCAACAAACTCGATGTTTTTGCTCTTCAAGGAGCAAGCATTCCAATTTACGATCTTGATGGCTTCACGGTCCATACTTAGTGACAAGGGACAGGGCAGCATGTAGCTGTTTAGATCGAGTCTTGCAGGTGCGCATGATGATGATGACCTCGGCCACGAGCGTCACAAGTTCCTCTGAGGTAAACGGAGAATCGTCGACAGATTCACCTGAGACAGCAGCAGCGTATGATAAACCAGGGGCGGTGGATGAACCTGGCATTAGCTGGGCCGCAGCAGCAGCGAGACGATGCTGAACTGTCCGACTGTTGGGAACCATTTGGATACTCGCGGGATTGGCTTGTTGGTTGTTGAGCGGAAGCCGGGCTAGGTTCAGAACATGTCGACGGGGCTGGAGAGCTGGGTACTGGACTTCCGTGAGTACAGGAGGCGAACGATGATTACGGAGGCGACCGAGCTGGTAGTTGTTTGTGGCCTTCCAATGGATATTAATGAACTCCATTCGCTTGGGACATCCGGGATTGGAGGCTTGGTCGTTTCCACCGCAGTTGACACACGTTGGCTCGATGTCATCGACTTGCTCACAGGACGCAGTTGAGTGAGTTCCAGCACACTTGCCGCAGTTTGTCTTCATGTGGCAGTTTTTGGTGCCATGGCCATACACTGCGTTACATCACGGTGTTGGGGTTTGTAATGCTCCCAACTGATGATGACCTGAAGCAGGTCACGGATTTTGGATCTCAGAGCCGCAAGACTGGTGGATCCCTTCGTGAAATGCACCAGGAACAACTGATTACGGAAGCTGGTGTTGTGCTTGGGACGCCGGTTCATCGGGTACACTGCCTCAGGCTTGAGCCCAAACCACTCCAGCTCGGATTTCACCGCAGTCGCCTTGAACGACGGACATTTAGTGGCTTGCTCGATGGATACGTGAAGAAGTCCACGTTGTTGTCCTTCAGGAAACATCCTATTTGTTTGTATTCCTCCAGGCTGGAGCACATGATTTTGGTACCGATGCTGCAAAGCTTGAAGTGAGGCAGCAGCTTGTGTTTTGTCAGTTCGGCACCCAGCTTGGCAACATCCTTCACCGGCGTGAAAAGCGGGGGAATCCGCTCTCTTCTTGCAATGGGAACGGCGACACCATCGCCATTTTCTTCCGGGAGTACTGCATAGTTGGCTTGCAGTACTCGTTTTCCAGCATCATCCTACGACGCGCTGGGCTTGATTAGCACCTTCTTTAAAGGGCCCGCTGCTGACTCATTGGCACGTTTACGCACCATTTGTTTCGTGTTTGCAAGTTTGAGTAAACTTGCCAGGACGCGAGAAGGTGGCGACACTTCCACGACGTAACGCGACAGCACAAAACGAAACAAAATCGAATCGAGAACTCGAGCGAAAATACGGACTGAACAGCTCGACAGTCGAGCAAAGAATCAATGAGCAGAGGCATTTTTTGACTTAAAAAAAAAGCCTTTTTTTAAAGTCAACTTTAAATGATCTATATTTCTTGAATTTGTGTGGTTTACATGTATAACTTATCAAGTGACACAGATGCGTCTTTTCAGCTTTAGTTCCTTTTCAATTTAAATTATTATTAATTACAGTTCCTAGTCCTATCAGGCCTGCTTTAGAGAATGACCACCTTGGTGGAATTTGTTTGTTTTAAAATTTGAAAAAGGAGACTACTTATAACTACTATTTACAACTACAACTAACCTACAACTACTATATACACTTAATCTACTATATACAAATTGCTTATCAAAGCATGTTCTGATAAATTACATTTTTGTGCAAATTTAGTCTTAATTTCTTTAATTCTGGAATCTATTTTGGCAATGCCTGCCTATTCATGTAAATTTGTTATTCTAGTGTCGAAAGGACGATCAAGAACCATCTTCAGCACTCTATTCTGAGCGACCTGAATTTTGTTCCTGTGAGTCTGTGCACATGATTCCCACACCGGAGCTGCATAGAGGATCGCAGGTGCTATGATTTGTTTGTAGACAGCCAGTTTGTTCACCCTTGAGAGGCGGGATCTGCGGCAAATCAGCGGATACAGACACCTAACCAAGGCGGAACACTTGATTACGGTTTTCTCCACATGTGAGCGGAATAGGAGCTTTTCGTCAAACAACATCCCGAGATAGGTTACTTCTGCGGACCACTCAACCCTTGTGCCATCCATGATTACAGTACAAGATGGAGCCGGTTTCAGTTTGGGCGATTGCCGATGGAGGAACATGATCGCTTGTGTTTTGAAGGGATTGATTTTAATTTTCCAGGTGGTGGCATAATCAGCAAAGGCGTTAAGGCATCGTTGAAGTTTGTTCGTTATTTCGCGAGGCATCCTTCCTTTGACGGCTATTGCGGTATCATCTGCGAACAGGAAAAACACGCAACCGTCACCGAGGGGAGGAATGTCGGATGTATAAATGCTGTAAAGCAAGGGGCCCAGCAGACTGCCTTGCGGGACTCCTGCTGGGATGGAAAACGTGTCGGAAAGACAACCATTCAACGATACCTTAAACAACCTTTGCTGAAGGTAGTTACGGGTGATTTTAACCAGATGTAATGGGAAGTTGAAGTTAGAAAGCTTGTATACAAGCCCATTGTGCCAGACATTATCAAACGCTTTCTCAACGTCTAACAAGGCCATGGCTGTGGACTTGGATACAGCTTTGTTACTTCGGATGTTATTCATCACCCGCACTAGCTGGTGATTGGTGGAGTGCCCCTTTCTAAACCCAAACTGTTCCAGAAGGAGAATGTTATTTTCCTCGACATACTTGAGCAAACGATTGAGAATGAGTTTCTCGAACAATTTGCTCAGCGCTGAAAGGAGGCTGATTGGTCTGTAGCTTGAAGCTAGCGTTGGGTCCTTCCCGGGTTTGCGGATAGGTATGATTTTCTCTGTCTTCCAGATACTTGGAAAGTAGTGCAGTTCCAAGCATCTGTTGAAGACAGCAGCCAGCAGAGAGTGAACCTTCATGCTGAGATTTTTCAACACTAGGTTGAATATTCCGTCAAACCCGGGGGCCTTCATGTTTTTGGTGCATTTCAGCGCTGAGCAAATCTGTTCCACTGTGATTCTATCCTCCGGAGGGATGGCACAAGGGGAGGAATCAAGGTTGAGTACGCATTGCTCAACCTGAACTTCGAGCGGACTTTGGATGTTGGAGCCAAGCAAGTGCGATTTGGCAATATGCTCACCAATCGCATTTGCTTTCTCCTGAGGGGTGATTATGAGCCGATCGTCATCATTTTCATCTTTGAGTGGTGGAATGGGTTTAGGGTGCGTCTTTAAGACCTTGGCAACTTTCCAGAATGGTCTGGGACGGTCGTCCAGATTCTGGACAAGCCACCCGAAACTTTCGTTCCGGAGTGAGACCATTCTGCAAGCAATCTCCTTGTTCAGATAGGCCATTTCACGTTTCCTCGCTAGATCTCCAGTCCTCTGAAACTGGCGTCTACGAACATTTCTCAGGCGAATCAAAAGTTGGGTGTGGGAATCAATGGCAATAAACTTACTCCTCACAGGAACTCGTCGGACGCACGCCTCGTCAGCCACGGTTATGGCTTGGTGGAGTCCTTCCAACGCTCGGTCGATGTCCTCCACGGTATCAAGCGGCGGGTTGTCGATGATGTGCCTGTCTACCACGCGTCCAAACTGGGCCCAGTTTACGCGATGATAGTCCTTGCACAGGCTTGAAGCAGGAGCCACGTTGCAGCCCAGTTCAGCCACCACCGGTTGGTGGTCGGAGCTGAGTTCGTTCAAAGCTACCGGCTTGGACAAGCCAATATTTGTCAGGAACAGGTCTAGCGTCGATGGGTTGCCTGCCGGTGAGATAAATGTTGGCTCATCCGAAAACCAAACGGAGTACAGCCCATGCTGTGAGTGGTCGAACAGCAGACGACCGTTCTGGTTCTGCTGGTAGTTCCGCCAGGCCTCATGGCGAGCGTTCATATCTCCTCCTATTACGAAGCGGGAACCGTTACGGATGATGGTGGACAGGTCCTTCTTGAATTTAGCCGCTAGTCCACTGCTGGCGGCACACTGTCGAGGGCAGTAGACGGCGATGAACTGGACGTATCCAGTCGACGACTCCACCTCCACACCAAGGGCCTCGATGATAGAGGTGCGGATATGGGACAGAGTGTGGTATTTTATTCCTTTCTTGACGACGACCGCAACACCACCCCCCCTGGAGCTGGTGCGATCAAGCCGAATAATGTTGTGGTCAGGCAACCAGGAGCTGTCGCCGGACTTTAGATGGGTCTCGGTTAGAAGGCCCACGTCGATGCTGCGCTTGTGGAGGAAGTCGACAAGCTCAATCTCTTTTGCTCTTACAGAGCAAGCATTCCAGGTGACGATAGTTAGCGGTTTAGACGCCATACTGGATGATGAACTTACCGAGCACTTGGATCTGTTCGGGCTTATTGCGGCACTTACGAAGAGCACCGGACATGTTGACGAAAATTTCCATCAGTTCATCCGCTGAGAACAGATCGGGGTTGTTGTTTTGCGCTGTTGGTTGTCTCCAGAATCCAGGGGGGGATGGAGAGCTTTGGCCAGCAGAATCACCGGAGAGGGGGGGGGGGGGCGGGTTTTGAACCCGCGAATTCGCTTGCCTTTGCTGGGGAGCACGAAGAGGCGGAAAATCCTCCGTCCTGAATGCTGGGGTTTTGTCTTTCTTGCGTCCTGGTTGATTGTTGCTTGACGCCTGCTTTCGGATGCGTTTGAAGTCCTCGCGTTTGGAGCACTGTCTGTCGGAACCTTGATGTGCACCACCACAGTTAGCGCATTTTATCGCCACGGCTCCATCCGCAGGGCAGTTGGAAGTGGCGTGTTCTTGAGCGCAGTTGCTGCAGCGTGGCTTGATGTTGCAGTTGCGGGTACCGTGTCCAAAATTGAGGCACCTCTGACACTGCGTTACGTCACGATGGCCGCCACGGTATGGCTCCCACCGTACGATGATGGAGTAGATCGATCGGATGGCTTGTAGCGCATTGAGCGTCACCGTCCCTTTCTGGAAGTGCACCAGGAAAAGACAATCCGGGTACGTCTTCACGTTTTCGTCTCTCCTTGTCATTCGGAAGACAGCGATTGGGGCTAGCTTGTACCGGTTGATTTCAGCTTCGACCATCTTGGGGTCGAAGTTTGGTAGATCGCCAATCAGCGTGTTGAGTGGTACTTGCTTCACCACCAGTGGAGGAAGCTTCATTTTTGCTGCACTCGGGCTGGCAGCAGTTTCGTTGTCGATGGCGTCGCCGAAATCACCAATGACGCTGACGTTCGTCGCGGTGGCATCGTCTCGTCCACTCGCACCATCGGACTGGCCTTGATTTTTCTTCCTCTTCTTTGACCGCTTCACCGTGGCTGAGGTGGTATTCCCTACATCGGTGGGAAGAGTAGCGTACCTATTCGAAATAGGTACACTCAAGCTACCCTCACCGCTGTTTTTCTTCTCCGTTTTCTCTCGGAGCCTGCTCCGGGAGCGGTGTCTTCCCATCACACGAAGCGACCGACACTACTGACGACGCGATTAAACTGCGAATGTTTGGAACAAACTAGAAACTTTAGAACAACTCGACAGAGCGAGCAAAGACCGAACTGTACTGGTTGACGTTCAAGCAGAGAATGAATTAATGTGATGAGCAGAGGCATGACAGCAGCGCTGTTTTATATCTTTTCCGGTTCAAGAAGAACGATGTCCAACCAAATGGTACTCGATTATGATGACTGGGTTAGGGAAAATCGTTTATTTAATGAAAACAGAGATAAAATCAAATGTTTTTTTTTGTGGAACATTGAAAAAAAAATTATTTATTTCAGCAGATTCGTAATGTAATATCCTATCGATTTACGTATTTGGATTTTATTTTCATCTATAAATTACAAAGTTACAAGCTTTCAAAACCTAACACTGTTTCACCACACATATTTTTTGATTTGCACCCCAGTATAGTCGACAAAGACGTAGTTCTACGTCAAAAACCCAACAAACAATTCAAAGTCACAAATAAGCATACACATTGAATAAATGCTGTATAACCGTGTACAATGCTGAATAAAACAGGATGTCGAATTATGTGCTGAAAAAAGCTCATTGAGATCGATAGATGCGCTTTTATTCCGCCGTTTGCTCTGATATGATTAATTTCCTTATTAAAAGCTTTATAAACGTTGACTGTCTTCCTTATTCAGAACCAGAAATTTGATCTAATAACAAACTGAATAAGTGTAATTTACGCATACATTGTCGCTTTTATTCGACTGTTTTCAAATGATTGAATAAAATGCTTTATTAAACGTCTTATAAATGTTTTCTAGCTCCATTATTAGATGTCATTGCATTGCTTTACAATATTGCTGTATAAAGGTGAATACACTCAGCAAAATAGCTCTTATACCACTCAACAAACAATTCAAAGTCACAAATAAGCATATATATTGAATAAATGCTGTATAACAGTGTACAATGCTGATTAAAAAGAGTTGTCGAATTATGTGCTGAAAAAGCTCATTGTTCCACTGTTTGCTCTGATTTGATTAATTTACTTATTAAAAGCTGTTAAAGTGTTAAATGTCTTTCCAATTCAACGCCAGAAGTTCGATCTAATAACAATTTGAATAAGTGTAATTTGTATATACATTGACACTTTAATTTTTTTTTTTTTATCTAGTTCGTTTATTTGGGAGGCTCAATCGCGTTAGCTTTACGGAGCCGATAATTCATTGTTCACTGTGTGTAACAAAATTCACTTAATTCTATGTCTAGTAGGAGTTGGGCCGATTACTCGCGGCTTACTCGAGGTTAGAAGGGTACATTTTCGAAGGATAGGATCAGGGGAGGAGCTTGGGGTAGGGTTTCGTTGTCTCATCAGAGCGTTGTCGCCAGTATGAACGGTAGTGCTGTTCTAGCTTCGTCCGGAGTTCGACCGGCTATGGTGGGTGACCAGTGGGCGACGATGAGACTCATCGAGACGGGGGGACAAGACAAACAAAAACTAATAAAGAGAGACAAAAGACAAAAGGAATTAAATTCTTATACTAGACATTTGAAGAAAAACATAAACGGACTGCATATAGCAGAGATCACGGGTTGCCAACACGTCTCTGATAGGAACATAGGGTTGTCTTCCTTGGGCCTCGAGGGTATTCAAAAGTCGCTCTCTGGCGGCGTCATTATCCGTACATTGCCAAACTGCGTGTTCGATGTCATCGTAACCGTTTCCACACCGACAGATGTTGCTGTCCACGAGGTTTATTCTATTGAGATGAGCATCTAGCGAGTAGTGGTTGGACATAAGTCTACTCATCACGCGAATGAAGTCACGACTTAAGCCCAAGCCTTTAAACCACGCTCTCGAAGAAACATTAGGAATAATTGAATGTAACCACCGTCCAAGATTTCCAGTGTCCCAATCGGTTTGCCAACTCGAAAAGGTACTCTGACGCACTAAATGGTAAAATTCATCGTGTGAAATTTGCCTGTCATACAATTCGCCTTCCTGCGCGCCCACCTTTGCGAGAGAGTCCGCCTTCTCATTGCCTGGGATTGAGCAATGTGAGGGGACCCATACAAAGGTAATCATATATGATCTTTCGACCAGCACACACATCTGCTCCCTTACCTTTGAAAGGAAATAAGATGAGTGCCTACCTTGTTTCATCGACCGAATAGCCTCAATCGAACTGAGACTATCCGAGAAGATGAAGTAATGGTCTGTGGGCATATTGGAAATCATCCCCAATGCGAAGTTGATTGCTGCCAGCTCAGCAACAAAAACGGAACAAGGTTCCTGAAGTTTGCGGAAGGCGCTAGAGTTTTCATTGAAGACACCGAAGCCAGTGGATCCATTGAGACGTGACCCGTCTGTAAAATATCTTTTCATGCAATTGACTTGTTGGTACTTTTCAGTAAAAATACGTGGGATAATAATAGGTCGAAGTTGATCGGGAATCCCATGAGTTGCTTGTTTCATGGTCAGATCATATTCAATTGAGGAACTGCGATTGGTGAAGTGAACACGGTCTGGAGTATAACAAGGAAGACACATATCTGATGATATGTAGTGGTGGTAGATTCTCATAAATCGAGATTGTGTGTTCAACCCAAGAATTTCTTCAAAATTAGCAATTATAAGTGTGTTCGTCACTCCGCATTTGATTAGTATTCTGAGAGAGAGCTCCCAGAAACGGTTCTGGAGGGGTGTTACTCCTGCCAGAACCTCGAGACTCATGTTATGCGTTGAGTGCATACAGCCTAGAGCAATACGCAGACAACGATATTGAATTCGTTCCAATTTTATTAGGTGACTTTTTCTTGCCGAGAGAAAGCAGAAAGAGCCGTACTCTAGAACAGAGAGAATAGTTGTTTTATAAAGCGTTATGAGGTCTCCCGGATGAGCACCCCACCATGTGCCGCAAATTGAACGGAGAAAGTTGATCCTCTGCTGACATTTTTGCTTCAAATACGTAATATGGGCATTCCAAGTGCACTTTGAATCAAACCAGACCCCAAGGTACTTGAAAGACAATGATTGAGTAATGTTTCTGCCCAAAAGATTAAGATGCATTTGGGCTGGGTACCGCTTTCGAGTAAACACTACCAGTTCAGTTTTCTGCGGCGAGAATTCGATCCCTAGATTCATAGCCCAAGAAGACAAGTTATCTAAGGAATTTTGCAATGGTCCTTGCAAGTCCACGGCATGTGGACCTCTTACGGAAACCACACCGTCATCTGCAAGTTGTCTTAGCGTGCATTGTTCTGCCAAACAGTTGTCGATATCTTTGACGTAAAAGTTATAAAGAAGAGGGCTGAGACATGAGCCTTGGGGCAGGCCCATGTAGCTAATTCTGGAAGTTGTCAGTTGTCCAAGGGAAAAGTTCATTTGCTTTTCTGACAACAAATTGTACAAGAAATTATTTAAAATTCCAGAAAGTCCACATCTGTGCAGATTGTCTGACAGAATTTCAATGGAAACTGAATCAAAAGCCCCCTTAATGTCCAAGAATACTGAAGCCAATTGCTCCTTGTGTGCAAAGGCCAGTTGAATATCTGTGGAAAGCAGCGCTAGACAATCGTTTGTTCCTTTGCTCTTGCGGAACCCAAACTGTGTATTTGATAGCAAGTTATTTGATTCGACCCAGTGATCGAGTCTCCGAAGGATCATTTTCTCCAACAATTTCCTAATGCACGAAAGCATAGCAATCGGGCGGTATGAGTTATGGTCAGACGCTGCTTTGCCAGGTTTTTTAATGGCTATTACTTTGACCTGTCTCCATTCAGGCGGTACAATGTTGTTTTCTAGCAAGGAATTGAATAAATCTAGCAAGCGTCTTTTAGCGATATCTGGGAGATTTTTCAGAAGATTGAATTTAATCATATCGCTTCCCGGTGAGGAGTTGTTCGATGAAAGAAGAGCCATAGAGAAATCCAGCATTGAGAATGGTCTATCCAGAGAGCCGCCGCTAGGAGACGCTTCTCGAAGAATATTTTGTGCTGGAACTGAGTCCGGACAGACCTTTTTAGCGAAATCGAATATCCATCGGTTGGAGTATTCTTCACTCTCATTGAAAGATGAGCGGTTACGCATGTTGCGAGCCACCCTCCACAAGGTGTTCATTGAGGTTTCTCGTGAGAGTCCCTCGACGAAATTGCGCCAATAACCGCGTTTTTTTGCTTTGATTAATTGTTTCAGCTTTGTCTCAAGCTTTGAATATTCCTCGAAGTAAGTGGAGGTTTTGTGTCTACGAAAAGCTTTGAAAGCATCAGATTTTTCTACATACAATTTTGTGCATTCTTCGTCCCAACCAGGTGTGGCTGGTCTCCTTTTAAAGGGTGCACTTGGAACTTTTCTTTTTTGTGCTTCCAGTGAGCTTTTGTATATCAAATCGGCGAGGAATCGATATTCTTCCAATGGTGGAAGCGTATCTATTGATTCGGCACCGATTGTCACCGCCGTTGCATATTTATGCCAATCTATGTTCCTTGTAAGATCAAATGGAACTCGAGATGGTTCTACAGAGTGAGGGGCACACTTAATTGAAATGATGATTGGCAAATGATCGCTACCATGGGGATCATTGATAACCTTCCACTGACAATCCAATGATAGCGATCTTGAACACAAAGATAGGTCGAGTCGGCTTTCTCGAGCCGGAGGTTTTGCTATACGTGTCGCTTCACCAGTGTTCAAAATAGTCAAATTGAAATCGTCACATAAATCGTAAAAAATAGCCGCTCTATTGTCGTCGTATAGATCGCCCCACCCAGTACCATGGGAGTTCATATCACCCAGAATTAATACTGGGGATGGAAGAATCGAAACTAGATTCCAGAGTTGACTACGGCTAATGGAGGTTCTTGGTGGAACGTATACTGAAGCTATGCAAAGATCTTTGTTCTTCACATTTATTTGGCAAGCAACGATTTCGACGCCGGATAGAGCAGGAAGGGAAATTTTGTAGAAAGGGTAGCACTTTTTGATCCCTAAAAGTACTCCTCCATAAGAATCGTCTCTATCCAGGCGTATAATGTTAAAATCGTGGAAGTTGAGTTCTTTATCGGAAGAAAGCCATGTTTCACAGAGAGCAAATATATCACAATCAGAATTGTGAAGTAAAAATTTGAACGAGTCTAGTTTAGGCACTAGACTACGGCAGTTCCACTGTAGCACAGTGATCATATCTTCAACCTCGTTCGACGAATTATCCATCGAAAGATATGATTGATGCAAGGAGGGGCCATGAAACAGTCAATTGCTTAAGATATGATTCTAACGTTGGAAGCAAGGCAGAAACTAAGCTTCTTAGAGGGTCTTGTATGTTGAACATGTTTAATATGAATTCCACAATGTCCGAAAAAGCTAGCAAACCTCGTTCGGACTTGGATTTCTTTTGAGAAGTTTGAGGAGCAGCTTTTTTATTTTTTTTATCTTTGTTGGGCAATGGCGGAAAATTCTTGCTGCATCCAGGGATTGGATCAACAGGAGCCTTCGGTTTTGTTTTTTCATCCCCATTACCCTGGGAATTTGGCAATCGTCTGGAGGTGACTTTAGTTTTCTTACGGCGCACTTTCGGGGAGGGGCATTTTCTTTTTGAGGAACCGTCTATTTTTGAAGGTGCGTGTACCACCGTAGAATCACCTTCATCGGATGAGTCAGAGTCCGATTCTTCAACTGACAAAACCGAAAATTGGTTTGCATCTTGGACGGCTGATGCAGCCTTCAACATTTGAGCATATGTCTGCTTGGAGCGTCCAGAGATTGAACGCTGCACTTTATCGGAGTGCTGTTTGTACATCGGGCACTCCTGCAAGGGGTGAGGATTCTCGCCACAGTAAGCGCATTTTACTGATTCTTTGTGGCAAGAATCCTCTTTGTGGTTTTCACCACATTTGCCACAACGAGTTTTGTTGCCGCAATGGCTGGCCGAGTGTCCCAGCCTTTTGCAGTTGGTACAATTATATACCCTCTGTACAAACAACCGCACCGGAAAAAAAGCACCATCAATTTTAACAAAGTTTGGGAGAACTGAACCTGCGAAAGTCACCCGGAACGAGTCTGAATGTTTATAAACTTTTTTACCGTCTAGCAAAGATGCTGAATGCAGTTGCCTTACATCCAGTATCTTCACTAGCGCGGTAGCGAATGTCGAGTTTTTAAAAGTTCCCGAGGCATGTTTCAAGTCCTCGACAGTCAGACTCGCGTCGGAGACCACGCCTTCTATCTCCACATCTCGAGAAGGGATGTAGATGTTGTACTCAACACTAAACAACTCGTGATCAGCAATTTTATTTGCCACATCATAAGTCGGTGCTTCTACACGCAGTTTGTTGAATCTTTCTTTGTGTACCAAGATTCCCGGATACTTACGCAGCAAATCTCTCGTTATGTCGAGAGTTTTCAAAGGTTTATTTTTGGGCCGAAAAAAGACAACCCATGGTCCTTTCGAAGACGGTTCATAGTATCTGGTTCGCGTAACGTAGGCATCGGAAGATGCCATAAGTGTTGCGCAAAAGCGGTGCGCAACCACTTAAGAAGGAAAAAAAATAAAACCTTCACTAATTAATTAATTTTAATTACTAGTAATTAAATTTTTTGCCCGACGTACGAACAAATCAAAAAGAAAAAAAAAAAAAAAAATCGAAACAAAAAAAAAAACTTATATCTACTTGCAAAAAGTTGTCTCACTATGACCCATACTCCCCTACCAGGGGTGAGAGACAGAGTCACGCGCCACGAGGCAAAATTAAACTACAATAGGGAGGCAATGGACTTGCAAAATGTATTGTCTAATACTTATGCCGGTTGTAAACAACCTATCAGCCGTTGCAGCTAGATGGTCCGTTTGCTGCTGCTGGTGGTGATGATTGGTGTTGGTGGGTCGGCACGATGATGAAAAAATGGCTTGACGACCGGATGGATTACCGGGGTGGATTAAAGCTGGATGGCAACTCCAAGGGGCTCGGCCCATGGAATTCCACTTCCTCTGTTGCACACTGGTCACTTGGGGCACCCAATTGGGGGGTGAAAAAACCGCTCGGGCGGAAAAAACACCGAAAAAAATTAGATGCCGCGCGACTGAGACCGGGACGTTGTTAACCGACTGAGTGTTCAACTAGGAATCGAGACACTTTAATTCGACTGTTTTCAATTGATTTAATAACATGCTTTATTAGACGTCTAATAAATGTTCTCCAGCTCCTTTATTAGATTTCATTGCATTACTTTACAATTTTGCTGATTAAAGGCGAATACAGTCAGCATAATAACTCTTATACCACTATGCGTCCATGTTGTAATCACATGATTTGTAAATGCTTTATAAACGACGTATTAGATTCATTATTCGACAACACTGATTCAGTATTACAACAAGGCGAAATCAGTAGAGTAGTGGTTACCGTTTCCGCTTTCCAATTAGAAGGTCGTGAGTTCAAACCCAAGCTCAACCCTTTTTTATTTGTGTAGAACATAATTTATTTAAATAGTAATCATCGATCACATGACTCACGATAATGAATGCATTGATCTAGTTTAAAATATAACCGAGCATCCTTTCTTTCGGCTTGGAGATGTGAAGAGGCTGGTCTCATTTAAAACAACGATGAATGAATTAATCATTCCCACTGGGCCTTGAAGGAGCTAGAGTTGCGGTCGGGAGTGCTGATAGGTATTTACTTTCATGCAAGCTTTTATAGATTATTGAATTGCACATATGATGCATTCTAGGATAGCTCAGATGACAAGGCAAGCGGCTGGTGATCGAAAGGTACATGGTTCGATTCCCATACAATGGCATGTTATTATAAGTATTTAATAAATTTTCTAATATCTGTGTGGTGCGAGCCCACGTCAGAAATATTGAAATACAATACACTTAAGAAAAACACACCACACACCCTTCCCTTGTCCCTGTCCCCTGTTCTCTTATTTTCGGGTTAATTTACCCACAGTTGAATAATCGTTTATTAAATGTATAATAATGTCTAAATTAAACGTTACTTCACATGATAATCAAGCGTATACAGAGCATCACAGTGAAGCAGTGATGTCTAATAAACGCTGAATAATCAAAAATTTTATCGTATAAACTCTGTTACAACTCAATATAAGTCGAATAAAAGCTTCTCGACATACCTTATACAACACCAGTAGTTCAATGTTGTGGTTGAATAAATTATCCAGATTTGTGTGAACAAAGCCTGAACAGAAGTTATTATTAAAAATAGTACAAGTACTATTAAGCATGCAGTTGAATAAAATGGCCAAGAAGTCGTTTCTTCAAAAGACGATTGTTTGTTGGGAAGCAAACACAAGCAATGTGTTTCAATACAAAATTATTTTTTAATATAATTATATTCTTTCTAAATGTATTTTTAATTACTTTTAATTTAGTATTTCTTTGTCCAGTGGTTCGAAATCAGCCCACTTGTGTAAAAGTTATAAAATTAAAAAAAGCAATTAAAAAAAATTTGATCGTCCTAACATGACTACCCGAATGAAAAAAAAATTCGGGTCTAATATTTGCGATAAGGAACATAACTACCATTTTTTATGAAAATCTGAGAACCACTATATCGTTTTGCTATGGAACGGGTGTATAGGGGAAATGGCTCTAATGTTGGCCTATGGATCTAAGATTGGGCCCATCGCTAAAAATCTGCTATTTATCGCGTCATTGGGACGGTACTAATGGATATTTTTGTTCGCTATTGTAAATTTAGTCGATTGCTGAATTTATGTATGGGACCGACATGACATCCATTCTCCTATCTATATCTTTTCCGGTACCATGGAGTCAACAAAGTAAAAGTTAAAAGAGATCAGCAAAATGGAGCACATGCGATTTGACGCAGCTGGTGATACAGTTTTATATGATGCAGCTAAGAACTCAAGATCTGATCTTCAGTTTCTAGTTGCGTCATATAAAACTAAATCTTGATAAAGATCATCATACAAAGATAATGGACTTACGTTGTAATGTCGTGGAACACATCAGAAATAACATGGAAGACTTTCGGGAGTGGTTCTGACTGCAGAAGTACGTAACGTTTGAAAGAAAAGTACAAGGGATTCCAAAAGAAGCAATCAACGGCGGCGGTGAGTGGTAGTGAGAGCTGACCAATTATTCTTTTAAAAAAAATATCAAAATTAAACTAAATACGTGCCAGGATTGAAAAAAAAAACTATGTTGGGACCTGTAAGTGTGCATGTAATACCAATATCCATTTGATAACGATGATGAACTTCCTCAGTTATTAATTAAGAGGATACTAAGCCAACCAATGCATGAAATTGTATATGGTGTGGCATGCACAATGATTCTATGTACCAAGGGAAATCTGGAAATTTCCAACCCGAAATATTCTTTCTACCATCAAGTTTACGGATCTTCCGGGTCATTATTGAAAAATGTCAAAGATGTCAAAAAATACAAGATCCAAAATGGCCGTAGTTTTGCAAAAAATGTGAATGAATGAACAAACAAATATTCAAAGCTTCATGGGAATCGGAGAAGGTCGAGTCAAATTTTTTTATGTTTTATACTATTTTGCCTGGAACTGATCAGAAGATAAATTATTGAAATTGGGTGGCTAAAACCTGTTAAAACTATTCAATACTTCATGGATGATTGTGTTGTTTGCAAGATTGAGCTTTTATTCACGATTGTTATTATTATTATATTTACTGCTGACATCTCACCATTAAATTGTATGGAGAAAATCATAGAGAGGGTGGTACAGAGATGGCCACAGTACGGCCCACGGGCCGCACATGGTGCTTGGATCTCCATGATAAAACAACCTCAGCAAGAACTTCTATTTGCATTACCAATTTATGGCCGAAATGATTGGGAAACACACAAAATTCAACTTAAAATATGACCATCGAACAAAGATACAACCATTGAAAAAAGGAGATAAGAACCACTAAGTGCGGATTCCTAGTGTTCCAAGCAACACTGCCAATCCAATCAAAATAAGCGCTGCTCGATTCGCTCTAGTTTTGATAGTTCAGTAGGCTCAAAACCAGCCAGTCCACTCCTCTTTTATACTAGATCCTCTATATAGGAAGCTAATGTCACGAATTTTTTCCCCATAACATTTTTATAACATTTTGCACCTCTGGTTGGGAGGTTTTCTCACAAAGAGAAGTCCGATGAATTTTCAAAAGGGAGTAAGATGGAATTTCCGAGGAAAACCAGAAAACCTTCTTGGATACTCGAAAGACATTTTCAGGACGTATCTAAGGACGGTTTGATGAAGATTTCTGAAAAAGCTGGATTGATATTCTGGACCAAACATTATTATGAAGTCGGATAAAACTTCCTAGAAAAGTATGAAGAGACTTCGGAGAGCATTCCGAGAAACCGTCTGGGACAAAATAATTTACTAAGAGCAGTTTGGAAGAAGCTTGCTGTGGATACTAAATTATTGGAATTCGGTGACTAATGCCTGTTACAACTATTCAATTCTTCATGGATCGTTCTACAACAGTTAATAATTGAACATTCCAATGAATAAATGCAAAACAAATCACTTTCCTTTCATTCATCAGCTTCTCGAGAAGATCCATGAGCCTTTTCCCGATTCCCTGGTGTCCATCAAATGCTCGGAAAATGAAAAAAAAAAAAAAATAAAATACTTGTGACTGATTCATTGCAGCAGCTCTGAGTAGTGTGTTTAAGGTTTCCTGTTAGCACTTACCCATAAGTCTCCGCTTTTCATTTTAAATGATGAACAGGGAACATATTTCATTTCTTGGTAGCACAAGTGAGAAAGAACCGATAAGACGTCGTCCGCCTCGAGATTTTATTGAATGCACGAAGCCATTCCCTTCGCATCAGTAGTTTCGTCTTCAGCTGACTTCTAGCTTCATTTTTTCATTCGTTTCACGATGATAGAAGGGAAAATGGGAAGCGCTTTTCACTCATATTTCAATGCTGTTCCCCTTTTAATCAGTTCAACAAGTGCACTCGTGTCAGTTACGGATGCTGCTACTTCACAGGGTTCTATAGAATACCGGCAAAAAAAGCTGTGAAAGCAGAAGAAATATGAGGACGTGAAGAGAGTCTGATATTACAAAACTGTAGCTTATTGGACGAATATTATGGAATCGGTGTTTCATTTGAGAAAAGGATAGGATAAGCACTGATTCATTTCATATCTTTTCATGACTGTGCACGATTATTAGTTTTCAACGCGCCGCACAGTGGGGATGAAAGCTCTATTTGTTGTGGGATTACATCACACCCAGGATTAACACTGTGCTTTACTCATTATGTTCCATGAGCATTCTAAAATCTACCAATTTTAATAACACTTAATTTGCTGCGGAGCAACCGTAAACCACCTAATGACCATTTTCCCCCGAAATCCCAGCACCGTGGATTTAGCATCTAATATCGGGGTCAGAAGTGGTCTCGTAAAATAATAAAGCTAAAATCCTACATACCACATAATGATATTACCGCATCCGTCCGGCACACAACATCGTCCTTCCTACAAGGCTCGGAACGACGTAGGTTGGGACGAGTGGCGTCCGTTTGTCGGGAGACCGAGTCCCGCAAACAACCATTCATTATATCATCTAATAAAACAATTGAAGCCACTGAATTAAATTTTGTTTATTGTTATTATCGCTTAATTTTGTTTCTATTTTATCTTGCCCTCGCTAGCTTGGGAGACGTCGTCCGTCGTCATCGTCGTCCTCCGCCGTCGTTGACGATGGCCGCTCTTGGTGCACGGTTTACGGTTTCTATTTTGTTAGGACCTAGGTGATGATACTAGCTGGCTTATTTTGCGAATGTCTGTTGAGGGTGGCGTAAAGAAATTCGGGGCCTAGGGAGGGTAAAAACATTGTTTAAAGGTCACCTATATGATATAGTATTCCAATGAAAATGATTAAAACAGTTGGCTGAACGATTGTAATTTTATCACTTTTGCGTTTCATTAACTGGCATTCATCTTCAATTTAGTGACACCCCTAGTGCGTTTCAGAATACCTACGTTATCAACGTTATCTCTTTAATACTCTGTAGCATCATGTTGTTCTACTGCCACTTTCGATGCGAACGGGTGGCCCAAGTCTGACTGGTCTAGAGACGAGACAGTAGGACTTTAGTCCGGGCACATTTGAAGTGTTTATTTATTTTGTCTGTGTGTGTCTACTATGAACACGAAGCACACACCCTCCTTTTCTGACCACCCACGGCGGTCGGTTGGTCTGTTCCAGCGTTGCCAGGTTATTTTCAGAAAAATCTGGACCAGGTAAAATATAAAATCTTGACAAATCTGGAATGCTTCAAAAAATCCTCTTTTTAACATAATGCTATTGAAATCAACGTGATGTGCCAATCTCCCGTAAAAATAGGTCAGTATGATCATCTGGAATTTATTTAAAGTGCTAGAATGGTTATAAATTACATATTCAAATAAATTAAATAAAGCAAATAACTTGTTAGCATTACTAAAATCATCTTAAAGTTGAAAAGTATTGACACGGTGTACCCAAAAAGTTCCAATATTCATAACGCAGCATTTCAAAAATTGAGTTAAATGTGGGATAAAAACAGTATAAAAAATGGCCAGAATCGTTTTTTAAACTGTAACATTTTTAAATAGAATCAGAATCAAGGAAATTTGATGGGATGGATTTTTTGAACTAATAGTCGATGTAGTCCTATATTAGTTCTAAATAATAAAATGATGATGATGATGATGATGGTCCCACCTCTTACCCCTACAAAGGTTTGAGCTGGACGATTTATCTTTAAGATAATTGAATATGACATTTTAACCAGGTTGGCAAACAAAATCGAACTGGTTTCAGTTACAGATATAGATTCCCTCTAAAGTTTACAGTTGCTTCACAGCGATATAAATGTGGAAAAGCTCAGGCGTCCACCTCTTAGTTCGCCTTTTTGTCCACCTAAAATATTCATAAGTATTACAAGCAATCAAGAGTTAATGAACAATCAACAAAGCATCCTATACACTAGCAACCCCGCAATGATGCTATTATAATTTTCAGCAATGTCAGGAATGCTCACGAACCCCCGACATTTGCCAGAAAACTTACTACTAACTCAAAGTATCTTCCAAATAAGCTTCAAAATTGCATTTTTTTTATCAAATGTTAAATTCAGTCCTCTATATCCGTAATACGCGCGCGAGGCTCAAACCTTTGTAGACTACTTTTTTTTTTTTAAATTAATCTACTATAAAATCATATATTAAAAATCCATCATCACCCTCGTGGCGAACAGAAATAGTTTTTGCAGTGCTACAATAATTATTAAAAAGTCGTTATGACAGCTATCCATATAAAATAATCCGTTAGAGATAACTTCGTCAAGATACATAATTTGTCAATTCATAAAAAAATCACTGGATAACTGTTCAAAAGACAGTTTTAACGTGTGAAATGCAGTGTCTTTTAAATTCTGTAAGTGTTGCTAAACGTTTGATATGTCTAGGCATCGAATTGAAAACATTTATTCCTTTATAATATAATGAATTTTGTGAAGCACAAGTCAAGAAATGTGGTGTTCTTATTTCAACCGCGTTTCTAGTATTATATCTATGAAAGTCACTTCCTCTTTCAATTCGATCACACAAATATCGAGGCAGCAAACCGTTAACTACTTTAAAAATGAACACCATAGTCAAATATACAATTCTTTGCTTCACCGACAACCATTGTAAGGCGTCTAACATCAAAGTTGAGGAAGTGAATCTATTACATCTCAAAATCAAACGCATTATTTTATTCTGCAAGCGCTGTAATCTCGATATTTGTGTTGCATTGGCCAGAAATAAAATGGAAGGGCAAAAGTCAAGACGAGGAGAGATGATTGATTTGTATAGCTGTATTTTACTGGCAATAGTTAAATCGTTTTTCAGTCGACATAGAATTCCATACTTCTTGGCAATTTTCTTGATGACATTGTCAATGTGAGAGTTGAACTTAAGTGTGTCATCAATAATCACGCCAAGATATTTAATCTCCCGAACGCGATCAATAGTCTCATCATCAATTACAACAGAGACGTTCTCATTTACTCGATTTCGCGAAATTACCATAAATTTAGTTTTACTTGTATTCAATTTTAACTGCTTATACTTCAACCATCTACTTAGAGAACGCAAATCTTCATTCAAGTGTAAAACGGCATCATCTAAATCCTTAGCTGCAATGAATAACACAGTATCATCTGCAAAAAGATTAATGTCGCAAAATCGTAAAACACGTCGCAAGTCATTAATATACATAATAAATAACAGGGGCCCTAATACACTTCCCTGGGGCACTCCAAGGTTATTCCCCACGGGACTGGAAACAGAATCATTAAAAACAGTCCGTTGAGTTCTGTCAGACAAATAGCTTTCAAACCATTTATATGCAGTACTCGTAATTCCAAAGCGCTTGATTGATCTTAACAATAAGGGCCTAGAAATTGTTTCAAAAGCGCGTTTAAGATCCAAAAAAACAGCAACAATCGTATCTTTACACTCCAAGTTATTTTTCCACTTCGCTAATACCAAATTCAACGCGGTTTCACAAGAATGACCTTCCCGATATCCCGATTGTTCTGGTATCAACAAACTATTACTATTTAAATACTCCAACAGCTGGCCTTTAACAACAAGTTCTAAAATTTTCTCTAATGTGTGCAACATGTTGATGGGACGAAACTCTTCGGCTTTAATCGTTCCAGCAACTTTTTGAATAGGGACCACTAAGGATTCCTTCCAAATTTGTGGCACATGTCCAGTTTGTAATGATTCATTAATAAGGTCCAGCAAGATGTGGCCAATGACATGAAAGCAATCTTGAATAACTCTAGCATTAACATTATCTACTCCAGCCGATTTTCCTAATGAAAAACAAATAACTCTAAGTTCATCTAATGTGATTGGGTGAAAAACTTCAAATCTACAACTACTATTAACTGGCTGTTTTATTTCGTCAGGTTCATCGACCAATTCAATAGATTGATTAATCAATGAAACGCTATCTACGAAATAATCATTAAACTTAGCTGCAATTACTTGTTCTGACTGTTCTAATGTGCCATTAAAAGTTATGGACCGCGGTTTGCAATTACTAGGTTTTAATAAAGATTTCAAAATTTTCCATAACTCTTTGCTGTTGTTTTGATGCTGATCAATCTTCCTTTGAACATATTCACAACGAGTTTTCTTTATCGATTGTGAATACTTATTACGCGCGATTGTGTACCTAGCCCAATGATTGTCATTATTAGATCTACAAAACTTTTTGTACAATTTGTCCCTTTTCCGTTTAAGACGCAAAAGATCCAAATTGTACCAGCTGTTCGAGTTTTTCAAAGAAACAAACTTTTGCTCAACTAGTTGATTGGTACACGTTTTCAAAGCGTTATTAAGAACAGCTGTAGATTCATCTAAGTTACCGTCCGCGAATGGAAAATCCAGGCTTCTCTCAACAAGGTTTGAAACAGCTTGCTTCGAATATTTCCTCCAGCACTTCAATTTTACAAAATTATCGTTATCGTTAACATGGTCTAAGACATTAATGACTAAAGTCTCATGATCGGTTATTTTCAAATCAGTATCCGTAACTGAACAAATGGAATTAAAATTGGAATAAACGTGGTCAATTAAAGTTCTACTGTGCCTGGAAATACGCGTATACTCATTTACAGTTTGCTTTAAATTAAAAAACTCAGCTAAACGCTTCAAATGATTCGAATTATGGTTATCACGCCAATTAATATTAAAATCACCAGCCAATATATTTAATTTACTAGAATCAAGGAATGTCTCAAACCAGTTCTCTAAAACTTCATAATTCTAATATTACTCTGAGGTTGATCAGATTTAAAGTTTAATTCTTGACATCATACAACACACAACACCCAGCGGACCAGTAGGCAATTTTATACTTGATACTTGATACTTGATGGGCTACGAATCGCCAGGTTGATTCAACGCCGAACGAAGTACTCTTCTCCATTGGACTCGGTCCTGAGCCAATCGCTTCCAGTCGCCATGAACGTTTAGCGACCTGATGTCCTCCTCAACTGCAAATAGCCAACGTGTCCGAGGTTTACCCCGGAGTCGACGACCTCTACCGGGTTCTCTGCTGAATATAATATTTGCTTGTCGTTCTTCCGGCATCCGCACTACATGCCCAGCCCACCGTAGTCTGCCGTGTTTTATAAGCTTCACTATATCCGTACCGTTATACACTTGGTACAACTCGTGATTCATGCGACGCCGCCAGATGCCATTCTCCTGTTTACCACCGAGTATTGTTCGCAGCACCTTACGCTCGAAGACACCAAATGCTCTCCGGTCAGACTCTTTTAACGTCCACGATTCGTGGCCGTAGAGGGCTACCGGAAGTATCAGCGTCTTATACAGAGCGAATTTCGTTTTCGTTTGCAGGCTACGGGACTTCAGCTGGCTACGTAATCCGTAAAAGGCCCTGTTTGCAGATGCAATACGTCTCTTCACCTCGCGGGTAACATCATTATCGCATGTCACTAGTGTTCCAAGATACACAAATTCTTCCACTACCTCAAATTGTTCACCATCTAACAACACTACACTACCAACACCACTATTGCTCCCACGCTGTCTACCAGCTACCATGTACTTCGTTTTGGTAGAACTTATCGTGAGCCCAATCCTCGCCGTCTCCCTCTTAAAAGGCACAAACACCTCTTCCACTGCTCTACGGTCAATTCCGATGATATCGATGTCGTCCGCAAAGGCAAGGAGCATGTACGATCGTGTGATGATGGTACCGTTCCTCTGCACACCAGCTCTCCTAATCGCTCCTTCAAGAGCAATGTTGAACAGTAAGTTTGAAAGTGCATCGCCCTGCTTCAATCCATCTATGGTCACGAACGAGGTCGAAATCTTATCTGCAACCCTTACACTTGATTTCGATCCATCTAGCGTTGCGCGAATCAGTCTAATTAGTTTCGCCGGAAATCCATGTTCTAGCATAATCTGCCAAAGCTCATTTCTCTTCACTGAATCGTATGCTGCTTTGAAATCAATAAACAGATGGTGAGTCTGCAAGTTGTACTCCCGGAATTTATCAAGGATTTGACGCAGGGTATTTTTTTTTTTTTTTGATCCGTCGTTGATCGGCCCTCACGAAAACCAGCCTGGTATTCACCGACGAAGGACTCCTCAAGCGGTCTCAATCTGTTAAACAGAACGCGTGACAGTATTTTGTACGCCGAATTCAGAAGAGTTATTCCTCGATAATTGGCGCACTCGAGTCTGTGCCCTTTTTTGAATAATGGGCAAATGAGGCCATCCAACCAGCTAGCAGGCAGTTCTTCGTCCTCCCATATCTTCGTTAGAATACGGTGGATTGCTTGATGCAGCTGCTCACTTCCGTGTTTGAAAAGTTCGGCCGGGAGCTCGTCCTTCCCAGCAGCCTTATTGTTTTTCAGCTCACGTATTGCCTTTTTAACCTCGTCTAGCGTTGGAGGCTCCACAGCTTGATCGTCGTCTGCGATGTTTACTCTGTTCCTCTATACTCCCTCACTCTCTCCATTCAACAATGTCTCAAAATGTTCTTTCCACCTGGCAACCACCATTGTTTTATCTGTCAGCAAATTCCCCTCAAGGTCATTGCACATGGCGGGAGATGGCGCTGTTTTACTCCGCACACCATTGACAGTCGCGTAGAACCTTCGCATATCGTTCTGTTCCATACTTTCTTGCGCCTCAGCAATCACGCGTTCTTCGTATTGCCTTTTCTTTCTGCGGTGGGTTCGTTTCTCAGCTGCCCTTGCTACCTTGTACCGCTCTCTGTTCAGCCGGGTACCAGACACTAACATCCGGCTTCTGGCAACGTTCTTCTCATCCGTCAACCTCTGGCACTCCTCATTAAACCAGCCATTACGTGGTCGTCTTTGAGCTGTACCTATCACTTCTTGTGATGTTGTGTTCACCGCTCCGTGGATTGTGTTCCACAGATTGTTGAGGTCCTCGTTCACGTTGATTTCGCTAATCCGCTCATCAAGCTTCTGGCGGTACTCTGCAGCAACACCTTCTACTGACAAGCGATGGATATTGAAACGCATCGATCTCCGGTTCATTGAATTCGTAACGGTCGATAGACGCGCCCGAATTTTGCAGACAACAAGATAATGATCTGAGTCAATGTTAGGCCCCCTAAAAGTCCTTACATCAATGACATCTGAGAAGTGCCGGCCATCGACCAACATGTGATCGATCTGGGTGCAAGTTTCGCCATTTGGGTGTCTCCAGGTGTGCTTTCGGATATTCTTGCGTGCAAAGTAGGTGCTACTGATGGCCATACCTCTAGCAGCGGCGATGTTTATCAGTTTCAGGCCGTTATCATTGGTTACTGTATGTAGGCTCTCTGTACCAATGATTGGACGAAAGAAATCTTCCCTCCCGACCTGCGCATTTGCATCTCCGATTACAATCTTCACGTCGTGTTTTGGGCACTCATCATAAGTTTTATCGAGACTGTCATAAAACGCGTCCTTCACGTCATCGGATTTATCGTTGGTTGGCGCATAGATGTTGATCAGGCTGTAGTTGAAGAATTTGCCCCGAATCCTTAATACACAGATGCGGTCGCTTACCGGTCTCCACCGCATAACACGCTTCATCTGCTTCCCGATCACTATGAACCCTACTCCATGTTCTGCCCTATCGCCACCGCTGTGATATATATGGTACTTGAAGGAAGTGTTGGCGATGGGATCCACCGCCCGGAATTCACGTTCTCCGGATCTAGGCCACCGTACTTCCTGAATAGCAGCTACGCTCACATTCACTTTTTGCAGTTCACGAGCCAAAAGGCCCACTCGTCCAGGTTCATTTAAGGTTCTGACATTCCAAGTACCGAGTTTCCATTCATTGTCCTTATTTCGTTGCCGGGTCGGTTGCCGAAAATTCCGTTCGTTGTTTTCTCTTTCTTCGTTTTTCTGAGTAATGTTGGGGGTTTCAGTATGCTACCTCACCGGGGTCGCGATACCTACATCATGTTGGTGGGGCTGCCACCTTAGGTGTAGCTGACGTGATACAGCATTTCTTATTCAGCCGTTCGCTCCGAGACAGACGCTGTTTGAGCCGCACCTCCATGGTGAACAGACGCTCGAGGGTCGCACCTCCTCACTTTGCTATCACCACGATCCGGATCCATGTTTTTATCGTGGTGACATTGCCCAGGCTACGCTACCAGCATCTTTTGCTGGCGGTCTTTGTCATCGGCTGACCCGTGGAAGCGTGAGGTAGGAACTTGTGAGGACCAGAGCTGTTGGGACAACACTCCTTCCAGTTTGTCGACTCACCATTTGTAGCCCAATGTAGGCAATTTTATATTGAAGCTAAATTCACCGGGCTGAAATGGGAATCAAAGCCTAACATCGTGGAACTCACACACAATTTACCTAAACTACAAATAACTCCACTATTCGCATGATCATTATGTTAAAGAATAATTTTATTACCTTCCTAAAATGAAAGTCTGATAGCTTCATTCTTGAAGCCTCAGGATCTTGCAATGATTCTAAATTTAGGAATTTATATTTTCTTGCGTCCCAGATCATGATTTTTTTTGTTAGTCTGAATTTACTAGGAACTCTTCACAGGATATCTTCACCTTTTTTTTAGTTCAATTCGAATCATCCTAGAATTCCATAATGTTGCTTTTTTATATTCCCCTAAAATAATCTTGAAAATATCTAAACTTTTCCAGTAACATTCTTAGAGCTCTTAGCATTACCTCTTGTTATCTCTTATAAATCACTCTCCAATCCCACAGCTCCCCCAAATTGGTATTAATTCTAAATTTTGTATCCATTTTTCTCTATGCAATTCTTAAGGTGATACTCTAAGGAAGCCTTAGCGTGAAACTTTAAAGGCACAAATGTCAGCTTCCACAAAACATACAAATTTGAAATTGCTACTCCTTGTTTGCTGTGCTACTACAAACAGAGAGTAGCAATTTCAAATTTGTATGTTTTGTGAAAGCTGACATTTGTGGCTTTGAAGTTTCACGCTAAGGCTTCCTTAGAGTATCACCTTAAAATATTCTTAACAATTTCTCTCCACTTCTCAGACTTATCCGATAATTCCCTTTAAAATGCTTTGTAGGTAAGATCAGAATTGTTTTGAAATCCTTTTCAGTATTACTAAGGTAAGTACTTTTCCAAAATGGTTTTGAAAGTCTTCCAGAAATTGTGCTTTAAATTAAAAAAAAAATTCTCCATTGAAACATTGAACAGAATTCCATTGAAATTATTCTTACTATTCGTATCAGCATACTCCTTAAGTTTCACCATAAGAATTTTTCATGATTTCATTGTATTTCCTTTATTGACAAAATCACCATGCAATTGTCATCAGAGTTGACAAGACAATGAATTCAAGGGACATTTTCTCCACTACTATATTACCCAAGTAACTTGTGTGGGGTGTAGTGTTGTATGAAAATTCGTAATATTTGACCCAGTCATCCCAGTCTGATTGGTGTTCATTGGTAAATGACCGCAGATATTCGTTAAGACATCTGTGGTTTCTCTCCAATGATCCAACTGATTCTGGATGATAAGGTGTTGAAAATGTTTGCTTTATCTGTAGGAGTTTGCATACCTGCTCAAGGATCTCATTTTTATATTCTGTTCCTTGATCAGATCGCAATTCCATAAAATGTCCATATATTAGAATAAAGTTTTCCACTAGGGCTTTCGCTATAGTGTTGGCTTCTTTATTTTGAATCGGAATTACTACAATATATTTGGTTAAATCGCACTGGATTGTCACACAGTAGCGATTGTTATTAATGGTTCTCGGTAGAGGTCCTACCGTATCTATTGATATGATCTCAAATGCTCTCGATGGTGTTGTGGTGATAACCATCGGTTGTTTTGTATGCTTGATAATTTTGTTTCTTTTGCACAATTCGCAGCGCTTTACGAATTGAGCAATAGACCCTTTCATATCACGCCATTTATAATATTGACGAACACGTTGGTACAATCGGTGTTGTCCTACATGTCCTCCTGTGGGTGTGTTGTGGTGATTATGTAAAATTGTTTGAATTTCGTTAACATCAGTAATGAATTTTGGTTCCTTAAAGATAATTATTTGCAAATCTTTCAAAATGTTATTTGCCATTAATTTAAAGTAATTTAAAGGTACTATTTGAAAAATTATATCCTCTGCAGAGAGCGATATTTTATGCGTACGTCTTGATTTCGTGATTTTCTCAATTTCTGGAAGAGCAAATTCTAGCATCTGACTTCCATTTCTTACATCTTGATGCACTTGTGCGACAAGCTTGTTTCTTTTTCTCACGTTGAATTTTATTATATTGTCCACTACGGCTGTCGACAGTTTTAGTAAATTTTTTATTTCCGTAGGACTCTCGGCTTCATATATGCGGGGTTGATCAGACTCCCTTTTTTCATCTTCATAATTTTTATTTTCCTTATTTTTATTCGGAGATATCGATTTTTTCGTCATCGATCTCGTATTAACTAGTAAAATATTAGCTTTAAGTTGTTCCGATGTAGTAACAATGCGTGATAATGCGTCTGCTGCTACGTTTTCCTTACCTACCATGTATACAATGTCGAAATCGTATCCTTCTAGATCGATACGCATCCTCGTCAATTTTGACGTTGGTTTCTTCATATTAAACAGATAGACAAGAGGTCTGTGATCTGTTCTTACTGTGAATCTTCTACCATACAGCTAAAATCATTCAAAAGTTGAAAAGTATTGACACGGTGTGCCCAAAAAGTTCAAATATTCATAACGCAGCATTTCAAAAATTGAGTTAAATGTGTGTTAAAAACAGCATAAAATATGCCCTTAACTAATAGTCGATGTAGTCCTATATTAGTTCTAAATAATTCTAATATTACTCTGAGGTTGATCAGATTTACAGTTTAATTCTTGACATCATACAACACACAACACCCAGTTGGCAATTTTATATTGAAGCAAAATTCACCAGGCTGAAATAGGAATCAAAGCCTAACATCGTGGAACTCACACACAATTTACCTAAACTACAAATAACTCCACTATTCGCATGATCATTATGTTAAAGAATAATTTTATAATATTACTAAAATGAAAGTCTGATAGCTTCATTTTTGAAGCCTCAGGATCTTGCAATGATTCTAAATTTAGGAATTTATATTTTCCTGCGTCCCAGATCATGAATTTTTTTGTTAGTCTGAATTTACTAGGAACTCTTCAAGGATATCTTCACCTTTTTTTAGTTCAATTCGAATCATCCTAGAATTCCATTATGTTGCTTTTCTATATTCCCCTAAAATAATCTTGAAAATATCTAAACTTTTCCAGTAACATTCTTAGAGTTCTTCGCATTACCTCTTGTTATCTCTTATAAATCACTCTCCAATCCCACAGCTCCCGTGAATTGGTATTAATTCTAAAGAATTGGCTCAATTTTGTGTCCATTTTTCTCTATGCAATTCTTAAAATATTCTTAACAATTTCTCTTCTCTTCTCAGACTTATCCAATAATTCCCTTTAAAATGCTTTGTAGGTAAGATCAGAATTGTTTTGAAATCCTTTTCAGTATTACCTAAGTACTCAAGTACTTTGCCAATATGGTTTTGAAAGTCTTCCAGAAATTGCGCTTTAATTTTTTTTAATTTTCTCTCCATAGAAACATTGAACAGAATTCCATTGAAATTATTCTCACGATTCGTATCAGCATACTCCTTAAGTTTCATCATAAGAATTTTTCATGATTTCATTGTATTTCCTTTATTGACAAAATCTCCATGCAATTGTCATCAGAGTTGACAAGGCAATGGACACCGTCTTCAACCAGAGGTTGCACAGACTGATTATTTAACACTAGACAACGGACAACACACCACACCAGAGGAGTCGCGTGCCCCATTTGTTTACCTGTGCACCAAGCTTTGTTCATTATAGTATTCCACCACATAGGGGAAATGTAGGTAATGTCGGCCTACATGTCCCTAATTTGGGTCCATCGCTAAAAGTCTGCTATTTATCAATTTTATCTAGATGAACGCATCATTAGAACGGTACTAATGGATATTTTTGGTCGCGATTGAAAATTTAATCGATTTCTGAATTTATCTATAGGCTCAAATTTGGGACATGTAGGCCGATATAACCTACATTTCCCCTATTAGTTTTTGTTTTATTTTTCAATGCTCCATGAATTCAAGGGACATTTTCTCCATTACTATATTACCCAAGTAACAATTTTGGTTTTATGAGGGTTCTGTAGACTACGATTTAAGATTTTAGAATGCTACAAAACCTCTTTAAAGCTTGCAATTTTACTTGGGTAATCACTACCTAACAATGGCCCTTTTCGCGTTAACCGAAGTAGGAGGATTTGCAAAACTTAACTAATTCCAGCTAAACATTGCATTAGGTTCTAAGTTATATTGATCGATTATCTTCGTCGACTTTCTATTTCGTTAATAACTTGAGCACATAACCATTTCTTGTTGTGTTTGTCATATTAGATGCTAGATAAAAACATCTTTTATCGATCGGTGTGCTGAAAGTACATGGGAATGTCTTTGCATGGCCGTGGAGATTTAAAGAGAAAGTTGACGGAGATAATCTGTCAATGTTACTTAAGACCTAATGCAATGTTCAGCTTGAATTCTCGTTTTTATCACAAGGCTAACTCTTGCGACTTAAGTGTAATAAAGAATGTCCGTCAAACAGTTCCGAAAACATTTTTTGATACAAAACAGTGTCAAAATCTAAAGAAATTCATAGTTCCCTGGGTAGCAAACTTGAATTAATCAACTCTTTATTGATCAGAACAACACTATCAGAATAAACCAGGGAACTATCGGTAATTGAGAGATTCACAACTGACAAGAGAGTGAGAGGGGCTTTTGCGCTCTCTTTCTTCATTACTCTCTTTGTCTGCAATCAGATATCCAAGTGCACAGCGAGAAATGCACACTTTGGGCACCCATACATCACAAATGTTCTTCAAATTTAAACTTACACATTCAAACCGGTATGCAAGTATGATAACGTCCAAAGCGTACCAGACTGCTGTTTCCGTGTTGCTCCCGTTTGACGCGTAACTGCAGAAAGCTTCAATTACAACCAGTGGTGCAAACCCTACATAGCGTTTTTGATCTAATTTCCGTCCTACTAAGCACAAGCCGCGCTTTACCTCTCTGTTTTGAACGAGCTTAAACAAAAAATGGAAAATTTCTGTCAAAGATGACTTCTAAATTTATTCACCTTTCCATACGTACCGTTGGATTTGATAAAGAGTCATAAATCGTTGAGATATTGTTTAAAATCTAATACTGCTTCTTGATTCTGAATTCGTTCTACGAGTTTCAATTCCGTCCTAACGCATTGAAACGCCATTAGATTTTCTTCGTCCTACGGATAAACGTAGAAAAAGGGGATTCTCTTGAACCGCTTCTTTTGTTTTGAGAACAATGAGCGTAAATATTCATACAATGCACTCTAATAGGATTTATGTTGTAGCTAAAGAACTAACGTATCTGAACAAACCTATTATTGATTTGTGCATGGTGAAATCATTGATATTATTGATCTTTTCTGATCGATAGAACGGAAATGGGCGATTACGACGAAGTAGCGCTCTACCCTATTGTTTAAAATTTGTGGTATGTTTCAAGAGGTGATAGAAGGTCTGCTTGGCTTACATCAGGCATTTGACCATTCACCAACTTGCCACCCGCCACCCAAAAAAGGCTCGCTTTTAGGTGCACTATTTAACGAGTTTTGTCATGGTAGTGTTATCGAAATGGTTAGAAAGCAATGCATTAGGGATTAGGCAGACCATCCGAACTGAATTTAACCCTTTTTGAAGCAAACCAAGGTCAAAGGTTTAATTGAACCACACTATAAAATAGTGTATTCATGGTCACTTGTGGTCTAGAGTAAAGAAGTACAGCTATAATGTGACCATTAAAATCTATACTAATCTAAACGCATTTTTTAAAATTATTTACACCTGTGTTGTGCACAGGTTGCTCATGTGGACGCGACGCCACTGCACCACACCCATTAGACCAGTAGGGACATTTTCAGGTTGCGAGAATCGAACCCTCACTTCATGGCACTCACAATACGCCTAAACGACCCCGAAGCCCACAAAGATGGATGTAATTCTATTCAGAACTAGCTTGGAATTCTCCTTTGATTTCACAAAGAATTCGCCTCACACTTAACTGTGAACTATTTTCAGAATTACCTTAAAATTCCAATAATGTCCAACGCTGACGGCCTTTAATAATTACTGTACCAAGTTTGGCTTTTTATTTTTTTATTAGAGGGTAAATCAATTGCAGTGATATTTTTAAAGCAACATGTTCAAAAAATCTGAGAAGATCTGGAACATATTTAAAAAATCTGGAAATATACGTGGTCTGCCTGTGTATCTGGCAAGACGACTAAAAATTTGGTAAATCCAGATAAATCTGGAATGCTGGCAACGCTAGTCTGTTCAACGCTGTGATCAGGGTTCCCAGATTTAGATATATTTTATAATCAATCTAATTGAATTGCTTAAATTTGATTGAACAGTTCAGGTATTACCGATGTCAGCGATTGTTTCTAAGAGTGTAGGATCAACAAATCAGGATTAATCAGGATGGTGTTAGGTTATTGAGGGCCTAAAAAAAAGTCGTCACTGACATTATATGCCGCAAATTTTGGAAGTGGTGAGCGGGAGGTGGGCATCATTTAATAAAAATCAAGATAAAAATTTCAATAAAAATCAGGAAAAATTAGCCGTTTATCTTAAATCAGAATATATGGCAACCCTGGCTATGATGCTTGTTTGATCATTTAGACTAAAACAAATCGTTCCTATTTTCCCAATCGCCACCCCTTATTCGTCGGTGTCATCGTAAATGCGTGTATATTTCATCTTGGTCGTTTTTCTTCCTATCTCTCACTGTATCTCGCCGTAGATACGAACAGGGCCTGGAGGACTACGAGGAAGCAGCGGATCGGGAGGAACGGGAAAACAGCCTGCAACAACAACAACAACAACAACAGCAGCAGCAACCGGTCGGCGGTTTCCTGATGAAACCGATCCTAACAACGCTATTTAATGTGATGAGCAGTGCTTTCTCGTCGAAGCGATCTTTCCAAGTGGTTGGACCGGATCCGGCGTCGGTGTTGAGCGAATGGAATCGGATGGCCGGTGTAGATAACGGCGACGACAGCAGCAGCGGTGGTGGACCATCAACAAGCGATGATGCAGATAATCAAAATGGTAATGAATATTTTTTGGGATGTTTATTTAGCATATTTTCGAGCGGCCTAGGTTGGGAGTTGAAAATTGGTAAGAGACAGAAAGTTTCCTCATCGGATGGGGGACGGGATGATGTAAATGTGAAGGATCCAAATGTTCTCAGCAGTAGTTTGTCATGACGATAATAGTTGGAAATCAATTTCCTCTGAAATCAAAGTTCTAGGTAAATGAGCTTGATATGAAGAAGATAACTTTCAGGGTGACATCCTGAGCAGGAGAAAATAAGTTATGAATTCCAATTTCAGGTATGATAATAGCATAACAGGCAACCTGAATTGGTATTGACGAGCTTGAAATCAGTGATAAAATACCAAAAACAATAACTGAAAAATGTTCTATGAGTAACGAATTATTAAAACATTTAGTTATTATAATGACCGACGGTACTCAACGCTTCATTTGATGCCAGTATACCCTAATTTGTCAATTGAATTGCCTTCTAATACTAATCCTGTCACTCTTTTAGGTGTTATTTTTTTTCTAAAAAACTGAAAGATCACGCGGAATAATGTCAAAACAAGGTTTTATACCACAAGCATACAAAAATAAGATATCATTCCACATACAAATATTCAGATGTTATCGGTCAGTAATCGGTTCTTGCCCGGGATACACTATCACAGTTTTATACAGCTATGGAAACGTAATATTAAAACGATGAAATGTTTCTCAAACTTTGTAACATGCTCTTTTCCTGCGTAGCTACTCAGATTTACTGTCCCACCCGTGATTTTTTAGTCAGAGGAGCGGAGCGACGGGCAACAGGCAACAGTCCAAAAAAACTTCTTTTAGAATCTTCTTCTGTAAGTTTATTTTAGAAGCTTCTTTTGGAAACGTTTTCTTTAGAATCTTCGCTTGCTGTTACTCCGCTCCTCTGACTAAAAAATACACGGACATGATAGTAAATCTGAGTGGCAACAAAATATAGGAGCATTTTTCCAAGGTTTAAGGAGAATTTCATCGTTTTAAGTATTGTATAAAACATGTTATCGTTGATTTGTGGTAACAGTTTGCTGTAGCGGTTTATGAAACCGATTTTACTTGACTGCGTGATCCAAATGTTGGATGCTTGTTTTTAGTCCACATATTGTGGAAAATTTATTTGAAATCGATTATAAAGCCGACAGATTTCACATATATTCTATATAATACAGTAATCGTTCAGGTGCACGAATCAAGAAGGCTAGGTTGCTTTTGTGAGTTTACCAAATAGTTGATGATCAAACCAGCTCGACTTGGGGACTTGACACTACTGAAGAATCCATATTTTATCTACGACTTATATATACGGGAAAAAATCCGAACTCCGAAATGGGAAAAATGTCTCATGATTTCATGAACAAAGTGTTTTTTTAATGTTATGAAAATACACCATGAATATTCATGATATCATGAGCAACTTTTGCGTAACGCAGCAAACATTCCCAAAATCATGGATCATCCGAGTTGAAATCATGATCTAAATTTATGGGTTTAACTTTTAACCAAAAATGTTAAAATATAAAGCATCAGACTGGATTCGAACCAAGAACCTTGGGATCATTAAACCCATTCTTTGACCACTAGACTATCAGAAATTGTATAAGATGGAAGACAAAAGGCGTATAACAGATACCTATGTAGTGCGGTATATGAATACGGTTTGCCAAGGTTTGATTTCATAATGCAGTGGAGTCAAAACCGATACAAGCGTTGCACGTAACGCTTGTAGCGGGTTTGATTCCACTGCATTATGAAACCATGAATTTCCATGACGAAATCATGAATCATTGTAACGATTTATGGGATGGCAAGTTTTTTCAGTTCATGATTTTTTATTCATGAAAATGGAATCGGATTTCTTTCCGTGTACTAGTCAATAGGTACCATAGCTTACGACTTATATACTAAGTAATAGGTACTAAAAATCAGCAGGTTTCCAACGATCATGCATAGGCGTAGCTTGAAAATTTATCTGGAGGGGGCCTTAGGGGGGCCTGCTGCACTTTTTTTCTAATTTTGCAAAACTACGGTTAAATAAAAACTTACTCAAATTGCGTCAAGGCTACTTATTTTGGGGTACATTTTTTCTGTGGCCAATAATATGACATTGAGGCTTTCTATAATTTTAATGGTGAAACAATAAATTTGTTTTTATTTATTCCATACCAACGATTGGGACCTCGATCGGGAGAGCCTTAAACGCTTACTGATGTTGTACAAGCAATGATCGTTTGTTCATGGGTTTTGTAATAAAATCACAGTAAGCATCTCAAACTTAAGAAAATTCTCAGAGTTAGGTAATTTCATGAATTTTGTAACTATTTTTTTTTTTAGATTTTGAGTATTTCACCATCAGTCAAATTTCAGACAAAGGAACCAAAATTAGATTCTAGGAGTTTGCATTTTATAATTATATAAAATTATGGTTGGTTCAAAGCACACATAATAAATTTAATACATTTAGGACGTAGGAAAATGTTCAAGATGCACAGTTTTTTAACGTAGGACTACGTCTGTGATTTCTATATGGGGGTACACTTTGTGAAAACCGAAAATTGAACATGTAACGAAATTATGAAAGATTTTGAACGTTGATAACTCAGCTGCCCCTGGACCAATTTCAATAATTTATCACCAATCGATCAGAAATATTTCTACGCATCGATAGCACTGTTGATTTTTAACAAAAAATATTGATAAAATTGGGAAACGTCAGGCATTGTCCAAAAGCGTCGAAATAGCTAACAAATCCACTAATTACGTACATACATATGCTGCAGATGTACAATTCTTAACATTGTGAATGTTGAAACAAAAATAGTTCCATAAATCCATATGTTTTCAGAAATGTGTAACTAATAAAACAGGATATATCTGATTCAGATTGTTAGCCTAAATTCTTCGAATTTAGAATCAATTGTCCTAATTATACGACTAGAATTAAATTGCAAGATCCTTCTTAGACAGTCATTTAATAAAAGTTCTAGTACATTATTTTTAAAACAAATATTTTTTTTTAATAATTATAATATGTTTGACCTAATCAAAAGTTTAAAAAAAATCTCCACAAAATAAATGCGCCTGATAAAAATAAAAATCGCCGAAATTTAGTCCAAATATTTTTTTTAATCTTCTGGTCTTGAAAATTTGTATTTCAAGATCTTAGAAAACTAACCTAGATTCTGAAACTCACAGCATTTCTCCAGATAAACAATCTTCGAGGTAAGAAAGCTAAAAAAATTAAGATTTAATTTTTTTTTAATCTTGACCTGTGGTAAAAAATGTGAATAATCAGGTTATAATTTAATTTCATCAAGCTTTAAAGATACCGGATTTTGAATGTCATGATTCTGATATTTTAAGAGAAAAAATAGTGATAAAGCATTTATCCAGAACAATTTTTTATTCGACTAACTAACATTCGGAGTTATGTATATAAAATCAAGATTTATTTATATAGGGGAATTTACGTGTTCTTGGTAATCTAAGCAGCGACCATCTTTCTATAGCCTTTTTCTCTCAGGAACGCACACATATGCAGTATTGGTTTGTTTACAATCTTTTGCTGCCAGCTGCTCTAACAATTTCAGTCAAAAACTGTTTTGAAACGCTTTTACAAAGCTCCAATCTTCTCTAGTGAGAGCGACTATTGTGGGCAACATCTTTTTATTCGGCAACCGTTCTATTTGAGCTGCGTGTTAAACAGCTTTGCTTTCATCGGCAACTCGAAATCAGCAGCCTTTTAGAGTGCGTGTGTTTCATTTCAAGAAAACCCTGCTAGATTGCTTTTTCTCAGTGGTAAAAATATAATCAAATTGAAGCTGAAAGCCTAAAGAATCGTTTTAATGCATTCAGCGAAGTGTTTTCTTAAGAACATCCAGTGAAATTAGCGTTCCAAATTTGGGTAGCCGAAAATAGTCTGCCATGCCGGAACCGTCATTTCCCCTATCTAATCGAAAGGTAAGAGCTTTACCAGTTAATTTATTTAATCAAAAACTACACACAGAAATCACAGAATTTTTTATATGTGCTAATCCATGCAGTTGAATTCCGGGCATACAATTCATCGAAAGGAAACAAATGTATACATATTAGGTATGTGTAGAAATTTACATTTCTGCCTGGAATTCAGCGGTTGGAGTGCAAATTTTTGACAATATAGCTAAATCACCAAGGCACGGGTCTTCCCAATAGAGAATGTACAAATATGACCATAAAATCAAGATTCATCATTGAAGATTCCTTCTGATTCCATTGGCTGGAAAACTTTTGAATGCTTCCCGATCAACCTACTACCGAATATCCAGTGAACTTTACTTATATCTTTGACTATATGGAGATTTTTCGAATATTTCCTGCTGTCTAGAAAGGATGTCTGAAAGAATATCCTGTAACTTATGCAACGTTTCTTGAACACCTACAAAACTTAAGTTTTACAAAATTTCCTCAACTTCTACGAAGAATTTATTCCAAATTCCATATTTTTCCCATCTCTCTGAATTCAACAAAGATCTCCGAACATCTTTGCACTTCTGGAAACATACCTAAGACATCTACAAATATTCTTGAACACCTAGAAAGTTCCTTGAAATTTAGCGAAGTTCCCAAAACCGCTAAGAAGTTCATGGAGGTTTTTTGGAATAAGATCTCTGAAAAACTGCAACGAAGTTCCCTAAGCTGAAGCAAAGATCCCTGAAGTTCTTAGAAATGTATTGAACTACTTTTAGATCCTTAACAAAATTCTCTGAACGTTTTCAAAATTCCTTACACTTATATGAAGTTTTACGCAGCTCCTCAAAATGCTACGAAATTCGAAAAACTTATACAAAGTTTGCTGCACTTCTACGTTTCTCGTTGATTTTCCGTGAACATGAATGAAATTTATTGAATTTGTACGTAATTTCCACAACTATTCCAAGACCATGAGGCTTAAAACCTGAAATCGTGGAGAGGTTCCCGATGAATAATGTGCATCCCTAAAATAAAATAATGTTCCGTCAACTTCTACGAAGCTCATCAAATTTAAATGAATTTTCTACTTCTACGCAGTTTTCAGAACTTTTCTAATTTCCTTTTTTCCACGAATTTTTCTGAAGGTCTATGAAGTTCCCAGAATTTCTACCAAATTAGTTTAATTTCTACAATCTTCCCTGAGCTTATATTTGAAGTTTTGCGAAGTTCCCACAAGTTAAAGAAAAAGTAAAAAAAGTAAAATTTGTGAATTGTACTTTCAGAAGGTCAACTAGCGATTTGATGATCGCTGATTGCTCGCTCATATCGTGTTGCTCATCGTTACAGCAAATCGCTATTGTGACTCTCTGAAAGCTAAACAGACAGGTTTTATGAGTCGTACACATACCTTACCTTCTCTTCTTACATCTTATATATATAAGAATTATCATTAAAATATTTTATAGGTTAATCAATCTGAAAATAGCATAGTGAGCATTCACAAGCTTGCATCTGACCAATGAAGGTATTATTCCAATCTGAGCAAGAGATTTTGTAGACACCTGCTTTCCCTAAGACATTTATTGAATCTTTTGTTGATCCTAACAATGTTTTTAGCTGATTTGTCCTGTTGCTGAATACTAAATCCAAGCCAAAACTTCTAAACTTTGAACTCAATGGTTTGGTAAAGTCTAATTTCACCGCTACCCGTTTTGAACCCTCAATTACTGGTGTAAGAGTTGTCATAATGCGCCTAAAATGGTTCCTTTTTCTTCTATCGATTACTGCCTGAACTGTTTTTTCTTTATACCCTCTAACTCTAGCGATTTAAAAAATGTGAGCTATTTCCATTGATTTAGCGATACATAGGCTAGGAGGAAGAATTTGCATCCTGTGAACCATGTGGTGAAAATTGGCCATTTTGTGTTGATGGAAGTGGTTTGAAGAGCTTGTTAATGCCTTAGAGGTAATCTAAGACTAGAAGGTCCCGAAGAAACGTGCTTAACTTTTTGGCTCAGCTCTGGTACTATCTTCGGTCCCAAGCTAATCGATGCACCCCTCGAAACATAGGTAAATCCATGAACCCCTCATATATGTCAAACTTTCATGGCGAATCAAAACAAACATAGTGTAGTACTAGAATTTAAACTAAAATAGAGAATGTTAATCGATTTGCTTGGGACCCATAAGCTAGTCAAGAAGTAAAGCAATTTAAAATCGTTAGTTTCCACCAGTTGGTATTAATCTCTTTGTATTTGTTGGTTTCCTATAGATTTCGAAATTAACCGAAAACGTTTCAAAATATTCTCGAAATTTTATTTTTTCAGTGGTGTCGAGTACTTGGCACTGAGTGTACCCCATTAGGCATACGGACGTTAGGCATACGGACGTTAGGCATACGGACGTTAGGCATACGGACGTTAGGCATACGGACGTTAGGCATAATGGAGGTTAGGCATAAAGTCATTAGGCATAATGGACGTTAGGCATAATATACGTTAGGCATAATTGACGTTAGGCATAAAATACCTTGCAGCTGTGCAACTCTAGAAACCTGTTTCGGGCATGGTAAGCAATGCTTAAATTAGGCTAAGCGTTGAATAAAAATTGATACAAGTTAAAGGAACATAGTTTATTTAATAAACACAGTTTGGAATCCATTATTTCAAGCACAACAATTGAAAAGGCCTCAACTCCTGTTCATTATGTTGGTTTGTCTTTGCGGACTTCGGTTCGCGAGAAAATGGCCTTACAAGGTTTGTTTACAAAATTGAGTTAAGGCCATTTCAATTGTTGGTCTTTATTTATCATATCATAAGTGACGTAGCTACATATTTACTTAGATCCAAGATTAGTAGCGATAGCGGTTAAGTAATCTGGCAATGAAAACTCAGCAAAGTTTTGAACTATAGCTTGAAATCAATCGCATCTAGAAATAAAAAAATATCTCACATTTGTTGTAATATATTCTTACACACATATTGCAATTGTCAAAGAAGAAAAGGTTTTCCTCAAAGAACAGCTCATGAAATCAAGAATGGTGAATTCTGTGGTTTTTCATTCAATAACAAAAAACAACATACCTGCTGCTTCCAGGATTTCCTGCCATACTTTTCGATACAACGATTCTGTTTTTGTTGTCATCAGAATGAAAACTAGCGGAACCGTCTGCTGATGTGAGGGAGCGATACTTCCATGAACAGTGACGAGTTGCCGAAACAAACAAGGATCTGTGGATTTGGATAATCGCATAATCGCACTTTTCAGTGCTCAACCTGTAAAAATTTTCTACCTTGTTCAACTCCTCTTATTCCTCTTCGATCCTTGTTTGGACCCTACCCGAGGTAATCCTTCTTGGATATCGATTTGGAAAATTCCTCTTCGATCCTTCAGATTCTTATAGTAATCTGCTTGGAAGTCGATTTGGATAAAAAATTTACTGCCGCCATGGCGCCTAAACGTAAAAGAAAGGGGCAAACTCTTGACCCCCCTTCTGAAGAAATTAATTTGAGTAATCAATTTGATTTGCTCACGGATGATGAGAATGATCCATCATCCAAGAAAAATTCTAGTAAACTTTCCCGGCTTAATGCCAAGAAGGAAAAGATTCCCCCTATTGTGATAACCACTACCGATTTCCATGCTCTTCGCATGGAACTTTTGAATTTTGTGAAAGTTAAGTTTTCACTACAAATTGGACGTCGGGGTGAATGCCGTGTATTGGCTGAAACCTTGGACGGATTTAAATGTCTTCTCAAGTATCTTACTGAGAAGAAGCACAAATTTTTTACTTACGACACCAAAACTGAACGTGTGTTCAAGGTTGTCATGAAAGGACTGCCCAGTGGTGAATCCCTGGATCAGATCAAAGATGAACTGGCAAAATTACTTGGAGTTGTGCCACTCCAAGTAATCAAAATGAAAATGAAATCCCGTCCTGGCGATTCGCGCAACGGGATTTCTAATGATTTTTATTTAGTTCACTTCAAGTCTAGTGAACTAAACAACCTTAAGGCCTTAGAAAAAGCTAGCCTTATGCTCCATGTCCGAGTGAAGTGGGAACACTTCAGGAAGACTGGAGGAAATTTCCAAAACCTCACTCAGTGCCGTAAGTGCCAGGGATGGGGTCACGGAACTAAAAATTGCTACATGCCAGCTAAATGCATGAATTGTGGTGATTCCTCTCACGCAAAGGACGACTGTCCTGTGAAGGAAGATCCTAAGAAATTTAAATGTTCAAATTGTGGTGAAAACCACAAATCCAATTTTTGGGAATGTAAGACTCGCAAAGCGATCCTACAATCTCGTTCTAACCGACAGGTAGGAAACGCTCCACGTTTCCGACCAGGTACAAATTCCTCTGCTGTTAACAACGGTCAGCGAGGAACAAATTCTACATTCGTACCCGTAGGTACAAATATCACCCCTGCTTCAAATGTTTCATCTGTACCTACTCCCCTCGCTGCTAACAATGTTCAGCGAGTCAATGGAGCTACCTATGCTGCTATTGCAGCGGGTAGAAATCAAAATACTAACCAACGTTCTAACGGAAATTTTGACAATTTTGACTTAGGAAGCATTACTGCCCCTAAAATGGAATTTTTACAGAAATCATTAATTGACATGATTTCTGATATGCTTAAATCTAACTCCATGTTTGATGCTATTCAAACTGGAGTAAAATTTGCTAATAATATTGTCATGACTTTAAAATTCAGTAATGGATTTTAAAGCATTAAACATTTTAAATTGGAATGCTCGATCTCTTAAAGATAATGAAGACGAGCTATTTAATTTTTTGAGAGTTCATAACGTGCATATTGCCGTTATAACTGAAACGTTCCTTAAACCTGACCATAAGGTTAAGAAGGACGCAAATTACTTGATTTATAGAAATGATCGTCTTGATGGACCCTGTGGTGGCGTTGCCATCATTATTCATAGACGAATCAAGCATAAAATTCTTTCTTCATTTGAAACCAAAGTTTTTGAAACTTTGGGAGTTTCTGTTGAAACAAAATTTGGACAACTTACGTTTATAGCTGCCTATTTGCCATTCCAATGCGTAGGCCAGCAAAAGAATTTTCTCAAGGGTGACCTCCAGAAACTTACCCGTCATAGGTCTAAATTCTTCATTATTGGTGATTTTAATGCAAAACACCGCTCATGGAATAATGCTCAAAGCAATTCCAATGGTAACATTCTGTTTGATGATTGTTCTGCAGGTTATTACACTATTCAATATCCAAACAGCCCAACATGCTTTTCTTCTGCAAGAAATCCCTCAACTATTGATTTGGTCTTAACTGATTCATGTCATCTTTGTAGCCAACTGGTTACCCATGCTGACTTCGGTTCTGATCACCTTCCAGTAACTTTTGAAATATCCCAAGAAATAATTTGTAATCCCAACAGCTCTACTTTCAATTACCATAGAGCTGATTGGGAGCAGTATCGAACATTTATGGAATATAACTTCGATCCAAACATTCCTTTGCAAACCAAAGATGAAATTAATTATGCTCTTGAATCTCTGACTACTTCTATAGTTGAAGCAAGAGCTGCCTCAGTACCAAAATGCGAGGTTAAATTCGATTCAATTATAATAGACGATGATCTTCAGCTCTTGATCCGTCTTAAAAATGTCCGTAGGAGACTATTTCAAAGAACACGCGATCCTGCCATGAAAGTTATCTGGCGGGATTTGCAAAAACAAATTAAAAAGCGATTCTCTGCCCTGAGGAATAAAACTTTTGAAAATAATGTTTCTAAATTAGACCCGAGTTCCAAACCCTTTTGGAAACTCACAAAAATTTTGAAAAAACCTCAAAAGCCAATTCCAGCTCTTAAAGAAGGTGGTAAAATTTTGATCACAAATTTGGAAAAAGCTCAGAAACTTGCTAAGCAATTCGAGAGTTCCCATAATTTCAGTTTGGGTCTTACTAGTCCTATTGAGAATCAGGTTGCTCGGGATTTTCGGAATATTTTCTCTCGGGAAAATATTTTTGATGATTCCTGGGGGACTGATTTGGACGAAGTAAGGTCTATAACTAAAAAATTTCAAAATATGAAAGCTCCAGGTGATGATGGAATTTTCTATATCCTCATCAAAAAACTCCCAGAGAGTACCTTGTCTTTCCTGGTAAAATTATTTAACAGATGTTTCCATTTGGCATACTTTCCTGATAAATGGAAAAATGCAAAAGTTGTTCCAATTTTGAAGCCGGATAAAAATCCAGCTGAAGCTTCTAGCTACCGTCCAATAAGTTTGCTTTCTTCAATAAGTAAACTTTTTGAAAAAATAATTTTGAATAGAATGATGCTTCACATCAATACGAACTCAATTTTTGCAGATGAGCAGTTTGGATTTCGCCATGGGCATTCAACTACTCATCAACTCTTGAGAGTTACCAATTTAATTCGTTCAAACAAATCTGAAGGCCACTCAACTGGAGTTGCTCTTCTAGACATAGAAAAAGCATTCGACAGTGTTTGGCATGAAGGTTTGATTGCTAAATTGAAAAAGTTTAATTTTCCACTTTACATTATGAAATTAGTTCAAAATTATTTAACTGACAGAACTCTGCAGGTAAATTATCAAAATTCCAAATCTAATCGACTACCTGTTAGAGCAGGAGTTCCTCAGGGTAGCATTCTTGGGCCTATATTGTATAACATTTTCACTTCGGACCTCCCTGATTTGCCTCAGGGTTGCCACAAATCTTTGTTCGCTGATGACACAGGCATTTCCGCTAAAGGAAGAAGTCTTCGTGTTATTTGCAGCAGACTTCAGAAAAGTTTAGATATTTTCTCTTCTTATTTACAAAAATGGAAGATTTCTCCCAACGCTTCCAAAACTCAACTTATAATATTTCCACATAAGCCCAGGGCTTCCTTTTTGAAACCTAGTAGTAGCCACATAGTCACTATGAACGGAGTTCCAATTTCCTGGTCAAACCAAGTGAAATATCTTGGATTAATACTTGACCATAAATTAACTTTTAAAGATCACATTGAGGGCATTCAAGCCAAATGTAACAAATATATAAAATGTTTGTATCCTCTTATTAACAGGAAATCCAAACTTTGCCTGACGAATAAACTTCTAATATTTAAACAAGTTTTTAGACCGGCCATGCTTTACGCTGTGCCAATATGGTCTAGTTGTTGCACTACCAGGAAAAAAGCACTTCAAAGGATTCAGAACAAAATTCTGAAGATGATTTTGAAGTTGCCTCCCTGGTACAGTACTACCGAAGTACATAGAATTTCGAATGTTGAGACTTTAGCACAAATGTCCAACAAAATAATTAATAATTTCCGGCAAAAATCGTTACAATCCTCAATTGCAACGATTAATTCCCTTTATACTTAGATAAGATTTAGTTTTAGTTATTTAGTTTTAAGCTATCAATTGTTATACTGACATGCAGGTTTAAAAAACCTGTTTAAAATACTGAATTGCCAAGGCAGGAACAATGTAAAAACACTTAGATATATATCATAACAATTAAGGCTGGTAAGTTACTGTAGTAACTGGAGCACCTAGGTTAAAAATGAAATGTAATTTATTTTGAATTTGGAACAAATAAAGAGTTAAAAAAAAAAAAAAAAAAAAAAAAAAGGATCTGTGGTAAACGTACCATCTGTAACGCAATACTTTGCTTGTCCAAGACGTCGCAAGTTTTCATGAGTTCCAAAAATTAAGGCTCTTTCATTATTGTCACCGAAGTCAGCAATCAATAGACGGTCCCCTATATCATCCTTCTGGAATACATCGGGTAGATTATGCCTAACGTCCATTATGCCTAACGTCCTTTATGCCCAACGTCCATTATGCCTATCGTACATTATGCCTAACTTCCGTATGCCTAACGTCGTGTACCCCTTGGCACTGATGAGGTCTGCAAGTAGTAGACGAAATACGTGGATCTTTCTAAAGATAATTAAAAGGAATTAAATCAACACACTCAAAAAGATCTGGATTCTTAAAATCATTTTAAGATGCATCTAGTCAAACAGTTGTAGTTCGAAATATTTAATATTTTTAGAATTCATCCAGTTTTGAAATAAGTTTTGGCACCACTGCTTATTGATATGTTCACCGTTTTTTATTGTACTTATTTACGTTCGATTTTTATATTACGTATTGCTTTTTAATTCGTTTTTCGTTGCTCATCTGTTAATTCATCTCATCGTTCTCTCCCCGTCAGTGAAGTACAGTGCGTTAAGTTCCGTCGTGAGTGTTGTGATTTTGCTTTGTCGTGACACCGTTTGGCTTGTACCTACCACCTCTCCACGCAATTTTGTTTTCTGTGAAGCGAAATATGCTGGAAAAAAGAGGAACTTGAACTCTGCTGATCTGCTGTGTAGTATCGAAGACAACATATCAAGAAGACTGTAAACTTTGCCAGAATCCAAGCGACAGATACAATAGCGCTGCGCTTGAATGAAGGTGGAAGCAACGCATAGAAAAATGAGCAAATACACAAACCTTTCTTCTGAGGATGTAATCTTTGCTTTGAATGTTCGAAGCATTTACCTTTGAGCGGCAGATGACGCGATTGCACCTGTCTCATATACTCATAATAATTTTCACGTCAATGCAATGTGAAAACATACATAGATTTTTTCCATCGCACTTTTCACGTAAGTGTTACGTGATTATCATATGAAAGCACTCATTTCAGTGAGCGAGATGGGATTATCAACAATCAATACGAAACTAACGATTTTAAATTGGCTCACCACTTTAGTAGCCTATTGGTCCCAAGCAAACGATTAACGTACCCTATTCTAGTTGAAATTCTATTACTACACTATGTTTGTTTTGATTCGCTATGAAAGTTTGACAGATAACATCAGGGGTGTGTGGATTCATGCAGAACATGCAGGGGTGAGTGAAATAGCTTGGGACTGCTTGGGACCGTTGTTCTGGTACTGAGTGAGCCAAAAATAATAATGATTTTCTTCGGGACCCAGTGGTCTTAGAGTTACCTCTATGGGATTATCATGTAGAAGTTATGAGATTCTTTCGTTGGAATTCATGGTGGTTTTCAATGATTTTTATTCCGGTTTACATCAAATGTATTCTTGCTTTCAAATGAAAAAAAGATTCTGCAGTATTCCTTGACCACTGTATCTTTATTGTGGCAAATATATACACAAAAGAAGAATTTGGGATTTGGGACACATATGAAAAGAGCATTTAAAGTGCATTTCAATCCATGGTACCAACCGGTGGAAACTGACGATTTTAAATTGGCTCACTACTTGACTAGCCTATTGTTCCCAAGCAAATCGATTAACGTTCCCTATTCTAGTCAAAATTCTAGTACTACACAATGTTTGTTTTGATTCGCTATGAAAATTTGACAGATGAAATGAGGGGTTAGTGGATTTTCCTATGTTTCGAGGGGTGAATCGATTAGCTTGGGACCGAAGATAGTACCAGAGCTCAGCCAAAAAGTTGACCACGTTTCTTCGGGACCTAAAGGGTGATACGGTCAAAATTTGGTCAAGGGAAAACGCGTGTAAATCGGTGAAATCGTTTATTTAAAAATCAAATTAAATTTCTTTTTCAAGTTCAATTAGTATAAAATTCAGGAAAAATATTCAGTTAGGCTTCCGCTTTTCCAAATCCGAATTGCCGGGCCTTACGCTTGACCCCTGCCATCAGATTTTGTACAGCCACCTTGTCCACTTTCTTCGCCGCAGAAAGCCAGTTTGCCTTGAACTGCTGCTCGCCCTTAGCAGTTTTTTTGGTCTTCTTTAGGTTCCGCTTGACAATAGCCCAGTATTTCTCAATTGGGCGGAGCTCTGGCGTGTTGGGAGGGTTCTTGTCCTTGGGAACCACCTGAACGTTGTTGGCGGCGTACCACTCCATGGCCTTTTTACCGTAATGGCAAGATGCCAAATCCGGCCAAAACAGTACGGAACAACCGTGTTTCTTCAGGAAAGGCAGCAGACGTTTATTCAAACACTCTTTCACGTAAATTTCTTGGTTGACATGCTGCTTTTCAAGCCACAGGTACAGATGGCTTGCCAAACCAGATATTTCTTTGCAAACTTTGACAGTTTCATGTGCTTGAAAACATCTGCTACCTTTCCCCTTCCTTTTGCCGTATAAAACTCCTGTCCCGGAAGCTGCTTGTAGTCGGCTTTGACGTAGGTTTCGTCGTCCATTACCATGCAGTCAAACTTCGTCAGCATCGTCGTGTACAGCCTCCGGGATCGCGCTTTGGCCGTCGTATTTTGTTTATCATCGCGATTTGGAGTCACTACCTTCTTGTAAGTCGATAGTCCGGCTCGTTTTTTGGCTCGATGCACGGTTGTAGACGATACACCCAGCTTATTTGCGGCATCTCGGAGAGAGAGGTTACACACTTAAAAATACCTAATTTTACACGTGACGGAATCTATCTTTGACATAAAGGATGAGACGTAAACAAACATGTCATGTAAAATTAGGTGCTCCGAGACTGAAAAGTTCGTTACTTGACGAAAAGTACGTTTGATTGGGCTGAATTTTGCGTCTATTATGACTCAATTTTATGTCAAAATTGACGCTCGTTTGTCAGTCCCAGAGGACCTAAATTTACATGATTTTTTCTAAGTGTGTAGGGTTTCGCTTGAAACTACCGGCAACTCTCTTTGTCGTCTCAGCGGCTTCCGGTTTTCGATTTCCCCCCGATCCAGACTTCCTGGCTGTCGACAAACGTTCCCCAAACACTTTAATTACATTTGTAACGGTTGATTTGGCAACTTTTAGCGATTTTGCCAACTTTGCGTGCGAGTAGCTCGGATTTTCGCGATGCGCGAGCAAAATTTTGATACGCTGCTCTTCTTGCTTGGACGGCATTTTGACAACTGAAGAGTGAATTCCAAAATCAAAATAGGAGCAATATTCTACACACACACACCTTCAAAATGAGGGGTGTTCAGGTTTTTTAAATGCAAAATTGAAAGAAATACGTCAAGTTGATATTGACCAAATTTTGACCGTATCACCCTTTATATGTCTTAGAGTTCCCTCTATGATGGTACTCCTTGTCGTCAGACTAAAATAAAGAAACATGTTACAAGTTATTTTTACCATAAAATTTGTCTGTGTTAAAATGTTCAGCCATTATACTTACAACACGAAATTGTCTCACAAAAATAAGCCCCAAGATTTTAATTGGCATGTAAACATGCACATTACAATTCTACCATATTGTGTACCATTAGTAGTGAGGCACTCTTTTATTTTTTTCATATGTGAAAATCACTTAGGGTTAACGTGAAATGCACATAGGATTTGTGTATGTGAAATCACGTGCGTTTCATTAAAAAACCTAGTAACTTTAAAGGGACTTCCCGTTGATACACATGGGGTATCACGTAGACTCTACTTGTTTCACATAAATTTGACATAAAAGTGAAAAGAGAGACTCCACGTGAATTTTAACGTAACAATAACGTGTCGATTATTTTGAGTGTAGAGTTCGTATGAGAAAATGGAAGAGTTTCCAGTCTTGTTGATTTGTTGTCTTCGGTAATATACTTGCTGGCGATTTCTTTTCCGCTCCAACATCATTAAAGATGACATACACCAGCTGCAAAAAGTGGTGTCTAATTCGGACCGAATTACTTGCCGCGGATATTGCGTTAATTCCTTCCATTTGATCTGCACTAAGGGGATTATTCGCTTCATGAGGCTCTAGGAACCCACTACCGTAATGTTTTCTGGATGTGTGATCGTTGCGCGGATGTATTTTCCAATGAGCATCTTCGGAAAATTACGTCACGTTTCACTGCCGATAATATGCCTGACGAAGCTTCGTTCAATTAGCTGAAAGACGACATAGCTGGACTGAAGGAAATGGTCAATGATCTTTCTGCAAAAGTTGATTCCAAACCTGCAGATTTAGGATCAAACCCAGTATGGAAGATTTTCGGCACTAATCCTGTCCTAAATACACCGAATCGGATGCGGGAAGACGATCAACCAACGGCAAAGGCTCCGATAATTCAAGGAAAAAATCAGTTTCCAATATCGTATAGACAGTTCCACAACGCGAAGATCTGCTGTGGATTTATTTGTCAGCTTTTGACCCTAGTACTTCAGACGAAAACATTCAGATTCTCACTACCGACTGTATGACTCTGGGCCCTGATGTAAAGCCTAAAGTGATCAGGTTGGTCCCTAAGGACAAAGACCCTGGCACACTTAGTTTTCTTACTTTCAACGTTGGGGTGAGCAAGAATCTCGGGGACGTGGCCTTAGCAAAAGAGGCATGGCCTGAAAACGTTTACTTCCGCGAATTTGAGAACAACTCAAAAAATCGTCAATAGGATTAGAACCAATAGATTCTCCGTTGATCATCTCTTTCGCTGAAGTCCACTCAGAACGCACTGCTGTCAACCCAGTCGTGCTTGCTGTTAGTTCTCGCCTCCAAATTCGTTCTGGACCTGTGGTCGAGGAAGCTGTCGGGGTCTTCCAAAATCTTCTCACAGCCAAGTATCTCGCTTGTAACAGCATTTCGTTGGTTAATCGTACTTTGGCTTCTAGGATGCTAAAAACTCTACCGAGAACAGGCTTCTCAATTCCGAATCAAACTTCGGTACGCTTCATCTGGAACATTTGAAAGCAAATTATCCGTCCGACTCTGTCAAGCGTGCTACTAGTTCCCACCGTCTTAGTCTTCCCGGCCCTCAAGTCGGAAATGGAGACGGGGTGCCCCTACCTGTGATCACAGGTCCGCAAACCAACAACAGATACTCTTTCAATCACTTCTGCAAGTTGATCAACGTCATCCCAGAACGCATCAGCTTGAGAACTTCACCAGGGAGAACAGTACCGGTATTTCGGCACCAGAAAATCGCCCGATATTACCGGTAAACCAGTACTGGTACTACCAGTACTCAGTGATGGAAAAGTTCGCGAAAACTCTCTATGACTCGCGAACTTTTCCCTTGGTGAACTTCGTGAAATATCGCGAACTTTTCCAACACTGGCAGTTCTACAACCCTACATGCAACATACACGGACTATCTCTGAAGTCCCGATGTTTATGAAATTCCCATACATATGAGTAAAAGTGATTCACTAACAGTGTCGGAAAAGGCGCAGCTACAAAGAAAGACCATGCTGGAGGTGGCTGGGTACGATTCCCGGTCCGGTCAAGGAATTTTTTGGGTTGAAACATTTCTCGACTTCCCTGGGCATAGAGTATGATTGTACTTGCCACACAATTATACTAATGCATCAGGCATCAAAAGCTCTCAGTTAATAACTGCCCTAGCAGCACACTTGTCACTAAACAATTGTGATTACTTACGTGGAACTTATTCCGGTCGCAGTCAAGTTGCAGCAACTTATTGAGATGAATGTGTGCTGCTTGGGTGTGGAAGTGCATCTAGAACACTAAGTTGAGAGCACGCAATTGGCAAATCTAAGTTGGCACTTGTGGAGACTAGAAGAACTCCGGAGTGATTTGAGATTTGGGCGTTATTGCATTTGTAAACAAACACGTCAATCACCGATTTCTCGCGAATAAAAGCTCAATCTCGAAAAGTAATAACACTATGAGGTAGAGGAATGATTCCTCTATCATTTGGTATAGTTTGTTTGTGAGATTGAGCTTTTATTCAAGAGAAATCAGTATTTGAAGTGTTTGTTTACAAAAGCAATTACGCCCAAATCTCAAATCACGCCGGAACTATGAGAGTGATGATGGTTTCAAAATTTTACAAGGTGAGGTATACGAGTGCAATCTTAAAATGCTTTTCTTTTGCAAATGGAGCTTTTTATCGAAGACAACAAATCAAGAAGACTGAAAACTCTTCCATTTTCTCATACGAACGCTATGAGACAGGTACAATCGCGTCATTTGCCACTCAAAGATAAATGCTTTGAACGAATTTGATAGCAAAGATTACATCCTCAGAAGAAAGGTGTGTGTATTTGCTCATTTTTCTATGTGTTACTTCCACCTTCACTCAAGCGCAGCGCTATTGTATCTGTCGCTTGGATTCTGGCAAAGTTGCCAGTCTTCTTGATATGATGTCTTCGATTTTATTTAAATCTGGTTAATGCTACGTTAGTAGAAAACTTAAGGACTACTCAAAAGACATATAATATAGAAAAAAATATTTCTTTTCAGATTTTTAGGTGTATACATAGCTTTCAGCTTTTCTACTATTGTAGCAGCAACCAGATTTAAATATTTCATTTGCAAAATAAGAACATTTTAAGATTGTACTCACATACCTTCCCGTGTAAAATTTTGAAACCATCATCACTTTCCTATTTCTTCGATTCTCCACGAGTGCCAACTTTGATTTGCCAATAAGCTAATGTGTGATAAACAATAATCTTGAAATGCGAGGGAGAAGAATTCGAAGTTAGTCTCAGCGGCCCCCGTGTACTATCAAATAATGCAACCCTTGCTACTGCATTGCTCTCATGGGTCCATTACAAGGAGCGTTTTTCACAGGCTAATGGATCAGCGTTAACATCCGCTCAGCAAAAACTACTGTTAAACTGCAAGTGAGCTCGAAAATACTGTCACCGTTGAAAGCACCCCCGTTTTAACAACTTTCCATCCGAAGTCTATCTTGAGTCAATATAAACTTATGACCCTAATTCTCAAAACATTAAGTGCGACCAGTTCCCGAAAAAAAAACACAACAAAACTTATTTATGAAAAAAGTTGCACCGCTTCCCTACTGCCGGAAAATCTTATCAGCTGGCGCTTGTTTTTCGCAAATTTTCGCCATCAGCAACGACAGCTGTTGCTCGGTTTATTTTGCTGTTTATTACTTTCTCGCACTAACTATCCCATTAGTACCATTAGTGTCCGCAGATTATGAACCACATTCACAAGGCTATATCGCGGTATTTTCGTTCGGTCACTTATTTCATAAAGTTAATTCGATTTCATACTTGTTTAATTTGTTTGCCCTTGCACCAGCTGTGTGCGCTTGTTCGAGCATGGAGAAAGTCCGGGAAAATTTACCTAGCTAGAGCATCCTTGATCCCTCCTGTTGTTCACCGTAATCGGTTGCGTTGGCATTGTTGACTTTCGTTCACGAACGGTTGGACTCTGAGCGCTTCCTGCATAGGGATCATGTGCGAAGGAAGGACCGCCAGTGCCAAAATCTACCCGGAACAAGTTTATTATCTTGCCCTGCATATGTACCCTTAATTGGATGTAGCATCTGGCCATGCTGATTATCCGCCAAAAAGGCCAACCATCCGATGCTTTTCTGCATATTACCACGACCACCGCCACCGGTTCCTGCAGAGATTTTCGGGTGCAATGGAACGAAAAAATATCCAACTGGATGAAAATTAACTCTTTTATCTGGGCTCTCTGGAAAAGTTTTTGTTTGTTGCAGCTGTTGTTCGTATTGGTCGCTTCTGCCTCGGTTGTTGTGTACATTTTGCATATTTCGCGGGAGCGTGGTTGGGCTGCGTCGTTTGCCCTGCCGGATCGGGGGTAAGGCTCCACTTCCGGATGACATCAGCAGGCACCGACCGTCGTCGTGCGGGGGAGTTCTGTGGGATAATTAATTGAATTATACTGAAGTTTATGAATGTCCACTATGTTCAGTGCAGTGCAGGAAGGAACTTACACCCGGTCAGTGCAACTCAGATAGGGGGGAGGGGGAGTCGTGTTTCAGGTTGATGGTGATTGGGCAAGCAGCGGGTAATTACTCTGGGTTGCATGTGCATTTTTTCCGATTGTGGTACAACAGGCCATCAGATACATTCGGATGTGGGTGGATTCCCGTGGAATAATCTGCGGCTGTTCAATTTAGTAAATGCCTCGCTCAAAGAGGGTTAAATGATGTATTTCTCTTTTAATCAGGACCACAGATGTTCATTCACGGCAGCTGAGTTCAGGATTATCTTCGAAGTTGTAATGAGACGGCAATTCTGAAAGCTTCCGCATGGATTATTGATTCTGTTTTTACTAAAGGGTGATACGGTCAAAATTTGGTCAATATCAACTTGACGTATTTCTTTCAATTTTGCATTTAAAAAACCTGAACACCCCTCATTTTGAAGGTGTGTGTGTGTAGAATGTTGCTCCTATTTTGATTTTGGAATTCACTCTTCAGTTGTCAAAATGCCGTCCAAGCAAGAAGAGCAGCGTATCAAAATTTTGCTCGCGCCTCGCGAAAATCCGAGCTACTCGCACGCAAAGTTGGCAAAATCGCTAAAAGTTGCCAAATCAACCATTACAAATGTAATTAAAGTGTTTGGGGAACGTTTGTCGACAGCCAGGAAGTCTGGATCGGGGGGAAATCGAAAACCGGAAGCCGCTGAGACGAAAAAGAGAGTTGCCGGTAGTTTCAAGCGAAACCCTAACCTCTCTCTCCGAGATGCCGCAAATAAGCTGGGTGTATAGTCTACAACCGTGCATCGAGCCAAAAAACGAGCCGGACTATCGACTTACAAGAAGGTAGTGATGATAAACAAAATACGACGGCCAAAGCGCGATCCCGGAGGCTGTACACGACGATGCTGACGAAGTTTGACTGCGTGGTAATGGACGACGAAACCTACGTCAAAGCCGACTACAAGCAGCTTCCGGGACAGGAGTTTTATACGGCAAAAGGAAGGGGAAAGGTAGCAGATGTTTTCAAGCACATGAAACTGTCAAAGTTCGCAAAGAAATATCTGGTTTGGCAAGCCATCTGTACCTGTGGCTTGAAAAGCAGCATTTTCATAGCTTCCGGGACTGTCAACCAAGAAATTTACGTGAAAGAGTGTTTGAATAAACGTCTGCTGCCTTTCCTGAAGAAACACGGTTGTTCCGTACTGTTTTGGCCGGATTTGGCATCTTGCCATTACGGTAAAAAGGCCATGGAGTGGTACGCCGCCAACAACGTGCAGGTGTTTCCCAAGGACAAGAACCCTCCCAACACGCCAGAGCTCCGCCCAATTGAGAAATACTGGGCTATTGTCAAGCGGAACCTAAAGAAGACCAAAATAACTACTAAGGGCGAGCAGCAGTTCAAGGCAAATTGGCTTTCTGCGGCGAAGAAGGTGGACAAGGTGGCTGTAAAAAATCTGATGGCAGGGGTCAAGCGTAAGGCCCGGCAATTCGGATTTGGAAAAGCGGAAGCCTAACTGAATATTTTTCCTGAATTTTATACTAATTGAACTTGAAAAAGAAATTTAATTTGATTTTTTAAATAAACGATTTTACCGATTTACACGCGTTTTCCCTTGACCAAATTTTGACCGTATCACCCTTATACTGTATGTACAGTAGTATGAACGTCCACTTTACGCTTTACATTGCGGATATAATCGAACTCATGGATTTAAGGAAATGCTCGGCATGGAAATCATGTCATTTCGTATAAGGTTGGGTAACTTTATCTGATTAGTGATGGTCATCTTGCGTACTGTGAACTACATCGGCCACGTCTATACTTGTTGCAAAAGCTAACCTGATCCACACATCATTGTGCAGGGTTGGTAGTGGTTAATGTTCTGTGCTCATAGGATATCAAATGTGTTGTGCTCATTAGATACCAAGTAGTTTGATTTTATTTGGGGCACCTTACGTGCTCTTGTGATGACATTTCATTAGGCGCTCTCGAAGTGAAAAAATATTGCTATGCCCCTAGTGAACAAAAACAATAGGTTGAAGAAAAAAAACAAAAGAACTCTAGCATGCCAGTATTCCACGAGAAAATACAATTCAAATGTATCAGCCTGAGTTGCTCGATTTTTATTCGTTTTTTATGTATCGTGATCAGTGGTGTAAGCGGTCACCGTAATCGACGCATTTTCTGTGATAATTGACTGTCTTTGCTTCCGAAATTTTCAAACCAAGCTACAGTACCAAACTAAAATGTCATATGACAGTCTCTGTTATATTACACTGTCGTCAAAAACTATCACGTATTTATGTTTTTAGTTCTTCTCATAATAAGAGCTGCTGATGTTGTACTGGTGTGAATTCTTAAAATAGCAAGCAGTGATGTTATAGTAATAAAACAAACCTGGCTACCTAACTCCATTTTGTAAACAAACCTGGCCTTACAAATTTCTCACGAACTGAAGTCCGCAAAGGCAAACCAACATAATGAGCAGGTAGGGGAAATTCTCCTATACCCGATTGAATAAGGTTTGCGAATGAAGGTTTCGATTCGCGAGAAAATGGCCTTATAAGGTTTGTTTACAAAATGGAGTTGAGGCCATTTCAATTGTTGGTCTTTATATGATAGTTATTTGATAATATTCGTTTTGCTAGAATGCTGTTCTACCGTTTGTGTTGTGTGAGAGAGACGACGATAAAGCATGACTGAACGAATACGAAAAGACTGTTGCGCATAACAACGAAGCGAGTGTAGTTAAAAACGTAAACTGTTTCAATCCCTGATCGTGATACATATCATAGATAGCCAGGACAGTTCCAATAATTTCAGGAAAATGGAAAGAGCTTTACATAAGTCCTTAGAAAATGAGAAAAGTTCAGAGATCTTTAGAGCAATTTTTAAAACTTCAGGAATGTTTCAAGAACCTTAGAAAATATGCTAAAGGCTAACATACTTTTGCAAAAATATAAAATAATACATTATCAAAAAAAAAAAAAAATCTGAAAAACACAAAATGATTCATTAAAAGCTGGGGAAAATCTGTAAAATAGGGTGAATGGTCCGTAAAAAAATATCAATATGATCCACGTTTTAGACAAAATTTAACAACACAATTATTAAAATATACCTCTAAATTTCTAAAGAATTCAATATTCATTCTATATAATGTACGACTTAACAATTAACATATTGCAAATGATCCGTAAGACGTCCAACAGTGAACCTTAAGCTATCTAAATTGATTGATAGAAAATCAGGTAAGCGCTCTAAGGCCTCCCTCTTAGCTCAGTCGATTAAGGCGCAGCTACAAAGCAAGACCATGCTGAAAATGGCTGGGTTAGATTTCCGGTCCGATCCGATCCGAGCAAAATTTTTCGACTTTCCTGGGCATAGAGTATGATTGTACTTGTTATACAATTATACTAATGCAAAAATGGTAGAGGCATCGAGCTCTCAATTAATAACTCTAAAAAATATAGGTTTGACACAAACATTAGACATACATTGATCAATAAAGCTTTGAAAATTGCTCCATTATTGCGCAGCAACTCATAATCACTATTCTGATTATGTTTGTTTAGTCAGAGCGATGGGCAGGCATCTATAATAAGCCTTCTTGAGATGCTTCCAAAAGTAGCTTTCAAAAGTTACTGCCAAAAAAGCCTCTAAATTAAGCTTCCAAAAGAAGCTTTCAATTGAAGAAGAAGCTTAAAAAAGAAGCTCCAAAAGAAGGTTCCAAAAGAAGCTTCCAAAAAAAGCTTCCAAGAGAAACTTCCAAAAGAAGCGTCCAAAAGTAGCTTCCAAATGAAGCTTCCAAACGATGCTTTCAAAACCTGCATCCAAAAGTAACTTTCAAAAGAAGTTTCCAAAAGATTATTCCGAACGAAGCTTCCGAAAGAAGCTTAAATAAAAGCATCCCAAACAAGTTTCCAAAACAAGCTTTCAAACAAAGCTTCCAAAGAAACTTCTAATAGAAGCTTCCAAAACAAATTTCCAAAACAAACTTCCAAACAATGTTTCCAAAAGATGCTTTCAAAAGAAACTTCCAAAAGATGTTTACAAAAGATGATTTCAAAAGATGCTTCCAAAAGATGCTTCCAAAAGATGCTCCCAAAAGATGCTTAAAAAAGAAGCATCCAAACGAAGCTTTCAAAACCTGCATCCAAAAGAAACTTCCAACTTAAACAAATGCATCTCAAACAAGCTTTCAAACGAAGCTCCAAAGAAACTTCTAATATAAGCTTCCACAAGAACCTTCCAAAACAACTTTCCAAAACAAACATTAAACCAATGTTTCCAAAAGTTGTTTACTAAAGATGCTTCCAAATGATGATTCCAAAAGATGCTTCCAAAAGTTGCTTCCAAGAGATGCTTCCAAAATATGCTTCCAAAAGGTGCTTCCAAAAGATGCTTCAAAATAAAGCTTCCAAAGAAGCTTCGAAAACAAGCTTCCATGATAATCTTCCAAAAGAAGCCTCCAGAAGAAGCTACCAAACGATGCTGCCAAAATAAGTTTTCAAAAGAAGGTTCCAAAAGAAGTTAGCAAAAGATGCTTGCAAAAGAAGCTTCCAAAAGGAGCTTCAAAAAGAAGCTTCCTAAATAAGCTTCTAAATTAAGCTTCAAAAAGAAGTTTCCCATTGAAGAAAAAAGCTTCCAAAAAAAGCTTTATAAAAAGCTTCCAAAGGATGCTTTCAAATAAAGCTTCAAAAATAATTATCCGAAAAATTCTTCCCAAAGATGCTTTCCAAAGATGCTTCCATTATAATTATCCAAAAGAATCTTTGAACTTTGTCGAACGTCTTAACAGAATTGCTTTATGAAGAGCTTTTTGAGTGTGTTGATTTATTTCCTTTTGATTCCATTATAATTGCTTATCTTTTGACAATGTCAGAATTAAAAGGAAATAAATCGAGCTCTTCCAAAAGAAGATTCCAAGTGAAGAATTCAAAAGATGCTTCCAAACGATACATGCAAAAGAAGCTGGTAAAAGATGCTTCCAAAAGATGTTTCCAATAGAAGCTTCCAAATGAAGCTCCCAAAAGAAGCTTCCAATAGATGTTGCCAAAAGAAGCTTCAAAATAATACTTCCAAAGCAAGCTTCTAACAGAAGCTTTCCAATTAAGTTTCCAAATGAAACTGCCGATTGAAGAAAAAGCTTCCAAAAGAAGGATCCAAAAAAGCTTCCAAACTAATTTTCCAAAAGAAGCTTCCAAAAGGAACTTTCCAAAAAAGCTTTCAAAAGAATCTTCTTAAGAAGATTCCAAAAGATGTTTACAAAAGATGATGTCAAAAGATACTTAAAAAAAAGCTTTCAAAAGATGCTTCCAAAAGATGCTTCCTAAGGATAGTTCAAAATAAAGCTTCCAAATTAAGCTATCAAAAGAAGCTCTAAATAGTCTTCCAAAAGAAGCTTACCAGTGAAGCTTCCAAAAGAAGCCTCCAGAAGAAGCTACCAAACGAAGCTTCCAAAATAAGTTGCCAGGAGAAAATTAAAAAAAGCTTTCAAAAGAAGCTTTCAAAAGAAGCTTTCAAAAGAAGCTTCCAAAAGAAGCTACCAACAAAAGCTTCCAAAAGGAGCTTCCAAAAGGAGCTTCCAAAAGAAGCTAGCAAAAGATGCTTGCAAAAGTAGCTTCCAAAAGGAGCTTCCAAAAGAAGCTTCCTAAAGAAGCTTCTAAATTAAGCTTCCATAGAAGTTTCCCATTAAAGAAAAAGCTTCAAAAAGAAGCTTAAAAAAAGCTTCAAAGAGATGCATCTAAATGAAGCTTCTAAAAGAATCTTCCAAAAAATACGTCTCAAAGATGCTTCCAAACGAAGCTTCCAAAAGATGCTTCCAAAAGAAGCTTCCAAAATATGCTTCCAAAAGATGCTTCCAAAGAAGCTCCCAAAAATAGCTTCCAAATGAAGCGTCCAAAAGAATCTTTGAATCTTGTCAAACGTCCAGAATCGATTTATAAACAGCTTTTTGAGTGTGTTGATTTAATTCCTTTTGATTCCGTTATAATTGAAAAGATAGACAATGTCAGAATAAAAAGGAAATAAATCGACACACTCAAAACGCTCTTCCAAAAGAATATTTCAAGTGAAGAATCCAAAAGATGCTTCCAAACGATGCATGCAAAATAAGTTTCTAAAAGATGCTTCCAAAAGATGTTTCCAATAGAAGCTTCCAAATGAAGCTTCCAAAAGAAGGTTCCAATAGATACTACCAAAAGAAGCTTCCAAATAATGCTTCCAAAGCATGCTTCCAAACGAAGCTTAAGAATTAAGTTTTCAAATGAAGCTGCTGATTGAAGAAAAAGCTTCCAAAAGAAGCATCCAAAAAAGCTTCCAAAAGAATCTTCCAAAAGAAGCTTCCAAAAGATGATTTCAAAAGATACTTTCAAAAGTTGTTTTCAAAAGATGCTTCCAAAAGATGCTTCCTAAGGATACTTCCAAATAAAGCTTTCAAATGAAGCTATCAACAGAAGCTTCCATAATAATCTTTCAAAGGAAGCTTCCAAGTGAAGCTTTCAAAAGAAGCCTCCAGAAGAAGCTACCCGATGCTTCCGAAATAAGTTTCCAGAAGAAGATTTCAAAAGCAGCTTCCAAAAGAAGTTATTAAAAGAAGATTTAAAAAGATGCTTCCTAAGGCTACTTCAAAATAAAGCTTCCAAATGAAGCTATCAACAGAAGCTTCCATTATAATCTTCCAAAAGAAGCTTCCAAGTGAAGAAGCTACCCGATGCTTCCGAAATAAGTTTCCAAAAGAAGATTTCAAAAAAGCTTCCAAAAGAAGTTTCCCATTAAAGAAGAAGCTTCTAAAAGAAGCTTTAAAAAAAGCTTCCAAAATAAGCTTTAAAAAAAGCTTCCGAAAGATGCATTCTAATGAAGCTTCTAAAAGAATCTTTCAATACATTCTTCCCAAAGATGCTTTCCACGAATGCTTCCAAAATAAGTTTCCAAAAGAATTTAAAAGATTTAAAAAATCCTTCCAAAAGAAGCTTTCAAAAGCAGCTTTCAAAAGAACCTTCCAAAAGAAGCTTCCAAAAGAAGCTTCCAAAAGAAGTTTTCAAAAGGAGCTCCCAAAAAAGCTTCCTGAAAAAGCTTCTAAATTAAGCTTCCAAAAGAAGTTTCCCATTAAAGAAGAAGCTTCCAAAATAAGCTTTATAAAAAGCTTCCAAAATAAGCTTTAAAAAAAGCTTCCAAAAGATGCATTCAAATGAAGCTTCTAAAAGAATCTTTCAACACATTCTTCCCAAAGATGCTTTCCACGGATGCTTTCAAAATAAGTTTCCAAAAGAAGCTTCCATAATAATCTTCCAAAAAATCTTAGAATTTTGTCAATCGTCTTTACAGAATCGCTTTATGAAGAGCTTTTTGAGTGTGTTGATTTATTTTCTTTTGATTCCATTATAATTGCTTATCTTTTGACAATGTCAGAATTAAAAGGAAATAAATTGACACACTCAAAAATCTCTTCCAAAAGAATATTCCAAATGAAGTATCCAAAAGATGCTTCCAAACGATGCATGAAAAATAAACTTCTCAAAGATGTTTCCAATAGAAGCTTCCAAATGAAGCTTCCAAATGAAGCTTCCAAAAAAGGTTCCAATAGATGCTGCCAAAAGAAGCTTCCAAATAATGCTTCCAAAGCAAGCTTAAGAATTAAGCTTCCAAATGAAGCTGCCGATTGAAGAAAAAGCTTTAAAAAGAAGCATCAAAAAAGCTTCCAAAGGAATTTTCCAAAATAAGCTTCCAAAAGTAACATCCAAAAGAAGCTTCCAAAAGAAACTTAAAAAAAGCTTTCAAAAGAGTTTTCCAAAAGAAGCTTCCAAAAGATGTTTACAAAAGATGATTTCAAAAGATACTTCCAAAAGATGCTTCCAAATAATGCTTCCAAAGCAAGCTTCAAATAAAAATTTCCGAATTAAGCTTTCAAATGAAGCTGCCCATTGAAGAAAAAGCTTCCAACAGAAGCTTCTAAAAGGAACTTCCAAAAGAGGCTTCGAAAAGGAACTTCCAAAAGAAGCTTCCAAAATAAGCTTGCAAAACCTGTGTCCAAAAGAGACTTTCAAAAGAAGCATAAAAAAAAAGCTTTGAAAAGTAGCTTATAAAAGATGCTTCTAAATGAAACTTCCAAATGAAGCTACCAAATAACCAACCAAAATATGGTTCCAAAAGAAGCTTCCAAAAGAATCTTCCAAACGATGATTCCCAAAGAAGCTTCCAACCGGAGCTTCCAGAAAAAGCTTCCAACCGGAGCTTCCAGAAAAAGCTTCCAAAATTAACCTCCAAAAAATCATTCAAAAAAAGCTTCTATAAGCTTATTTTAGAATCTTCTTAGCTTTTTTGGGAAGCTTATTCTAGACGCTTGCCAATCGCTTCACTCCTCTTACTATGAAAAAGTAAAGTAAATCTGAGTAGCTACGCAGTAAAGGAGCAATTTTCCTAGGTATATGGATCAAAATTAAAAAAAAAGGTTAGTGTGCAAATCCTGAAAAATATATGTATAGTTTATGGATCATATCTATACAGCCTTTCCAGAACGAGGCTCGGTAGCTCAGTGGTTACCGTTTCTGCTTACTGAGCAGAAGGTCGGGAGTTCAATCCCAAGCCCGTCCCCTTCCTTGCAATTTTTCACTTTGCCTTATTTTAATGAAAACAAATTCTTCTTTAACACCGATCGCATCACTTACCACAGTGTGAGTCCTGACCAAAAAATAGAAATTCGATGAGTGCGCGCGCGTGTGTGTGTGTGTGTTTGTGTATTATAATCGCTCTACCAAACAACGATCCCTGCGTGTGCGTGTGCAACCTTTCCCCACATCCAACATCCCAGTGATTTCTCGTGGAAGCGCAGAGGATTTCTCGGTTTCCTTCACAGCGAGAGTACCACGTCAACACATTCCTTCCCATTCCCTAGTTGACCTGCATTCGGACACGGCCGGCGCTGGTATTGCTAAATATTAGATCTCCAGTTCTTACACATTGAGGATGAATGTTAGTCCCAAACATTATCTGTTGGTTCTCTGTGTAATTGCAGCTGATCTGGTAATAACAGAGCAGCAACCGTGGGCGGTCAATCATGCTTTGCATATCTATACAGCCTTTCCATAGCACGATTTTTTGGACCACCCTTACATGGAAATTGTCACTCTACTGAGAAAAAAAAACGGGTCTAATATGTTTCGATAAGGAACAAAACTACCAATTGTTATGAAATTCTGAGAACCACTATATGGTTTTGCTATGAAATAGCTGTTTATATTTTTGGCCCCAAACTTGATTTTCTATGGTTCAAATTCGCGTTTTTGGTGCATTGTTGAACATTTTATGGATCATTTGCAAATTTTTCCTTAAAAGTGCCGGTTTTACCCCCTTACTAACTGTTAAAATGGCACATTTTTTTTTCACCTTTTGTAATAAACAGTAATTAACCAAATTACCCATTCAAACCTTGCTTCCACGCAATTTCTATTCAAAACTGTCTAGAAATGGACTATGCATGGGAAAGATAACCAAATTAGCTCTTGATTATTTTAAAATAGCCTTAATACTTAAGAGGCCTGTCTTACCCCCAGTTCCCTTAGTGTTTAAGACATATTGAAAAGGTTGAACGTTGTAAGAAACTGAATGTAATGATGTATCTGATGTAAAATTGATTGATGAGTTTGTGTGATCTATCCCGGTGCAATTAGGATTTTCCCAAATTTTTCCCGGTTTTCCCAGATTAATCGAATGAATGGACATCCTGGCACATTTGCTAGACTAAAAGTGCTGCAACATATGGTTTGAATAATTTACTTTCATGAAGAATATATAACATTTTCAAAATTAATTTGCAAATTTGAAATCATCAAGGATGCAACTTCCAGATCAGATACAAATCGCATATTTCAGCAATATGTAAAAAACTTATAACCAGCCCTAATGCAAAGAACACTTTGAAGAGTTTTCTGCATCTTCTCGGGATCGAGGTTCCACTCCGGTGCCAAGCAAAAACTTTCCTATGAATAACTACTTTTCAACTCAAACTCACTTCCTTCTTCCGCAGAGTCAAATTTTCAGCAAACACTCTCAGAGCATCAACGAAAGGACGACCAAGTAGATACCCGTTCCTCGCTGCCAACTTCCATCCCTCCCGTGGACATACGACTTGGCAAAAACTTGGCACCGTATAATGTGCCGACAAGGTTTCAAAGTTCTGCTCGGGATGATGGCCCACCTCGAACCCTGGCCAACCCGAGTCAAACAGTGAGCTCAAGAAAGCTAAGCCAAAACTCTAACAAGCAACCAGCAAGGGGAAAAAAAATTCAAAATCAAGTGCTATTTTCGACTGGAAGTCACTTCAAGGATGTGTTTTCATTCACTGCAAAACCAGACAACGGCAACGAGTAGGATATGTAGATGATGGGCGGTGGTTCTTTCATAATGTTTATTCATATTAGCGAAAGGTAAATGTATCATCTTCGTCCAAATTCAAATTGAATTTACTTCCCTCGGAATTCAATTATACATTTAGAAAATGAATACCAAAGTGTGCATACATTTAGAACTGTGTCGGGTTCCGGGTCTGGATCTCAGTTGGGACGAGCGGAGACGGATAAGGGGGGTGGGCGTTGGGTGGACTAAAATTATATATGAACGGAGTGGGATTTTCCCGTGCAGCAGGAAACAGATTTCCCCGGTTCTAGTTGGTGAGTAACGAGAGTGGTACCTGTGGAACATTCATCACCGACGAACCGCAAGTCTGGTAGCGAGATGATATTTTGTACTGACTACGCTACCGGTGTTGGTGTGGTGTGGTATATTCATTAAATTGTTTTTACGAGATTTGCATAAAATTTTAAACGGAGATGAAATGACAACCACAGCCTCAAGATGAACACAGAAGCGCACTGTGCTGGCTGACAAGCACGTCAGTTTCAGTCCGAGGAACTTGAATATTAATGTGTGAGTCAAAGTTACGGTTCATTGCATATATTCACCTCTGCATTGAAAGTTATAAATATTTGAAAATGAAACTGGAACTGTGCCGGTATAGTACATTTAGAGCTGGTTACTCAATGAGTTTTCATATGTGAGTCCTCTCTTTCACCTAAAGTCCTTGCTCCACCTCACCCATCATTGTAATTTAGGAACGTACACACAATTTAGGCCCTTCTAATTCAAACTAGGATACGGGTAAAATTTGTCTGCAATCAGCTCACCATAAAACTTTAAAATGACCAGTCTACGAATTACATGAAACTTCACTAAGGGCAGTGAACCAAGTTTGGGCTTGAAATCGGTTATTTTGACCCAAGCCTATTTTTTCAAAATGACTTATTCCTTATTTTAGCACATATCACCGATAATAGACCAATAGTGTATTACAGAACGCTTGCTTCAACATTTCACTGAATCAAGCTAAGAGTGTATAGAATCACAGTAGGCATTGGTTGTCAGGATAAGTTCATTTGTTTACATCATGGTTTGACCGGAGTAAGCACGGCGCGATTCGATCCTGCAATTCCCCAAAAAGTTCCTTGTTTGGCAAGCAATCTGCACAATCTTACTTCTGGGACCATGAACCAACAAATTTACCAGGACGAGTGTTCTTTGGAACTGGCGTCTACGAACATTTCTCAGTCGAATCAATAGTTGGGTGTGGGAATCAATGGCAATAAACTTACCCCTCACAGGAACTCGTCGGACGCACGCCTCGTCAGCCACGGTTATGGCTTGGTGGAGTCCCTCCAACGCTCGGTCGATGTCCTCCACGGAGTCAAGCGGCGGGTTGTCGATGATGTGCCTGTCTACCACGCGTCCAAACTGGGCCCAGTTTACGCGATGGTAGTCCTTGCGCAGGCTTGGAGCAGGAGCAACGTTGTATCCCAGTTCAGCCACCACCGGTTGATGGTCGGAGCTGAGTTCGTTTAAGGCTACCGGCTTGGACAAGCCGGTATTTGAAAGAAACAGGTCTAGCGTCGATGGGTTGCCTGCTGGTGAGATAAATGTTGGCTCGTCCGAGAACCAAACGGAGTACGCCCATGCTGCGAATGGTCGAACAGCAGACGACCGTTCTGGTTCTGCTGGTAGTTCCGCCAGGCCTCATGGCGAGCATTCAGATCTCCTCCAACAACGAAGCGAGAACCGGTACGGGTGATGGTGGACAGGTCTTTCTTGAATTTAGCCGCTAGTCCGCTGCTGGCGGCACACTGTCGAGGGTAGTAGACGGCGATGAACTGGACGTATCCAGTCGACGACTCCACCTCCACACCAAGGGCCTCGATGATAGAGGTGCGGATATGGGACAGAGTGTGGTATTTTATTCCTTTCTTGACGACGACCGCAACACCACCCCCCTGGAGCTGGTACGATCAAGTCGAATGATGTTGTGGTCCGGTAACCAGCAACTGTCACCAGACTTGAGGTGGGTCTCGGTGAGGAGGCCAACGTCGATGGTATGCTTGCGGAGGAAGTCCGCAAGCTCGATGGTTTTTGCTCTTAAGGAGCAAGCGTTCCATGTGACTATGCATAGTGGTTTAGACGCCATAATGCATAGCCAGTTTCACGATAGTTTCGAACTGTTTTTTCTTGTTGGTGCAATTTCGAACTCGTCCACCGAGTAGGGTAGGATGGTGCAAAACGCACCGTTTAAGCAAAATCGTCAATTGCTGGCGTATGGAAGCTAAAATCAAGAAGAAAGTAATGGTGTTTGGTTCATTACCATGTTTTCTACGAAGATCAAGTGATTTCGAACTATAGAACGATGCATTTTCATGATTTTCAAGGTATTTTATAAATTGGTTCCAATATGATAGCGGGGCAAAACGCCTGATTCATGGTGATCTGACGCCTGATGATTATTCCTTTTTGTTACATCAGAAATAAGGTCGCAATAGAGTGTTAAGCTGTGATTCATTAAGTAAAACATCTAAAAAATATACGAAAAGTGAATTAGTTCAATTTTTTGCGATATATGCTGTTAAAAGCTTAATTTGAAGTCGACGATTTTAACAACTGTATCATATTTTGCACAAAATGCTATTTTCTAAGGGAATCAGTAGGTCAAAATATGATTTTATGATCAAGAATCAATTGTGAAACCTCTAGTTGAAAACAAACACAATCCGTTACCCGGAAAATGCATCTGAGGAAAAGTTATCGCTGTTTTTCTATAAGTGGGCATTTTACCCCAGGGGTGCATTATGGGCTGTTCTCCCTTACATACCTTCAAGCGTTGGCGGTGTTCTCCAGGATCCACCGAGCGTTGGTTGGTGGGGGGGGGGGGGGGGGGAGCGGGTTGCACTCGCAGTTGCTGGTTGGTTCGTAGAGGCGGAAAATCGCGTGGCCTGAAAGTCTGGGACTTATTTTTCTTACGTCCTGGTTGGTTGGAGGTCGATGCATCCTTTCGGATACGCTTGAACTCCTCACGTTTGGGGCACTGCCTGTCTGAGCCCTGATGAACACCGCCACAGTTGACACACTTGATAACCTCAGGACTGTCATCTGGGCAGTCGGAGGAGGCATGGTCCTTGGTGCAGAAGCTGCAGCGTGGGTTGATGTTGCAATTTCGGGTGCTGTGTCCGAAGTTGAGGCAGCGCTGACACTGCGTTACATGGCGGCGGTCCCAACGGATGATGACGTTGAAGAGCGAGCGGATTGCTTGCAACGCATTAAGGTGTATTTAGATCTGAGCGATATTTCACGCGCGGAGAAAGATTTTGCGAAGGTACGAGAGGGAGAAAAGTACTAGTTGTCTCTCTCATTCCAACGCAAATTTTGCTCCGCTCCGCTAATAAACGCTCAGATCTGAATACACCTTTAAGCGTCACCGTCCCCTTCTTGAAGTGTACCAGGAAAAGGCAATCCTGGTACTTCCTCTGGCTTTCGTTCCTCCTCTTGATCCGAAAGACGGCGATGGAGGCCAGCTTGTACCGATCTTTAATTTCAGCTTCGATCACCTTCGTTTCGAAATTCGGAAGGCCTCGGATGACTACCTTAAATGGCTTGTCGCCCGGGATGTCGTGTGTGAAAAATTCCACTTTGGAATTCTTCAGCGAAGCCAAAGCTTTGTTGTAGTCCGCTTTGGTGTGAAGGATGATTTTCGTGCCAATCCCGTACAGCTTGCACTCGGCAGCGACGCCAAGGGATGCCATCTCTTGAGCCAGCTTGTCGAGTGGTACTGACTTCCCCACTAGAGGTGGAAGTTTCACTTTCGGACCGTTCTGGCCGCCCGTGGCCAAGTTTTCAACGGACCCGCCGAAATCACCGACGTCACTACCGTTGATTGCTGTGGCGTTATCCTGGGTCGGATGCGTGTCTCTTCGTCTTTTTGCCACCTTGGGCAGCGTTAGACTGGGTTGCAGGGTCCGAACCCTGGTTCGAGCCTGTCTTCTTCTTCCGCTTCGACATCACACGCGGTGCACCGAAACGACCGAAAACGTGAACAAACGCGTAGCACTATTAATATCACTGGCACTGAGCGAGCGAATCAAACAACCGACTGTACTGCACAACGGTATGATGCAGAATGTCCTGCCGTCAACGAGACTTGACTTAAAATGATCTTTATTTCTTGTGTTTGTGTGGTTTACATTGATGAATTTTTCAAGTGACACAGATGCGTCTTTTCAACTTTAGTTCATTTGAGATTTTAATTATTATTTACAGTTACTAGTCCTATCAGGCCTATTTTAAAGTATGACCACCTTGGTGGGATTGGTTTGATTTGAATTGGAAAAAAGGAGACTACTTATAACTACTATTTACAACTACAACTAACCTACAACTACTATATACACCTAACCTACTATATACAAATTGCTTATCAAAGCATGTTCTGATAAATTACATTTTTCTGCAAATTTAGTCTTAATTTCGTTAATTCTTGAATCTATTTTGGCAATTCCTGCCTCTTCGTGTAAATTTGTTATTCTAGTATCGAAAGGACGATCAAGAACCATCCTCAGCACTCTATTCTGTGCGACCTGAATTTTGTTCCTGTGAGTCTGTGCACATGATTCCCACACCGGAGCTGCGTAGAGGATCGCAGGTGCTATGATTTGTTTGTAGACGGCCAGTTTGTTCACCCTTGAGAGGCGAGATCTGCGGCAAATCAGCGGATACAGACACCTAACCAAGGCAGAACACTTGATTACGGTTTTCTCCACATGCGAACGGAAGAGGAGCTTTTCATCGAACAACATCCCGAGATAGGTTACTTCGGCGGACCACTCAACCCTTGTGCCATCCATGATTACAGTACAAGAAGGAGCCGGTTTTAGTTTGGGCGATTGCCGATGGAGGAACATGATCGCTTGTGTTTTGGAGGCATTGATTTTGATTTTCCACGTGGTGGCATAATCAGCAAAGGCGTTAAGGCATCGTTGAAGTTTGTTCGTTATTTCGCGAGGCATCCTTCCTTTGACGGCTATTGCGGTATCATCTGCGAACAGGAAAAACACGCAACCGTCACCGAGGGGAGTAATGTCGGAAGTGTAAATGCTGTAAAGCAAGGGGCCCAGCAGACTGCCTTGCGGGACTCCTGCTGGGATGGAAAACGTGTCTGAAAGACAACCATTCAACGATACCTTAAACGACCTTTGCTGGAGGTAGTTACGGGTGATTTTAATAAGATGTAAAGGAAAGTTGAAGTTACAAAGCTTGTACACAAGTCCATCATGCCAAACATTGTCAAACGCCTTTTCAACGTCTAACAAGGCCATGGCTGTGGACTTGGATACAGCTTTGTTACTTCGGATGTTATTCATCACCCGTACTAGCTGGTGATTGGTGGAGTGCCCCTTTCTGAACCCAAACTGTTCCGGAAGGAGAATGTTATTTTCCTCGACAAACTTGAGCAAACGATTGAGAATGAGTTTTTCGAACAATTTGCTCAGCGCTGAAAGGAGGCTGATTGGTCTGTAGCTTGAAGACAATGTTGGATCCTTACCGGGTTTGCGGATTGGTATGATTTTTGCTACTTTCCAGATGCTTGGAAAGTAGTGCAGTTCCAAACATCTGTTGAAGATAGCGGTTAGAAGAGACTGCACTTTCATGCTGAGTCTCTTCAAGATCAAGTTGAATATACCGTCAAATCCGGGAGCCTTCATGTTCCGGAGGCACGACACAAGGGGAGGTATCTAGGTTTTGAACGCATTAGGTAACCTGATCATCGAGCGGACCTTGGATAGTCGAGCCAAGCAAATGCGATGAAGCGACATGCTCGCCGATCGCATTTGCTTTCTCCTGTGGGGTGATAAAAAGCCGAGCGTCATCATTTTCGACTCTGAGAGGTGGAACGGGTTTGGGATGAGTTTTCAGGACCTTGGCTACCTTCCAGAATGGTCTGGAGCGGTCATCCAGATTCTGGACAACGCGCCCGAAACTTTCATTTCGGAGTGAGTCCATTCTGGAAGCAATCTGCCTATTCAGATCGGCCTTTTCACTTTTTTTGCCCAGATCTCCAGTCCTCTGAAAGTGGCGTCTACGAACATTTCCCAGGCGAATTAAGGTTGGGTGTGGGAATCAATGGCAATAAACTTACCCCTCACAGGAACTTGTCGAACGTATGCCTCGTCAGCCATGGATATGGCCTGTTGGAGTCCTTCCAACGTCCGGTCGATGTCATCTACGTGTTGAGCAGTGGATTTTCATCGATGTTGCTGTCCACCATTCGTCTGTACTGCAACCAGTTGACATGGTGGTAGTCTTTACGGAGGTAGCTTCTAGCAGCAACCACGTTGACACCGACTTCAGTCACCACCGGCCCAGACAACCAGAATGCACGTATATTCAAAGTTGTTTTCGTGATATACAAACATATATACAAACAAACAAGTCGTATAGAATGCAAAGAAATGGCTTATACGTACAAAAGTGGAGGCCATATACGTGCATATTTTCGTTTAATTTTAAACGAGTTGATTTAACATCATATGCGATTTGATCTGTAATAACAAATCCATTTTGAAAAGTCTTACGATGTAATCCGATTAAATTTGTGATACAGTACGACGGAAAAATGAGTCATCGCATATAAGTCGGAAATTTGCATTCTATACGATTTTACTTAAACATAATGCGAGGTATGCCATTCTAATATGCGATTTTGACTTAAACTGTAGCAATTGACGATACTGTCTGTACATTGTTATACGACTTCTGGTTGTCTGGGGGTTGGTGGTCGGAGCTGAGATCGTTGTGCGCCTCTGGCTTGGATAGTCCGATGTTTGACAGGAAAAAGTCAAGCGTGGAGGGATTTCCCGCCGGAGAGATGAAATTTGGTTCGTCCGGAAATTGCACAGTGTACAGTCCATATTGTGCGTGGTCGAACAATAGACATCCGTTCCGGTTCCTCTGGTAGTTCCTGCAAGCTTCATGGCGGGCGTTCAGGTCGCCCCCAACGATGAATCGGGAGTTAGTACGGGTGATGGCGGTGAGGTCCTTCTTGAATTGGATTCCCAATCCGTTGCTTACGGTACACTGGCGTGGGCAGTAAACAGCGATGAACCGGACGTTTCCAGTTGGTGATTCCACCTCCACACCAATGGCCTTGATGATAGAAGTGCGGATGTGGGGCAGAGTGCAAAACTTGATTCCCTTTCTGACGATGACCGCTACACCACCCCCCCTGGAGCTGGTGCGATCAAGCCGGATAATGTTTTTTCTCGAACCAATGCGGTCTATCCCGCTTCACGCTCACTCGATTCTACTCATTCTTTATTCCACACTAACTCTATCTACTACACTGCTCAAGCAAAAATAAACAACCGAATAGTTCTTGATAATCTTGGAAGAAGAATACGGGTTTTAATGAGGCTACAACTTATTGACTATATAAGTTATAACACTATCCTCATCGTGACTACCGAATGCAATAATCATTTCTCTAAATCCGTATTAAAGTTGATGAAGTTCGTTTGATCGATGTAGGGTCATAGACAAACGTTTTCAGCTTACATCAGTATCTGTAACTGAAATAAATTGTTAAACCAAAAGTCTTGAACGGGGGTGGGCCTTTACCCTTCAGCTTCACGGCAAACAAAGGGTGCTATATGCATGGACCAACCACAACGTCCATTGGCACTACAATCAGACAATTCAATAGGAGGTGTTTGTTGCGGATCATCTAACTAAGTACTCGCGAAGGTTAAATAATACATAGCCCTTTATTTATCACACCAATCAAAGGTTTGTTAAGCTTATCACTAATTTGTATTTGATTTAAACTACGAACAGCGTAACGAATTAGAATGCCGTTGTGGGTATTCTACCCGTGCAATACAGTGACCTGGTTGAGGTGGATAATTAGTAACTTTCCTTGGTAGAAACCAAAAAAAAAAATAATTTATTTCACTTACAAGACTACTTATTCCTAACAGCGATTAGAAAAGACTGTCTTTATTAATAAACACTCAACCCTTTTATGCCGTGGAATGGAATGCAACCGATGAGATTCCTCGTATTGCGGCTGGTTCTGCAGGTGGAGTCCAAAGAATGATGTTTTGTCTGGGAATTCCGATTAATGTTTAGAAAGGTTGTTATGGCTGGTTCTGTAGGTGGTGTTGATAGTTATCGCTGTGTCTCATGATGTTTATTCTTAGTGTATGGCATGGTGTTTTACTTTAAGTGTGCTTTTGATTATTGCGCCAAGTCCATAGAAGGATTGGTACTAACTGGAGTGATCATTGAACCCGCACGACCGTTTTAGGTTGTTCAGTCCTCCATCAATGCGATGATTTTCTTCGGATAGTGAGAGTGGGTGAAATCTGTTCCTAATGGCTGACGTTAGTGTGTTTGTAAATATGACAGTATGGAAAAATTAAAATTGAGGCTACTTCAAGAGCAAATTTTCATTACGTCGAAAGTAACAAAGGTTAACAAAGTCGAGCTATCAGTATCAATCGATGCTCCCGCTATTACACTATATACTTCCAAATTTAGGATCACATCCCATTTTTAAATTTATTTACAAGTTAAATTGCTTTTTGACGTTATCACCAACCGATCAAAATATTTTTCGATGTTACTTAAGTCACCCAATTTCTTTCTGTTTGTCTTAAGCAGAGTTACATTTTCCTCGTGCGTGCAAAAATGTGCTGCCGAGACTCTCAACAAACCGTCTCCCGTCGCAACGAAAACAACATGTGACGAGAGAGAAAGAGACACGCGAGAATAAGATACGAGCGAGAAACAAATGCGACACCCAAAAATCCTGGCGTGCGCGAGACTCGCGCTGATCTCATGTACCTCATCTCATGTGCTACGATCAGGGCTGGTAAATGTCATTTTCAATGAAATATCTCATGCGATATTTACAGAAATACTTCTATTGCTATTAAAGTTACTTGTACCGAGGGAATCTTAATAATATAATCACTCTATCGATTACATACCGTTGGTTGCTTAAATTCATCTAAATTAGTTAGAAATTTTGATGTCAAACCCGCATAAGAATTATTCTCATGAGTGCTTGATCATTGGAAAATGACAAGAAAACTAATGATAGGTCGTTTCGTCTCTTGATAGTGAGAGGACCTGTTTTCTCATTGTCACATGACGGGCGTGATATTTACCAGCTCTGGCTACGATTAATGCTAGAACAGCAGAGCTCTATGTTCTGGAAGGTGTAGGTAAACGAAATACAGGCTGTTGAAACTTGGTTGCTTTGACCGACATTTCATATGCGTTACCACAAACCATTACTTCTTTAGAGGAAAGATAGCATATAATTGCAGTGCTTGAATTCTTGAAATCCTCTAACAGCCAAAGACATTAATTTGCCGGTCAATTAGAATATTCTTTGTTTATTTTTTTCCGGTTCAACTCATAAATGCACTTGCATGACTAACATCTTTTGACACGTTATTTTCAAAATATGTAATGGACAAAAAGTCTACAAAAAGTGTATCGGTATTGTTTAGTACGGGGATTTGACCGTGGCAAGACGTTCACAAATTTTCAACGTAATTTAACCATTCATCGGCAACACAACTAGTATGCATTGTTAGAAGGGATGTTACGTATTTTGAATAGATTATATCGGAATGCTACGAATGCGGCAATGTTATGATAAGTCAATGGGTCGAAGAATTTTATGCAGAACAGCCATCGCTACAACCTGCATTAAATAAACCAATCAAATCCAAGGGAGGGGGAGGTGGTTGTCAAATACGAACAATCGTCGCTTACCTCGCATAACTGATTCCAAACGTAAACAAGCCATAAGAAACCTACAGGGTTTAGTTACGTTTGGAACCAATTTCATACAAGAATGATCAGTTAGTTGATTTGACAACACGTCTCCCCCCAGATCAAATCACCATGTTTCCACCAGCATCGGCGCAGCACCGGAATATGATTCAAAATCTCGTCGCATCCGCTCGCTGGATTTCCAGATTGTATGGTTTAAATTTGGAAAATACCGTGTTGAAAGTTGATCTATCCATTTGAAACAATATGATATTCAAAAACTTAAGCACATTCTTAAGTCATCCTTTTTTTAGCAACTCTCTAATTCAGATCAGAAGAATATCAGCCAATGCTGGTATTTTTATACTTCCTGGCTGTATAGGGAGCATATCTGAAAGAATATCTTGTTACTTATGCATCTTTTTTTTTCCTTTATTAGAGAGATTTTTAGGCTAAGGCTAGTTCATCTCTTGTTACTTATGCATCAATAAAACAGCAAAAAAAAAGTACTCATCCCATAGGTAAATTTTGCAACAGCTTGAAAGGCTGAAATAACTGCTGAATGAAGTTACACACAAGTCAATTTCAACAGCGAAGACATTTTTTAAAGGGCTTTCTGAACTATTGGTTCTCTTCCAGCGGGAAAGTACCTATTATATTATGATGGTTTCAATTTGATCAACCAAGCTTTGGTTCCAAATCAGGCTGATCAATCTCCCAAAAATTGAGCTGATTTGATGGCGAACTCATTCTGCACTGGCTCTTTGAAGTTTATATGGGAATTGCTATAAGAAGTGTACTTTTGTCCTCATCGTTCTAGCCCTACACCATAATGATTTACGTAAAAAGTTGTCCATCGGAACCCCCCCCCCCCTTCCATACGTGAAATTTTCTCAGCAACCACTTTGTTGAAAACCACGATTTAATTGAATGTCTAGAAAATTAGTTATTATTTTATTTCTAAGTTGATAACTTTCTGGTAGGATTAATCATCTGCTTTCAGGGCAACACTGCATGTTGCCCTTATGACATAATAGCCTGGATTGTTTTTCCTATTATTCCATCGTTGTCTGCTGAGAAGTAAATGGAGCATGTCAGAAGAACATCATCTTCCTAATCAATTAATAACTAATTATCCTAACGTTCTATTTTTCAATTCCCACATAAACTTTAAAGAGCCAAGTGCAGTATGAGCTCACATCCTAATGAGAATAAATTTTATGAGAATGAATAGGAGCTGATTTTAAATCGTTTGAACTTGGTCGAGCAAAATCATGAACCATGAAAATTCCATGCGCATGGATCGGTAACAAATAACCCCGCCGGTAATTGATTTGTAATCGTTTAACTCATCTTTCGCTTGAAATACTTCTATAAAACCACAAAGCTCAAAAACTGAATACCATCAATGGAATGGTTCAAATCAATCAGCTGTACCAGCACCACTAGAGTGTGACAGGACTACTCGATCAACAGTTCTCCGTTGTTTTCTTTATCACCAACCAGCCACTTTTAGCATGCACGCAAGACGTAGGTACGCTGCCGATCTCCCTGGAGCTCGCCGAGCTTAGCTCATGAGACACAGCACATGTGACACGAATGAGGCACGTAGGAATAAAAAAGAGACGCGAAATAATTCGTCTCGAAATGTACCAGGCACCTACGATCTGATTGAAAGCGTGTCTCTATCACGCGGGATGGATGCACGTGTACATTAACTCTGGTCTTAAGTAACAGTGCAGAGAAACCCGTGAAAAGTGTACGTTCGTCGCATCGCTTTCTCATTATTAAAGTGAATAAATCGAACTGTTTGTTGCTAAGATGATGTCGGTGGTCCTAAAATGATGAACGGGCTGCACGTAAGGAGCCGTGATTGATAATTCTCCCGAACATTCTGGTAAATACATTTTGACTTTAGCAACATTAGGGGTGGCCCTATAAGCAGTATAATAACTCAGAAACCAGTTTTTTTTTAGCATGAAAGCTAGCGATTTGATTTGTATGATTAAAACCCTGCTTAGTATGTTAAACATTGCTATCACTATGAGATTAAATGTGTTCAATTGGAAATAGGAATAACTTTTCGGTCATCAATACAAAACTTTATTTTTCTCGGATCGGTGCGAATGTTACTTTTGACATAATGAAAATTTTCTCTTCACTTAGTTATTCTTTTAGTAAATACGAGTAATCCACAGTTACTCAATGTTGATATATTAGCTCAGAGTATAGCTGAATTGCCTCTAGGCCACTACTCAAATTCTACCAAACAGCGGTACAGCAAAAATGGCGTCACAGTGGTTCCCAAGGAGATGCATCAGGCCAATACTTCGGAACTAAGGCCAATTGAGGAATATCTGTCAATTGTGAAACACATGCTGAAGAAAAGGGTATAACGGCGCCGGTGGTGTAGTGGTAAGCGTGATTACCTTTCACCCCAGCAGGCCTGGGTTCAATCCCAGTCGGCGCCGCCGGGATGTTCTGAGGCATAACATCTCTGATCACGCCTTCCTTCGGATGGGAAGTAAAGCCGTTGGTCCCCGGTTCATGAGTTGATGGGTCGATAGGTAGGGTCCAGGTGTGGGAGCTGCCTTCCTGGCACGTCGGTAGCATTGGTGCTAAGCACGGAAAACAAGATCGACGGAAAAAACAAACCAAAGGAAAAAAATATTGAAAATTTTCTCTTGACTTAGTTATTCTTTTAGTAAATACAAGTAACCCACAGTTACTCAATGTTAATATATTAGCTCAGAGTACAGCTGAATTGCCTCTAGGCCACTACTCAAATTCTACCAAACAGCGGTACAGCAAAAATGGCGTCACAGTGGTTCCCAAGGAGATGCATCAGGCCAATACTTCGGAACTAAGGCCAATTGAGGAATATCGGTCAATTGTGAAACACATGCTGAAGAAAAAGGGTGGAACTGCAATTAATTATATGACTTGAGTAGTAGCTATACTGAAGATCCGAGAGATGTCTCCCCTTCAGTGGTAGGAAAATCATTTTTGCAGTATGGAGAATATTAGAAAATCCACGATTTGTGATTAAACATGCTTTCACAGAAGGAAACAAATAAACAAGTGTTTACCTTATCACCATAGTAATATACTCGTGCATTTTTTGTGCATCTAAAACTGCCCATAGAGACGGGGGAGAGGTAGCTCATCGATTCTTCCGGTTCGCCTTCTAGCATCGTGCTATAAGGTACCAGGCGATAACCAGGGTAGTTGATCGATAGCTCGATGACGTCATTTCGTTGGCGTCTGCAATGGGAAATTCTCATAGCAGGCGTTGACGATGGGACGTTGTCGAGTTGTTGAATAGCAACTATCGTGGTAACTCACCGATTACCTGTCGATCTGCCAAACTTGGAAAGACGTCTGCATTGAATTGTCTCATATAATAATATTCCGCCCACTATATCACAAGAAATTGCGAGTAGCTGAGTGGAATGGAGATAAGTTAAGCATTGGGTACAGGACCAAGTCTCCCCTGGATGGTGCCAAAAGATGAGCGCAATAGAATCATCAAGTTGCCATAAGGCACGGAATGAGACTATTGCATGGCTGGGTAGTCAATGTCTTCCATTCGTTAGTCATTTCAGGTGGATTAGAACAGGTTTAGGTGGGCGTTGGCCAGATTTGGATTTTTCAGATGTAATCCTGGATAGGACCCTGTCATTGAACGTCGCGTGAAAGTCGAACTTAATGAAGGCCTAAGTACTTTTTCGTAGTTTTTAGTCTTCGGATTTGAAAGATCATTTGTTACAGTGGCCTGCTTACTGAGCAGAAAAATGCGGTCCCAGGTCCTTACATATCAAAGAGATTTATGGTAAAATCGCTTGTGTATCGTGTATTTTGCGAAACTCGTTGTTGTCGTTGGTTCCGGGTTTGAATGGATACACAAATTTGAGCAACGGTATTATATGATATGAGGGGCTCGGTGGCCTTAGAGCAACCGTTTTTGCTTACTGAGCAGAACATCATGAGTCTAATCTCAGGCCCATCCACATTCAAGATTCATCAATCGTTTTATTTGTTAATATGACTACATGATAATAACAGCAACTCTGTGATTAAAAAGGTGCCCGTCTGCCTAGTGGCAAACGTTTTTGCTTATTGAGCAGAAGACCGTGGGTTAAGTCCCAAACTCCTTCGCGTTATATGATCGTTAGGACATCAATTCAGCTTATCGTTTACCAAAACGAACCCTGCTGCAAACCCAACCCTCTTATCCAACATCCCAGTGATTCCTCGTGGAAGTGCAGAGGTGTTCTCGGCTTCCATCAAAGTGAGTGTCATGTCAACACAATCCTTCCCATTCCTTTCTTGACCTGTGTTCGGGCGCGGCCGGCGCTGGTATTGCCTAATTTAAGATCACCAGTTTTTACACATTGAGGATGATTGCTAGTCCCAAGCATCGTCTATTGATTCTCTGTGTAATTACAGCTGATCTGGCAGTAACAGAGTAGCAACCGTGGACGGTCAATCAAGCTCAAGCTCTAAAACTGCCCATAGAGACGATAATGAATAAAAACTGAAAATTTTCTTGCATTTCCAAATGGTTTCCTACCATTCCCATACATTCGAAAGTGACTGGCCCTCTCGATGTGGATGATGCCAAAAACAACAAAACATGATTAATTGATCTGAAGAATTTAAAGCGGAAATGGAATTTGACATGTGAACGCGTCATAGATAAAATTGATAAATAGCAGAGTTTTAGCGATGGGCCCAATCTTAGACCCATTAGATCCATTTCCCCTATATGGTAAGAAGGAATACTGAAATAATGGTCTTACAATAAGCATAATACCTACTTATGTATAGCTGTTACAATGAACAATGAAAAATGAAACGCATTTTTAATTCCCAACAAGATTTTTAAGAGCCTGGAAAAATAAACGCATTATATACATAAAAAAAAACAAAAAAATTGAGTTCAGATTTTTTTCGTATGTTCAACCTTTAGTTTGATTTCCATACGTTTCGTAAACTCTCCAATGCAGTCTGGCACATGCATCTAGTTGCAGAGAATGCCGCTTTCATACAATGCGAATCCGGGGCTGACATCAGGTACCTACTAATTACAGCGAACTGTGAATTGCATCCTCTCAGAGATACCTAGCTTTGTGTTGATACTTGCTGCAAGTTGGTTCTACTCTTCGCTTCAGTCAGTGCGGGAAAACCCACGGAAAAATCTGTTAAATGGAATTTACATTTCGTTTTTGTATGCTTTACTTTTTCATCAACTTGAGACTTGGTTTTACTCGTTCGTCGCTCGTACATGGTTGGTCTGTTTTTAATAAGCTGGTGCTATCTGCCGTTTCCGCAAAATTTAGGCAGCGTGTTGAGGATTTCAGTGAAAAAGTTTTCCTTTCGTCTCGACGTTCAGAACGAGCAACTTTGATTAGGATTTACTTTTTCCCGATCAAGATACGACGGAAAACCGTGGTGGGGGAACAAGCGTATATCACTAACTGCGAGACGCTCACAGTCAGAGTGGATTGAATTGTTTTTCTCGTTTTGCTAGTCGGGATCAGAAATAAAGCCCCACTGTCGCAGGGAAAATAAAAGATTTGTTTTCTCATGAAAGCCGTTAATCTTTTCTATTTTTTTTGTTTTTCTTTCGGCAGGAAACTCAACCGCTGTGGGAGCTGCCGGGAGTGCTAGGTACATCCAGGGAGACCCGCTGAATGGATACTACGATTTCGTAATCACCGAAGGATCGTACAAATTTTGGGCCATTTTCCAGGTAAAATATGCGTTCAATATATTAGCACAAATCTCTGACGTGGACCCGTTTGTGGCATCCAGACCCGGGTTGGGTAGGATGAGTGATATGGGCTTAATCCAAAACCTTTCCTTCTGCTTTCCAGATTTTAACAGCCATCCTCGTCATCTATTCTACCTTTGCCGCTATCTACTACTCGAAAGTAAGCCCACTGACGTCGGATTACGACTATATCGAATATCTGAACGGTGGTAGGTCATTCGCCGGTGCAAGATCTATGGATGGGATCAGCGGACCGGCGGGCGACATGTGGAACGGTTTGCTCGAAAAGCCCTGGTTCAATATCGCAACGAACTCGTTCGTCTTTGTGATGAATGCCATCGAAAATGTGCCCAAATAGGGTAGTAACGTTTACTCGTTATTGCCAATCGACGGATTCCGATGGAACATTTGACACAGCAGACAGACGCCCGGCTTTGGATCTCGAATGTTTCATTTGAATTTTGTCTCGGGAATTATTTTCGACGTTAATTGTTTTTAAAAGATAACCATGTCGAAGATGTATAGTTTATGAATGTCGAAAATAAGTAGTTTCATATGTTTAAATAAAGCTTATTATTATGATCTAGTTTAATGGAGCAAACAAAATAGTCGAAGGCCATCTACCCCCATCAAACTCAATAAATGCCAATAGATCACCCACACCGTAATTGAACTTGGCAACCCTCGATTCACCACCAGCCAGCCATAAAAGGGCATAAACATGCATCGCCAAACCACACATTGTATCAGAGCTCCGCTTTTTACTGTGGTTTACAAACAAGCTTAATTCGATTTTTAATTGGTTTTGTTATCGGGCTCCACAGTTCAGCCTGTTATCTGGGAGCACAATGAAGGCACTCTATGAAAGGTAGGAGGAACCAGTCAAAAACTTTTGGTTTGTGTTTTTTTATTTTTTTTTTCATCCTCCTCTGACGCGTGCAACATGGAAAACGCGATGACGCGAATCGTTAGCCCACGTTGAAGCACGATGTATGATCATTTTTTTTTTTGCTATTTTTAATTTCAGCCATGGCACGGCATTTGAGAAGACTTGAAAGCATTTTGAGTAAAAGGGTATTGGGTTCGTTATGAATATTTTTGATAACGAAAGCATGATGTCAAATTTGCAACACGATGAGTGGTGAAAAATTTCTAAACATTCTTTTATAATTAATAATTAACTGAAATTTGAATAGATTTACACTACCGATCATAAGTTTAAGGACACCCCCCAAAAAAACCATGCAAATATGTTTTGTTCAATGATCTCTCATTTTAAGATCTCTAAAGGTTATTTGAATGGTATGAATGGTATAGCATGAGTGTTCTACTACTACTTTTATTTCAAAATTTGGCCAACCCAATTCTGAGAAAATCAGTCAAGATTCTTTAGAGTAAATTTTGCAAAATATTGTAACTTTTGGTGAACTTTTAGCACACAAAAGTTCCATTCAATACCTTTCAAATTGTCTAAAGAGAACGAAAATTGGAAGTAACATGACAGAGATATGAACATAACAAATTTGTCAGGTTTATTTTTTGGGGGTGTCCTTAAACTTACGATCGGGAGTGTATGTTAAATTTGAAAAAAATCTTTTGCATTTGTTATTTTTTTCGGTATTGAAAAGTTCAATTGAGATTCTTTTGATGTGATATCTAACTAATGAAAATATGTAAAAGATTGAGAAAAACAGTTTTTTCAAGATTTAGAGCGGAAGACGGCATCTCGGCGGGGGAGGGGGCGAAGTCGTTTTCCACCCTATTTATTGTTTTCCAAATTACTCGCAAATAGTAGATTATGAAATTTTGACGACTCCTGAGATTTCCTTATTTTTATGATTTTTATGTCGAAGACTTCAAGTCTCTAAAATGGTAGAGTAAATAGTTAGATTTTGGCGGCATCTATACAGATGAGTTTTGATTTATCGATGTGTTTGTACCAAAAGATAATCCTCGCTATAGTAAGCAAACGAATAAGAGAGTCTACTCGTATACCCCTATGGACAGCGTGGAAGTCAACCCAAGTAACATTTTAATGAAGTAATGAAATTGGGTTGTTAGCGGAATGCTTTAATAAAACAGCAAAAAAAGGGGTTATCTTCCATTTAATTCCACTTAATTAATTTTGGTATCCATGACAGATACGTATTTCGACTACAATGTGCAGTCTTCATCAGTGTCATTCCCACTAAAGAACTTATCAAAATCTAACCCCCTTAAGTACTCATCCCCTAGGTATAAAAGTCAAGATCACAGGTATATAAATGAAACTACAATGTGTTGAATCGGAACCTACCTAACTAATTAAAACCAAAGATTTAAGTAAGCTAAAGGAGAAAAATCTATTTAACTCTCTAATAAGGAAAATCCCAAAGGCTTGGTAGCGGCTTGGTTCCGACAGTGAAAATCCCCTCGTTGATCGACATCGGTAATAGCCCAAAACATAAATTTCAATTGGTAGCATCCTTTTTCTGCAGAAGCGACGTCATCAATCAATCATTATCCAAGAAGAATCATTGGTACAATTTTCTGCTGCTACTGCTCTCGACATTTGGTCTGGTGAGTCACCATCGTACATCTGCCATTGAACCCACTGAGGATCTTTAAGTGATTTACACTTCAATTGCCATTATTCCGACTGTATAACCCAGAAAGTTCTACTGGTTTACCGCCATCTTCCTTCTTAACTACTGCTTCAAAATTTATCTTCAAGATTTACTATTTATACAAGTTAAATTCACTGTCTTGAGAAGATCCTTCAATTGTATCGCTTCGAGGCTTTTTCCTTGATTTGTTTTCCGTCGATCTTTTTTTCCGTGCTGAGCACCAATGCTACTGATGCCAGAGAGGCGACTCCCACACTTGGACCCTACCTATCGATCCATCAACTCATGGACCGGGGACCAACGGCTTTACTTCCCTTCCGAAGGAAGGCGTGATCAGAGATGTTATGCCTTAGAAAATCCCGGCGGCACCAAATGGGATTAAACCCAGGCCTGTTGGGGTGAGAGGTAATCACGCTTGCCACTACACCACCGGTGCCGCTTCGCTATGAAAATTTGATAGATAAAATGAGGGGTTCATGGATTTTCCTATGTTTCGAGGCGTGCATCGATAAGTTTTTGACCGAAGAGAGTACCAGAGCTGAGTCAAAAAGTTGAGCACGTTTCTTCGAGACCTTCTGGTCTTAGAGTTACCTCTATTGTGCTACGCACAAATCTTATTCTTCAATGTCGTCCGAGCGTCACATCAAGTCGCTGAAACTGCGACTGAAAAGTTTGGTGACGTTGCTTAATCTAATCAAGGCTTTCGTAGATGACAACGATGAAGAGACGCAGGATAACGAAGTGTCTGACTGGTCCAACTAAAACACAGTCCAGAGCGAGCTGGCGACGATTGACGAAGCTGCTATCGAGGCCCACTTGAAGGAGCGGACGTCGCTTGAGTCCGCTTACTATCGCGTGAAGGGCTTTCTTCTGGCACATAATAAAAGTCAATTAAATCAGAGCATGAATTCGTCGAATCATTCAGAGGCACAACTCCTTCCGTGGGCATCGCAGGTGCGTTTGCCCACTCGTCGGTCGGTATTTCGAGCATTCAAACGTTTTACTATTTGCGGCCGTCGTTGTCCAATGCAGCTCTTCAACTAGCCCAAACAAGACCGATCAGTGCAAATAACTACCCAGTGGCATGGAACCTTCTGCTGGAGCACTTCCGGAGCTCTGCTTGGCTAAAGCTGGCATACGTGGCTGCATTCTTTGGTTTCCCGTCACTGAACAGGAAATCTTCAATAAAACTTCACAGCCTGGCAGAGAAATTAGAAGCAAATGTCAAGATTCTTCAGCAACTAGGTGAACGAACCGAGTACTGGGACATTCTGCTCATCCGCATTCTCAGCAGATGACTCGATTCGACGACAAGGCAAGAATAGGAGGAACGCTCGACGACCACCGAAGCGATAACATTCAAGGACCGGACTTCGTCATCTGCTCTGATCATCACCCTTTATACCGTTGTGAGATTTTGTCTACCCTTTCGGTTGAAGAAAAGGAGCAGGAAGTACGTCGTCATCAGCTTTGACGAAATTGTTTGCGAAAGGGTGATTGTTTGTTGTCTTCCAATTGCCACAATTGCCGTGGACGACATCATACTCAGCCCTGCTCAAACGATTCCCCTCTCCGACGTCAAATTCGAAGCCTGTCAACTCCCAACAACCGAGATCTGTCACACATACTACAACTTCTGATGCTCCGACTACGTCAGCGTCTACTTCGGCCGTTGAGTCGATAAGTTGCGTTTCCGCTGGTCACAAGCAGAAAATAGTTCGACTGGCTACTGCAGTCATCTCCTGGACTCAGGAAGCGAGTGCTGCTTTATCGCCGAAAGCTTTTCTCAAGGTATCAAAGTGCAACGAAAGAAGATACACTTGTCGATCACCAGCATTGATCAAGCATCCACTCAAGCCAAGCTGAAATTTTCGTCCACCATCCGTTCTCGAGTTGGTAAGTACTTCACCAACGTCGAGTTCCTCCTTTTGCCGAAGGATACCGTCAACTTCCCGAGCAAAGTCCAGCATTAAAATGATAGCAAATCGAAATCAAATTTTGATTGAAACATCAAACCGAAGTCATAATTTGATTTAAGTTCAAAAATATTTTGCAGCAGTTTTGTTTTCATTGCCTTAGCAGAACATCAAATTGAATACTAATTTTGTTTTCAACAGGAAAAATGAACATCAAATTGAGTTTTCACTTTGTTCTCACTGATAGCAGAATTTGTTTTCAATGTGATGTCACAGGAAGATTTATTTACTCTCAATTTTGATATTTTAACCGTTAAAACGACCAAAACGACAGCAACCTGAGTAATCATTATCAGAGACATCACAATATCAAATTTGGCTTTTCAATATGATCTCAGACTTTGCCTGGGTTACCAGCTACATCCGTCAATACTTTGATTTGGGACATGCCACTCAGTATTCAGCTTTTCGATCCGTCGTTTGACAATACCAATACTATCGACAACATCATTGGAGCAGAGATCTTCATTGATATACTCAAAGTTCCCTGACGAATTCCTATCGGTGACAATCAAGCACTACACTAGTCGACTCCGTCTTCGGTTGGTTCGTTTTTTAACTTCATTTTCGAAAATTTACATTTTCCAGCATCTTTCTTCTGTATGATCTCCGTTATTCTTTTCATCTTCATCCGTCTTCTTCATTCGATTCATCTTATTTTGTTTCTTCTTCATTATCTTCTCGTTTTCTGTTTTCTTCTTTAGAATCTTCTCACACTTTCACTCTGGCTGTTTCAAACTTTCTGCAATGTAAAATCCCGTGGCGGACATTCACGACAGTCCCACAGCATTCGCAAACCTGCGGTGAAATTTTTTTTTTGCAAAAACTCGTGTTTGAGCCACTTTTTGGTTTCGCGTTTAACCTTCAACTTGATTTCCGTTAATTGCACCAAGCGTACTTCCCATAGCAGACTTTCCTCGGCATGGCGACGTTGAGTGGTGGACTGTTGCGTGCTTCACCGGTTTCAGCATCTGCACGCAGCCTTCGTTCTAAAAATATCCATATTGCAGGATATTTGACGAGGGCTGCCATCTAGGCAGCGTTGGAAAGTTCGCGATATTTCACGAAGTTCACCAAGGGAAAAGTTCGCGAGTCATAGTGAGTTTTCGCGAACTTTTCCATCACTGCATCTAGGTTTAAAAAATGGCGTAGGACATAGATTTTTGGCATCTGCACGTCGTCCCCGTTTCGAGAAAACCCATATTGTAGGGTATTAAATGCATCACCTCGACTGAACTAGTCTCGGCTGTTTCGGATGTTCCTGCGAACTTTATTGACATGGCTACTTTTGAAATAACGCCCGTAATGGTGACTAATGCCGCCAAGAAAATGAAATGTACCTTGTCGCCTGGACCAGACGGCATTCCTTCTGCAGTGTATGGTCGTGTCATTGGAGTTCTTACTGAGCCGATTTGCAAAATATTCACCAAATCTTTTGTGGAGTTCAAATTTCCTGCAATCTTCCTTTATTTAACGTAGGTCTCTGTTCCGCAATCTAGTGCCAATCACCGACGGACATCGATTGCCATCCATTGACGGTAATCGAATGTGCAGGAAGGCAGCTTCCACACCTGCGTAGGATATCGCACCCATTCAATCAAACACACATGGGCCGAGACCAACGGCTTTACTTCCCTTCCGAAGGAAGACGTGACCAGAGATTTTTATGCCTCAGAAAAATCAAACCGAACTCGGCTGGGATTGAACCCAGACCCATTGGGGTGAGAAAGCAGTCACGCTTACCACTACACCACCGGCGCCGGCGAAATTTCCTGCAATCTAGAAAGAGTAATTTAAGGTTCCGGTACACGTAGCGTTTGATAGATCAACCATGAAATTCTGTTGGCGAAGCTATCTAAACACGGTTGACGTCGTGGATGTGCTCGTACTTAACTGACAGGTATCTACGAGTGAAACTTGATTCGAGTACTTCCTCGTACTTTACGAGCTCGTCAAGTGTGCCACAGGGTAGCAATCTTGGTCCGTTGCTGTTTGCTTTGTATTTTAACGACGTGCTGCTTTTGCTTGGAAATGATCTTATCAGGCTTCGTAACACCATTCGTAGGCAGTTCCTGCGTTCTGGACTGCCCTACTTGAAGACCAATTTCAATAGGCTAACCAAAGTTATCCAGGCCAGGATGGTGTACTCGCTCTCTCCCAGATTGTGCAAAGGCATTTTGTAAGATAACCAAAATGCTGAAAAATAAGTCGAGACTGATCCCTCCGCTTTCCTCTGTTGACCAGAACTCGGACCCATCTCTACTCATAACCCCAGTCGAAAAGGCCAATGCTCTTGGTTAACATTTTGTAATTTCACACAATTTTGGCCAAACCATGGTGAGCCCCCATGAGCCTGCCGTACTGGAGGCAATGTCTAGGGTCGCTGACATCCCCGTAGTAATAAAAACATGAAGGCTGCGGGTATGGATGGTGTAGTCAACCTCGAGTTGGAAAACGTGAGTATTGACTTCTTCAACCATCTTACCGTTATCTTCAACAAATGTTTGGAGCTTGGCTACTTCCCTGCATGCTGGACGTTAGCCAAAGTGATTCCAATACACAAGCCTGGCAAAGATCCTACCAGTGCCAAAAGCTATCGCCCCATCAGCCTCTTGTCCTCCATCTCGAAGCTATTCGAAAAGTTGGTACTCAGCCGTCTCCTGGTGTTTTCAAATGATAATAACAGCTTTCTAAAAGAGCAATTTGGGTTTAGGAAAGGCCACTTTACTATCCACCAACTCGCACGGGTTACTAACATCATCAAGCAGAACAAGTCCGTTTCCAATACATCTGCCATGGCATTGTTGGACGTCGAGAAGGCGTTCGACAATGTCTGGCATGATGGTCTAGTGTACAAGCTGCATCGATACAACTTTCCGAACTACCTCGTGAAGATCATCAAAAACTACTTGTCGGGCAGATCATTCCAGGTCTACTTGATCAATGTCTCCTCTGATACGTTCAACGTTGATGCAGGGGTCCCTCAAGGTAGCCTGCTTGGGCCTATCCTATTCAACATTTTCACGTCAGACGTTCCTCCCCTGCCGGGTGGTGGTATCCTGTCAATGTTCGCAGATGACACCTCCATCATCTATAAGGGTCGAGTGATCCGTGCTCTGGCGAGTAAACTACAATCAGGCCTGGATGTTTTGTCCGACTATTTTAAGAGCTGGAAGATTTGTATCAATGCAGCTAAAACACAAACCATTCTGTTTCCACATTCGTATTCACCTCGGCTTGTCCCGCCTGCTAACGTCAAGATCCATCTTGATAGCACTCCCATTGAATGGTCGAGTGAAGTAGTCTACCTTGGTCTCACCCTCGATAGCAAATTGCTATTCCGATCCCATGTGGACAAGACATCCACCAAGTGTAACATCTTGATCAGGTCGCTCTACCCTCTGATAAACAGGAAGTCCACCCTGTCCCTCAAAAACAAGCTTGCTGTCCACAAGCAAATCATTCTGCCGGCTATTGAGTATAGTATTCCAATCTGGGAGAGTTGTGCAAAGTGCCACCACTTAAAGCTTCAGAGGATCCAAAACAAGATCCTCAGAATGATCCTTAACAGTCCACCGCGAACTCGTAATTCTGAGATTCACCACCTGGCCGGTCTTCAAACACTCGAGGAGCGAAAGACTTCCACGCTGGAAAGGTTCAGAGTCGCCTGTCTGCGATCAAACCGCCAGATCATTCGTGATTTGGCAACCTAGTTTAAGTAGTTAGGTGCTCAAGTAGGTAGGTTATCAAATTTTTAAATTCAAACCAAAACAATCCCACAAAGGGTATCCTGTAAATTAGCGCTAAACGCAATCATCACATTAGAATAACCAATTAACTAGAACAAAGATGAAGAGCCAAAGGCTAACCAATTGAAATGTTAAATCAAATGTTGAAACATAAAACCCAGAAAATAAACGTAAATTTTACTACTACTACTACTGCTTTTGCTCATTGTCGCTTCGGACGGCGTGGCACTTGGTCCTCCAGTAAGCAGGACCAAATCAGCGGCTAAAGGTGGATCACGGCGTAATGTATGTAAACACCCTCCCCCTTTCACAACAACCTCTCCCCCTCCCCCCTTCACAACAATCTCCCCCCCCCCCCCTCAACAACTTCTCCTAACAAAAAAAAGCAACTTCTCCTAACAAAAAAAAGCAAAAGCAATTGAATTGAATTGCATAAATTTTACCGAAAAGTTCAGCTGTTAAGATTTCGGTAAAAATTACCGAAGTAGACGATAATTTCTAAGTGTGTATGTGTCGGCCACATACTTAATATATGTACCGTAAAACGGGGTAACATTGATAGTTGTTTAAAGTATATTCCAAAAAAATTTTACAGCAATGAATGTTTTTCAAATTTTATATTTTTAAAACAAGTACTGAGGATCCAAGAGTCAATTCCTTAGTAATATGTTTAACGGAACTTAAAGCATTCGCACTAATTTTTTTTAGCTTTGTGACCGAACTTCAGTTTTTTGATTTGGGGTTACTTTGATAATGCTCGATGAATGTAGAAAAAAATGGTTGAAACTCAAACAATTTAGTTCTTTAAATATGAAACTTTGAATGAGTATATAATCAGAAAACATCATAAGCAATAAAAATACAACATTGAATTTGGGATGGCTATATTTGAAATAAATTTCATAAGTGATGGTTAGAGTGGTTTTTCAAACAGGCGAAAAACACGAAAATTGTTTTTTAATATGTTTGTAAAATATGTAAGACATACTATATAAAAAATATATATGATATCAACGGAAATACCCTAAGCTACAATATGGAACCAATGTTTCTAATTTGGAAAAAGCGTAGCGAGTATATTTAATCTCTAAATTATATTATCTAAGTTACCCGTATTATCAAAGATACCCCGTTTTACAGTACATATAAAAACCATGCGTGACCACACATACTATTCATTTGCGTATAAATTTCATGCGTACTTCTGAGTGGATTCTATTTATGTGTGGTTAAATAAAAATTATGTGGAATTTCACATGGATATTTGTCAAGAAAAATGCGTAAAATGTTTTGAGTTAACCATAACCGAAACATTGAAATACTTGAAAATTTTAAGATAAAGTATAATAGTCAAAAATGCATGAAAAACATCAATTTTGTGTGGTTCTACGTCATACTGCGGTCGTGTCTAGGACACAACCCTTTAATTTTTTTTAATCTAATTTGGCTTCAAAACTGGACGCATCAACACAGGAAAAAACACGATATATCACTAAATGATAACTTTATGAACACTTGAAACTAAATTTCAGCACACAAATTAACAAATTCAAGGCAAAAAAAGTTTAATTCGCTGACGAAAAATACGCGGCAAAAGAAAAACACGTCAGCTTTCAAGCGCAGCCTACTGCGATCTTCTCCGTTCCGAAAAAATACCCACCACTACTTCCAAACACAAAGGACAGCGCCAAGATCCAAGGTACTTCGAATTAGAGGGAAAATTCCGTCAAAACAACACAATTCCAATTAATTTAATCTTGTTATGTCGCGTATGAAAAGCGATAGGTATGCATTTACTGGAAAACAACCAGCGGCAGCTTTGTCGCGACAGAATGCGAGATTGGCATGAAAGACTTTTTTCGTCAATAACCATGCCCACAGTTTCCGTCAATCTTGTCGCCCAACGTACGTGAAACAACTAACTCGTGTTGAAAAACGTCACGCAACAGATGTTTCTTGACAAAATGAGAAAAAGACAAGAATAGAAAATGATTCGTCGAGAGTCAGCCCAGCAGATCAGTATTTCAAGCAGAAGTTTGCTGCATCGGGCTTGGCTGTCAGATGAGCATTGATTTTGTTGTTGTTGTCTTTGTTATAAAGCCGCCTCCACCTTGGCAATACTGTGCCTTTACCGACTAGGCTATCTGAGGCCCATGTGTCCGCATCACCCCTAATTCGCCTATTTTACGTAACAACTACCACAACATCCATCAAAATTGGGGCCAGACCACAGCACTGTTGGCGTGCCGTAAATAATGACCGAGATTCAACTCCATCTCTGATGGGCTTTAACCACCTGTACACATGTATCCAGCTGGTGAACAAATTGAATCCATAAGCATCATCGAGGAGCAACTTGCTCTTATTCCGCTACTTTATGATTTTTGACCCACTGCCATCAACAAGACTGGGTATAAGTCTATGCTTCTGGCGAAGTTCGACACCAACTAGTTAGATTGAAGCTGTGGTAAATCATTGAGAAGCACGTGCGTTGGCTCTCCACTGATTCATTGGAGTGGGATAGGAAAAAGCTTAACCTATTTAGGTGCAAAATTAATTTCTGGATCCCTCGCGCCCAAAGAGGACGACACGGCGGGAACGTTCGCCGAAGTTGATTAAGTGACTGTTCATTCCGCAGGTGGGGCGACCATGTGCACGGTGCGCGTCGACTCGTTATCAAGTGCCTTTGCTATTAATCAAAATCTTATTACATAGCGCGCTGTGCTTCCAAGCGAGTAATGAATGAAAATGAATCGAATTTTCACCTCATTCAAGAAGTGGGTGTACAAATGTGTGTTCGCCGAAAAACCGTCTCCTTCCCTCTTCCCCCGGCGACATTGCGAGAGAACCGTTGATAAACTTGCGGGATCCGGAGCGTCCGGAACAGCTTGTCTCAATCACAGGTTAGGTGGGGCCAACAACAACAACAACAGCAGCAACAACCAATTCCCTGGAGTTGCCAGGAAACTGAGTGCAGTGAATTTTCCAATTATGGTTAAATTGTAATTAAAAATGTTCGACTTCGACAGTTTTCGGGGTCGGGACGAGGTAGATTGAAAATTGCTTCAGTTAACATGTTAATTTCGTGCTTGGTTTGATAATTGAATCAATTTGGCGTGTTGGGATTTTATTTTTCGCGTCAAACAGTTAGCTATTTGATTAGCAGGTGATGTTAGCTCATTCGCACCGCAACAGTATTGGAAATAAATGAAATTCAATTTATTTCGTGTTTATTGCGACAAATAATCATGTTGCAAATTTAATATTCAACTGTCCATCACAATTAACTGAGCACTTTGTTGTGATTAGTAACGTACGATGACGCAGATTCCTGAACCGGCAAACAATAGCAGTTTGGTGATGATGTTTGCGACTCAGACGCTAGTCAAAGATTACTGTCGAAAATGGTGTTTGCTTCGATATGGTGCTAAAAGTGCACTTAATTTCAAACAAAAATCTACTTTTATGGTCACATCCGGCGACGGAGTCTACCGGCAATGCTGATGATGTTTGTTCATTATGAATAACAAATTAAATTTTTTTTTAGTTACTTGCCATGTGTGTTTGATTGAATTGAAATCCCTGCACGTAACAAAAAATGATTATCATCAGGGTTGATTTGCGGTTTGTTTGCATTAAAAATATGTGTCATTATTTCCAGTACAATTCAACTCGCTCGATTTTTTCACAATGATAACAAACGGGTAACTTTGCAACTGCTAATTGGAACCGGAAAATTATCCCAGTATTAGTATAAACCCGAACCAATGTTGTAGTGTGGGAAACCTAACCGCATAAAACCCTGCCCGTCCGTATTTAGCATTCAATGTGCCAAGTAGTTCATCTTTTGCATAATGATACTCCTGCTGGCCTTCATCGGTACACACAATCCGTCGTTGTTGTAATATGTTAATGTGATTTAATTTCATAATAAAACAACCAGTCCCGGCTCAGTTTACGCTCCCGGGGCCGAGCGTGTTTGACATAATTGCCCCTATCAAATGGGCCAATTCCCGGGGGCCCTCTCTATCTCTCTGTGTCTCAAGATATGGCCCTCGTGAAACGGTCATCTGCTCCCTTTGAGCCGCGCGTAAATCGAGGTTGATGAATGGGTCACCAAGATTGTGCACATTTGTATCAAGAAACACACCAGTCACCCCGGGATCGTCTTTTGCATTGACGCCAGATGCTAATCAGCACCATTGCTTCTCGGTAAAAGTTCACTTTGTTCCCCGTATATTTTCCTCTCAACCACACCACGGGATGGAGAAGCATAGCGGCAAACATTTTCTGGTTAATTTTTCCCATAAATCTTTCGACATTCCATTGTGCTCGCGTGCTTACGCGTTCAATGCTAGTGGGGTGTTTACACTTGTGCTGGTTCACTCGTTGCTGGTGAGCATGTCGTTCGAAAACCCATTATGTAAACATTGGCTCATCAATTGCTGGCACAAATTTGATCGGATTACACCAAATTTGCAGCACTAGTGTAAACCAGCCATTAGAGAGCCACAACGGAGCCCGACACAGCTCAGCTCTGCAGACAAGAGTAGCAGGGCGCGCATGGTTGATCCAGATTTGTGATTGTGCACTTCCGTTGTCGCTCGTCGTCATCGACTATTGTCGCTCGTCTTAGGCAGAGCTCCCCGAAGGGCGGTGGTGATTTGAATCGTTGAATTGGAATAGGTTAGCTCCCGAGGGACTTCTTTTTTTTTGTGAGCGTAATACATATGCATAGTGTGGTTTTGAAGACTATGCTTGTATACTAAGTTTTATGTGTTGTACACACAAAAAGTTAATCGATTGATGGCTTCGCCAAATTGCCAAACAAAAGAATTCACCCACACTGGGTGAATGTTTTTAACTTGGTATTTCGACAGTTGTGTATGTATTGTGGGAGCCTCATAGCCTACACACCAAAAAATTATGAATTTTAATGGTGATGTAAATATTCATGCATGCTAAAATTGAAGCATGTAAACTTCCTTTTCACATAAACTAGCAACTTGCAAGAAATATTGCTTACAAAGATGGATGGTTGCATACAATATTTAAAGAAAATCATTAAATGACTCATAAATTTACACGATCTGTAATGTGAATTTATATGATATGTGACGCTCCATTTATGTGCATCATAGTGACAGAAATTTACACTACTTTTTCGAACTGTGTAGTCAGTAAAGGCACGGTTCTACCAAGACGGAAGTGGCGGGTTCGATTTCCGGTCTGATCGAGGGAATCTTTCGGGTTGGAAATTTTCTTGACTTCCCTGGGCATAGAGTATCATTGTGCTTGCCACACAATATACAAATGCATGCATGGTATTGACATCGAATGCTTTCAATTAATAACTGCAGATGTACATTTAGAACACTAAGGGGCTGTTCATAAACTACGTAGACAATTTTGTATGGACAATTGTCTACGAAGTCCCTAACTTGAGAACACGCAAAAAGCTACACAGCAAAACATAAATTTTAATATTACATCCAAGAGGATGTACTTCAATCATGTCGAAAATCTCATGTAATTTTTTTGGCCACAATAATAAATAAATGCAGTAAAGCAGCGTTCTGTCAGTTCATGCACTGTATTAGTGATAATTCAATAGCGCAAAGGAGTTTGGGTTTGAACCCACGGTCTTCTGTTCAATAAGAAAAATAGGTTGCCACTAGGCCACCGAGCTCCTCATACCACAAAACATATACGATCAAGTACCCGATTAACTTGTTGTTACCAGTGTTGGGAAAATAAAAAAAAAAATCAAATCTCACCAACGCCCAAGATCACGCTTGATTTTCGTAGACAAAAATCAACAAGCGAACAACTGTGGTTGATTTTGCAAGCTGTGATATTGCAGCTCGGAATATCAAGCTAACAAAACTCACCAGCTGCAAATCTCACCAAACTGTGGTGAGATTGAGTTTAATGATTTTTGCTTTACACCCGAATGCAACCGAAACTTCCATAACGGCTTGCAGCAGTCCCTTCGCGTCTGCCATCGGTAAAGATTAACAAGAGATAGCAAACTATGCTTTCTCTTTCTAAAAAAAACGATTCGCAATGGAATCATTTTTGTGTCGAGTCAACTCTCAGCTTGATTTTTGCACATTGTGACTAGTCTCGCAATATCAAAGGAGCTTGTAAAATCAATATCAAGCATGATATATTGTTTCAATATAACGCGTGATAGGGAAAATGTAGGTAATGTCGGCCTACATGTCCCTAATTTGGGCCCATCGCTAAAAGTCTGCTATTTATCAATTTTATCTAGATGAACGCGTTATTGGGACGTTACTAATGGATATTTTTGGTTGCTATTGAAAATTTAGTTGATTGCTGAATTTATGTATTGGCCCAAATTAAGGACACTTAGGCCGACATTACCTGCATTTCCCCTATTACGAGCGCATGAAAACGGAAAATATCAATTGATTTTTGATTTTGCCAACACTGGTTGTTACTAGGTTTCGATCCTGGCGGTGACCTCATCGACAAAAACAACTGCTCTTGAGAAGAATTTGATATGGATTTCCAAGCAATACGTTTGTCTTAAAACTCAAATATTACTTCTTTTACGTAGCCGTCCCTTCTACTGAATTTCGTATCATATTATGAAAGAAAGTCGATTTAAAGTGTAACTCTTTAATCTGTATTTTAATTTTGACATTAGAGTGACCTCATACTAAAAACCACCTTCTTTCTCTTCCCATCCATACAACTGTTAATCTCCACCAACCTCTAGACGACCACGAGTACTCGGTTCAATTAATTTAACTCTAGATTTAACACATTAATAATGTTTTACGGAAATGGTAATATGGCTCTGTAAAGTTTATTAGATTGAGACAATACAAAAAAATTAATTGCGATTTTTTTCAGAAAACATTTTTTTTTTAAATACATAGCTTTTGAACAACTGGGCCAAAATCATAGATCAAAATATCAAATAAAAATAATTAAAAATTATTTTAAGCAATAATATATATTTTTTTTTATCGATTTCATGGTTTGAAGACAGAGGGTGCAATATGTTTTGATATGTTTTCTTGAAGATTTAGGCTTTTTTGCCCAACATATTAAAGTATCAGTGATGTGTTTTTGTTTCTTTTTCATTTTTGAGATATATTTTTTTAAGTTATCAAGTTTTGGGGTTTCGCTCAATACTCCTATTCAACTAGACTACCGTGCGTCGTGACTATGTTAAAGTCACTATGGATCAATGGAGATGCATTTTTGAAAAAAAAAACTATTATTTTTACCACTTTATCATGAAAATGATGAAATGGTGAAAATGAAATCATGAAAATGGTCACAAATGGTTAATTAAAAAGTTTTAATTTCGAATTCTAAATGTGCTAATTAGTTGGCCATTTTCAACCAGCCCGTCACTTTCCGGCAAGCGATTCTAATAATTTCATATTACGTACACGCAAAATTCAGCATAGGGGAAATGTCTCTAATGTTGGCCTATGGATCTAATATTGGGCCCATCGCTAAAAATCTTATTATTATTATTATTATCTCTATCTAGGAGAAACGCTAAAAAAAATCTCCTTTCTATCATTTTTATCTAGATGAACGCGTTTTTGGGACGTTACTAATGGATATTTTTGGTTGCTATTGAAAATTTAGTCGAGTGTGAATCAGGGATCGGGTGCTACTCAACTTTTTGCGAGTAAAACACACGCTGTTGTGAGACTGCACTTTCATTTCCAAAGAGACGTGAAAGAGCATTTTCAATCGTGCAGCACATTTCATTCTTCTTGTGTTGGAGAGCTGCCGCTCCAACGGTGTTAAGTCTCTTTGTTTCTCCGACAGTGTCTCATAACTGTAGCGTTGAGGATAGCTAGCATCAGTGCTGTTAATTTTCATATCATTCGATTGAAGATGAACTTATACAACTATTAAATCGATGCTGTGAAAAAAATCTTTCGTGTCCATCATTTGAAGAGCCGCTTTCTCATTCACAGCTCATTGTCACTGTCAATTGAGTCACTCAATGTAAGGCTAATTTAAGTTCGATGTCGACCCAATGTCGTGTTATTGTCGGGTCAATTTTGGGTTTCTGTCGGGTCAATGTCGGGTCAACATCGCGTTGGGGTTTGATAGAAGTCATGTTGGTGTCGGATTGGCTTAGATTTTTCACCGGAATGTCGACCAGAGCTAACCCCCCTTGTGAAGAAAATTACACATCGGTCTTAAAAAAATCTCTTTATGAAAAGCATCAAAATTTGCATTTTCCTACGCTTTTCAATACCATACAGATAGTCGGCGCCGGTGGTGTTGTGGTAAGCGTGACTGCTTTCTAACCTCCCAATGGGTCTGGGTTCAATCCCAGCCGAGGTCGGTGGGATTTTTCTGAGGCATAAAAATCTCTGGTCAAGTCTTCCTTCGGAAGGGAAGTAAAGCCGTTGGTCCCGGCCCATGTGTGTTTGATTGAATGGGTGCGATATCCTACGCAGGTGTGGAAGCTGCCTTTCTGCACATTCGATTGCCGTCAATGGATGGCAATCGATGTCCGTCGGTGATTGGCACTAGATTGCGGAACAGAGACCGACGTTAAATAAAGGAAAGGAATACCATACAGTCACTGCAACATACACGTAGAAAAAATACTACATAAAATTTGAGTTCTTTTTACTTAATATTGACTTCAGCCTCTCACTTGCACTCGTTATTGTTGTCAAAAAAGGAACAAGAGATTCGACCCAACGATATACTTCAGCCCAATAAGCTACTTTTGAGTAAAATGCATATTCTCAAATTTACTTGGATTAAACTTAATTTTGGGTAGAATATACTTAAGAGTAGGTAATTTTTTTGCTGGTGTTAAATGGAAACTACACAGTTCGAAATAGTAGTGTAAATTTCTGTTCAATATGATGCACATAAATGGAGCGTCACATATCATATACGTTTACATTATATATCATGTAAAGTTATGACACATTTCATGCAATGTAGCAAATATTGTATACAAAATCCCATCTTTGTAAACAACATTGTTTGCAAGTTACTCGGTTGCGTGAAATGAAATACAAGTCTACGTGAGTGAATGTTTACATCACAATTAAAATTCAGAATTTTTATCTGTGTACTATATGCGATTTACTCAAATTTGGGTTATTGGGCTGAACCCCGGAATTGAGGGAAAAGTACTTAATTTTGGGTGGTTTTTCATCTCCGTGTGTATTATATGAGTGTCAAAATATTATGCACCCTGCCCAAAATATGCAGTCATTCTTGTAAATCTCTAAGCCACGTCTCTCCCGACTGAAAAGTGCTACTCCCGTCATAACACCGTGCACTACTCGATTGTGCTATACGCAAGTAGCACCTGAGCTGTCCTAAATATGAAATCTCTCTCTCCTTAGTCTCTTTCTCCTTCCAAATATAAGGGACGCGCTCCCTTATTTTAGAGTAGCACCAGTGTTTTTTGCACCACTCTGAGTTTTAAGTCGATCCCTGGTGTGAATTTATGGATGGGCCCAAATTAGGGACACTTAGGCCGACATTACCTGCATTTTCCCTATTTGTAGTTATGTGTCAACATTTCGTCTCAATTGATCACAACCAAACATAGTTGGAACATTCCAAAGCTGGCTAGTTTGAATGAAAATCGGCCAATTGTGCTAATTTAAAGACCAGCACTCTATATATAAAGTTAACCTTATCGCGTATTTATTTCTAAAAATTAGGCCTTACTTTACACTCCGCCTACGAAAAACGTATAACGGTAAGTTTACAATGACATAGCTTAGCCATTTCTTGACGAATTTCAAAACTGTTGTACCACTAGAGTTCATAGGGTCTGTAGATTATTTTGATTGAAAATAGAGTCGTCTCCTTTTTTTAGAAGCGTAAAGAGTCGTTACATGTTTTTTTAAAGGTGTGTTTTGTGAGTAGCTTAAGATTTACAATTTTGATTAATGATCATAAATGTTCATAATTAGTCAACATACAGCATGGTTTCTATATATGGATACAACGGAGCGGTCCTCCGGAAGATCTGGAACATCCGTATCGTGAACAATCCATGAAACTTATCCTAGAGCTCCACTTTTTTAAACATCTACATCTGTGATATAAGAATGAATTTAGGTATCTGTAACGTGGTCAATCCATGAAACTAGTCCTAGAGCTCCTCGGTGTTTACAAAAAAAATTGGAATTGTGATTTAAGAAAGAATTTTGGGTCATGACTTAAACATGATCCCGCATGGCCATGGGACCGTTCTCTTGAAGATTTGGATTATCCGCAAAGTGGTAAACCAACGACACTGATCCTAGAGCTCGGTGTTTTTTCGGAAACCCTTGGAACTGTGATGTAAGAATGAATTTGGGGTCGTGACATGGGTCAGTTTCGCAGATTGATCACTTTTACGGATGTTCTGGCTCTTCCGGAGGATCGTTCCGGAGGATCGATCGATCGTTCCAGAGTCCATGACTGTATTCTGCCTAATTATAAACATATGTGCTCATTAGTCAAAATTATAGATCTTAAATCACTTGCAAAACCCATAAACACACCTTAAAAAACGCGTAACGACTCTTTTCACTGTTAAAAAATAAGGCAACCCTACTTCCAATATTTTGACTTAGGACTACGTCTGTGATTTCTATATGGGGGCACACTTTGTGAAAACCGAAAATGGAACATGTAACAAAATTATGAAAGATTTTGAACGTTAATAACTCAGCTGCCCTTGGATCAATTTCAATAATTTTATCACCAATCGATCAGATATATTTCTACACATCTGTTACATTTAATATTTTATCATTTTTCAAAATTTCACTATCAAAAATGGCACGAATGTGCAATTGTTTCTATGATAATCAAAATTATCACCGATTGCTTGCGAAAAGCGATTCCCCTAACACAGATTTCAAAGTTGAATTCCATCCGGTCTCACCAAACGGTGTTTATTCAATCACCGCGTGGTGGATGGTGGTGTTCTCTAGAACACAACGAAAGGCTCTCCGCAAGCAGCCAGCTGCAGCCCACATGAGCATCCATAGAAGGAGGAAGAAGCCGCACTGCTATTGATCGGCATCAGTAGCTCTTCGTGAGTAGCTGTGGGCCAGGTATTTCAAGCACGTCATACTCAAGAGTATAAACAGAGAGAACTCCGCTCAAATTCCTATTCCTACACAAAACACAAGCTTTTGCTGCAGTTAACAAATAAGATTTATTATATAAAACCACGTAGTCCTACGTCACCACAACTTTGCACAAGACAGCAGAGCTCCAAAAAGTTTGTATCGCTGCGCCACAGTTGCGGCCATAACTTGAACAATTTTTATCCGCCAATTAATCCAAGAAACTACACTCAAGACGTAAACTCAGTTGGATGCAATACCAGAGCTTTTTCCTGCTAGATTTAATTCCTGGCCCACTGTGCACAGTGTGCAGTATCAATTAATCCAATCCGCATTTTATTTATTTAACATTGTACATTACATTTTATTTGGCCCGACACGTATACGTACTGCACACAGCACTGACAAAAACCTCGGCACCGGCAATCGAAAAAGCTAAAACAGTTTTTTCTTTCTAGAAATTCGACATTACTACGAATTTCTAGAAAGAAAAAACTGGAAACAGACATATCAAAAGAGTAAAACATCGGTTGGATTTGATTTAGAGATGAACTAGCCTAAGGCTAAAAATCTCTTTAATAAAGCCTTAAAAAAAACAGCGCCGGTGGTGTAGTGGTAAGCGTGATTACCTCTCACCCCAGCAGGCCTGGGTTCAATCCCAGTCGGCGCCGCCGGGATGTTCTGAGGCATAACATCTCTGATCACGTCTTCCTTCGGATGGGAAGTAAAGCCGTTGGTTCCCGGTTCATGAGTTGATGGGTCGATAGGTAGGGTCCAAGTGTGGGAGCTGTCTTCCTGGCACGTCGGTAGCATTGGTGCTCAGCACGGAAAACAAGATCGACGGAAAAAACAAACCAAAGGAAAAAAAAAGCCTTAAAAAAAAGGTTGGATTTGGCAGCTCGAAAATGGTTCGGTTTCAATCGAACCGATTCAGATTAACACTCTGAACACGATGCCTCCGGTAAAATGTGTAGCAGCAAACTTACTGTGCACGAATAATCACAATTCAGCAATTTATTGACAAAATTCAAATCACCGTTTGAAACAACAATTTTAAAAGATTTTTTCGGTATCAATAGATATAAAAACTGTTTATAAATCGCTGAGCAATGATTTTTCAAACAATGCTAATTTTCCGTTACACATTTTACTGGAGGCATCGTGTTCGGAGTGTTAACGAGCATGCATCGAAAACCTCTGGTAACGTACCCATTATGGATGTCATTGCGCCAAAAGCCTCGCTGGTTAGACCATCGAAACTAATATTTTATTACACTCCCCTTACCTCACGAACAGACCAGAGTAGGTAATCACTGGTCGTTCGTTACTCCATCAACGCCGCTGATCTTCTTCCTGACTTTGACACTCCTACACGAGCTTAGGCATGCTCTCAAGTTAGTGTTCTTTGAAAAACTTCCACAGTTATTAATTGAGAGCTTTCTATGCCTACCAATGCAATTTGTAGATTTAATGGCAAAGACAGTCAGATTTTGGTAACACGTAACCAATGTCTTGTATTTGGCTGTGATCTGTACTTAAAACTCTCAAGCCCTATTTACAATTTTCCTTAAATATTCCGGATAATTGTTAAGCTTTGGTCGTGATCAGACAATCAGGTTTGCAATTATTAAAATTTGTGGAGAGTTGTAAAGCAAAAAAATTACGTGTTGCCAAAATCGGCCAGGGAACTTATCAAATCATCCAACCCGAAAATTTGTGATGACCGAACCGGAAATCGAAGCCGCCGCCACTGGTTTGGTAATACCGCACCTTTACTGAACATCTCTGAGGCGCCTCCAACGTACTACAATCAAACGACACGGTCCGTGGATGGCGTAAAGCTCGCACCGAGTGATTCGCGCGCTCTAAATGAGCTCTGCAACAGCAATAATCATCGACATTAGCACTTTTAGCCGACCGTTGACGTTGAGTGGCTGGAAGTGGGCAAGACCCTACCGGTAGATATTTAATAGGGGAATGGTGCCCTAAAAGGTAGCGTAAAGAAGGAAGCAAGCAAGATCCAAGATACATGCGAGTGCCCCGATTGTGCTGTCGTCTTGTTACCTTAAAGAGTAATCATTAAAAGGGACAGTTCGGAACAGGAGGTCTTAAACGTGTTGAGGAAATGAAGCGGTCGGTGATGGGAAAATTATGTCTCGTATTGGGGCAAAGGGCGAGAAATGCAGAGGCACGTTTTGCAAGATGACAAATTAAGGGGATCGCTTGTTGGGCTCCGTTGATGGCAATAGCAGAAATACAAATCGTCCATCAGCATGTGGCCTATTTCAAATTAACTGTGATGAACTATATCAAACGTTGCTAATTATTGTGCTGCTACATACCTTGTTCGTTCAACCGTCCATTAACTATCGTCCAACGGGAATGCCAACGCACATATCTAGTTCATCACGCATTCCCAACTTCCGAAACCGCACATTTTGTGGCCACAGAATGACACCCTGTCGCCTTTAACCGCCAACTTGAATTATCCACTGGTGGAGGTCAACCAAAGCCGTCATCACTTTGTCCTACTGAGCGCTTTTCATACCTCCAAGCCAGCCACAGGCAAAAGGGCACCATTCAATAATAAAAATTGACCACACTAACCCAGATCTGTCCCGACGTAGGTCTGGGCAGCACATTCAGCAATAGCAGTAGAGTGGTAAGAGCATGCTTGCCAAGTGCCATTGTTCTCCGGGAAGCTTCACACGAGTTCAAAGGAAAATATCTAATAGAGTCCACCCGCAGCAGTAGGTGTGTGTTCAACCCGTTACCTGGCTGCGACTTGTGCTGCGTGATGCTCCACTAAAGTGATCACACACATAGGGGGAGCTCGGTTGCGTCCCTGACCATTCTCGCAGCCCCTCCAGAACGGCAGAAGGTCTCCCGTTGACCTATGATGCTTGCTCGCTGTGCTGGCTGCTAGGGTGCAACGATGTGGGTGAGCATTTGCGGGTACCTACACCTAGTCGGTTTTAGTTTTTCTTCTGTTTCTGGAGCACCATCCGTCGTCCCGTGATTCATCGATTGCAGCGCGTCGGTGTGCATGATGATATAAATCATCGAGAATGGAGCAATGTGAACAAAGGTGGTTTCCATGCAGCGGAATTGGTGGTTGTTCATTGTGTTCTTGTGTTGGTTATAGGTTGTTGATTTGGTTCTTTGTTGATGAAATTCTGTAGATAAGTCCGGTAAAATATGAATATTTTAAAATGGCTAAGCAATCGTTCAATGTTGCAATGATGTTAACATTTCTTCGATTTAGTTTTTGAGGAAATATTGCTGAATTATTCCACCTACATGGTGAGATCTGACCCTTCTTACTTATTAAAATTCCATCACAAATGCTCAATTCAAAATCAAAATTGAAGAACTTATTTATTTATAATCACCATCTTTGGCATCGGAGCCACACAGACTGAATTTTTGGGACTTAATTCTATTCTTAAAAACTAGTTTTATAATAGGCACATCATTGAACAGTCTGCAGTCTGTCGAGTGGATTGTTATAGTCATAAGCAGTACGTTATCCAGGAGTATTGCGAGACAGGTCAATTTGATTAATTATCATGTCAAAAATAAGTAGTCTCTACAGGAAGATTCGGCGACTCGATAGTGTTTGCAGTCCAATAAGTTCACATATGTGTTCGTATGGTGGTAGGATATCGGGATTGGTCCATGGAAGCTGTCATAAGGCCAATCTGACAAAAAGTTTCTGGATTCTGGATATGTGCACAGCATGATATGGAGCCCAGATTTGTACTCCACATTCAAGAACGCTACGAACCAAGGAGCAGTACAATGTTTTCAAAGCGTGCACATCATCGAATTGCGCAGGGTTGCGCCGCAGGAATCCAAGCAAGGAATTGGCCTTTGCAATCGATTTAGATATGTGCTCGTTGAATCTAAGTTTGCTATCGAAGATAAATCCAAGCTGCGTGGCGTCAGCTCATGTTAAATTTTGAGACCAATTTAGTGTCAAACGGAGATCGCTTTCTGATTAGCTGAAAATAACACAAGCAAGTCTTGATGAAATTACTACAGGATTGTTTATAATTGTTTTGGCCGTGTTGCTAGAAGATTGGTATGATACACACAATTGGCATAGCAACTACAGCGGTTACATTCAGTCATTTTTATTTTGTTGTTTGAAATTCCAAAATGAAGTGCTACCTAATCGGATGTAGAAGAAGCGATAAAGCGAATCCAGGGCTTCATTTCTACCGTTTTCCGAAGGACCCAATCATCCGCAGGGAATGGATACGTGCGTTTTTAATGAGGAAGAAGTGCTATTGTTCAAATTCCGTCCCCATATTAGACTATGCAGCGTTAGTAAATACTAAAAAAATAAATAAATTAATACAATATTGTTCAATGCAAAATGATTAAGTGTAGCCAATAATTTAAGATCAATTTCCCGAATGGAGAAATAAATCCGAATAAAACGTGGAATACCCCGGTGATTGTTAAATTGCTAGACGAAGATTGGATATGGAAGCAGTTGAGAACAATGTAGGGCAGGAAGAAAAGAATTCAAGGCCATTTAAAGAACGTTTACAAAGTGAGATTCTCCGTTTACGCCAGCAACGGATTAAGCTGAAAAGGTAATTGATACGCAGTTTCAAGTAAAATTATGCATATCAATGAGGCAAATTATCCTATGCACATACATAACAACAGAGGAAAAAACACATGTTCTATAACAGTTTATATACCCTTTGTATGACTCCTTTTGGTTGTATAGAAGTTTACTCAACATGATTCTATGAGTTTGTGTTACTTGGGTAGCCACGCATAGCTGATGAAAAAATTATGATTATTTCTTGATGGTCCTTTAAATTATCATGAAATGTCTTGTGGATGACTTAACGAGATTTAAATTTTTTGAATAGATTAAATAATAGCCAATATTGGCACAGGTTCGCTTTTATCAACTCTATTCTTGTTAGCACATCCACTACTATATCTGAAAATTATATTGATGCCCATCTCGTTTTTTTTTAATCCTTTGTCTGTACCTTGGGGTCAATTTGACCCCAGGCCACTTTGATAAGCTGTATCTTTTTTATTTGTCAATGGATTTTTCTTATTCTTTCACGACTAGGCGCGTCCACCGGAGCTCTGTAATATTCGTTAAAATTTACTTAAAAAAACTTGAAAAAATATTTGTTGGAAAACATTTATTTAAATACTTACGTTGTCTGTACCTTGGGGTCAATTTGACCCCAAATTCAAATTGCCGTATCATAACGAATTTTCAATGGATTTCTTAAATTTAAATGTTTTGCATTGGTAATTGAGTGGACTTCCCGTTACAATTATCAGAATAATTTTAGGGTGGATATCTCGGGGGGGTGGAGTGGTCATTACAAAAATATACCCATGAAATGGCATATTTTGATTTTAGAAAAGTTTGTATCACGAGATCCCAACCATATAGAATGTTGCTTGTTTCTGTAAAGATGTTCAAAAATACAAGGTCTTCAAAACTATGGATAGTATATAACAGAATTCACTCACTAGATGGCACTAAAATGAGAATGATCAAGTTGCGCCATCGTAAATAAACATTATATAACGTTATCTACAGATCCTGAACATACAGATGGTTCCATTATTCAAGAAAGTTGTCCACATGGACAAGACCTATCTTTAGGAAAAGAGTTAAGTTCATAATTCACTCACTAGGCACCGCTAGAGTGACACTCATTGGCATTGATTGCCTTAACTTAACATATGGACTAGATAGAGGTTTCCGTCTTAGGTAAAGTTGTTCTGATGGACTAGACCTATCTTTAGGACTAGAGTTTAGTTCAGAATTCACTCACTAGGCAGCGCTAGTGTGAAATCAATTATGAATTGTTTGCCTTTGTTTAGCACGGCCTAGATAGAAAGTTTCCGTCTTGGGTAAAGTTATTCAGATGGAAAAGATCTCTCCTAAGGTAAAAGGCAGCGCTAGTGTGACATTAATTCCCTAACTTACCGTTAAAACAAGATAGAATGTTCCCGTCTTGGGCAAAGTTGTTCATATGGACAAGAGCTATCCTATGGTAAATAATTCAGATCAAAGTTAACTCACCAGGCGGCGCTAGTGTGGCATTACTTTTTCAATGTTTGCCCTAACTTAACATATAGATTAAATATAAGGTTCCCGTCTTCGGCAAAGTTGTTCAGATGAACTGGACCTATCTTCAGAATTAAAGTTTAGTTCAGAAAACACTTACCAAGTTGCACCAGTGTGATGTTAATTATAAACTGTTTTCCTAACCTAACGCATGGACTAAATAGAAGGTTTCCGTATTCAGAAATTTTTTTCAGATGAACAAGACCTATTTTGTGGTAAAAAAGTTCGACACAGAATTCACTCACAAGGTGGTGAAAGTTTTGTTCTAACTTAACATCTTAACTAAATTAAAAGCTCCCAACTTAGGCAAAGTTGATCAGATAGACTAGACCTATTCTATGGCAAACAGTATAGCTAAGAATTTACTCATCAATTTTCACTTTTGCTTAACATTGTTTCGAGTTTTTTGGTTTCATTGGACAGCTTGCTTAGATGGAAGTTTTTTGATTTCGACCAAGTTTTTAAGATGAACTAAAACAAATATATAGTAATCCTCATAGTTTAGAATTCATTTCCCAGGGATGACTAAAGTGTCATTTTGTTTTGATTTTTTGCATTAATTTTATATTTTAAGTAATAATAATATCGCTCTCTTTAGCAATTTTGGTCAGATGAAAAAAAAAATCTATTAGTTGCCAACTCTGTACAGAAGATTCCTGACATCCAAATTTAGAAATAAATACGCAATTCAATTTAAGCTTTTGTTTATTTGAAAATATATTCTTAAACATAAGACATGGTACATATCAGTCACTATTGCTCATCAACTTATCATCACTATCTTCACTTGGCTTTTCAATGCAGGCTTGGCAAATCGAATACATATGATCATTACAAACATATTTGTGACATGCCGTACATTGCGTGGAAACTTTCTTGTCGCTGGACCGTGGACACATTAAACATCGGGAACGTTTACAGGTCCTCTTTTCTTCTTCTGTTGGTGATACACTCACTAGGGTATATCCCATTTGACGAATAGTATCTGCTACATCACCGAAAATCTTTGAAGACTTCGCAATACGCTCTTCAATTAAAGGATGAACCAACTCTTTTCCCAATTTCAGCAAAAATTTCTTACGCTTTGTAGAAGAATTATCAGCATTCGGAAATTTAAAAAAGTAAAGAATATAAGCAGCAATACATGCTACGTCCATCATATTGAAGAACGCAGTCATGGGCCATCTATTTGACTTTCTCCGACAGGTGTACGTTGAAACAAGTTTGTTCATATTGTCTACTCCACCTTTAGTCTTGTTGTAGTCCAATATTATTGTCGGGTTGTTTCTCTGTATCACATCCGTTTCGTTTGTGTGATGAATTGTGGACAGTAAAATCACATTTTTACCTTTCTTCGGAACGTAACTTACCAGCGTTAGTTGTCTATCGAAACAAAAAAGACTCGATTCTTTTTCCCTTTCTTTGACATTCAACATCTCTCGAAGAAGGTCAGGCTTGTTTTTGCGAATTGTCCCAAGGAGAGTTGTTTTCTGTTGCAATAACTGTTTAACTAATGGAACAGAAGTGAAGAAGTTATCCATGGTAATATTGCGACCTAAGACGAACAAAGTTAAATAAAAAATAAAAAAATAAACTGAATATTTTCTAGTTACCTTTTCTCAACCACGGATCCGAAAGACGTTGAACGAGATTTAGCGAATAATTTTGAGCTCGAGCCTCTTGTGGTTGTCGATCAACGTATATATCTCCTTTCAATGGATAGCTATTCTCAGCGTCGCAACACCAAAATATCTTAATGCCGTACTTAGCAGGCTTGGCAGGCATATATTGGCGAAACGAACATCGACCTCTGGTGGGTACCAATTGTTCATCAATAGTGATGATGATAGATATCATAGCTCTTAGATTTTCCTGGAACACATCCCATATTTTTCGCAAGGCAACTAGTTTGTCTTCGGCTAGTCTGACTTTTCGTGTACGCAAATCATCAAACCTTAAGAACCGTAGCAATTGTTGGAATCGCATCAATGACATAGTTGCTCTGAATACAGGGCGATTATCATTTTTCGACAAATCTGGTAATTCCTCATCCCACGATTTACATGCATAAATTAGCAATCCCAAAAATGCATAAATTTCCTTAGAATTAGTATCTTTCCATTTTCTATAAGATCCACCAGGATTATTTTTGAAAAAAAACACGAGCTTTCCTGTTAGTTTCACAGACTCACTTCGCATTAACCAACTTGTAGACCTCTTTTCGTTAGTATTGGTGTATAGTACCATATATGCACAAAACAGTTCACAATTACAGATTATGTACAGAAAAAAAAAAGCAAAAAGCAAAAAGCAAAAAAAAACAAGCGCGGGAACAGACCTATGAGCTTGCTTTCGGCTAACTATTTTTCGATATGCTTGAGATAAAGAAAAGCTTCAAAAACGTATTGCGCAGTTAATCTTGAAACCCCCGATAGCGCGGTGGTTGATGCCGTCCATCCACCGTACTTTCTCGGTTCCAACGAATTGAGGTGATTTTTTGTCAGTGCCAAGTTTATGGTTGGCCCAAATCACATACAGAAAATCAGCTCAATTGGAAAAAGAACAGCCGGTAAATGGCAGTGGGAGCACGGCGCCACGCACGTATTAGTTAAATGTGGAAATATTTAGTGGCGCTATAGACAACTATATTCTGTGACTTTACATCTACTATTTACATTGGAATGTTGTGTTGCGTCGACGTGACGTCGTCATTCGCTTGCTTAGACATATTTACAACATTTTTGCCTAACGCCAGAAAGCTGCCTTTTGTTTCAGACCTTATCTAATTGAAGTCTGAACAACTTTGCCTATGACGGGAACCTTCTATCTAATCAAGATGTTAAGTCAGGGCAAACAATTCAAAATAAGTGTCACACTAGTGCTGCCTGGTGAGTGAATTATGAACTAAACTCTTTGTCTTGGCATAGTTCTAGTGCATCTGAACATCTTTTCCTAAGACGGAAACTTTCTATCTAGTCCGAAAGTTAAGTTAAGGCAATCAGTTCAAAATGAATGTCACTCTAGCGGTGCCTGGTGAGTGAATTCTGAACTAAACTCTTTCTTGTAGATAGGTCTTGTCCATCTGAACAATTTTGCTAAAGACGGGAACCATCCATATGAGCAGGATCTGTAGATAACGTTATATAATGTTTATTTACGATGGCGCAACTTGAGCATTTTTTTAAGAGATGAACTAGCCTCAGGCTAAAAATCTCTAAAATAAAGATTTAAAAAAAAAAAAAAAAAAAAACTTGAGCATTTTCGTTTTAGTGCCATCTAGGGAGTGAATTCTGTCATACACTATCCATAGTTTTGAAGACCTTGTATTTTTGAACATCTTTACAGAAAGAAGCAACATCCTTTTTGGCTGAGATCTTGTGATATAAACATCTCTAACATTAAAATATGCTACTTCATTGGAATATTTTTACAATGACCCCTCCCTATAGTAGATCCGCCCTTTAAAATGAACTTTGATAATTTAAACAGCAATTTCACTAAATTTACCTTACATAACATTTGCAATTTCGATAATCCATTGAACCTTCGATGAGATATGACAACTTGAATTTGGGGTCAAATTGACCCCAAGGTACAGAAAACGTAAGTTTTTTTTGGAACAGACGAAGGGTTTAATGCGACAAAAGAAGTTTTTTTTCTCTTTCGAAACAAACCACACCTTTGGCAACACTGGACGGCACTACGTGCCAAAAAAAACGTTAAGTTACAACAGGGATGCTACATTTGAGCTGACGCGTCCTGTCCTAGATTCCAAGATCTTTAATGGAATGAACTCATTTGGCTGTGTTTGCTTGCATTCCGTTCATCTGACACAACGATGTCAACCGCTCGATGTCAGTTTGTAGAGTACAACAATCCATTTGATCACACTTTAGACTTTCAAATCATCAGCATATAACAACTTGAAGAAACTTAATTGGTCACACACGTCGTCAGTAAGTATAACGAAAATAAGAGATCCCAAATGGGTCTCTTGAGAAACTCCCGATGGTATATCAAACACATTGGATCTGGCATCATGAACCTTAACGAAGGCCTTCCTGAAGGATAAATATGATTTAAACCAGCGAACGACCCACGGCGGAATACCAAGGTGGCTCAACTTTGCTATAGCGAGGTCATTAGGGAGTTTGTTGAAAGCCTTTGAGAAGTCAATGTAAACGGCATCTACTTGCTGACGCTTTTCTATGCTACCAATGAGAGTCTTGGTGTATAACATCAAGTTGAGTGCCTTTTAATCAATCCATGCTGGAACTCCGCGATTATAGATTGCATAGCTGTATACAACTTGTCATGCAGAAGACTTTTGAGAACTCTGGTCAAAAAATTCGGGATCGAGATAGGTCGGTAGTTTTCCACGCTCTGAATGTTACCTGACTTGAAGATCGGTGTAATTGATGCCAGCTTCCAGGAATCCGGAAAAACGCCATCCAGAAGTAAACGATTGAAGATAGTCATAACGGGTGTGGCCAACAATGCTGCACAATTCTTGATGATGCATCCACCGAGCAAAGGGCTTTGAAAATAGCGTCTAGCTGAAGTTATGCTGCTACAGACGACTGTTTTAGTGCGGTAACTGGTCGATGTACTGCTGCTGCAGAGGAGTTTGATCGAGTTCGAAAACGTTTCGGAAGAAATCAGCGAAGAGATTTCCAGAAGTGGCATCGGTGGAGCAGCTTCGATTACAGCAGGTGACGTCTGCCGGAATACCAGCTGATCTTTTGCGAGCGTTTACGAAAGACCAGCACGACGATGGGTTTTCTTTGAAGCCACTCTGGAGGTTATCGATATACTCGCGAATGTGAACCTCATGCAAACTGTTGAACTCGGCTTCTACAAACTTTGCACCATACTTATTTTCAGCAGTCCTGGAGCGAAATTAACGTTTACGGGCCTTACGCAGATTACGCAACTGCGGATTTCACCACAGTTGTTGGAAATGCATAGAAGGTCTACGAGCCTTTACCAGAACAGTATCATGGATTACTTGATGAATATTATCATAGAATATGGACACGGCGGCATCAATGGTAGGTAAGTTAGATAATTGTACCCAATCCAACGCTGAGATCATCGCATTAATAGCATCGAAATCACACCGTGCAAAATTGTACTCACTGCATGCTGTTGGATATGATGACGGATGGTCGCTCGAACGGATATCAACTTTCAAAATTAACGGCTTATGATGGCGATCAACTTTCAAAATGGCAGATGGTGCTTCAAACAGCTCAATAGGATCACTGAATCACTGACGAGCACCAGGTCGAGAAGTTTACCATTCGTGCTGACCAGATCGCAGATTTGCTTAAGTCCTGCAGACAGTAAGGACTCGACTATAGCAATTTCCTGTTCAGATGAAGCATTGAGAGGTAAGGATCCTTGGACATCCTCATTGAAGTAATCACCCATAACTAAAGTCGTATCATGAGGGCTAAGCCATTTAAAAAAGCTGTTGTACGAAGTCGTGGGGTGGGGAATTCGACAGTATTTCAAAGATTTTCTATACCCGTAGGCCGTCATCTTGGATTTAAAAATGGTGGGGTTTTTGACAATTTTTTCAAAAAACTTTATTGCGAGATAAATGAGCAATTCTCGCTGAAACCAATCCACTTTTTGCACGACGTTTTCAAAAGCCATTTTTTTTGTAGTTATGCAGAAGTTCTAGTTATGAAACTATTAAAATATGGATAGGAATTTAGGAATAATTGATGGACGTTTCGGTTATTAGAGGCTCTAAAAGTTTTCAAAAGTGTTTAATTTTTGCGTATTTTTGATTAATTAAAATAATTATATCTTAGAAAATTCTCAAGAAACCCTCTAATGTTTATACACCATAGTAAAGGAGAAAGTTAGGGCTTTTATTTAGAATGTTCACAAATTTTTGCGGCCATATTGAATTTGCTATTCATAATGGATTTAGATTACCACCGAACAATATTGAAAATAAGCACACTTTGGAATTTTTGGAAATTTCCTGAGTATCTAGTTAAACTACATAGTTTACTGAATTCAAATAATAGGACTAAAGTGGTAATTTTTATACGATAGATGAGGAGATGAAAGTTTAGAGTTGATAGTTCCGTTAGAGTACGGTAGTGTGAAAATTGTACATAGAAAGTAGAAAGTGAGCAAGGAAATTTTTTTTAGGAAGGTACAAATCGGTATGATCATCTCAAACTCCCCCGTTGGAGAGGGATGGTGCGAGGTATTCCCCTCGACTTCACGCAGAAGTAATACAAAACATATAGTTAAAGTAGTTGAACTAATTGAACTGCACTGAGTTTCAATGATCTTCATAGATGATTTCGAATATGTTCGGAAGATTTCACAATTCTCATAAAACTGAAGATTTTCCTTGAAAATTTAAGGAATTTTGTAAAGATTCCATGAAGTTCTCAAAATTCAAAGATTTCTGTGGACATCCCTGAGTTTCCAAGAACTTCTTAAATCTAAGAAATTTTCCTTAAAGTAATAGAGCTGTTCTTAATTTATCGATACTAATCTTTACAGATCTGTAATATTTGACTGCCCTCTGAGCTATCCTGAAGATCGCTTGACCTAACATGTCTGAGGCTTTTTGAATTTCTATTAAATAACCACAGTTTTTTCTTTGGATATCTTCGAAGTTTTCTAGACTTCCCTAAAGCTCTTAGAACTTCTTAAAACGTTCCTGCAGTTTTCTTGATCCAGATGGAACCACCTTGAAGTTTTTGAAGCTTTCGTGTAGTGGCCAGATCTTACCTTATTAATCCACAGTCTGTTCATTACAATTCTCTGAAATCCTTGGTATTTCCTTACATTCATCCTAAAAACTCTCTTATCTTTCCTGAAGTCTGAAATTTTTGTAACTTTCCAGAAGTTCACGTTGTTCTTCTGAGGATGTTTCTGAAATTGACATTAAGTTAATGAAACTGCGCTAAAGATCTCTTAGCTTCTCCACGTTTTCTGCACTTCCATGAATTTTTCGTAGTTTTCTGCGAAGTTTCCATAATCATTCTTAAGTTATTTGTACTTCTCTGATTTTGAAATTTCTCGTTATTATTATGAATTTGATTCTTGAAATTTATCTGTTGCTCACAGTATTTCCCTGATGTTTCCGCAATTTTCCTGATATTTTTGGATTTGCTTTGAAGTTCCCAGAAAAGTCCCAAAGTTCAAGTAAAGTCTTAGGTCTTTAAACTAAATTGAATAAATTGATTTATCAACTTCTGTAAAGTTTCTGAAATTTTTCTATAAACAGTTTTAGAAATTTTTTCTGAATTATATGGAACTACCTTGAAACTATCGGAATCTAATACTAAGGATCTTTAAACCTTCCTCGTAGTTCTAGAAGCTTCTGGATATTGTTCTAAGAATATCTGCAAAGTTCCTGTATTTTTTTCAAGGTAATCAACCTTTTCTAAAGATCTTTAAACTTATAAGAAGTTTTGCCGAAGTCCTTGTAATGTTCCTGAAATGTTGTTTAAGTTAATAGAACTCGGAACTTACCCTTAAAGCTCTTTAAACGTTCTCAAAGTTCTGGACTTTCTTGTAGTCCACGGAACTCCCCTTTATATACTTCTCTGAATATTTTGGCTATTGAACAGTTCCACGCCAAATCAGTGTTCACTCGGCTGTCGACAGAAGCAGCCCGAGCAAAGCTGGAGATCAAATTGAAATCAAAATTTTATGTTATAATTATGTTTAATCCTCCAGTTGTTCTCATTTTGATTGACTTAATGGTTAACACAACAAAAATGAGTGCAACATTGTAAACAGTTGAATCAAAGGGGACAACTAATCCTGCTTTCAATTAAATACCGATTTTGCGTTCATAATATTGAACTGAATACGGGCCTGGCGTAAATATTAAGCATCCATGCTTCTCACGCTGCAAGACTTGAGGTCTTATCTGACCCCGGGCAAGTCACGAACGACCTAAAGTGTGTTAAACAAAACAAATAAACTATAATCGTTAGTTCAACGATCGATGAACTTAAATTAAATTTTAATCATGACGTTAACAGCAGAACTTCAAGTTCAGTTGTTTTCATTTCTTGACTGCATAATAAAACCACAATATGATATCAGCCTTATGTTGCGACAATTGAAATCAAAATGAGTTTTCATTACGATAGGAACGGCAAATTTTAATATCGGTTCGCTTTAATTTTGTTAACAGACTTTGCTCCGGAGGCTACTCTCAATGTTTGTTACGTGGTCGTCAGTTTACTCGGCAACCAATGTGTGGTTCTCCTCATTGTTATTCATCAGCAGCTCTTTCGGTCGATGCGTCGTCGACTTCGGAAAGCAACCGTTTTGTGATGAATGTGTGAGTGATGACCACGTTTTGCATCCATTGCTGCAAAGAAAGCGGTCTGTCTCCCCCCCCCCTGTTGACGATACTGCCATACAATGAAATCACTGGAAGGGAATGACGTTCTGATGCAGGAGGCTTATTGGATAACGGAAGATAAAGTGTTTATTGAGCTGTACTTTTTGACTAGAGTTTTACGATGTTAAGTATAGGTTAGGTTATCTTTATTAGCGAGACTTTCTGCCAGAGGCTGGTTCATTTCTTAAATGTTAAGTATAGCGAGCAAGAATCCTTTGCTCTGTAAAATTAACTCGGTTGAGACACATCAAATAAATTAATAGACAAAACAAAAGTTCCCCACCAAATGACTAGTTGGAAAATTTGAGCTCCTTCGGTATTCATGAAATATTTCATAATAGCTATGATTCACATTTTTGCTAAAATTTGGTCATTTTGGATCGTTTCAAAATGGTGTTTTTGAAATTTTTCATTAAACTGTAGCACGAAAACGGCCCTTCTGATCGAAAAGACGTCTGATACAGAGTTTTAGAGAATAAAAATATGCAAATAGATTTCATTTTTTGAAATTTTTCTTTTAAATAAAAAGCTCATCAAAAATGCAATCATTGGAAATGCTTAAAATAATGAACATTTAAAAATTTATAACATTCATAAGACAAAAGCTTTTGGAAAATTTTGTACTATTAGTTAAAACGTTTTTTCATCTTATTCGTACTCAAAAATAATGTTTAAGACATTTTAAATCATTTTCTTAGAAAAAATACACAAATAGTTCTAAAATATGACCGAAAATTTTTTGTTCCAAGATATTTGTCAGTCTTCAAGTGTCCATGAAAACCAATTAAAACGTTTTTATTTTTAATAAGCTTCTCTTACGAAGCCTTGAACAACGTTGATCTGCATAGTTTTGCCAATTGAAATCGCAAAGTTGACCAAAATTGAGCATTTTTTCAATTTCGCAAAGCAACAAACAATAGTTATTTATATCCAGATCTTTTATTTGGAAGGCTCAATCACGTTAGCTTTACGGAGCCGATAATTCATTGATCACTGTTTGTAGCTAAATTCACTTAATTCTATGTCTAGTAGAAGTTGGGCCGAATACTTGTGGGATCAGAGGAGGAGCTTAGGGGTTGGTTTTCGTTGTCTCATCAGATCGTTGTCGCCAGTATGAATGGTAGTTCGGTTCTAGATTTATCTGGAGTTCGACCGGCTATGGTGGGTGACCAGTGGGCGACGATGAGACTCATTGAGACGGTGGGACAAGACAAAAAAGAACTAATAAGGAGAGACAAAAGGCAAAGGAATTAAATTCTTATACTAGACATTTGAAGAAACACATAATAAACCATCACGTCTCTGATAGGAACATTAGGTTGTCTTCATTGGGAATCGAGGGTAGTCAAAAGTCGATCTCTGGCGGCGTCATTACATTGCCAAACTGCGTGATCGATGTCGTCGTAACCGTTTCCACACCGACAGATGTTGCTGTCCACGAGGTTTATTCTATTGAGATGCGCATCTAGCGAGTAGTGGTTGGACATAAGTCTACTCATCACGCATATGAAGTCACAACTTAAGCCCAAGCCTTTAAACCACGCTCTCGAAGAAACGTTAGGAATAATTGAATGTAACCACCGTCCAAGATTTCCAGTGTCCCAATCGATTTTCCAACTCGAAAGGGTATTCTGACGCACTAAATGGTAAAATTCATCGTGTGAAATTTGCCTGTCATAAAATTCGCCTTCTCATAGAGTCCGCCTTCTCATTGCCTGGGATTGAGCAATGTGAAGGGACCCATACCAAGGTAATCATATATGATCTTTCGACCAGCACACTCATCTGCTCGCTTACCTTTGAAAGGAAATAAGATGAGTGCCGACCTTGTTTCATCGACCGAATAGCCTCAATCGAACTGAGACTATCCGAGAAGATAAAGTAATGGTCTGCGGGAATGTTGGAAATCATCCCCAAAGCGAAGTTGATTGCTGCCAGCTCAGCAACAAATACGGAACAAGATACCTGAAGCTTGCGGAAGGTGCTAGAGTTTTCATTTAAGACACCTAAGCAAGTGGATCCATTGAGACGAGACCCATCTGTAAAATATCTTTTCATGCAATTGACGTGTTGGTACTTTTCAGTAAAAATACGCGGGATAATAATAGGTCGAAATTGATCGGGAATCCCATGAGTTGCTTGTTTCATGGCCGGATCATATTCAATTGAGGAACTGCGATTGGTGAAGTGAGCACGGTCAGGAGTGTAACAAGGAAGACACAAATCCGAGTATACGTAGTGGTGGTAGATTCTCATAAATCGAGATTGTGTGTTCAGCCCAAGAATTTCTTCAAATTTGCAATTATAAGTGTATTCGTCACCCCGCATTTGATTAGTATTCTGAGAGAGAGAGCAACCCCTTGGTTGCACATTGTTCTGCTTGAACCTGAAAAGATATAAAACAGCACTGCTGTCGTGCTTCTGCATGATGGCCTAGTGTGCAAGCTGCATCGATACAACTTTCCGATCTACCTCGTGAAGATCATCAAAAACTACTTGTCGGGCAGATCATTTCCGGTCTACTTGAACAATGTCCCCTCTGATACGTTCGACGTTGATGCAGGGGTACCTCAGGGTAGCCTGCTTGGGCCTATCCTATTTAACATCCTGTATCCTAGTATCCTGTCAATGTTCGCAGATGACACCTCCATCATCTATAAGGGTCGAGTGATCCGTGCTCTGGCGAGTAAAATACAATCATGCCTGAATGTTCTGTCCAACTATTTCAAGAGCTGGAAGATTTGTATCAATGCATCTCAAACACAAACCATTCTGTTTCCACACTCGAATTCACCTCGGCTTCTTACGCCTGCTAACGTCAAGGTTCATCTTGATAGCACTCCCATTGAATGGTCGAGTGAAGTAGTCTACCTTGGTCTCACTCTCGATAGCAAATTGCTATTCCGATCCCATGAGGACAAGACATCCACCAAGTGTAACATCTTGATCAGTTCGCTCTACTAGGAAGTCCACCCTGTCCCTGAAAAACAAGCTTGCTGTCCACAAGCAGATCATTCTGCCGGCTATTGAGCATGGTATGCCAATCTGGGAGAGTTTTGCTAAGTGCCCCCAACTAAAGCTTCAGAGGATCCAAAACAAGATCCACAGAATGATCCTTAACAGTCCACCGCGAACTCGTAATTCTGAGATTTATCACCTGGTCGGTCTTCAAACACTCGAGGAGCGAAAGACGTCCACGCTGGAAAGGTTCAGGGTCACCTGTCTGCGATCAAACCACCAGATCATTCGTGATTTTGGCAACCTAGTTTATGTAGTTATCAAATTTTTAAATTCAAACGAAAACAATCTCATAAACGGGTATCCTGTAAATTAACGCTAAACGCAATCATCACATTAGAATAACCAATTAACTAGAACAAAGATGAAGAGCCAAAGGCTAACCAATTGAAATGTTAAACCTACTGTTGTAACATAAAAAACCAACAAATAACCGTTAATTTTCTAACTACTACTTGAACCATCATTGAACCATACCTGAAGCATTGAAATAGGGGAAATGGCTCTAATGTTGACCTATGGATCTAAGGTTGGGCCCATCGCTAAAAATCGGTTATTTATCAATTTTATCTTGGGACGGTACTAGTAGATATTTTTGGCCGCTATTGAAAATTTAGTCGACTGCTGAATTCATGTATGGGCTCAACTTAGGGGCATTTAGGCCAACATTACATCCATTTGACATGTATCAATTTTACGTAGTTCTACGTCATACTGTGGTCTTGTCTAGGACACAACTAATATGTTTTGTTATTTTAGCTACATCCTGGATCTAAAGCGTAACAACCGGGGCTACAACAGTTGCTACAAAAATCGTCAGAACAAAACAGCACAAGGTAAAATGATCTTGTTATTTCCTTCTGATCGGGCAGCCGCCAGCCGACTTTATTCCAATGAAGCTACGCTCCATCATTACGTCCGTCTTCGCGTGCGTACTTGCTTCCAACAACCAGCAACATATCGCGAGAGGCAACGGGACTTGGGCAATTTGTTCGGATGCCGCATATTTCGCTTTTTGCTATTTAATTTTCGCTTTCTGGTGAAGCTTTTCCGACTCGTTGATTGTTTTACGGCCGGCCCCTTGCCCACCAACCCCACGTTTTTCCATTCGTCCCTGCAATGCATTGCTGCCGGTTAATCAGTCTGCAAGGGGAGACTGGAGGAGAAGATCTTTATTATGGCCATTTCCGACCAGTGATGATCGTATTTATTGTATCAGATGGGACGATTAGGACGATTATTGATTGAAAATTCACATAAAATGCTGATTAGAATAGGATGTCACACGAATTTAAAACAAGCAATATTCGCCCGCAAGCATCCCAGAACCCTTTTGCTGCTGCAAACAACCTCCACAGCTCAATGGATCCTCAATGTATCGTAATGCAATTAGGGCCGTCCATCCAAAAATCCCCCGACCGTCCAAAAGGCCTACCGTTGTTGTTTTGCTGATCACCATTCCAAAGAAGCCGGAAAATCCCTATGCTTGACCTGCCGGAAAAAAAAAAATAACCGTAAACATCCCTTCAACCGAACATCGAACGATACCAGCTGCAGCCAACGTCAGGTAATACCAAACCTACGATGCCAAACGATGCGATGGCGGCTGATGGGAGTTTGGTGATGCTGTTCAGAATTTTTATGACGATCGTCTCCATCGGTCGGTTGTGCTAGTTGTGGCCAGAAGAAAAACCACGTGCAGCATAGAAGAGAGAAAAAAAAAACCCCCTGCAAAAACTGCGCTGAGGACGGAGAACTTGAATAATGTTGCAGTTTACTCTCAATAACAACCACCACTAATGGTTTGTTCGCTTCTCAAAAGAGTAATAAAACGAGCGAGTGTACAACAAGCCATCATCATAAATAGCATAGCATCGAGTCGTTGCCAGCAGCTTCCCGGCGGACAAAGTTCTCGTTCTCGGGCTCTTGCTCACATACCGCCAGGGCAAGAACCAGGGAGCGACGATGGAGGGACGTGTGCTTTCACTAGACATGGATCGGATGTGCAAGGGTATAGCATCAACACCGGGACGACGAAGGCGACGTCAACATCATTATCAAATGTACCTAGGGCAAGCACGACCATGCAGAAAGCAGGACCCCGGTGAATGGCCATCGAACTCGCTGCAAGCTGGCCAACTCTGTCATTAGGTTTGTGTATTTGTACTAGCTGTATGTAGGTAGTTAGTTCTGCTATCAGAGCACAGAGTGTGCGAGTTTATGATTTCGCAGGGTTTCGGTTAATTATTTCTGCATTAAGCTGGACGTGTTTTTACGCAGTGGATGATATGATGAAGGGCGATAAGGAGAAGGTTCCTGCTACGCGGAATTGATTGCCATGCCTGGATCTCTGATTTTATGGAGTGATTTAAATTTGTAGCTCGTAAAAGATGATGAGTAGTTGAATCCCCATAGCAAAATGTAAACTTCATATGTGTAAAAAAAATAAAACTGAATTGATGTGAAGCCCAATTTATACGAAATTTGCATTTTAAAATGTTCGCATATTGAAGAATGCAGACTTGTTGGATGGCAATTGGATACCTCAGATTACGTATCATATTGGATGTTTGATTTTAATTTAAGGGCATGTTCGTAATGAAGAAAAAGATCTCCGCACCCAGGACGATGTCGATTTTGCTAGGTTAGTGGAACGATGGGTCAGCGAGTTCAATTCCAGGTGGATTTTCCGGAACTTTAATTGAACTTTATGGAACTTGAAAGTTCTGTCGGAACTTTATTTGAACTTTATGGAACTTGGAAGTGTTGAATGCGGAACTTTTGGTTACTTGGGATAGTTTCTGATGCTGGATCTTGATGAGTTGAACGTACGATTGCGTCATAAAAAGAACATTTGCTGCCGGAGTCGAGTAGAGCACCACCCACATCCTCCGTGCCGTTGTCATCAACCAGTATGATGATTGCTGTCGCAAGAAGGACAGTCTTACGTTGGTTTTTGATTGCTGCGAAACAAGGTGCGTCGTCTAGGGTTGCCGATAGTGACACAGAGGGTTATTCATTGAACGACTTCGTTGATTATGGCTTTGGTCACTCGGACTTGGACTGGTGTAGACAGGTACTCGTAGATGAACAGTCTCGTGCCTGATGACTCTTTCTCAAGCATTTTCGGCACAATTGATGCTGACGAGCTTCCTTCTCTTTGTCTTCAGTGGTGAGTTTGGCGAATGTGGTGCACTGGTACAACGGATGGTGGTCGGTGCAGACGACACACTTCCGAGAATTGGATTGGAAGGCTCCGTGGCTGGTAACCGTCCGCGGAGAGGGCTACTTCACGCGTTGTTGACTGGTGTAATTTCGATTGACTTTCCGATCGTTTCGAGCACAGGTACGCTTCTCTGGATAAATGCAGTGAGGATCATGGAAGGAAATCGCAGCCTGTGTTGATGAAAACTCCTCTCAGTCTCGTCTTGTAGTAGAATCTAGCCTTGTTCTGAGCATCCTGATGAGAATCACTGTCCCATAATTCAGGTTTTCGCCGAATTGTTTCAATACTTAACGTTTTCCTCAAACCTTACGATGAGAGTCCGCAGTTCAGTTGCTGTTTCGCGTTTCAACGATTGGAATTCGAACTGACTCCACGTAGGATTTTTTCAACCGTGCTGGGGGTTTGGTAGGGGTTCTCCAGTAGCGTACATGCGACTTTCTAAATGTTTGCCGTAATTGCGATCGTTTGGATACTTTATATGGCGTCTCCAAAGAGCAAAGAGCGGAGGTAATAGAACTTCTGAATATTAGCTAGTTCATGAGAGAAATGTACCAACGAGACAAACATATCGTAAACATTCATCCAACTGTCAAGGTTTCCGCTGAATATCGGTACTTTCACGTCGGGTAACCTAACGTGGGACTACAAAGCAGGGACATGCGCAGTTGAATGAAAACAAGTAGGCGTCAACGGCGTGGGGGTTTTATTCGCCAAGAAAAGTAAACCCCACACCTTGCAATAGCAGGACTCACATTCCATGCGCTTCTTGAGCTGATTGTCGACGTCGCTTTCGTCTAGCGACTCTAAATCCGCTTGAGCCGAATTGAAATCGTTCCACAACGACACAAGATGCTCCAGTCGGACAGGAACAAGACAGGCATCGGTCTCCTACTGGTCAAAACTTCATAGAAGAGCGAGGAATTTTGAAATTCAGTTGTGCTTCACCTGGGAACAAATCTTAGATGTAGAAATGGATACAACTTTCCAGGATTTCGCAGAACTGCTCACAAATTCAGGATATAGGGGAAATGGATGTAATGTCGGCCTAAATGCCCCTAATATGGGCCCATACATAAATTCAGCAATCGACTAAATTTTCAATAGCGGCCAAAAATATCCATTAGTACCGTCCCAATGACACGTTCATCTAGATAAAATTGATAAACAGCAGATTTTTAGCGATGGGCCCAATCCATAGGCTAAAATTAGAGCCATTTCCCCTACCATAAAGATTAAGGGAACTTTGGATAAGTTCAATGGATTAGGAAGAAGTTCAGGGAGCTTTGGTTGAGTTCATGGAACTGTGTTTAAGTTCAAGAAACTTTGTGCAAGTACAGGAACTTTCATGGAAGTTTAGAAATCTTCTTAGGATTTTAGAAAACATTGTTGGTATTCACGGGTTTCAATAAGATATCACTTAAGCCCACTGAATGTTTTAAGAACTTTTGAAAAATTAAATGGGTGATGATCTGAAGATCTTGCTAAAATTTCAAATGATGTTCATCAGATATTCCTTCAATATCAGGAAGTATATGGAAGAGCTTCAGCTAATCTAAGATTTAAATAATTTGGCTGGATATGTTTTTGAAGACTTCAGGTTGATCAAGTATTATTGTGAAGATTTTCAACTGTTCAAACATTTAAAAGACGTCTCCAGATATTCTAGCTAAATTGATGGTTGATCAGGTATTATAAAGGGAATTTTTTTGAAAAAACGCGGATCATAAATTTTAGTATAGTCCGCGGGTTAATTTTCACGACTTCAGGTTTTGATCAGGAGGATCTCCAGCTGATCGAGAATTTTAATTTATTTCTTTGAATATTCATGATTATTTGTGAAAATCTTAAATTGTTTAAATATTTTCCCTCGGATAGTCTCGCAGAATGGCACGTTAATCAAGTAGTATTCAATTGATCTCCATATCACTTTTAAGTATTATTCCGTAACAAAACTGATTTCGTTTACAATATTCATAATCAACATGTTAAAGACAGAGCTTAAAATATGAAGTCAACATAATTATTTTTAATGATCAAGCTTAATAATCTCTTATTGTCATCAGCAAGGCGCTGTATGAAGGGCCAAAAACGAATGGATGTATTGATAGGAAATTCGCCTATTCATTCTCTTGGGACTGTTAAGAATCTCCTTCCAATAAGTTGATCAACCAATTGGTCAGAAAACGAGCCATCCAACAGGAATATGCCTCAATGAATGGGGAGAAGAGCCCACCCTTTATGCACGAAATGTTAGCAACAGGGAGTTGAAATCTTCACTCTCCCCATCCATATCGATTCAATTGGGTGCCCTGATGGTCACTCCTCATCCCGCATTTTTGATTTATAGAAATATGTAACATAATAATCAGATAATTAGAAGCATAACGTCTACAAAAATAGGTGAGTCGATTGAAATATGCCGAAAATAAATGATGGCTAAGTTGATTCTTAACACAGAAGTGTAGATGCATAGGTGAAAGATATTGGAAAGGAGAGTCAAATGTGTTGGGATGCAGAATTAGAAGTCGTCGATATTAAATGCGCATGTTTAAATATCGTTGATTCATAGGTAACTATGAATTTGCATATCATCTAATTACAATTATTGTCAATAATACTTACATTTTGATAAAGATGTTGCTACCTAGTTTACCTTTTATGTGATACCAAACATCACAGAAGCCAACTTTGAAGCAGAGACCAGGTCCATTAACAATACGCTCGTTCCGAGAAGGATCTCTATGGTATCACTCATACTGTATGGTCAACTTCTTCTTCTTAAGGTTTGCTAACCACCCGGAATGAACGCTCAGTGCATCATAGTTTTAATATTGTAAGTAATATCAAATAGTGTTACATGCAAACGAAAAATAGATCCTACCAGGATTAGTTTTTTAAAGTAATTGTTTCATCTGAATACCCAAATAACCATGTATCGTGTCTCAGTGACATTGTCTCACTCTGAACCTACATTTAAAGTTATTTTTGGATTAGAAGCTGTTCATTAACTAAGTAGGCAGTTTGTTGAGATTATTATCCCCCCCCCCCCTCTCCCCTGCGTAGACAATTCATTCCTTTATTTAACGACGGTCCCTGTTCAATCTAGTACCAATCACCGACGGACATCGATTGCCATCCATTGACGGCAATCGAATGTGCAGCAAGGCAGCTTCCACACCTTCGTAGGATGGTACCCATTCAACAGACCCATTGGGGTGAGAGAGCAGTCACGCTTACCATTACACCACCGGCACCGGCATACGTAGACAATTGTACATACAAAATTTTTGAAATTTGTATGGGCCGTAGATAATTGCCACAAACCCCGCCCCCCTAAACTGTCTACGTACTTTATTAACAGCCCCTAATATGATTACTTGGGTACTCACATAAAATGTTGTGCAAGTACCACAAGTTCAACAACACCCAACTATAAACAGCTCAGTGTTTATCCCATTTGAATCAGCGAACACCAACATGATTATCTGCTAGGGAACACCAAAGAATATATAGAGATAAAGCTCAAAAATACATGTTTAACTGATAGTACTTTATAAACATCAAGCTAACCCACATTTGACACTGTCCAGTGCCAACTAGACTGATGCAAAATTTGACTTTTTCGCTCCACAGTGCTTAAATGGTTTCAAATCGTGTCCTGATAAGCCTCCGAAAGTTACAACTCATTAGGTTAGAAACAGACTTCGCACAAGCCATTTGAAGTTTACATGTAAATTACTATGGGAAATCTCAACTTTTTGTTCATTGCCTTCTAGTGTTTTTCCATATTGAGCTGCGAAATAGCTCAACAGCCATTCTTATAGAAAATTTTCTCAGCTACAACTTTGCTGAAGATCGTTTCTATGTAAAACGAGACAGGAAAAAGTTATTAATTATTTAAGAGATTGGTAAACTTATGACATGATCAAGCAGCTGCTCTGTAGGCAACACTGTATTTTGCAGTGTGACATAGTAGCCATGATTTTTGTGTCCTATTCAACACCCCAGAAACACCAATGTTGCCTGCTGAGCAGTTGATTGAGCATGATCATAAGACATCAGCGCATTGAACCATTGATAACTTTCGATCCTTGCATTTAATCAAAAAGTGGTCTTGAGTAAAGTTGTAGCTGGGAAAAATTCCTACAAGTACAGTTGAAAGTTTTTGAAGCAGACCGATATGGTGAATTATTAGATAGACATGAACAAAAATCTTGGTTTTACCATAGTAATTCCCATACAAACTTCAAATGGTTTGTGCCATGTCAGTTTCTCACCAAATGGATTCAAATTTTGAGAGGTTAGTCAGGATCCAATTTGGAATAGTTTAAGTATTGTGGAGCGAAAATTTCAAATTTTGCATCACTCTAGTGCCCACCCATACCACCAGCACAGTAATGTGGGCCTTCAGAATGGTTCATCGGTTTCGAAGTGAAGTACTTCTCAAACTGAAGCGATACATTTCTCAATGTTTCAACTCTACACACTTGGAAAACATCATGTAAATTTTAGTGCTCTGAGACTGACATATACGAGCGTCAATTTTGACATAACATTCAATCATAAAAGACGCAAAATTCAGCTCAATCAAACGTAATTTACATCATATAATGAACTTTTTAGTCTCGAAGCCAGACCAGAACAGAGCTGATACGCATACTTCTACGAAAAACGAAAACAATCTCCAGAGTTGGTTGGAAATGCTATCTAACATGAAGCTTTAGTGTGATAATTTATTAGCTAGGGAATGATCTTAGAAGAGGGTAGGTGGATAGTTCCGTTAGAGTACGGCAGAATGAAAATTGAATAGAAGTTGAAAAAAAGCGAAGTGCCATTAATGCAACAGTACAAAGTCAAACGCACACCTTTTGCCCAACCCGTACGATGTACGCGGAGACTTGAAGTATGTCTTCAAATCTACAGGCAAAAAGTGTGCGCCCGCCTTAGCTCATTACTGTCTGCGACTGTGGAATAGTTCTAGCGACGTTTCATCACTACCTACCTTACAATCTGTAAGATGGGCCCACTAGGGTGGTTTGACTTTGCAACCCCCTGCTCATTCGATGTTTATTAAGGTCTCTCACATCTATGCTATATTGAACAAATTTGGTTATGATCTGGATTAGCGGGAGAATTATAAATTTTGTATTGGAAAATGCATGGAAAAGGGAACGAAACTAATCACTTTATATTACAAAATTCAAAATAAGCTCAAGTTTGACTAAACTTTCAAATCGAATTAAAAATCTTAAGCAGAACAATTTTGTCGAAGTTCACAACAGATTTCCAAAAGTGACTAAAAGTCAAATAAAAATTTGTTTCAGCCTAAGTGCGATTGGATAATTCATGAAAATATCCTGTTGAATGTGGGCGTCTTAGTGGAATACCTGTATAATGAGAGAGAAGGATTAGTAATTTCCATTTAATTCCACTACCTTATTTGCTTATCCTTGACAGATACGCGTATTTCGTCAACAATGTGCAGACTTCTTCAGTGTCTTGTACCAATACTCGACTATTAGTACAATACACTGAAGAAGTCTGCACATTGTAGACGAAATACGCGTATCTGTCAAGGATAAGCAAATAAGGTAGTGGAATTAAATGGAAATTACTAATCTTTCTCTCTCTCATTACAGAGAAGAAACTAATTCATTGATCTGCTGTATAGAGAGGCATATTCGAAGGGTCGTTCTCTAGGAAATCCATACAAATACATGATCATGAGCATGAGCATTGACGACCATAATTTCAGTAGTTGCTTCTCCGTGATTGACCAGATTTAGCGAAATATGCACAAAGAACCATATGAATGGGGCTTGGAACTAGCAATCCATTATCAGTGTACAAAATCCGGATAATCCTTATTTTTGAGGTCAATAATGGCACTGGCCACGTCCTTACGGTCATCAACAACCGTTGTTACTAGAAACCTAGTATACCTCTGCATCTTCACGGTTTTCACGGGAAGGACGTTTTTGTTAGTGGGAAGGGTAAGTTAGATCTGGATTAACATTGGCAAGTGATGCGAGCTTTTAAAGTCTGTTAAGCAAATGACGCGACCCTATCGACTCAGTAATGTAAGGGAGCTTGGGTTCTAACCCAAGATCTTCTACTCAGTAAGCAAAAACGGTCACTCTCAGGCCATGGTGCCCCTTACATCACAACATACTACGACCGACGATCGTTCATTATCGGTTACAAGAAGCTATTACAATGAAATGAAAGCATCCAAAGTAGTTAACAATGTCTTCCGAACCGGAGCAGGTCTAAATATACTTCTTACTTTTCTGAATCGTTCCTCCCATTTCGGTTATTAACAATTTTCTGTAATAGTGGCCTGGATGATAGATTAAATCAGTAATGTATGGGTTTTAACCCATGATCTTCTACTCATTAAGCAAAAACCGTTGATCTATAGCCACCGTGCCCCTTGCATTACCGCAATATACGACCGACTTAACAAAAAGCTATACAAATGAAGTGACGTCTCTGAATGTCTTCCAAACTAGATCACGCATACACCCTTTCCAAAACTCATGGTTTAAACAATTCAACTAAGCGCTTTATGCTCTCGTCACGCAAAGATGGCGGTTTATTTTGTTGTGGGAGAGCTTGGGATTAAACCTATGATAATCGGCTCATTCAACAAAAACGATCCCTCTACACACTAATATTATTTTACTGAAATCTGTGAAATTTTACCGAAATCTCAACAGCTGAACCTGTTGTATAGGAAAGAATACACTTGAGTTGAGTTGAGCTCAAAACCAAGTATATCTTGCGCTGAGTTTTGCTCATAGCCAAGACCAAGTGAAAATAAAATAAAAGATCTTGTGCTTAGTTTGGCTCATACCCAAGATAGTAAAGAAAAATATTACTTGCGCAGAGTTTAGCTCATAGCCAAGGTTATGTAAAAAAGGAATATTTGCGCTGAGTTTAGCTCATAGCCAAGGTTATGTAAAAAAGGAATATTTGCGCTGAGTTTAGCTCATAGCCAAGAGAGTAAACCGACAAGAAAAAGCTTGTGCTGGGTGTAGCCCATAGCCAAGATTAAAGAAAAAGACAAAAATGACAGATTTCAGTACCATTGCATTGACAACAAAGAAAACAATGAACCTGAGATAAAAATGCGCAGGTGAAATTTGTATGACAGGAGGAAATGCATTGAAACTACTAAGTAAAAGCGAAGACAACACATTTAAGCTTGATTTGTTGTCTCCGGTAAAAGACAAGGTTGTGGACCTAGTAAAATTATCATATACTCTAAAAAGAAACTACTCATAGTAAGACTTTTAAGTACCATAAGCGGCAGGAGATGGAACGATTTTTCGGTTTTCTTCAATGTTCTTGCTCTGTTTTATCCAAGTATGTCGTTCGCGTAATTTTGTAGTTTTCTTCGCAAGGCAAGGTTTATAACGACTAAGTATGAAAAAAAAAACTTAAGGCACGATACATATATCAAACTGACAGAAACAACGAAGTACAAGAGCTGGGTTTCTGATATGAGAGGCGCAAAATAAAGAAAACGATTACAAAATAGAAAACACAAAAACAATAGGAATCGACTTCGATAGTTAGTAGCTATTTTATCAAACATAATGCCGGCGTCAATTGGAATGGATTTTCATATGATTTTCAAATGAGCGAAATTGGTCAATAATGCCAACTAAACATTTGCCTACAAGCTGTGGGTGGTTTTTTTTTGTTGAAGGGAGAAGCAAGCAATAGCTAATGGAATCAGCTAGTTGGTAATATTTATTGACAAAACCGCGAAACTTACAAAAATGAATTAGATGAATCAGAATTCAAATTGACTTAGTGCATTAACATACACAAGAAGTCACGCAAAATAAGAGGCTGTATAGAATTTTTAGCTTAAGAACATAAATTGATGCTGTCGATGCATGACAAGAATTGATTTGCGATTTCTATCCTACATTTTGTGCAATGGGAGGATGTGGTATCTAACAGATACGATGTTTGTGTTTACTTCAGTGTGTAATGAGATGTCAAAGAAGAGAGTTTGTGTTTGATGACGAGTGCACTTATTGGAGACATAAAATGGTGTAAACTTTAGGATACCACACCATGGACTCTCCAAGAGCTTCCACGACCTTTTCTGAAGCTTCCTGTTTCTCAAATTAGCAAAACAATGCCGAAATACTGCTGTTTCTGTTGAACGTAATGCAGTTCACCTAACTCCACTAAGCTGATTTGAAGCTTTCCGAACCGCTCAGAAGATGTTTGAGTTTCTTCTTTTCTGAAGCATTCTGACACATAACATATGTGGAACTTCATACTAATTAACTGACTAAAAGATGACCCCTTTTTTGTGTTGTTGTTGTATAACTGGTATAGTTGGCCAATCATTATGGTGGTTTACTTGAGTGGTTTTTATTCTCGAGAAATTCGTGGCAAAAGTAATTTTTAAACGTTTGCGACATTGGCTCTTATGAAAGAAAAGCAGATATATGGTTGCATGCTCAGTAGACTGATGCAAAATTTGAAATTTTCGCTCCATAGGGCTTAAACGGATCCAAATTGGATCCTGCTTAGCTTTCCAAAATTTGAATTTTTTTAGTAAGAAACTGACTTGGCACAAACCATTTCAAGTTTATATGGGAATTAATATGGTAAAAGTTATGTTTCATTCATATCTATCTAACAATTCACCACATCACTATGCTTTAAAAATGATAGCAGTGATTGTAGCAAATTTTCTCAGCTACAACTTTGTTCAAAATCATTTTTCAATCAAATGTAAGGAACAACAGTTATTAATGATTCAAGCCACTGATGATTATGCTCATTCAACTGTTCAGCAGGCAACATTGGTGTTTCTGGTGCGAAAAATAGAGCACAAATATCATGGCTACTGTTTCACACTGCAGAATACAGTATTGCCAACAGAACAGCTTCTTGATCATGCCATAAGATTATCAATCTCTTGAACAATTAATAACAATTTAATTTGACATTTGGCTGAAAAACAATGCTGCGCAAAGTTGTAGCTTAGAAAATTTCACGCAAGAATTGTTATAGAAATTTTCGAAAAAGCAATATGGAAAAAAAGGTAGAAGACAATGAACAAAAATTTTGGTTTTCCCATAGTAATTTCCATACAAACTTCGAATAGTTTGTGCCAAGTCAGTTTCTTACCAAATGAGTTTAAATTTTGGGAGGCTAATCAGGATCTGATTGGAAACCGTTTGAGCACTGTGGAGCGAAAATTTTAAATTTTGCATCAGTCTAATGTTCAGTAAGCATTGACGTTGATGACGACTCTGCAACTCTTTATTCCTATGGTAAAATCCCATGAAGTCTAGCGGACTTTGTCTTATCTCTTCACTCCATCATGGTACCAGCATAGAGGTAACTCTAAGACCAGAAGGTCCCGAAGATACGTGCTCAACTTTTTGGTTCAGCTCTGGTACTATCTTCGGTCCCAAGCTAATCAATGCACCCCTCGAAACATAGGAAAATCCATGAACCCCTCATTTTATCTGTCAAACTTTCATAGCAAATCAAAACAAACATAGTGTAGTACTAGAATTTCGACTGGAATGGGATACGTTAATCGTTTGCTTGGGACCAATAGGCTAGTCAAGTAGTGAGCCAATTTGAAATCGTTAGTTTCGAATTGATTGTTGGTACCAGCGAGCCGCCATAGATTGACAGTATCTTATGGGATTTTCATAGGAGTGGAAAGGTAAGGAAATGGCCACCATGTTTCAAGCACAGACTAACGTTTGCTGATGGGATTTTACCATAAGAATAAAGAGTTACAGAGTGGTGGAAAAGGTAAATTATACATTGTCATGGTAATGCGGCCATTCTTTTTTCGATTAGCTCTACGGAGGGCTTATCAAAGGATTATTAACTAGCATTTTCAAGTCGGCCAAAGCCAATCAAGAAACCCAAGTAACAATTTCCAGTTGAAGAAACGCTTTCGTTTTGATTTTGTTCAGCTGCATGTTGAATAATAATTGCACAATGTGTTCACTACAACTTTTATAAAACCCTTGTTTACACTGGTTTGGAGAATCTATACAACTGCAACACAAAGGTGTTGTCTAACGTATTCAGTAAAACGTTTATCCAAAATCAATTTCTTGTTGAAGAAACGCTTCCATTGTGATTTTATTCAACTGCATTCTGAATAATAACTGTACAATTTGTTTATTACAACTTCTGTAAAACTCTTGTTTACACTGGTTTGGAGAACCTGTTCAACTACAGCATTATATGTATACGTGGTATAGGAGTAGAAGCAACTTTTATACAACGTTTATAGATACATATTTAAACTCAAGCTTTATTGTTTTGGTGAAAGCTCTAATACAACGTTTGTAGACACCTCCTAACAGCTGCTTTGAAATTTAGTAGAGAGTAAACCTGAGGGGCGTTTGTTGCACTCTTTTATGACTCCTAAATAATCATTGTACAGCAAGCGGTGAAAAGCGTTTATAGCACTTTTTAATGACTCCTTAATAACCGTTGTCTAAGTACTCACAATATTCACAGATTAAAATTAATTTAACAATTGTCGAGGTACGCCAAAATAATTGCTTGTACAGTTTTTATTAATTTAATTTATTTGTGCACATTGAAAAAATATGTAATTATGCCATAATTCACATTCTGTGATCATGGAGGAAGTAGTAACAAGCATCTGTTTAATCTTTGATTGATAATCTTTCAATTAATCTCTCTAATCATTAATTGAGAGAATTTATCTAGAAATGTTATCGTTGATTATATGATATATGTCTTAAATTAATGTTTGCATTTATTAATAACACCTATATATAATTTACCTCTACTCCACCGAGGGTTTCTCGAAGCAAGATTCGAACTCATGATTCCGGATTGCCAGCCGCTTCTGTTTCCATCTGATCTATTCTTGAATACATATTTTGATCATATGAGAGAAGTATATCAAGCTCATCTTGAGTGACTTCTCTTGCAGTCGAATAATCATTGCCTTATGGTTATATAAACATGCCTATCACTTGTGCTATTTTTAGCAACAAAATTGTGGTTGGTCGAACGTAAACAATCATTTAAGAGTGCTCCAAGCAGCTTTGAAGCTTCTAACCAAAAAGGCAATACAACTACATTCTTGTTCAACTCTGGAAGCTATTATTCAACGTTTGATCAACTCAGGTGTTTTATAAGAGCTCCCAATGGTTTGTTTTGATGCGTTTATTCCACATCCTATATGGCTCCTGTCAACCGAACGTAAACAATCATTTAAGAGTGCTCCAAGCAGTTTTTGAAGCTTTTAACCAAATGGCAATACAACTACATTCTTGTACAACTCTGGAAGCTATTATTCAACGTTTGATCAACTCAGGTGTTGTATAAGAGCTCCCAATGGTTTGTTTTGATGCGTTTATTTCACGTTCTATATAGCTCTTGTCAATCAGTTTAACAAAGGTGCTATAAAAGTTATCGTAGGTCTTATAAAGCATATAGTTAAACCGAACGTAAACAATCATTTAAGAGTGCTCCAACAGCTTTTAAAACTTTTAATCAAATGGTAATACAACTACATTCTTGTTCAACTCTGGAAGCTATTATTCAACGTTTGATCAACTCAGGTGTTTTATAAGAGCTCTCAATTGTTTGTTGGGAAGCTATTAACCAGTAATATTGTCTATTTGTAGATCTAATATTTCTTCGTCTATTCGACCTGGCTGAATTGCATTGCATTCATTATAAAATTACGTAAGTTGAATGTAATTTACTGCAACCAATATGAAGTAAGATAGTAAGTCAACAACTAGCACGTTTTTAGTACACATTAATTGAAGTAGAGCTTTGTGTTGGGGATTTGACCAAAAATGTTCATTTGGCCGCAGTTGAGAAACATATCGAGGGTGGAATCCTTGGATATCACATTTCAAATATCCTGTGAATGGAACGATGGACATAAGGAAGTGGCAAGAAAATTAAGAATTATAAACCAGTTTATAATTATTTTAATAGAATTGGCTACCCCCTTGATCCCCTTTCTCATTTTACAGCTGGTATAATCAATTTGACCGATCGATGGCCTACTATACCACTTAAAATAATGAAATAAGGGGTTGATTTTTGATGACCGAGTTCCACATATCCGGAGTGATTTGAGATTTGGGCGTAATTGCATTTGTAAACAAACACGTCAATCGTTGATTTCTCGAGAATAAAATCGCAATGTCGAAAACTAACAACACTATGAGGTAGAGGAATGACTCCTCTATCATCTGGTATAGTTAGTTTACGAGATTTAGCTTTTATTGACGAGAAATCAATGATTGGCGTGTTTGTTTACAAAAGCAACTACGCCCAAATCTCAAATCACTCAGGATATGTGATGTGATTTTGATCTTCTCAGTTCTCAGAAAACTCCAAACAATGCCTCAGAAAAATGCAGAGAACCCTCCAAACAGAAGCCAAGAGAAACATCAGATATTCTTGAAGACCATTTTTATCTAGCTTTGATTATCATTCTAAAGATGGCTTCGATGGCCATTTCCATGCTACTCCTCTTAACCCTTCCCTCAAAAATGTTACCCTCGAATCAACCACGAGTAATCGATCCATCCTTGCTACATGCAGTTTTAAGTTATTCTTATTAACAGCAAACTATGATATCTACTCCGTAAAGCTATCGCGATTGAGCCTTCCAAATAAATGAATAAATAAAAAAACTTCGATGACATCTTGAACATTTCAGAAGTGTGTATTTATTTTTGTCTTCGTTATTGCGATTTCCATCCAGAGGCATTGCTTTGTTTTTGTGGAGCATTTTTTAAATTTCAAGAACCTCTGAAGACTTCAGACACTTTCCAGAAGATCGATGACTTTTTCTGATGTTTTCCCAATCTTTGGGTCTAGAAAATCCATACAAATACAAAGGAATAAAAATACTTCGGATTCGCTGTAAAATTTACTAAATTTACACATGGGGATAATACCCCTTTGCTCCACCAGTTCTAGCATTCTCGGGCCTATTTACTGACCTCACCCGACCTGAATCACATATAATTTGGCTTATATTTCTGCAGGCAAACATTCCAAGCGCTTCGCAGTTAATTTCACCGTGCACAACAGAACAAATTAAACTCTTCCGATTCCCACCACTCGTTGGCCGGAGTTGTAGGAGTTCTTTCGCGCTGCATAACGGTCCCGGCGTTGTTGGCGAATGCCGGCATCATGAATACACCTTCGCGAAAGCATGTTTTATTAATTGGATCACACGTTTATTCTCTCTTCTACCTTCTGATCGACTCCAACCAAGTTCAAACCGAGAGGTCAGCAGACGCAAAGGCTTAACCCTCACATTTCACTTTGTAATTATAATTTTCGGCAAAAATTAAGCTCCAGTCGGCGTCGTTAAATTTGTTATGCCGACTATTAGGTAGTGGTAGAAAATGGCCCAAAAGGTAAACAGCACTTTCGTTATTATTTCCATGCTATTGTAGAGTCAATGGCCAATTGAAGCATTTTCCCAGAAGAAGATTCAGTGTGATTCAGGATTGATTAGCTAAATGATTATGCGTTGGATTGGTTGAACAATTAAATCAGTTTGAACATTAATAGAAGTTACTGTTATGTTTTGTTGACACAAACCGAATGCTCAAATGCTCTAATATTTTTTTTATCAATACTTGAAAATTAGTGAAACGTAAACACAATAGGTACTCTATACGGCTTATGCTTCCTTAGTTTCGCTTCAGCCTTCCGTTTTTATTTCAATCGCAGCTGATTTCCATCATCAGTAAAATCAAAGAATAGAATTGGTCATGCCTTGTCATGATAGCCCACCGTGAACGACGCTCGCAGTGAAGCTTCAAATTAAAACAAGAACTGTAAATCTAATTAATTAAACAAATTCAGCCGAGTTGAACGCGCTCCGCGGTGGAACCCCATTCGATACGCCAAAAAATGAAATTCATGTTTTCATTTTTTTCGCCTGTCTTCTGGTTTCGTTCGTATCACAATTTTCTTTTCTCAGCTTTCCGCCAATTTGCTCTTCCTCTTTCTCTCTATCGCTCTTTCTCCACACGCGTCGCTTCGTTGTGATCCGCTATATAGAGCTAGGTCTCTCCATTTCCCGCCTGCTGCCAGTTAGTGGGCATGGCGAAACAAATAACACCCGTTTGCATACACGCTAACTTGAAAGTACCCAACAATGGGTAAAAATAAGACTAATTTTGAAGAAAAGTGGCTTTACTCATTGATGATTAATTTTTTTACCCAATAATGAGAATCTGTTACCCATTATTGAGTAAGTATTACCCCATACATGGGTAACAGTTACTCATTAATGGATAAAACGTTTACTCATTATTGAGTTAAGCCACTTTTCTTCAAAGTGGATATTGTTACCCATTAATAGGGACTTTCAAGTAAGCGTGTCAGTATATGTAAGTACACACTTAGAAATAACTAATTTTACACGTACGGAATCCATCTTTGACATAAAGGATAAGACGTAAACAACCATGTCATCTCAAATTAAATGCTCCGAGACTGATCAGTTCATTTGATTGAGCTGAATTGCCCGTCGGTTATGACTTAATTTTACGTCAAAATTGACGCCCGTCTAAGTCGATCTCAGAGCACCTACATTTACATGAATGTTTCTAAGTGTATAGATATCACGCGCGAACAACGGATTTATTCACGAAGCCGCGGCGCGATCAAGTTCAAGATCACTGGCACCCGACCGGAGGCGAGGCTGATGAGGAGCCTCATCGCATCGTCGCATCTTGCGGGCTCACATGTCTACAGTGCCTCCGCTCACAGAAACTTTCCGTGGAGTATGTATCTCCCGACAGATTATGTGTAACACAAACAAAACAAAAGAAAAACAACTCAAAAGAAGGTGCCAGAAGATCACGGTGCTTTGAGATTGTGATTTTTGTTGATTTTTACGACTTGTTAGCTCACGAAAAATCTACTCCAGAAGATTGTTTTTTTTTTTTGATTATTTTAACATAAAATTAAGACATTTTTCTGCTCGCTTGGTACATCCGCCATCTGACGCTGAATGTGAATGGATTTGAGGTTGCATCTTCGAGCATGCAGTGGCATCCGCTATTCTATTGTCCCGGGAGGCCTCACGAAGAGGTACGGACCGAGAATATCGCAAACATACACCGTTCGTTTCTTCGCTTCGGTTTGGATGGCTGTTGATCGCGTTGCGGTCCGAGAGAATAGGTACCGTATGTTGCCTGCCTATGAGCTTTTGGGGCCTCCTGCATGCTGGTTCCAGTTCAGTTACATACGGAGTGCTCTTCCTTGTATGGGACCGAACAGAACACCATAGAAAGCATGATACAGGCAGCACGGAGCGTGATCCATCTCTGGAGTGATGGAGAAACGTTCTCCCTTTCTACCGATGGATCGAAAGAATGTGTTTTCGATCACGTAAAGAACCGGTAGACTTTGATGTTGACCATTGGTTTCATGAAAAGGTAAAAAGATGAGATCTCATTATAGAGAGGAAGTTGCTCGAGTTGACCATGTGGAATTGATTTGATATGGTTGGACAGATTTTTGATTCTGAATTATTCAAAAGAGTTAATCTGGCCCAAAGTATGGCTCACGGTCTAAATCCAGCCCGTGGCCTAGTTTTGTCCCGCGATGAGTTCGGACAAAATATACTCAATGCAGTTTTAACGCAATTTCGATATTATCGATTTAGTTCTCAAATGTTTTTAATACCATTTGAATTTTCTTTGTTTTTTAAACAAGTTTTTGGTTGCAAATTTGGATCACACTCAAAAACATAATTGAGTGCACCCGTATTCGGTTTACGCATCAATCTCGCATCCATTTCCAGAAAAAAAGGCTAGGCAAGGATGTGTCCAGAACTAAGTTGTTGACAAAAATAAAAAATCCTTTCAGTCATATTCATTGTCGTTAAAGCACGTGTAAAACGAATTATTTCTAAGTAGATGGTCTTCGTAATCTAAACAATATTGCAGAAGACCGCATCCATATCCACAGACATATCTAACACGAGAACTTTATTCTTTAAAAGATGAATAAACGAAGATTTCTTCAAACACTAACACCACTTAGTGAGTGAATTTTGAACCAAATTGGTAACCATTTTCAAGAGATAGATTCAGAAAACAATATTGGTGAAGACATGTATAACTTTTGAGCTCAAGTTTCTCGACAATAATGTAACTGATCTATACATAGATCACACTTGGAGTTAATCAGTTAAGTAGGCAGTACACGCTATGTCTGAAGGCACTTATTATGCAAGTTGCATGTACCTCCGATTTTTTTTTTCACAGGAAGTTAATATTGATGACAACAATCAAATCTGTGAAAGACTTAAACTATTTCATCTTGGGTTTTTTGAGAAAAAGTGTTTTGAAGTTGATATCAGGCATGGAAAATCATTTACATTAATTTCGCGCAAATTTTGTTAAATAATGTAAGCAGTTTTTGTATGTCTTAATATTGGCTACAATTTTTGTGAACATCTCAAGTCTGTATCTCTTATGGATGACAAACTAGAGAGATCAGTGTTTTTCGAAGAATTTAAATTATTCACTGAAAAACATTATTGGGTTCTGCTCGCTCTAGTTCATCATGCACTAGATATACAGACTTGGGATATTCACAAAAGTTTTAGCCAATATCATGACGTATAAAAACATGACACATATTTTTTTACGAAATTCTGTTGATAGTCAAAGTTAAAAGCAAATAAATGTAAATAATTGCACAAAATTAATGTAAATGATTTCCCATACCTTCTGCCTTCGAATATTAACGATACAAAACAATTCTCTGACTAAACAAATCAATTTAAATTGTTTCACAAGTGTTTAACAAGATCTATTAAACTTGTCTCCTAAATCAACAATTATTCGCACTTTTCATCCCTCATAAGTGTAAAAGAGATAACAATGGGCATTACACTCAAAGACAGCAATGTAATCTAAGTAAGCATTGATCTTTTGTCACGTGTAAATATTGTGGTCTATCGTCTGTGATATTTTCGTATCGTTAAGCAAATCCGCAAAAATGAAGAAATCTCACGAGAAAAATAGACAGAAAATGTGCCTTTTGTGCTTCGGAAAAGCGATTCCATCCAAAAAAAATCCACGCCACTTTATTAGGGACGATCGTTGGAAGATTTTTACATGAAGTTCAATGTAGAAGACGAAAGGTATCCGAAAGTTTTGTGGCACGCATGCTACATTGTCGTTTACCGGTGTAAGAAAGGTGAGCCGTTCAAGAAAATCGAGGTTCACGTGTATCGAAAAGTAAAGATACGTACAAGAAGTTCAAACCATATTGAGTGTGACCTCTGTCGAGTTGCGCAATTAAAATGTGTAGATATGTACACGAAAAAGGTATCGCTGAAAAAGAAAAAAACTAATATTAAAATCTGCAAAGCATGTTTGACGCAAGTTTCCCCGGGGAAACGTCATACATGTAGTGAAACCCGTTACCATACATGATAACCAACGCATTTCAATTTAAAACAACCGGGAAAAAAATCACAGTTCTCTCACGAAGATTTACTCAATATTAAAACGGATTTAAAACTGAGTATTAATAAGGTCAGTATATAACAGTATGTTATCTGGTTCGTCTAAATAAATAATATGATATTACAGACGCTTAAATTGGCTAAGCACATGAGACAGAACAATCGTCAAATCATCCAGCCTGGTCTCAAATCAGCTATAAACAACATGTTGTCCGAGCTTGAGGATTTTTTTTCCGTGATGAAGTGCGACATGACTTCATGCAAAAGAAAATCCTTCGCAATCGAGAATAGATCTGTTGTGATGTGTACAAGCGTTGAGGGGTTGATTGAGTACGTCAAAGCTCGACGTAATGCGGAAGAGATCACTTGCAAGATCGGGATCGATGGCGGTCAAGGATCACTTAAAATCATCATGACCATTGAAGAAGGGATGAGCACTACCGGACTAAAAGACTCAGGTGTTCGCAGGTGTTTCATTATTGCCTTGGCTCCAGGAATTCAAGAGTAATGTCAAATAGTGCAACGTTTCCTTGCGCATTTTGCACGGCACGCAAGAGTGATTTAGGGACATGCAATGGCCTTGCACGGACACTTGGTTCCATCAGGACTTTTGCGAACAGTTGGAAAGAATCTGAAGGAATCAACAAAGATGATAAAAACTTTTTCAACTGTGTAAATCAACCTGTCTTGAACGGTGATGAGGATACAAAGATTCTGGATATTTGTCCACCACCTGCTCTACACCTCTTTTTGGGCCTCATGAACACAGTTTACAACAACGTGGCCGAAAATGAGCCCAATTACGCTTCAAACTGGGCGGCTGCCACAAATGCAACTCGGCATGCACAATTTGGATTCGCTGGGCGTCATTGTAGATCTTTGCTGGATAAACGCACAGTTTTGATAGGAGGCAATTTAGATCGCCAGGTAAAGGTTTTGGACAACATGCATGCAATAATAAGCCATTGTTTTGGCTATGAGCTCAACGATGATTTCAAAAAGTCCATAGATCTTTTTTGTGAAAGTTGGTTTACCGCAAACCTTCCAGTAACCCATAAATTCCGTATTGTCAAATATCACATTAGCGATTTTTGTAAGAATACAGGAAAAGGATTAGCCAGGTTCACGGAACAAACAACAGAAGCAGTGCATCATGATTTCATCCAAACATGGAGTAACTTTAAAGTGGCGGAGATTCATGTTAAATACGAAGAGAACCTGTTGAAAGTTGTGGTTTCGTATAACAGCGCTAATTTCAACCAATCTTCATTTTATTTGTTGCATGACATTTGCTTAACATTTTCATTATATATAGATATAGGTATTAATAAGAAATGATGGAAATTATTAAACATTATACAATTTGAGAAAAGATAACTGTTTTAATATTTTACTTATAAATGCAAAATAAAACTATGGGAAAGTCATGAAACCTTATGGTACCGCCAATACTTATACTTTTGACTACTTTAATCCTTTGACTATATGTTTTTAGTATTACTTCTACGTGAAAATTTCAAATAACAGACTGTAGTGGTAATTTTTATACGATAGATGGAGTAGAGTCTGTTATTTGAAATTAGCATCTTCAACTATGTAAATCGTTGACTTCACGCATATGTAATACGAAACATATAGTCAAAGTACATAACTCTGGATGGGAGCATACCATCAATTACTGTCATTGGTCGAAAGGTACAGTACCTGCATCTACCCTACCCGTGTCCCCTCGACATCGTCAAGTCGACGATGACAGGAGCATATACCGTGGCAGAGGTAACAATAGCTACAATTTCCAAACCTACGACTGGATGCCTTCCTTCAAATAACAACTGAAGTGCGGTAAAAAATCGGTAGAACTGTTTCAAACACACAGTTGGTACTTGAGCGGGTCGGTTTTCATCTCTTTTTGCCAGTGGTGGCGGGGGGGGGGGGGCACCCCTCACCATCCCTCTCCAAAGGGGGAGTTTGGTAAAGAGAGAAAAAACCGATTTGTACCTTCCTTAAAAGTTGTCCTAGCTCGCTTGTCTAATATCTATATACAATCTTCACACTGCCGTACTCTAACGGAACTATCAACTCTATGCTTTCATCTACTCCATCTATCGTATAAAAATTACCACTACAGTCTGTTATTTGAAATTAGCATCTTCAACTATACTTTAATCCACTTTTGAAACAATTCAAATCATTATATTATTGATTTGTATTGTCAGAGAATAGTTTTGTATCGATAATATTTGTTATACACCTTCATCGAAAGCAGAAGGTATGGACAATCTTTTACATTAATTCCGTGTATTAATGTACATTTATTTGCTTTTAACTTTGTCTATCAACAGAATATCGTAAAAAAGATGTGTCATGTTTGTATACGTCATGATATTGGCTAAAACTTTTGTGAATATTCCAAGTCTGTATCTCTAGTGCATGATCAACTAGAGCGAGCAGAACCCAATAATGTTTTTCAGTCAATAATTTACATTCTTCGAAAAACACTGATCTCTCTAGTTCGTCATGCATAAGAGATACAGACTTGAGATGTTCACAAAAATTGTAGCCAATATTAAGACCTACAAAAATTGCTTACATTATTTACCAAAATTTGCGCGAAAATAATGTAAATGATTTTCCGTGCCTGATATCAACTTCAAAACACTTTTTCTCAAAAACCCAAGATGAAATATTTTAAGTCTTTCACAGATTTGATTGTTGTCATCAATATTATCTTCCTGTGAAAAAAAAAATCGGAGGTACATGCAACTTGCATAATAAGTGCCTTCAGACATAGCGTGCAGTATTTGTCTTGTGTATTAGACCGGAGCGAATCACAAGTTTTTCTTTTGACACTCGATGCTCGCACCAGTCGGGGGGATAAAAATAAACCAAAAAAAAAGCATTTAAAATTCGTTCTACATTACATCTAAACCGTATATTTCAAACGCTTACATTTTATTATTTTTATTATTAAAATATGACATTGCAGAACAGGAAACCTAAATTTATATGAAAATACCTACTTTGTGAATTTAAATCCAGATTTCTCAACAATTGTCCGTGCTTCAAAAAATCTATGGATTCAGGAAGGACGTCAATCAATCCAGCGGGACAAACTTAACGAATTTCAAAGTTGATACGTGTTTTGGAACGTACCAATAGCGTACCATAGCGTACCTTCAAAGATTTCGAACGTACCTCAAAGCTTCCCGGAAAGCCCGTGTCCCACTGGATGGACATACGATTTCAGCAATGACCGAGTCGATCGACCAGATTTCTACGGAAATGTGACGTACCAAATGCGTACTTTACGAATCTGTAATTCATTTTTAACGTACCTCTTATTTTCACTGAAATGCTTAGACTAAACTTTTTAAATAGGTTTATACATGAATTTTGAGCACGAAATTGGATTCCTCAAAAAATTTTAGCCCGATTTCATATAAAAACATTATACTTAAGTACATTCTTAGCAATTTGAGGACCAAAAACAATTTTTTTTTATTTTGCATCCCTTAAGAATATACTAATTTTGAACAAAACCGTTAATTTCATGAATAATTATGGAGAAATGCCTTGACAACTTTCTGATTGGTAATGACCAACGTACCTACCATTAATCAGGTTTTCTCTAATGTATCAACACAAATAATTGAATTTTTAAAATAATATTAATTTTTATTTTAATCACTGGTATATTCTATCAGAAAGTGAATTTCAGTTAGGTACGTTGATCATGACCGATCAGAAAGTTATCAAGACATTTCTCATGATGGAGTTTTCCTAGCAGCACCATGCGTTTTGATAATTCTTCATGAAATTAACGGTTTTGTTCGAAATTAGTACATTTTTAAGGGATACAAAAAAAACTGTTTTGGTCCTCAAATTGGCTATAATGCACTTAAGTCTAATGTTTTTAATATGAAATCGGGCTAAATTGTTTTGATAAATTCAATTCCGTGCCCAGAATTCATATGTAAACCGATTTAAAAAGTTTAGTACAAGCATTTAAGTGAAAATAAGAGGTACGTTAAAAATGAATAACAGATTCGTAAAGTACGCATTTTGTACGTCACATTTCCGTAGAAATCTGGTCGATCGACTTGGTCATTGCTGAAATCGTATGTCTATCCAGCGGGACACGGGTTTTCCGGGAAGCTTTGAGGTACGTTCAAAATCCTTGAAGGTACGCTATGGTACGCTATTGGTTCATTCCAAAGCACGTATCAACTTTGAAATTCGTTAAGTTTGTCCCACTGATCCTTTAAATTTGTCGAACCTCTTAACGGAATCCCTTTATGAAGAGCTTTGAGTGGGTTGGTTTATTTCCTTTAAATTCCGTTATAATTTCTTATCTTTTGACATGTCAAAAGATAAGCAATTATAACGGAATTTAAAGGAAATAAACCAACCCACTCAAAGCTTGTCCCACTGGATAGATTGACGTGAAGGAAGGTCTATTCAACAATATTGAACCAAATTCAAAGGAAGGAGCCAAAATCCATCTGGGCTGAAAATAAAAACCAAATTAAAAAAAAATATTTACTTTTGTCAATTTAAACCTGGCTTTGTGTGTGCTCAAACAAATAATCATTCCGTATGAAATCAGCAAGGTCCATTCTATAAAATCCTAGCCTAACTTTCAAAGGACGGTATAAAAATCCAACTTAGCAGAAAAGGAAGCCCAAATTTCTAAAAACATACTTTTCGAATTACAAACCCGGTTAAACTTTCACGTATGGATTCAGCAAGGTCCATTTAACAAAAAACAAACTTAGTTTTCAAAGGATGCGTAAATAACAAGAACGAGGAAGGGGTCTTAGGGATCGTAATCTTCTTTAAACGTTAGTTAAATCACTTCAGGAAAGCTCAGAATAACATTAAATATAATTCAATCACTCAACAGAAAAGTTTGGACTCCCTAAGGAAGGTATTGAACCACTTCAGAAAAATGGAAGTGGAAATTGGAAAATTTAAGCTAAAAAAAAGTGTCGGTTCACTTCGGAAAACTTTCTACACTTTTAGGAAAGCTAGATGACCTAAGCAAGATTGTGTTCTTGCCAAATGACAAAGTAGTTAAGAAAAATCTGGAGCTCACTTAGGAAAATGTCAAACCCGTTCTGACAAGTTTGGTATCAGTTCGGAAAAAGTTGAATCAATGCAGGAAACCTTGGATTCATTTATTTTTTCCTTTGGTTTGTTTTTTTCCGTCGATCTTGTTTTCCGTGCTGAGCACCAATGCTACCGACGTGCCAGGAAGGCAGCTCACACACCTGGACCCTACTTATCGACCCATCAATTCATGAACCGGGGACCAACGGCTTTACTTCCCATCCGAAGGAAGGCGTGATCAGAGATGTTATGCCTCAGAACATCCCGGCGGCGCCGACTGGGATTGAACCCAGGCCTGCTGGGGTGAGAGGTAATCACGCTTACCACTACACCACCGGCGCCGTTAGTGGATTCATTTAGGAAAGGGATTCAATCGGCTAATGTTGCCTCACTTTAGAAAATGCGAAACCAATTCTTTAAAGCTTGGATTCGAGATATGTAGAATCACTTCAGGAAAACATTGACAACTTTAAAAAGGATTGAATAACACAACAGAAAAGTTTAGACTTGATATGTTGTGAGGAAGGAAGGAATCACTTTACACAGTTGAATCAATTAAACTAGAATACTTTATTAATTAATTATAGAATTACAATTTGTGCGTCCGCTATGCAGGATGGTCGGATGGAAAAGAGACCGAACGGAAGTTTTCTATTGCTAGCTAACCTGACTGCTATAAATGTACTATAATATAAGATACTATTGATTCATCAACTATGGACCTCCCTAGATACACAACAAGACTCAGTTAGAAAAATGTTGATGACTTATTCGAAAGTTTGAACTCACTTCAAAAAAGTTCAGACTCAGTTTTAAACCTGCTTTGAAAAGTGTCACCTCAATTAGGAATTTTCTGAATCGTTTCTGATTTGGTCTCACTTCTAGAAAATTTAAACTACTTTTGAAAAGATTGAATTAAGCTCGGAAATTGTTGAATCACTGTAGAAAAGAATGGCATCATTAAGTAGCATTGCAGCAGGTTTGTAAGTTAAGAAATTTAGATCGAATGCAAAAATCGGACGACTACTGTGGGCTGGGCACATTGTAACAATGTCCGATAACGACCCAATGAAAATGGTTCTTGGTAGTGATCCGACTGGAACAAGACAAAAATGCGCGCAACGAACAAGAGGGATCGATCAGATTGAAGACGGCTTACCAAGTGAGTTGCCCAACAAGATTAGGAATGATGATCGATCAAATCCGTTTTCAACAACTGAAACCGACTGATCCGATTCCAAGGACCTGGCATGCCGTACTAGTCTAGTACCAATTTATGTAAAAATTCTGTTAAAGAACAAGGTGATATTTTAGAACATAATAAAATCTAGCAAAGCGAGTATCCATACCCAAATGAATTTGCGATACTCGAAAAACAAATATACACTGAAACTTTGTCAGGAGGGGGAGGGGGGTGACAAAAGAAAAACTTGAGATTTGTTGCGGCCTTATTAAATTCCAAATTAAATTTTTAATCCAGCATTCCGTGAAAATCCTTTGTTTTGCATGCATGCCTCTATAATTTCCCATTAAACATTCCATAGCACCAACTCACACAACCATTCAATGGAATTTGTTCACTCCAAGTACACTAAAACTGAATGTCTCTGTGCTATGCAAATTCCAAACCTTCTCAAAACCCTCCACCAGCGATCGGTGGGATGGAAGAAAAACAAAACTGGGAAAATTGATCTTCACAAACACAATCACCCTCACTCGACATTCCCGAAGATTCGTCATTCCCCAACAACAGACTGCTACTGCTGTTGTTGCTGCTGCTGCTATAGCCCTTCGACCGCGATCAACAAAAGAGTAGCAGACAACGATCAGTGCGCTTTCACCACCACCAACGAACGCGAGCGGGCGCAAAAAAGCCCTGATTCATGATCACCATCGATCGTTCGGGCGAAAAAGAAGGAACCCACCGAAGCATATTCCCGGTTCTCTCGATCTCTTTCTCTCTTTGTGGTTATGTTGCTTCCTCTCTCCGGCGACGCCAGTGGAGCCACTTTGTGCGCATAACTGCGCTGGGGAGCGGATCAGCAGCATGGCTCTCGCGGTTAATCAAAGCACACTGCTGATGGGAAGAGAAAAAGCAAAGAAAGATCAACATAAGTTGTGAAGAGGAGAAGGCAGTGGAGGAAGAGATCTTGAACTTGAACGAACGAACGAACGAACGGAGCCCGCGATCATCGCTGCAACGGTTGAGCTTTTCAAACAGTTCTTTGGTTCGTCTTCGCTTGGTAAGGCCAAACATTCGCGCGGTCGCGATAGCGTTTCGTTGGTGAAGAATTTACGATCCCCGGACTGGTGATTGATCTACATACATATTTGAATGGATTAAATGTCAGCAAGTGCGGAACCAATGTCATCAAAGTGTTAATTCGGTGCGATAAGTTGACGAGGAAATGTGAAATCGTTCTAAAGTGTTCCACTCAACCTTTCTGAATGCGTTAAATGAAAAAAGTGCGCTCGTTAGACATAACTGCAACTGAAGTGGTACATTACTTTCCGACGACCCTTATGACAACCATCATCCCATCGTCATCCGTCGAGTTGGAGTGCCATTCCGGGAAGGCAATAGTGACTGCCAAACGTGAGCCTACTGAACGTAGAGGAGTGAGAGTGCTTACCACGTCTTGTTGGCAGTAAATTTCTGATTTTGCTTGAATATTGAAAAGCAGTGAGTTTGTCATGGCAGTCAGTAGCCCTTGTGGATGAAAGGTGAAAAAGATAAAGTGGAAAAGAAATCAAAGGAAGTCCCAGCAGAAAAAGAGTAATTCAAAGTGAGAAACAGAAGAAAGGTGATTTGAATATTGCAGTCTTTTGGAAGCGAGGAAGACGCAGAGAGATAGAGAGGAAGAGAGAGAGAGAGACAGCACCCGATGGATGCTACGCTAAAGTGACACACATCAAAAAAAGATCAAGCAAGCCAACGGAGAAAAGGTGAATATGAAGTGAAAAATGAAACCATTTCTGCTGCTCTTCCGTGAGTGAGTGGTGTGGAAATTGTGGGAGGGAAATCGGGTGGGTAAATTTGGATGTTGGACACACGCAATCTGGTGTGTTTGTGTGTGCGCGGGTGGTGATGGGATGTAAATAGAGATCAGCGATTTGAGGAACGGAGTCGACAGGGCCGTGGAGGAACGATATGAGTTTTCGACGGATTTTTGTTTGCTATTTTGGCCACTGATTGCAACTGAATCTGTCGGTCTGCGGGGGAAGGTTCGGTGATGGAAAGTGGTGCTTGAAGTACACACACCGGATAAAAGAGTTTTTCGGCAAAAGAGAAGTTTGAAAAGTTGATTTGAATATCAAAAGCTAAAACTGTACTGACAAGCGCTCGGGACCACTCCGGCGATGGAATGGAAGATGAAGTTTTGTTTTAGAGGTATGCTGCCATTTCCACTGCTTGTGCCTTGTTTGGATGGAGTTTTGAAAGCTGAGCTTCTAAAAAGATTGATATTTTTGCAAATTGCATACTGAACGAGCTGACATGGGCGTCAGGAATACTAGGATGAGAGACTGCACAAACAATAATTGATGAATATCATTAGCATCAATAACCAACAAATCTGGTTACAAAACAAACTGGTCACCAAAATTTAATAGTTGACTTCGAGATTATTGCCTTTGCTGAGTCACAATACCTAGGTAACATTTTCCTACTGTTTCAACTACAGAAATTTTTATCCAAACTTAGTCTGAACAAATGCTGTACTTTAGACTGTATTTTTCAGCTCATTAACAACTAAATCTGGTGAATTAATCATGATTCACGTCTGTTAGAGGCCCTATATGAAGTTGAAAATAGGATTAACAAGAACTTCGCCACATTTCTTACTGAGGGATTGATGTACTTGCTACTTAATATATATGGAGAACTGTTTTTTAAGCTCATAATCAGCCCTCTTTAAACTCTATTCAAGCTTTATGAAATGTCCCAATTATATTTTTAGAATATGAAATAGTTTTTTGAAGCTTTCAATATCACTTAATCAGCATTATGTCAACCATTAATTAAATGATATCAATTAAAAATAAAACATTCAAGAGTGTCATTCACGATTCATGATGTGGCTTAGATTGTTTGCCAATGAGAACTAATTCTTTTGGGAATAGAACTTCCGTCCTTTGGACTCTTAGCTACTCACTGTATTATTTGCTCCATCTGCGACTTCGTATTGATCAGTAAAAAATAACGCGGCACTTCAACCAGGAAGTTAGAAGCTTTCAACGTACAAGGCATTAACGTTGTACGCAAGCTGAACAGAATTATGTTGAAGGGGAAATGCAAACTGTAGCTGTCAAATGCTGTTGTTTTGGTTCTGTTTTTGTTGTTTCCATTTGTTGTGTGTCGTTCTGGTGGAAATACTTTAATTCTAATAATTAAATTTCCATACTTTTACAATAAGTACTAAAAAATTAACCGTTGTTTAAACGGTGGAATGTGAAAGGCCGCACGTTATGTCTCAAGGCACTTTTTTGCAACATTCATGTACCTCATGTATCACAGGAAGTAAGAATGGATCTTAACAATCAAATCAGTGATGGTTTTAAAATATTTCATTTTGAGTTTTTCGAGAAAAAACTATTTTGAAGTATACTTAGTCGTTTATGAAGGCGTATATGGACCATTGACGATACAAAACTGTTACGGATCGAAACATAACAACTGAATATGATTGTTGGAGATTAAGGTAGTCAAAATACTTCATTTCAATGGTACAGTAAGATTTCCTCTTCGGTACCGTAAGATGTCGTAAGTTTGTCGTGAACTCATAATGTTTAAAATGATACAATAATTTACAATGGAGAGAATAAACTAAATTTACTATAATTATCAGTTCAATCTGTTTCATCCATGCTTATCAATGCTCATCTAAATATCTAAAGAGAATGATAAAAAAAAATGGAGCTTCCAAGATGAGGAGATTACTTCAAATGAGCACTACTATACGATACCACCGCTTTCATCAAGTTTTTGTCGTATCTGAAATTATTTTCCACTGCTTTATAGATACTCCATGTTTGGAAAAAATCATTACAAAGAGCTTCGTTTGTTTTTTTCCGTGAACCAGGCTAAGACTTTTCCTTTTTTTTTAACTCTTTATTTGTTCCAAATTCATAATAAATTACGTTTCATTTTTAACCTAGCTGCTCCAGTTACTGCAGTAACGTACCAGCCTTAATTGTTATGATATATATCTAAGTGTTTTTACATTGTTCATGTCTTGGCAATTAAGTATTTTAAACAGGTTTTTTAACCTGCATGTCAGTATAACAATTGATATCTTAAAACTAAAAACTAAAACTAAATCTTTTCTAAGTATAAAGGGAATTAATCGTTGCAATTGAGGATTGCAACGATTTTTGCCTGAAATTATTAATTATTTTGTTGGACATTTGTTCCAAAGTCTCAACATTCGAAATTCTATGTACCTCGGTAGTACTGTACCAGGGAGGCAACTTCAAAATCATTTTCAGAACTTTGTTCTGAATCCTTTGAAGTGCTTTTTTCCTGGTAGTGCAACAACTAGACCATATTGGCACAGCGTAAAGCATGGCTGGTCTAAAAACTTGTTTATATATTAGAAGTTTATTCGTCAGGCAAAGTTTGGATTTCCTGTTTATAAGAGGATACAAACATTTGATATATTTGTTACATTTGGCTTGAATGCCCTCAATGTAATCTTTAAAAGTTAATTTTTGGTCAAGTATTAATCCAAGATATTTCACTTGGTTTGACCAGGAAATTGGAACTCCGTTCATAGTGACTATGTGACTACTACTAGGTTTCAAAAACGAAGCTCTAGGCTTATGTGGAAATATTATAAGTTGAGTTTTGGAAGCGTTGGGAGAAATCTTCCATTTTTGTAAATAAGAAGAGAAAATATCTAAACTTTTCTGCAGTCTGCTGCAAATAACACGAAGACTTCTTCCTTTAGCGGAAATGCCTGTGTCATCAGCGAACAAAGATTTGTGGCAACCCTGAGGCAAATCAGGGAGGTCCGAAGTGAAAATGTTATACAATATAGGCCCAAGAATGCTACCCTGAGGAACTCCTGCTCTAACAGGTAGTCGATTAGATTTGGAATTTTGATAATTTACCTGCAGAGTTCTGTCAGTTAAATAATTTTGAACTAATTTCATAATATAAAGTGGAAAATTAAACTTTTTCAATTTAGCAATCAAACCTTCATGCCAAACACTGTCAAATGCTTTTTCTATGTCTAGAAGAGCAACTCCAGTTGAGTGGCCTTCCGATTTGTTTGAACGAATTAAATTGGTAACTCTTAAGAGTTGATGAGTAGTTGAATGCCCATGGCGAAATCCAAACTGCTCATCTGCAAAAATTGAGTTCGTATTGATGTGAAGCATCATTCTATTCAAAATTATTTTTTCAAAAAGTTTACTTATTGAAGAAAGCAAACTTATTGGACGGTAGCTAGAAGCTTCAGCTGGATTTTTATCCGGCTTCAAAATTGGAACAACTTTTGCATTTTTCCATTTATCAGGAAAGTATGCCAAATGGAAACATCTGTTAAATAATTTTACCAAGAAAGACAAGGTACTCTCTGGGAGTTTTTTGATGAGGATATAGAAAATTCCATCATCACCTGGAGCTTTCATATTTTGAAACTTTTTAGTTATAGACCTTACTTCGTCCAAATCAGTCCCCCAGGAATCATCAAAAATATTTTCCCGAGAGAAAATATTCAGAAAATCCCGAGCAACCTGATTCTCAATAGGACTAGTAAGACCCAAACTGAAATTATGGGAACTCTCGAATTGCTTAGCAAGTTTCTGACCTTTTTTTCAAAATTGTGATCAAAATTTTACCACCTTCATTAAGCGCTGGAATAGGCTTTTGAGGTTTTTTCAAAATTTTTGTGAGTTTCCAAAAGGGTTTGGAACTCGGGTCTAATTTAGAAATATTATTTTCAAAAGTTTTGTTCCTCAGGGCAGAGAATCGCTTTTTAATTTGTTTTTGCAAATCCCGCCAGATAACCTTCATGGCAGGATCGCGTGTTCTTTGATATTGTCTCCTACGGACATTTTTAAGACGGATCAAGAGCTGAAGATCGTCGTCTATTATAATTGAATCGAATTTAACCTCGCATTTTGGTACTGAGGCAGCTCTTGCTGCAACTATAGAAGTAGTCAGAGATTCAAGAGCATAATTAATTTCATCTTTGGTTTGCAAAGGAATGTTTGGATCGAAGTTATATTCCATAAATGTTCGATACTGCTCCCAATCAGCTCTATAGTAATTGAAAGTAGAGCTGTTGGGATTACAAATTATTTCTTGGGATATTTCAAAAGTTACTGGAAGGTGATCAGAACCGAAGTCAGCATGGGTAACCAATTGGCTACAAAGTTGACATGAATCAGTTAAGACTAAATCAATAGTGGAGGGATTTCTTGCAGAAGAAAAGCATGTTGGGCTGTTTGGATATTGAATAGTGTAATAACCTGCAGAACAATCATCAAACAGAATATTACCATTGGAATTGCTTTGAGCATTATTCCATGAGCGGTGTTTTGCATTAAAATCACCAATAATGAAGAATTTAGACCTATGACGGGTAAGTTTCTGGAGGTCCCCCTTGAGAAAATTCTTTTTCTGGCCTACGCATTGGAATTGCAAATAGGCAGGTATAAACGTAAGTTGTCCAAATTTTGTTTCAACAGAAACTCCCAAAGTTTCAAAAACTTTGGTTTTAAATGAAGAAAGAATTTTATGTTTGATTCGTCTTTGAATAATGATGGCAACGCCACCACAGGGTCCATCAAGACGATCATTTCTATAAATCAAGTAATTTGCGTCCTTCTTAACCTTATGGTCAGGTTTAAGGAACGTTTCAGTTATAACGGCAATATGCACGTTATGAACTCTCAAAAAGTTAAATAGCTCGTCTTCATTATCTTTAAGAGATCGAGCATTCCAATTTACAATATTTAATGCTTTAAAATCCATTACTGAATTTTAAAGTCATGACAATATTATTTGCAAATTTTACTCCAGTTTGAATAGCATCAAACATGGAGTTAGATTTACGCATTTCAGAAATCATGTCAATTAATGAATTCTGTAAAAATTCCATTTTAGGGGCAGTAATGCTTCCTAATTCAAATTTGTCAAAATTTCCGTTAGAACGTTGGTTAGTATTTTGATTTCTACCCGCTGCAATAGCAGCATAGGTAGCTCCATTAACTCGTTGAACATTGTTAGCAGCGAGGGGAGTAGGTACAGATGAAAAATTTGAAGCAGGGGTGATATTTGTACCTACGGGTACGAATGTAGAATTTGTTCCTCGCTGACCGTTGTTAACAGCAGAGGAATTTGTACCTGGTCGGAAACGTGGAGCGTTTCTTACCTGTCGGTTAGAACGAGATTGTAGGATCGCTTTGCGAGTCTTACATTCCCAAAAATTGGATTTGTGGTTTTCACCACAATTTGAACATTTAAATTTCTTAGGATCTTCCTTCACAGGACAGTCGTCCTTTGCGTGAGAGGAATCACCACAATTCATGCATTTAGCTGGCATGTAGCAATTTTTAGTTCCGTGACCCCATCCCTGGCACTTACGGCACTGAGTGAGGTTTTGGAAATTTCCTCCAGTCTTCCTGAAGTGTTCCCACTTCACTCGGACATGGAGCATTAGGCTAGCTTTTTCTAAGGCCTTAAGGTTGTTTAGTTCACTAGACTTGAAGTGAACTAAATAAAAATCATTAGAAATCCCGTTGCGCGAATCGCCAGGACGGGATTTCATTTTCATTTTGATTACTTGGAGTGGCACAACTCCAAGTAATTTTGCCAGTTCATCTTTGATCTGATCCAGGGATTCACCACTGGGCAGTCCTTTCATGACAACCTTGAACACACGTTCAGTTTTGGTGTCGTAAGTAAAAAATTTGTGCTTCTTCTCAGTAAGATACTTGAGAAGACATTTAAATCCGTCCAAGGTTTCAGCCAATACACGGCATTCACCCCGACGTCCAATTTGTAGAGAAAACTTAACATTCACGAAGTTCAAAAGTTCCATGCTTAGAGCATGGAAATCGGAAGTGGTTATCACAATAGGGGGAATCTTTTCCTTCTTGGCATTAAGCCGGGAAAGTTTACTAGAATTTTTCTTGGATGATGGATCATTCTCATCATCCTTGAGCAAATCAAATTGATTACTCAAATTAATTTCATCAGAAGGGGGGTCAAGAGTTTGCCCCTTTCTTTTGCGTTTAGGCGCCATGGCGGCAGTAAATTTTTATCCAAATCGACTTCCAAGCAGATTACAATAAGAATCTGAAGGATCGAAGAGGAATTTTCCAAATCGATATCCAAGAAGGATTACCTCGGGTAGGGTTCAAACAAGGATCGAAGAGGAATAAAGTTGAACAAGGTAGAAATTTTACAGGTTGAGCACTGAAAAGTGCTGTTTAAATTTGTTGTAGCTTTAGGTAGTAGTAACACTTCCTTCAGCAAAAAGCAAATAGATCCGCACGGCAAGAGAGCACGATGCGGACTGGTTGTCATAAATGGTTAATATTGTCATTTCTCTCCCATCAAAATAAATATCGACATTCATGCCGGTTACGTTCGATGCGAAGGAATTCATCATTTATTATAATATAATAATCATCGTAGTCTATTTTTCACATGATTCGTGTGTCCTATATTAAATATAATTCCTCTCTATTTCTATGCTATTGGATCTAATAAATTTCAATCGACCGTCATATATGAACTTTTGGGCCTTATAACCGATGTTACTTCACGATGAAGTGACAACTTATCACTCACGGTGAAGTGATTTCCATTTTATTTACACGACAATCACTTCACCGTGAGTGACAAGTGGTCACTTCACTTCCTTTTCACCGTGAAGTGACAGTCAAAGGGCCTTTGGATTTTCTTCGGGTACCAATTTCTCGAATGCCTGTTTTTGATTAGAGGTGAGTCCTTCTTCGCCCACTTATCGACAGCTTTCACCGCGGTTTGTAGATCACTTATTTCTCCGTACCACCAGTAAAATATTGTCCGCATATAAAAGCACGATGACAGCATGTCGCACCGCTCTGAAGATTGGCTGCATCACGACGACAGCACTGACCCTTGAGAAACTCCGTTTTCCACGTTCACTCGGAATGTTCTGTCGGCGAGGAAACTGTTCGACACATTGAACATCCTCCAACCTATCTGCCATTTCAGCAGGGTGCGCACAATGCCGTACCTAAAGGTGGTATCATATGTTTTAGATAGATCAAGCAGAGTTCATCGCGATTGGGCAGCGACCTATCCAACTCCGCCAAGTACGTTTCAACCCCGCGCCTAGCTCTAAAAGCGTGCTGCCTTTTGTCCAATCGTCCTTTTGACTCCAACTCCGTCGTCAATCTACAATTCACCATGCGATTGAACTCTAAAGACACTGTTTAGAAGCTCCAGTAACGTGATTTTGACGGATACAGGCATCGGATATCCTACCGAGCCAGGACCTGTAGAGACACTACATTATTTGTCGAGTGCCCACAGAAGCTTATCCAGCGTGAAGTTCGAATTAAAGATGTCATTGGTGCCTGAAAGAGAGTCCACGCGATCCCGTTCCGCTCTTTACTTCGCTGCTTGGAACATTGGGGGATATCTAGAGGTCGCCGATCTCTCGCAGTAGTGCTCCGCCAGTTCTTCTGCCTTACCCGGGTAACCGCCAGGTCTTTTCATAACCACCTTGTTGTGCTGCCGCCTACCTCTCAGGGTATTCATCGTCCATCACATTTTGGTAAATTTCAGAAAACTTGCATTTTAAAATCATCTTTGCAATTCTTCTCAGTAGGATCAAAATCGTAAACATTTTGCTGTTAATCAAAATTGCTTAATTAAAGCAAATCCGGAGAACTTTGAGATTTGTGCGTAATTGCTTTTGTAAACAAATACGTAAATCGCTGATTTCTCGCGAATAAAAGCTCAATCTTGCAAACAAACTATACCAAATGATGGAGGAATCATTCCTCTACCTGGTTGTGGTGTTAGTTTTTTAGATTGAGCTTTAATTTGCGAGAAATTAGGGATTGAACGGTTTGTTTGCACAAGCAATTACGCCCTAATCTAGAAGTTCTCCGGAAATAGTATAAATTAACAATACGGTTCACTCTTCTATTATCCCCGAAACACGTTTTTTTCCAACACTACACTGAACCAATATGACATATTCCTGTTATGTGGAAGTCTAATAAATTTGCGCTATAAGATAATCCAATGAAAATGATATGATTGAAAATGTGTCAGGTGAATTCTATATGAATATCTGATACATTTACAATGCTGATAATTTGGTAGGCTCTATCAAGGAGATTCATCATGAGTTTTCGACACGGAATTCAACATTGCAATCTCCAAGTACGGATCAGGGTGGCCATACCTACCGATTTATCGGTAGTCCTACCGATTTTCGGGAAGCCTACCGATTCACAAACGAAAGGTTCAAAACTACCGATTTTTCATTTTTCCTACCGAGAATCACAGATTTTAAGTAATCTTGAAAAATGTTTAATACCTATGTTTTGTTTTCCGTGTAGTCAGTCAATTTGATCGAACGCGATGCGTTTTGCAACTTCAATCCAAACGGATTTTTTAACGTTTAATCAACTTTCTCTGTCTGTCTCCTAGCGGAGATGCTATTTTCAGTTTCTCCCTTTTTTGGTTCCGTATTCCGTTCACTCACACTTACTTGTTTTGATTAGACTAGAGTCGGTGTATAATGAGTCACGCCAAGAGAAAAAAAAGAGTTGAACTCGCATCACGGTTTTCGAAAGATTCCCTTTCTTTTCACTTGGCAACAGAGGACTTCTACATCAAGTTCAAATGACTTCTAGCGAGAAAAAAAAAATAGTTTGCTGTAGTAAATCATTGTATCAGTGATTTTGTCAAGAGGTAGGTCACTCCGCACACCAATCTTGGGTTATCTTTTTTGGCACGCAGGTGTGCCAATTGTGCCGGTCATGACGCCTGGAATGTTTTGGTTTGAAATCGCAATGATAAATTGGATTGAGGATGACGCGGGAAGTGGTAGGTGTGCGAAATTTGTTTGTGTTGTGTTCATAGGATAATAAAAGTCCTGTGTTTAGGGTATTATAATGTCCTAAAGATAGGCCAGAAACCTAGCCTTTCGTGATGTGAAAAGTAACAGTCCATCAGCGGCCGGAACAAGTGGAGAATATTGTTGGAGACCGTCTATAGAGAATGATGAATAGACTTCTGGAGTTGGTTTTGTATGAGTTGCAGCAAGGCTTCTAATGGGGTCTGATTAACTGCTTCTTCCCCTCGAGCTCACTCTAGAACCTATATTTCATATTTAGATCTATAGGTGAACTCTGGTATATTCAAATAGAGAATGTTCCTGAATATGCAGTCCAATAGCACGTAATGTTGTGAACAACTTCAATGACAGTTGTTCAGCAGTGCTCCCATTTTATTTACAACAATCCAATGCCTACGAGATTGTGCCCAAGCTGTGCCGAATCTAATTTCGGCACAATGTGACTTACCCCAAATTATCAAATTATCTTAACAAAAAATAGTAGGACTTCTTATTACTGATCATTGCCAAACGTATCGTAACGTAACGTATAAAAATTAATTGTTTGGTAGACTTGACTTCACTCTTGGCGTCTAGATTAGGCAATGCAATGTGTGAGGTTAAAGGACTGATTGCTCGGTTCGAAAGTTCAAAATTGCGCGTGATTTGTTTTCATCCTTGCCCGCTCACAAAGGTTTTAAGTTTCGGGAAGCCTTCATAAGACTGCCGATACAAGTATTGAGAAGCTACCGATAATGAAAAACTAATCTGGCTACTCTGGTACGGATATCGTATCGAATGATACGTATCCCTGGGCAAAAAAAATAATGAATCCTTGTTATACAGAATGAAATCAAAATTTTAACAATCGCGTAAACTTTTCCCTCGTTTAATTTTGAGGTAAAGAAGTTGAAAACAACAAAATTGATTGCAAGCTTGGGCGCCAGATATCGCTGAAATACACATGATTTTTTCGAAAGGTCACCACATCCACCGACTCTAACTGGCAGCTCTTATTTATGAAATCAGACGACCAAATGCATTTGAAAATACCATCAAATTTGAACTGTCTGTATCACCATCACTTAATAATGCATAAAATCAAAGTTCAATAAACAAATCTCAATCCAAAGCCAAATTATATCCGAAAATACCATACCTCACAGTGAAGCATGAGTCCACCGTCAACACTGCGATCTAAAGGTCAAACCTATCACTGTCAGCTTCACTTTGTCGCCTTTTCCAGTAACTCTTTCAGCCGGCTGAAATAGTGTCAGTCGGTATTAGCCGTGATGCGAATATTTCATATAAAACCTCCAGCTCTACAGGACTACCGGTAGGACTGAGAATGCAACAACAGAGCAGAAGTTTTATCAATCATTCAGTGTCGAGTCTTAGAGCATGCTCTCATCTTTTTTTTCCCCCTGGAAAATCCCTTTCGCCGAAAACTGTGAACATCTCTTGGTGTGCTGGAGAAAAGTTTTTCCCTCCCCAATTTATGAAATATGCAATATCCGTAAAACTTGTCCCATTGTAGCCAGCGAGTGAACCTTCCCGAAGCTTGTGGCTGCCAGCAGCATGGCAAAATAGGTTCAGCTTTTTTCCGGGTTAAATTTTCTGTAACTACATTTGACTTAGAGTTGAAAGCATTTCGCCGAGCTTGTTCTTTCGGTCGTGTTTTGTTTGTGGGGCTGACTGGGTGGCTGGTTGGAAAAAAGAAACAACAATTCAAATAACCGACCGACCGACCGACGTGACAACATTTCCACAGGGGACCAAAGACACGGTACGAAACAGCGACAATCTCTCTTACCAAACTGCTATGATATTAGCAAGAAGAATACCGCTAGCTGTAAGTGAGCTCCTGAGGGGAGATGTAGGGAGATGATCTTTCCGTGAAAAGATTGAAAATTGCAGTGGGTTCTATATCGCTGGATGAAATTTGTAATTCTTTGTAATCTCTCAGGTCTAATCTCTACTAGTCTACAGCCATAAAACAGTATCGGTTCTGCATTGCTAGTGCAAGTTAGTCGTTAACAATAGTTAACGACGTAAGTCTATTTTGATTTGAGTTTTTTTTTAGTTGCTGTCCCAGAAAGTATAAGTACAGTTTGTTATTGGAATAAAACAGCGTTGTGTTGATGGACTTATTTTTTTTTGCATATATATGTTCTCTAAAGTGGGGCCTCCCTTTGCTCAGTCGGTAAAGGCACAGCTACAAAGCAAGACCATGCTGGAGGTGGCTGGGTTCGATTCCCGGTCCAGTCTAGGAATTTTTCGGGTTGGAAAATTTCTCGACTTCCCTGGGCATAGAAGTATGATTGGATTTGCCACACAATTATACAATGCAAAAATGGTACAGGCATCGAAAGCTCTCAATTAATAACTGTGGAAGTGCATCTAGAACACTAAGTTGAGAGCACGAAATAAGCTAATATGCGATATGCAATGCAATAAGCTTGAAATGCGAAGAAGAAGAAGAAGATGTTCTCTAAAGTCTCCTCTTTCAATTGGACGAAAATAATCCACACCTCCTTAAATCGTATGCCATTTGGCGAACTTTTGATCTGACACTGCCTATGACCTTCAGCACAGACTCCTTGACTATAATTATACCCTGTATTTTTCAAATTCTTCGATTGAATTCACTACTAAGGTATACCTCTTTTGGCACGTATTGCACATTGTTTACTTTGTACCAAACTACCCGTGGCTTTCGAGTAGTACGTTGACACCAAATCAGGCCATCATGTTGATGGATTATGGCTCGCAGACGCCGATTCAAACATTCCCGAACATATATTTCAGTGTTTGTCCCCTTCGTCACAAATGGCTTTAACAACTTCCCAGTCTCACATATTGCTTGTCAAACTAAATTTTTCGGTTAAAATTGACTTATCGGCATCGTCAACTTCCTGACCATCACGGACTGTGTAGTATTGGGCTCCCGGAAGCGTCTTGTAGTCAAATTTGACGTAGGTTTCATCGTCCATGATAGCACACGTCAATTATCCGCATAGTAGGCTATCATATAGCTTTCCTAATAAACATGTTATTGTTAATTAGCTTAACGACGTTGTTCGAGGTATCATCCCAACCAATTGTGGAATAGTTCAACCATTTGGGCTATCGTTCGTTCATGGTATTTTTTTATTGGGATTACGAGCCCTCGGTTGGACGGATGCGGCTTGGTTCTTCCTCCGTTTTGGGTTTTTCTGCTAGTTGAACCTTTTCAGCCCGTTTCTTGCCTTGGCACGTTGAACGTTACTCCACCGACAAACCGACATGATACTTAATTCTGACTTTTGCCCGAAAATCGTGAATGGCCGATTTAAATGTGCAGTGATCCGAACTGTCAAAACCATAGGATTTTTTTTAGATTCTAGATTTTAATCTAGATAAAAATAATTTGTCAAGAATAGATCAGACACAAACCAATTCATAACTTTTGCATGCGGGTTCATGGCTTGGCTGAATAAATCTCGCGAACAAGGAGCCAGATGTCAGTAGTATGCTTTGGTCAACATTTTTGTCGGTGGTTACCCTTCGATGTTCTCAGTTTTTTGGCCACCTCTCGAACAGAGGCACTTTACTTATTGACGAAAGCTTGTGTGATCTTCCGGTTCAGTTTTCGGTCCACCGGTTCCGGTTTACGGCCAGATTTCGGTGTGCTCTCGAAGGTAACTTCTTTACTGGCTGTTCGGACTGCTCAGATACTTACTTCTACAATTGTTGCCATCTTCCTTACTGATAGGTTGGAATAAGGTTCAATTTACTTTGATGCATTTTCTAAAAACTCAAATGCAGTTTTTTTCGACCCATCTCAGAATGGAAAAAGCTCGTGTCATGTTGTGTAAAATAGCAAAAAGAATAGAATGATGCGACCTTTTTGCAATTTGAACTGATGCGTCGAAAAAAACTGCATTTGAATTTTTAGAAAATGCATCAAAATAAATTGAACCATAAGTGCACCATTTGTGCACGATCTGTTTGTGCATTTTGATGATTGTGAAAAATAAAACAATGCACTTTGTAAACACAAAATTGCTGAGCAATAAGTAAGCAACAACACATCGATTAACAGCTGATAAACTTAATCGGGTTAGACATGGCGGCGAGTTGAAAGTGTGTTTATACTTTCTGGGACACCCTATACTACTACTACAACTGGTGCTACTACTACTAGGTCTGTATCCACAATAATCCGGGCACATCAAAACTTAAGTAAAACTCAAATTTCTCATTATATTTCATTTGCAGTTGTTTATTTCAGATTCATAGGTTATGATTTGAAAATTCACGAAGTCAAAACATAGTTATTCGGTATTTGCATAACTCTGATCTCCATCCTTTAGGGTTTATTCAGACTCCTCGGATACCGTGGTGACCGTCTTTGCCCAAATTTGTTGGAAGTCTTTGATATCTTTGATTCCTTGCTTATTTACAGAAAGCTTCCGCTTCATCAGAGCCCTATATCTCTCGATTGGATGTAACTCTGGACAATTTGGCGGATTTGTGGTTTTTGGTACAATATTCACTTGATTTGCTTCGTGCATCACAGTTTTAGCATAATCAGGCCAGAACAAAGGGAAGCAATCGCTCCTGCAGGCACTCTTTCTGGTAAATCTTCTTGTTGAGTATAGTGACGAAAGATTGACTCTTTCGGCCCTACGTGCAAATCGCCCGCCAAATTAGGTATTCTGAGGCAAATTTTGATGCCTTCTTCGTCCTGAAATACTCAGCTGTAGCATTTTTGACCATATCAGAATAGAAAGGCAGCCCTGGAAGCTGCTTGAAATAATACAGCACATAAGTTTCATCGTCAATAACAACGCATGAAAACTTCGTCAAAAATTCGAAGTCCTACAAACGTCGAGCCCGTGATTTTGCTGTCAAATTGGAACTGTTTTTACTTTAAATATACGACTTCAGCCTTAAACGCGCTTTTGATTTTTGGACAAAACCAGGTGACATTCCTATTTTACGAGGCACCGTTCGAACAGAGAGATTCGGGTTTTTCTTCAATATCCTCTTCACATATCTTTTTTTTTATCTGGTTCAATCGCGTTAGCTTTGCGGAGCCGATAATTCAATGTTCATTATTTGTAACAAAATTCAACTTAATTCTATGTCTAGTAGGAGTTGGGCCGAATACTCGTGGCTTACCCGAGGTTAGAGGGGTGCATTGTCGAAGGATAGAATCAGGGGTGGAGCTTGGGGGTGAGGTTTCTTTCTTTTTTCGTTTTTTCTGTCATTCCTCCATACATTTCGACCAATATCCCCAACTGAATTTTAAATCAAAAGCGCCAGCTCGTATTACTTCCGAATGAGCTAAAATTTTCAGAGAGTGCTTTTCTCACCTAATGGCACAAATCTAGGGGTTGGCCAGTTGAAAAAAATGAATAAAAATCTCCCCCATATAAATGTGGGCCAGTCTAATGAGAATCATAGATTACCTTTCACAGACAAATAATGATCCAATTTATGATAGTGAGTTAGAGCACCAAGATATGTCAAGACGGCTCTCCGGAGAAGGAGTTTTTGCTATTCGTGTTGCTCCACCAGTTTTTCCTTTATTACCGTGATTTTTAGCCGTAGGCTAGTTCACCACTTTATATAGCAGATGGTCAGACTAGATCCTGCTTCAAAAAATAAGTTTCAATTTGACATTAACGTGACGCATAACTGGCAAACGAATGAGACATGAGACAACATTTTAAAAACATCATGTAAAGTGATGGTTACATCAGGGCTGTGGTGAGGACTGGGTGCGCGGATAAAGTAGAGCTCCACCGTAGGAGACAGTGCCCCGTCCGGCGGAGAAACCCCGACGACAGAAAAAATAGAAAGGTGAGGAAAACACGAGCAGTGCAGCCACCGACGGGGGACTAGATTTCATTATACAAGCCAACGTCGAGGGGTCGTAAGCAAACAGATTCCTGACGTTCTCCGGGAGTCCGTGTTGTTCGCGTAGCTTCACAGCATGTGTTCCACCGAGGCGGGGATGCTGCAAATTGAACAAACCTTGCGGGAAGGTGTCTCACCAAAATTACAGGAAATCCTCGCATGGCCGGTCCAAAGTCTTGAGATAACCAATCCTGCTGCAAGGCTTCCATAATAGTATTCGCAATCCAACCTCGTTTCCGGGAGCACCGCAGTGTCCGGAGATCCACGTAAAGACGGTTGATGGTGGGGCGTACCGTTGTACCATGGATACCGTGACTTGTATCCAGGGTTGACTCGGAGCTTCGGCTTCCAGCGTTGTGTGAGTCAGTTAACACAAGGATCGGTTGATCTGCCGGAGTGATGACTGCGTCTAGACTAGCTGCGGCTTTAGCGGAAAAGACGGAATACTCCTCCGGTAGACTTTGACTCGTTGTAGTGTTCGGTCCTGCCACTCCGATTCCAACTCCAGCCCGCGATTGCGATCCGTCCGTAAAGCGATGAACGTGCCCCGGATAAACCACCCGAGAAGCTCTGCAACAAACGTTTCAAAGCTACAGAGCCATCTCCGGCTTGGAATCCATTCTTAATCCGCTTATCTATTTTGACGACGTTTGATCGCCTTCTCTTCTCTCCATGCCAGTGAACCCTGGCCACCGGAGGGAGGTCACGGTTGGCTGCAGTGCGGAGGGGTCTGTTCCCCTCGTTGAGGAGAAAGACCCTTTCGTTCCCGGATGTCTTGGCAACGAGGGCAGCGGCTTTCGTAGCAATGGCTGCAGCGGATCGATAGCGGAAAGGGAGGATTTTGATTTCCACACATGCGGCGTCTGCAGGCGAGGAAGGAAGAAGGCCGGATACGATGCGTACGTTGGTATTGTATACCGGAGCGAGGATTTGGTTGAACTTCTCGGTGGCTAAGCAGGTTATTTCGAGACTGTAGAAAAGTCGACTGTCCATAACAGCCCGAGCGTCACGAAGGCGGATCTCACGGTTGCTGGAGCGATGCGGGCGGGATATTGTCCTGACTATGTTGATATGGCTACGACAGTTTTCTTTCTCCATCCTGAAGTGCTGGTTGAAGCTTAGGATGCGATCCAGTACTACCCCCAGAACACGCACTGTTTTCTTGAGTGGAATCGGATGATCTTGGATGGTGATCGGTGGTCCTCGAATCAGATGGCCCGAGTGACATATATGGCACCGTACACTTTTCGGCGTGGAGAACTGGAAACCAACCGAAAGCGCCCACCTGGTGACGACGGAGACTGCTGCTTGAGCTATGTTCCTGGTCCGCTTAGTTGGTCGTCCCTTTACGACGATGAGTATGTCGTCGGCATAAACGATTACGTGCACGTTCTTGGGCAGTCGGCTGATTATCCCGTTCATTGTCACCAGGAATAGCGTTACCGCTATGATGGACCCCTGAGGCACTCTAGTTTCCTTGGGGAACGGATCCGAGCGAGTGTTCCCGATAGTCACCTGGAAGGTACGATCAAGGAGGAAATTCCGGCCCCAGCCGATGAGCTGCCTGATGACACCAGGTGTCCATGTCCTGTTGAACGCCTTTGAAATATCAAGGAAGACTAACTCCGCATGGTGACCGTTGTCCTGGCTTCCTTAAGTACTTTCCCATGTAACCGTTTGTTACAAAACCTGTTAGATTTTTAATTTGTGCATAGTTGTTAAATGTACCTTTTTTTTTACTTTAAATGATCTTTATTTTTTGTGTTTGTGTGGTTTACATGTATAACTTATCAAGTGACACAGATGCGTTTTTTCAACTTTAGTACATTTGAGATTTTAATTATTATTTACTAGTCCTATCAGGCCTGTTTTTAAAGTATGACCACCTTAGTGGGAGTAGTTTGATTTGAATTGAAAAAAGGAGACTACTTATAACTACTATTTACAACTACAACTAACCTACAACTACTATATACACCTAACCTACTATATACAAATTGTTAAATGTACCGTCACGTCTCTTAAAGTTATTTGTTGTTGGATTAGTAGGGTTAGTAGTCGTTGTAAAAAAAATGTTAATATGTTAGTAGGATTAATTGTTTTTAAATTTGAAAATTGTATAAAACCGTACAACAGTACAGTGGGTATGAGTATTCTATCAGTGGGTACAACAACATTCGGGCGAAACTATGAATTCAAAATGGGTGGAAAATAACGTCTTACGAGAAGAGCAATGGGATGGGAAAAGCGCGAAGGAAAACCGCCATTCCTCAATCAGTATCTGGCGTTCGTGTGCTTCGGATCGTTAAAACCAAGTGTCCTTAAAGTAATAAAAGTGGGTGGTGAATCACGGGAATACCTATCTGTTCAATCAGGACCTTTTTGTGGTACCATTCGGTACAGCGCCATTTTGTGAACCAACCGACTAAGTCGGTCAGGAAGCACACGAGTCGGATTATTGGTCCTTAGTGGCTATTAATCCTAACAGTAAAGGACATCATTTCGATTTGGCATTGCAAGGTCTAAATCGCCGCATTCCTCGGGCCAAGGCGGCTCTAAACGCAAAAGAGGACCCCTCTCAGCAGAGTCACTCCGGCATTGCCTGGGCTCTGGTGATTCTCGTCAACGAGGGTAGACGCCAGGAGACCGCAGATCGCCATCAAGTTAAGTCGATCTGTTGTTCCAACATCACCACTCTGTCAGGCTTGATTTGCCCGACGTCAAGCTCGTCGTACGTAGGATCATCGGCGAGCGCTCGCACATCGGCAGAGTAGTCTTCGACAGAGTAGTCTTCGGCAGAGTAGTCTTCGGCATAGTAGTCATCGGCGGAGCAGAATCAACGGCAGCAGTTCTGTACCGGTACGTCAAACCCCCACAGCAAAAACCCACTGTACACCCATAAAGTTCAATAGAACTACTATTAGAAATCCAATCCACACCTGCTATAGCTTTTATTAATAAATAATTTGTATACACCCTTTGATTACTGTGTCACTTAAACTTTCCATAGCTTTTAGTCAGGTGACAGTACTGCACATAAGGATCGCGAAGCCCCTCCAGATTACCCAGTAGTAAGCCGACCTTGAGACACAGCTCGAGAGGTTTCTTGCTACTGAGCGTTTTTACCGGGATACAGACAGTAGAGTTACACCCAAGGGCTGCAAAGTAAGTGGAGGAGCCGTGTCCTTGCCGGAACGAATGCTGCCGTTCGTCAAGGAGGCCGTTTGACTCCAGGAACTTACCATTCTCTTTATCACTTTTGCCGCGCAGCAAGTGAGCGCAATCGGCCTAAAGGAGGAGACTTCTTCACTTGCCGTGTTGCTCTTCCGAATGGGCACTACCAAGCTTTGTTTCCAGAGTTCTGGATACGAGTCAGGGAGCCATAGATCGTTGAAGAGGCGAGGCTTTACCAGTGTTCAAGATAGTCAAGTTGAAATCGTCGCACAAATCATAACAAATACCCGCTCTATTGTCATCGTATGATTCACCCAACCAGTACCATGTGAGTTCATATCACTCAGTATCAGAACTAGAGTTGGGAAAATGGTAACCAAACTCCAAAGCTAACGGCGGTTTATGGTAGTCCTTGGAGGGACATATACAGAAGCTATATTTTTGGCATACGACAATTTCAATGCCTGAAATTGTTGGGATTGAGATTTTATAGAAGGAGTAGCACTTTTTGATCCCCAAAAGAACGCCACCATATGAATCATCTTGGTCCAGGCGGATAATGTTAAAATCATGGAAGTTTAGTTCATCTTCAGAAGAAAGCCATGTTTCACAGAGGGCAAATATATCACAATCAGAATTGTGAATCAAATACTTCAACGAGTCTAATTTAGGTATTAAACTGTGACAGTTCCATTGTAATTCAGTGACCATATCTTGATCCTCACTCGACGAATTGTCCATCGAAAGATATGAATTCACCAATGAGGGGCCATGATACAGGCAATTGTTTGAAGTAGTTTGCAACTGTAGGAACAAGTAAGTCAATAAGCCCTCGAAGTGGCGATTCGTCAGAAAAGCCGAGAGCATTCAAAATATTACACACTGTCCTTAATTTTAATCTTCCCTCGCTTGGAAGTATATTTTACACAATTCGCGTCGTTAAATTAAATTCTGCAATTTGTGTGCTAGTACATCATTCCCTGCGCGATTTTTGCGACTGAGAGAACAAACCCGCTACAAATCTGAAATTCCCGAAATTCGCGCCTGTTGTTACAGTCTGCAACTGTGACAATTGTGGTTGGTAATTAAGATAAAGGGAGAGAGATTTTAACTTAAGTATGCTAAGTTGATGGTTATGTATGTAGTATATTTGAAATTTACTGATATCAGAAATTCATTTCGTTTCTATCAAATCGATATTTCATCTATGTTCTGGGATTCTGTTAGGTCAGCTAGCAAAGGCCTGTTTGGGAAGTATCAGGTTAGAAATTATTTCGCCTCCCTGGGAATAGAAGATCATTGTGTTTGCCCAATAAACTCATGTAAAACTTGTACATTATTTATGCTAGTTTGGCATCCGCTTAGCATCCCATTAACATTTCTCCCGGTTCCAGAAAAAAAAAGATCTCGCTTGTTTTGCGTTTTTCGACTCGTCTCATTCAACTCTAATGCATGTTTCGCTTCTCTACCAAAGTGTTGTGGTCGTCGTCGTCGTCGTCTATCCTACTTTGTGCTACAATTTTTACACCGAGCAGAGCGGGTCTCCTTTCGCTCTCGTTGTTGCCGGTTTTGCTCTCTACGGTCGGTCGGTGGTGGTTTTTATCCATATCATCCATCCTATGTTCTTCTGCCAGCAGCTCGAGCAAGATGCAATAATGTTTGAACTAACTGTTTGAGGACCCGGCTGACAGCCGCCGACGACGGCAGAGGAACGGAGCAAAAGAATGCCATGGTTTCTTCTTTATGCCAACGGCCGGGGACGTTTTTCGAAAGAAGGATCGTTCAACGAACTTTGAAGTGGACTATCCACTTCCGGGATGGGCAATAAAACTGAAACTGCTCGGACGGAGTGTGGCAAATGAGATTTTATCTTCGTTGGAAAAAGTTAATCCGGGCTTGGAGTTCTAAGGTTTTCAAATGTTCACTGACGGTGTCTTTTGATGTGAGAATTGTTTTGATTTCATGTTGCGGGGTGAACTTCCTGCTAAACAAATAACAAGTGTTATCCAGACGACAAACATCTCGGGAGAAAGTCAACTTTGCTAAAAATAGTTGCATCAACTAGCCTACCAGGAACGAGTGTAAAAAGCGCTAAAGGAATCCAGTTCATGAGACAAACATCGCTGCACGGACTACGGGATCGAACCGGTTCCCGAGATGGCTAGGCATTTTATTTTCAATTAACTCTCGATTTGTACGGGAATGATCCCGGGAATAAATAACCGGTCGAGATGTTGCTGCTTTTAAATCTGGAATCAGAGAAAACCAGACCCAGGTGGAGCGATGCGTTAATAGGTTGTAACGATTTGTTGAATGCTAATTTTTATTGCCATCTTCATGGTTGAGATTTCAAATCAAATCGATCGGATTGATATCTACGAAAGGCTTTGTTCGAGGTTTAATGAACTCTTAATGACCGGTCTGAATTGGATTATCAACAGAACTTTCGATTGCCGTTCGAATTTGGTACAATGCCGTTGCCAATTTTATATGATTATTAAATTATGCATAATGAAGAAAATAAAACCATTAGAGATTGCTGGCTGGTGATTTTTAATTTTGCAACAACCTCTAGCTTGGCAAATTTCAAATTATTCTTTTCTATATCAAACGCCTCTGGAAAATTGGATGCCACTTGCTAAGGATTTTGTAGGTCAATAGAACCAGGAAAGATGTTTCTCGTGAAATTCTTAAATGAGAGTTCATCCCAATTATTTTATTCGTTTCTTTCTCATTTTGACTCAGCCTTAAGTTTTCTGAACTCAACCTATAGTTTAACCAGAATCCGGTTGAACTCACATCAAAAGTCTCAAGATCTACATACGGTCATCTTCTTAGACTATTACCTCCTTACCTGAACTAGCATAACTGTTGTTTTAAACACTCCTACAGATTTTGATTGAGAGCTTTCTTTGCCAGTAGCATGTTTGCATTTATTTACTGAGGACCTTGTCAATATGAAAGTTATTTGTTTGGTTTTTCTGCTATAGTTATTCGTATGTTACTGTTTAAAAAAAAATGGGAAAGAGGAAATAAGTATTGGAAAATAAACCAGCATTACGTCATATAACAAGAGATCAAACGGCCCACTTTAGAGGGAAGTCTCAACCAGAGCGTTAGTGATTAATCATTAGAGATTAATTATTATTCGATAATCATAAACATATGCCTGACACAATTTAATCATTATTCATTTATATTCAAAATAATCATTCATCAGTCAAGAAAATCCTCAGATCACGCATAACTACGTATATAATTTCTCTAAATTCAAATTTTGATCAAAAATTTTCACAATTCCATTTGAAATTCTCATAAAACGTATCCCTAGAATTCCAGTGCAATTCACCCCAGAAAAATATTGAAATTCTGCTCAAATTTATCAACGAGCTCAATTACGAATAATTTTAAAAATCACTTTTTTCCTGTTGGATACATTAACACTGCAACAATTTATTTGATCTATTGTAGAATATTCCCGAGCAAAGTAAAATATCAAATTGATAACAAGTTCTATTACGCGGTTATCACTTTTTGATAACTGAATATGCTATCATTATGGTTGAATTAACAGCCAACATAACAAAAATGATAACAAAAAATTTCTCGTTGGATATCACAGAAATAACTAATTTTGTTATCATTGATAATATCTTGATACCGAATTCTGTAAGCCATACAAATTTATTCCATAAATTTAAAATCATTTTATCATTTTGATATCAAAGCCTTACGATGATAATTGAAATATGATTAGGGATTAAAAGCACTATTTTTTATTGTTTCAATGCGAATAATATTTAAAGTTTTGAACTAACCTTGCATCGTTAATAAATATATAGTGATTTTTTCTTGATAACAACTGATATTAAAATTGATCAGGGCTTATAACTAAATAAGTTATGCAATAACAACTGAAAACAAAATGATATCTGGGATAACAAGACTTGTTATCTAGATGATATCGGGTTGTTATTCTACTTTAATCGGGTTCCCTGTTTTTTTTTTTTGTTAACCTTATTAGGGTGAAAAACTACTATTCGAAGTAACCATCAACGCCTAACTTAAGGTATATTCCCAGTATGGAATTAGGTATCGTATGAAACGCACTACCTTACTAGGAGAATAACACCATATTTCAAAGGGCTGTAGCAGTCCTTTATCAAAGAGCTTGACCCTTCTGTTAAGAAGTGCTGCACAGCTGCACAATAAATGTTCGGAGGTTTCTGTTTCCTCGTTACAAAACCGATAAAATGGTAATTGGCTGGACAGGGCCCTGTAATAAGTCCTATGTAAGTACACAGGTCTTTTTTTGAGAGGCTAAGGAGTTTTTTTTACGTAGAATACGTCTTACGGGAAGGTTCGGGGGGTAAATCGAAAATCTAAAATTGCAACCATCACGAAAAGGTGTAAGGTTTTGAACGCTTATAGCTTTGTCATTTAAAGATGATATTAAACTCCAAATACTCCAAGTGATAGGAAATAACTATAAATATCTGCCACAATACATGTTTTTCCAATTTTCCACAAAAAAAAAACAGTTGAAAAATGTACAAAATTTACAATATTTTATCAATATTTTCATGAAAAAAAAAATTAAAGGGTTGTGTCCTAGACACGACCGCAGTATGACGTAGAACTACGCAAAATTGATGGATGTCATGCATTTTTGACCATTATACTTTATCTTAAATTTTTAAAGTATTTCAATGTTTCGGTTATGGTTCAAAACTCGCGACAATTCATGTTAGCATAATCAGACCACGGTTCATCTTACGCATGAGATAATGTATTTAAATTTAATGTAATGGTTAAGAATTGACAGAATTTCCCCTACATAACTACCTTGAGTTATTTTGCTGTGATCAATGTACACTAAATTTGACATCGACATCGACTACAATAGGAACTGACACTATTTCGTTACACATTTTTTGTTGATTGGCACCTCAGTATAAAGGGTGATACGGTCAAAATTTGGTCAATATCAACTTGACGTATTTCTTTCAATTTTGCATTTAAAAAACCTGAACACCCCTCATTTTGAAGGTGTGTGTGTGTAGAATTTTGCTCCTATTTTGATTTTGGAATTCACTCTTCAGTTGTCAAAATGCCGTCCAAGCAAGAAGAGCAGCGTATCAAAATTTTGCTCGCGCATCGCGAAAATCCGAGCTACTCGCACGCAAAGTTGGCAAAATCGCTAAAAGTTGCCAAATCAACCGTTACAAATGTAATTAAAGTGTTTGGGGAACGTTTGTCGACAGCCAGGAAGTCTGGATCGGGGGGAAATCGAAAACCGGAAGCCGCTGAGACGACAAAGAGAGTTGCCGGTAGTTTCAAGCGAAACCCTAACCTCTCTCTCCGAGATGCCGCAAATAAGCTGGGTGTATCGTCTACAACCGTGCATCGAGCCAAAAAACGAGCCGGACTATCGACTTACAAGAAGGTAGTGACTCCAAATCGCGATGATAAACAAAATACGACGGCCAAAGCGCGATCCCGGAGGCTGTACACGACGATGCTGACGAAGTTTGACTGCGTGGTAATGGACGACGAAACCTACGTCAAAGCCGACTACAAGCAGCTTCCGGGACAGGAGTTTTATACGGCAAAAGGAAGGGGAAAGGTAGCAGATGTTTTCAAGCACATGAAACTGTCAAAGTTCGCAAAGAAATATCTGGTTTGGCAAGCCATCTGTACCTGTGGCTTGAAAAGCAGCATTTTCATAGCTTCCGGGACTGTCAACCAAGAAATTTACGTGAAAGAGTGTTTGAATAAACGTCTGCTGCCTTTCCTGAAGAAACACGGTTGTTCCGTACTGTTTTGGCCGGATTTGGCATCTTGCCATTACGGTAAAAAGGCCATGGAGTGGTACGCCGCCAACAACGTGCAGGTGGTTCCCAAGGACAAGAACCCTCCCAACACGCCAGAGCTCCGCCCAATTGAGAAATACTTGGCTATTATCAAGCGGAACCTAAAGAAGACCAAAAAAACTACTAAGGGCGAGCAGCAGTTCAAGGCAAACTGGCTTTCTGCGGCGAAGAAGGTGGACAAGGTGGCTGTACAAAATCTGATGGCAGGGGTCAAGCGTAAGGCCCGGCAATTCGGATTTGGAAAAGCGGAAGCCTAACTGAATATTTTTCCTGAATTTTATACTAATTGAACTTGAAAAAGAAATTTAATTTGATTTTTTAAATAAACGATTTCACCGATTTACACGCGTTTTCCCTTGACCAAATTTTGACCGTATCACCCTTTAGTACACAAAAACGCCATGCATGTTGTGGGATAAAACAATTTCCATAAAATACATTCATTTTTTCCAGTAGCTCCATCATTAGCTTTAAGTTAGGTTTCTGAAGCAGAGAAGAAAGTGAAGATTGCATTTTATGATAATGAAACAGGCAGTTGTTTTACCTGTCAGACGACGGTACTTTAAATCTTGAACAAAATGTTGGTTCATATGTCAACGAAGTAGGGGAAGAAGGAGTATAACGATCATATGGGGTTTAAGCACCTCTTTGTTCTCAAATTTGGAGGACAACCCTAACATAAAATTACCATGCATCATCATTATGTACTTTACAGCGTATTTGTAGAATGATTGCAAAGTAGAATACTGTGACTTTTCTCAAATTAAACGTTTGGTTTCCAATAAGTAGCTGCTTAGTACAACATCAATTGAAAATTAGGGGATTCCGCTATTGAATTTCAAAGTCAGAGCAAAAGCTTTTATACAGGTTCTCCACCTGTTTAATGTTTTGATTGTTAACATCATAGTTAAATCAACACCGGGGCAAGTTGAAACAGTACGTATATCTCTTTGGAAGTGAATATTCACTGTAATTATTTTTGAGAGGCATTGTGTAGTGCAATGTATCCCGCAAACTATATTAGAAATAATCTCAGTGATTATTCACTTCCGCTAAGAGCTACACCGTTTCAACTTCCCCACGCGTTTCTACTTGCCCCGGTGTAGGGTAATGGATTTTAGTTGGGCCTAATAATACTAAAAAATGAACAATGTTCTCAAAATAGGATTTTATTGAAACGCGGGCTCGTAATCACACAAGCATTCCTGAGTAATTGCGCTAGTGTGTGTTTTGCATAAATAAATTTTCCGCGTTTCGTGTTAGGGGCTGATTATTAACTACGTAAACAATTTTTTGGGATTCTTGCCCCCCTCACTCCCCTCCCCCCCTCGTAGTTAATGAACAACCCCTTAGTTGAACGGGACCCAAGTCACCTTTAATTACTGACTTGCTCCTGCTTACGGCAGGACCAAGCGCCACGCCATCCGAAGCGATAATGAGCAGAACCGCGAGAGCAGTGCTGTTTTATATCTTTTCAGAATGATGTGCAACCAAGGGGTACTCGATTATGATGACTGGGTTTGGGAAAAACGCTTATTTCATGAAACAATGATAAAATTATCATTTGTACATTTTTCAAAATTTTTACTACAGGAAAATTGGAAAAATATTTATTTCAGCAGGTTTGTAACGTAATATCCTATCGATTGGCGTGTTTTGATTTCAATATCATCTATAAATGACAAAGTTACATGCGTTCAAAACCTAACACTACTTCACCACACATATTTTTTTGATTTGCACCCCAGTATAGTAGACAAAGACGAAGTTCTACATAAAAACGTTCTCCCCGAACCCAGTTGTCATAATCGAGTGGTTGCACATCGTTCTGATTGAACTTCAAAAGTTATAAAACCGCGCTGCTGTCATGGCACAACTCATTCTTGCTTCGGACGGCGAAGGAAAAGGTAGCATCAGGAGCAGCAGTAGGAAGACAGCGGTTCGTGTCAACCGCAGCGTTCACCATTTTTGTACCCCGAACCTTGCGCGACGGGAATGACGAGATTACTGACTGCTGGCAGCGAGCCCTGTCGCCTCGATGGCGCAAGAGCTCCGCCTGAGTGATGTGATAAGGATCCCGCGTTCTACAAATACTTCTTGGGCTGGGTCCCAGTTGCCGAGTTAAATTTAACTCGTTGTTAAAACTAACATTTCGAAAGTTATTTTCAATGTTCGAAAAATCCGGAAAAATCGATCGGTTTTCAAACAGAACTCAGCCATGGTTGCAAAAATTTAACTTCTAGTCGGTCAAAAATAACCACGCTCGGATAGCAGGGTTATTCGATAACTTTCCATCTGTCACTTTTAACCCCGAAGCCAATTTGGACACAGGCTTGTAAGTAAAATAAGGGACCATCTATAAATAGCGTAGCATTTTTTAGACCATGTAGCCCCCCCCACTTCGTCAAATATGATCCGATTTTAAATCTTCTAAGAGCATTTGACTGGAAAACTAATATTGTTTTACGGTGTAGCCACGAAAATAATCATGGTCACCGGATACCGGAGATATTCCGCGTTTCCGGAGGGCTTGTCTAACTTGCTAAAATTTAGGTGAAATTTTATACATGATGCTGATATATTTTTAAGTAAATACAACGAAAGAAGAACCATTTTTAAAGCGAATCATATGCCAAGAACTAAAATCGGCCTATAATCAACCGAGATATGGCAATTTCCCTGGAATCGGTTCTGGTGAAGGGTTCTGAATGCGGGAAGATCATTTAATCACTCAAAACATGCCGTGCGGCAGCTCATTCTTCATGGTTTTTCATGAATAGGCATTCATTAAACTTCAAATGGATCAGTGACCACATTGGCAGCTCTCGGAATCACGGAATTCCCTCGGGGGAACCTGTAGTAGGGGGCAATTGCGTTTTTACTCAAAAACATGCCGTGCGACAGCTTTTTCTGCCAGCTTTTTCATGAATAGGCTTTTGATAGACTTTAAATGGATTAGTGACCACATTGGCCGCTATTGGGACCTCCGGTATGCCCCCGGGGGAACCTGGAGCAGAGGACAATTGTATTTTTACACCAAAACATGCCGTGCGACAGCTCCTTCTTCGTGGTTTTTCATGAATAGGCATTCATTAAACTTCAAATGGATCAGTGACCACATTGGCTACTTCCGGAAACACCGGAGTACCCCCGAGGGAACATGTAGTTGGGAACAATTCCATTATTACACAACAACATGCCATGTGACACCTCTTTCTTCATAGATTTTCATGAATATTCTTTCTATAGACTTAAAGCGGATCATTGACCACATTGACCTTTCGGTAAATGATTCACTTTAAGTCTATAGAAAGAATATTCATGAAAATCTATGAAGAAAGAGCTGTCGCATAGCAAATTTTAGAGTAAAAACGCAATTTCCCCCTACTACAGGTTCCCCCGGGGGTATCCCGTGCCAATCCTAGTTATTTTGAGTAACCCCTGTAGATGAAAATTAAGAGATACCAGACATGTTTTGCATAGGACTGCCCTCTATAAATAATTAACGGAAAACAGATTATGCGTAACTTCCGATAGAAGTCACCGCAACCAACAGCAATGACATCTGATTGAAAGCGAATGCATGAATGAATGAATGAATTTTTTTTAGCGTTCTGAAGGAGAATCGCTGTGGAAACCTTATTTCTGATCAATCTCATTAATACATAAAAATTTCAAGAGCAATGTAACTGGAACTTCACGTTTGCTGTAGTGCAGTACTCAAGGAGTTCCAATTTCATGAGTGATGTCACAACAGTGTCTAAGATGTGTGCTCTAGAAATCTTGAAGTGATAGGGAACATAAGCCATCATGATGGCCATTGTTGGACGCTTAAAGGAATCACCTGAAGAAAGCCCTACCTTCGTATGCTTCATATCTGATTGTAATTTGGGAACCAAAAGGAATTGAATATGTATTCGTATTTCTATGAGGTCCTAAATTTATCCAAGTTTTACTAAGTAGGAAATCCAAAATATCTTAATTCGACCGAAATCATAGGTTACTTCAACTGTATTTAAAATCAATATCTAGAAAAATGTACGAGAATGTCACTTAAAAGCTTAACGTAGTCTACGTCAACCATGCGGTCGTTTCTGGTAGACAACCCCACCAATTTTTTTGTGTTTGATGCATTTGGCATCACAAACTTTCTTGATTGTCGGGCTGTAACAGTATTATCATAGAGATAACTCTAAGACCAGAAGGTCCCGAAGAAACGAGCTCAACTTTTTGGCTCAGCTCTGGTACTATCTTCGGTCCCAAGCTAATCGATTCACCCCTCGAAACATAGGAAAATCCACGAACCCCTCATTTTATCTGTCAAACTTTCCCAACGAATCAAAACAAACATAGTGTAGTGCTGGAATTTATACTAGAATGGGCTACGTTAGTAAATTTGCTTGGTACCAATAGTCTAGTCAAGTAGTGAGCCAATTTAAAATCGTTAGTTTCGTATTGATTGTTGGTATTATTCCAATCAAAATCTATCATCATCTTTTTACAGTTCCTTAATTCGATCTTGATGGAGCTTGGAGAAACCCCACAGAATGGTTCAGGTCCTACAAATTGTTTAGATGATCCTTGCCTGGCTAGTTCATCAGCCTTTTCATTACCTTCTGCTCCACAGTGTCCTGGCACCTAGTAGAGATGTACTGTATTGTTATTGGACAACTTTTCCTATACTAATTTGGAAGCACATGTGAATGATTTTAAAGCATTCAAAGCAGCTGGGCTATCAGAAAAGATGCCTAGATTTGCATGTTTATATTTTCTCTTTAAACACTCAATAGTGCATTCTAGTATGGCTTGAATTTCAGCCTGAAAAACGGTTGGCCATCCACCCATAGAAACTGAAATATTAAAACCAGGACCTGTCACACCAGCTCCCCCTTTATCATTTTGTTTTGATCCATCAGTAAAGAATACCCCCGTAACGTGGGTAGATCACCTTTTTGAGGTACGTTACGGGATGTAAGATCTACCACCGATTCCTAGTCCTGACTACTTCAAACTAGGGGAACAGGATTTTTCAGTAATCCAAGGAACACATCTTAGTCCTTGTTACTTTTTATGCCTTGTTGATAGTGACAAGACTTGGCTTTGCCCACCGAGGATGATCTTCAAACAAGGAAAAAATGAGTTAGTTAGTCTTCATCTATGTGATTCTTAATCTTCTATTCGTTGATCTCTAGTTTGAAGTGTTTAAGACTAGGGTTCTGATGCATGGTCATTATCGGTGTCATTCCTTAATTTTGTTGCTAAGGAATCCACTTTTGACTGACAGAGAGGCGCACCTTTGGAGGGTGTTTCAACACTCCGAAGGGTATACATTATTGGCGTAGCTAGACAATTTATCTGGAGGGGGCCTAGATAGTTCTTGAGGAGGCCTAGATAATTCTTGAGGAGGCCTAGATAATTCTGAAGGGGGCCTGGCCACCCTGGAACCCCCATTAGCTACGCCAATGGTATAAATAGCGGAACAAGAAAGACAACTGTAAAAAAATCGAATACTTTATCATTTCTCAATAGTGAAAAAGTCAAAACTCCACAGCCTACAGTATTTTTCTTCTCAAAAGTTATTTATTTAATGCTTTTGCGTAAGAGAAAAATATAACATTATATAATTGTCAGCAAAAAAAAAAACCAAAACAGAAAGAAAAAAGCATATTTTTGACATTTTTTTCTTTAACTCCATATAACTCCGAATCAGTAGGCTGTGGAAATTTTACGTCTTCAAAAGAGTTGTTTATTTAGTCAAGGCAAACAACTTTGCCCCAGACATCAAGTCTCCAAATCGTCAGAGAAAGAAGTTAGATTGTGGCGCCATCTTTGCGGAAGAGTTTTAAACTATTTGTTTATGTCAATAGATGGTTCTTATTATGATGAGAAACTTTGCCTGAGACACCAAGTCGCGGAAATTCTTCGTTTCGGAGTTATTAATTTTGCTCCGCTAGATTGCATTTCTGGCCCAGTGTGCAGTGTTGGGGAAGCAGCAATGCTACATCGACATGTTTCGCCTAGAAACGATTCTCTGATGACTGTGTTGGGGAAGCAGCATATGCATATGTATAGTTATTTCAACACTTTTGGACAATGCTTGACATTTACCACTTTTTAAATAGTTTCTTGTTAAACATTATCAGTCAAAAGCACTGCTATCGATGCGTTGACATATTTCTAATCAATTGGTGATAAAATTATTGAAATTGGTCCAGGGGCAGCTGAGTTATCAACGTGCAAAATCTTTCATAATTTCGTTACATGTTCCATTTTCAGTTTTCACAAAGTGTACCCCCATATAGAAATCACAGCCATATTCCTACATAAAAACTGAGAGCCGGCATAAACGCTCACAATAGAAGCGTAAAGGCCTAGAAAAAACATCCAGGCATCCAATTTAAAAACGTTCGGCTAAATTGTGTAAACTCTTGCAATCCACCTTACGAAAGGATGCCACGCAGCATCCCATTTATTATTCCCCAAACCCAGTCCCGACGACGACAGGGAAAGTGTTGTTCACTTTAGTGAATCTTATTTGACTCAGGACCCAGTTCTCGCTTGCGCCGGCACATTCCAATTCGGAAATCGAACTTGAAAAACAAGAATTTCAACACCTCCTATTTCGTCAGCAGCGGCATCAGCACCCACAGACGCACACACACCTGTTTTGCAGCATCATCCAGCTGACTTATCGTTTGCTTTCTCTGGATGCCGTTCATTCCGAACAGGCAGCAGCAGCGCCACCACCTACTTAATACCTTCTGATTCTGCGGTGTGGTTCTCCGGCGGCTCATTAAATTATAAGCGCCGCCGCGTGCAGTCAAAGAACGGTGGTGTGGCGGCGCCTTCCGCCGCGGTACTTCTTTCGGTAATTATCGAAACGGCTTTCACTCAGCTTCTTTGCGGCGGTAAGCCTTCTTTCCAAATCGCCGGTTGGACCTTCTTGAGAGTTCTTAAGGTTGCCGGTCACTGCTGCGGTCGCTGGATGCATTAGGTTCTATGATGCGTTTGAGTACAACATTTCCGCCATATATGCGGTGGGTTTTAAGCTGATTTTATTTAGATAACTAGTTTATGGTTGAAACTAATGACTTACAAAAAATCAGCATAATAGGGTTGAAGGACAGCCGAGAAACAGCGGTGGGTGGACGGTACCACCCACCGCATATGCGGAGGAAATGCTGTATTTTCAAACCAAACTTTAAAATTCCGTTGCCCGACCGCATCAAAATTCCCGAACGTCTCCCCATCAATACGTCATTCATGGCTAGGCCTCCGTGGTGTGTACGTATTCCGCCTTCCGTCAATGGTTCGATTCACCTCGTTTGCACCGCTCTTACACTGGCTGTTGCTGCTTGCACCAGCAGCAGCTGACCTCAATGACTCGATATGTGAATACCGCAAAAATACACTCGAATACCGGTATTTGTAATTTGAATCGGTTCTTCTGAGCCCGTCTGTGGCGAGTGGGGTGGATCGTTCGCACAACAAATCACGCCTGGCCGGGACCGAGTGTGTGTGTGAGTGTGTGGTGAGGTGAGGCGAGGCCTATTTCGCCGGGCTATCGATACCTCCTCCATGTGTGTGGTTTTTGGGCTTCTCACATAACGCTTCTGCTTTCTCGCGAGTCGAAACTAAAAATAATGGGAGAAGAAATTGATTTGCTACCACTACTAGTCGTACTGGAAAGTGGAAAGAAGGTAAATTGAAAATGGACTTTTGGTTAATTGCTGGTAATTTGGATGATGATGATGTGTGATATGGGTGTACTCCTTGAAGAAAATTAAAAAATAGCAACACCAACTGGGCGCACGGTGAGTGATTGGTTGGAGCTGGTTTCTGGGTTAAATAAACTGTATAGAACATTGATTAGCGATCAGGTGTGAAGGAATCTAGTTCATATTGCCTGAATTGGTAGGATAGGTGAATGGATCCGATTTTGGCGAAATACGTGATAGTTCAATGAACTTCTCGTATCTGCTCACATTTGCAACGCCTTTGGTGATCGATGTGCTGAATTGATTATCACCTAGAATTTCACACATTGGATGATGATGGTTTTTGATAATAACGGAACTTGAATGAACTTCTTTGTATTTTGGATTACAATAAAAAATGGAAATTATTGCTGTTACTGACTTCAGAGCATTGCCATTGCATGCAAAATAGGTTTAAGATGAGTTTTAGTTCTGCAATATGGGACCAACGCATTTATTGTTTTCCCTTTGTTGGGAACATAAATCCACTGCCACCATCAATTTGATCTATCGTAGTATATCTCGTGTCCTTAGTCTAGTGCATATCGTATTTTCCCATCACTATTGATAAATGATGGTTCGGTTTTGGTACAGTTGTCATTCTAGCATGTATCGCAAGGAGCCAATTCTAATTGATAGGCTCTGCTATTTACACCCTTCGGAGAGTGGAGCAAAGGTGCATCCCTTTTTCAATCGTGTTTACATCACATGAAAACATGAAAGGGCATTCTTTTACTTTCTTGATTTGGTTGGCAACACTTCGTGAGCGGGCCTCGACGTAGTTTCTCATTGAAGACAATCACCCATTCTGATGTCTTTTTCCAATGTTTTTAGAAAAATCGATACGTAATTATTTTTTTCGGAGCGGGGAACTTCCCCTTAAGGAGTAGCGCAAAGACCCGAAACAAAAACTGCGTTTTGAATTTTCTAAAAATATTGGAAAAAGATATAGCAAAGCTAAAAACCGAAAAAAATCAACCGATCGATTTGGTGTAGAAGAATCAAAACATCTTCGTGATAAGTTAGAACCTATTTTTTTGCCGGTTATTTATTTGGTTTTCGAAAAAAAAATATATGAGTAAAAGTATTTTTTTCTAAGGAATCCATAGGAAAAAAAAAAAATGCTCTTACACGTATATTAAAAAAAAATGTTAAAAACTTATGCAACGTTTTATAAAATACTAGCTGAGTGTGCCCGTCCTTGCTCGGGATTCAATATAAGCTTGAGTTTATGCGCCATGCTGTATTGTACGTAGCCCTTCCCCCTTATCTTAGGGGGTATCCTTTATAACCATCTCCTTATAACAAGGAATACGTATGCCAAGTTTGGTGGAAAACGGTCATGGCGTTCCAGAATTATGCTGGAATATACATATGGTCATAAACATAAACTTTTATATTCATACCAAAGAGGGGAGGAGTCTCGAACGGCAACCCTAAGTATGCACCTTTATAATTGATAAAACGATCCATGAAATATTGAAAAACGTTCTTTAAAAATCACCCAAATTATCCATAAAACACTGCAGGAAATCTCTTAAAAAGTGTGAATGATCCTTAAAAAATATCAGTTTGACCGATATTTTATGTAAAATTTAGCAACACAATAGTAAAAATTTACCGCTAAATTTCTAAAAAATGAGCATTGAAATTGTACGAATTACCCACAAACATATTGAAAATGATCCATAAAACATTCAGAGACAGACAAACAGACAGACAGACAGACAGACAGACAGACAGACAGACAGACAGACAGACAGACAGACAGACAGACAGACAGACAGACAGACAGACAGACAGACAGACAGACAGACAGACAGACAGACAGACAGACAGACAGACAGACAGACAGACAGACAGACAGACAGACAGACAGACAGACAGACAGACAGACAGACAGACAGACAGACAGACAGACAGACAGACAGACAGACAGACAGACAGACAGACAGACAGACAGACAGACAGACAGACAGACAGACAGACAGACAGACAGACAGACAGACAGACAGACAGACAGACAGACAGACAGACAGACAGACAGACAGACAGACAGACAGACAGACAGACAGACAGACAGACAGACAGACAGACAGACAGACAGACAGACAGACAGACAGACAGACAGACAGACAGACAGACAGACAGACAGACAGACAGACAGACAGACAGACAGACAGACAGACAGACAGACAGACAGACAGACAGACAGACAGACAGACAGACAGACAGACAGACAGACAGACAGACAGACAGACAGACAGACAGACAGACAGACAGACAGACAGACAGACAGACAGACAGACAGACAGACAGACAGACAGACAGACAGACAGACAGACAGACAGACAGACAGACAGACAGACAGACAGACAGACAGACAGACAGACAGACAGACAGACAGACAGACAGACAGACAGACAGACAGACAGACAGACAGACAGACAGACAGACAGACAGACAGACAGACAGACAGACAGACAGACAGACAGACAGACAGACAGACAGACAGACAGACAGACAGACAGACAGACAGACAGACAGACAGACAGACAGACAGACAGACAGACAGACAGACAGACAGACAGACAGACAGACAGACAGACAGACAGACAGACAGACAGACAGACAGACAGACAGACAGACAGACAGACAGACAGACAGACAGACAGACAGACAGACAGACAGACAGACAGACAGACAGACAGACAGACAGACAGACAGACAGACAGACAGACAGACAGACAGACAGACAGACAGACAGACAGACAGACAGACAGACAGACAGACAGACAGACAGACAGACAGACAGACAGACAGACAGACAGACAGACAGACAGACAGACAGACAGACAGACAGACAGACAGACAGACAGACAGACAGACAGACAGACAGACAGACAGACAGACAGACAGACAGACAGACAGACAGACAGACAGACAGACAGACAGACAGACAGACAGACAGACAGACAGACAGACAGACAGACAGACAGACAGACAGACAGACAGACAGACAGACAGACAGACAGACAGACAGACAGACAGACAGACAGACAGACAGACAGACAGACAGACAGACAGACAGACAGACAGACAGACAGACAGACAGACAGACAGACAGACAGACAGACAGACAGACAGACAGACAGACAGACAGACAGACAGACAGACAGACAGACAGACAGACAGACAGACAGACAGACAGACAGACAGACAGACAGACAGACAGACAGACAGACAGACAGACAGACAGACAGACAGACAGACAGACAGACAGACAGACAGACAGGCCCACAACTCTTGCTGGCAGTCATTCGTCAAAAATTCTGGCCTTTGAAAACGTTGGAGTCGACTTTACCGGCCCATTCTATCTCGAACGACCTATCCCTCGATCAGCACCGGCAAAAAGTTACGTGGCTGTTTTCGTCTGCATGGCCACAAAAGCATCGCATCTGAAGCTGGTGAGCGAGCTAACGACAACAGCATTCATCGGCAGCCTTCGTCGTTTCATAGCCAAGAGGGGTCGGCCACAGTACATATATTGAGACAATGCGACTAATTTTGTGGGCACTGGACGGGAACTTCGCGATCTGTTTCACTCTCAAGGGCATCGCCATGCCGTTTCCAACGAGACCACCTCTCAATCGATCCAGTTCCATTACGTCCGAGCCAAATCACCCAATTTTGGCGGGTTATGGGAAGCCCGTGTCAAGTCGACGAAACATCATCTACGACGAGTCATTGGAAACGCTTTCTTGCCACGCGAAATCTTTAGCACCATCCTAGCACAAGTCGAAAGCTGCCTCAACTCCAGACCCATCACACCGCTTTCCAGTGACCCAAATGATCTGCAAGCCCTAACACCAGGGCATTTCTTAATTGGTCGGCCTCTGGATGCCTTGCCGGACCCCGAATACACCAGTCTTCCTGAGAATCGTCTACGCTTGTGGGAACGAGCTCAACGCCACACGCAGCACTTCTGGCAAAGGTGGCACAGTGAGTACCTAACAACCCTACAACAACGGTACAAGTGGTTATCTGTAACCCGCAACCTGGCTGTCGGGTCGATGGTCATGATCCAGGAAGAGTCCCTCCCAGTCCTGAAATGGTCCCTGGGGCGAGTGGTAGACATTCAGATGAAATGGTACGAGTAGCCTCTGTCAGGTTGCCATCCGGAATCGTGACGAAACGCGCCATTTCCAAGCTGTGTATCCTTCCAATCATCGAGGTTGATCCAGCGCTCCTTCCAGGTCCATGTGCAGGTCCCTCAGTCGCACCGGCAAACTCCACAGGACCAACAGGCGATCCTGGTCACCACAGGGCCTCTGCAGGTGCAGCTGGTACAACCATTGACGCAGTCTCAAGTGAAGACGAAGAATAAATGTTGAATGTTGAAATGTAATTCAAGGTGGCCGGTGTGTTAGTTAGTTCGTTTAGGTCAAATTCTTAATTCTAAATTTGTTTAAATAGCATTGCCTAAAAGTAAACTTACCACTAGATGCACGCACTTAAAAGTATTTATATTAAAATCCAAATCCTTAAGTCAATTATTTATAACCGACTTTAGGATTTGGATTTTAATATAAATATTTTTAAGTGCATGTATCTAGTGGTAAGTTTACTTTTGAGAAATGGTATTTAAACAAATTTGAAATGAATTTGACCTAAACGAACTAACTAACAGCGTCATTGGGGCGGTACTAATGAATATTTTTGGTCGCTATTGAAAATTCAGTCGATTGCTGAATGTATGTATGGACCCAAATTAAGGGCATTTATGCCGACATTACATGCATTTCCCTTATACACATATATAGATTCAAAATCAATACCCGTTGACAGTGCTGCTAAAATTACATTAAAATTTATTTAACATCAAACATTGAAATTAGCTTTAGCATTTTTCAAATGACCAGTACCTAAAATACCGGTTTTTCCACATACCAGTACCGGAATTTTAGTACCCGAAATTCAGCCGGTATGACCGGTAAAACCGGTACCGGTACTACCAGTACTACAACCCTAAATGTGATGTAAAGGCTGACTAAAAGTAAATTGGTACGCCCCTTGCGCGCCGCTAGCACGCCTCTAGTGTTGGGAATCGAAATTTTTTGACAGTGGTTTGTTTATACTTTCATAGAGAACAACTGGTGCAAGTTTGATCAAAGTAGTCGATCGCGTTCAGAAATATCGTCAAATGGAACTCGAAAGAAGAAAAAATACACCTGGAAACCCCGGAGTTGTTTGGTTCCAAGCTGGTTAAAGAGCTGAAAACAACAGTTTGTCGAGTGCTACAAGAAAACCCTGAGTGTGGAAAGGAATCAGCGGACCTACGAAAAAACTGGAACCTGCGATCTTCAGCTGCGCAGCAAGGTGTTGAGGTGCGTTAAAGCCAACCCCGGTCTTTCGATTCGAGATGTGGCCAGAAGGTACAACGCCAACTTTCAAACGGTGCGGAACATCCTTGCCAGGGCAGAATACAAGTCGTACAAACCCAGTAAACATCCGAACCGGCACATGAAGCAGAATTCCATGGCCAAAAAGAGTGTATGAGCGTGTTTTGAGACAGGTTTAATCTGAGTTGCTTTTTTTGCAGCGAGTAGCTCGCGAGTAGCTCAATGTTTCTCTGCCTACTCCGTTTACTCTTTTTAGGTATATAATTCTCATATTAGACGTCAGTTTTGTTAGTAAATAAAGTAATCCCAAGTGTATTCTGAGCCTTCCGAATAGCTGGAATATTATGGAAGAACCTGTGCCGGTGCCTGCTTACTACCAATAACAACCTACACTTCCAACCAACTTTAAGGGTTGTGCTTCCTCCTCAGCAACCAGTCTCAGTCGTCACTCCGAAAGGATCATCTCTGATCAAAAAAGCTCTCCAATATTCTTCTAAACATCTGAAATTCCACCTATATTAGCAGCGATCCCTTCATCTTAGGTTTCTCCAGTCGTAACAGCAGTTGTATTGGAAAAGGCATCACCAGTCAATGTGGTAATAACTAACTCCGGTCCCCTTTCGACTAACATTCCTGTTTGCACCATTGCAAACATGTAGTAGTGAGTAATATTTCAACCATGGCCCCTCCGACGGCACCCGACGCCACAGTTTCCCGAATAGAAAATATCTCCCGGTGGGAAACAATCGATTAACACCCACTTCCAGCTCCGAAAGCAACGCTACAAACCATTACCCCGTGGAATGTTCAGCCAGAGCATCAGTGCAGCCGTTGCCACTGCTGAAGCCGAAGAGGAGGATGACTATGAAGTAGCTGCTGTTTCCGGTGAGTGCGATCCTCGTTTGAACTTCATACCTATTAACGATCTTCCGGACGAAACCGAAGTGAAAACCCGTCAGGAAGACGAAGCACTAATCAAGCTGACAGATTCTCTTGTTACCGGCGGGTAACATTTTGTTTTCCATCATTAGATGTGGGGAGTAAAAATAAAATTGTTAGTGTAGCTAACGGTCGATTTGAAGTGGGGGCGATCAACGCCCGACGGTGTGGATCGCGTGTGCCGTCTGATAGCAGTAGGTAGCTGATAGTGCTCTACGCTACCTACGATCGTGGGCGGATGGAGAGGATCGCAAACGACTGGCCGAAGCAGAACGGAGGAGAGAGATCCCGACTGAGCGACGAGTCAGTAAGTGACGAGCCTCTGCCGAGGACGAATGAAATTTGGCGAAAAACCAGACGTTTTCGGGATCAAAACCCCCGTTTCGACCCACGCGGTTTGTGAAGTGTCCGGTATCAGTACGGCCGTCTAATCATCTCCGAGTCCGGGTTATTGGACCGAAAGTGATTCAGCAACTGTGCTTGTCGGGTCGTCACCGAAGCGCCTAGCAAGAATTGGCCTCTCGTTGCCGTGAAAGCGCGGGCTGTTAGTTCCAGGAGCAATTCGACCAGTGTGGCCGAGTCGGCCTCTGCTGGCTCCGGGCGACCCCACAACCAAGGTCACATCGCCGTAGCCAGGCTTCCCGGCTGTTCAAGAACACGCCCTGCTGGTCCGCTATCCACCAGGCTATCATCACTCATGGTACAGCGTCGGCGGTCGACGACGCCGAATAGTGAACAAGCGCAGTTGAGCGCTGGGTCCATAGCTGCTACCATCGTCGCATCCATCACTGCCACCAACGCTGCAAGAATCGCTTCCCTTCCTGGCGACCGCCCGATCACCGTCTAGAGCAGCACTACCGCCCGTCATCCCGCCCGAGCTGCCAACTTCGGTATTCTTCAGCCACGTTGGGCCGAGATCCAACCATCACCCGATTTCTGCACCGCCCCCACTACCATCACTGGCCGAATAAAGCGTAAGGTAACCAAATTCGCATTTTTCTAGGTCCCCTCACATCCGAAAGGTCTCCCTCGCCCAAACGCCCTGAGACCCGGAACCTTTGTGGCTTTGTGTGCCCACCCTGGAAGCTACCGTCGGCTCTAGACCAGTAGCTTGGGGTCTTGGCTGTTCTCCTTCTGGGACACAGCGGTTCCGGGGCCGAAAAATGGTCTTATACTCTTCGTCGAATTTCTCCTGGAGACTTCGGTTGACGGCCGCAGTATAATCTTGGTGGTGTATAGCAAAAACGGGACCGAATCACGACCATCCGGAAGGCCCAGCGAAAACACCAAAAGCGAGGATGGATTTCCCCCATCAGCAGAACGGCGCCGTGGTAATTCAGAGCTCGGTTCGCAGTTCCATAGAACGGCAGTTTATCAAGCGATGGGAGGGAATTGCTTCGACAAGTATCGATTTTGAGTATTTGGTCAGACAGATTGGGGTTTTCTACCACATCAACCAGTTGGTAAGGTTCGAACGAAGGTTATTAAACTGAGATGATTTAAGTGTCTCCGAGTTCCGCTTTTATTGTTGTTTTATTTGACAGCAGCTTTTCGGCTTCGCATGAAGGTGCATCTTCAAATGTTACTGTGATGCGAAGAGTGAGAAAGCAAATGACAGCAATCTTGCACACTTAGGGTTACCATATGGTATCCTAAAGGAGGACATGTCCTCCTTTTTCAACATTTTTTTACATGCCCTCCTTTCGCCTCAAAATATCCTCCTTTTTAATCCTTGAATATTTTCAAGCAAAATTTTAATTAATAAATTTTTCATTTTATTTTGACGCACAGCTTTTGAAGTTATTAAACTGAAGTTTTCATGCATAAAGTTCACTACTTCATTTCCAAGTATGTACAGAACCAGACATATTATAAAGGGTCTAGTATAAGAGAGGAGCGGACTGGTTGGTTTTGAGCCAAACGAACTGTCAAAGCCAGAGCCAATCTAGGATCGCCTATCTTGATTCCATTGGCAGTGTTGCCAGAAACACCCCAGACAGAGGTTGCCAAGGCAGTTTGTTTTGAATCTGCTCCTCTCTTAAGTCATATTGAAGGGCATTGTGAAGTGTTTGTCTGTCCAAAAATATTCAAAGAGCTGTAATATTTTAGTATGTGCATTTAAATTGCTGAAATTTGGGCTGATGGTTGATCAAATGGTCAAAATTTACCGGTATTTTTAAGAGCAATGATGAGCTGACTCTACAAGATTCTTGTTTGAACACCGTTTTTAAAATTGTAATTTCTTGAAGCACAATCAATCAACTAAATCGCACTTTTTTTTATTTATAGTCAAAAAAGTATGGTTCAACAGTCTCGTATTTTCTGATCCCAAAATACTCATAGTGTAGTGTATTATAAGCAATTTTGAAAAATGATAGTCACCATCATGGATTCCGAAATGATTCTGTTCGTTGACCACCAATTGTGATGTATTCGAATAAAATAATGTTTCGAATAGAAAAAAAAGGTGTATTTCATTGTGCTTCAAGAGCAAACAATTTCAAAAATTGAAGTCATATAAGATACGTTTTACTAAAATCTTTGGAAGTTTAAGCTGATTCAACTTATTAAGCTCATAATAATACCGTTAAATTTTTATTATTTGCCCAACCAGCAGTAACATTTTCAGAATTTTCAATACTTATATTGAACAGTTGCAGTCCATTAAAGTTGTTTAGAGGGACAACAAACATCCAGCATTAGTACCCTAATATGACCGGTACTGTAGAATTAATTTTAAAGGCTAGGTTGTTGTATCCGTTAGAAAGGATTACTGCTTTTTATTTGGACGTAACCCAATAGACAAACTACCAATTACCAAAAGGGAACGTCATTAATTTTCAAATATTCAAAACCAGCTTTTCGATCAAAAGAAAAATTACGTACACGAAAATTTGTTCATTGGATTCTACTTGCCTACTTAAACACAGTGAACACCTTTTTTACACAGAATTTTGGGTTTAAACGAAAAAACTGCTTTTGAATTTCCAAAAATTTAAGACGTCCCCTTTTCCCATAAAAGAATGATGATGATAATCGAATTGATGACAACTACACTACACTACACTTTTTAAAAATCATAAATTTTGAGTAAGTGCATATGTTTTCAAAACGTTTCATTAATATGCTTTGTCCTCCCTTTTCTCTAAATTGAAAATGAAAACCCAATGCACACTGAGCAATGTGAGTTACTCGAGGAGCCTCAAAAGCAACCTTGAAATTGCTGCACTTTGATCGATGACGAAACATACGTCAAACTCGATTTTAAGCAGCTTCCCGGTCAAAAGTTTTACATCGCGACTGGACGAAGGGATGTGCCGGGAAGATTCAAGTCCGTGTTTACCGACAATTTGAAAAGCGATTTGCAGTTGTGGCCTGAAAACGGAACCGTTCGTCACATCCTCGATGATGACATCCCAAGTTTAATCGAAGAATGCCTGAAAAAGCGGGTATTGCCGTTCATCCGCAAGCATAGGGCAAATTCATCTCGATTTGGTCAACTCCAAGGTGGTTCTGGAGTGGTATGCTGCCAACAAGATCGATTTTTTCCCCAAGCTAATGAATCCTCCGAATTTCCCGGAATTACGACCAATCGAAAAATACTGGGCAATTTCAAAGCAGCGACTTCGACGAAATGGCAGTGCATTCAAGGACATCCAGCAAATGTGGGCAAAATGGAAGAAATGCGCTGATTACGTGTCCGGTTCCACTGTGCCGGCGCTGATGGGCTCCGTCAAGAGGAAGGTTTGAGATTTCGTTCGAACTGGAGAAATGTAACCATCTAATGCTGTAACTTTGTGAAACTTCAAACTAAAACTGTAAAATACTGTAAACTGTAAACTGTAAAACTAAAACTAAAGTACTGTAAAACAACCATTAACGGACTTTTTAAACTTATTGAAGCACGAATTACATGTTTTTTTGTGTGTAACAATTTGCTTTTAGTTAGCTTTTATATACGAAAATCTAAAATATTCAGTCAAAGAAAACAAATATGTCTGGTTGTTGCGAGAGAGAACAGGGAATTCTTTAAAAGATGAACAAACAATTAGTCAATTGTTTAGACCCTACCTTAACCTCAATTCAAAAATTCAGTGGGTCCAATTACATAAGTATCGATTTCTCTGCTCACCGTCTCCAACTTTCCTAGCGGTATCTATGAATTTGGCGTACAACTCCGGGAGATTAATCAAACAATTGATCCGTCAGGTTAGGTTTTTGCAATCTATACTTTCTATGATAAAAACTTCATCATCTAGTAATAGTTTCTACCTACTCCAAATCCAACATACTAATCGTAGTATCACCAATCTTTTCAAACCATTAACACAGACAAACAGACATAACACTCACCATCACATTCTTCGCGCATAAGATTTTAGTTGGGAATGTGCTTGCATTTGTTATGGTGGCGCCACTGAAGCGTTAAGCAAGCCACTACATTTTGAACTTATCAGTGATGCCAGTTCTCTTTAAGGTCATTTTAGTAGATGTTAGCTCTTGAGAATGATAAGGGGATCAAGGCATCCCACTGAAGACATATGCAGTAATGACCCGATTTTGTCAGCCCCCTTTTTGAAAAACTTTTGTTATGTTCTACCCATGCGCTTTTTCAGTGGTCTTATTGCACCAAAGTATGCTTTAAACACCTATCATGAAGATGCATGAGAATGATTTTGAATTGAGATTTTATGAAATTATTTAATGATAAAAGTCTGATGCGCGGAAGGGCCTACAAAATCGAGTCACCCCATACTAATTTGACGAATACAGAATACATATTGTTTGCTATCTATACATTAAAGTCATGATCGTTGTTAGAAAAAGCATTCATTAATGATGCATTGCCACGTTTAAAAACTTGTTTCCAGCAAAAGAAAAATCACAATAAATAATAAAAAAAACCCTCAAAAAGGACTGAGCTTCTGAGAAGTTCTCCAACGAATTCGTATTTCTGCAAAATTCAATCAATTCTATAGATCTACGGAAAAATTCGTAGAACCGACATCACTGGCTTCCATCTGTTTTGTTTTTATTCAACACAGCTGAAGCGGTGACAGAACAAGGGAAAAGCAGCTAGTGAAAAAATTGCATGAACGAGGGATGCTCCGGTTGCAAAACCGTGCTTGGGATGTGCATAATAGAGGGTGCTAGTGTGCCTGCAAAATACGCTTGACGATGTTTTTTGAAGAATTTTCTTCTAATAGTTATGTCTGTTTGTCTGTGCCATAAACTTTATAACCCATGCATTCACCAATTAAATTCAATTTAATAATTCACACCACGTTTAGCAGTAGTTTCAATAGTTTCGATATCCACATATTATAATAGTAGTCTCTACCCACGTTCTATCTTCAATGACAGTTCGTTCCAGAGTTAGTTCAAACGTCACCAGTGGAGAACGCATCTCCATTCCTTCATCGCATGGCCGGGCTGCCAACTGGTCGGCACTTGTGGCATCACTGGTACATACTATTATTATCATTAATTTAAGCCCGAGTACATTAGTAATCAAATCGTTTACCATGACGATTTCTTAACCTCCTCCTGTCTCCATCAACCCTTCCTGCGATGCTTGTGGAAATGCAGAGGACTTCAAGGTATCCAATAAAGCAGGTATCACACCGAAAATGTCCTCCCCTTTTCTTAATTGAGCATTTGTACATTATGGATTCACGTTACTCCCCATCTTTGCTATCACGGAGTAGCAACTACGGGCGATCAATCATTCATGCTCATTTTCAAAATGTTAAAGAATTCGATTTGGAGATTTTCAAAGAGTGTTTGTGAAAATCGGGCCAATTTATTGTCGTTTGGTGTAGAAGAGTGACGATAGAGGTAGTTCTCCGAAATTCTATAAGGGTCTTACTATTACTTATTCAATAATGCAACTCATTCAAAAACTTGACCAACGATTCCTCCAAAACTGAGGCTTCAGAACCTTGTGAAACAAGCGAACCTATAATCTGGTTAAACTCGACAAAACTCGATCCAAAAATTTCTCTTATTAGTCTATCAAGGCGTGCAATTTGAATGCTTCATACAATCATCAATGTGATTAACGCATTAACGCTTTCAATTTAACTCAACAAAGACTTGTCGCCGTCGTTTTATGTGTCAGTTTTATGCATACCGTTTTCGACATCGACATCTTCCCAAACCCCCCCTTGAGTGCAGCTACGGAACATAAAAAAAAATCCAACGCACAAAAGAGCATAAATTGCTGCAGAGTACTGTGCAGCAAGTGTGTGCGAACGCGAAATTAGATCACCTGAGTGGGAACTTCCACCCTCCCCTTTCCTCCGCCTTTTTCCACGCACAACAGCAACACAAAAAAAAAGTCGTGCTTATCTCCGATGAGGGGCAAAAAGTGGATCAAGATGGCTCTCGATAAGAGCAGCATAGCACAAGCAGCAGCAACAACAACAACTAGCAACAACGGAATATGATTTAATTAAGTGCGACGAGTGCGGAAATGAGGCATACTGGCAGTACCCACTACGGTCGCATCAGGCGGAGAGGTTTATGCGGTGAGAGGTGATGACCGCCCGTCGCGGTGCGACGTGATGCCAAACAAGGGGACAGCAAGTTCAGCTGACCACCACCGCGTGCCGTGGACATCTAGGTCTAGCGATCAAGTTTTAAGGCCTGGAAAATGTGTCGCGAGATGGTTTCTATATCATAAGCGATTGCCATTCAATGCAGCGCGGTGTGGCGTGCCATCGTTATAGGTACCTAGTAGTCAGTCATGATGGTGACCTCAATCGTGGGAGAATTTCGGCGTGATGCTTTTAATTATCCCACGAATAAAAACAGAAAAAATATGCGGATTAGTGTCTCCGAACTGCCGCCGTTGGTTGTTTTGGGGTAGGTGGGGGGAATAATGCACCATTAGATTAGCGGGGCGTTTTTCTCGGAGGAAAGTGATACTGGGATTTGCAAAAATATTTGTGGCATTCGCTGTTTGATTTAAACGACCACGGTAACAATCGAGTAATAATAGTGAAAACAAGCGACTCGGGGAATTGTTTATCGTTTTAAAATGAAAGCACAGTAGGGGAAAGTGAAATGATGACTTTGACTTTGCGTGTTTGGAGAACGGTAATGCGAGTTATGTTTTTTTTTTTTTATTCTTGTTCGTGACTATTCGTTCATTGCTCTTGGAGGGTTCGGATTTTTCATCTGTCTTCAAATGACGATAAGTCTTTGAAGACATGTAATATCTGAGAAGACATCTATTTCCCGTAGAAATTTTGACGACCTTTCATGATTAGTGAAGACGTTTGAAGATATTTTGACCTTGAAGAAGACTTCCGAATGCTATTTAAATTACAAGCAGACTTCTGAAGAATCCTGAATACCTGTACACGAAGAGAGACATAGAGAGAGAAGGATTAGTAATTTCCATTTAATTCCACTACTTTATTTACTTATCCTTGACAGATACGCGTATTTTGTCTACAATGTGCAGACTTATTCAGTGCTAATACTCGACTTAGACTTATATTTTTATATGTCATCACTAAGACGACTTCATCGCCAGTTCACTGCTCCTTTCAAAAACCAAAACTTGGGAAAATATAATTGAAAATATTTCCAAAAAAAATGCTGAAAACCGCATTTATTTAAAGTGTTTCTGTGTGCCAAAAAAAATGGCGAAATGTACCCTTTCTTCGGCTTCTACACTGGCTTAATCCCTTAAGATAGAGCCACTTAGATGACCGCTTGGGTCAAAGACTAGCACACTTACCATAAGTATTTATTTTTTTGTTTTTAAAAGGATATAAAAGATCGATCAACCTGAATATCAACATACAGGCGATCCGACCAACTCAAAATGGAGCCCATCCGACTCCGTTTCATCAAAAGTGGATTTACTAAAAAGGGACTTGAATTTTCCAAGAAAAACTGCTCAAATATGAGGAAAATCCGCGAAAATGTTACTCATTCTAGGAGCATACTCAAAGACTGAGTGAAACCTTTATCGATTTTTCTTATATTCGAGAAGTTTTTCCTGGAAAAGCCCAGCATATTCAACTCGTTTTTGAGTAAATTCACTTTTGATGAAATTGAGTCCATTTGACTCGATTTTAAGTAGGTCATTCATGCAGAATTTAACTAAAATCTTCGATACACTGGAGATCATTTGGATACATTCTGATCAATGAATCAAAAATATCACCAAATGACAAAGTGACAAGCGATCAACGAGCCGAACGATAACGCTGGATGGAAAGCAATAATGATATAATTTTCTTCCTTTTTTGTTCACGACAAATTGCCTTTGCCATATAGCTCACTCAGGCCGGTAGAAGGAAAAGACTAAATTGTTGGCAAGCTGTTTCATGAAGTAAAGCCGAAGATGATGCACGTGTGTAAATTTGATTTTTGTGTTATGTCTTTTCTCGATTTCGATCAAGCTTTGTCCTCAACCATGTATGTTGCAACAAAGTAGGCAAGCAATATATCATTATCCTACTACAACTCCGATCATGCTATATTGCAGAGACCTTTATCGTAGTAGTAGTAGCAAGCGTTTTGTCTTTATCGTTGGTTGCTTTATGTGTTTGGATCCACTGTTCCTGATCAACATGCCAGATATCTGAGGATATCTGAGGGATTGGATAAGAATTTTTGAACAGTAGAAGATCTTTAGAATAGTACTCGATCAATCTGTAGCCTTGGAAAACATTGGGACGACTTAATTGAAATCTTAGATCATCTGGAAATATCTGAAAAAAACGTCATTAGAAATGTTGGACAGTTGAAGATCTTCAGAAAGAGCTTGATACATCCAAATATCCAGAAAACAGCTGTAGATCTTCAGATCTTCATCTTAATCAACCTAAAGATCTGAGAAATGATCCTGAACATTTTATTGAAATTCATGATCAGCTGGACTGCCGCTCATCGCAAGTCGGTCCCATTTGCGAATCTTTTGTCAAAACCGAGTTTTTAAAAGGAAGGCGTAGCTAATCACGCATAGTTTGAGAATACTGGATAAACTCATCTACTTAGTCCTGGAACAGTTTGGAAAAACATGCAAACCGGTTGTACCATTGCGTAAGAAGCAATGGCACAAAACTAACTTAAAACGCGTTTTTCTCGGCTTGCTGATTTGTGATATGGGCCGGACTTGCCATTAGTGGCAGTCAAATAATTAACATTTACATGACAATATCTGATCAACCAGAAATTTTAGGAGAATATCTGGAGACGGCATTTGAATTGTAAAAAAATAATACCGGATAAACCAGAAGTCTTGTGAAAATATCAAGAGGACCTAATTGAAGTCTTGGATCAGCTTGAGATTTTGTTAAGTACATGTGGACCTACCAGCCGTCTTTAAAGAATATCTGAGAGATGGCATTTGAATATTGTAATTGCAGTTTTTCAAAATAATATTGGATCAACCTTAAGTCTTGAAAATATCCAGTGGATTTTAGTGATATCTTATTGAAAATACGTGTATATCGACGAAGTTTTCTACGTAGGTTCCTGTATTTCCGCAAAGTGTCGTGAACTTAAACTCAGATCTGTGAACTCAAACGAAGCTTCCTGAACTTCTTTACAATTGAGTCTTTTCAGTATTTATAAAGTTCTTCGAACTTGTGGGAAGTTCCGTGACCTCCTGGGAAGTTCCCTGACCTTAACTAAATTAGTAGAAAGTTCTCGAAACTTATCAAACGTTCCAAACATTTTCATGATATTCATGAAAATTCCATCAAGCCTCCGCAGCATTCCTGAAATTTTAAAAATATTCCTGAGATTCTTGGAAGTTGAAAACTTCTGAAGGTAATACATGGTACTGCTATAAAGTTCTCTAATCATACACCAAGATCTCGGAAAATCTCTGACAATAATGAAAGTGCTTTAAAATCTCAAAACTAGTCTGACCTTTTGTTCCCAACACTCGATCTTTTGAATATTGAACCTTTTGTCCATTCCACATTTCAGTGCAAACATTTCAAAGGGCGTAATTTCTTAGTAAACAATGGCTTTAGCCGTCGATTTCTTGCGAATAAAAGCTCACCTCTCCAAAATAACAATGCTAGCTGGTAGAGGAAACATTCCTTTACCTGTTGGTGTCATTATTTTTCATGAGTGTGCTTTAATTTGCGAGAAATTGACGGCTTAAACCATTGTTTACAAATGCAATTACGCCCCTTTGAAATGTTGGCACTGAAATGTCGAATGGACAAAAGGTCGAATGTTCAAAAGATCGAATGTTGGGAACAAAAGGTCAGACTAGTTTTGAGATTTTAAAGCACTTTCATTATTGTCAGAGATTTTCCGAGATCTTGATGTATGATTAGAGAACTTTATAGCAGTACCATGTATTACCTTTAGAAGTTTTCAACTTCCAAGAATCTCAGGAATATTTTTAAAATTTCAGGAATGCTGAGGAGGCTTGAGGGAATTTTCATGAATATCATGAAAATGTTTGGAACGTTTCATAAGTTTTGGGAACTTCCTTTCATCATTCGACATTTTGTACATTTGACCTTTTGTCCATTCAAGCTTTTTTCCATTCGAACTTTTGTCCATTCGACATTTGTTCATTCGACTATTTTATACATTCGACCTTTTTTTGTCTATTCGACCTTTTGTCCATTCGGATTTTTGCCCATTCGACTTTTTGTCCATCCTACCTTTGTCCATTCAACTTTTTTTCCATTCAAACTTTTGTCCATTCGACCTTTTGTCCATTCGATATTTTGTCCATTCGAGCTTTTGTCCATTCGATCTTTTGTCCATTTGACCTTTTATTCATTCAATATTTTTTTCATTCGACCTTTTGTCCATTCGACCTTTTTCCATTTTACTTTATGTTCATTCGACTTTTTGTCGATTCGACCATTTGTCCATTCAACATTTTATCCATTCGACTTTCTGTTCATTCGATCTTTTGTCCACTCGAGCTTTTGTCCATTCGACATTTGTTCATTTCGACTTTTTGTATATTCGACCTTTTGTCCATTCAAGCTTTTGAACATTCAATCTTTTGTCTATTAAACCTTTTGTCCATTCGCCCTTTTGTTCATTTGACCTTTTGTCCTTTCGACCTTTTGTCCATTCAACGTTTTGTCCATTCTACCTTTTATCCATTCAACCTTTTGTTCATTAGACCTTTTTTTACCCCTTCTCTTCATTCGAGCTTTTGTCCATTCGACATTTTGTCCCTTCGACATTTTGTCCCTTCGACATTTTGTCCCTTCGACATTTTGTCCCTTCGACATTTTGTCCCTTCGACATTTTGTCCCTTCGACATTTTGTCTCCCAACGTTTTGTAATTCGAGCTTTTGTCTTTCGACGTTTTGTTATATAATCATCCAATGAACTCGAGGTAAACAGTGGATACTTTATAGAAATTCCAAGAACCTCAGATCATCTAGGTGTTGAAATCTTCAGTCAAGCACAGAAATCTTAAGGACAGCTTCAATTTTAGGACAGCTGCATTAATTACAGGAAATTTCGAGAATCTTTAAGAGTTCTGGGCATTTTACGGAGGTCCAGAGAACTCATCAGAAATTAATAAAACTTCAAACATATTTTAGGAATATAACAGGAGTCCAGAAACATTCATAGAGAATTGTGCGAACTTCCGTAAAGCTGTGAGAGCATCAGAGTTCAATTCTTAACTAGAAACTTAGAATTTTAGAAAAAATTAACATCGTCTGGGAAGTTCAGAGTATTTCCCCATACAACCATTTTGAACCATTCGATAAATTGTTCGTTTGACCCTTTGTCCACCTTCTCATCATTCGAACTTTTTTTTCCATTTGACCCTTTGTCCTCTTCTCATCATTCGATACTTTCTACATTAAGCCCTTTGTCGTTTCAATATTTTGTCATTAGATGTTTTATCATTTAACGTTTTGTCATTCGACGTTTTGTCATTTGACCTTTTGTCCATTCAAGCTTTTGAACAAACAACCTTTTGTCCATTCAACCTTTTGTCCATTTGCCAATTTTGTCCATTTAACCTTTTGTCCATTCGACCTTTTGTCCATTCAACCTTTTGTCCATTCGATCTTTTGTCCATTCTACCTTTAATCCATTCGACCTTTTCTCCATTCAACCTTTTGTTCATTAGACATATTTTTACCCCTTCTCTTCTTTCGAGCTTTTGTCCATTCGACATTTTGTTCCTTCGACATTTTGCCCTTCCAACCTTTTGTCTTCGACGTTTTGTAATTTGACCTTTTGTCTTTCAACTTTTTGTCATACAATCGCCTAAAGAACTCGAGGTAAGCAGTGGATACTTTAAAGCAATTCCAAGAACCTCAGACAATCTAGGTGTTGAGATCTTCAGTCAAGCACAGAAATCTTAAGGGCAGTTTCAGGCCAACTAGCTTAATTACAGGAAATTTTGAGAATCTTTGAGAGTTCTGGGCATTTCATGGAGGTCCAGAGAACTCCCGAGAAATTTATAAAACTTCAAACATATTTTAGGAATTTAACAGGAGTCCAGAAACATTCAGAGAGAATTGCGCGAACTTCCGTATAGCTGCGAGAGCATCAGAGTTCAATTCTTAGCTAGAAACTTAGAATTTTAGAAAAAAATAACAAAGTTCTGAAATCGTCTGGGAAGTTCAGAGTAGTTCCTCATTCAACCATTTTGAACCATTCGATAAATTGTTCGTTTGATCTTTTGTCCACCTTCTCATCATTCAATCCTTTCTACCTTAAACCTTTTGTCATTTCGACCTTTTGTGATTCGACGTTTTGTCGTTCGACATTTTGTCTTGCGACGTTTTGTTATTCGACATTTTGTAATTCGACATTTTGTCATTTGACGTTTTGTCAGTCGACCTTTTGTCATTCGAAGTTTTGTCATTTGACCTACAACCGTTCTTTGGGCTTCGGTTTTCTTGACTTTCCCGAAATTCGTAGAACTTATAAAAACTTTTCGTAGCAGACGATGGAACCAACCGGTGGAAACTAACGATTTTAAATTGGCTCACTACTTGACTATCCTATTAGTCCCAAGCAAATTGATTAACATACCCCATTCTAGTCGAAATTCTAGTACTAGTCTATGTTTGTTTTGATTCGCTATGAAAGTTTGGCAGATAAAATGAGGGGTTCATGGATTTTCCTAAGTTTCGAGGGGTGCATCGATTAGCTTGGGACCGAAGAGAGTACCGGAGCTGAGCCAAAAATTTGAGCACGTTTCTTCGGGACCTTTTGGTCTTAGAGTAAACTCTATGATGGAACCGCCTTGAAGATCTGGAAGCGTACCTGAAGTTCCAAAAATTGTAAGGAAGTTCTCATATCTTACCTTTTTATCCCATAGTCTGTTTGTGAATCTTCCATGAAATCCTCGGTAATTCGTTTTATTCCAGGACTACCCTGAAGTCCTTTAATTCTGCTTGGCACATTCCTGAAGATCTTGGATCATCCCTGAAGTTCTGGTTATTCTTTTGAAAATGTTTCTGGGATTACCCTGCAATTAATCAAACTAACCTGAAGATCTTTTAACTTCCGGAAGTTTTCTGCACTCACTTGAATTTACCGGAGCTTGTGGGCCGTTTCCGAATTGTTGCTTAACTTCTCTGATTTTCTCTTAAATATATTTAACTTTTGGAACTTCTTAACATTTCTAGCATGTTTTTTTTTTTATGGAACTGTCTTTAAATTTACAATGTTCCTTTGGGAATGTTATTCAGTGCATTTACGTTTTTGACAACACAACCTAATAAGCTGCTTATTTCTCAAAATTTGTGTTAGTGCTTTCTGTACAGGGCGCGTGACGAATTTTTGCAGTAAATTTCAAATAGTAATTTTTCATGCTTGTGCATCATGATTTAGATATATTTGGCAGCACTGGATAGCTTATACTGTTAGGTGTAAGATTTAAACAAACAATGTTGAGTAAACGTAAAGATGTCGAAACAAGAGAGCAATCTGTCAGCCGTTGTCGCTTTGTTGCGCGCCGGAGTATGCATGAAAGAAATAATTCGGTCGGTAAATGTGTCTGAAAGAACAGTGTATAATATTAAAAAATGCTTGGGAAAGTGATAAGACGGAGCACCTGCTCATACTGCTAATAAAGCACAGAAATGGCTTACGGAAAATATTTCGTAAATTTGGGAGGAAGAAATTTGGCCCCCAAGCAGTCCCGATATCAATCCGTTGGATTATTTTGTATAGGGCGTCGTCCAACGGGATACCAATAGAACCCCTCACACCACACTTAAGTCACTAAAAGCTAAAATCAAGGCAGTGATGACATCTATGGATCGAAACATTTTAAAACGTGCATACTGCAGTTTTCGGAAGCGTCTAACTACAGTCGTCGAAAGGGAAGGCAATTTTTTTTGAATAAATTTACTTACAACTTCCATATGTTGCGGAAGAAAATAAATCGCACAAAATTCATTGCTAGAATAACTAACTGGTGTATTTTTTCTCAAATATGCCATTTACTGCAAAAATTCGTCACGCACCCTGTACAGTATTTCATAATATTCCAAGTATCTCTAATCCCTAGAGAGTGATCAAGTAATATCACAGATGGAATAAAGCGGTTGATGAACTTTCTAGAAAGTAAAGCTGTGTTCATGTGTTGCCTAAACCAGGGCACTGTAGTTACCTTTACTCATTTTAGGTAGTTTATTACTTGTTCGGGGATGAACTTTGAATTCGTGACCTGTAGCGTGAGATGCATGAATGCTACCTGACCCCAAATTCTCGAAATCTATATTAGGCTCACAGAACATCCCTGAAGTTCTAACATACAGCCCTAAAGTTCACGAAAATTCTCTTAAGATATTTAAGTTCAATTATCTTTTTCTATAAAGTCCTTGCTATTTTTTTGAATTTTATGGAACAGTTCATGAAATTTTCCTGAAATCTCTGGAACATCCCTGAAACTATCCGAACCTAATATTAAGGATCTTAAAACTTTGTCGTAGCTCGGGACAATCACGCAGTTCTCAGAAATACCTTGAAGTTTTCAGAACTTCCTTGAAATTTACAAGAAATTCTCAGAACTTCTTACGGTTAATTAAGGTTTTAGGCACTTCCTTAAAGTCACCAAAATTTTTCGATTTTTTGTTTTAATTTTTTAATGAAGTTTAACAGAAGTTTTCCCCAAGTGCTTTCAAAGCTCCAGAAATGTTCTTGAAGTTAATAGAACTGTCTGAAGTTTTTTTTATATTCCCTAAAGTTTTTGGTACATCCTAGATTGATAATTTTGGGGCCAGCTAGTTTTGGGGCCAACTAGTTTTGGGGCCAGCTAGCTCGGGACAATCACGCAGTTCTCAGAACTACCGCTAATCCGCTTTTTAGAACTCAGCACTACCCGTTTTTTCTTATGTTATTAGAACTAACAAACAAATCCATTTCAGATTTTCCTCATGTTCATGGCACTCTTAACTTCCATGAAGTTTTTTTTTTTTAAGTTCGGCCCTGAACTTCTCAAATTTTTTTTAAGGTTTAAGGAACTTCCCTAAACTTACCACAATTTTTCGAATGCTCATGCACTGATACTGTACTCATGTTCTTAAGCGGTCCCAAAGCTGTAATTTTTAAAAGATCTTTTAACACAACAGAAGTTTTCCACAAGTGCTTTCAAAGCTCCAGAAATGTTCTTGAAGTTAATGGAGCTGTTTGAAGTGCTGCGATCTTCATCAAGTTTTTTTTAATTTTTTTAAAGTTCAATGGAACTGCCCTGATATTATCACAACTTAACCTTAAAGATATTTAAACTTCCTCAAAGCTCTAAACTTTCCTGTTGCCCTTGGAACTTATTTGAATATTTTGAAACTTCTCCGAATGTTTTGGGTATTCCCTGAAGTTTTTGATACATTCTAGATCGATATTTCTGGACCCAGCTAGTTTTGATAAAAAATGACATATTGGTATTTGGAGCTGGTTACATATGGAGCAATTATGAGTTAGCACCATGGCATGTCTGCCGTTGACTTCATCAAAATCCTGAACTGTTTTTTTTTTTTATAATTTATTTATTTATCAAGGCTCCATTGCAGAAGCTTTACGGTGCCGTTACCTTATTAATCAAATACCATAAACGAACGGTAACCCGGATGGTAGAACTATCCCACAAATGGTTGGGATGAAGCCCCGAACACGTTTTATTAGGGAATTCATTATGATTTAAACAATAGTTTTTTGATCTAACCAACCAACTCCCAGGATTTTTGGAAATACACAGTTTTAGTCTGAAATATTGAACTTCTACCCTGAATCGCAAATTTTAAAAATAACTGTGATGACACGAGAAGACATTTCGTCGATCTCGGAAGATTTTTTCTAAGTAAATACTTAGAAATAAATAATTTCGCACGTGACGGAATCCATCTTTCAGATAAAGGATGAGACGTAAACAAACATGTCATGTAAAATTTAGTGCTTCGAGACTGAAAAGCTCATTATTCGACGTTTGATTGAGCAGAATTTCGCGTCTGTTATAACTCAATGTTGTGGTACACCTGCTGATAACGTATCGTTTCAAAAATAATACAATTAACATTTTCAATCACCGTTAGTATTAATTTAAACGAAACTGATCCCTATTGCCAGAAAAAAACGACAATTAAATCATGCTGGCTGCTAGTGTACCCTACTTAAAACAATATCCGTTACTTCGAAATGGACCAAACCGAGCCCCACATCGAGACCCCCCACACAAGCGACGGGTAGCAATCACAAACAAACCAATTTTCCATCTCGCGAATCTCCACAATGCTACCGCTGATGATGCTACTGGCACTGCGTATCATACCCATACGAACAAGCGAATCGAACTGTTCTTGCTATCCAATGTGCCATTATTTCAACTGTCCGCTATGAATTGCAAACAATCATGAATAATAATGCGGTACAGCACGTGTGTTAGTGCCATGAATGTCTGTTGATGTGGTTTCGTCGAAGAAGCCAGCATGGAGGCTTGAATTCTTTTGCAGCGTGGTATTCTTATTCGCCCGTTTCTCTTCATGTGTAGCAGAGTAATCCGCTTAACTCTATTTCATCTGCAGGAAGGCAATTTGCTTTTGCGGGACCATAGTCGGATCGCCAAGCTAATTATGTCCATGGCACGAAAAATATTGCCTGCGGCATTTGTTTTCCTCAATTCATCCAAAGATCCAACACTGAGCAATTATTCCAATCAGTGCGACGAAAGAGAAAGAAAAGCTCAACTGTAATGCAATAACACCAGCTGAGAACATCGCCCATCCCATCCACCCCATAATGCCGTCATGAAACTTTAAAGAACTCTGACACGAGTGAGCAAATTTGCATTTAAGTTCATTGCTTTGTTTCACACTGTTACACTTACCATACCACACAGAACTCGGGGCCTATGCTTGGCGGTCAACGGCGGTGTTTTACAGCGTAGTTCTTCGTTTGCAGCCGTGCGTCCACAGTTTCCACAGTTTTTTTTTTTTGTTCTTGTTCAAATGTGCAAACAGGATTTTCCAGTTTTGCTTGTCGCTGGTAATGTCATTTAGAAGTGGATTTTTTTTTCACATCACTACTTTCATCTAACTTGGGCTTCTTTCCTAGGTATGCTTTCGACACTTTCAGTAGAGAAGGGTATACTCGCAAAGGAAAATGCATGGAGGTCAATGTGGCTATCGTAGAAGCAGTTTTGGATTGTTCTGCCATCAGAGTGGAGCACTCAACTCAAAAGGATGATGCAGATTCGGCCCTTTATTTTCTTTAATTAATTATAGCTTAGTTATACGTGAAACTAATGGATGTCATTGCGGCGGACCACTAATTTTATTTTAATCGGTATTCCGCAGGTATTACTTGGGCCAGCAGTGAACCTGAGAGAAGATCACTATGGCGGGAAATCAAATCTTTTTGTGCCGTGTTCATGCAATCATTTCGTGGGGTTTCTGTGGGTTCTGACTACATGTTACAGGATGATGAAAGTCAAGTTTTATACATTTGTTGTCGCACTTAAAAGTGTTTGTCTTGGTCGGAGCTATGAGCAGTTATTGAGTCGAATACTGTCGGAAAATGGAAACGAAATACTGGACTCTTCTACTGTTTCTTTACTAGGTCAACGAACAACACGATCTAATGTTACTGGCCAAGTTTATTTAACACAGATCAGCTATCTTCCGGTCAGGTATTTTTTATATATTTAGGAAATTTAGAGGAAATCGGGATCAGACTTTAAGGATTGTTATTGTTTTATCGTCTATAAATACAGCATTTTACAATTAATACCAGTATTCTGTATTCGATGATAAAGGAAAGTACATGCATTCAACTCTCCACAACTCGATGTCTACTAGCTCGATATTTGAGTTGTAGAACGATCGTAAAAATGGATGTCATGGCCACTGCGATAGCGATTCTGCATGGGGATTGTTTTTCTATAACTCGATTATTCTATAACTCGATGGTCCTTTCAATATCGAGTTGTAGAGAGTACACTGTATACCAACTTATTAAAAAAATTAACAATCAAAACAATTTCTAAAAATCAATAATCAAATTTTTAGGTACGGGTGAAACGGACAGGTGCTGGGTTTGAGATGACAGTCTAGAAAATGCAATGTATCTTCATTACATAAGCAATCGAAATATTTGCATGATTATCGTAGGTCATTATGAGAGCTAAATACCACATGATGCGACACATGATGTAACATTAACATTCAAAAACAAGATCAAAAGCAGTTTGGGGGGATCTATTTTGGGTATAGCGTTTCAGCATATGTAAAAGTAAATTTAGACACTAAAATTTGTTTGTTATGAATTATTGACACTGTCCGTCTTACCTCAATAGTAAACTATTTACGAAAAAGTGTCTATTTGCAAACGTAAAAACGCATATTGATCCACCGGGCAGGTGAATAGAACCTTTGTTACACAGTATAATCTCGTTTTTGATATTATCCATAGATATACGAGGCCTCAATGGATATTTTTATTTTTATTGGTGCCAGTTTCTGCCCTGCTCAATTAAATTGTAGACCAACAATTAAAATGGTACTTTCAAGTTTTATAAACAAAACCTTGATTTTTCTTTCCTCGCCAATCGAACGCAAATTACCGGCATCGTCGGATAGACAAAATTTTCCCTAAAGATGCTGTCAGTTTGCGTAGGCGTGCCTTAAGTCACGAGAAAACGGGTTCCGAAAGTTTTGTTCGCAATAGCTGATGTGCTCTTTTCTGTGGTTGGTCGTGATTTGACAGCTCAATTGGTCAAACAGCTATTTGACAGCTCAATTGGATCCCGAGATTCTCTCTATGAATATAGTGACTATAAAGCTAACATCATTTTCGGGGCTGTTCATAAACTACGTAGACATTTTGTTGGGATTCTTGACCCCCCCCCCCCTGCGTAGTCAATTGTCAATTTTAAAATTTGTATGGGCCGTGGATAATTGTCAACCCTCCCCCCTAAACTGTCTACGTAGTTTATGAACGGCCCATTCTGTCCTGCGAGCTTAACGAGAAATTCGTTTATGTTGTCGTGGTAAATCAAAGAGAAAGTCGATGAAAAGAATCGATCAACGAGGATAGGCCCTTTTCAAATGTTACCCGAGAAAACAGAATTAAATTCGCCCCACACTCATAAAATAAATCACATAACCAGTGGAAAATATCCATGTGAATTTCACACAACTTTCATGTGATCTCATAATTGGAAATTGCACTATTAAATTATGATTATTCACATTGAATTGATTATGAAATGTGATATTCAGGTTAAGAATAATTAATTTTGTTATTGGAAAAATATTCTGTGCATTCCCAATAGAAGCTATGTGATTTTTTTTTCAGTGTACAGCACCCCTAATAGCCATCGGTCGGAGTTTCCTGATTTATTTCACGATGTACCAGTTCTAATAGCGATTTTTAAAAATTAGCGTGATGTATAGAACAAGATTTAAAGCGCCAGTTATACCATAGAGGTAACTCTAAGACCAGAAGGTCCCGAAGATACGTACTCAACTTTTTGGCTCAGCTTTGGCACTGTCTTCGGTCCAAAGCTATTGGTACTACTACTAGACTGAGTAAATTTTCCTCATTTTCCAGCAGATTATATAGGTTTTTATTTGGGATGATCTCATCGTCCGTGCACACATGTTAAGGGACAACATCTGACTGGTCTTATAGAGCTTTTCGACGTCAAATCAGCGCAAACTACTGTCACCGACAAACCGACATGAAACTTAAACTTAACTCTTGATCGAGAATCCAGAACGGCCGATTCAAATGTGCAGCGATCCCATCTGTCAATACCATAGAAATGTTTTATCTAGATAAAAATAAATTGCCCGAAATAGATTTGACACGAACCAACTCATAAACTGTGTACGCGTGTTCGTGGCTAGGATAAATATTTTCCGCGAACACGGTGGTAGATGTCAGTTTTGTGCTTTGATCAGAAATTTCTTTGTAATTTGTATGATCATTCATGTCGGTTTGTCGGTGCTAATGTACCTTTTAAATCCAACGAGTGCGAGCAAGAGGGAAACAAATAAGTGGGAAAATACACCATCGATTCATACATGTGTGATAGATAGAGAAAGACGATTAAGCATCGAAAAGGTCTATTGGAATACATAGGGTAGGATGGTTCAAAACGCACCCCTGGGGTTAAATGGCCCTGCGCTGTTTTTCATAGCTTCCAATAAATAATAAAATTTAACAATCAGCATTGCTAGTTCAGTGTTTGAACTAACATTCTGGCACATGATATTTCCAGAATTAGTAATAAAGAAGCAACGAAAAACTGCACGGTGCCATTTTACCCCAGGGGTGCATTATGGGCTCTTCTGATAATAACGCCCAAACTAAACATAAAACCTTCCCCTGCAAGACGGGTGGAAATCGATTCTAATACCTATGTTACGCTAGTAACAAAGGTAATAAGTGGGAATCTCCAACACCAAACGTCAGATGAGTACTCGGTATGATTTTGTATCTATAGGTAGATATGGATGAGGTCTTTTCATTGCTGCAAATGTCATGTTGATGGAATGTACTGTTGATTTTTAAAACAATCATTTCGGAGACGAGCCAGCCAACGGCTGAAAGTCTCCTTAATAAAGATATAAAAAAAAATAAAATAAAACAATCATTAACTAAAATCATTATACCCTTACAATGAGAGAGAGAAGGATTAGTAATTTCCAATTAATTCCACTACATTATTTGCTTATCCTTGACAGATACGCGTATTTCGTCTACAATGTGCAGACTTCTTCAGTGTCGAGTATAAGTCGAGTATTAGGGACAAGTGAGCGTGGGTACGAGTAGAACAAGGATGAATCCCAAGATGCCACTGAAAGACGCGACAATATTCAAAATAATCATTTTTGGATAATCAAGCACTGGTGAATATCATCAAACGCGTATTCGTTGATGTATAATGAACTCATTTGTTCATTTTGCTCGTACGTAACAGCGAAGATTTTCAAAACAAACGCAATTCATAATGAGAGAGAGAAGGATTAGTAATTTCCATTTAATTCCACTACTTTATTTGCTTATCTTTGACAGATACGCATATTTCGTCTACAATGTGCAGACTTCTTCAGTGTCTTGTACTAATACCACTAATACTCGACAATTCAACTAGGGGAAACAGCCCTATTGTTGCGGTACGTTAGCAGCGTTAGAAGCCTACTGGTGTGTATGGAGACCTCCATACACAACAATAGGGTTCTAACGCTGCTAACGTACAGCAACAATAGGGCTGTTTCCCCTACACTGGATTGAAGCGCTACTCCTTGCGCGTGATGATAAATGATAAAATCAGAAACTGCTTCGAACAGCTTCTTCAAGTTTCATCGTCGAACCAGCACACTACATACTAACATACTAGAAAACTTGAAATCTTCATGTTTCAGTCCGTGAAAATTCTAGTACAGTTGATTTTCCTGCAGCCTGCAACCGCTTGCTGGGTTAAAATTCACACATTTTTGTGTTTTCCATCTTGAGCGGTTGGCTGTAGACTGGCTACCAGGTACAGTGTATATCACTACAAATCCTACGGTCCACAACACATGGGCGTAGCACACGATTCGGTCTTGATAAGGATTTACACGGCGCTCGGTAACGATCCTTTTATATTTTCACATTGTTCAGGTAAAGTTGTTCAACACTATTGGGAATATTGTTCAAACTTTAGATGAAACGAGCGAAAAAATTGACAACGAAAAATAAACACGTCCACTCACGGCCAAAGCATACTTAGATCTCTCATCACTCGCATCTACTCCAAGGCCCAATTACTGCAGGAGATTGAAGCAGCTATCCAAAGTATGAAATCCAACAAGGCTCTCGGGTCGCATATCGGCAAAGATTCAGAAAGCTGACCCAATGCTATCTGCACAAATTTTGCATCATTTATTCTTTAATATCCGGGACACCGCGACTTTTCCGGTCTTATTGAAGGTCTCTAAGAAGAGAAATGTGACTGTGTGCGAAAAACTGGCGAGACATCATTTTACCGTGTGTTGTTCTCAAAGTTCTGTGCAAAGTTATCCTGAATCGGATTTAGGAGAAGATCGACGTGACTCTACAGACTCTACGCAACAGGCAGGTCGAGCCCGAATCATCCTGGAGCAGGACAATCAATTCGAAGTGTTCCTCTATTTGGTATTCATTGACTACGAAGAAGCTTTCGACCGACCAGTGTGGCCAGATTATTTTTTTCAGTATCGGTAGCTTTTCAGAACTTTTATCGGTAGTTATCGGAACGCCGTCTTAAGAAGGCTTCCCGAAACTTAAAACCTTTGTGAACGGGGGTAGGATGAAAACAAATCACGCGCAATTTTGCACTTTCGAACCATCAGCCCTTCAACTTCACACATTGGATAGTCTAATCTAGAGTCGGTGTATAATGAGTCGCGCCAAGAGTAAAGCCAAGTCTACATATTGAACTGTCAAACCGGCTACCTATCATGCAAAGTACACTGTAAAACTACCCAAAATTAAGTACTTTTCCCTCAATTCCAGGGTTCCGCCCAATAACCCGAATTGGAGTAAATCGCATATAGTAGTTTGGAAACTGAACATCAGCAAAAAAAAAACTTACTCTTAAGTATATTCTACCCAAAATTAAGTTTAATTCACGTTAATTTGAGAACCTGCAATTTACCCAATAGTTAGGCTGAACTGTATCGTTGGGTCGAATCTCTCGTTCCTTTTTTGACAACAATAAAGAGTGCAAGTGAGAAGCTAAACTCAAAATTAAGCAAAGAGAACTCAAGTTTTGGGTAGTATTTCTTCTCTGGGTAAACAAACATTACGATGCTGCATATATTTGTTAATATAATTTGACATAATCACTGATATAATCATTTTCTACAGCCCCTTTTTGTTTTCTCGCCATTTGAAGTTGATGAAGAAGTCCTCTGCCTCTGAAAGAGAATCTTTCAAAAACCGTGATGCTAGTTCAACTGTTTTTCTCTTGACGTGACTCATTATACACCGACTCTGGTCTAATCATAACAAGTAAGTGTGAGTAGGACGAACGGAATACGGAACCAAAAAAGGGAGAAACAGAAAATAGCATCTCCGCTAGGAGACAGACAGAAAAAGTCGATTGAACGTAATCAAAGCTCATCCGTTTGGATTGAAGTTGCAAAACGCATCGCGTTTGTTCAAACTGGGTTGTTTAGGGGTATTGAGGAAAATACATATTCGTTTTCTGCATAAAAAATGGAACCAAAATCCAAAATTTCGTCAATGGAACTATTTTAAATAAGGCCGATTACATAAACAAAAATCCCCATCTTAGCACCCCCTGGTGGGACTTTGTATGGGAGCGAGCTGTCAACGAATAGATTTAGGGTCAACGATCAATCTTAAATCTTGATTTAAAAATCGAGATGACTGTCTACGTCTTATTAATCAGAGTACCGTTGTGCTCAGTAAACGAAGCTGTATAAAAATCGGTATATTTTTTCGAAGTTAAAAAACCAAATTGACTGACTACACGGAAAACAAAACATAGGTATTGAACATTTTTCAAGAATACTTAAAATCTGTGTTTCTCGGTAGGAAAAGTGTAAAATCGGTAGTTTTGATCTTTTCGTCTGTGAATTGGTAGGCATCCTGAAAATCGGTAGGTATGGCCACCCTGCGACCGACTCAATCTCGAAAATCTGTGGAACACCCTGACATGCAAAGAAGTCCCGGATGAAATCGTGAACCTCATCGAAGCGCAGTACGAAGCTTCCACATGCATAACGAAACCTTGACCGACCCTATCCAGGTAATCGCAGGTGTGAGGCAAGGATGTATACTGTCACCGCTACTGTTCCTCATCGTAACAGACGAGATCATGGTAGGAGGTGCAACTGACCGTGTTCCGAACCGTGGGCTGTTTGGCAGCCTATCAATTAGCCGACGACGATAGCGTAGTGGTAAGCGTGACTGCTTCTTCACCCCCATAGGTCTGGGTTCAATCTCAGCCGAGGTCGGTGGGATTTTTTAGGCATAAAAATCTCTGGTCACGTCTTTCTTTGGAAGGGAAATAAAGCCGTTGGTCCCGGTCCATGTGTGTTGAATGAGTGCGATATCCTACGCAGGTGTGGAAGTTGCCATGGCAATTGATGTCCTTCGGGGAATGTGGAACAGAGACCGACGTTAAATAATAGAAAGAAGATATCAGGTGTAGCATTTGATAACGGCACAAAAGCATTTGTAAACAAACAGGAACAGGACTAAGAGCGACATAGGAATCAAGAAAGCTATGACTAGACGCTGAAGAAGTTTGCAAATAGTTAACGAAGTACGAATCTGCTGTAGTTTTTTTTTTAAATTGATAGTGAAAGTTAATAGTGAAAATTAATAGTGAAAGTGAATAGTGAAAATGAAAAGTGAAGTGAAAGTGATACAATAGTAGTGGAAGTGCACCAGTATTCAGGCATGGAAAATCATTTGCATTCATTGCGTGCATTCATTTACATTCATTTGCCTCTAACTTTTTCTTCAACAGCATTAATCAAAATGGTGTATAGAGATTTTGTAGGTTTTGTTGTTAGCTACAATTTTGATAAAAAGTCAAATCCGTATCTCTTATGCATGACGAACCAGAGCGAACAGAAACCGCTACTGTTTTTCAGTGAATGTATTTTACATTCACTGAAAAACAGTAACAAGTTCTGTCCGCTCTAGTTCATGATGCATAAGAGATACAGGTTTGAGTTATGAGCAAAAGTTTTAGTTAATAAAAAAACCTACAAAACCTCTTTTTCATCATTTTGCGGAATGCTGTTGATGAAAAAAAGTTAGAGGCAAATGGATGTAAATGAATGTATGAAATGAATGCAAATAATTTTCCATGGCTGCCAGTATTGGTCATTTGTTCCTATTTTGGCCACACCTCAGAAAACCGATTAAATTACAAAATCGTGCGTTTTGTGGACGAAATGTTTATGTACACCGATAAATATGATTTGGACCAACAAACTGAAGGCAACTGAATATCACAAAATTGTAAACAACGTGAAATAAAGTCAAAAGGTGGCCAAAATAGGAACATGGTCAACACTGGTACGTTCCCCCTAGTAGAACTCAAAGGAAAAAAACAAGGTTATAAGGTATACAACTATTCTACTAAAATACTCATCAATCTATTTGGAAGGCTAGGGCTCCTTTTGCGAGTTTACGAAATGTATGGAAATCTAATCAGATAAGTCAACGTACCAAAATTGGAATTTTCTATTCAAACGTGAAAGTTGTGTTGTTATACGCCAGCGAGACGAGGTGTGCATCAGCGGAGAACACTCAAAAACTGCAGGTCTTTGTCAACCGATGCCTGCGATATAAAATTCATGCCTGGTGGCCTCACAACTGGATCTCTAATGCTGAACTCCATCGTCGATGTCATCAGTATCCGATATCAACAGAAATTCGAGAACGTAAGTGTAGGTGAGATGAATTGGAACCCGGCAAGACATCGCTGCAGAGGCAGACCCAGGGGCTCATGGTGGTGGAGCCTCAACAAAGAAATTAAGGAGGTCGACTGGAATCTGACCTGGCCCTACGTCAAGGCAAAAGCGACCAGCCGCCCAGGATAGATTTTTTTCACTATTCACCACTAAGGGTGTGCAGCCCAAGTAATAATTTTGGTCTTGTGAGGGTTCTGTAGACCATGATTTAGGCTTGAAGAATGCTATAAAACCTCTTTAAAGTTTGCAATGTTACTTTTGATCAGGGTTGCTTCGACTCACTTGTTATAAAAAATTGTTTTTTCGGGATTATGATATTATTAGATGATGTAACGTTATGTTGTACTTATAAGTAACCTATATAAGTCCCTTTTAGTCCCCTGGTTGGAAAATGTGTGATTTTCGTACACCAAAACTTCCGTTGATAGATGAAAAATTTCCTTTAATATTTACGACAACTCAAGAACCGGAGCAGCACAATCTCGACGACGTCAGTCGTAAACTTTCCGGCTCCCAGAACCGCATATTAGCCGCAAAATTAAATTCTTCCCCTCTTCTTCGGTCTCAAATTCTTTCAGCACTTTTTTTTTTCGTTTCGCGGTCTTTTAAATTTTCCAACAAACGACAAAAAAGAATCGTGACAAGAAAAACTTTCCTCGATCGAATAAAGTGAATGGAAGTTTGATGACTGAGCAACGTGTGACTTCTTGATGTTTCGAAATTGATTGGTTAATCATTTCCTGGAACAACTTTAACTTATTTGCGAATCTTAAAACAAGTTAGAGCGAACAATAATTCCACAGAAAACATCGACTCTGAAAACAGATGACGTAAGCCAATTTCCCCCCTTTCATCCACGTGTCATCCGATTCTGCAACCAATCCATATCAAATCCATTTACTACCTATTCCACCGTTTTACTCATCTCACACAACAACCCTTCCTGCTCATTGATAAAAGGGAAATTGTGTTTTCCGCCACTTGCTGACTGCTGCTCATATCAAGGCATAGCGTGATATTCGGAGACGAAGACGATATGCGATTTGAAATTCCGATGCGATGGAGAAAGAAAGTGAAAACCATCGTGGCATCTTCCGACACAGGTGTCGAAGGAAAGTGAATCCGCGATGGATGATTTATGGAAATTTCCGAATAACCCCAAAATTGGTAAGAGGGGATATAATCTTAAGTACCTGCACGTACGGTCCTGGTCTATGGGTTTGAGCGAGAAGCGAGTCCAGTTGGAGTTAATCATAGTCATGTTCCAGATTTAATTACGGCACTCGCTCTGCTATTCACCATCTGTGGTTGATAATTGTAAAACGAAATGCTAAAATGGAAAGCGAAACCAACGGTATCGTTAGAGCATTTGAAGTGTGTTCGTCGAATGAGGGAAAGAAGAGCATGCAAATTGTGCAGATTATTTGCCAGTTTTATCGTTTTTATGGTATCGTTATGAAGAAAGTTATATGAGTGCTATACAAAGATGGTGATTTATGATTGCTCGGACACCGCATCTGGACCCATCTAGACGATTCTTTGAACAAGAATCAACTTATTTAATTGGAAATCAGTGCTGCTTTGCTTGCGTTCTGTGTGTAAGACGTTTTAGGATAGCTTTTTTTTTTGAAAAAAATTTCATCGACGTCATTGCCCCTCAATTTACGCACGCTAACATTGTAACGGGTTAGAACAATTTCAATTAACTTCTAAGGAAATGTTTAGAAAAACAAAAAATACTTGAGGGCAGATGCAAAGTTTCAGTTGAATTGTACTATCCAAGGTGAAGAAATTATTTATAAGACGAATACTAGTTTTAACATTGATTTCTTTCAAGGTGTTTTTTGCTACTTCATACATGTTTACGATTTTCAGAGTCAGAAGGAAATGATTTTCTTACATCAACACGAAGCTTTAGTGCGATAATTTTTTAGTTAAAAATAAGTTCTGAAGACAATAGATTTTTAGTTCCTTTAGAGTATGGCAGTTGAAATTGAGTGAAGAGCCATTAATGCGACAATACTAATAAAATACGCACATTTTTACTTAGATCACACTTTGATAGGTGAAGGAGTTTAAGGTCTGCCGTTGTGGAATAGTTCTAGTGAAGTTTATCGCTACCTAAAGCCCACGTTTCCGAAAGCATTTCCATTTTTGTATTTTTCGTAGAAATGAACTGGGAAAGCTGCAATGTGATGCTTGCAATAGCCACTATCCAAACGCTCCGATTTTCCAGAAATTAACATCAATCAACCTACACGGCCATTGAATCTGACTCCATATTTGGTTTAAATTTACTTAAATTCTCAAACACGTAGGTCACACATAAACTGAGTAAATGTTTGCGTAAATGTCACTCATATTTCAGTTAATGCCACTACAATGTCAGTGACATTTACCCATATTCGTGTAAAATTTTATTAAGTTCATGAGTGACGTACGTCATTGAGCATTTGAGTAAACAGAACTCTAATATGAATCAAATTCGACGACCGTGTAACCCTCGTGCATTACCGACTCCGTGTGATTAATAAGTTCAATTTCCATTTCCAGATACCGCCCACGAACTCCCAAAACTTTTTCCTACATAAAACGAGGTCAGTTAAAAGCGAAACTCACCTCACTGCTCACAACAAGTGGCAGCAGTAGCAGCAGTAGTGGCGCCCCCCCCCCCCCCCCATCTGCTATCCGTCGGAGTTCATAACTATCACCAAAAGTGTTGTCGAGTGAGTGAGTGCCCGCAGGCTCGCTTGCTAATAACAGAGTAGGTGGATTTCTCTGTGGCAAAGTGCTAGGCGGAGAAATTACCAAAAGTGAAAAATCATCATCATCATCATCGTCGAACATGTGGGCCTCGGCCATCGGTTGCCCCTGAATAGTGCAGTGTTTAGGCGATTTGTGGGTGAAAGTGAGTTTTTTTCTGTTTTCTGTATTGTGGTTTTTTGTAAAGTTTTGGAAAATGCGGCATAATGTTTGTTCGAAAGATTTTACCATTCAGTCCGTCGAAATGGGACGCATCCGCACCGACGGCCGGTCGCAGTGATTTGTGACAGTGCGGATATTTGCCTGCCCTCGTGCTACATCATACAGGGGAAGAATAACGAAAAAAAAAACGTCATATTTTATCTGACCGAGCGCAATCCATTTATCTTGTCCGGGAGCAACTGTTTGTTTTGATTTGCAAGAAAAAGTTCCTACTCTGACCAACGGGACCTTAGTGAGGGTATTTGAATACTACTACGCGTCGTCACACACGGAGTCACCATGGAGTCCATCTACGGAACGAACAAACACAAATATCTGCAGAGTCTGACCGCAGGAAGTGACTTCTACAGATGTCCCAGCACAATTAGACCGATGGTAAGTTAAAAACTTGAATATTTCATGGGTGGTGGGCGCCAAAACTGGCAGCTGGTGGTCATTCCTGGCACAATGTGTTAGTAGTAAGACTGGCATTGCATTACTAGCGGTTCAGAGCTACGGAATGATTTCAGCCTCAGAGCACCTTAATTTACGTGAATTTTTCTAAGTGTGTAGGAATTTCACTTAAAAATGTTCGTACGCTTTGTTCCGTTGGTTATTTTACCGAAATCCACTTGCCAGATTGAAGCATTCTGATGAATCAAGATATTTTGATGATCCCAGACATTTAAATCCAACCCAATTCTGATTTTCAAACAAAAATAATGTTTAGATCCCTAAGCTTCATAACTATTTCAGTTCCCCAGAATCGATCATTTTCTGATTCGTTTGTATCCACGGCCAAGCCTATACCGTTTTCTTTAGCTTGTAAAATCTGCAGAATTTCCCGGGCATCAAAAATATCGTGATCCAGAGTTAGATTAAATTGATCCATCACGCTACAGGTCAAGACTTCAATCACCGGACAATTCACGAACGAGTTTAAATGTGTTAAAGTGACTACAGTCAAGCATGGGTCTCGGAACTGACAGCAGTAGAAGAAAGGAAAGATAAACTGAAAGGCAGCCGAACAATTTTGTCTACCGAAGAAGAACCCGATTGAATGCGAAAAAAACGAACGTAATGTTTAAAATAGCGAGTGAAATATTGATTGGCTCAGTGATTTGAATCAATTGAGGTGGACGCAGCAGTATTACAGTATTTCCGTGACGCCTACGTTTATTTATTTTTTTTGTTTATTACTTTATTTGTACAGGCTCAATCGAATAAACTTTACAGAGCCGAGTTATCATTTTCGTTATACATTATTAATATCTTATATTTGAAGAACTGGACCGAATACTCGCGGTTGCCTCGAGATTTGTGAAGGTTTACAATTTTTTGGAAGAGAAACGGGAGAAGGAGGTTTGATACAAATATTAAATTAATCTTAAAACATGAACTTGAACATGAACTATTCATCTTAAAAACAAACATTAGAAAAAAAACCCACACATACAAAATACAAACTAAACACAAGGTTAGTCAAACTTACTATCTAAGTTTAATATTCTTAAAGAAAACATATATGAGTTTCAAAAACTCCAGATCGTGTCTATCCAAAATATCCCGAACTGGAACATTAGGTTGTCTACCTCGCGCCCGAAGGGAATGGAACAGCTCAGATCTGACTCCACGATGAACCAAGGACTCTTCGACACCTTAGGGATGATCGAATATAGCCATCGTCCCAAACTCCCTTCACTCCATTTATTTTGCCAGCTGGCGAGTGACTGTTGACGATAAATGAAGAAAAAATCATCGTAGGCGATTTGTCGATCGTAAATATCGCCTTCCATAGCGCCCACCTTAGCAAGTGAGTCCGCCTTCTCATTGCCCGGGATCGAGCAATGAGATGGGACCCATGCAAAGGTGATGACAAAAGATCTTAAAGATAAAGCGTTTAGAAGCTCTCGTATTTTCATGAGAAAATACGAGGAGTGCTTTACCGGCCTCATGGAGCGAATAGCCTCGACAGAACTGAGACTATCCGTAAAAATAAAATAATGATCTGGTGCAAGTGAGGCGATAGTTTCTAGCGTAAAATGTATTGCCGTCAGCTCAGCAACATATACGGAACAAGGAGCTTGAAGCATTCGAGAGGTGCTATGAAATTCGTTATAAATACCAAAACCAGCGGACGCCTTTATTAGTGATCCATCTGTAAAGAACGATCTTGCGGAATCAACTTGGCCAAACTTTGCAGCGAAAATTGACGGAGCAATCATGGAACGATGATGCTCTGGGATTCCGCGAATCTCTTGCGTCATTGATAAATCAAAATGAACAGAACTGTCAATAATCAACCGTGGAGTAGGAAGAACTGAACAGATATCTGAAAATTGTTTTCGATTAACCGAAACTCGGGGAGGAATATACACAGAAGCAATACAAAGGCTCTTACCTTTAACAATAGCCTGACATGCGACAACTTCAGTACCTGGAAAGTGTGGAAGATTCACTCTATAGAAGGAATGGCAATTTTTGATCCCCAAAAGTACCCCTCCTCCACGCAAATCCTCACGATCACGAATGTTAAAATCATGAAAAGGAAGAGCGATATCTGAAGAGAGTCAAGTTCCACAAAGAGCAAATGCATCACAATCATTATGGTGAACTAAAAACTGAAACGATTCTAATTTAGGAAGAAGACTTCGACAATTCCACTGTAGAACAGTGATCAAATCCCCAACCTCGTTTGGAAAATTATCCATCGAAGGAAATGATTGCTGCAAGGAGGGGCCACTTCAATATCAATTGCTTCAAGAGGGTCTTCACAGTAGGAAGCATTGCCAGAACAATGCTTTTGAGAGGATCAGAATTATCGTGGGATACCGTCCACAATGTCATCAAATGAGAACAACCCAGATGAAGAAGGGGCTTTGGATGTCCCGGGAGTGGTGGAAAATCAGTCTGTTCTTTGGAAACCAGGAGGAGTTGAAACTTCCTTTTTTCCACCACTTCTTGGATTTGTGCAAGCTGATTTGAGGTTCCTGATCAGCGACTATCCGTGAACGGATGCGTCTTCGTTTCAGTGAAGAAACTTCCGGAAAAGTGAAAGGAATTCCCTCCTCAGCCAAGTCAGAGTCAGACTCGTCATTTGACAAAAGAGCGAAGCTATTTGCGTCGTTGGTCGATGGCTTGGCTGTCTTAAGCTTTTCTGCAAAAGACCGCCTGGAACGTTCCTTAAGAGAGCGTTCTAGTTTCTCCCCGCGTTGTTTGTACACCGGGCACGACGAGAGACCATGAGGAGGAGATCCTTTGCAGTACTCGCATTTTAGTACAGTAGCTGCACAGGCGCCATCCTCATGCTTCTCCCAAATGCATTTGGAACAGCGTGCCTTGCTGCCACAGTGGGAGGCCGCATGGCCCAACTGCTTCCATTTTTGGCAGTTCATGACCCGGGGAACGAACAAGCGCAGAGGCAGCCGAAGTTTTCCCAGCTCGATGTAGTGAGGAAGAGTTGAACCAGAAAAGATCACACGAAACGAGTCTGTGGGAGTAAAACTCTTTTTACCCTCGCTGGCAGATACTGAGCTTAGTTTTTGGACATCCAGTATCTTCACTGGGGGAAGCAAGGGGTTCTTGAAACGGCCAACCGCCCGCTTCTCCAAGATCTCGGGGTCAGACTCGCTTCGGTAAACACACCCCCAATCTCCACATCAAGAGCTGAAGTGTAAATTATACTCGAGGGTAAAGAGCTGGGAGACAGCAATATCATTAGCTTGCTTAAGGTTAGAGACGGAAACACGAAGCTTATTGTGCCTAACCTTCGTGAGTTTGGTCACGGCCGAGAATCGCTTCGTCAGATCATTAGTAATTTGCATTACATTCAAAGGTTTGACAACCCATGGACCAGTCGAGTCATTCGGATAGGCCCGTGATTGGGAGCTTTTCTTAGCCTGCCCATTGACAGACTGAGACGACGAACCAGGGATGACATCATCAGTTTTCTGAGATGATTGGTTATCCATGTCGACTTTCGACAAAACTTCCATTTTGTAGTACTAGTGGGAGCGCAAAACGATATGGTGATCGTCCGGCCATTTTCCACAGCGATGGTGCTGTTTCGCTGGTAGGAAGTGATAAAAATCACCATATAGAAATTGAGAGAAGTAGGAATAATTCGCTTTCAGTGCATATTCAGATCAATAACAGTGAAAGACAACCTAAATAAATTAATCAGGGACTCTGTCGTTAAGTTTTTTTTTCCCATAAATTATTGTTAAACAAGCTACAATTAAATAAAAATGATTTTTCCCCATACAGGTTTACCTGCTTTACTACCAGTCCCCAGAGAGTTAAAAAATTCAAATTTGAGAGAGAGAAAATTCTCTCTCACGACCTCAATTTCTCAGCACGCCATGCATTTTGATGACACTCGATGTGTGAGTACCCTTTCAAAGATTACAAAATATGGGACAAAATGCCTCAAGATATCGTGCGTGCCCGCTGTAACGATTTTTAAAAACGGATGCGGCTCGTAATTAAAGGAAAAGGAAAAAGATTTGAATTGGACTAAGTTAAGACAAATGTTATCATTTTTATGACAATATACTTTACTGACAGGAATTACCTTTCACCCTGTACACTTCCCAATTTCGGGTCATGTTGACATACAAATAAATCTAAACCAAAATCAAAACAAAGTTATAGTCAAGCCGCCAACCAAAAACAGCATTTTATGCTGAAGTATTTTTTAGTAAATAAATTGAACATGGAGTGAAAACAAGATAGTAAATATTACCATAATGCTTGAATAAAACCCTAGTACAAGCTCGTATTTGACTCATGACATGTTATTTCTTGATCTCTGAAAAATATTCTCTGAAAGTTTAAAGCTATTTGATGAAATAGCTAAAAAGTTTCAGCTGTTTATGTGTTTGTAATTTTCAACACCCTTTGTTACAAGATATACAATATTATCTCAACGCATACTTTAGCCACTGCTCCAAGAGCATTCAGCATCTTTCTGGCTGTTGCTCATGATGTTTTGGTCTCTGCATACAACCGTTTATGATTTTGTTATTTAATTTTAATGAGATGATGGTATGATATGATGTCAAATGATAGATTCCCGCTCATTGCAGATCCCGGGCATTTTTCCGGTTTTACCCAGAACATGATCGTTATTGATCTTGTTATTGGATTCAATCACATGATAGGTTTCTTATAAGGTAGGCTCAGGCCACTTCCCCGGATGATCCCGGACATGTCTAGTGAGGCAGTGCTCGTTAGTGATAAATCAGACGCAAAATGTGAGACTTTCTAGACAGCATGTTCACAACAACGATCTTCTGAGCTGTTAACTACTGTGCAGTGCACTTTCAAAATACTCCACCTCCTAAATGCACTAAAAATTCAACTGATCAGGATTATATCAAGTTTCAACATCAAATGTTTGTTGGGTGATTTGGAAACAACCCCAAACAGAAGCTCATAGTTTATGCCATTAAATAAAAATTTGCTATGCACCCTAATTGGATTCGGTTTACTGTTTGAATAGGATCTCATACATCATAACTTTAACTTTTCCATTCTTGTAAATTTAAATTGCATAAAGATATTTTCTCATCGATAACCTTATTATGAACTGCGACTCATAAATGCGGCATCTGAAGTGAACATATGCCCTTCCTAAGAACGTCTGTCTGTTGTAAGGACTAAACTTACATTTTATGGATGAGAAAGTTTCACAGAAGGATACAATTCAATCTTTCAACGGCACGCGTTTTGGAAGACGAACTCTGTTGTATGAATATTGATGATTATGATGATCGATATCTTCTTCGGGAATCATAAATGAAGATTGTTTTCATAAGGCAAAGGTTCATGTGCTCATTTTCCAATGGATGTGATTTTTATCATAGCAATCAATTTATTCAGAAATCCTACAAGTAACGCGTGTTTAGTTCTGAGTATTCGGGCAACCAACGACGACTTCGCATTTCGGCATAATCAGGGAGAAAAAAATGTGCTTTATCAGATTTATCAGTTTTGCATCCAGCTGCAAAGAAGATGATGGAACGACATCGTATAAATCTTCAACAAAAACCCATTTTCCAGCATGCATATGATTCCTAGTATGTGATTCACGACAAGTGCCACCGGCAAACCATCTTTAGCACTCGAGTAAGCTCATCCTGTTCCATGTTTCCGCCCACAAAATCTCCAAAGCTCTCCCGTTGATATGACAGTTTTTACATTCATTTTCCGTGCACAACGCAAATCATGAATAATATAACTGCATCGTTCTGGTCGTACAAGAGAAAACGTGGCGTTTGCAATTTAGAATGCAATTACTCATATGTTGGAAACACGTGTGCGAATCGAAAATACGAACAAAAGTTACTGCTTGCAATCAATTTTCTCAAAAAAGCATTGATTTTTCTCGCGATGGAAAGCTACATTCTCAATTACATGCAATCTAGTCCGATCACTTGCTCCGAGAAAAAAAAATCGAAACCTTTATATTTACACTCGGTAGTAGAAGATTTCATTTAATCAATCCCCCCCAATTTCGGGCGCCCAATTTCCCACGTCAATGGGTAAACTACCGAAAACTTTCCTTTTCAGTCGCGGCAAGTACACTTTTTCCCCACGCCCGTCTAAATCCAAAGCAAACGAAAGTGTATCGAAATTACCACCATTCCACCGCGTAATTATTACAATCATGAACATCATCGGAAAATTTCCACCACCGGTAGCGGTGTAACTTGTTCGAGGCAGTTGTTCGAATTGACCCACAAAACGTTCGCTCCCGACGACAACGACGACGACGACGACGCACCTGTACTTATCGGTGTGATGGCAAGATAAAACAACATCCTCCGCGTGTGTGTGTGTGTGTGTTGTTTGCATGCTCGGGGCTTGGGGGTGGTAATAAGAGGTTGCCGCAGATGTCATGTTTTATCTCGTTTCCCGACGTGCAGCGCACACTACCACCCATCGTCTAATCACCAAAAGGTAATGGTAGCTGTGGAGACGGGTGGCGGTGACTCGAGGTCTCACACGCATGGAGACCCCGACGGACTCGAATGAGATATGTACCGGCGATGCGATGTAGTAGCATGAATATAATGTGCGTGGCGAGAGGTTTCACTTCCCCCCCCCCACCAGACCAGCAGCCATGGTCGTAGTCGTCATTATAGGCGGTATCAGACACATGATCCGGGGACGACACGCACGTTGCGGTGTCCGAATGTCCCAGATTTAGTTGGAACAACAACAAAAGCCACAGCAAGTACTGGTAGAAAATTTACATAATTACACTCCTTTATTAGATTATTAAAGTGACACGATGTGCGTTCGCCCACGAGACCAGGTGAAATTAGGTTGCTTGGGAAATGGGATTTTACTCCTTTCCATTTTTGGAAAGTTGATGGGGTTGGGTTAATAGGTATTGGCTTGGTATTAATTAAATGGCTATGGTTAAACTATATTGATATGATCTGAAATGATCAACTTTGCAGTAAAATTAGCAGTGTGCACTGACACTAGAATTCCGAAGGTTTCAAATTTCCCGGATTTTAATCGCTTGTTGGTGAACAGGTCAGTTTTAAATTTTCCAGATTTGTGGTTATGCATGCTGACGAGTTCAAACGATTACTTTTAACAGGTTATCGGGTAGTTTGAGCTCGGCAGACAATTTGGCTCTAAGTCTCATAGATCGTCATACAATAGTCGGTAAAACAAGGCAGGACAATGTGGTTTATAATTAAAATCTTGGTTATAGAATTAATATATTTTGAAAACATTTCTAATTCTGTGGAATTGACAGTTGTTCTAACTTACACAAGTAAATACGTTGTGAAAATTTAATTCATTTTATCTAATTCGTTTACTGCGAAGGCTCAATCGCGTTAGCTTTACAGAGTCGATAATCAATTGTAAATTGTTTGTAGCAAATTGATCGTTATGCTTTATGCTTTCTCGACTGTTGTATTGAGAAGCTTGAATAAGCAGCTACAACAAAATTTTGCGACTACTATCTAACGTTTCGATGATATACTTCATCTTCATCCGAGATTTCTATAGTTGGGTTTAATTACATACATTTTGATTTGCTTTGTAGGGGAGATCGAAGTGTGCTCTGCTTCTGTAAGGACGTGAAAAATGTTACCTTACCTTAACAATCAGCCTAAGGCCTTGTTTTGTCCTCTACTGTCCGAAGAAGTCGTCTCCACTCTACTCGATCCATGACCACAGTTCGCCAGCCTCGTAGTCTGCGAAGGGTCCGCAGGTCACCGTTCGTCATAGATTAACTTATCGCAGCCCGGGAAGCCAAGCGATTTGCAGTTCCATGTTCCGAGGTTCCAATCGTAGTCCTTATTTCGTCGCGTAGGTCTGTGCCGTTTGTTCCGATCCGTATTTCTTTCTTCAGTATTTGCAACTTTGTTTTTTTCCAAGGCGGCTTGTTGGGCCTGCCCCAACCCTGTCTCGCCGGGGGACCAGCCGCTCCTAACATGGAGAACAGACGCCGTTTTGAGCCGCACCTCCATGGTGAACAGACGCTCGGGTTTGGTGAAGCATTTCCTCTATCACCGTACTATGGTTACCGCGCCAGTGTTCGCGTCGCACCTCTTCACTTTGCTATTGCCGGACTGGCAACATTGCCCAGGCTACGCCACCCAGCTGTTTCCATGTTTTAGCTGGTAGTCTTTTGTTATCATATGACTCGAGGAGGCGTGAAGTAGGAACTTGTGAGGACCAGGGCTAGGTATTCCAGGTTGTCAACTCACCATTTTGTAGCCCACGCGAAAAATGTCCGAGTGTCGAATTTTAGGCTTCATTTTTTCTGTGATTGATTTTTGTGCCACTCGATAACATAGTTCAAGAAAAGTACTTTAGTACAAAGACAGTACAAGTGATCAGGTGAAATGAAATTCAAAGTGTTATTTATCAGCATCCTTTTCGTCAGAGATGTTATTAGGTCATTGGCAAGTTAGACCTTTGATTCTGATTGGAGGCGGATTGTGCAAGAGTCAACATTCGCGGACTTCTCCCGGTGATTTAGAATTTCCGGTGTTTTTCCGTTTTCCCGGTTCACTGCTCACCCTGTGTCCAGTATACAACAGGTCTTATCCATCTGAATAACATTACTGGAGATAGCAATCTCCTATCTAGTCGACAGCAAGGATACATTCCTAAAAGCGTTGGTCACTCAACGCATGAGTAACCTACGTAAAAGTGACTCACTCTCTGAATAAGATTAATTTTCAGTGAATGAAAACTGCTTAAGTAAGCCTTTTGAATCAAATGTTACCACCGCTGCATGATGAGTGAAATCTGAACTAAGAGGCGAATCATGCGATAGGTATTGTCAATCTGAATAACTTCACTAAATATAGAAACCTGCTTCATAGCCGTTTGTCAAAATAAAACATAGAATTTGAAGCAAATTGCACACTGAGCTTGACTATCCAATATCCAATTTCTAGCCGAGATGGCAAGCTAAATACATTGAAAACGAATATTACTCAAAGAATGAGAATAAGAATGATTCGTATGGATGATTTTTTAAATCGTAGGTTACTCATGCGTGACTCACAACTGAGTAAAAGTTATTCAATTTCTAAGTTAGTTTCGTTTACAGTGTACAACGCAACGAACACCCCTGTTTATGACTCGGCAGCAAAACGATGATTGCAGTCAAACTTTCTACGTTTCGCTTACTTAAGCATTTGGATTATCATTCTTTGCCCCTCATTTTTGACGTAGAACTACGTCTTTGATTTCTATGTGGACATACACCTTGTGAAAACCGAAAATGGAACATGTAACAAATTAAGAAAGATTTTGAACGTTAATAACTCAGCTGCGCCTGGTCCAATTTCAATAATTTTATCACCAATCGATCAGACATATGGCTACGCATCGATAGCAATTCTTCCGAATGCTCATTTTCAACAAGAAACTATTAAAAAACTGGTAAATGTCCAGCATTGTCCAAAAGCGTCGAATTAACTAACAAATCCACCAATTACCTACATGCATATGCTGCTTCCCCAGCACAGTCGTCAGAGAGTAGTAAGTAGACGAAACAAGTCGAAGTGGTATTCGCCTCAGATCCTCGGGCGCGTGCGAATAGGGAGGATGTAATTGCGTAATATTTTGCATACTCATCGCCGTGTTCAGAACCAAACGCAAATTCTTCGAGATAACCACCATCCGACGTCTGGCTCGCCGTGGCGGTGTCTGACGTATCTCCGGTCTGATTTACGAGGTGTGCTGAAGGTGTTCCTGAAAAATGAGATCCGTGATGCTGTCACCTACACTAAACACGCCAAGCGCAAGCGGCCATGGATGTCATCTACGTTTTGAAGCGACAGAGACGCACTCTGTACGATTTCGGAGGTTAAATCATCATCAACTTTGGCAACAAAACGGCTCTTTTCAGGGCCACCAAGCTTATTACAGTAAAGAGTAGAAATAGAATTCATCTGCCTGTTTGTCCATATTCAGAACCAACGACCACACGAAATGCTCATGTAATCAAACTGGAAGCAGGGGTACACATTATTTTGATCAACCTTGATCAACTTTGAATCGCCACGGCCGGATATTTTCGATGGAAGAAGCAACAATCTAGCATCTAATTCGACGAAGACGTCAGGAAACATTTGTGAAGTTTATTTTTATTCAGTTATTTACGAAATAGAGTGTCGCTGAAGAGAATCGATCAATGAAGATAGGACCTATTAAAAGTGACGCGAGATTTTTCGTACTGAGCTCCAATGCTACCGACGCCAGGGAGGCAGCTCCCACACCTGGACTCACCAATCGACCCATCAACTCAACCGGGGACCAACGGCTTTACTTCCCGAAGGAAGGCGTGATCAGAGATGTTATGCCTTAGAACATGCCGGTGGCGCCGACTGAGATTGAACCCAGGCCTGCTGGGGTGAGAGGTAATCACGCTAACCACCGGCGCCGATATCTTTCAAGGTGATATCACGGCGAATGAGATCGACCCAAATTTGAGTTTAGTTATCTCAGAAATAAGAAATAAAGTACAGGAACTCAGCGATGAGTAAATTTGCCTCATGTTTTCCCAGGTTTTTCCAGGATTTTCTAGGAAAAAATTCCCGAATTCAAGAAATGTAAAGATTGGATTCACTCAGTCTTTTGGTACGTCTTCGAGACTGAATAAAGATTACGTCAATTTCCTCATTTTCTGGCAGATTTTTTAGGTTTTCCACAGGAAACCATGAGATAAATTTACTCATCGCAGAGTTCCTGCAGTTTTGGCGATTATGAGTGAACTAAACTCAAATTTGGATGGTTCTCATTCGCCGTGTACGCAGAAGGAAAAGAGCCAGTGTCGCTACTTGATAGCAAACTACTCATAATGGGAGGAGTCTTTGTAGCTTTTATACCACTTGGTTGCACATCATTCTGCTTTAACCTGAAAAGACGGCGTGGTGAACAGCAATAGCAGCAGTAGGAAGGTGGTTGCTAGTCCACTCCTTCACACCTAACAAACAACAATTGACTGGTCGTGGCAAAGGAGGAAAAGGTCTGGTAAAGGAGGTGCCAAGTGTCATCGCAAAGTTCTTCGAGATAACCGCCATCGGTCGTCTGGCTCGCCGTGATGGTGTCAAACGTATCTCCGGTCTGATCTACTGAAGGTGTGCTAAAGTGTTCCTGGAAAATGAGGTCCGTGATGCTGTCACCTACACTAAACACGCCAAGCGTAAGTGGCCATGGATGTCTTCTTCAATAAAACGACCCTGTTCAGGGCCATCAAGCTTACATCAGTAAAGAGTTGGAATAGAATTTATCTGTGCTTGTTTGTCCATATTCAGAACCACAAGCCCCCAACGACCACACAAAATGCTCTCCAGAGTTGTAATCTTGTAACCAAACTTGGAAGCAGGGGTGCAAGTGATTTTGATTGATTCTCTTAATCAACTGTCTCTTTGGAAAAAAAAAATACTAAATTTGGTACGCCTACAATTCAAAAACGGAAAGAGTTGAGATAATAGATAATTGATCAATTAAAAGAACTAAATGCTCTTCATATTTATTCCGTCCACTAGCGGTCCTACGTCAAGCTTCCGTTCGTGCCCCTAGGCACAGACCCTTCTACTTTTTTTTCTGTATTAGCTGATGTAGGTGAATGAATAGAAAAAATCTACGATGTCCACGCTGCAGCGAACAAGATGGAGTTCGACTCGTTCAACTTTAATTATTAGCTATTTAAATATTTACCATTTATTATGTGTGACGTACCACACAAATCTTATGAAATTGCCGAATCGATCGACATAAAAATCATCAAAATCCATTTATTATTGGCCAAGTTATTAGCATTTAAATTCTGACCAACTTTCGTTGCATTTCCCTGGATTCCCCGAAAGATGTAGTCCTACGTCAAAATGCAATAGAACATTTTATTTTTTATTTAGGAGATTTTTAGCCGTAGGCTAGTTCATCTCCGTTGCAATAGAACAGTAATACTCACTAAGAGATGAACCAGCCCTCCAGGCTGAAAACCTCTTTAACTAAATAAGCAATACTTACTCACTTTTCTCGACGATGGCTGGACCGATTTGAGCGCAAATGGTTTCATTTCCATTCTTTTTCCGCAGATAAGACTTAATCAATTCAAGAATAACCGATTACCGCTTGACTATATCACCTTTTCGTGATGCGTTACTGGTATAAGATCAACAACATCGAACTCTGGCCTAAGTTCGTCTTGTTGAAAGCTATGAGCTTCGGTTTTGAGGTTGGATACAAGAAAAAGTTCGGGCAAGGTTTCTGCTGTATGGTCAAATATCTGAACCATCGCTGTTCCCCATTGCTCTTTCGATGTGTATTGAGGTCCCCAACAATGGTGTCAAATTTGATCGAATATGATTGGATATGATGTGAATTTGCGAGAGAATTTAAAATTTTGTATGGGAAAATGTATAGGAAACAAAACGAATCTATTCATTTGCTTGACAAACATTCAAATATTAAGTTGAAGATGCTAAGCGTCAAATAACAGACTTCAACTATGTAAATCGTTAACTTCACGTAGAAGTAATACAAACAAAATAGTTAAAGTATTCAACTAATGTTCAAATTCCACCAAATGTCGAACATAGATTGAAAATGCAGAACAACTTTGTCGAAGTTTGCAAATCGATTAGACTTCTGAGAAAATAGGTATTTCATTTTGATTAAGACCTTGCCTACAGGCGTATACATGAGCTGTAGGTACGTCTGGAACACTTGGTCTAAAGCGAATTATTAGTAATTTTTGTACAAAGATGAAACCGATTTGTAGTCTTCGATAAAGTTGTTTTGTACAGTATTCTCAATCTAAGTCCGTGCTTTGATGATTTTTTTCCATATAGGATTGCAATGATCGCGGTTGGTTTTTGAAGGCCGGAAGGCTTAGTCAATGGTGATCAATTGAACACCGGACTATGGAAATCAGCTCACATAATCTTCTTGAACATGAATATCAGTCAGTGTCAACGTCCCTGTCGATGTAATTGATCATTTTGTCAAGCTTCTGCATTGATGTTCCATCAGATGTCACAGCTGTTGTTTGCGGTGACATCTATCGGAAACTAGACACAATCTGTTTTCCTATATTTGTTCACAGAGGACACTGCAGTGCAAAACATGTCTGGTACCTCTATATATGCATTTATATTATTATTCGAAGACCCTCCTTTTTTACATATTCTGCACACAAAAAGCTCACCCCTCACAGAATTTCCCCACGAATTTTATGTATGGGGCGGGGCATAAAGTATCTTTTGCGCAGAATATGTTAAAAAGGAGGGACTTCAAATGTTAAGGCAAATGCATATATAGAGGTACCAGACATGTTTTGTAGTGTCAGGTACTCTATTTTGTAATCTGTGAAAGGGAAATAACAAATCGAGTGTCAACAAAATACATGGCATGTTGAGAGATTGAGCTCGTGGGAGAAAATTTCTCTCTCAAATTTGAATTTTTTGGCTATCTGGGGACTGGTAGTAAAGCAGGTAAAATTATATGGGGAAAAATATTTTTTATATAATTGTAGCTTGTTAAGTATTAATTTCCGGGAAAAAACTGAACGACAAAGCCCCTGACTAGTTTGTTTAGGTTGTCGTTCACTTTTTTTTATCTGAACATGCACCGAAAGCGAATTATTCCCACTTCTCTCAATTTCTATTTTGGGAATTTTATCACTTGCTACCAGTGGAACAGCGCCATCTCTGTGGAAAATGGTCGAATAAAGTGATTAATTACTCTTATATTCTCCCATGATTTATTTTCCATCGATCTTGATTTCCGTAATGAGTACCAATGCTACCGACACCAGGGTAACAGCTCCCACACCTGAACCCTACTTATCGACCCATCAACTCATCCAACGGCTTTACTTCCCGGCGTGATGGTGTGATAAGAGATTTTTTATACCTCAGAAAATCCCGGCGGCACCGACTGGGATTTAACCCAGCCCCTTTGGGGTGAGAGGCAATCATGCTTACTACTGCACCACCAGTGTCACTATCTAGTTATTGTTAACAACCTTCAAAATATGCATATTCTCATGTTCTTGACGTCCTTCGAAAGTGGTTCTCAAAATAAATTCAAAATTAGAGAGGTAGAGCAAAAATACTGTTTTTTTACAAATTCAAATACGAAAACTAAAAGCTACGAAAAAGCACTTAGGCCTTCATTAAGTTCCACTTTCACGTGGCGTTCAATGTTTCGATTTGCTATTTATGCATTGTTCTGGCTATCGTAGCTCTTACATCATAACTAGCTATGACCGACGTAACGATTGTTAAGGCCCTGATTAAACAAGATTTTAAAATGAAATTACGTTCTCGAAAGCAGTCAATAATGTATCCCTAACTGGATCAAGCAGGCACTCTATTTTTTCTTAATATTACGAAGCGTACCGCCCAAGATCTAATAGGTACAATTTTCAACAATAGTGGCCCGGGATAAATCGTAATGTATTTTACCCACAGGACTCAACTATGTTCTTGCAATCAAAAGCATACCTTACCGACAGTATCGCAAAACAGATCACACGCGATCGAGGTCATCCCGTCAGAAAACAAGCGAATTGACAAGCAAACCAAATACAATCACCAGCACAACCTCGGAAGATTTCAAAAAGAAACAAGAGGGAAAATACACACCACCACGTAAAAGCACATAAATAGGGAACATGGCACTCTTTCTAATGCAAAAGTTATAAACAGCGACAATTATCACCGATACGGAAACCGACCCAAAAAAGTTCGCGCGTTTAAATTCTAAAATCGATTAATCACAAACTAATCAACGGAAAACGCGTAATAATCCGTAACTTCAGAAACAAGAATAAACTTTTGTCAACAATACACCGAAATCGTACAACACGAACGAAGGTCACCGGTAAAAGTATGAAAGATTTCCGGTGGGGTAAGATTGGTCCATTCCGCCCAAGATCTATCAGTTACGATTTTCTACAATAGTAGCTGAATCAATCTCATTGAAGACCTTCGGAAGACATACGACCATATACAGGTATGTCTTCACATGACAAGGGACTGGCTACTCCACAGATCCTTGTCCAGGCAACTACTTCTTTGATTCCCTTAGCAGATCCTCTATCCTGTATATTAAATTCTTATGAATAATACAATGAACAATAAAGTCAGGTCAAATGCTTTCTTTATCACACATCACAGAGCAATGCATACGGAGCAGATAAAATAAATGAAAGCTTCAGAGGAGCAACAATACAACCGTTCTCGACCGATCCGGAAGCATCCATGAAGTATGTTTTGGCATGGTAGCTGAAATTGAGTGTTAGCATTAATTGGTCAAAAAACACGGCCGTTCTAATAGCGCAGAATTATCAGTCGTTTAGATATAATGTATGCCTTGGAGCGAAAATTCAATTCCCACCTGATCTGCTGTCTGCTGATCTTTTTGCTAAAGACAATTTTTTTCTTCTGATCTATTAATCGTTGTAGTGGTTGTATGTTGTCTGTTGACAAGTGTTAAATGATACGTCTTTGCTGTTATTAAATTTTTCTTAGAGCATTATTATATATTACATATTATTATTAAAAACAATATTTCATGTATATTTAATTGCGATTTCGCATAAATCTGTCTTTGCCAGTTCAAAATGTATCGAGGGATGATTTTACGCGTTAGCAAAAATTCAGATTATTTTCTATGTAGAAACGTACACCCAAAAGCCTGGCGGCTGGTGCGCGTGTGTCTAAACATATGTGTGTGTGTGTGTGCGGGTAAAATCAAACAATCTCCAAGGGATAACTGCTCACTCATCGCATCGCACAAAACATGCCCACTTGATGCAATTGGGTGAAAGTGAAGTTTTAATCAGACCTCAAATCAGTGGCAGCAAAGCCCCAAAACGATATCGGGTCAGGGTTTTGGGTTTCACACACAACCGACCAGTGGAAAGAAGAATAAGAAGAAGAAGAAAAAACACAAACAAACTGGTAGCGATCAATCACCAAAAAATAATCGGAACCAATCGAACGGAAAATGGAAAACCTATTTTTGTACCGTTTATCGCTGGGGAATCGTTTGCCAAATCAGATGCATCGTTCGTTCGATTGGTTGCTGGTCGATGCCGATGATGTTTGCTGCCGTACGTGGCTCTGATCCGGTTCCGTCTGTCGAATCAAAGCAGTGCAAATCAAACATCTGCACACACCGCACTCCGGGTTTGGGGTATGCTCTTTTCCCGAGATTTGGGTACTGTCCAAACGAGATAGAGTGTGTGTGTGTGTGTGTGTGTGTGTGTGTTTGTGTGTCTGTGTGCCAGACAGAGAGAGAAAGCTGCGAAAAAACCACCCATCAATCTGCTGCCTCCGAATATTCCGCCGGATGTTGAGGTGGAACTGTGAAACACCGCGATGGCCGACTGTTTAATTGACTACGCACTACACGAGATAAGTAGGTCTCCAAACAAAATTTTCCAAAATCTGAAACACGGTGGGGGGCGTTGCTCTCATCGGATGGTGGGATTTTCACTCCCATCAGGCAGTCACTGAGCTCGTCATCCACTGCCGGTGTTTGGATGGAAAAAAATGCATCCGAAGGCGTAAAGCTCCGTGATTTTCCATCGCAGTTAAAATCCAATGCTTTCCAACGTACGATTTCCATCTGACGCCGATAACCTCCCCAAAATACTTTTCTTTACCGTCGATGTTGTTGTTGTTGATTGATGATATTGTGGCAGGTAAAATGTAGAAATTTTTCCGGCAAACAAACACTTACCACATCATCATAATCGACAACAATGTGTCCCTCGCCCCTGCCAGGCGTTCTCGCTCACGGGATCCGTGTTTGGTCACGGTTACCGTAATAAGCATAATAACGATAATGGGTGGTAAACAAACAAAGGAGTACGCCTACACCGGCGGGTCATTACATATGATTGCATGCTGCCCGGGCAGGCAGTCGCGTGCTTCACCTAGTGAGTATGAAGCTGTCACATTTGTTTTGGTTTTATTTTTAATTCATTGACGAATTTTGGGGAAAAATTTTCGCTTTTTTGTGTAGTTTTTTTAACAGAAGATGAGTTCAAGTTGGGATATTGGTTTCTTAGTATGCATTACAAAAAAAAATACCAAAAGTTTATGTTCAAAGACAATTTTGAATTTTTAAGTATTCATCATTTTAAATACTCAAAAATTGAGTTCTTTTTAATGTTAAAAATTGGACTAAAATGTTTTGTAATATTCAGGATTTTTTTTTATTTTTTTTTAAATTACTAGCAAACATCTCTATGCATAGTTTTTCGATCAAAAAAGCTGTTTCCAAGCTAAAATGTTTTGAATTTTTTTAAAAACGTCATTTGATAATTTTACTTGATTCAAAATGGTAATTTTTTTGTAAAAATGTGAATCATCGCTTATAATAAACCATTATGTAATGTTTCATGCGAGATTTTCCGATTCGTTATTTTGCGTTCCTTGAATGGTACGAGAAATACATCTAAATCTAAACAGTTTCAAGTTTTTTGCTTGATTTGATTTAGACCTCCGAAGGAAGACGTGATCAGAGATGTTATGCCTCAGAAAATCCCGGCTGCACCGACTGGGATTGAACCCAGGCCTGCTGCGGTGAGAGGCAGTCACGCTTACCACTACACCCCTGGAGCCGCTCAATCTTGTTATGAATCTATAAGTTTTCGAACTTCGTTTTGCAACCAACTGGGTCAAGTTGTTTCTGTAAAGGTTTGTTGCGACCATCTAGTATCTACCATGGCTCAAATATGTCATGTTACTGTGATGTTGTAAAACATTTTTGGACTACATTGACAAAAGCAGAGAAATCGTAATGCATGTGCCAACATCTGTGTTTAGGAAATGTAAATAACCATGGTGAGAAAGACCATGACGAGGACGACAGGATTACGGACGGCGGAAAATGATGGTGATTACCGAAAATACAAAGTAGGGTAGAGCGCTACTTCGTCGTAATCGTCCATTTCCGTTCTATCGAGCAGAAAACATCAATATAATCAATGATTTCACCGTGCACAAATCAGTAATACGTTTGTACCGATGCGTTAGGTCACAAGCTACAACACAAAGCCTATTTGAGCGTATTGTGTGAATATTTACACTCATTGTTCTCAAAACAAAAGAAGCGCTCCTAGCAAACACGCTTATTCTACCTTCATCCGTGAGACGAACAAAATCCAATGGCGTTTCAATGCGTTTGGACGGAATTGAAACTCGTAGGACGAATTTGGAATCAAGAAGCAGTGTTAGATTTTTAACAATATCTCAACAATGTGTGGTTCTTTATCAAATTCGACGGTACCTAATGAATGGAGAATAAATTTAGAAGTCATCTTTGATAGAAACATTTCATTTATTGTTAAAACCCGTTCAAGAAAGATGGGTAAAGTATGGGTTGTCCTTAGTAGGACGGAAATTAGATCAAAAACCCTACTAAGTACTAAGTCAAAACGATAGCCACAAAAGCAAAAGAAATTTATTCGAGCCCCGAAATTAAAAAATCTTTTCAATCGTCTCAGAAAATAGTTTGTTTATACATATAATACAACTGGAAAAGACGCCGCGAGGCCGTCCGGGATTGTCCGGGGGATACATTTTCAGCACCTCCAGTTCCTAGAAAAAATATCAGCGGCCTCGTTGGGCATTCCAAAGGGATCCTCGACTGCAGCTATCATATTTGCATCGGCTAGCATGGAATGGAGCGGAAAAGTTGAACGCCGGTGCAGGTGATGTTGCATCGGCACCGAAAATTCTTCCTCCAACAGCGGCTGGCGTGGCAGTAGTCGGTTGAGAAGGCTTTCCAAAGGGCCAAAGATAACGGTGAGAAGCCTGAGGTGACGTTGGATCGATGGTTGCTGGAGCTGGGGGCACCAAATATGTTGTCAGTATTGGAGATGGAGATGGAGCTCGTATTTGCCGGAACTGGTGGTGAACTGGATACGGCACCAGCGGGCGGATTGCCAGAACTAGTGGCTCTTAATGCGCAAACCTGAAGGCTGCCGATGTAGCTATCACTCGATACTGCATTGCTACTGACAAGTTACGTTTAAAGCACGCACATACTCAACTTATTCTATTATTGTTCAAACTACGCATTTGCTACTTATTCTCAACATTACTAGAACATGGATATCATCGATAATACGTAATGGTGCAGATATGTTGACAATCCCAAGTAACAATTTTGATTTTATGAGGGTTCTGTAGACCATGATTTGGACTTGTACAATGCTCTAAAACCTCTATAAAGCTTGCAATGTTACTTGGGAATCCGTTGTGGTGTTGTTGCAACTTTATAAGAATCATTCATTTTATTTTCCACTAATTTGCAACGTAAAAAACATATTGTAAACTTTCCATGCTGCCTTGAAACATAGCTACATTATTGTAACGTACTATTAACAATGTTTCCAACAGCTCAGTGACTTTGATTCTAACTAGATGAAACGTACACTACCGGCCAAATTTATGTTGCTGAAATGAGGAATGTTCACATATTTTCCCAACATAAAAAAAATATTCGATTCAGAATTTTGCACTTGGTAATGGTTATGTGAAAGCGCTTTGATTTGTTACAGGTACAGGATATTAAATAACTCAATAAGGTCGACTCTTTTTTAATATGATGTAAAGTTGTAGTTGTTGTTGTTGCTACTATTTTAAGATAAGTGAGAAGTGACTTGATGATGATGAAAAGAAGGCACGGTTTGTGTAATCGACGTAGTGCAATCCTTTTGATTCTCCATTCTTACAAGGGGCCAAATTACCATGGTAAATTGTGCAATTGAATCTACGGTCATGAGGGCAAGTGTTTAAATTACCGCAAAAAAGGATCAAGATTTCACCGGACCAGTTCCTAAAATAATAAATTTAGTCTTTGTAAAGCCACTATTTTCGATTAGCCAGAGCGCTGTAAACTGGAAGTTTGAATCCTTGGGGTTTGAAGTCAGAAATCTAAGCGTTGAAATATCGATCCCATACACCAATTATTGGATAGTGTGTGCCTTTGTAATAGTATGATCGATCAAAGAGTAAAACAGCCAGCATGTTTGTATAAACCTGAAATTGATGATACGCTGCAGCTAGCAGGTATATTTATTAGTTTTTAGTTTCTTTTTCCGGAAGTCTTACGAAGCCCTAAACTGATTTCCGCCGACAATCTTTGGAATCCGTAACCGCTTCAAGTTTTCTCATGACGTTTTTGAAAGCCGCATACGCTGCACCACAGCCAACTACTTTACAGATCTATTTATTTTTTACGTAGGTCTACGTCTATGATTGAGAAAACGTTGAAATGGTTATCAGGCGGATAGTAACTATCCGAATATCCGGGTAGTGAAATTTCAAATTTATTCTCCTTTTAACAATTTTCTTATTTACTGTTTTAAATATTTGTCGAAAAGTTGGGTTTTAGGTGCCCATGTGACCTGATGTGGAATGGCAGATCGGTTAATTGCTTAAATTTAATAAAATTGAAAAATAGAAATATCCGGATAATCCTAGTCCCAGCACTAATTCAGACATCATCGCACAAAGATGACCTCAAACACCGCAGAAAATCTACCTTAAGGTTTTGTTGGGAGTCAAATTTTTCCTTAATGAATTTGAAATTTATTTTTGAATGCTAATTTTCTGTGCAATCTATGGAAACAAATGATTTTCTTGGATTTTTAAATATTTTTTTCCAATATTTGGGGCAAGGTTACAGATACTCATTTCAGCTAAAACAATGTTTTTTTTTAATTATAAAATAAATAGATGCTTTGATCATATTTTGAATTGGTAAGATACAAGAAGAGGTAGCAAAGAATGTGTTTGACATATTAAACCTATTTATTTCACTTCATGAGAGTCACAATCAGTGATTTTTCACACACTCACTCGCTCACTCACTCACTCAGCGATCAGAAAATCGCTGATTGTGACTCATAGAAAACAAAATTTACAGGTTTTATGTTTCAAACGCATACTTTTTAACCTCTTCTTGTAAGTTACAAGTAAAACATGTCATCATCCCATCTTTTGGTTTTATTATTCCGAAAATCATTATTTTAGCTGAAATGAGTATTTGTAACTTTGATTTGGGGTCATCCACAAATTATGCAACAGAATAGCAACTGAGAGAAGGGAGTTGACATTTTCATATATAAAATTTTAAGGGGCGGACAAAATTTTTAACTTAAGCAATTCAGTGCCAAAATACTTCCAAATACAATAAATGAACCAATTCAGTTAAAATTTACCCAACTCAATATATAACGATTTTCTGAAAATTTCAAAATCTGAGCAAGATTTTCGTGGAACTGAAAACTTTACGGAGAGGCAGGGAGAGGGATTTAATAATCACTCAAAAATCTTCTTAAAAAAACTCGCCGAAAAAAATACTTCAGTCCGGTAAACTTCCGTTTAAAGGGCTGAACACAATGATAGCGGCAAAGCGGTATAGCGGTAAACGCGCAATGTACTAAAATTGCGTTAACCGCTGTTCCGCTGCCCCTTTGCCGCATTCCTACCCACAATGCATGCGTGCAAAATTTATTATTTTTCCTCTTCCGCTGCTTGTTGTACGTAAACAAACCACGAGAACGGGATAATTATTTTGATTGCAGTTTTGAGTTTGAGCGACTGATTTAATGGGCGGACTTATCTTGGATTTAGAAAAACAAGTAAAACACTGGAATACAGCACATAATCAGACCGCTTGTATTAATAGCCTTTTCATTATATTAATCATGGAACTGTGTGATATCTTTGAAAAGTACACATTTATCGGAAATTGTATACGGGTCATTCCTGCTCAAGTGGGTACAGAATTTAAAAAAGTTGTGGTCGATGTCACCGATTCGAACCAAACTTGACCAAAACGCTTGTTTTGGTATTCTGAACAAACGCCTTTTTTGATGTTGCTCTAAAGTCCCTAGTGCCTAAAGTGGCTACAACCAGGAATGGAAAATATACATTCATTTGCCTCTAACTTTTTTCATCAACATAATACCGTAAATTTATGTATAAAGCTTTCGTAGCTTTTGATATGAACTACAACTTTTGTTAATAACTAAAATCTTTTTTACATCTTTTGTAAACAACTCAAATCTTTATCTCTTATGCATAACGAAATAGAGCAGGCAGAACATGTTATTGTTTTTCAGTGAATGCAATTTACATTCACTGAAAAATAATGGTGGGTTCTTATCGCTCTGATTCATCATGCATGAGAGATAAAGATTTGAGTTGTTGACAAAAGATGTAGCCAATATCAAAACCTACAAAACCTTCAAACACTATTTTATGGAATTCCGTTGATGAAAAAAGTTAGAGGCAAATTAATGTAAATGGATGCACGAAATGAATGTAATTGATTTTCCATCCCTGGCTACAACCCTGTATTTTCGAAATTTAAAAAAATGTCAACTTTTAGAACAGATTACTCCAAAACCAAATAAGCTATTCGTGGTCTTAGAACTTCAATTTGAAGGTTTTTGTTAACGTTAATTCTTATAGATGTACTCACATTTTGTTTTTGTTATAGTAACTACAGTAAACAGGCTGATTACCGGCAGGTAAACAAATTATAAAAAATGGCCTATTTTCACCGTGGGTGGGATTTTTTATTTCTTAATTTTTTGGGCTCACATTTTCACCACACTTTGAAAAACTCTTCTACTTGATGTGTTTCCAAGGGAAAATGATTTGGACTAATGGTGTTTGAGATATGACCAGATGAGTGGGTGATAGTTTTGAGCTTTTCTGGTGGAAAATCAATGCTATATAATTTTTTTTTTCTTGAATTTCTTCACGTTGATGACACAATAATATTTTTTTGTTATTTTCACATGTTCTGGGCAGGATTCTCATTATATGAAATCAAAACTAGTATTAAAGCTCATACTTCTAAAGCACAACGTTTTGGCGGTAACCCATAGAAACGTATATTTCACTTTTAGGATCACAATTAAAATATGGACAGAAGTAAATAAATGAGCTAGTTATGATTTCATATAATGAGAATCCTACTCAAAACATGTGGAAAATAAAATAATAATATTTTTCTTCCACGCCTTCAGTGAAGGAATTCAAGAAAACATTAAAAAATAATAAAAAGTATTGATTTTCCACCAGAAAAGCTCAAAAATACCACTCATTCATCTGGTCATATCTCAAACACCATTTGTCCAAATCATTCGCCCTTGGATACACATCAAGGAGAAGAGTTTTCCAAAGTGTCTTGAAAATATGAGCCCAAAATATTTAGAAATAAAAAATCCCGCCCATGGTGAAAATAGGCCATTTTTTATCATTTGTATACCTGGCGGTAATCAGCCTGTTTACTGTAGTTACTATAACAAAAACATAATTTGGGTACACTTATAAGAATCTTCATTAAAAACTTTCAAATTGACGTTCTAAGGTCACGAATAACTTATTTGGTTGTGGAGTAATGTCTTCTGAAAGATGAAATTTTGAAAAATATCGAAAATCCAGGGTTGCCGAGAGGGATTCAGAGCAAAATCAAAAAAGGCGTTTTTTTTTTCAGAACACCAAAATAAGCGTTTTGGCCAAGTTTGGGTCAAATCGGTGACATCGACCACAGGTGGTGTACCCACTTGAGCTGGAATTACCCATACTTTATCATGATTTTTTTATGGTTTTGTACACAGCAAAAAAATAATTTTGATATCACGTCAAAGTGGATGCACTACAATCATGTCGAAAATATGGTGTAATATTACTTGCTAAAAAGGACAAAATTATCATTAATACAATGCATGAACTGACATTACGCTGCTTTTACTGCATTTGTTTATTTATGTGGTCATAAAAATTACATGAAATTTTCGACATGATTGTAGTGCATCCACTTTGATGTGATATCAAAATTATTTTTTTGCTGTGTAGATAAGTAGAGTCGTTGCCATTGCAAAATTGTTATGGTTATTTTGCTTAACGGCGTGTTCCGGGTATCATGCAAACCATTTGTGGAATAGTTCTATCATTTGGGTTATTATTCGTCTATGATATTTTTTTATTAAGGCTTTGCAGAAGAATTATGAATACATGTTAGGAAAACTGCGAGAGCTTAAGGGAAGTTCCATGAATTTTAGGGAAGTCCAGAGAACTCTAATTTATTGAGAAGTTTAAAGAACTTTGGGGAGTAACGATATCTACAGAGAAGTCCCGAATGTCGGGAAAGTTCAAAGTTCTTCAAGAGAATATTCAGACAACTTCGTACATTTCAGGAAAATGTTGAAAACTTCATCGAAGATCTAGAGTAGTTTTTGGAGAACTTCAGAGTAGTTCTGAGGAGAAGTTCAAAGTAATTCTGAAGAGAGCTTCAGAGTAGTTTGTAACAAGTACGCTTTCCATTTATTCAGTTATTTATTTAGTTAGTTATTTATTGGTATAGAATTCATTTTACTTATTTAATCAAATTGCGATTTTACAATTAAATTCGTATATATGTTCCCCGCCAAGGAATGTCTACTCATGTAGAAGTACACTTGTCATACAAATATCAATGAGTTCTCAATTCGTTCAGCTAATTCATTTCATGTGACCCGAATGCGCTATCTGTCCGAACCGTTTCTCTCTTATAAAAGAGTAACCGGAAATAGATTGAAACAAGAAAAGAGATGTAGCATTGAATGTTCTTCAGAGAAAGATGATGAGAATTGTCGTTTGAAAGGTCGTTGAATTACTTCGGTAATTTGACGTACTTCAGGCCACGATGATCGTTGAAATCACGCCTATCTGAGGGTATCTGGAACTTCTACTCGTTCACTTTGGCTTGAACCGTGGAAGAGGTGGGAGTGCGAGTAATTAGTACTTAAGTGTACTTAGTGTCGCGGTTCTCGGAGGCGAACCAGCCTAAGGCTGAAAGCCTCCTAAATAAAGCTAAATTAATTAATTAGTGTCGCGGTGTGTTTTTCGTGGTATGTGTAGTAAAAAAATGTGAGCAGACTGAAGTTAATGTTACATTTCTCGTTCCTTTCCGTTAGCCTGTAGAGTACAAACGATAGGTCATAAGTTACGTGCGGTCAACTTTTTGTGTGTGCAAAGTGTGTAGAAAGGTAAGGTGAAGAATGTCTTTTGAGTGGAGATTTATTCTAATGTGTCGAACAGCCGTTCGGTGGTCAAAATCTCACAGGTAGCGCGCGTGCGTTACAAGTTCTGAGAAGAACTTCAGAGTAGTTCTGAGGAGATCTTCTGAGTAGTTCTGAAAAGAATTTCAGGGAATTTCTGAGAACTCCAGAGAAGTTCCATTGGCCTTAGGAAAATTTCGGGAAATTTATGAAACTCCCCGGGAGCACCCGGAGCATGTCTGATCAGCTTGGTCCTCAGTACTTAATATGGTCACCAATGATCTTATTTTTGAATTCTGATGTAGTTGGATGTGTCGCATGAGGGTGTTGGTTCAAGAAGAAACAGGCCACTTCCTCGGGGGTACTTAGAACTTTTTCTGACTACTTACTTACTACCTTGGATGATTATTTGGTTTACGTCTTGAAGTTTCTGGTTAATTCAAAATTACAAAAAAATACATCTGAAAACATTGAGTACTTCTCGGGTTACCGCTTAACCGCACCGGGTTTTTCCAAAATGTTTGGTTTTGCCGCAACGCGCTCATTGTGGGTTGTCAAACGGATTTCAGTGTATTGGAAAATATGCACTTGCCGCTATGCCTCTATGTCGCTATCATTGTGTTCAGCCCTTAACTTTGAAACCCCCAGCGTCAAAAAATAATACCATTTCAATTCAAAATATTTTCAAAATCAATAGATTTTTTTTAACTCTGCGATGCTTATGAAATCCTGAAGAGTTTACAATTATTTAGCAATGGATCGATAACAAAAATCTGTCCAAAATTACGGAATTATGTAAGTTTTAGCATTTTTTAGTAACGTTGCAGGTTTGTGAGTTATGGTCACTGTTTACGTTTAAAAAAAAAACTCTTTTTACAGTTTTACATATATTTTTCATTTATTTATTTTATTGTTGCTTTGTTGATTGATATTTCGTTTAAATTAATAAAATATCTATGCATCTTATTTTTTTCGCTTTTAAGCCAATTTTTTTTTAATTTAAGGCACTATTGGTACTGTACAAAAAAAAAACGTTTATTTGGTTTAAGAAAAGCTTATCAAGCACTAACTAGGCATGTATTGTTACTTGGAAAGTATGTAATTTAAATTAGATGTGATTAGAATTTAGTCAGAACATCTTGTCGGTGATCGCTTCGCAAGAGTGGTCACCCCTCGTCTTAGAGCGCCAAAAAAGTAACATGGCACATTATGAGTAGAGTAACTACTGACCATCCCATTGCAGGCTTGCGGGTATTCATTTGTAATAAGAGAAATTTTTTTGGAATTTTGAAATCATTAGATGTTTTGATGATTTTTGCACATGCAAGATACAAGAAGAGATCGTAAAGTATGTGTTTGACACATGAAGCCGGTAAATGTGGCGTTCAGATAGTCATAAATTGATGATTAATTAATATTCACTTCTCATGAAGAGTTAATATTCACCAATCATTGTATTGCTTTTTGTGACTCTCTAAAATCAAAATTGACAGATATTATGTGTCAAACACATAAATTGCTACATCTTCATGTTACTTAGAAATACAAAATATCAAAACATAAAACAATTTCATATTCTGAAAGGCACTTTTTTAGAGCAAAAATATGACCGCAACCCTGTCATTGAGTTTTAAAATCTCATCTTAATGCTAAAATCGTTGGGTTAGAATGAAACTAAACATTTATCAGAGACACAAACATACAAATATTGTTGTACTGGAAATTCTTACCCGCAATATACAAAAATTATAATGCCGGTTGAAAGACTGGCAGGCATATGTAATCCAACAAAAATAAATATAATTAATTTATTTTTAATTTTATTCGTGATTCCCACCATATTATCTTAAAAACATGAAACACTTATAACAACTATAAATTTTTCCAATGTTTGAATTAATTTTATTTTTTACGAATTATTTTTTTTTTTATATTTCAATACATTTTTGAGTCCAAATAAAACATCAGTTTTCTTTTTTCACATCACCACACAAAAAATCCAATGCATACACACTTAGAAATACATAATCTTACACGTGAATTAATCCGTCTTTGACATTAAAGATGAGACGTAAACAGACATGTTATGTAAAATTAAGTGCTCCGAAACTGAAAATTTCGAAAGTACGTTTGATTGAGCTGAATTTTGCGTCTATTATTACTCAATTTTGTGTCAAAATTGACGCTCGTATATGTCAGTCTCAGAGCACCTAAATTTACATCAATTTTTCTAAGTGTGTATATGTGGTTAACCAAAATGTAGCTAATATGTATTCGAAACATCACTGTACTGTTTTAAATATTTCAGTAAAACATTACAGTTAAGTCAGTCAACAACCTCATTTGCAACTTGTGTCGTAAACATATCATGTTACGTGCAACTTATTCGCAACACATTTGGCGACAAACATAAGTTGCAAAGGGACTCCATCTTCTGCGCTTTTTAAGGTACAATGAAGTTTTATATGCGATGCGTTGTCCATAGTTTAGACCGTTATTTAGTCACACTACGGTTGTTGTTCCTCGCACCAGAGACAAACCTCATGAACCTAGTGCCATGATAAATAAAGCAAGTCGAAATGAATTTGACTTGAGCTTAGGTTAAAGCGACAGCAAGCAGCAGTCCAGGATGAAAGTTTTCCACGTTGGCCCTTTGCATCACTTGAGGTGAGTGACTGAGTGAAATGACCAACCTCGGCGATTTGACCCACTCCTGGATTGTGTATGCATCATTCATTGTCTTTCAATGGCTGCAAGTTTTTGAATAACGACCCATTTACCCTAACTGCTTTCGGTCTATTGATCCGCAAAGAAGATGAAAGTCTCACCTTTCTTTGTTAATACGTGGCAATTTTGTATAAATACAACGTAATGAAAAAGTCCCAATGAGGGCATTTAAATAATCACCTTAATGAACCCACTAGCACCAGTACTATATTGAAATTATTCTTTTTCCTCAGCATCTATTCCTCCTAATCATTGAAAAGTGAAAAGTGTGATTAGACCACTTGATATTCATCTTTCCCGCATCATTTCGATTCAACAGCAATTCCAGAAAAGGAAAGCCACTCAAATGCTCACCACCTCACCATCATAAGTGCTAACGGTTTGATGAGTAGCTCCCCCCCCCTCATATATACGTGTATAATAAAGACCGTATGCTGCTTGAAACGAGCATCATGTGCCTTATGGATTACACTTTGTGTGAAACGTCTTGTTTGGGTTTAATTTTCTATCAAGTTGAGAAATGTTAGCTCAATTGGACTTTCTGAATCAGGAAGAACAGGCAAATCGTTAGGTGTACCTCAGGAATCAACTTTTGCTCATCTTTGATGGCTGTCAGTCAGTCCGGAGTTAAATCTTGACGAAAGAGAAATCCCAATAAATATGTTGATTAATTTCTTTGATTTTCTTCAGTCTGGCATCGCATTGATGATGGTGTGAATTAGTGCAATTTATTTGATTGAACCGTTGACCAGGGACAAATTTCATCACGCTAATGGAGCTTTTGTTATCATTCAGAAAAAAAGAACAGGAACGTAACAATTTCATCATGAATTATTTCACATCACTTTGCTGACATTCCACCTAGCGTCGTTGCATCCGCGTTGATCTGTTCATAAATTTACCATTCGCTCTCATGTCAAAAACCCATCAAACTGTAATCACAACCCATCAAAGCTTACTTCCTCCTCCGCGCCCGAGCAGCAGCAGCAGCATCATCATCCCCATCCGGACAAAGTTCAATCCATCGCCGACGCGCTCGTGGTGTTTGTATCCTGCCGACCTTTGCCAAAAGCCACTACGACAACGATGCTGACGAGAGTTGATACTAATTTTTCATAAGCCACTCTATAGCGTCACAATCCCATTCGGGACCAAAAATGGAAAAGCCACAGAGTCACCGTCGAAAGTTTATGTTCCTGGAACAACTTTTGTTGTAGCGTAAAATCGAAACGACCCGAGACAAGCGAGTGGGATTTTTTTTCATGACTGCCGTTACCATGGTCCCGTTGTACAGCCCATCACCCACAGGGAACCGACGATGGGAAGGTGCGGGGTGGACATTTACAAACTTAGAACCATAAGCCAACCATGAGACGGCAACGACGACGACGGTGGGTATAAATTTTGCGAAACAAATTTGTGCTCATTTTGGCGTGAAAAATAATTTCTGATTTTCATTCTGTGAGCTGTCGCTTGCACCCAGCAAACCTTACACCACTAGGTATAGGTTGGTACGAAGGTAAAAGGCAAATCGACATCATCGTCGTCATCAGAACTCCAGGCCACCATTGAATCCGCTCACCGGGTAAAGTTTCAACTTTTGCTTCGTCACTCTTTTGTGTGTTGCTTTTTGCTACCGGGTTCTATATACCTACCTACAAAACATACCTTCGTTTCGGTGCCTAGTTCAGCGCTATTGACTGCTCCGTACTGCAGGGAGTTCTTCCACTGCGCTCCACGCCACAGTTCCTTCCCGTCATGCAATGGTTGGCTGCCTGTAAAGAACCGATTCCCGACGCCCTTGGATCAGAGACGTATTGAGGCATTACAGAAGGTTTTCCCAGAGTAATACTTGTAAATCGATTGGTAATTTTATCAATGAAGATTCTCTTTATTTCTAATCTCATTAATTTGTTAAGAGTTATCCTACCTATCCTATCCTATAGTTCCCAACTTTGGTTTTATGATGATGATGATGGTCCCACCTCTAACCCCTACAATGGTTTGAGCTGGACGATTTATCTTTAAGATAATTAAATGTAAACATTTTAACCAGATTAGCAAAAAAACGAACTGGCTAAAGTTACCGATATCAATTCCCTCTAGAGTTTACAGTTGCTTCACAGCGATATAAATGTGGAAAAGCTCAGGTGTCCACCTCTTAGTTCGCCTTTTTGTCCACCTGAAATATTCATTACAAGTATTACAAGCAATTAAGAGTTAATGGACAATCAACAAAGCATCCTATTACACTAGCAAACTCACAATCTGATGCTATCATAATTTTTAGCAATGTTTGGAATGCTCACGAACCTCTGACATTCAGCGAGAAAACTTACTTCCAACTCGAGGTATCTTCCAAGTAAGCTTCAAAGTTGCATTTTTTTATGTTAAATTCAGTCCTCTTTATCCGTAATACGCGCGCGAGGCTCAAACCTTTGTAGACTACTTTTTTTTTAATTAATCTACTACTATTTAATTATATATCAAAAATCCATCATCACCATCGTGGCGAACAAAAAAAGTTTTTGCAGTGCTACAATAATTATTAAAAAAAAGTCGTTATGACACATAAAATAATCCGTGAGAGATAGCTTCGTCAAGATACATAATTTGTCAATTCATAAAAAAAAATCACTGGATAACTGTTCAGAAAACAGTTTCAACGTGTGAAATGCAGTGTCTTTTAAATTCTGTAAGTGTTGCTGAACGTTTGATACGTCTAGGCATCGAATTGAATACATTTATTCCTTTATAATATAATGAATTTTGTGAAGCACAAGTTAAAAAAATGTGGTGTTCTTATTTCAACCCCGTTTCTAGTATTATAGCTATGATAGTCATTTCCTCTTTCAATTCGATCACACAAATATCGAGGCAGCAAACCGTTAACTACTTTAAAAATGAACACCGTAAAGAGAGAACACGAAATTATTGCGACACCGAAAATGTCATGCCAATTTTCTTATAATGTTTAGAATCAAACCAAAATTTTAGGGTATTTTTATACATATATTTACTTCAAAAATCAAACGAAAAATTAATCGATGGAGCCTTGAGTGTAAAATTCAACGCATTTTCGCTTGATGCCCTCCATCAAAGTCTTTACAGTGTCATCCGGTACTAGTTTCTCAGTTTTTTTTTCCATTTTCTTAACATGTCCTTCTCGTCTTTGACTGTCTTCTTGCTCTTCCGAAGTTCCCGCTTCATTATTGCCCAGTGCTGCTCCACCGGGCGCAGCTCCGGACAGTTTGGCGGATTCATGTCCTTTGGAACAAAATGGACAGAATTGGCTTCATACCACTCCAGGACACTTTTAGAATAGTGGCATGATGCCAAATCTGGCCAAAATAGCGGAGCTTCGTCGTGCTGCTGCAAGAACGGCAAAAAACGCTTCTCGAGGCACTCAGATTTGTAGATCTCGCCATTTACTGTGCCCTTTGTCACGAAAGGCTCACTCCTCAGTCCGCAAGAGCAGATGGCCTGCCAAATGAGATATTTGGAGGCGAACTTCGACATTTTCTTCTTCTTAAATTTGTCGTCCACATCGAACTTGCTCTTGCCGGTGAAAAACTCCAACCCCAGAATTAGCTTAAAATCGGCTTTTATATACGTTTCGTCGTCCATCACACAGCAGCCATATTTTGTCAGCATCTTCTCGTAGAGCTTCCGTGCCCGAGTTTTAGCCGTCGATTGTTGCCGCTCATCGCGGTTTGGGAAGTTCTGTACCTTGTATGTATGTAGTCCAGCTCTCTTCTTTGCATTCTGGACGTAGCTCTGCGACATGCCGATCTTTTTAGCCAAATCACGGCTTGAGACGTTGGGATTTGCTTTAATCATCCGCTTCACCTTTCCCTCCGTCTTTTTGTTCTCCGGTCCCGGTTTTCTTCCAGCTCCTTTGCTGTGGTCCAACGTCAACCGCTCCTGGAACCGCTTCAACACTCTGGAGACGGTTGAATGGTGAATGTTCAACATTTTTCCCAACTGCCGGTGCGACAGGTCAGGAAATTCCAGGTGTTTTGGAAAGAATTTGTTCTCTCAACTCGCGTTGGTTCACTTCCATTTTCGTTGAATCGAAAAACACGACTTCGAGTTTGACAGCATGTACACAATACACATCAATGAGAAAGTGTGCAAAATTTGGTTGATTTTTACCCAATGGTAAAAAAGTTATGCCCTGTTGAATGTGTCGCAATAATTTCGTGTTCACCCTTTAGTCAAATATACAATTCTTTGCTTCACCGACAACCATTGTAAAGCGTCTAGCATCAAAGTTGAGGAAGTGGATCCATTACATCGCAAAATCAAACGCATTATTTTACTCTCCAAGCGCTGTAATCTCAACATTTGTGTTGGATTGGCCAGAAATAAAATGGAAGGGTAAAAGTCTAGATGAGGAAAGACGATTGATTTGTAAAGCTGTATTTTACTGGCAAAAGTTAAATCGTTTTTCAGTCGACATAGGATTCCATACTTCTTGACAATTTTCTTGATGACATTGTCAATGTGATAATTATTAAGTTTGTCATCAATAATCACGCCAAGATCAATCCTTTAAATTTGTCGAACCTCTTAACGGAATCCCTTTATGAAGAGCTTTGAGTGAGTAACTGTATCTTCGCCTTGGAAACTAGTCGCAGCAGAAAGTTTAGAAATATTTAAACATAATCGATCAGCATTGCTTAATAGAGATCGAGGAAACGGATACTTGAGACTCTTTAGTGGATACCTGCTGATTTTTAGTACCTATTGATTAGTATTTACCTCGTAGATAAAAGATGGATTCTTCAGTGGTGTTGAGTACTTGGCACTGATGAATTATGCAAGTAGTAGATTGATTGAACTTAACAATAAGGGCCTAGAAATTGTTTCAGAGGCGCGTTTTGCATAAAAAAAACGCAACAGTCGTATCTTTACGCTCCAAGTTGTCTTTCCACTTCACTAACACCAAATTCAGCGCAGTTTCACAAGAATGACCTTCCCGATATCCCGATTGTTCTGGTATCAACAAACTATTACTATTTAAAAACGCCAACAGCTGGCCTTTAACAACAAGTTCTAAAATTTTCTCTAATGTGTGCAAAATGTTGATGGGACGAAACTCATCGGCTTTAATCGTTCCAGCAACTGTTTGAATAGGAACCACTAAGGATTCCGTCCAAATTTGTGGCACATGTCCATTCCAGCAAGATGTGCCCAATGACAAAAAGGCAATCTTGAATAACTCTAGCATTAACATTGTCAATTCAGGCCGACGTTCCTAATGAAAAACAATGTCGATCGCCTTGGTTGACAACACTTCCACCTCTTCCAGCGTCAAGACGAAGTTGTCCGCAAAGCCAACGATCTCAACTCCTTTGGGCAGCACGCTGTTGTACATCCCGTTCCAGAGCGTTGGACCAACGATGGAGCCTTGTGGAACTCCCGCTGTAATCTTAATCGATCTCTGTCCCATGTATGTCTCGTAAACCACAACCCGGTTCTGGAAATAACTCCTCAGGATCCTGCACAGGTACTCAGGTACCATCATTCTATGCAGCGCTTCGACGATGGCCTCCTAGTTGGCGCTGTTGAACGCATTCTTGACGTCTATAGTTATCACGGCGCAATATCGATCTCCCCTCCGCTTCTGTTTGGACGCCTTCTCGGCTCTCTCGACCACTGTCCGAATTTTATCCACCGTCGATCTCCCCTTCCGGAATCCGAACTACCTCTCCGACAATCCGTGCTCACTCTCCGTGCATTTCGTCAGCCTGTTTAGGATGATCCTTTCCAAGAGTTTTTCGAGTGTATCCAGCAGGCATATAGGCCTGTATGATGCTTTGTTCCCCGGTGGTTTTCCTGGTTTCGGCAGCAACACTAGCTTCTGTATCTTCCACCTGTCAGGGAAGTGACCCTCGTTCAGGCATTTCTGCAGCACCATCCTGAACATGTCCGGGGATGACTGGATCGCCGCTTTCAATGCTACGTTGGGGATTCCATCCGGACCGGGAGCTTTCTTCACCTTCAATCCTTTCCCCACTGCTACGAGCTCCTCGTTGGTGACTTCTACGTTATCTCCCTCTCCTTCTCCGTACGGTGTAGGTGGCCAGGTTGTACGATGACTTTCAGCTTCTCTGGGCACATTTCAGCGGGCATCGTTGGACCTCTGATCTTCGCCATCACGACTCGGTACGCGTCGCCCCAGGGGTTGGCATCAGCGTCTCGACACAGATCATAAAAACAGTTAGACTTACTCTGCTTTATCACTCGTTTAAAAGCGGCCCTGGCCGCTCGAAACACTTCTCTTCGTTCCTCTCTGTCTGCTTCCGTTCTTGCTCTCTGAACACGTCTTCTGGCTCTGAGACAACTAGCGCGGAGAGTGCTAAGTGCCTCGTTCCACCAGTATACTGGACGCCGTCTGTTATTTGGCTCCAGTTTCCTCGGCATGGTCGTGTCACATGCTCTCACTAACGTTTCTGTCAGCTCGTCCGCGTTTAGATCTGCGGGACTCCAGTCCACACGAAGTGCCTCAACGAACAGATCCTTGTCGAAAGCCTTCGTCTTCCACTTCCGGTCACAAGTTCTCGTCCTCCGTACTGCCACAGTATTCCGTTGGCCGATGTCATATCGTATCGCCTGATGGTGGCTATGGGTAAATCCTTTGCACACTCTCCAATCCATGTTTGCCATCAGCGACGGACTGCAGAAAGTAACGTCGATAATGGATTCTCGGCCATCTCTGCGAAAAGTGGTGCTCGTGCCTTTATTGGCCAGCATAACTTCCAGTTTTTCCAGAGCTTCCAGCAGACTGTGCCCTCTTGCATTGGAACACCTGCTTCCCCACTCCACTGCCCAAGCAGCCCTCCGATGACTACCGGTCGTCGTCCGACCAGCTCTTCGGTAAGTCCATCCAGCATCTCATGGAACTTCTCCATCGTCCATCTGGGGGGGTGCGTAACAACTACACATGAAGATTCCGTTGATTTTGGCGATCACGAAACCTTCGTATGAGCTCGCAACTACTTCTTGAATGGGGTATCTGCCCATAACTTGTATAGCAGCCATCCCAGCTCTATCCGCCACCCAGTTACCGTTATCGGGAGGGACTCGATACGGTTCCGCAATGATTGCAACGACGCACTTTGTTTCTGTTGTTGACTGCCACAAAAGTTGCTGAGCAATGTCGCAATGATTGAGGTTTATTTGGGTTACCTCCATTACTGTTGGCCTGCCATCGCCTTTTTGTATGCTAGGCATTTGAACCCTTCCGTCGTATGATCGTTACCGTCCTCTTTTTTGCAGAGCATACACTTCGGTTGCTTCGTGCAGCCTCTTGCAATATGGCCTTTCTCTCCGCATTTCCTGCACAGATCAGATCTGTCAGGGCCATTACAGTTCCTCGCCTGGTGACCGAATCCCATGCACTTGAAGCATCGCTCCAGTTGCTTGTTTACCCGAGGAGTGGCTTTCAGCGACCACAATGACCAGACAGCCTTGACCTTGACCGTCTCCAACAGCTTTTTCGCTGCAATTGTCGAAAGCCATATAACCGCCGTTTGCATGCCGCCGTACGCCTTCCTCATCCGGATTGACATCGGGACATCTCCCAGATCGCAGTTCACTCTCAACGCACTTCTTAGCTCCTCTTCTGTGGTGATCTTGTCCAGGTCCCTGCACTCGACCACTGTCTTCTGGGATAGAGCTATTACGCTCGTCCCTTCGCCAAGAGACTTTTCGACGAGCTCCTTGAAGGCTGAGCTCTTGATAGCAGGATTCCTCTTCAGCTCAAAGAGCATCTCGCCTTTCTGGGTGCGCCTGGTTTTCACCACGTTCTCTCCTAGTTGCTTCAACTTCGGATCCTCTCAAACCTTCCGGAGGAGTGCTGTAACGACGTTTTGTCCTTAGCTTCGACGATCAGAACATCGCCCTTACTTCGCTCCCGACGAGTCCTGGGTATCTCCTTCTTCTGTTCAGCTTTCATCTTCACTTCTTTTTCCTTCCGTTTTTTCCACTTCTCCTTCGACTTCTTGACGATACGTCAGCCTTCCTCCTTGTTGTCTTCCTTGTCGTTCTTGACTTTTTTCAACTCCTCTTCCTCTCCTCTTCCTCTCCTGGCGTTTCCCTTTTCCTCTTCTCCGAGCGTGGATTTCGAGGTCCCTTTGGTGTCTCCTGTATTTCAGCTGCTGATTTCTCCTTGGCCTCGATCAGCGCCCTTTCGGCAGTCACGGATCTCGTCCTCAGCGCATCCTGTTCACGTTCGGCAGCAATAATGGCGGATTTGATGTGTGTGTGTGTGTGTGTGTGTGTGTGTGTGTGTGTGTGTGTGTGTGTGTGTGTGTGTGTGTGTGCGCGCGTGTGTGTGTGTGTGTGTGTGTGTGTGTGTGTGTGTGTGTGTGTGTGTGTGTGTGTGTGTGTGTGTGTGTGTGTGTGTGTGTGTGTGTGTGTGTGTGTGTGTGAGTGTGTGTGTGTGTTTGTGCGTGCGCGTGTGTTCTCTCTAGCCCCCCCTAGCCGGCAGTGTTATTATGGAAGAACTCTCTCTACAATGTCGCATTAACGATCATTGTAGACAGCTTTAGTCCGGGAGTTAGTAAGTGATAGCTTTATTGCAGATCCAGCAAGCCATTTCAGAATTTCTGGAGGATCACGCTCATTCCGAGGTTACTTTCACGTTCAATAAGCCCCGCATCTATGCATCACCGTTATCAAATGAATATTGGTATTGCATACCGCTTCCAGGCTCAAAAATATTCTCTCCAAACCTGGCATGTATTTAGTTAATGTTTTTTTTTTTTAATTTTAAAATGTATTTGGACTGGTCTCACCATGTTATTTTGATCCTCCAATCCATGGGTTCCGTAATTTTGATTTTCTCTAAGCTTTGCATCTCATTTCGTGAGGCACCTTTGTCTTAATACTTCCTTCAACGAACACAATTTTCTTACATTTCCATGGTCATCTGGGAGGAGGTTTACGTCTAGTGCTTTCCCCAGGAACAGTTCACGGCCACCAACTACCGTATCCAGCGAGCCATCTTTCATATTCCTCGCAATCTCCGCGACCGCCGAGAGAACAGCAGCTGAGCACTTTTGCTAGCGGAAAGCTTGCTGATTCACGGCAACATCGGCCACCGAATCACCACCAAAACTCGTGACGGACACATTATCAACACGTTCCCAGGGTTAATTCACCAACCGAGCCGATCTTTCAATAGAACTACACGCCGAAGGTGTAGCATCCGAACTCGAAGAACCGGGCTCCCGGGAGGCAATGAAAACCGACACCGAACAATGGAACTGATGCTGCGTCGTATAGTTTGGAAGTTAGATTCAAGGTCACGTCAGTTTTTAACAAGTTCAACTAATGTAATTGGGTGAAAACCTTCAAATCTACATCTACTTTTAACTGGCTGCTTTATTTCGATAGGTTCATCGACCAATTCAATGGATTTATTAATCAATGAAACACTGTCGATCAAATAATCAATTAATTGAGATGCATTACTTGTTCTGATTTTTCTAATGTTCCGCGGTTTGCAATTACTAGGTTTTAATAAAGTTGTTTTGATGCGGATTAATCTTCTTTTGAACATATTCACAACGAGTTTTCTTTATCGACTGTGAATAACTTATTACGCGCGATTGTATGCTCATTCCAATGATGTTATTTTATTTATTTGATTTACAAAACTTTTTGTACCATTGGTCCCTTTTTCGTTTAAGACGCAAAAGATCCAAATTGTACCAGCTGTTCGAGTTTTTGAAAGAACGTTTTCAAAGCGTTATTCGAACGTTTTCGTTAACGTTTTCAAAGCGTTATTAAGAACAGCTGAAGATTCATCTAAGTTACCGCCCGCGAATGGAAAATCCATCGTTGATGTGAAGGTCGAATTGAGTTGATTCTTTGACATAAAAAGCAACACCGCCAGTGTGTATAGAATGTGATAAACAAGCAGCAACACTATATCTCGGAATACTTTTCTGATCAAAAGCTTCAATTTCTACAATATGAGTTTCAGTTAATAAAACTAAAAGAAAACGTTTTTCCTCAATAATCTGACGTAATGCTACGTAGTTTGTTGACAATCCCGCAATATACAAATACAAAAAAAAAACGAATTGATTCTAGCGATAGGCGATCCGCTCCCGAGCTGTTCTAAAGACCCCATTCACTAAAGTGAGCTGATGACGCGCGGTTCATTTTTTTAGAAACCGCAGCTCATCAGCACACTGTTATCACAAATCTAAACCATTCAATCCGTCACTTATAGCGGAATTTTTCGAAAAAGCACGCATTGCTCCTTTACGCATTGAACAGTCACCGCGTAAACCAAGATGCGCGCGTAATTCAACATGTGCCTACGATTACACGATCTTAAATTTCTACTGGTATTATCCCATGCATATGTGCTCTTACCCCTCATCCCATCATTCTCTCCAGCTTATCAGCTCAGCACCGGATCCGAATCATCGGCTCGAATGATTCACTGACATGACAGCTCTCGAACCCGTCCAGCTCTTCGGATCTTTTTTCTCTCGATTCTTCACGATTCAGCTCCAGATCCGGATCTGAGCTGATGATCTGGAGCTGAAGCCGAGAATAGTGGGAGCAATTGTGCTGGAGAATCAAGGTGGATTCCGTCCTGAGCGATATTTCGCAAATGTACGAGATGGAGAGAAGTACTAGTTGTCTCTCTCATTCCAACGCAAATTCTGCTCCGCTCCGCTAATGCACGCTCAGATCTGAATACACCATTAGACTTATGATATCAGTGAGCTGATGAGCTGCGTTTCCTAAAAATGAACCACGGGTCATTAGCTGACTTTAATGAATCGGGTCTATAGAACAGCCATCTCCAGATCTGAGCTGATGATCTGGAGCTGAAGCCGAGAATAGTGAGAGAAAATCTGCTGAAGAATTAACATCAGAACTAAAATCTGTATGTAGACTGGATTGCATAGCTTGAAAAAAAGCGTAACATCGTGTAATACCCCGTACAGACTATGTATGAGTGCTTATTGCAAGACAGCCTACATTACATCATATAAGCCATAGTCTGTACGGGGTATAACACGATGTCGATCATATTATCGCGTGTGACATACACGGAAAGAAAAAAATATTTAATGTTGGGTTCTTTTCACCCAGGTTGGCAGTTCCGTGCGCCTACTCAATTTTGAGTTGTTGTCATTCACTCGCATGTACCTACTTTTAAGTTGTTTTCACTCAACGTCAAGTTCAAACTACTCAAAATTGAGTTTTACGCAACTTACTCAGTTTTAACTTTGCGCACGGAACTGTCGATTTTGGTAAATAGAACTCAATTTTGGGTTGTTTTGCTCTTTTCGTTTTTGACAACAACAAGAGATCAAGTGGAAGGCATAAACTCAAAAGTATGTTTAAAGATCTTAACCGTTGGGTAGTTTTGGTTCTCCGTGATGTAGCTCTCTCGCATATATATATATTTTTTTGCTTTTACTGATATGTTTTTTGGCAGATTTTGATTTACGGTTGTTCAGTTGTTCAGTAGCTCTATTGGTTTATTATATGGTCAGTAAAACCCTGTATTTCTTTTCTGATTTTGAATTTGTGTCAAAATTTCTACAATGTCAAGGTGAGCTAAAGAGCTGTTCGAAAGAATCGACTCCCTTTAATGAGCTGGACGGGTCTGATCCGCTCAGCCAGATGAGCTATTTTCCCACCTCTAATTGATTCAGATTCATGGAGCTTGGCTGCTATTTATAGAAACAAAAAGCTGCTTTTCTACTGAATGCGGCATGGTTGACGTCCAAGTTCATTTTACGTTCTTTATTCATTTTCGAACAATTAACGTATAACGACTGTCCATGTTGCCACTTCCGCACATTTCAGGGGACCCAACCCATCTAAGTACACCACCGCTCCCGACCCATTGCCGTACTTCGCAACAACGCGACCCGAAAAGCGTGTCGTGTTCATTGCTACCGAACGCGCTCGCTTCTTGCAGTCAGTGCGGTGTGCTTTATGGATGGCGGAAAAATTTTTTCGTAATCACTTTACACTCCTCAGAAGTGTCAATAAAATTTGTGTTATTCCTTGTGCCTTTCTTCCTATGGAGAGGAGACTAGGTAGTAGCAGTATATAGGTACCTAGCTGAGTTTCCCTTCTTACAATGCTCCAACTTCGAGTGCAGTAAGTTCCTTCATCGTTTCGAACACCACCGCCACCGGCATCTTCCATAGGGAGCTGTGATCATGAATAATTGCGATCAGGAAAATAAAATTTTTCTACCGTTCTAATATTGTTTGACGTCGTCGACGTCGTTGATAGAGCAGCACTTACGATGAAGAAAATGCTGTGTACAAGTGAAGGAAGGAGTCTCATTTACTCCCTGGCATGGCAGTACTTCATCATAAATCTAGATTATATTGAGTAAAGAAGCTGATCGTCGTTGCTCGAGAGTGCAATAAATCAATCATTGGCGGTTTCAAAGCGGATATTTCTGCTGGAGATTACACGGAAGCGTTAGATGTAGGTTGTTTGATAATTTCCGATTTCTAGATTCAATATCGTCACTCGGATTCAAGTAGAAAAAATCTCACTCACCTTGATTTTCATATTTCAATCTAAATAATTAATATCCTCTGCCTCCTGCCGGTACAATTCATTATTCGCATGCAGCGGTGACGATGGCAGTCATAAATCATCCGGCACTTGTTCGAATCATAATTGTACCGTGCAATGTTGAGCTTTGGTGCCTTAATTTCGACAATTGAACACCGTGCATCTGTTACTCCACGCCCCCACCCCTCCCTATCTCGATATTCGCCTTAATTACAACCGCGCACCTCGCAAAAGCCGCCATGAGTGTGTGCGGTGAATTTTAAATTCGTTTCATTTATATAGGGCAGACTTACGTGCAGCTCACAGTCGTCCTCGTGGTCAGCATTGCCAGAGCAATCATCAGCGACTAATAATTAATCGCATGGAAAAAGTCCATAGTGTCGTGATGAAATTTTAATAGCAATTAATTATCTTCATTCTTCCTGTGTCCGGTATGACGTGAGGGGGAAGCTGAGGGCCACCATTATCTCTCAAATGGCACCGGTGCACATTTGAAAGGAATTAATTTTACATCTGACGCAATTCGTCTTTGACGTAAATTATGGAATGTGAACAAAAATGTAATGTTAAAAATTACTATGAACCATATTGATTCGAATTGAGATGCAGCTTTGAACATCCTACTACAATGTTCCACAATATTCTACTTTATCGACATCTGCTTTACCTACGTATACAAAAAGTTTAACAGCCATATTGAATTTGGCCGCCATATTGGATTTTTATAACAAAATTCGGTATTCATACGGCTTCTACTCACTGATTTTTAAAGAAGCATATTGTTAAAAAGCTGGGATTTGTTTTTTTCAAGATACGGTCCCAGTTATAAAGTTGATAATCTTCAAACAGAAGAAAATAATATCCTATTTTGGATAGGGATAGCAGCACAATTAAACTCAGTCACTCAGCAAGATTCAACGGCCGTGCATCAAATACGAAATTATGTTTCACCATTCCCCACCAGAGTAGCACTAGTGCAGATTTGTTATCAAATCATCAACCATGTTTGTGTAGACTCGGGCGAGAATAGTTCAGTTAATCAAAACGTCAACTATCAATCACAAAAAGTTTGCTGAAATCCTTTTTTAAAATCGAAGCACACTGCAAGTAACAATTTTGGTTTTATGAGGGTTCTGTTAGACCATGATTTAGGCTTGCTTTAAAACCTTGATAAAACTTTCAATGTTACTTGGGGCTAGCTGCGAAATTTTTCTAAAGTACGTAATGTGTCTGAGAGCAATACAAACAAGTTGATGAGTTGTGGAGTAGTAGGGGAAAGTGGGCAATATTTCCAATGGAGCAATGATGCCATCCACTAAAAATTCAACTTATTGAACATATTTTACAAACAATCTGTTGGAGGCTTAATGCTAAACCCTACTTCAACTATCCATTTCAATCAAGTCTAAAAAAATACTTTTCTCTACACAGCAAAAAATAAATTTTAATATAACATCTTTTTTTTTTTTATTTGTCGTCAATCAGTGTAGACCGTTTTACAATTTTTGTCTTAAGAGCTATATTTACAATTTTGTCTTTGTTTATATTTTTTATAATATGTCTTGAGAACAAGTTAAAACATTACTTCTAGCTGACGTTATGCGAGGAATTAAAATATTGCTTTAATTTGGTTTTGTCATTGTAAAGTCAATGTTATCGCAGTGCTTATTATATGTATCCATCATTTGGTTCAAGGGTCCAAATTTGGCATAATTCGTACGATGACGATTTGTAGCAAATATATTTCTATTTCGCAAATGCCTAGATGGTGTATATACATTTAAGGATGACAATAGTTCTATAGAATCAATGCGATGTGATACGATATCGTTTAGGAAAGAAATCATAGAAAATTCACGACGCTTTTTTAATGTTTGGATATTTATGAGCACACACCGAGCTGTGTAAGATGGCAGAGGAAATACAGTCCAACCTAACTTGCGGAGTGCATACAATAGAAACTGCTTTTGAACGGACTCTATTCTTTCTTCGTGTGTGATTGAAAAAGGAGACCAAACTATGCTGCAATATTCTAATATTGACCTTACATAAGCAATGTACAATGTTTTTATCGTATACGGATCGTGAAAGTTATAGCAGAAACGTTTTATGAAACCAAGCATGTTGTTAGCTCTATTAATAATTGTGTTATAATGATTGGTGAAAGTAAGTTTTGAGTTCAAAATAACACCTAGATCCCTGACTCTATCACACTTTTCTACGATATGGTTTCCTAAAGTGATTGTTATATCGGGTAGGATTTGTTTTCTACTGATGGTAATTGAGTTACATTTTTTTTATATTCAATTGTAGCAGGCTTTTATGTCACCAAATATGAAATATCTGTATTTCCTCTTTGAATATGATGATGTCTTTGGCATCTTTTAAAAAAAAAACAGTTTAATTTCGTCAGCATAGAGAGAATAAATAAAAGTGGACCTAAATGGGAGCCTTGAGGAACTCCTGAAGTGACATCAACGGGATTTGATGCCTTCCCTTTGTATTTTACTATTTGATGGCGGTCAGTTGAATATGATTCTAGTTTAAAAAGAAGCATGGGTATGTCAATTCGATCAAACGCTTTGCTGAAATCTGTATACAACACTTCTACATGGTTTCCGTTATCCATTCAAGTTATGCATTCAAGGAATAATTAATTAATTCAAGCAAATCCGTAGTTGTTGAACGGCCTTTAAAGAAGCCATGTTGCATAGTAGTTATTCTGTTTTTAATTTGAAGAAAGAGTTTTTCATTAACAATCGCCTTGAAAAGTTTCGAAATGCAAGAGATAATATCTATACCACGATAATTACGTGTGTCAGATTTTCCGCCCGATTTAAAGATAGGCACTAAAAACGAGTTTTTTTCATATTTTAGAGAAGTTTCCGGATTCCAGTGACATATTGAAAATCCAAAATAATGGAGCAGTAAGTTCAGTTGCTAAAGCTTTCATAAAAATTGGCGGAACACCGTCAGGGCCAGGACCTTTAGATGCATCTAAATTGTTTAAACCCTTTAAGATATCATGAACCTTGATTTGACTTACGCTGATGTCACTTGAAAATTCTGGATAAGATTCAAAATATTAACGGTAACGGTCCTCTTCTGAAAACGTAGTATAGATTTCTTGGAAGAAATTTGCAAACAAATTGCATATATCATCCGAGTTCTCACCTACCCTATCGTCCAAATGCATCTTTGATGGACAATTAACAGATTTTAATTTGGTTTTCACATAATTGAAGAATTTCCTAGGACAAGATTTTATTTCAAGTTCAGTTTTTAAATTATACTCCTCAAATGCCATATTCACGGCCAAACTCAACTGATCGCAAATGTCTAAATAGTATGCCAAAGTTTCTTCAATATTATATTTTTTATAAAATTTGTGCGCTTTTTGCTTTTGATTTTTTAAATTTTTTAGTTCCCTGTTTTACCAAATCGGATGTTTTGCATGACTCTGACGTCTTCTTCTTTTAGTTGGCACTTCTTCAAGTATTATTTCATGCAACACATTGTAGAATACATCAACTGCCCATTCAACATTTCCTGCAGTTCTTAATATTGCTTGCCAATCGACAATGTTCAATCTATTTCTAATGTTATCATAATTTGCTGAATTGTAATCAAAGATTTCATCAAATTCGCAGTCGTTGGTTCTTTCATTTTATACGAATAAAGAATATTCTATTGCTGTGTGAAACATTTCATTTCTCCATATGGGACTTAACGATTCAGTCACACAGAAAGCTTCATAAGTATTTGTTAATAAAAGGTCTAAATAACAATTTTGTTGATTTTTCACATGGTTAATTTGATTAAGTCCTAAATTTGCAATTTTGTCAAAAATGAAATGGAGTGTTTCATTTTTCCCAACGACTGGAAGTAAGATGCTTTCATTGTCCATATCAGAAATAAAGTCAACATTGCGTTGGTTAAAGTCCCCATATATATGTACTTTTACTTCAGGGGGTAAACTAGACAAAATTTCTTCCACTTTTCCAAAAAACTTATCATACGTGTCCTTATGAGCATTGCTCGGAGGAAAGTATACCGAAGCAAAGACATGAGTTCCATCTGCTACTTGCGCTTTTACCCATACAAAATTTCTGAATTCAATTGGGTCGAAATCGCTATTAATACTCCACCTCCCGATTTTTTTCCAGACCATTCAAAATTGCGGTCGTCTCTATAAACGTTATAATTGTTACCAAAAACTTCTTCACTTCTCACACTATCATCCCAACTTGTTTCATTAGCCATTATGACAGAGTAAGTAGAACTTAATATATTTTTGTTAGTTTCATTCATTTTACCGGTGCTTCTCATGCGGTTAACATTTTGGCAATATACCAAAATTTCTGTACTGGTCTGAAGATTAGGTTATCAAAATTATTTACCCCTGGTCCATGTTCCGAATTTGTTTTGTTCTGCAAAGTGTCGTGATCTTCGTTATTTTCTTCCTCTATGGAGTGTGTCAGTTTTGTAGAAAAAGCGAGTGCCTCTCCTTGATGTAGAGAAGTCGTCAAGTCCTGGATAATGTCGGGGTCTGCCGGATCATTGTCTTCCTCCAAGGGGTGCTTCAATTTCGTACAAAACACGAATTCCTGCATACACACGCCTCGCATGATTCAGTTGCAGCCATCCCGTTATGCAAGTGCGCTGGAACGGTACGTGGGTAAACATCGCACGCCGGGTAGAGGTTTAAGATTTCCCCTCGTTGGAATTGCATTGTGGGTCGATAGTTAGCCTGCGGCGGCCTGCCACCATTTGCAAGAGAGTTCGTGGGACAATACCAGGCGGTATTCATGGGTGCCCGTGCTACCACGGACCAAATTTTCGCGATTCAGCAGGTTCTGCAAAAATTCCGCGAATACAACGTGCCCACACATCAATTTTTCATCAATTTCAAATCCGCATACGACACAATCGATCGAGATCAGCTATGGCAGATTATGCACGAGTACGGATTTCCGGATAAACTGACGCGATTGGTCAAGGCGACGATGGATCGAGTGACGTGCGTTGTTCGAGTATCGGGGGCACTCTCGAGTCCCTTTGAATCTCGAAGGGGGTTACGGCAAGGTGATGGACTTTCGTGTCTGCTATTCAACATCGCGTTAGAAGGTGTGATCAGAAGAGCTGGGATAGACACGAGTGGCACGATCTTCAGGAAGTCCATCCAGCTTCTTGGCTTCGCCGATGACATTGACATCATAGCACGGAACTTTGAGACGATGGCGGAAACGAAAATCAGACTGAAGGCTGAAGCGAGGCGTATTGGACTTGCCATCAACGCATCAAAGACAAAATACGTGAAAGGAAGAGGTTCTAGGGAAGACAATGTTAGCCTCCCATCCCGAGTTCAGATTGACGGTGACGAAATCGAGGTGGTCAATGAGTTCGTGTATTTGGGCTCACTGGTGACCGCCGAAAATGATACCAGCAGAGAAATTCAAAGACGCATTATGGCAGGGAATCGTGCCTACTTTGGACTCCGGAGGACGCTCCAGTCGAATAGAATTCGCCGCCGCACGAAGTTGACTGTCTACAAGACGCTGATTAGACCGGTGGTCCTCTACGGCCACGAGACCTGGACTATGCTCGTGGAGGACCAACGCGCCCTTGGTGTTTTCGAACGGAAGGTGTTGCGTACCATCTACGGTGGAGTGCAGATGGATGACGGCACATCTTTTATCTACCGATTGAATTGAAATATGTATACTATATATTGTTTTTTTTAAAGATTTCGTGCGTTTCGAGAACGCACATCCATTTACCTTTACATTTCTATAGCTAAGCGAAACAATTCAAGGTGAACATTGCATTATGTCCTAAGTAACATTGACCGATTATCTTCGTCGAGTTTCTCCTTGTATCCCCTCGGCCATGTAACGACATTCTCAGGTATTTTCAGCCAAGCGGCCACATACCCTAGTCAGTAAAGGCACGGTATTACCAAGTCGGAGGCGACAGGTTCGATTCCCGGTCCAGCCGGGTTGGAAATTTTCTCGACTTCCCTGGGCATTGAGTATCATTGTGCTTGCCACACAATATACAAATTCATGCATTGGTATTGGCATCGAAAGCTCTCAATTAATAACTGTGGAAGTGCATTTAGAACGCTAAGTTAAGAGCACACAATAAGCTAATATGCACTAAGCAATAAGCTTGAAATGTGAATAATAATAAGAAGAAGTTATTTTCACATATCGATAAAAGAAGCTTTTATCTAACATCTGTGCGGTTATGTGCTCAAGTTATTAACGAAAGAGAAAGTCGACGAAGAGAATCGATCAATGTTATACTTAGGACCTAATGCAATGTTCAGATTGAATATTATCTGAAATTTGTTAAAAGGTAGTGCTGAAACCTGTAACAAGTTGTATTGGCTATCAAAGACAACGGCAAACGCACAGAGATGTGTTAATATTAGTGAGTTATTAACAAAACAGAGAATCAATCATCGCGGTTACGCCCTTATGCATGCTTACTGTCGAATTTGCAATCTGTGATAGATATGGAAGTTCTGATAAAAAGCTATTTGTGGCTTAAGCAGCTTGGTTAAAAGTGGTCTATAAAATTCTAATCAGCCTCATTTTTGAGTCGTTATAAAAACTTGAAAGTTCCAATATCATAATTGAAGAGCATTCTAAGCAGCTTCTGGCGGAACTTGAACGGAACATTTAGAAAAAAAGGTTTTTGTCGTCTGGAGCTGCTTGAAGAATTAAATTCAGTCCTTCTGAGTGAGAGCCCCAGCACGAACCGCTACGTCATCTAAGATATATTAAAAAGAGCTGTTGTCCCGCCTACTGTTGGACTTTTCAGTGCCAGCTGACTGACTTGAATATGAAACACAATACCTTGATGAATTTTAAATTTGTGTTTGCCCGCTTGGTATTCCAACACACTTGTGGCGCAGTTGTTAGCTTTATACACAGCAAAAAAATAATTTTGATATCACATCAAAGTGGATGCACTACAATCATGTCGAAAATTTCATGTAATTTTTAAGGCCACATAAATAAACAAATGCAGTAAAAGCAGCGTAATGTCAGTTCATGCATTGTATTAATGATAATTTTGTCCTTTTTAGCAAGTAATATTACACCATATTTTCGACATGATTGTAGTGCATCCACTTTGACGTGATATCAAAATTATTTTTTTGCTGTGTAGGAAAGTTTGAACATACTGGAAGGTAAGCCCATTTCATCGGTAAGAGACGTGTGTGTGAGAAAATTTGCGAAAAAATCTAAGGGCACCGGTGGGATTCGAACCCACAATTCCCAATTGCATGTTTGTTCACATCGACTGATACTGAGTGGTTGCGGTACAAGCACATATCGTCGATAATAGACGATTGTTGTGTATCAGAGAACGCTTGCGCAAAAAAACTAGGGTGGGGGAACGGATTCGAAACTCAAATGTCATTAGCCAAATACATCCGTAGGCCATATGTCCACCGTTGTATAATTGGCAATGCACCCGTGTACTGAATGGGAATTGTGGGTTCGAATCCCACCGGTGTCCTTAGATTTTTTCGCAAATTTTCTCACACACACGTCTCTTACCGATGATATGTGCTTACCTCTCAGTATGTTCAAACTTTCCTATAAACAATTAAATTGACTGCAAAGTCGCTAAACCGTAAATCAAAAAGCACTGGGTAGCGTTCGTAGATCACAAGCCAAATACACGGGTTCGAATCCAGGGAATCGCTCTTTATTTTTTATGTTTTGTTTGTATATTGATGCACTGCATAAATATAAGAATTATGATTTATTTGAGTCACTGATCATTTCATATTAATAAGGACTTGTGCGGATTGCTTCATGTGGGCTATGATGGACCTTTTTAGAAACTTGCAAGTTGCTAAGGAATTCCGCAGGGAACTTTTAATGTACTTTAAAGTTGCTAAGAAGTTCCACTGGGAACTTTTCTGGAACTTGGTTGTGGCCATGTTTTCAGTCTTGCTTGAAGTTCTAAAAAAATGCTTAGAGATGCTTTTTGGAACTTTTTGACGCAGGACTACGTCTGTGATTTCTATATGGGGGTACACTTTCTGAAAACCAAAAATGGTACATGTAAAATGTAACGAAATTATGAAAGATATTGAACGTTAATAACTCAGCTGCCCCTGAACCAATTTCAATAATTTTATCACCAATCTATCAGAAATATTTCCACGCATTCCACGAAACTATTGAAAAAGTGTTAAATGTCAAGCATTGTCCAAAAGCGTCGAAATAACTAACATATGCTGATTCCCCAACACAGTCATCATAGAGTCGTTAGTAGACGAAGCAAGTCGAAGTGGCATTCGCCTCTGATCTTCGTGCGTGTGCAAATAGGATGTAATTGCGTAACATTTTGAACACTCATCGCCATATTCAGAATCACACGCCCCCAATGCTCTCCATAGTTGTAATCTTGTAACTAAACTTGCAAGCCGGGGTGCAAGTGATTTTGATCGATTCTCTTCAACCACTTTCTCTTTCGTTAATAACTCGACGGCAAACACATTCATTGATACGTTTGTTGTTCTGGATGATAGAAAAGCATAGCAGAAATAGTGCGAAATAGGTTAGTGAAGCCATGATCATCAAAAGAGGAAATCGATGAAGAGAATTGATTTTCACCCCTTTGCTTCGAAGCCCTTAAATCAGTCGTCGCCATAGCAATGAAAACTAACATCGCACCGCTTTTGATTCTTGGGTTACACTTGCTGGTTGCCATTCTGCTATTCGACATTTTCGGAGGACCACCAAAAAACATGAAAATACATTAAAGTAATGAAATAGGGTTGTTAGCGGAATGCTTAAATAAAACAGCAAAATAAGGTTATCTTCCATTTAATTCCACTTAATTAATTTTGGTATCCATGATAGATACGTATTTCGACTACAATGTGCAGTCTTCATCAGTGTCATTCCCACGAAAGAACTTTTCAAAATCTAACCTCCTTAAGTACTCATCCCCTAGGTATAAAAGTCAAGATCACTGATGAAGACTGCACATTGTAGTCGAAATACGTATCTGTCATGGATACCAAAATTAATTAAGTGGAATTAAATGGAAGATCACCTTTTTTTGCTGTTTTATTTAGCATTCCGCTAACAACCCAATTTCATTACTTCATTATGAGGGCTACCAAGCCTTTGGGATTTTCCTTATTAGAGAGTTGAATAGATTTTTCTCCTTTCGTTTACTTAAATCTTTGGTTTTAATTAGTTAGCTAGGTTCCGATTCGACACATTGTAGTTTCATTTTTATACCTGTGATCTTGACTTTTTTACCTAGGGGATGAGTACTTAAGGGGGTTAGATTTTGATAAGTATTAGGAATGACAGTGATGAAGACTGCACATGGTAGTCGAAATACGTATCTGCCATGGATACCAAAATTTATTAAGTGGAATTAAATGGAAGATAAGCTTTTTTTTGCTGAAATTACATTATTTTCTAGGGATGCCTAAAAGTCCAATTATTCGATTAACGATTAATCGTAAAGATTTGTCCAGCTATTCGATTAAATAATTATTGAGTTTTCAATTATTCGAGCGCGTAACCGACATCCTTTCTTATTTCTACTCGTTTGATTTAGCGCAGTAGAGAAAATAAATAATAGTACTAATTTATCTGAACAGGTATAGAGAAGAACCATGACGTATTTCTGCTAAAGGCTAAGATTTACCAACTTATTGAGAGAAGGCGTTTAACGAGAAAAACTCAAAAGGGGAGGAGCTTTTAACTGGGTGGACACTAGCCGAGACTCTTGCGAGTGCTCAATCATTGAACCGAAGAATATGGGATCGTCCGATCCAATTTGCTGATCGAGCTGCCTACACGTTATCATCATTTTCCAAAAGCTTTAAGTCTGTACTACCATCGGCCCTCTTTAGGGCCATCAAGATTATCCTAAATAGGTAAATTTCTGAACATGTCCCAACTAAAATTCATATCATAAGGTTCTTTTCAGGGTCATACTAAATAGTATAAAAAGAGAGAACCCCGCTCAAATTCCGATTCCTACACAAATCACAAGCTCCTGCTGCAGTTAACAAATAACATTTATTATATAACCCCATAGGGTTGTCCCTTGTAGTTTTTTTTGAACTTCAAGTTGCTAGGAGTAAGCATAGGAACTTTTAAGAGCCTGAAGTTCCTCATGTGCATTGATAACAAGATTGAACCCAGGCCTTTTGGGGTGAGCGGCAATCACGCTTCACGTCACCTTGTTTAAGATCAGTGATAGAGACTTCACATCTTTTATTTAACGGTGCAATATTTGTTTTCGTAGGAATTTCATTCAATCTCTCATCTTTGCACCACGATAGTGTGAATTTTAGTGCTCTTTGTATTTTGTCGACATCAAGTTTATCGAATTGTCCACGGACTATAATGACAAAGTCATCCGGAAACCCAGTTATTTCAAATCCTTGATGCTTTAGTTTTAAAAGAAGATCATCAACAACTGGAGACCACAGAATAAGAGTGTCATGGATTGAATTTCATTCCAATCGTATCGATAGCTTGTTCAACGTTCAATGTTCGGTGTTGGGTTTCGAATGCTACCAGGGGTGTCATAAAATATGTGAACTGCAGGGTGGTTGAATGGTCACATTCCTGTTGACTATTATGCAATTAGCAATTCTGTTTGCATTTCAAGTTATTTAAAATAATTGAATGCAATTATGTTCACGGCAAAAGAGATCTCATCACAAACATTCAATTGAACAATAACAATTTCCATGACAATCGGACCGAGCATTGCATAATCAAGACATTACGTCTCCATGCTCCACTTTTTTCCGGTAGACTTTTTTCAATCTCCAACCATTTAAAACATAAGAAAGAAAGCAAACGATTTAAATCACAAACAAACCCGTATAATACCTCTAAGTTCCACAGACACACATGCGTGATATCGACCATCACTCCACTGGTCGCGAGAGTGAATGAGGTCAGTCGACTGAGATGCAGTTGCGATTCCGCACTGCTGCTGCTGCTGCTGCTACTGTTGCTTTAGTGTGCACACTTCCTTCCCTCCAGTCCAACTCACGGTCATAATTGTTAGTAGAGTTCCTTACCGTACCATACCGTACCGGGCCGCCAGCTCTTCACAATGCAATGCGGGAATCGCGGGTTGAGAAAACTGACAATCCGGATGAATAGGAACATGCACAGTTAGAACCCCCTGCAGCAGCATGAGAACCTACGAGACCGACTGGATCTGCCTTGCGTGCTAGTAGGTACGCCGCGAAAGTCGGGAAATGAGCAGGAACGTGAATGGAAGACTCCCGTTTGGCGCACTGTAATTAGATTGGATTCATTAATCATAAATTCTCCCACTCACACGCAGTACCTACTGACTGGGAAACGGAGGAACCAGGTAGGGTAGGTTGAAGAATGGTTCGCACTTTCGTTGCAGCACCAGCACCGTGGGTGTTTCTGTATGTGCCGCAGCAATTCGCGCAGCTGTCTTGCCTTGAAGGGGTTGGCAGAAGAGATGGGCTCACTTATGAAAATGGGAAAAGGGAAGTGATTTTCCGAACGGTTTGCATAGTAGGGAACCCACAATGATTTAATAACTCAAATGCATGAACGTTTATTTGCGTTCTTGATTGTGTAACAGAGAATAGCATTCATGTTTTGAATTGAATTGATAATGTAGCAAAATGGATCGGATGAGCTTTAATATTTATTGGAAATTTTGTAGGAAGTGTACATTGGGTAGAGCCAGCCAATCAAAATGATTGTTCTCTGAAATTTTCTTGGAAGGCCTCCAATTTTAAGCGAGGATTAATTACAACTTCGTGCTTATTAACGCTTGAAATGTACCGCAAATTTCACCATGCATCGATTAATCACCGCAGCTACAGCAACCACACATTTACGACGCTATTGTATATTAATTAACCAGAGAATTTCCACACTTCCCAACCACGCTCATAAATCACCCGGTCAAGCGCACCAATGATTGATGCAGTTTGGCACCCGATTGACCTTCGAGAGGACCCAATTGTACAGCCAAACAAAAGATCAATCATCCATCTTTTCGCTTCGCGCAAGCACAGTCATAAACATAATAACAGTGCATAATTTTGCACCTTGTCCGCCCGGTGCGCCAAACGAGAGGTGATGAAGCAATCACCTTGGCATCACTCCAGGCCCCGAGCATAGCGGAACAGTTGTCGGGAAAGTGCAGTAGATAATTAAGTGGTTTCGTAGGACAAATACGTTCCAATCCATTCTTCGGTGGGTTGTGCTTCTAACCGTCCCCCCCCCCCGGTGGGACTTTCCTCTCTGCCATTGACTTTGACTCCAAGACCCGAGCCACACTCTCAGCACCCGAAGCGTAAATGTGTGTGTGTATGTGCGGTCATCCACAATACCCATCCGATCCGTTCGCACTAAATAGGTTATAGCCACAATAACCACGAGCAAGCAGAGTCAGGAATGCGACCGGGTGCCCACAAGAGAGTCGGGAATCGATAAGTTAGTCATTTTCTGAATTACCACAACGATTTATCGCCATCAAAGGCGATTTCTGTTATGCTCTCCGTCGTTGCTTCTATTGACGGACGACAACCGGGACTACTTTGGGCCATAAAGCGTGCTTACACCGTAATAACAAGGCAGAAGGCAGAAAACAGCAAAAAATCAAACGGAACATCACCGCCGAGCGCTTTGGATCAACCTCCTGGGAAGCATTAAATCATATCGACGAGGGTCCATCATCGCCGCCGCACGACCGGGTCTGACAGTCAGGGGGAGGGAGCGAACCGTTCGGTGATGCTGCTGTTCTGGCTCGTCTCATGGCTCAGATGAATCTGTTGATCTCGGTAGTCATGAAACTCGCATGGTTTGACGCCAAGAAATAAGGAAAGAAGGAAGTGATGGGCCTGCATATGGTAGTACCTACCAAAATTTCAAGCACTGAAACAGTGGAAGATAATCTGGATGAAGCGTAGATGTTCTGATCACTGAAACGATGCAGCCGAAGCTGAATGGTTAACCATGCGTGTTTAACATAAAACTACCATTGTTTTGTTCGGAGTAATTGAATCGAAACTAACAGCTAGCTTAAAAATTATTGGATTTTCACTAGGATGGAGACTCTAGGATATTCGAGTCTACAGTGGTTCTCAAACTTTTTTTTTTCGGATTGCATAAGCTCGCACCCACCAATATTGAACACAGATGATGTATAGCCAACATTACCTTGAGAACATAAATGGCTTTTAAACACTAACAAACATTTGCCCTGTAACAGACAGACAGAATTGCATTGAAACTATGAAACTGAAATGAGCATTTTCAAACTTGTTTGGAAGCATTTCCAAACGTTCTATAGTGCTGGATTCACATGAAGTATCAATGTTACTCTTATGTAGAGTGAATATTTCATTTTCTGGAGTGTTTTGAGATGCATTCAGCGGATATTTATGATTTTTGCAAAGTTTCAAATACTAAAAGGACCACCCTAGTGAAACATCACGCTTCCGAACATATCCCAGAAAGTTGATATTAAGGAATGTATTGAAAATAAGTTGTTGACAAATTTGTCTTTCCATATAACTACACGGTAAAAAAAAATACTCAAAATTAAGTTTAAAAAAACTCAACGTTAAAGTTTCACGTTTGTGAATTGTGTTAGGTACATACACAGCAACAAATTAATTTTAGTATCACATCAAAGTGGATGCACTTCAATCGTGTCGAAAATATGCTGTAATATTACTTGCCAAAAAGGACAAAATTATCATTAATACAGTACATTACTTTGCTTTAACTGCATTTGTTTATTGTTGTGGCCATGAAAATTACATGAGATTTTCGACATGATTGAAGTGCATCCTTTTGGATGTAATATTAAAATTTATTTTTTGCTGTGTACAGTAATTAACAAAACAAATCTTGAAATATTTATCATATATTTCATTTAATCGAAGACTACAAATCAAGGAGACTGGCAACTGTTCCCTTCTCCCATACAAATGTCAAACGTCACTGATAACAGCGCCTCTGTCAATCAAAGGTGGACCTTTGAAGCACAAGTGTTAGTGAAACTGCTCATTAACAGTGACTGTGTGTGTGACCTAATGTCACCGAAACGAATAATCATAACACGGTACTCGTTGTTGTTTTTGTTTTGCTCTACAAAATGTCACGGTAATTTGTATCTTAATCCCAGCAAGCCGGTGGTTTTCCAACTCCATACCGAAAAACTTGTCATGGTGGATCTAGTATAGGAGTGAAACTCGATACCTAACGAAAGTAACTTTTACTTGTGAACTAGGGGTCAGACAACTTTAAATCAAGAGTAATTAATTTGTATGCAAATTTTGATTATTAGCTCTGAGTTACTCGCGCTGCTCAATGATGAATATCGTTGACAACATGTCAATATGTATCGCAGCAACTGAGTCAACGAGAGAAAAGTTTTGATCGAGTTATGTGTCCCATTGACATGTGCGCCGCCGCCGATGAAATTGAGCCGGCGCGCCGCCGTACTAAAATGGTTCACGCCGCCGAATAAATTTATGTCACGCCGATGAAAATTCCGTAACATCTTTTCGGTAAAACGCATCTTGAATTCGTTGCAATTAGAACTTGTGTGCACGCTCGTTCGTGGTTTCTGAAAATTGATTGAAAAAACCACTCAATTTAATTAAAACCAGATCTACTGTAAATTGAGTAACATAGCCAGAACTAAATTTTGACTTAAACGGCTAGGTATTTGTTGATGACTTATTTCTCCTGTCGTGTCCGCCCGCAACGATGGAAAGGAAATTCTGTTTTCTTAATGCGACTGTACACTCAAGTCTTTTTTTACACGGGGGATACGTACCGCGTAAAAAAAACCGTGTAAAAAAACCGCGTTGTTTCAAAAAACCGTGTAAAAAAAAACCGTGTTGTTCCAAAAAACCATGTAAAAAAAACCGCGATATTAAACAAAAACCGTTTAAAAAAAAAAAAACCACGTGTTTCACAAAACAGTGTGATAAACCCGTGTTATTTCAAAATTCATCATAACAAAAAACTGAGCAGTGTGCATGGAATTTTATTCGGTACTTGTAAGTCATGATCACCTAGAACATATTCGTTCATGATAAAGTTCTTCTGGAGGTAAAGACCTTCCGAATGCTTTGATCACACCATTTCGGAATTTTCTCTCATTTGTAAATCCTAACCATCTTGAAAGCAGCTGGCTTCCACAAAGCTGCTCCCGTAGCTGAGTAATGAACAGTAAAACGTTGTAGGTACATACATATGTGTATGAATTAAATATCTACGTGGTGCAAATGTGCATACCGTGGTGCATACAAATTTCAATTCATAGTGATAGCAATGTTTAACATATTAAGCAGGGTTTTAATCATACAAAGCAGATCACTAAGCTTTAATACTAAAAAGTACTGGTTTTCGAGTCAAAAGTTATTATACGTCATTTGGTGGCCCCCTAAGGTTACTTAAGTCAAAGTTTTTTTACCAGGATATTCGGGAGAATTATCAATCACGTCTCCTTATGTGCAGGACCACCGAAATCATCTTAGCAACAAACAGTTCGATTTATTCACTTTAATAATAAGAGAGCAAAACGACGAGGACAAACAGACTTTTGAATATAAAAACTAATTGCTTTGTAATGGAAGTTTGCTCTTGAATTAGGGTACATTACGGTACACATAAACTTGCTGATTATGGTGATCCTCAAAATTTCGCCAAATAGCGAAAAATTAAACGATTTTCAGATTTTACCTCTCAGAATTACATTAAGCTGAGGGTCAATCGATCAAAGGGAGAATCGATCAAAGTCACTTACACCCGTTTTCCTTCTAACTCCCTCAATTGTAATTGTTCGGTAGAGACAATGAACCAGGATTGTGTTGGAATTCAGCCATTTCCACTCTTGCATGGTATAATCTAGACGTGTAGAGGCCGGAAATCGATGATTCATGCCATTTTGGAATCCAAGATGGCGGCTTCCGGTATTGTGAAAAACTGTCAAATAGCCACCGATATGGATATTTTCAGAACCGAGACGACATGCAGAGGCCGGAAATCGATAATTCATGCCATTTTGGAATCCAAGATGGCGGCTTCCGGTATTATGAAAAACTGTCAAATAGCCAAGGATATGTATATTTTCGGAACCGAGACGACATGCAGAGACCAGAAATCGATGATTCACGCCATTTTGGAATCCAAGATGGCGGCTTCCGGTATTGTGAAAAACTGTCAAATAGCCAACGATATGGATATTTTCAGAACCGAGACGACATGCAGAGGCCGGAAATCGATAATTCATGCCATTTTGGAATCCAAGATGGCGGCTTCCGGTTTTATGAAAAACTGCAAAATATCCAACAATATGGATATTTTCGGAACCGAGACGACATGCAGAGGCCGGAAATTCATGATTCATGCCATTTTGGAATCCAAGATGGCGGCTTCCGGTATTATGAAAAACTGTCAAATAGCCAACAATATGGATATTTTCGGAACCGAGACGACATGCAGAGGCCGGAAATCGATAATTCATGCCATTTTGGAATCCAAGATGGCGGCTTCCAGTTTTGTGAAAAACTGTCAAATAGCCAACGATATGAATATTTTCGGAACGGGAACGACGTGTACAGGGCAGAAATCGATGATTCACGCAATTTTGGAATCCAAAATGGTGGCTTCAGTTTGTGAATGTTCAAAAAAATGTTATGCAACAAATTTTAATTAACTTTTTTTTCGATAATCTGTAATTAATCTTCTTACATTTACAAGAACTTCATAAATTCAATGTTGAACAACATGTGATACCAGTGACTTGGTTGTGGAATGCATTTAGCACTAGAGGTTATACAGGTATAAGTGGTAATGGCCTGCCGAGATTTGCTCAGCACACTGTGCGCTGAGGACCACATAATGGTCCACCGAAAGATCCGGAACATCCGTAAAAGTGGTTGTTACGTCCACGTTGTGGTTTTTCTGCTTCTAAAGAAGACTTTTGCTGGCTCGGTATGGGAATATAATAGATTTGAATTACTGCACTCTGAGAGACATGGGGTTATGTGCATATTCTCTGTCCGGATGCCACTATATTGGATTTTGGTTCACCATCTTGAATTACAGCGGCGGATGTCAATTTTCCACTTCTACTCATTGAGCCCATTCCGTAGATACTCATATTGCATGGGTTTAGAAGCATATTCTCTGTCTTGAGGCCGCCATATTGGATTTTGGTTCACCATCTTGAATTACAAATGGTGGGCAAGCATCAGAAGAAATGTCCCAATCTGCGTTATTTGATTTTCTCCCGGACCAGAAATTAGTGGCATCGCGAGTGATAATTTTTAATTTCAGTTTATTTACGCGCTACAAGGTGCGTGAAAGAGTTCGGCACAATCGGTGTTGATGTTGGCTCGCTGCTTGAAACTTTGTTTTCTGTTTTCGAAAGAAATTGATCGAAAGTGTACCAAAAGTGCTTCTGAACGTGTTTCGCAGTTGGGAGTGGTGAAATTCGTAAATTCGCGGTTTATGTTCAGTGAAAATTCCGTATAACAAAATTGCTCAACGAGTTCCCTTTTTTTGCCGTTCGACGACGACGGGCATGCGAGAGAAAAATAAGCATCGGGAATGTGCTCCCGGATGTATTGATTTGGTGAGTACGTTCCAGTTGAAGATTGTTCTTATACATATCTCGATTGCATTTTCGTCCGGAGAGCTTTGAGATTTAGGCGTTGTTGCTTTTGCGGGCAGACGAGTTGGTCGCCGGTAAGGGCCAGTAAGTGCTGCCAGCAGATGAATCAAGAGGTATTCGAAACAAAATTTGTAAGAAATGTCCATTCAAATCGTTTTATTACAGTTAAACAAATTTCAAAACTATATACGTGCCAGATTTGGAAATAATATTTTTTGAATCTGGAAGTGTGTTTATGATACCATTATCCATTTGATAAAGGTAGAGTGAACATGCGGGGCTTATTGTAAGTAAAAGTGACCTCGGAGTGGTCGTGAATTACCAGGCATTCTGAAATGGGTCACTGGAGCTGCAATAGAGCTAACACCTTCTAACTCCCGGACTAAACCTGCTTTAATTGAAGGGTAATAAAAAGCAGTTTTCTTCCATAATAACACTGCCGGACAGTGGGGGTTAGATTGTACACACATACACACACACATCATCTTGAATTACAAATGGTGACGGATGTCGATATTTCACTTCTACTCATCGAGCCCATTACATAAATACCCATATTGCATGTGTTTAGATGGATATTCGCTGTCCGGAGGCCGCCATATTGTATTTTGATTCGCCATCTTGAATTCAAAAATGACGGCAGATGTCAATTTTACAATTCTACTCATCAAGCCAATTCCGTAAATACTCATATTGCATGGGTCTAGAGGGATATTCGCTGTCCAGAGGCCGTCATATTGGATTCCAAAATGGCGGCGGATGTCGGTTTCTTTCTTTGACTGTAATACCAAGGTAATGATTTACCGTTTGGTGATTTTGCTACATCAAAATCACCTAAGGTTAAAATCAGCCGAGATTTTCTGTTTGTGATTTTGCTGATCTCAAGATCAGCAGTGATTTTCGGCCGATTTTCTGATTTTGGTAAAAATTGCGTCTAATAATACTGTATAATGATATTTGTTTGTAAACTTCAAATGTATCAAGATCAGTGGTGGCACGAGTCCTGGAGTTTAACATTTTTTCCGTAACATTTGATACTTTTTGCGATAACCATTGTGACGACACACAAAAACAAACTGGCAAGCGCAAAAATGTCATGACATTTCTAAACTGTTTTCTGCCAGCGACAGAACATTTTCGCACAAAGAAGCAGACAAGACCGGCGGCGCGCGCGACACAAATTTATGTCGTGTAGAATTTTGCTGATTTCTGGGCTAATTACTGCATTTATTTGATGTTTATTGCATGGAATTAAAAGATAAGAATGAAGACTGACCACTCATAAGCATTGATGTTAAAATTATGCGTAAATAAGGGAGTTGGTAATTTACTGTCACACGCAAGCCTGCAGCTAAAATTTCATTACAATAAACTGTTTGGAAAAATCAGGCTGCGAGATTTTATTTATTCTCTATCTCCGCTGTTCGCTTGGAATGTAGTTATAAACGGCCGCCCGTGTGCTGGCTGTTTTGTTTCGCTCTGGACGATGGTTTTTCAAAAAGTGTACTGTTGCCACCTCTGATCAAGATACTAACTTTGTACTTTTATTTTTCATTTCAGGTGAGTACCAATACAAAGGAAAAAATGAAACAGGCATCTATCATCTAGGAGCTTCATCATAGGTGACACACAAGGAAGAAGTGTTAATTTGTTTACTAAAATGAACTATGCCCATTTTGTTTTGCTATAAGAAATGCTCCACGTGTTTATTAGCGAAATTCGCCTCAAAGGTTGATTAATTGCGTAGAAAAACAGTTTTAGACGGCATTTGTGACAGCATACACCTTCTGGTCGTATGAATCAAGTCAAAAACTGACCAAATCCACCCATATTTTTTTTTTTTTGAATTTCTGTATGGCAAAATAGTGAACTTTTCGTGATAATTAACGGCAAAGAACTCACCAACACTGGGAGACCGTGAGCTCTTACCCACCTGTGATAAAATCATCACTATCTATCATCAAGTGTTTGTAGCGGTGATGACAATTTTCTTTACACAACGAGCAAACACGCATTAAGCAGTAGATCAATTTGTATTGCTAAAAAAATCCACCGGTTGGAACGGAAGTCGAACCCCCGCTTCATATGGTACAATTAATGCTCTGCTAACCGACGCGACTATGAAGCCCACAAAGGTGTCTAGTGAAATGAAAGCTACTGTATGGGATATAGAAGATAGCCGATACTGAACGAACTTTGAATTGAACAGTCGACCTGAAAAAGTTTAAACGGAGACGGATTAAATCTATATTGAGAAAATCTCGAGATATGGCACAGTACAAGAAGCCAATAAACCTAAATACCTACATGCGATGTATAGTGAATGATTTCGGAACTGAACAGTCGACCCTAATGTTTTATTAGTTAATTTTTAAAGTGTTTTCCCGTAGACGGCAACTTTTTATACGATCATCCCTTCGGTACATGGAAAACTACGAACAGCTCATCTGCAAACTAGCATACTAGGTCCATTTCTCATATAAAGCTAGAAATGCAAACACTCGAATGACGCGCCCCAATGAACCACTAAGCGCGTTACACCTTTGGGATCATTTCGTGTCCATTACCATCAAATCGGAAAACTCCCCTAATTTACCTTCTTCACACTTACCGCGTTGATTCGCAAAGTACATATCCAACAATTATTGCACTCGCAAATTGGGATGTAATTTAAATTTGCGAAACTCGCCCAGAAACTAACCAGAAACAGTTGCCCCAAATCTGCTGGGGCCGGGTCCGTGAGAGTTTGGACCAAAATTGGGCTATTACGGTGAGTAGGGTGCTTTCAAGGTTACCTCGCCATTCCCATCCATGCCAGTCCGTAAGTAGCAGCAGGGTGAGGTGCAAAAGCGAAGAAAATAAGTTACACAATTCACATTCCCCTTTTAGCGCAATTCGGCTGGATGACCACCACCAACCACTTCAGGTGATAGTTTTGCTCTCTAACGGTCTGAGTTTATATGCGGCCAGGTCGTACGCTTCGGACGAGGCACGGTTAGGCTCCTGGGGAACCACTATTAGGGAATTTCCTGTGGGAAATAAAGATTTATGCTCTAGCTGTGCGAAGTTGCATGTTTTGATTAATGGGATAGATGAGCGGCGGGTGGCTGCAATCGTTCGGAACGCAAAAAGCCTTCGACACTCCAGCCGCACACATCGATGAAGTGACATCGAAATATAATGTGGGACTAATTTATCGAGCACTTTTCGGGGCCCGACGAACGATGATGGTTGGCTGATTTATTGCCTCCCTTTGGCGGCGGAAAGCGCGCTCTGATGTTTCAATTGCGACTCCAGCAGCTGATTTAATTACCAGTCGAGATGTGTTTGATCAAAAACTCGAGTGCTTAATTTATTGTTGCACGATGACGTTCATTAAACGGCGATTAAACTGTTGATCGACTGCATCCCCTCGCAGCCAGCCAGCGAAGGCAGACATCGTTGCCATACATACAATCAAACACGATAACATGCTAACAATGTTGCTCGGCAACGGCCGGTGGAATTTCATTAATTTGCTTTAATTAAAGTCAGATTTTGTATAAAAGTTCTTCGTGGAAATCCAATTAGGGCATCATTTCCTATGCTTAATTATTGCTGCTAAAATTGATGAGCAGCAATTAGTGCGCTGGATTATCATTGATATATTGATCGCTTAAATCGAACCTTCATACCCTTGCCGGTTGTTTTGATAAGTAAGCATCCAAACATATTTTCCTCCATTGCCATCAGGTGCTATTCTCTAACCAGAAATCGTCGACCAAAACCAACAATGTGACCATTAATGTACTTGTCCCCGGAACGAATGTTCCCATTAGCTGATCTCACCACCACCACGGACCGACCGCCGCCCGTCGCCATTATCGTTTCGAGAGCCGGACACATTATCTGATTATAATAACGCCCATCACATTGACCACTTTACCTCCTGGAAATGGCCATCACTGTCCTCGGTCTAGAGTAGTTCGTAGTATGTGCTCGAGGTATGTGCCCGTGCTGCAAATGAATGCTGCTGGCACATGAGCAATGGCCCTGTCAATCAGGTTTCCTCAACGAAAATCAATGTTAACATTATTATTCCATTATTCGGCCCATATCGATTGGTTGTCGTAAATGGGTTTGCAATCCCGGTTAGATGGACGACGGTCAGCGTTTTTCGGGTTGGTACGATAGATATATCCTTATGTATCGATGTATGCCAAATGGATCAGGGATTAAAAAAATGTAGATTTAAATGCAAGTCAAACTAGAGTCTACATTTTATAGAATTCAGACTGAGCCAAAAATCATGCTAAAATGTTTGAAACATCTGAATTTAAAGGTTTTATTTGAAAAACGGGTTCATCAACAAAAAAAAAAACATTTTAAAAGTAATATTGGAACATCTTAAAAATAAAACTAATAATCTACTAAAGAAATTAAATTAGTTCAACCAAATATAAATTGAAAATGAAAAACATATTGAATTTGCTAATCTTTTAATGTTTACAGAAACAAACAAAAATCAAAAAACTTGGAAATGGATGGTTGAAGGACGGGACCGATGTTTTAAATCATGTGTCAGATTTGGAAAATAAATCTCATTTTAAAATATTTAAAGTTGGTCGCAGAATCTACACAGCAAAAAAATAATTTTAATATCACATCAATATTACATCCAAGAGGATGCAGTTCAATCTTGTCTATAATATGGTTTAATATTTCTTGCCAAAAAAGGTCAAAATTATCCATAAATATTACATGAGATTTTTGGCATTATTGAAGTGCATCCTCTTGGATGTAATATTAGATTTTTTTTTGCTGTGTATTAAACGCAATTCCAAATATGAGATTTGGTAAAATTTCGATGGAAAAAGAATTTTATCAAGCCCCATAATTTTTAAAATATTGCAGGGATTTTGGCCATCATATCTTGAATCTATTTATTTCTCTTCAATTAAATGTAGACCAGTTTAAGATACAATAAACGCTGACTAGCCTCGAAAAGAAACGTTTCTTAAGAGCATTTTTGTTCATTGTTAAATCAATTTTTTTTATAATTTTCATTACAACCAGACATCATTCCATTGAAAGGCACGTTCCTAGCATAGTTTGTTCTTTGGTTGTTAATATGAAACATATATCTGTTCCTTAAGGAACGAGTGGGAGCATATAAAATAAGATTTTATAAAATCTCTGTGGCATTCACTCTTTGTGCTATAACATCGTTTATATAAGCTATCATTGCGAACTGCCTTTGCTTTTAAAAGTGCATCCAAATTGATCAACATACATCGAGACTCATAAAATGGTAAGGGTAAACTCGTTCAGCCCGTGGGGGACGACTCTATCTGCGATGCAGAAAAGATTGTGTTTTGCTGTGGCTAGCTGCGCGCACGCTGAGTAGATAGAAAGAAGATTGATGATGATTCTGAAGATTTCCTGCAAAAAGATGATGCAGTACTCAAGGAGGGGCCTACCATATGCATCGTATAATGTTTTGATTGTGTATGGATAATTGAAATGAAAGCTAAACCTTTTAATAAACTCTAGCATGTTGCTTGCCTAGTAGCAAAGACATCATATCAAGAAGACTAGCAACTTTGCCAGGATCCAAGCGACAGATACAGTAGCGCTTTACTGGAGCGAAGGTGAAAGCAACGCATAGAAAAATTAGCAAATGCACAAACCTTTCTTCTGAGGATGTAATATTTGTTATCAAATTCGTTCGAAGCATTTACCTTTGAGCGGCAGATGACGCAATTGTACCTGTTTTATAGCGGTCGTACGAGAAAATGGAAGAGTTGCCAGTCTTTTTGACATTTTGTCTTCGCTAGCAGATAATGTTGTAATAATGTTCAACAAAGCTTAATTTAGAATCTAGTATAACACCTTAATCTTTAACTTGATTGCACCTTTCAACTCTGTTTTGACCTATTGGCAAATCAAAGTTGGCACTCGTGGAGAATACAAGAACTATGAAAGTGATGATGGTTTCAAAATTTTCCACGGAGAGGTATACGAATGCAATTTTAAAATGCTTTTATTTTGCAAATGGAGCATTTCACTTAAATCTAGTTGCTGCTACAGTGATAGAAAAGCTGAAATCGATGATATACCTAAAAAACTGAAAAGATATTATTTTTTTCTATATTTTATGTCTATTGCTTAAGTTTTCTACTAAAGTAGCATTAAACAGATTAAAATCAAACGCCTCATTTGCAAAATAAAAGCATTTTAAGATTGCACTAGTATACCTCACCGTGTAAAATTTTGAAACCATCATCGCACTCATAGTTCATCTATTCACGAGTGCCAACTTTGATTTGCCAATTGTTACATGTTCTTGTCTAATAATTTGTTTCCTTGTAAATGAAATGGATTTACATTTGAGCATGAGCATAAGCATGATTGACCGCCCACGGTTGCTACTATGTTATTGCCAGACCAGCTGTAATTACACAGAGAACCAATAGACGATGCTTGGGACTAGCAATCATCCTCAATGTGTAAAAACTGGTGATCTCGAATTAGGCAATACCAGCGCCAGCCGCGCCTGAACGCGGGTCAAGAAAGGAATGGGTAGGAATGTGTTGACGTGACACTCGCTTTGATGGAAGCCGAGGAGTCCTCTGCATTTCCACAAGGAATCACAGGGATGTTGGGTAAAAGGGTTGGGTTTGCAGCAGGGTTCGTTTTGGTAAACGATAAGCTGAATTAATGTCCTAACGATCGTATAACGCGAAGGAGCTTGTGATTGAACCCACGGTCTTCTGCTCAGTAAGCAAAAATGTTTGCTACTAGGCAAACGAGCTCCTTTTTAATCGTCGAGTTGCTGTTATTACCATGTAGTCATATTAACAAATAAAACGATTGACGAATCTTGATGTGGATGGGCTTGAGATTAGACTCAGGATGTTTTGCTCAGTAAGCAAAAACGGTTGCTCTAAGGCCACCGAGCCCCTCATATCACATCATACCGTTACTCAAGTTGTTATAACTATTCAAACCCGGCCCGACGACAACGAAAGGTTTAGCAAAATGCACAAGCGATCTTACTATACATTTTTAATATGAATAGACCTGGGACCGCGTTTTTTAAATGAAATGGATTTACATTTCTTCACATTAAGTTTTTTTGTGCACCAAGTGAAAAAGTTTGATCGCGCACGGGCTGGACCCTATTTACGCTGTGTTTACGGAGAAATGCACAAAGTTAAACCACATCTATGACACAAATGTCATTCCCATATACTTTGTGTGAAGCCAAAAAATACTGGTTCTCTGATTCGATTTTACGTCAATATTTGACAGCTGCTGCAAATATTCGCAAGCAAGCTCTGTTCATGCGTGATACGTTGTTAGGAAAGTTTGTCGCGAGCGGCAGGAAAGATTTTTTAAATCTTTGTTGCGCCATAGGCACTGTTTACTGTGTTTAACAGGAATTGGGTTGCTTAACTCCAAAACATATACCGATTTTTATACATCATCTGATAGAGTTTAGTTTTCTGAGCACAGCGATATTTTTATCGATCACGTAGACATTCATCTCGATTTTTAAATCAAGATTTAAATTTTTGATCGTTGACACCAAATCTATTCGTTGGCAGCTTGCTCCCATACAAAGTCCCACCAAGGGGCGCTAAGATGGTGATTTTTGCTAATGTAGTCGTACTTATTTAAAATAGTTCCTGTGTACCAAAATTGATGAAATTTTGGATTTCGGTTCCATTTTTAATGCAGATAACGAATATGTATTTACCTCAATACCCCTTAATAACCCAATTGGGTTCTTTAAGGGTATTGAGGTAAATGCATATTCGTAATCTGCATTAAAAATGGAACACAAACCCAAATTTTCATCAATTTTGGTACACTGGAACTATTTTAAATAAGAACGATTACAATAGCAAAAATCATCTTATTAGCGCACCTCGGTGTCATTTTGTAAGGGAGCGAGCTGTCAGTTTGTCAGTTTAGTGTCAATTAGTGAAGTTATTATTTTGCTTTAAATCTTGATTTAAAAATTGAGATGAAAGTGTGTGGGCTCGAAAAAAATATCGGTGTGTTCAGAAAACGAACCTCTTTCAAATAATATTAAAAAAAACCGATATTTTTTTTTCTAAATTAAAGAACCCAATTATCGTTGCCTCAAAATGAAGTCCATGTGATAGTTGATTGGATGTGATAGCAGCATTACTACACTATTAAATACTTTTAACGCGATATAACCATGCGGCACACATGAATGTAGCTTAAAAACGTGTTGTCAACAGTAACACCACCACCATGGGTGGCGGCTTCAGCGAGTACTAGCCTTGCCAGGGATGTGAGTAAAACACGACCGTTGGATTAACGGTGCCGGTGGTGTAGTGGTAAGCGTGATTACCTCTCACCCCAGCAGGCCTGGGTTCAATCCCAGTCGGCGCCGCCGGGATGTTCTGAGGCATAACATCTCTGATCACGCCTTCCTTCGGATGGGAAGTAAAGCCGTTGGTCCCCGGTTCATGAGTTGATGGGTCGATAGGTAGGGTCCAGGTGTGGGAGCTGCCTTCCTGGCACGTTGGTAGCATTGGTGCTCAGCACGGAAAACAAGATCGACGGAAAAAAAACAAACCAAAGGAAAAAAAAACGACCGTTGGATTAGCCGTCCTGCCATGGCGGAGGCATACGAACTATATTTTTATATGTTAAATACAATACAAAACAGTACACAGCAGAAAGAGACACTTGTGAATACTACTGCAGCGATATCTGTGTGATGATAGATGTACCTCTTGAGTTAGGAGGGTAGTTGCGCATGTACTAGATGTTTACACAAACAAAGTTATCAATTTCTTGTTGAAATAAAAGATTCATGTCGTCTGCATATATTGAGGCATTCAGGACATTCAACATCATTAACAAATGGTCCAAGATGGGAACCTTGTGGCACACCAGATGTTTCATAAGCTACTGACAATCAGTTTTGTGTTCCTAAAATTTAAGCATAGTAGTCTCACCCTGCGCCCTTAAAATTTGAATCTTCCAAAAATAACGATTTGCCCGCCTCCTGAAGTATTAAAAATAATGACGTTGTTTCAAATAGTGTATCGCTGCTATACAATGAGCAGCATCGTAGTTTACAGGTGGCAACGGTGGAACCCGAGGGGCGGAAAATCGCTCTAATGTTCCTTGAACATCTACAAAGTCCCCTTTTTCCTTAGTTATCTCTTAACATAATTGACTTTCTCCAAATTTCAGGAAAAACTTTGAACTATTTTTAGAAATTTTCGTCAACATTCGTATAACCTTATGCAAAAGAAAGTTCCCAAAACTACCAGTAAGTTACCAAATCAAACCCTAAAGTTTTAAAGAAGTTTGCAGAGCTTTACCAAACCTGAGCTGAGTTTTTTTATTAACTTCTCCGAAATTCTGCCAAAATCACTAAGCTTCCACAATTTTAGCGAAACTTTAGACTAGTCTTATTGTTTTATTGTTGTTTTACATCAACATGACTGGATTTACCAATTGAGAGCAATTTTTCTTAATTGACTTCCCAACAAACAATTCTGGGACTCTGACCATATGCTTATTGAATAAATGTTGTATTATAGTGTACAATGCTGAATAAAACGGGTTGTCGAATTATGTGCTGAAAAAGGTCATTGAGATCAATAGATGCACTTTTGTTCCGCTGTTTGCTCTGATCTGATTGATTTACTTATTAAAAACTTTATAAACGTTGACTGTCTTCCCGATTCAACACCTGATGTTTGATCTTATAACAAACTGAATAAGTGTAGTTTGCACATTAGACTGGCCCACATTTATAAGGGGGAAATTTTTTATCATTTTTTTTCGACGGGCCAACCTCTAGATTTGTACCATTAGGTGAGAAAACCACTCTCTGAAAATTTCAGCTCATTCGGATGCAACACGAGCTGGCGCTTTTGATTTAAAATTTGTATGGGGATATTGGTTGAAATGCATGGAGAAATAACATTACTTCACTCTTGTGTACATAGAACTGATTCAGCATTCTCGATTTAGTTCAGAATTTCAGCACACGTAGTTTAAACTATAAGGAACAACTTTGCTCAAGACAGCATCACGATTCAAGTTAGTAATAAGGAGATATTAATAAATTATTTTCATTCTGCTCGTATATTGCAATAAAATACAGGTAGCTTATGCAACGTATCAACTAGATTACTACTGAAAATAAAATTTCATATTTTTCACAGACCAACATCCAGGCTCGTGTCTTTTGGTGTGATAACCACTCTCTGAATGTTTCAGCTCTTTTTGACGTTATACGGTTACTTTTGGTTTTATGTTCATATAGGAGATTTGGTTGAAATTTTCACATACAAAATGCTCATATACATTCAAAAGCGAATATCTCCATTAAACTAACTGGATTCATGATGCAAAGATGTTACTCATTGATTGAACTACAAGTTTTGAAAATCTGAATCAAATCGATAATAAGGAAACTTTTTTATGATCGATAGAGTGTAGGAGTGTCATTTTTCATGTATTTTATAAAAATTCCCCACACAAAATTCAAACTAAAAGCGCCAGCTAGTGTTACATCCGAATGAGCTGAAATTTTCAGAGAGTGGTTTTCTCACCTAATGGCACAAATCCAGGGGTTTGCCCGTGGAAAATAGAACTTTTATTGCTGCGGGCCAGTCTATTGCACATACATCGACGCTTTAATTCGACACTTTTCAATTGATTAAATAACATGCATTATTAAACGTCTAAAGGGTGTCCGCAGTTAAATTGGATCACTTAGAAGTCTCGTAACCGATTGTCGTTAAATTTTCTGGGAATATTATACTAAACTATTTTAATATATAAGCTTGGTTTACGTATCTTTATTTCACTCTAATTCTTCACCAAATCCAAATGCCAGGAATTTCTTTTTAATTCCACCCAATGGTTGAATCGAGTTTTTTTGTCTGCTTTCAACCACCATTTCTTGCTCCGTAGTGACAGTTTTAGAATGCTTACGGAGTTCGTGCTTCATTATAGCCCAGTCTCTTTCGATCATCCGCAACTCCTGTGTGTTTGGGGGATTGAGATCCTTCGGCACTAAATTGACCCATTCGTCTTGTGTCACTCCAGAATGTCCTTGTAGTCGTGACAAGAGGCTAAAAAATTGTAGGAACGTTGTGTGATTTGATTGAAAGTTAAACGTTCTCCAAAATGTTTTCTGTCACGAGAAACAGTAGGTTGTTGGCTTCCCAACATCCTTCCGATGGTTCGGTGTGAAAGATGTGGGTTGTTGAGGTGATTTGCAAAATTGTCGCTGTTCCTTTGAATCAATTTTCAAAACTACTGCAAATTTCACAATAAAACATACGCAGTGTAAACAATACACGCTGAGGCCATCTTACGAATTTGATAAATTTTTCCCTTTACAGGGGCACTACTTCGTCATTTCAAATTTAACATCTTTTTAATGTTTGCCTAAACTTGTCTACCGTAAGTCATTAAAATTCAACATTTGTTGCCCCTTAACTTGTATATGAAGGGCGCTAGACCTACTTCAAATTTAAAGATTTCTTATCAATTTTAACCTGAAAAGGTTTAAGAAGGGCGGAATGAATTTCAAGCTCTACATTTTTTCCCTGATTATGTCTACCAGGGGCACTTGTATTTACATTTTTTTTTTTTTTCCCTTATCAGGCGAACCAGGGACGCACCATTTCAAATTTAACATAATTTTTAATTTTCCCCAGATGAGAACGCAAAACATTTTAATTTTTTTTTTTTTTTTTTCCAAAATGTTGTCCACCAGTGGCACTAGCTATTTCAAATTAATTTTTTTATTAAATATACCAGGGCTGCAAGCCACTTAAACTCTAAAATTTTGATTAATTTTTAATTGAACATGTTTACCAGGAGCGCAAGCCATTTCAAATTTATTCTGTTTTATAATTATTCCTGAACATGTTTACCAAGGGTGCTAGCCATTTTAAATATAACATTTTTTCAATTTTACTCTGAAGTTGTCAGGGGTGCAAACCTTTCCTAATTTAAATACTTTTAAATTTTTCTCCAGAACATGCTTAGAAGACGCAAATCATTACAAATTTAAGGGTAAAAAAATATTTTTATGTTCCGAATTCAAAATAAATAACATTTAATTTTAACCTGGGTGCTCCAGCTACTACAGTAACTAACCAGCCTTAATTGTTATGGTATATCTGGGTGTTTTTAAATGGTTCCTGCCTTAGAATTTCAGTTTTTTAAACAGGTTGCCAAAACCTGCATGTCAGAATAGTAATAGAAATCTAAAAATCTTATCTAAATATAAAGGAAATGAACAAAATAAATTATTTTGTTGAACATTTGCTCGAAATACTCAAAATTCAAAATTCTATAAATCTCGATGGTACTGTACTAGGGAGGCGACTTGAAAATCATCTTCAGAACTTTGTTCGGAATTCTTTGAAGTACTTTTTCCAGGTAGTGCAACAACTAGACCACATTGGTACAACATAAAGCATGGCCGGACTAAAATCTTGTTAAAATATTGGAAGTTTATTCGTGAGGCAAAGTTTGGATTTCCTGTTTATAAGAAGATACAAATATTTAATATAGGGGAAATGGCTCTCATGTTGGCCTATGGATCTAAGATTGTGCCCATCGTTAAAAAATATGCTAGTTTTCAATTTTATCGTCCTTGGGACGGTACTAATGGATATTTTGCGTTTAAAAATTTAGTTGATTGCTGAATTTATGTATAGGAACAAAATTAGGAGCATGTAGGCCGACATAACATCCATTTCCCCTATTTGTTACATTTGGCTTGAATGCTCTCAATGTGATCTTAAAAGTTAATTTTTGGTCTAGTACCAATTCAATATATTTCACTTCACTTGACCAAGAAATTGGAACCCCGTTCATAGTGACTTTGTGACTACTACTTAAAAAAAGCTAGGCATAGGCTTATGTGGAAATTTTATAAGTTGAATTTTGGAAGCGTTGGGAAAAATCTTCCATTTTTGTAAATAAGAAGAGAAAACATCTAAACTTTTCTGCAGTCTTCTGCAAATAACACGAAGACTTCTTCCTTTAGCGGAAATGCCTGTGTCATCAGCGAACAAAGATTTGCGGCAACCCTGAGGCAAATCAGGTAGGTCTGAAGTGAAAATATTATACAAAATAGGCCCAAGAATGCTACCCTGAGGAACTCCAGCCCTAACAGGTAGTCGATTAGATTTGGAATTTTGATAATTTACCTGCAGAGTTCTGTCAGTTAAATAATTTTGAACTTATTTCATAATATAAAGTGGAAAATAAAACTTATCAATTTGGCAATCAAAACTTCATGCCAAACACTGTCGAATGCTTTTTCTATATCTAGAAGAGCAACTACAGTTGAGCAGCCTTCTAATTTGTTTGAACGAATTAAATTGGTAGCTCTTAAGAGATGATGATTAGTTGAATGCCCATGGCAAAATCCAAACTGCTCATCTGCATAAATTGAGTTCGTATTGATGTGAAGCATCATTTTATTTACAATTATTTTTTCAAAAAGTTTACTCATTGAAGGAAGCAAACTTATTGGACGGTAGCTAGAAGCTTCAACTGGATTTTTATCTGGCTTCAAAATTGGAACAACTTTTGCATTTTTCCATTTATCAGGAAAGTTGCCAAACGGAAACATCTGTTAAATCATTTTACCGAGAAAGGACAGTTTGTTTATGTGCATACAGAAGATTTAATCATCACCTGGAGCATTAAAATTATTAAAAAAAAAGTTGAAGATCTTACTTCGTTCAAATCAGTCCCCCCGGAATCATCAAAAAAAAAAAAATTCCCGCGGGAAAATATTCAGATAATCCCGAGCAACCTGATTCTCAATAGGACTAGTAAGACCCAAACTAAAATAATAGGAACTCTCGAATTGTTTAGCAAGTTTCTGAGCTTTTTTTTTCTAATTTGTGATCGCAATTTTACCACTTTCTTTAAGCGCTGGGACAGCCCTTTTGGGGGTTTTTTTTCAAAAATTTGGTGAGCTTCCAAAAGGGTTTGGAACTCGGGTCTAATTTAGAAACATTATTTTCAAAAGTTTTGTTCCTCAGGGCAGAGAATCACTTTTCAATTTGTTTTTGCAAATCCCACCAGATAGCTTTCATTGAAGGATCACGTGTTCTTTGATATTGCCTCCTACGGATATTTTTCAGACGGATCAATAGGTAATGATCCTCGTCTATTATAATTGAATCGAATTTAACCTCGCATTTTGGTACTGAGGCAGCTCTTGCTTCAACTATAGAAGTAGTCAGAGAATCAAAGGCACAATTAATTTCATCTTTGGTTTGCAAAGGAATGTTTGGATCGAAGTTATATTCCATAAATGTTCGATATTGCTCCCAATCAGCTCTATGGTAATTGAAAGTAGAGCTGTTGGGATTACAAATTATTTCTTGGGATATTTCAAAAGTTACTGGAAGGTGCTCAGAACCAAAGTCAGCATGGGTAACCAATTGGCTACAAATTTGACATGAATCAGTTAAGATCAAATCAATAGTTGAGGGATTTCTTGCTGAAGAAAAGCATGTTGGGCTGTTTGGATATTGGATAGTATAATAACCTGCAGAACAATCATCAAGCAGAATATAACCATTGGAATTGCTTTGAGCATTATTCCATGAGCGGTGTTTTGCATTAAAATCACAAATAATGGAAAATTAAGACCTATGACGGGTAAGTTTCTCAAGGTCACTCTTGAGAAAATTCTTTTGCTGACCTACGCATTGGAATGGCGTATAACAGCTATTAACGTAAGTTTTCCAAATTTTGTTTCAACAGAAACTCCCAAAGTTTCAAAAACTTCGGTTTCAAATGAAGAAAGAATTTTATGTTTGATTCGTCCATGAACAATGATGGCAACGCCACCACAGAGTCCATAAAGACGATCATTTCTATAAATGACATAATTTGCGTCCCTTTTAACCTTATGTTCAGGTTTAAGGAACGTTTCAGTTATAACGGCAATACGAACGTTATGAACCCTCAAAAAGTTAAACAGCTCGTCTTCATTATCTCTAAGAGATTGAACATTCCAATTTAAAATATTTAATGCTTTAAAATCCATTACTGAATTTTAAAGTCATGACAATATTGTTTGCCAATTTTATTCCAGTTTGAATAGCATCATACATGGAGTTAGATTTATGCATATCAGAAATCATGTCAATTAATGATTTCTGTAAAAATTCCATTTAAGGGGCAGTAATGCTTCCTAAGTCAAAATTGTCAAAATTTCCGTTAGAATTACGTTGGTTAGTATTTTGATTTCTACCCGTTGCAATAGCAGCATAGATAGCTCCATTAACTCGCTGAACATCATTAGCAGCGAGAGGAGTAGATATAGATGAAACATTTGAAGCAGGGGTGTAGAATTTGTTCCTCGCTGACCGTTGTTAACTGCAGTGGAATTTGTACCTGGTCGGGAATGTGGAGCGTTTCCTACCTGTTGCTTAGAACGAGATTTTATGATCGCTTTGCGAGTCTTAATTGGATTTGGATTTTTCACCACAATTTGAACATTTAAATTTCTTAGGATCATCCTTCACAGTACAGTTGTCCTTTGCGTGAGAGGAATCACCACAATTCATGCATTTGGCTGGCATGTAGCAATTTTTAGTTTCGTGACCCCATCCCTGGCACTTACGGAACTGGGTGAGGTTTTGGAAATTTTCTGCAGTCTTCCTGAAGTGTTCTCACTTCACTCGGACATGGAGCATAAGGCTGGCTTTGTCTAAGGCCTTAAGGTTGTTTGCTTCACTAGACTTGATGTGAACAAAATAAAAATCATTAGAAATCCCGTTGCACGAATCGCCAGGATGGGATTTCATTTTCATGTTGATTACTTGAACTGGCACAACTCCAAGTAATAAGTAAGGGGATAGTGTCTTCTATGATTTATTATTAAAGACTGCGTAGCCATTTCAATACGAGAGTATAAACGGATATTCAAAGAACATTCTCTCCCATTTATTTTGAGGCATGTTCAGAAAATTTTCATCTGGGTTCTTGAACAAACACATTTTTGGATCGATATTTTTCATATACATAATAAGATTAAACGAAAAGTGGTCCATAGCAAATATTTCTCAATTTGATTAATATTTTGTACACAGGGAAAAGTGTATATTGACCCACGCTTAATATAATGTAAAGGCAATTTTATAGCCTCCTCAAGGTTCAAGGCAGAGCAGAAATCCTTGAAGATGGTGAAATATAGCACCGAAACGTCAGAGAGTTGAGGCAGTACAACGTTTTTTTTTCTCCATTCATGAAACTGTGGCACTTTAATGTTGGATAAAATTTTGCCGGCTCTGATTAAATAGTTCATTCCCTCTAATGATTTGATCTGTAAATTGTTGCCCTTGTATGTATTTCTTATGGTTTTTCTTAGTAGTCGTCTGTCGTATTATATCAGCTAAGCAATGTCCACTATATTTTAATCTAGCTGTTTTTTCCCTTTTAAAAGTCTAGTAGTCCATTATGTTTATGTTCTCCTAATTCATCAATACCTCCGATTGGCTTGAACATAGTTTTCCCCACAGCTCCCGCGATGAGGAAGCCACAACGTGCTCTTTTTTTCCACCATGTATCAATATTCGAAAGTTCCACTCACTCATATCAAACGCGTCATACTGCACTCCGCACGGTCCGGTATACCACGGTCATTCATCTTTCGTCTCTTTCTCCAAAATGATCTAATTTCCACTCTCGCCACACCACCGCATGTTATAATGGCAATTTTCCCACGCCACCACACACGCCAAATTATCATCTTTTTAGTAGCAGCCGAGTAGATGAGGCACTTTCACTTGGCCATGGCATAATGACGGTCTCAATTATCATCTCAAACACCCACCGGGAATGAAGCTAGAGACGGATGGATGCATTCGTCAGACGGTGGCGTTAAAATGATAACGATGCACATCTTGCCCACGCCACTACTGCTGTGACAAACCGCCGCCGCCACCACCACCACCACCACAGCCTCCGTCCTGCTCTGTTTATCATGTCGCGGTGGAGAAATGGAATGCAACACATTCAACCACATTCACTATATTCCGTCTCTGATGTGTGTCGCCGTCGTCTGGCGGTCTGCATCGTAGAGTCCACAGCTGATGGCTTGGTAACATTCGTAGCCACCCGCGCCACCACCAATGAGGTGCCTTCTAGCAAGTGTTGCCGTTGGCTATTAGGGTCATTTTTTTTTTTTTTTGCAGTGTGAATATAATTTTATTCATCTGCCCGAGCTGCTGCCACTTGATGATAAATGCAATCATCATCACAAAGGCTTGCACTATGGATTCCAACTATCTATTTTAAGAATGCTCCACAGGAATTCCAGGGTCGATATTTTTCTATTCTTAGATGGTGTGCGGATTGTCGCAAGGATTGCATTCCCATCAAGGATTGGGTCAAGCGAATACCAATTTCTTTTTCCGCACCCGTCGTACAAACAACGGAACCGCCTAGAGTGTCGGATATGGTGAACATAGGAGGTAGTTACAGCTGTTTGTTTTCGTGTAGAAAAAAAAAAATTGTCGCTCACTTATGACGGAGCACAAGCAACTTTTCGACTCGCATCCATGTTACAACACGTTGCAGCTGTAGTTGATGATGATGCTGGTGATGGAACCAATATTCCGTATGCGGCGCACGTGCCCAGAGCATCCCAAACCGGAGGAGCTTTCGCCTTGAGCTTCCGCTTATTTTCGGCAAGCTAAGCCCAGTTGATCGGAGAATTTTGATGCGACTGAGGATGCAATGCAGTCGTTCATATTTCGGTTGGGTGGTGCTTTGTCGATGAAAGTTTTGAGTTTTGAAAATTGATATCAATTGCAAACATTTTCTGATTTGTAAAAATTTATCGCGGATTCTAGGGATTTGATCAATTTTTGTTTCAGTTCAGTTTTGTCCGAAATTCAAAATTCTTATAAATGTTCTTCAATCAATGCAATGTTCAATCTCCATTAGCATTTAAAATTTGGAGCCTAGTCAGGAAAGGCACGGTATAACCAAGCTGGAATCAACGGGTAGAATCCTGGTCTGGTCGAGGAAATCAATACAAATACAAATTCATCGATTGGTTGATATAAAAAGCTCTCAATTTATAACTGTGGACGTGCATCTAGAACACTAAGTTGACATGCAACAAAACACTCGCTACAGAAGCGTAACAAAGCCTAGAAGAAGAAGAGTTCTAAGAGGAATAAGAGGCGTTTTTACCTTATAGCGAATTCGTTTATTATTCAGTTCCATCCTGGATCGAGTATCAATATTGTGCCTGCTTGTTCTCTGACAAACGTCAGTGTGATCGTTTGTTTTTAAAACCTACCTCAGGGGGTTCCACACTTACAAAAACCGGGATTTAGCACGCCCCGATAATACACGAATTCGCTATTATAGTCCGGGTGTCGACTTCCTGGAAAAACCAGGAAAATCATGGAATATCAGGGAATTCATTTTTGGACGTAGAAAATCAAGGAATCTCAGGATGTTTCATTTTAAGTCAGTGAAATATTTCTTTATAGGAGAAACTTATTACGGCTCATTTCACTAGTTTGAAACAACTTTATCACTCGGTGTTTTGTGATGATGATTTTTCAATTCAAATTTTAAATAGAATTGTGAACTGGTGGTTGTTCAATGATTGCTGTTGCATTTTTGTAAGTTGAGCAAAACTTATCCAAACAAAAGGGTATTTCGACGATTTTGTGTCTATTATAAATTCAGCTACTACTGGGTGCTGTCCCATTCCTGAGCGGAACTGAGATAAAAATCCACTTCCGTAGACGCTAGACGCTATTAGTTGTTGCAAAATTTTAGCTGCAAATGGGTATGTGCGTCTCTTAATAGATGTTACACCTTATTGCGACTGACAAAATTTTGCCTTCGAGTAACTGTGACCAACAAAAATCAACAATTGAGTAAATGCAAGAATGGTAAAGAGTTAAGCTGAGTTTAGACAAGGCAAGCCCTTGATAAATTCAGTTAAATTCAAATGAAAAGTTGAGCCTGATTATTTTTTTTTGCAATTCAAGTGAGTTGATCAAGTCAGTTGAATTACAGGCTCAATTCAATCTCAAGTCAATTGAATTCAACTGAGTTGATCAATTGACTTGACTTGTCTAAGCCCAGCTGTAAGAGAAGATTATTTTTTTTCTGTATACTTCTAGGTTGCGTTCCTTATTTTGTTCTTAACAGCTTGATTAGTTCAGAGAACTAACTAAATCATAATTTAGGATAATAACGAAGACATCATATCAAGAAGACTGGCAACTTTGCTAGAATCCAAGCGACAGATAAAATAGAGGTGCACTTGAGTGAAGGCGGAAGCAACGCATAGAAAAATGAGCAAATACACAAACCTTTCCTCTGAGGATGTAATCTTTGCTATCAAATTCGTCCGAAGCATTTATCTTTGAGCGGCAGATGACGCGATTGTACCTGTCTCATAGCGTTCGTATGAGAAAATGGAAGAGTTACCAGTCTTCTTGATTTGTTGTCTTCGATAATGGTCTTGCTTGAGAAGATTTTTTTTTTTGATTGCTTATAGTAACACTTTTATGATTGAATACTGACTCAATTGCTTTGACAAGCATAGAGTGGCTTTATTGAATATTGTAGGCCTTCATAGGAAACCTGGTTAGCTCGTAAAATTAGCTTTTCAGTGAAGTTTTAGAATTTGAATGATGCTGCATGCACTGCGAAACATCGCAATAACGGCGGTATTCAAAATTCTACTTTCGTCAGTCATGTGAACTAACAGGCAAATCATGTCAATTGTCGGTGACAATGATTTCAGTGATGAACTTGTGCGATTTTTTATTAGCTAAATTTGAAATGAAATTAAATGACTTGAGCAAAACAATTACAAGGAGCCGTTAAGATGAACAAGTATCTATTTCCTGAACTGCTTGGATAACAATAATGTGATTCAGAATGCACGAAATTACACTTTTTGTTGCCAGGTGAATCTTTGTCATTAGCGAAAAAATGAATGAGATTTTGACAAAGGTATTTTTTTTGATTTTCAAGTTCCATGACAATTTCCCACTGGAGGTATCCACCCGAAAATAAGCTTTTGGTTAAGCGTATTATTCGGAATAATTTGCTTGCGGAGCTGGGTCTCAACATGTGCTCAAGACAACAAATATAATGGGATTAAAAACAAGTGTTTGATGTGTAAAATGCAGAGTGACCTGTGAACCGGGAAACCGGAAAAAAGCCAGGAGTATGAAGTCACCGAGAAAAAAGCAAATCTGGAAATATATAAGTTAAAACCTCATGGTTTGGTGATACGTTTTTAAAAAAGATAAAATTAGAATAACGTACTTACTCGACTGAAGGTTTGAACTCGAATGATTTATTATTCCAAAGCAAAGAGTTACAACGTGGTATATACTAAAGGGTTTAATGAAAAAAGCTAAGTGCGCGAATTATTACTTATATCCTATCTATGTTTCGTCTTCTGCTGCTAACCGTCTCGTTGTCGCTGATGGATGGTCGCCTCGTGGAAAGGAATGGGAATGCTGATTTACAGAAATATGATTATGCATTGGGATGCAGTTCTGCTGTTGTTGTTGTTATTGTTGCTGTTGTTGTTGGTGCTGGAGTGGCTTATTCTTGCTGATATCGACTGAAGTTCCTGTCGATAGTTTCGTTGCTGTTTCTCGGATTTGTTGAATTACTTATAGTTTTGGGTTCTGGTATGATTTCAGGAAAGTGCTGTACTTAACTTATACATCGTCTTCTCTTCGAAAGCAATAATATGTCGAGACCCTTGAACTGGACTAGATTTTCAGGATACAGTCACTTTGAATAACGATCAAGAGAATTTTAGAATGTTTTTTAAAAACAAATTTGAGCAGATTTTAGAATGAATTCTGGAAATCTCTTTCACCAAAATTCCCAAGAGTGAAGACGATTCCAGATTTCGTGAAAAATACCAAGGGAAGCGAATTTAGAGGGTACAATTCCAAAATAATTCTGCGAAGATTCATGAGGAAATTTTGAGGATAATTCCAAGCGCTTTGCTAATGGAATTTCTAGAGAATTTTAATGAGAATTGTAAGAAATTTTCAGAAAAATTTAGGGGAGAGCTCCGAGATAATTCTGAGCAAAATTTGAAGAAAATTCTCGGCATGAGAATTTTCCCTGTTTGACGGTGTTGGTTGGGAAGAGAACTCACAAGTTTTACTCATAAAAACTTATAGTCCCTTTTCAATTGATGGTCGAGAATCTGAGGTGAATTGTATGGAAACTCTATATAAAATTTCAAGCAATTAAAATAAAAAATGAATTCATAGACTGAGTTTAAAAATGGAAGAAATTCTAAGGACACAATTTATGATTATTTTTTTTCAATGTTTAGCAGAGAATTCTGGACAGTTATGAAGACATTTTCAATGGACTTCCAGATGTCGACAGAAAAATGTCCAAAGACAAAATGTCGAATAGACACAATTTTGAAGGGACCAAAGATCGAATGAACATAAGGTTGAATTGAAATTAGAAAGACAAATAATCGAATGGAAACGTCGAATTGAACTTAGAGCGACAAAAGGACGAATTGATGAAAATTCAAGCAGAATTCTGAACTAATCTACTCACCATTTGAAAGGTATTGTCGAAGGACGAAATGTCTAAGCACATTAGGTCGAAGGACATAAGGTCGAAAGGAGAAAAGGTCAAAGGAAAGGAAAAAAAAAGGTTGAAGATAAAAAAGTCTGAGGAATAAAAGGTCCTATGCAAAAAAATCTGAATTTAACTTACAGGGACAAAAAATCGACTGGAAATATGGCTGAAATTGACGAAAAGTTGAAATCCAAAAAACCAGCATCATAAACATTGACAAAATATTGTTTAGAAAATAGTCACTCAGTGTTTAAAAGATTTTTTTTTTCAAAAATTCTAGCAAATACCCCCAAAGAAGGAATATATCCTAGAGAAAGGCTGTTATTGGTTAAGTAAATTGCCGTGCCATGCACAGTAACTATTTGACATTTACATTTTCCTAAGATCTACTCATGATTTTAAGATGGACAAATATATATAATCATTTTATCCTCCAACCATTTGACTAGTTTATCCATATCTACCTTTTGTCCATTTAGACCTTTTGTTCATTCGACCTTCTGTACTTTTGGACATTTTTGCCCGTTTTGACCTCATGCTCATTTAGACCTTTTGCCAACTACGACCTTTTGTCGATTCAACCTTCCTTCCATTCAAGTTTTTGTCCATTTCAACCTTTTATCCATCTAAATTGAAATCAATCTTTTGTCATTTGGGCCCTTAGTTTCAACCTTTAGTCCATTCGACCTTTTGTCCCTCTTAGTTCAATTAGTCCTTAGTCCATTCGACCTTCTGTTCCTTCGACCTTTTGTCCCTTCGACCTTTTGTCCCTTCGACCTTCTGTTCCTTCGACCTTTTGTCCCTTCGACCTTTTGTCCTTCAGACCTTTTTCTTTTGACCTTTTGTCTTTGGAACTTTTGTCCTTCTACTTTATGTTCTTCGACATTTTGTCTTGCGACCTTTTGTCTTTCAACGTTGCCTTTCAAATGGTGAGTAGATTAGTTAAGAACAGTGATGGAAAAGTTCGCGAAAACTCACTATGACTCGCGAACTTTTCCCTTGGTGAACTTCGTGAAATATCGCGAACTTTTCCAACACTGGTTAAGAATTCTGCCTGAATTTTTATCAATTCGTCATTTTGTCCCTTTAAGAAAAGTTATTTAGGTAGCCTGTTCAAATGATCAAATGTTTCATTACTTCAGAATCCTGCCACAATGCAACGCAAGTGTGCATCTGAAATATCAAAGTGTGCTATATCTCGAGATCCTGAATATCTGGGAAATTTTTATCTTTGACAAAGTTGTTCTTCTGATTAATGCCTTCCTTTTTTCTCTTGATCTGTTTTCTGGCGATCTTGTTTTCCGTGCTGAGCATCAATGCTACTGACGTCAAGGAGGCAGCTCCCACACCTGGATCCTACCTATCGACCCATCAACTCATGAACCGGGGACCAACGGCTTTACTACCCTTTCAAAGGACGGCGTGATCAGAGATGTTATGCCTCAGAACATCCCGGCGGCACTGAGAGGTTATCACGCTGAAAAACTGCTGTCAAGCAAAACAACAACACAAATCTGAGGCATCCGCAGGCATGGAAAATCATTTGCATTCATTTCGTGCATTTTTTGTTTATTAATTTATTTGATAAGGCGCAACCGAATTAACTTTACAGAGCCGAGGATTCTTGGTCACTATACAATACATTTTAAAACTATAGTCAAAAGGTACAACAACACAATAAACACTTTATCTTCCGCTATCCAAAAAGCCTCCTCCATCAGAACTGGAGCCGCTTCCAGTAGTTTCATTGTATGGCAAATTGTTGTACGCCAACGAGGGTCAGAGCGCGTCCATTGCAGCAATGGACGCAAAACGTGGTCAGCACTCACACACTCATCACGCAACGGTTGCTTTCCAAAGTCGACGACGCATCGACCGAAAGAACTGCTGATGAAGAACAATCAGGAGGACCACACAATGGTTGCTGCCGAGAAAACAGACGATCGCGTAGCACACATCGAGAGTGGCCTGCTTTTGTGGACAGCCGAGTGAACACTGAGTCATTTCGTGCATTAATTAACATTCATTTGCCCCTAACTTTTTTCTTCAACATAATTCCGCAAAATGAAGTATGGAGCTTTTGTAGATTTTGTTATAAGCTACAACTTTTTTTAAAAGCTCAAATCCGTTTCTCTTATGCATGACGAACCAGAGCAAACAGAATCCACTACTGTTTTTTAGTGAATGTATTTAACATTCACTGAAAAACAGCAACGAGTTCTGGTCGCTCTAATTCGTGATGCATAAGAGATACAGATTTGAATTATGGGCAAAAGTTGTAGCTAAAAACAAAACCTACTAAAGCTCTTTGCATCATTTTGTGGAATGCTGTTGATGAAAAAAGTTAGAGGCAATTGAATGTAAACGAATGCCTGAAATTAATGTAAATGATTTTCCATGCCTGGGCATCCGGCCTGCAACTGCGATGACTGCGATTCTGAACTTTCGGTACTTACATTTCCTTCGGTTTCCAGCTCCCAGGATCGCTCCTCGGGCTGAGGACTGAAATCGACTCGTTTTTCTTGGCTGTTGCGAATATGTAGGCTGAATAAGATTTGATCGTACTGACGGAAACGTGGTTGGATGATCGAATCTATTCATTGCAACTTTTAGGATAACTTTATTTCCCTTAACAGTCAAAAATCACGCGGTGGAGGCGTTCTGATTGCTGTCTCAACGAGACTACCCAAGTACTTTGCTCATTTCCAGTCTACTGGAACAGCTCTGGATTGTTGTGGAATTTTCACAAAACATTCTCAGTATAGGCGCTGTCTGCCTACATCCCGACGAAAATAAACGACTGCACGATCATCCATGAGCTAGGCGAGTAAGAGAGGTGACTCAGTCGGAAGAAGTGTTAGGTTGTTTACTAAAATGAACCGCCCATTTTGTTATGGCAAGTTTTGCTATAAGAAATGCTCCTCCTCGAAATTCACATCAAAGATTGATTAATTGTGTAGGAAATCAGTTTGGCACGACATTTGTGACCAGCATACACCTTCCGGTCGCATGAAACAGGTCAAAAACTGTCCATATCCGCAGATAAAAATTTTTATTTTGAATTTCTGTATGGCAAAATAGTGAACTTTTCGTGAACATTAACGGCAAAGAACTCACCAACACTGGGAGACCGTGAGTTCCTGCCCACCTGCTATTTCCCATCTCGATCCATGAGCATATCGAATCGGTAGGCTCGATTGCGTTTCCGCTCTCCCCAAGATGGAAGGATGTATAGGTGGAACAGTACTAACGGTCCGCCAGTGTTGGTGAGTTATTTGCCGTATTCATGAAAAGTTCATTACTTTTCCATAAACAACTGTACATAATCATCACCATCCAATAGACCAATCTACATTGATCGTTTCTCTTCATCGACTCTCTATTTTGTAAATAACTCGGCTACAAACACGTTTCCTGTCGTCTTTCTGGTACATATTAGGTGCTACATTCTTGCTTCTTCCATCGATTTGTGTGTCGAAAATATCAAAATACAATATTAACGCGGCCGTGGTGATCCACAGTGAATGTCGATGAAGGGAATCGATCAATGTAGATAGGACCTATTGACAGTTTTACAAACAAAACTGATGCTTTATATGTGAAGGAGGTAAACGGAGTAAGCCGAGGATTAAGCATACAGGAAAATCGATGAACGTCGATTGCATGTTGAGGTACTCATTGCAAAAGAGCAACTCAGAGTAAAGCTGTCACACACAGTGAGTATACAGACATCCATATTTTTTTTTTTTTTCCTTTGGTTTATTTTTTCCGTCGATCTTGTTTTCCGTGCTGAGCACCAATGCTACCGACGTGCCAGGAAGGCAGCTCCCACACCTGGACCATACCTATCGACCCATCAACTCATGAACCGGGGACCAACGGCTTTACTTCCCATCCGAAGGAAGGCGTGATCAGAGATGTTATGCCTCAGAACATCCCGGCGGCGCCGACTGGGATTGAACCCAGGCCTGCTGGGGTGAAAGGTAATCACGCTTACCACTACACCACCGGCGCCGTTATTGACATCCATAATGTGCTATATTTCGAGATCCTGACCATCTGGACAGTTGCTGATGCTGGCAAAAATCCTTAAGCTACAAAGGTCTTCTGAATGGTGGATATGTAAGTTTGTAATTCTCCTGCACGATGCTAATGTATATGCGAAATTACGGTATTTTCTGTAACTCTGTAACACGTGCACTATGTAGAAAACGTTGATTATCATAACAACTTTAACTTACATATAATTAACTGGGCCTACAAATGTACACTGGCGCCACTACTCGAAAGGCTCTGATTACTTGAACAATTTTGCCCAAGTCATCATCTTTCTAGATGGTTGGAATCTCAAGATATACCATTTACTTGAAGTTTCCAAGTATATTAGCGCCACGTAGTGGAACAATAATTAACTGGGTATCTGAACAACTTTCCCGAAGACAGCTACTTCCCAAATTGTCGAGGTATTATTCATACTAGAAGTTCATATGTCCAATAGCGCCACATAGTGGAAGAATTTTCAACTAACCAGTCCACTATGTAGAAGACTTCAACTCTACAACACCCTGTTCCAATTGTTCCCTGTTCTTTCAATGCGTATTAAGGTCCTAAAAAAGCTGTGCAAATTTTGAACAAATTTAGTTATAATCTCGATTTGCAGAAGAATTTTTGAATTTTGTATGCGAAATGTATGGAAAACGAAACCATTCTATTCATTTGTCTGCCAAAAATCCAAATATTACTCAAATTTCACCAAATCTTCGGCTAAGATTGAGAATACTAAGCAAAATGACTTTGTCGCAAACTGCAAATCAATTTGATCTTTGTACAAAAAAGCTACTAATCTTTCACATTAGCCCAAGTGTTCCACACGTACCTACAAGCTCAAGCCTAAATTAATATAAAAATAACTTTTCTTCTCAGAAGTCTAATCGATTTGCAGTATTGGACAAAGTTGTTCTGCATAGTATTCCCAATATATGACCAGGCTTAGGTGAAATTTTAGCAATATTTGAATTTTTGGCTAGCAAATCAATAGGTTCATTTCGTTTCCAATACACTATCCCATTCAAAATTTAAAATTTTCATTACCAAATCCAGATCATTACCGCACATATGTACCGTCGAGCGGTGACCCTACATTGTGTCTTTTTGTTTTTTTTCCGGATCCACGCACGTTTCACAACCAACCGAAGTTTTACTGACTGAGAAACATGTCATGTTCCATGCAACAATTTTATTTCATGCAACGAAACGATCAAACTGCGACTAACTACACTAAAAAGGTTGTGCTATGATCCAGCTCGATTTTATGATCATGAAGTGGAGGGAAGCAGAGGGACATGCTAAGATAAGCTTCCCTTTATCTCATGCTAAAATTCGGAGATTGATACCGTTTAACGATTCTTCAGAATGTACAAAAAGGCGTAGAACTGATCAACTTCGATCATCAAACGGATGAGCTTGCATATGCTGCTCAGTTCGGCTTGCAATAATGCTGCTGCAGCTATTGTTAAAGAAGCAGCTAAAACGTCTCCTTCATTAGCATCGAAAGTGCTATCTTCAAGGAGCAATCTCAAGTCAATAATACCTTACACAGAAGTTTGTAAAAGTTACGGTAGCACGGTAGCACTACTAATTGAGTATGATAATTTAGTGAGTGCCATGAGTGACTCAACAAGCTATTGGCAATTTTTTTATCGAGCAAGCTGCTATAGGATGCTGCACGCTGACGTCACGAATGAACGCGATGAACCCGAATTCATCAGTTTGACATCCAGTGGTGGTTTGTTTATCTTTGCTTGTTAGTAAATTCAAGTGGATTTGAGGTTTTAAATAAAAATAATTAAAAGATATGATATCCGACTATGTTCGTTTCAAAGATATTCCTCTCCAATAAATCTAAAACAAAATTAAAAAAAAAAAATTAACTTTTTTTTTCTAAGTCCATGTAAACAAACCACTGCCAGTTGTCAAAAAAGTGAGGTTACCTGGTGAAGGGCAGCTCCCTATAGTTTATGGCAAGATTCATTGTTATTGGAAACATGTAAGGAACACCCCATCATGATAGCTCCTAGCATAAAATCCCCAAATACTCACGACTGAACCCAACCTAGAAACTAGTAGACAGCACTTATACTTGCTAGTTTACTTTTTACAGCTTCACTACAACAACAAAAAATGGTCCCATCCGGTACTAGGTAGACGGTAGAAGGTGGTAGCACCCATCATTCTACGTCATAATCGAGCAAAAATCGATCCTAAAGTGGGACATTTTCTCGTTGGGTGCGAACGTGATGTAACCCACGGTCGATCCGGAACGAAACGGCGTGTGCCATCAAGAGATATGTGTTTTGGGGAGGTTTCGAAGAAGGTAAGAGAAAGGTAAATAAGTTTATATCTCATGTGTCAGGGAAAAAGGGTTGCTTTGGCACCTCATCGTGTCCACATCGGAAGTGGCAATCTACATTGTTAGGAACGAGATTGGGTTGCACTCGGAGACTAGGCGTCAAAAGGTGTCCCCAGCCGATAATGGCTTGATGGGTTTAGGATTGATTTATGATTTGCATTTTTTTTGCGCGAAATTACCTTAAATACATCTGGTTAAATGCATAGCGTTCATCCAACGAGCTTAAAATGTTATTCTGCTGTTCAATTTAAAGCAATAATAGCTTTTGATCGATAGCTAGTGAACATCTGATTGGAAAGGGGTAATCATCAGCCTAGCTAATTATGGTGCTAGGCCCACATTATCCTTAGCTTGGATTCATTTCAATCAACATAATGATAAAGAGCAGAAATGGGTTCGGATCAAGCCTTTCACTATGATTATAAACTGAAGGTATTATGCCACGCAAACAATTGTATGACCAACTATGAGCATGAGCATTATTTGTATAATAGCTTATGAGCACATCGATTTGGATTTGCACATAATTTATTATACAAAAAATGCTCATGTTCATAGATTGTCATGCAATTGTATCCGCGGCATTACCTCGAGCAAATTTTATTTGTCTGTCAATGGAATGTTGGTATCTAGGTGGTAGGTGAAGGTCATACCAACGATGTAGGAGGATACCCTTCGGCGTAGAATCCGGGTTTTGGAATGCTAACCATTGAACTCCGTTGATACTAGTGGTGTCGGCCAATTTCAGCAACAACCGAAGTTGAAGTCACAACCCTAGGTTAGCCACAATTTTAATCGTCTTTGCCACAAGAGAAAATAGGGGAATTTACGTATTCTCGTCAGTCTAAGCAGCGTCCGAACTTCTATTAGCGATTTCTCAGCGTCACACACATACATGACAGGTTTGTTTGTTGACATTTATCTGCTGCTTGCTGTTCTACCAATTCCAATCGACAGAATTGATCAAAACGGGTTGAACATGTTTTTACAACGCTTCAAAATTCTCAGGTGAGTGTGACTATTGTCGGCAGTCTCTTTTTCTTCGGCACCCTTTCCATTTGAACTGCGTGTTAACCAGCTGTTCTATTATCGGCAACTCGAAATCAGCCGTATTTTGTAGTGTGTATATTTAATTTAAAGAAAAATATGGCATAACAGGATTGCACAGTCGTAAAAATGTTATCAGATTGAAGCTGAAAAGGTAAGGAATCGGCTGAATACATTCAGCGAAGAGTTTTGATGGAAAAATACAGTGAAATTAACGTTTCAATTTCGGTTGCCGAAAACAGTCAATGGGTGCCGAAGCCATAATTTACCCTACTTCATTTTTAGATTCTATCATTCAGCGAAATACGGCTATTTATACTTTCATTTGGGCTTACACTCGGTAGAGAACATTTTTCAATCTATGTCAGTTTCCCGCTTGTTTCGTTATCTTGCTGTATATTCGTGAGTCCACGTGCAGAGTCACTTGCCTGAAAAAATCTGCATACGTTCAGAAATCTGTTGGCATCAGATTTTTCTCATAATTTCCGGTAGTTTGGTTCTCAAATTTTGATCGCGTTATTCAAAAATAACTGAACATTTCTTATGTAAAATTGTGTTGACTTTTCCAAAGCTCCTCGTGCTTACTAGGAAAATATAGTTTAAATTGGTCTCCCTTCCCATCTAGCAAAATGCTTCCCATCCAAACAAACATGAAAAAATTGCCATGTTCTAAAAAACCATCAGATGGTAACCTTTAAGTTCCCATCGTCGTTGGACGCACTTTTCTAACCTTCGGCCCCCCCAACAGCTACGTGTCAGTGTACATAAACACTTCATTGTACATCGCACTCACACGCCGTATTGTACCCATAAGTACCTACGCGAGCCATCACCGGTCGTGAGAAATTCAACTCGGAAGTTAGCACCTCCTTCCGCTCCTGGTCTATCCCGAGAATGGAACTCATATAGTACCTAGGTACTCCACCATCGCGAGAAGAACGCTGTTGAGAAATGTACAAAAGCTTCCGACGGTACAGTACGACGACGTGACGCTGCGGAAAAAAAGTAATTAAGACCCACTCTCTCTCTCTCTCTCTCTCTCTCTTTCACACTTACTCACTCAAACTAACTATCCCTCAACCCCGTCAATTCAACAAAAGGCGAGGAAAACCGGTTGGCTTTGAACTATTTACCGACTTTGGATGGTTGTTTTTTTGTTTTGTTTTCTTCTACCGTGCCTTCGGGGGGGTGCTTTTCCGACAGGCTTTCTATGCAAATCTTGGCTATGCTCTGATTTATGGATGAATAGTTTACCCGCTAATAGGTGAAATACGCTCGCACAAACACACGCTGTGGAAAGTTTAGCAAGAGGCAATTAATCGTCGCGTATGGCAAAAAGCGTGCAATAAACCTAATTTTCTATGTTGATATTTTGCTGGAAGTTCGATCGAGGGAATAACATTGATTTTTATTACCTCAATATACAATTCTACCTGTATTGAATGAAGAATAAGTCGGTTGTGAATGCTTTGAAGGATTCAATTTTACTTTCCATTTTGCTAAGACCTGTAATTCGTGATTCAATGAGTTTAACAAGTCCATTAATGGGTGCTTTACAGTACTTTTATTAAAACTTCAAAGTAACAGCATTAGATGGTTACATTTGTCCATTTCAAACGAAATCTCGAACCTTCCTCTTAATGGAGCCCATCAGCACCAGCACAGTGAAAACGGACAGGAAATCAGCGCATTTCTTCGATTTTGCTCGCATTTGCTGGATATCCGTGACCACCGTCAAAGTCGAAGCCGCTGCCTTGAAATTGCCCAGTATTTTTCGATTGGTCGCAATTCCGGGTAATTCAGAGGATTCATTAGCTTGGGGACAAAATCGATCTTGTTGGCAGCATTCCAATCCAGAACCACCTTGGAGTAGTGGCAGCTGACCAAATCGGGCCAAAAGATGACTTTGCCCGTATGCTTGCGGATGAACGGCAATGCACGCTTTTTCAGGCAATTTGAACCGATGGCTGCCATCTTGGATTCCAAAATGATGCCTGGCTTCGATTTTCGGCCTCTACACGTCATCCCTATTCCGTTTCGTGTTCTCGCATTGCACAGCAACATCTTATATGGACATGCTTTCGAGACATAACATATTAAGGAAGTTCACATGCACACTAGCGCTGCGTAGTGAGAGAGATCTGAACTATTTTGCCCACCATCCGAAAGGACTTGGTCGCCTGAACAACTTTGCTGAAGACAGTAAACTTCTAAATGGCTAGGATTTTGAGATACAGCTTATATAGGAAGCTCATGTGCACACTACCACTGCGTAGTGAAAGAGTTCTGAACTAATATGGCAACCATCCGAAAGGAATTAGTCACTTGAACAACTTTGCTGAAGACAGTAACTTTCTATAGAATCACGAAATATTGTATGTTGGACCTAAGATCCATATATTATAACGCCCGTTCCCAAATAAACCTGAATCCAATGTAGCAATATAACGCCCGTTCCCAAATAAACCTGAATTCAATGACACAGGCTTGCTGGTCTATTTCAGTAGAACATATTTGTCGAAGACTGTATAGCTTTATATATTGAAACACATGAGATAATCCACCACAGCCCCCATTAGTGAAAATCTTATAAGCTGTGGGTATCCTTATTCGCGGGTAGCCCGGCAATAAGGATCCGGCAATAAGGATCCGGCAATAAGGCATCCGGCAATAAGGATTCCTGACTGTAGCTAGAACCTCACGAGCGATAGTGGCCGTTTTTCTACAGACACCTACGGAGCGAACGGGTTAGTCTGTACCGAGTGTATCCTGAAGTTGATCGGCAAGTTGAGACTTTGGTCTTGGGTCATTTCGCAAATTAGGCCTACGACGATCTGCGCTAGCTTCCAGTGTGGAGCTCCCAGCGTTATCAGCGGTGGACCAAACCTCGGCCATCAAAGTCAGTGCTCGAGTTTTGAGGTTAAGTAGACGGCGCTCATCACGACATCTCGCGCTTGTTCCCTGTGCGAGCAACGCCCGACGGCAACCCTGGCCGTAGTCCTAACCACGACCAATCACGCTGGTTCCCTGGGTAAACCCAACCAGACGACGGCGCCCAGCCTCCCCTCAACCATTCGCCCGCGACCACGTGTCCCCTCAGCAGCCGGCCGGCCAACAAATTCACACCAAACCCACTGTAAGTGTAAATTTGCAAATAAAAGGAGTTAAAGTTAATTTGTGTCTAGTGTCGTTTAATCAATGAAAGATTGGGCCTTTGAATAGCGATTCCCATGAAAAAAGCCGATCCTGAGAGCGAGAGGCCTCAAGCTCGAGCTAACCAGTAAAAAGAGGTGGATGTAGCCCACCACAGACGACCTCCGTGTCTAGACCAGAGGTCAGGGAAACCTTTAGCCCATCAGTAACAACACTTAATTGTTTCTACTGAGCTCAGCTGTGCAATTCTCGGCCAAAAAAGGTTTACTGAGATCTCAGCAAACATTTCATTTGTTTGCTGAGATTCAGCTAAGCATTGTCCGAGACTCAGCGATTGCTGAAATCTCAGTGAAACTTATTTTTGCCGAGATTTGTACAGCCGAGCTCGGTAGAAAAGTGCGTATAACATCAATTTTTAGTAATATATTTGAACATTTTTCCATGCAATATTAGGCTCAAATTTAAAAACGATTTTTTGGACCTAACAATTTGATTTTTGCAAAAAAAAATCAACATTTGAAAATGAACTTCAACATTGAAGGGAAGTTCCGAAACCTTCAGATAGATTTATAGAAATTTAGGGCAATTTAATATATTTCAGAAGAAAGTCAGGAAAGTTCAAGAAGTTTCTTAAACTAAAGTATAGTCCACAAAACATCAGGGAAGTTTTGTTAACTTAAGAAAAAAAATCAATATCTTCACAGATATTCCAAAAAGTTTACGAAAGTCCAGTGAACTTCAGAGAGTTCTAGAGATATTTAAGTCAATTCCAGATCATCATCTGTAAATTAACGAGAACTTAAAGTAACCTTCATGAACTTCAGGATATTTTAGAGATCTTCAGGTCAGACCCATTAGCTTCACAAATTTTTTTGCAACTTGTCATCATCGAGGATGTGACGAATGGTTCCGTTTTCAGGCCACAACTGCAAATCGCTTGCCAAAGCCTTTTTCGCGAACTTATCGGCAAACACGAACTTGAATCTTCCCGGCACATCCCCACGTCCAGTCGCGATGTAAAACTTTTGATCGGGAAGCTGCTTAAAATCGAGTTTGACGTACGTTTCGTCATCGATCAAAGTGCAGCCCTTGTGTTTCATCAAAACACGGTCGTACAAGAGCCTGGCACGCTTTTTGACCACGGAATTCTGCTTCTGGAATCTGGCTTTATACGACTTGTATCCTTCCCTGCCAAGGATGTTCCGCACCGTTTGAAAGTGGGCGTTGTACCTTCTGGCCACATCTCGGATCGAAATACCGGGATTGGCTTTAACGCACACACTTAGAAATAACTACTTTTACACGAGACATAATCCATATTGGACGTAAATCATGGAACGTAAACAAACATTTCATGTAAAATTAAGTGTTCTAAAACCAAAACATAAGCAACTCGACGAAGAGAACGTTTAATTGAATTTATTTTCTCGTTTCTTTCAACTGATTCTTATGTCAAAAGGGCCGATTACATGTGTCGGTCTCACGGAACTGAAATTTACATGTCTTTTTCGTAGTGTGCACCTCAACACCTTGCTGAGCAGCTGACGATCCCTGGTTCTAGTTTTTTTGTAGGTCCGCTGATTCCTTTCCTCACTCAGGGTTTCCTTGTCGGTATTGAGCACTCGACAAACTGTTGTTTTCGGCATCTTCAGCACTTTAGCCAGCTGCGAACCGGACCACTCTGGATTTTCCAGGTGCTTGTGCACAATATTTTTTCTTCTTTCGAGTTCCATTTGACGTAATCTCTGAACGCGATCGACTACTTTGATCAAACTTGCACCAGTTGTTCTCTATAGAAGTATAAACAAACCACTGTCAAAGATTTTCGATTCCCAACACTAGAGGCGTGCTAGTGGCGCACGAGGGGCGTACCAATTTACTTTTCGTCGAGTAACGAACTTGTCAGTCTCGGAGCACTTAATTTTACATGAAATATTTGTTAACGTCATAAAGGATGTGTCAAAGATAGATTCCGTCACGTTTAAAATGAGGTATTTTAAGTGTGTATTATGGAGAAAAGATATTATTTGTTTTGGCTTGGATAATTCATCGATTTCCTTGGGCATAGAGTGCTTCCTACATATGAAAACAGTATAAGAAGGCCCTCAATAAACAAACGGTTTGAATTCTCCAAAAAATACTAAGGTAAGGGTAGGTAGATAGTACCAGTTTAACGTTCGAATAGCCAAATAATAATGAAAGAATATCAAGGTGCATTTGCTAGAATAACGTTAAAACAAATAAGAATCGACATTCCTTAAGCCTTCAGCATTCGAAAGAGGGAAATTTCCCGTCATTTTGAGACTACTAATTAAAAAATTCATCGGATTCACTTATACCCCGGACAGACTATGGCTTATATCATGTAATATAGGCTGTCTTGCAATAATGAGCACTCAGACATAGGATTTCCAGTGAAAACAAGATGTATGAGTGCTCATTGCAAGACAGTCTATATAACATGATATAAGCCATAGTCTGTCCGGGGTATTAATCGTACAAAATACGGGCCAATTTGAGCGTTTATTTCTATACGTCACTTTTCATTCAGTCCTTTTCTATTTCAAGCATTGCGAAAAAATAATGTTGTTCCGACCCCCGAAAATTCTTCTTTTCTACTTTAACTAGTCATGTTTGTATTACTCCATGCGTGAAGTTAGCTATTTACATAGTTGGAGATGCTTAACGCCATAAATCAGACTTAAAGTGGTCATTTTACACGATAGATGAGAAGATGAAAGTATAGAGTTGATAGTTCCGTTAGAGTACGTCAGTGTGAAAATTGATTATAGAGAGTAGAAAGCGAGCAAAGGTCGATTTTGAGGAAGACACGAATCGGGTTAATCATCTCTTTAACCAAGCTCCCCAAATATAACTTTAGGAGAGCTTACTATCAATCATATTGTCATTGGTTGAAAGGTACAGTAGCAGCACCTCCACTACCCGTGTCTCCTCGAGATTGTTAAGTTGACAGGAGCACATTTAGCGGCAGAAGACAACACATTGCTGCAATTTTCAAAACTATTGACTAGATGCTTACGTCATATGACGACTTGAGTGTGAAACAATCGATAGAACTGTTTCCGCTCATCGAAGGTACTTGAAAAATTTGGCGATCATCTCTTTTACCAGTGGTGGCGGAGGGAGATACCCCTCACCGTCTTTCCCCAACATGGTAGTTTGGTAAAGGGGATGATCAACTCGATTCGTACCTTCCTTAAAGTTGTTCTTTTTTGCTTTCTTCTCTCTATATATCAGTGGCGCTGGTGGTGTAGTGGTAAGCGTGATGTAGCCAGCCCGGGCGATCCGTCTCTAAAAACGTGTGGCTTAAGCGCCACTCCACAAAGGAGACCACACGCCCAATGTAAATTTGCCCGGTTGAGACTCTCCTAAGGACGAATCCATTAAATTTCCTAGAAAGGATTTACGGATCTGGCAAGCCGGCTTTCAACTAAACGTCCAAAACGGGAAAACCCTATTATCCCCATGAAACCACAAACACGATAGTCACTCAGAGAGTCGGTGAGAGCTCACGCATACCTAAAAACCTCTACAAAAGTGAATTTATCAACATCGGCAGTGTAGTCACTTGCCACTAGACGTCGCCCCGATCTGGAAGTGGACTACTCTCCCGAACATTCAAACTCTCAACATGAGGACGGGACACGAAAACTACAACGGAGAACGCGAAGTGATGTCGAATACATTCAATCAATTAAAGCTAGGGAGATGGTCATTTTACGAAAACATTTATTATCATAGTTCCGTTATCAGGCGGTATATTTAGTGCAAAACGGGTGTTCCAACATTACTTATGCTACGTATATTTATTTACATGTTCCAATTGCTCTCAGTTTACTTGTGTGTGTTCACTCCTATCTCCTATGTGTGTGCGATTTCTCTCTCCCTAACTAACGTGCTCATGTGCTCTACTTGTTCATGTGTGTGACGTCACTTTATCGGCAACTCAGCTCCAAACGAGTCTGCGCTCCTGGTGACAACGACGTTGGCGTTGAAAAACGTTGCGTTTCAAAGGCGGGAATGCCACATCACGAGTTCCGGAAAAGCGTGTCACGGAAACTCGGCACTACTCGCTCATCAGTCTTAGACTGGCAAAAAATCACTCCGTGGCGCCCTCGCCGGACGCCACACTCCAAAAATAGAAAAAGGCTTGACTCACCAGATGATGTTGATTTACGCGATGGTCACAGTCGATGACCTATCGACGGGTTCGACGCACTCTTTAGTGATCGTCGATGGTGATCCGATGAATGGAGGTGCTTCGCTGACAATGGCGTTTCACACGCCGATGCGATGGCGGTTACTCTGCCGTGCCGGTAGGTTGACGAACCGGCGGGTGGACCGTGTCCACGTGGAGATCCCCTGAGTCTCCTCGGACCGATTACGTAACGGATCCGTCCGCTTCCGGCCGGTTGGCGATTGCCGGGAAATTCCGTCCGTTGGGGAGAAGTTGCTGCGTTTGGGCACGGTGAATTGCTGCGGACGATTTAACAACACGACTACACCAGAACAGTGAGCACAAGCACGAGCACGGACATGGACAGCACATATTGAGCACATCAAAACTTACCTGTATTTCTCTAGCCTTTCTCCTGATCGCACAAAATTTTCTACACGCACACTTATTCTACTAGCTAAAGGAACGAACAAAAATCTTTAATTAATTTTAAACACTAGACATCACTTTAAATTACATACTTCAACTAGGAAAAACGACCACGAACAAACGCGCACACTTCAAGAACGTTGGGAAGTCACGGACGAAATGATCGAGACCATGAATCCTCAGATAAAGGAAAGTAAAACTCGGACGAACCGGAAGTCCATCATTTCCCGAAAACCTTCGTGTCCTATCGTGAATCTAAAGACACGAAAGATAACTTGACTCGTTTAATTGTGCGACTGTCCCTTTCCTACCTTATCCATAAATTAAATGGACCCGTCTTAGGAAAGATTTCAGCAAAAATGCTTGTGTCTTCCTACTGCCTACCCTAAGGAATTTAAATCAAACAATTTAACATTATCAAATTATATACAAATTTATACTGAATTCCTGATCGTTACAGTGATTCTTTCTCACCCCAGCAGGTCTGGATTCAATCCAAGTCAGCGCCGCCGGGAGGTTCTGAGGCATAACATCTCTGATCACGCCTTGCTTCGGAAGGGAAGTAAAGCCGTTGGTCCCCGGTTCATGAGTTGATATGATAGGTCGATAGGTAGGGTCCAGATGTGGGAGCTGCCTCTCTGGCGTTGGTAGCATTGGTGCTCAGCACGGAAAACAAGATCGACGGAAAACAAACTCTATACTTTCATCTCCTCATCTATCGTATAAAATGACCACTTTAAGTATGATATATGACGTTAAGCATCTCCAACTATGTAGAACATTTATTTAATACTGTTAAAATGACGGAAATAGTCCCCCCTTTCAAATGGTGAAGGTTTCGGAAATGCCAATATTTTATTTTAAGTAATTCTAACAGACACACCGTGATATTGTCATGACATTTCAAGCCAATCCTGTCTTCAACCAAATGCCAAATGTCTCGCACCCCTCTTGCAAAGTCAGCGTCACCTGACAACCTTATCTCATTTCGGTGTGGGTTTTACGGGAAAGCGATAAACCAAAGCAGAACGGAATGGATCCCAGAAGTGGAAGTGGAAATGGTTTATTATTTATTTACTACCACCATAACCAGAATAGTTTGCATTTGTCTTGAATAATTAGCTGGGAGTATAATTATGGGAAGAATTTAATTATGTAAAGTGAATTTAGGCCCGTTAGATAAACATGCTCAAACGTTCGCTGGTAGATCAGTTCTCCGATACGGTATTCTGCAATATGCCCTCTGTTTGCGTACGGGCATGTGAGGAGCTTATGATGCCATAATGAGCTCTGGAATTAGCATAATCCTATGAGAACCGAATGAGGTGTTTGGAACCTCAATACCCACGCCGGTGTGATGCGGAAGGAAAGACAAGGCAAGTTGCCACCCTCAGTATAGTTGGGCACCTTACAAGCTGGAACCACCACCAATCACAAACGAAGCACATAGGAAAGCTTTCAACAACAAATTTCCCGCTTCCGTCGTTTTGCCGATATTAAATGTGATAGATGAATTTCTTCCCAACGGGCGATATAAAACGGAGGACGTAAATCATCGGCCAAACCGTAAAAACGGAACACTCTCTGTCTCTTTCCGGGAGGAATGTCTTTGCTCGGTAGGTACCTTCAACTGTGTAATGACTGTACGGTGTGGCATGCTTCGTGAGCTGCCACCATCATCGTCGTGGTCGTGAAGATGGTGCTAGTCTTTTGCTTCTATCCAACTACGAAATGCAGCGAAGAATGGCGAACAGTCTGATAGACGCATTCCCTTTTGCGGTAGCTGACTGCGTTCGCCAGGTAGCTAACCTACTAGGTACGTTTGAACCTTTGGTGGGGGAATGAATCGTAAAAATCGTGGCTCCACAGTGCACCAATAAATTGCGATTTCTTTTTATGGCGCGTGAAATCTGCGCTTTATGTCAGAATTATAGATAACATCTCGTGGCCTAGTCTCCGAGGGGACAGTTAGTGCACGCCCGAAGGTGACATCTTTGCCGGTTGCCTCTGGGTTTCATGCTTGGGAGATTGTCAAGTTTTCATGGTACGAAATTCCAGTAATGATGGCGTCTATGATAGAAGAATTGAAGGTTGTTTTTTTTTAAATATTTTAGTGAAAATATTAAAATTTGTTTAACTAGTCATCGACTATCCGTGACTAACCACCTTCACAGAATTCATTTTCATATTCGTCAGAAAATAATCATGCATGCCATGCTCATTTTTCAGATTATTCATTACTTTTTCTTTTCTTTTCTTTCTTTCCAGGTGAGTTCATATCCAGCATACTTAATCAACATTATCCTACGATGCGATTCTAGGACGCCTATACTCGCGCAATGCATTGGTCATTCTGATATTTATTTATATATTGTTGTTATTAGCATCTGACATCGTGGTCTTCATAATCTTAATTCAATTAAATATATGCAGGGATCGTAAACGTTGTTTAGAAGTGTTTGTAGACATACTAAAATCAAAAACATGATATTCTACTTGAAGATTTTACGGTGTCATTGGAGCCTTATCCTCGGGGTCGGTTGGATTAGTTGTCGTGACCGCTACATTCGCTCTGGGGCATAAATCCTCATACGATTCAGTAAAGCTGAACTATCAATCTCTGCGTGAAGTATCCTAGCTCCAAATACACCTTGATCCATCTTACGACGATTTACCAGCGGTTCGAAACTCAACAATGCACAACGATGCTCATAAAATGTAGACTTCGTAGTGCAGCCAGAAAAAAATTAAGTTGAACAGATTATATCCTGGAGATCCACACAGCTTCATACGGTAACCAAACAGCCGATGCAAATTCTAGTATTGATCTAACTAGAGAGCAACAAAGAGTTCGCAAGCAAATTGGATCATAGAAGTCTTTCCCAATTTTTAAAATTAATCCTAGTTGACGGTTGGCCAACAACAGCTGAATAGTGCATCTTGAACGCGATCCAGTAACATTCCAAGATCCACGTGTAGTTGTACAGAATAGGCTGCAACATTTAGATATACTCACTTTGAGGAAGCTGAAGTTGCACCAATGAGCGAATCGATCCAGTAGCTTTTGAATTTGCCTGCAATCGGCTTCATTTCGTACTACGAGATATATTTTTAAATCGTATAAGAATTGTCATGCCATTGTAAAATAATACGAATACCAATAGTCCAAGGTTGCTACCTTGAGGCACACCGGAGCAACCACAAAGAGCCAATTACATACTCTGCTAGAAACGCCTTGTAGCTTGCGCATTTCGGGACTCTATGACAGAGGCGACTTAACCGCTTGTACTTGGGGTTGAGTCTGACATAATAGCGTTTCAGCGGCAGTGTGCGGAATTTAGTAAGGAGAGAGCAGCCTTCCTAGTTCTTTTCAACGAGCGAAGATCTTTCGTCATCCAAAAGGACGCGAGAGCCGATATGGTGCCTGTCAATGACATATGCCAAGACGTGAGAAAAGGTTTGTGCAGTAATGTTGACGTCAACAGGATCTAAAATATGCTCCCAATTTAGGTTAGACAGCATATGGAAAATACTGCGCTAGTCAGCTATACGGAAGTCATATGACACAGCGTTTGGAGTGCTGATGAAATCATGGACAATATTATTTTCGATCATGATAACTAAAGCAGGGCTATGATGCACTTCCTTGACTAAAGGTTCGGATGCCGTGGAGAGGAAAGGAGCTGTATCACGAGCACTCTTAAAGCAGAGATCCAGGGTGTGGTTTTTGTCACTCAACAGGCCATTGATTTGTGACAGAATTGCGGTACTACGTAAAATGATGAACGCTCGTGATCAGGACAAAATAAACCACTATTGGGTGGAGTTTATGCAATGTCCGGTAGGTTAAAATCGCCAAGAACAATAACTTCGTCGGAAGGGCCTGCTGTGTCTGAAGCGACCAAGACAAAGCTCCAAGTCACGGGTTCGATCTGGAGGGATGTACACTGCACAGAGAAGCAGTTGATGATCACCAAGTTGAATAGCCACTAGACCGATGTAAAATTTGAAATTTTCGCTCCACAGTGTTCGAACGGTTTCAAATCGGGTCCTGATTAGCTTCCTAAAGTTCAAACTCATTTGATAAGAAACTGACTTGGCACAAACTATTTGAAGTTTATATGGAAATTACTTTTTGTTCATTGTCTTCTAGCCTTTGTACACATTGTACTGTTAACACATTCTATTGCTATTCTTATGGAAATTTTTATCATCTGCAATTTTGCAGAAAATCGTTTTTCAGCCAAACATCAAATTAAATAGTTATTAACTGTTTAAGAGATTGATAATCTTATGGAAAGATTAACTGTATTGTGGGCAGGGTTGCTTCCACTTACTTGCTATAAAAAATATTTTTCGGAATTATGGTATGTGTTTGACACATAATATCTGTCAATATTGCTGTGACGCTCTCAATCAGCGATCTTATGATTCACTCAGAGTGAGCGCTCACGAGTCGTAAAATCGCTGATTGTGACCCTCTGAAAGCGATATTGACAGCTTTTATGTGTCAAACACATACTTCACGACCTCTTCGTGTAACTTACAAGTACAACATAGCATTATTGCCTCTAATGATTGCATAATTCCGAATAATATTTATTATAGCAAGTGAGTGGAAGTAACTCTGATTGTGGGTAACACTGTATTCTGCAGTGTGACATAGAAGCCATGATTTATTCTACGCGCCATAAACACCAATGTTGCCTGCCGAACAGTTGATTGAGTTAAGACATCAGTGACTTGAATACTTGATGTCGGTGCCCTCTGGTTGTCGCCGATCGTGGAAACGTTTCGTTAACACCTGTTCCTCGGAACCCGGAACGCGCCGTAGAAAGCATTGTGGAAGCCCCCAATCCCTCCGACCCAGTCCTGCCGTCTGCCACCTGCGATCTTCATAGTCGTTCCGGGCCTGTGGTTGGACGTGGAGAAGGGGTCTTCCAACCCACTCACTATGGCGAGTATCCGCATGGGAATGTTAATGTTCGTTCGCTGCCTGATGTTTCCGTGATTTCCAGGAATAACGTCCAACAAGACGTCATCATTTATTACCAGTACATCGGTGAAATGAATTCTGGTGTTAACGACTACCGCTTAGCTGTACCGGACCGTTGCTATGATGTCATCGTTTTAACCGAGACTTGGCTCGATTCTCGAACGCTCTCCAGCCAGGCGTTCGGACGCGAGTATGAAGTCTTTCGCTGCGACCGAAATCCTAAAAACAGTAGGAAACCTAAAGGAGGTGGTGTTCTGGTCGCAGTCCGTTCCGGTTTGAAACCGAGAGCTTTAGAAAATGACGCATGGTACTGTGTGGAACAATCATGGGCTGCCGTTGAACTGAGTGATCGCACAATGTACTTATGTGCGGTGTACATTGCTCCTGACCGTGTTCGTGACAACCCATTGTCGGTCCGTTTTCGCCGTAATGGAAACTGCAACTCCAGTTGATGAGATAATTATTCTGGGTGACTTCAATCTAGCTGGTGTTTCGTGGAAACCATCTCACAGTGGCTTTCTCTATCCAGACCCTGTACGCTCTGTATTTCATACAGGATCAGTTAGCTTTCTCGATAGCTATAGTGCAGCAACGCTGTCTCAAATCAATGACGTAGTTAACGAGAACAATTGGACACTGCTCCAGTTATCTCCACGGCACCTTCTCCACTAGTAAAGCAAGTCCTTATCATCCTCCTTTGGTTGTCACTGTCCAAAATAGTCACGTTCGGGATTCTGAAGGCATTTCCACAAACGTGTCATACGATTTTCGGAAAACTGATCATAGTAGTATCATCTACGTGCTGTCTAGCATAGACTGGGGAAGCGTCCTGGACCCTGATAACGTTGGTTCCAAAGAGAGTTCACCGAAAAGGGTCACACCTTCCTTGTCAGACGAGCCAATTGCGAAAGTTGAAATCGACCAAGCGAGCGGCACTAAGGAAATTCACCAAGTATCGTACGCTGTCGCTGAAAGCTGAATTCAACTGACTTGATCAATTGACTTGCCCTGTCTAAACCCAGCTTTAGGCTCAATCATGAGTTCAAGCGAGTTAGCCATCGATGCTATTCGCGATATCAAGGTGGGATTCAGAGTCAACTCAAGTCACACCCGAAGTCCTTCTGGAATTACGTTAACGAGCAGCGGCCCACCATCGTCAATGATGTTCAATGGAGAAGTTGCTTCCACCTCTCAGGAGATCTGTCGTTTGTTTTCAGACAAGTTTGTCAGCGTATTCTCAGATGAGATATTAACCGACGACAACGTTACCCTAGCAGCTAGTAATGTACCACTCTCCGGTCAGCATCTATTCCGCATGTCCATCTCGAGTGGTATATTTCCATCTTGTTGGAAATTTGCACATATGTTTCCTGTTCACAATTACCGTGGAATCACATCGTTGAGCTCAGTTTCGAAGTTATTCGAGTTAGACATCATGGAGCCCCTGCTCTCTCGTTGTAAGCAGTATCTAAGTAGTGATCAACACAGCTTCGTTTCCGGTCGTTATACTACCACTAATCTACTTTGTCTGACATCGTATGTCACGGAAAGCATGACAGAACGGGCTCAAACAAACGTAATTTACACCGACTTGTCGGCTGCATTCGATAAACTGAACCATGCAATTGCGATTGCTAAGTTAGATAGACTCGGGGTAAATGGCAACCTCCTGCGATGGGTTCGCTCTTATCTCAGTGATCGTCAGTTGATGGTAACCGTTGGTGAACGTCAGTCTACTACTTACCCAGCCACGTCAGGGATACCTCAAGGAAGTCACCTAGGCCCGTTGATTTTCCTTTTGTACTTTAACGACGTGAATCTGGTTCTCGAAGGCCCTCGTCTATCGTATGCAGATGATCTTAAAATCTATATCCGGATCCGTTCTATCGATGACTGTCACTTCCTTCAATGCCAGCTCGAAGCGTTTACTAACTGGTGCAACTTGAACCGAATGGAGCTCAAACCGCGAAGTGTTCAGTTATCACCTTCTCTCGCAAGAAGGAACTGAGCATATTCAATTATGTACTTCAGGAAACAACTATCAGCCGTTTTAACCACGTAAAAGACCTGGGAGTTATTCTGGAATCCCAGTTAACGTTTAAGCAACACATCTCGTTCATTGTCGACTAGGCGTCAAGATCTTTGGGATTCATTTTCAGGATTGCAAAGAATTTTTCCAATATATATTGTCTCAAATCGCTATACTGCTCCCTGGTGCGGTCCACCCTGGAATATTGCTCTGCAGTATAAAACCCAAGCTGTAACAATGGTGCTGAATGAGTTGAGTCCGTTCAGCGTCGATTTCTTCGATTTGCTCTGAGGAAGCTGCCTTGGAGAAACCCTTTTCGTCTACCCAGTTATGGAAGTCGATGTCAACTGATTGATCGGGAGCTTCTACGTACTCGGAGAGACACTTCGCGGGCCCTTCGTGGATAGTTTACAGGGTAGAATTGATTGCTTTACAATCCTGGAGAAGATCAACGTGAACGTCCAACCCCGAGCGCTGCGAAATAACGCTAAGTTAAGATTGCCTCAGCATCGCACTAACTATAGCATGAACGGTGCTATAGACGGCCTTCAACGTGTGTTCAATCGTGTTTCTTTAGTGTTCGATTTCAACCTGACACGAGAGATGCTACGCCGGCACTTTTCCCGTATTCTCTCTGACGCAGTAAACCGTTGAATGACCATGTATTTTATTGTATTGTGTATTTTAGTAAGCTGGACTATGTATTTTTTTTCCTTTGGTTTGTTTTTTCCGTCGATCTTGTTTTCCGTGCTGAGCACCAATGCTACCGACGTGCCAGGAAGGCAGCTCCCACACCTGGACCCTACCTATCGACCCATCAACTCATGAACCGGGGACCAACTGCTTTACTTCCCATCCGAAGGAAGGCGTGATCAGAGATGTTATGCCTCAGAACATCCCGGCGGCGCCGACTGGGATTGAACCCAGGCCTGCTGGGAGTGAGAGGTAATCACGCTTACCACTACACCACCGGCGCCGTTGACTATGTATTTTGATGCTATTCACTCAAACATCATTGGGGCTACACTGAGCCTGTTTATGTAAACTAATAAATAAGTAATAACTTTTGTTCCTTACATTTGATCGAAAACTGGTCTTCAACAAAGTTGTAGCTGAGAAAATTTTCAATAAGTTAAGCTATCATTTTCTAAAGTAGATATGAACCGAAATGATGGTTTCTCCATAGTAATTCCCATATAAACTTCAAATGGTTTGTGCCAAGGCAGTTTCTCACTAAATGAGTTCAAATTTTGGTAGACTAATCAGGGCCCAATTTGGAACCGTTTGAGCACTGTGGAGTGCAAATTTCAATCAGTCTAATAGCCACCCACACTTGTTCAATCGTGTTCCAGAAATCGTCCACGATAACTTCTGCTTTCATCTTGGAATTAACTGCGATAAGGACGCCTCCCACAGTAGTTTTCCTACTATTTCGTGTTTCGATCGCAGCGAAATATTTCGTAGCCAGCGCCAAAGACATAGTTTGAATTGGTTCGATAATTGAACCATGATTTGGTCAAAGCTACTGCGGTGGAATTGGAATCCCGGCCACGAATTACAAGCTCAGTAGGAAGATCAGAAGCATTGGAGCAGACATCAATGGCACTCCGAGGGCTACTGGAACTCGTAAAGCAACTAGGCAAGATAGCGTTTCTGGTGGTGTATCAGCCACGACCACAAGTCCACGACAAATACGTTGGCAGCAAACACGACTGGGTCGGGTGGATCCGGGGCTATGTTGGTGGTTGTGCTTCCGGAGGTCATCGCTGTTTTCGCATCGATTATTCCATCGGTGTGTCCGTAGATTCTGTTGAACCTCCATCTGACATGAAGGTAAAGTAAAAGATTTCTCAAAATCTCCAGCTGGTGGTGAAAAACATCTAATGTAGGTTACATTTATCAAACAAAAAATCATTAATCACAGCTGTATCATGATTTCTTTGAAGATAATATTAAATAATTTTTCCCGTTCCACTATTTGAGATGTATCTTAAACATCATTTTTTACCCTGAAATAAAGAAAAAATAAAACCGAAACAGTACAACACTCATTTTCCTGGCATCTAACATCCATCGCTAGGCCCTCCATCGTCCATATCTCCCAACGCAACCGCCTGCCCATCCTAAATAGGCCACTTCATGTTGAACACAAAAGCTCGCACTCTTTTCCGCTCTTGAACGTCATGGAATGATTAATAACCTACCGCAAAACCCAGTACGACGACGACGACGACGACGACGACGACCACGCAAAACCTTGACTTACCTGCCTAGCTAGAGAGCATGCAGGCGTCCAGTCCGGTAGATGAGCCCATTCGATTTTTGCATAAATACAAAAAGCTTCCATCTATCCATTCATCGCCGCTGAAGGGGAGGAAAATGGGTCACCGCTAAACCACGTCCAGACAATCGCCGAAAGACGAACGAACGAACCCACGAAAGACGGAAACGATTTGATGGAAGCCTATGGACGACGGACAGATGATGACCGTCCGCCGCCACCGCTGCCGCCGACGTCGTCCAACAACGGTCTCGAGCTAGTTCGCGGCACATCGTCATTACACAATTCCCTAACTGTAACCATGTTCCGCGAGCACCACCTATTCGGCATAGAAGGGCGATAGTGGCAGTGGCAGGCAGCCAGCTCACGTTTAGCGTTCCCGCCCATCTGTGCGAGTTTATGGAAGAACTGAGAACCCCATAATCACGAATTCACCTCCCGTAATCGGCGGGGCGCTCGCCATCGTCATCAGTACAAATGCAGCACATGGAATATCTTTTATTTTCCACCCGAAGAATATCTATACCATTACCTACTTTTGCGGGCATTATTACCTTTTTGCGATTGTGAGCTGCAAAATGGTGAAAAATGGAAGAGTTTAAGGTGGGAAAATTGGGTCATTAAATCGTCATTTATCAAAGCTTTACACGGCTGCGTGTGGTTTGTGAATGCCGACGATTAGCGAAGAATAAGAAGAAGAAGAAGAAGAGGCAGTGATAATTCCATATCAGGATGGTAGGGAAATTGGACGTAATTTGCGGTTAGCGAGAGGTTACACCTCTGGGGGTTGGGTCTTATTTTAGATGAGGTACGTGTCCGTGGTTTTTGTGAATAGAAAAAAAGTCCACTAGAGAAGATTTGAATTTGATTCTTTCGTAATTACACCACAAACAGTTTTGAGAAAAACATTTTAACTGACAGGCCTCTAAAAACATACGCAAATGAGTCACTTGTTCTGAAAATTGCTTACAAATTGCATACCAATATCTGTGCTTCCATACAAAACTTGAAATACAGTAATAGCCCGATTTTGTCAGCCTCTTCAATCATCAGACTTTTATCTTTCAATTATGTCACAAAACTGTAATTCCAAATCTTTCTCATTAATTTCAAGCTGGATGCTTAAGGTATTCTTTGGTGCAATAAGACCACCGAAAAAGCGCATGAGTTTCGTAGAACATTGGACAAGATCTTGAAAAGGAAACTGACAAAATCGGATCATAACTCAATTGCTAACAGTGGTTCTCAACATTTTGTTGATCGAGATCCACGTTAAGCAACGCCTTGAATACGCAATCAATCAAAACTGAAAACAGGAATTATTGACCGTGGAATACTACTGGAACGTCTAGGAAGTCCCTCCAGATCTTATCAGCTGGTTTGGATCATAGCTCACAGATCGTAACCTCACCGTTAATATCGGATTTTAATCTTCGGAACAATTTTCAGACTCGTCTGGCGTGCCCCAAGGGTGCAACCTGGGTCCTTTGTTATTCTCACCTCTTCATCAACAAGCTTACCAGCGTACCACCATCTGGCTGCCGTGTGTCTTATGTTGATGACGTCAAAATTTGTATATGGTCATTAAAGGTATCGAGGTCTGCTATGCTCTACAACTGTTGTTGAATCGTTTTACTGATCAGTACACGCGAAACATGCTGGCGCTGAGCATCCACAACATTATATCGTTTCATCGCAAGCTCAACCCGGTTACCTATGATTATGCAATTAATGGTCAGTCACTTGAGCGTGTTCTTCAAGATCAAATAAATCATGATATTGGCGTAATCAGCGCATAATCAATGCGATCTTCAAAGCCAGCAGGCAACGGGGATTCTTATTCAAAACATCATGACAAGCATCACTTTTCAAAAGGACGTATGTAACATTGGATATGAAATTAGAAACATTGAAAAGCAATGTCTATATGAGATTATTAAATCCTATTTAAAAGTTAATGCTATTTTTTTAAATCTGTTTGTGCTATTAGTTGGATAAAGAGATTGCGTTTAAGAGAATTGTGAAAAATGTTGAGTTTTGCAAACACGGACAAGACTTTTGATAAAACAAAATCATACACCTTTCACTTGTGTACTACTCACATACACCCTGATTGATTCGTCGGTATCACACCTTGATTGTTACATACACCCTGCATGATTCGTCAATTTGACAGAAGGGTTTTCACATACGTCAAATCAGGTACACCGGTTTTTGTTTTGCAGTGAAGATACGTCGGCAGCTCGAAAAGGATTGAAAAATTGTCGGATGGTTGGTTTATTTACATAACTAGCCAGAGTTGTGAAATAATTGATGTTAAAAGCGGAGAAGAGAGGGTTATCGCATTATCTGCTGTCAGATTTGTGTTTCTCGTATAAGGAAAGCCCTGGTCAGAATGGTATGTGAAGTTCAATAATAAAGTCAAGATTAAAGTGCAATTTTATTAGAATACTTTTAAAATAATAAACATGTTGCTCCCGGAAATACAAAAACAAACATACGACAGCATTTTTTGCAGGATTCAAACAAGAAGACTTCATAGTAACCGGATGTAATACTACATGATCAAACCCACAACCAGTATCGGGTTGCCACGAAGCATCATCATTAGAATGGAAATAAGATAATGGGAAGAGCAGAAGAGGAAAATGACTTATCTGGGACAGAGTTTCTTTGTGACATCTCTGGCCGTTTGATTTCTTTCGTTGGTCGTATGTCTGTGCATGAGTGGAACGTTATACAAAAAAATGATCTACTAGAACTACTAGAAGAACTGAAGCTGAATATAGTTTTTACACCTGCTGGGAATGTAGAAAGTAAGAGTGCTTGAAGGTGATGACTCCAGCTTTGAATTTATGTGTAAGTGCATGGTATATAATTGTCATTAAAATAAAAATAGCATCAAGGTTTGATTTTTTTTTCTATATTGGTTTTTTTTCAAATTTGAAATCAATTATTTCCGTTTAGCAAGTTTTAAGCACTGCAACATGTCTTCACCTTATACATCATTATTGGAATCCAAATCGTTTTCAAAGTCAATTTTGCTTTACGGCCTCTTTTTGCTGGAAACAAGCTTTTAAGGAACGTTTGGTAGTACTCTTTTTGACGGATAAACTGAAGTAGTCCTTGAAGGTCTGAGAGTTTTGCAGCAGGCAAAGAGAGAGGCTCGGAATTCAATGGCTTCAAGACAATTGTATCGATATTTTTTGCTGCCTTTAACAATCGAACTGCTTCCAAATTATCTTGCGTCGGTTCATATTTAAATGAAACTTTTCCTGGGGACTCCGTGGTGTATTGAAATACCATGATGTCTTTGAATTTAACTAAATTCCCTTCCTCTGATCGCTTTGGAAAACAGTATCGATCAGCCAAAAGCTTGAAGGCGATGAAAGATTTTTGTTCTAGTTCAATCACCTTGCCGATATAAATACAGCCCAGTCATGTGGTGTCTCTATGTCCACAGTCGTTCTACGCTTCGCTTTCTCGATAGCTGCATGTACAGTGTCAACCTCCATTTGGGAGTGACCAGTCTTTATGAACTTATGTTCAATTGTTAACTTTCTTCCAATGGAGGCCTGAAGTTTGTGGTTTCGTTTAGAATTTTCAACGAATTCCGCATCAGAGTCGTCGTCATCGCTTTCAATATCTTGATATTTTTCAAAATATTCGAACAAGGATAGTTCGTTCAACAGAGTTGGATCACCTTCCACCTCATCTGGTTCATCGTCCAGATATTTAAGGACATCAGCGTGAGGGACAACATCCAAATGATGGTGATAGTGATCGGCTTGCTGAGCTGTTGATGACTGCTCCTCGGACAGCTCCTCAGATTCCGTATCATATGATTTACCTGTAAGCATTTTTCTCTGTAAACAAATTTAGTTTGTGAAACAATAGGAACATACTTTGCGACATATTGATTCTCTTGAGTGGCGATAAACTTATTACCGGTTCTGAGGCTTCACGTTTTTGAACCGAAGGCCCACGCACCTCATTGAAGTTGTTAGGTGTACTATTCGAGATAGTACGGAAATCCATTGGGATGGCTGGTGATTTCGTTTCCTCTGGTTTTCGAAGAAGTACTAGATTGATTGGTTTTGTTGAATAAGCACTCGTGTGACCAATCGATAAATCCAGTGGACGTTCTTCAGCGAACAAAGTGGTTTCGATTGAAAGGTCCAACGGATTACTCAATTCCATTCGAGGATCACCACGGGCGTGGATTGTAGTCGACACGTAGCGTTGTGGCAAACAGCGTTCGAAGAAGGAAAATGAAAGTGAAGGAGTTGTCTCATTTCTTGAATCGTTAGATCGCTCTTCTGAAAAAAAATGTCACAGATATTATCTGTTTCATTGAAAAAATGCTCCGGCATCTTTGAAATCGCCACGTATTCGATTGGGCCCGGAATTAATAATGTTTTCAAAACTCTAATCAAGATTTAACAAGGTAAAGCAATCAGGAATTTTGCGTGAATTTGAATACGGCTTTCAAAAGCACTCACCAGTTTGTAAAGCGGCTCGGATATCATCAACCGATTGTTGTAAAGCGTTGTCATTATTCTGACGAGGAGAAGCATCATCGTGCATGTTTAGATTCTATTTAGGCTTGGAGGCAATCCTTCTTGCGGAACTGTTTCCACTTCTTCGAAATATCCCACGCTGGGAATATGTGCAGATGAAAACTGTTCTGACTCATCAAGCTGGGTGGCTACATCTAAAAAAAATTTTATTTATGTTTTAGTCAAGAATATTTAATAAAACATCTGAATCCCGTTGAAATCCATTTTGTATTTACTTAGAAATAACTTGACGCATCTGCTGATTGATAGTGGTTGCTTTGTTTTTTCACATACGACGTTTCACTGTGAACGTATCTGCAGTTTTGGTGTTATCGTCAAATTTTAACAGTTAAGTCATGTTGACAATAGAAGGGTGTATCAACACCATTTTAAAAACAATGAAAGAAGGTCACATAGGGCGTTCATTAAATATATTTTCCATAATGCATTACAATTTCAAACCTTGTTTTTCATCAACTCGTAGGAAAAGCATGTATTTTATATTCGGTTAGATGCAAAATATCGATTTGTTTATTTTTGCGACTTACGTCCTTTTGAAAAGATGTGAAAATTCTGCGCTCTTGTGCGATCAATGTTGGAATTTAACTCTGTAGTATACCAATCAACTTGGACTGCTATGATCGAAGCAATTTAGAGAAAAAATTCGAGATGGAGTAGGGAACTACTTCGGCTCAATCGCCCATTTTGGGCCTATCTAGCAGAAAACATCAAGTCAATAAATAACAAGCCAATTAAGCTTTGGTACGATAAGCTACTGAACGGAGTCAATTAGAACTCATGATAACAATGTTTACAGAAGATACGCTCCGACAGAATCATTTTTTGTCTTCATCCGATAGGCCAAATAGTTTTGGGTCAAGAAGAAGTGTTATATTTTTAACAATATCTCAACAATTTGTTACTCTTTCGGTAAGTACGGAAAGGTAAATAAATTTAGAAGTGAGAACAATTCATTTTGTGACAAAATTCGCTCGAAAAATATAGCCAAAGGGTGAGCTGTGCTTAGAAGGCCCAACATTAGATCCAAGCCCTATGTCCTACGACGCCTCTCGTGGCGACATCCGTTGAACCTACCACAAAATGAAGATCGATGCATTATTGTTGCCTAAATTATCACAGGATAAGCTGGAGCACCAGCGTTACTAGCACCGACGAACCGACGTGACAGTTCATACAAGCTACTTTGAAATTTGTGCCCAAGGCGGCATATTTAAAATACGTTAAACACTACCGACATCTAATCATCCGATCACTTCATACTATAAGCAAGGACACGAACCCACGTATAATTGATATTGACTTGGTTTGCGCTTAACCGCGTTTGACAGATCTGATCGCCCGTTTGAAGTTCGAATCGCTCATTTGACGAATTGTGGACAAACGAAATACTCCTGTGGCATGTCGGTTCGTCGGTGTTACTAGGTCAACTTAACCTTTATGCCCCTTAACGATTGCTTCACCAACTTTTTGCTGCTTCAGCCCCGGAACACGTTGTATGGCCTCCGTGGTTCTGTCCACTCCATGTCGGCTAGGTTCACCGAAGTCCACAACCTCTTCGACTACAACTCTACTGTGGCAACATTTAAGTGCATACTGACAGAATTGCATTAATGAATCGAACGAGATTCAATAATAATTGGTGAGCAATATTTCAGTGCACTTATATTGTAAGAATTATGCTACCTGAATTTTTTCAAATTTTTCGTTTCACCACTGATGACGAAGATTGCTTCAGATGATGGATGCCAATCAGCTCGAATTATAAGTTTTTATGCTTTGACTCAGGCTTCGTGAAATGCGTACACGAATGCGATAGCAAGCTGTGGCTCACAATCTCATCGTATGTTATGTTTGTTGCACAAAAGAAAATCCAAACGATGCGCGGAAAATGCAACACAACGGCACGCTATCAAGAGCAACCTCGACCCAATAACATTACCTTTCGTCTAGACCCACTCCGTTGGTAACTCCGCACATTGTGCCAAAAACACAGTTTGGCACTCATGGTTAGAAAAGGCCTGGGTTCAATCCCAGTCGGCACCGTCGAGATTTTCTGAGGTATTAAATCTCTGATCACGCTTTCCTTCGAAAGGGTAGTAAACCCGTTGGTCCCCGGTCTATGAGTTGATGGGTCGATAGGTAGGGTCCAGGTGTGGGAGCTGCTTCAGGCTATCAAGATATTTGTAGCGCATTGCTGATTTGTGGAGTCATGTTATGCTTAAATAAGTCTTGTGGAGTCGTATTAAGCTTACATAAGTCTTGTTCGGACTTTAGTTCAGCTTACTTATTGAGGTTGAGTTATGGGGATACATTCACTTTATGCACTACTAACCAACTTTATATTCAGCCTGGTTTTAATGAGCTTTGTACACCTTACATCAATCAATAATCCACTTCTGGTCTTACTGTTCAGCTTGAATTGTTACTTGGGTTGCTCGATCATTTAATTTCAGGTCGATTCAGCCGTTTCAGACCATTTTGGCCATTTCTTGTCAGTTTGAAAAATCTGGATCATTTCAACATGATTTATTGCGGTATTGTTGGCACTTGTTGTGTAACTTTCGGAATTTTCTGATCATTTTGATCACTTCAACGATTTTAAAATTAGTGGAAGAGTTGTCTGGCCTTTCTAACAATTTTATGTTGTCAGGCCATTTTTGCACTATGCCATTTTAGTAATTCAAGGCCGTTTAAGAAACAAATGGACACATATGAACTACTCTGTTGGAGCTGAACAGGTTAGCAGCTGTGGTTGCATTTGAACACGATCAGTTCGAGTTCTCATGACAAGATCTGAACTTGCGATTAATGATAAAGAACTTGAGCATGCTATCATTTATGAACCAATGTGTTGCTATGGTTCGTTTCGCTGTTATTGATTTTTTTTTCAATACTACTTCCAATCTCTTTCCACGTTGTGTTTGTGTTCGTGACCAAGATTGCCAATGAAGTGACTTGGTTGTTTTCTGCTGATATGTTTGCTTATGAGGTGTTCATTAATGGTGCTTCCACTGCTGTGTTTAGTGGTACCGGTGCATGTTTCCTGAATTAAAGTTGTTGGCCTTTAAATTGAGTGAATACCCTCACCATGCTAGAAGCACCAATTTTGCTGGAACACCCAACGAGCTGCAGTCGCTCGTTACTTGACTTCCATTTGGGACATTCCGCATAGATATGCTCCAGACTGCCACAACATTGGAATATTCAAAATTCTAGCTAGGACCGGTGTCGGGATTTCAGCATTATGTTTAACCTCCATACACAGTCATCGTGACGAAGTGGTAAGGAGGGTTAGTTGTTCATCAATTTTACGTGACAGCAAATTGTTACTCTTGAATGTCATTTTGTGCATGTGGTTCAAATGATTTAATTTGATGGCATGCACTGAAATGTGAAACAATCAAGCTGACAACCAAAACCAGATTTTCACTGCAACAACCTTGGTCTATTACAACCGTTTGTTAACTTCCAAAAACAATATTACTCCACTCTTTTGACACACACACACACAAACACCTACCTTCCTCGCTGGTATTTCCAAAGTTTAATTAAAATTTTCCGCTGCCTTCGCTCTCGAAAGGATTATAGGTACCAGCAGCCAACTAACTGAATTGCCTACACTGCACGGTGGGGCGACTCCATGTAAAACCTGAACGCAATTCTGAAATATCAAGGGTTTCATTCGATCAAATTCAAGAGGCAGTTTTAGCCTAATTGAATAAATTCGGAAATAGTACCGGAACAGGTACCCTCAAGGAAGGGGCTAACAGCAATTTCGAGCAAAAAAATCATCCTTCGACATTTGTATTCTCATAATTGCTTCATATGCTTTAAAGTGAAGGTTTGGAAATTTCGGCATACATTCTAAAATTTATTGCATTATTTGGACTTCTATTTATCCCTTTTTTGTAGTCCTCACAAACACAGGGAATTATCTTTACGAAGACGCAGTTCGGTAGTTCGTTAGAGTGTTGTTTGAATATTGTGCATTGAAATGTTTGCGCAACTTTCCAAGTAACAATTTAGGTTTTAGAAGCGTTCTGAAGACCATGATTTAGACTTGTAGCATGCTTTAAAACCTCCATAAAACTTGCAATATTACTTGGGTTGCGCGGTATTTTTTTTCCTTTGATTTGATTTCCGTCGATTTTGTTTTTCCGTGCTGAGCAAGGAAGCAGCTCCCATACCTGGACCCTACCTCTCGACCCATCAACCCATAGACCGGGGAACAACGACTTTACTTCCATTCCGAAGGAAGGCGTGATCACCCAGACAACCAGAAGTCGTATAATAATGTACAGACAGTATCGTAAATTGCTACAGTTCAAATCAAAATCGCACATAAGAATGGCATACCTCGCATTATATTTAAGTTAAATCATATAGAATGCGAATTTCCGATCGATATGCGATGACTCATTTTTCCAGCGTACTGCATCTCAAATTAAATCGGATTACATCGTAAGACTTTTCAAAATGAATTTGTTATTACAGATTAAATCGTATATGATGTTAAATCAACTCGTTTAAAATTAAATTAAAATATTCACGTATATGGCCTCCACTTTTGTACGTATAAGCCATTTCTTTGCATTCTATACGAATTGTTTGTTTGTAAATATGTTTGTATATCACGAAAACAACTTTGAATATACGTGCATTCTGGTTGTCTAGGCAGAGATGTTATGCCTCAGAACATCCCGGTGCATAGTGGACAAACATTGATAAATCCGCGACTAAATTGAATATCTCGGCTGCCAAGCAGTTTCAGTCAATATTAATTGTGAAAGTAGTGCTGATCATGCTATGCGATGTGAAATAATGTCATTGATGAAGAAAAGCATTGTAAATTCGCGGAGTTCTTTGAGTGTTTGTAAGTTGATGAGCATTATAAATTATACCGTGCTTCATATGATGGAAGAGGAAAGGCGGTCCAATTCAATTTGTGAAAGGCATATAAAAGGAATTGTTTTTGGACGGATTATATGCGTTCCTCGTGTATGGCAATGTACGGATTCCATACTAGGTTACAGTATTCCAGAATAGGTCTTACGTATGTAATATATAATATGTAATTTAATGGTGTATGGGCCTTGAAAATTATAGCTGAACCTCTTAGTGAAGCCCAACATACTATTTGCTTTCGTTATGATTGTATTATAATGTTCTACAAAAGTGAGTTTGGAGTCTAGGATCACACCTAGGTCCCTTACAATTTTACATTTTTCTACTTTTTGATTGCCTAATAAAATTTCAAAAACAGGTGTTTCTATTTTCCTGCTTAATACAATTGCATTGCATTTATTTTACATTGAGTTGGAGTAGACTTTTACTACACCAAGTGTTGAATAAGTTGATTTTATTCTGGTATTCTTCTGTGTCGCTAGAATTGCTTATTTCCATGTCGTCATGTGTGTAGGAAATGTCGTTTACGTACAAAATAAAAAGAATTGGGCCTAAATGAGAACCCTGGGGCACCCAAGAGGTGACCGAAATAGGTTCTGAAAGTTTATTCTGAAAACGATCTAATTGTTCGCGTTGCGTTAAGTATGATTGAAGCCAATTCAGAAACCTACCCAAGCAACATTGCAAGTTTTATTGAGGTTTTATAGCATACTACAAGTCTAAATCATGATCTACAGAACCCTCATAAAACCCAAATTGTTACTTGGGTAGATTCCATTCCTATTTTTTGAAATTTGAAGAGTAATAAAGGGCGAACACGAAATTATTGCGACACCGAAAATGTCATGCCAATTTTCTTATAATGTTTAGAATCAAACCAAAATTTTAGTGTAGTTTTATACATATATTTACTTCAAAAATCAAAAGAAAAGTTAATCGATGGAGCCTTGAGTGTAAAATTGAACGCATTTTCGCTTGATGCCCTCCATCAAAGTCTTTACAGTGTCATCCGGTACCAGTTTCTCAGTTTTTTTTTCCATTTTCTTAACATGTCCTTCTCGTCTTTGACTGTCTTCTTGCTCTTCCGAAGTTCCCGCTTCATTATTGCTCAGTACTGCTCCACCGGGCGCAGCTCCGGACAGTTTGGCGGATTCATGTCCTTTGGAACAAAATGGACAGAATTAGCCTCATACCACTCCAGGACACTTTTAGAATAGTGGCATGATGCCAAATCTAGCCAAAATAGCGGAGCTTCGTCGTGCTGCTGCAAGAACGGCAAAAGGCGCTTCTCGAGGCACTCAGATTTGTAGATCTCGCCATTTACTGTGCCCTTTGTCACGAAAGGCTCACTCCTCAGTCCGCAAGAGCAGATGGCCTGCCAAATGAGATATTTGGAGGCGAACTTCGACATTTTCTTCTTCTTAAATTTGTCGTCCACATCGAACTTGCTCTTGCCGGTGAAAAACTCCAACCCCGGAATTTGCTTAAAATCGGCTTTTATATACGTTTCGTCGTCCATCACACAGCAGCCATATGTTGTCAGCATCTTCTCGTAAAGCTTCCGTGCCCGAGTTTTAGCCGTCGATTGTTGCCGCTCATCGCGGTTTGGGAAGTTCTGTACCTTGTATGTATGTAGTCCAGCTCTCTTCTTTGCATTCTGGACGTAGCTCTGCGACATGCCGATCTTTTTAGCCAAATCACGGCTTGAGACGTTGGGATTTGCTTTAATCATCCGCTTCACCTTTCCCTCCGTCTTTTTGTTCTCCGGTCCCGGTTTTCTTCCAGCTCCTTTGCCGTGGTCCAACGTCAACCGCTCCTGGAACCGCTTCAACACTCTGGAGACGGTTGAATGGTGAATGTTCAACATTTTTCCCAACTGCCGGTGCAACAGGTCAGGAAATTCCAGGTGTTTGGAAAGAATTTGTTATCTCAACTCGCGTTGGTTCACCTCCATTTTCGTTGAATCGAAAAACACGACTTCGAGTTTGACAGCATGTACAAAATACACATCAATGAGAAAGTGTGCAAAATTTGGTTGATTTCTACCCAATGGTAAAAAAGTTATGCCCTGTTGAATGTGTCGCAATAATTTAGTGTTCGTCCTTTAATGGTATGTCGATTCGGACAACTGCTTTACTGAAGTCAGTATAAAGAGCTTCCACGTGCTTGCCATTGTCCATTGCGTTAAGAATGAAGGTTACAAATTTAAGAAGATTAGAGGTAGGTGAACGACCATCCATCGTAGCCCTGTCTAATCTCGTCAGTATCCTGGGAAAAACGTTGACCGTCGGAAGATGATCTGGGAAAGCACTTTATAGGCTGCGTTGAGAATGGTGATCGCTCGAACACCACCGCGGATCACCTCCCATCATGTCTTGCACAGTAGTACTGTCAACCTCATCTACCACCTTTTTCCACCACTTCTCCAAATCAGATGGTGCTTTGATTGTTTTGTCACATTTCTTCAATTTGCGCTTGATAATTGCCCAAAATTTTTCATTCGGACAAAAATCTGGACAATTTGGTGGATTAATCCTTTTCTCAATAAAATTGACATTATTTTGCTTATACCATTCTATGACATCGCGACTGTAATGGCAGCTGGCTAAATGAGGCCAGAACTTAACGGGATCTTCGTGTGATTGAATGAACGGCATAATTATGTTCTGGAGACACTCCTCCTTGTAAAGTTGTCCATTCATAGTCGCTCCAGTGATGAAAACCTTTTCTTTCCGCAACTGCAGATGCCTTGCTAAATCGTCAACCTGTGAGCGAATTTATCTGATAAGACAAATTTGAATTTATCCGGAGCATCCCCCTTACGTTTAGCAGAGTAAAATTTTTGGCCCGGGATTTGTCTGTAACCGGAAGCCACCATCTTGGATTTCAAAATGGCGTCAGAAATCAATTTCCGGTCCCAAAACGTCACTCCGATTTAAAAAATACCCATATTGTGGGGTATTTGGCAGAATTTGCAAGTTTTTATGTAACCAGAAGTCGCCATCTTGGATTTCAAAATGGCGTCAGACATTGATTTCCGTTCCCTATACGTCACTACGATTCCAAAAATACCCATATTGTGGGGTATTTGACAGAATTTCCAAGTTTTTCTGTAACCGGAAGTCGCCATCTTGGATTTCAAAATGGGATCAGACATCGATTTTCAGTCCCTTCACGTCACTCCGATTCCAAAAATACCCATTTCGTGTTATATATGGCAGAATGTCCAAGTTTTTCTGTAACCGGAAGCCGCCATCTTGGATTTCAAGATGACGTCAAACATAGATTTCCAGTTCCTACACGTCACCCTGATTCCAAAAATACCCATATTGTAGGGTATTGAAAGTATCTTTCAGTTTTTCATAAACCGGATGCCGCCATCTTGGATTTCAAAATGGCGTCAGACATGGGTTTCCGGTTTCTACATCTCACTCCGATTCCAAAGATATCCATATTGTGGGATTTTTCATAGTTTTTCCCAGATTCCCATAATCGCAAAAAAAACTCGTTAATTGGAATTTACTTCGTAAAAAAAAACCTCGTTATTTGGAATTTACTTCGTAAAAAAAGGGACGTAAATTGAATACTGCGTAAAAAAAAAAGACTTCGTAAACGGAGGTTTCAGTGTATATTATTAAGGTCTGAGGTCAAGCTTCCAACGGTTTAATTTAAAATAGCCACGTTAATAACCATGTGTTGCCTCTCTCAGAGAGATAGCACTGGCAGTGTTGCCAATATAATGGTAAAAAAATCAATCATTATATTAATTACTTTCAAAGAGAGATTGGGAAAGCCAAGATCCCAATGACCTCAGCCGACATGTTCCAAGTGCCTTCGAGGACGTGGTCAGAAAGTTATTTGAGTCAAAACTAATCATATGACCTATAAGACTTCAAAAGAAGATCATGTTTGATCACATTTTCACCATCCGAAGATGTCTGTCTCTGACGCTTTGGTGACGGCGTTTCTACTGGCTGTGTATCTTGGCATTCTCGTTGATACCTTTTCACTTGCCGGACAGCAGATTTTTTCTTTAAAAAACCCATTTTGCAAAAAAATTAAATGAACCGACACCAAACACTTGCTACGTAACTTTGGAATAAAAATTCGAGCAGTTTTTTCCTAATGTTTTTTACAATACTTAACGCACCGCATATACAGATTTCCCATACTTCTCTGTTTACATTCTCTCGGGTTCAAGGATCATACTCAGCCATGTGGCCAACTCGTATAGGATGTTTATTTATGTATCTGCTTTTGGCAGTAATAAATGACCGAGGGATATTATCTATTTTACTGTCACATAAACGCAATTTAATTAAATGGTTTGATAAATTGCCTATTATACAATGATCACATACTCGAAAAGATTCTAATGCTGCTGCATTTACAGCATTATTGCGGGTCATCAAAGTGTGAAAAAGAAACATAACCTTCCACTGGCAACACAGTACTTGCTCGACTGTGGTACACTGAAAAAAGTTTTCACTTAGTTTCTATTAGGAACGCACATAGTATTTTTCCAAAAACAAAAACAATGATTTTCACCTGAATATCACATAGCATTACAAATTCTATATGAGAAATTATATAGATTTCATTGGACACATAACGTTCATGTGATTTAGTGGTGCAATTTCCAATTATGGGATCACAGGAAAGTTATGTGAAATTCACATGGATATTTTCCACTGGGTATGTGATTTATTTTATGAGTGTATGCTCCATTCTCTCTTCTGCTCAGAGAGAATGGCAGAGGATTATCGCAAGGATTTTCTCCCAATGGATCATATCATTCGAGCAGTTTAAAATGACGTTTTCTACCACTCGAACTTTAACGTGGAACAATATTTTGATATTTTTTCTTCTACAACCTCGAGAAAATAGGGTCTTATCTATAAAATGCTTGAAAAATCTGGAATTTATTGTTTCATTTCCGTAAAATCGCTGGTAGAAGGTCGTCTCAAAACTGCTCGACAATATGATTAATTTAGGAATTCGAGGTTCTCAAAAATCATAGCGAGTACACACATGTTTTTTATGCTTAAATGATCCTTACGGAAATAGGGTAAATGATGGCTTCGGCAGCCATCGACTGTTTTCGGCAACCACAATTTAAACGTTAATTTCGATGTATTTTCTCACTAAAACACTTCGCTGAATGTATTTAAATGATTCCTTAGTCTTTCAGCTTCAATCCTAATACATTTTTACGACTGAGCAAACCTGTTATGCTAGGTGTTTCTTCAAAAGAAACATAAGCACATCAAAATACGGCTGATTTCGAGTTGCCGATAATAGAACAGCTGGTTAACACGCAGTTTAAACGGAAAGGTTGCCGAAGTAAAAGAGGCTGCCGACAATAGTCACACTCACCTGAGAAGTTTGGAGCGCCTTAAAAACGTTTTCAAACCGTTTTGGATAGTTTTGTTGATTGGAATGGATAGAATAGCTAGCAGCAGATGAATGTAAACAAACAGACACGTCATATGTGTGCGTGACACTAAAAAAATGCTAATAGAAGTGCGGAAGCTGCTTAGATTGACGAGAATACGTAAATTCCCCTACAACACTTTTACCATGAGGAATTATCGATCCTATTTGTCTAACAACTAAAAACTTTGAGAGAAAGGCATAAAGTCACTGAAATACGGTTCCAGAAATGGTAACAAAAAGTTCTCAGAGTTTAAATTTGAGAACTCCCAGAACTTTGACAATTTCACAGAATATTCTTTGGCATAATTAGAAACGATTGTCAGTTAGATTTTTCGATAATCTTTACCATGTTCTAGATAATTGGGTTTAAACACTAGTTTTTCTAAAAAAAAAAACCATCAAAAATGGCGGATCGTGACCTTAGACCTTAAGATTTCCTCGGTTCAAGTAACTGTAATAGCAATAAATGTCTGTCATGACAAAAAACTCGATGAGATTTTGAAGAAAATCTCTATCATCGTTTTCAAATCCGATGATAGTGACAGAAGTATCTCTGTAAATGTCATTTGCCATCCCTGTCCCGGAAAAGATGAGTTTGCTGTCTTCGCTTCTGTTTATATCGCTCCACATTTTGATGGGTACCTTGCTGCATCATCTTCCTGAGGGCTCGATTCTACAATCAACCCGTGAGGTTGTGTTTGCGAACATCTAACTTGTTGATTGTAGAATCGAGCCATGAGGAAGGCCCCATAAAAGGTCCCAATCATTGGCGATTATCAAATTGTAGTCAACGCAATTCATTTGAAATTGTATCCCAAAATTTCCAAACATTCACTTTGAAGCATCAATTCCTGTTCCTGTTATGATTTTTAAAAGCTGATAAAATTTCCTTTTAGACAATGCAAAATTGGTATTTTTTGTTGAAATTCATGATTGAACAATGACGGCTAAGAAAAATAATCAAAAAACCCTTTCTTTTCAATTATATCGAATGGAGAAAAAGCTTACAAATATACATTTATATTTTTTGATATGCTGTACACTTAAATAAAAGATACAAAAAACTATAATTAAACTTTTAACCGTAGATAAAACACGTCAACGAAAAATGTAATTTGGCTAGTATTTTGCGCACTTGTGTACTTTTTAATTCCACCACACTTCTCATCCGATTGGGCTGAAAACTTGGCTATCTGCATTGAATTTTATGAACATTAAGGAAAGCCAACGAAACATCCAAACTGCTTGATTTGTTTTCAGTTTGTTCACCCTCGCCCCACTGTGCACTGCCACCGGACTGGATTAAAAGCCGAAGAACTGGAGCAGATTCGAGTTCTTCATGCCAATTTTCCTGCGCTCAGCGCGCGTTCCGTTCTGGCTGAAATTCCCGTTTCGTTTCATTTTTTTGCGGCCGTCGGCCCTCTGGTGCGCGTTTTACTAGATGCAATTCCAGAGGCTTGGCGAAACCACCTCTAAAGAATAAAAATTGTATCAAATTGTATGCTCTTTGGGGTTTGCTTCCACTTGCAATCGAATCCGTGCCGCTGCCGAGCAGATTCGTGATAGCAAACAGAACAAAAAATGAAAGCAGTCAATGAACAAACAAAAAAAAAAAAATCGCTCGTGCAAAAGTAGAAAATAAATAAAATTTTCCACCCCCGTCGTCTCTCTGTAACCAGAAAGCGGGCGAGAAACAGCAGCAAACGGGGCATTTCCATATTTTTCCCATCTATAACCGCGAGTCGTGTCGGGGGTGGTGCCGAGGGGTGCTATCATGGTGCAAAGAAGATTAGACTCCAACCGGCATTCAACCCATTTGGACCACGGCAGAAGACAATTAATAGAAAGGAATTGTTTGTGTTGGTCGTGGTGGCGTGTTTCAAATGATATAAAAACAAGCGAAAAGGTGAGAATAAAAAGGGTTCTGCCCGCCTCGGAATGAGATAATTATTTCGTAATAAAAATACGAGTGGTTGAGATGATTTCGGATTTTTTTTTTTCGCTCAGCAGAGGCCATGATGGTGCAATTAATCTTTTGGGTTGGAAATACTTAGATCCTGTGATCCGTGAGAGGTTGCTTGAGTTGAAAGGGGAGAAAATAATTTTCGCTTGGTTATAATTCAAAACGAAATAATTAATGAATGTCGGCGGAAAGGTATGAACAAAGACTTTTTGTTTACATGGATTCAGCGTTGATGATGAATACCGTCATTAGAGATTTTGAGGATGAAGTTGGAGTCGAAATCAAATTAGGAAGGTATTTCTTTTTTGGTAAAAAAAAGGCTCCTAGGACGGTTGATATGCGTCAACCCAATTAATGGTTGTCGTCCTGTGAAGAGAGACACAATAACTTTCACCTTACGCACTAGCTTGTTAAGAACGGAGCACAATGCGGAAAATGTGACAACCTCGAGGTATTCATTGAGGATCCATGACGGCAGACATGGTTTTCCATAGAATTTTTTAACTAATTTTGAAAATGTCGTTACGCTTCACTGAGTGATGCAATCCGAGATTGGCCTACCGTATTTTTTCTGGAGATATCCAGAGATCATTAAGAAAAGCAGCTTGCGTTTCAATAAACAGCAGCCAAGTTCCAGGAATGTGAATTTTTATTTTTTATTTCGATTTTTTATATTTGAATATTGCGGGGTTGTCAACAAACTACGTAGCATTACGTCAGATTGTTGAGGAAAAACGTCCTCTTTTAGTTTTATTATCTGAAACTCATATTGTAGAAACTGAAGCTTTTGATCAGTATAGTATTCCGGGATATATTGTTGCTGCTTGTTTATCACATTCTAGACACACTGGCGGTGTTGCTATTTATGTCAAAGAAGCAGTTCAATTCAACCTTCGTACCAACGAAGTTATTGATGGCAACTGGTTCTTGGGCATTACAGTTGTACGTGGCATGAAGATGGATAATTATGGTGTTTTGTATCATTCTCCCAGTTCTAGTGACCAGCGTTTTGTTGAAGTTTTAGAGAACTGGCTCGAGACATTCCTTGATTCTAGTAAATTAAATATATTGGCTGGTGATTTTAATATTAATTGGCGTGATAACCATAATTCGAATCATTTGGAGCGTTTAGCTGAGTTTTTTAATTTAAAGCAAACGGTAAATGAATATACGCGTATTTCCAGGCACAGTAGAACTTTAATTGACCACGTTTATTCCAATTTTGATTCCATTTGTTCAGTTACAGATACTGATTTGAAAATAACCGATCATGAGACTTTAGTGATTAATGTCTTAGACCATGTTAACGATAACGATAATTTTGTAAAATTGAAGTGCTGGAGGAAATATTCGAAGCAAACTGTTTCAAATCTTGTTGAGAGAAGCCTGGATTTTCCATTCGCGACCGGTAACTTAGATGAATCTACAGCTGTTCTTAATAACGCTTTGAAAACGTGTACCAATCAACTAGTTGAGCAAAAGTTTGTTTCTTTGAAAAACTCGAACAGCTGGTACAATTTGGATCTTTTGCGTCTTAAACGGAAAAGGGACAAATAGTACAAAAAGTTTTGTAGATCTAATAATGACAATCATTGGACTAGGTACACAATCGCGCGTAATAAGTATTCACAATCGATAAAGAAAACTCGTTGTGAATATGTTCAAAGGAAGATTGATCAGCATCAAAACAACAGCAAAGAGTTATGGAAAATTTTGAAATCTTTATTAAAACCTAGTAATTGTAAACCGCGGTCCATAACTTTTAATGGCACATTAGAACAGTCAGAACAAGTAATTGCAGCTAAGTTTAATGATTATTTCGTAGACAGTGTTTCATTGATTAATCAATCTATTGAATTGGTCGATGAACCTGATGAAATAAAACAGCCAGTTAATAGTAGTTGCAGATTTGAAGTTTTTCATCCAATTACATTAGATGAACTTAGAGTTATTTGTTTTTCATTAGGAAAATCGGCTGGAGTAGATAATGTTAATGCTAGAGTTATTCAAGATTGCTTTCATGTCATTGGCCACATCTTGCTGGACCTTATTAATGAATCATTACAAACTGGACATGTGCCACAAATTTGGAAGGAATCCTTAGTGGTCCCTATTCAAAAAGTAGCTGGAACGATTAAAGCCGAAGAGTTTCGTCCCATCAACATGTTGCACACATTAGAGAAAATTTTAGAACTTGTTGTTAAAGGCCAGCTGTTGGAGTATTTGAATAGTAACTCTTTGTTGATACCAGAACAATCGGGATATCGGGAAGGTCATTCTTGTGAAACTGCATTGAATTTGGTGTTAGCAAAGTGGAAAGACAACTTGGAGCGTAAAGATACGATTGTTGCTGTTTTTTGGATCTGAAACGCGCTTTTGAAACAATTTCTAGGCCCTTACTGTTTAGTACAATCAAGCGCTTTGGAATTACGAGTACTGCATATAAATGGTTTGAAAGCTATTTGTCTGACAGAACTCAACGGACTGTTTTTAATGATTCTGTTTCCAGTCCCGTGGGGAACAACCTTGGAGTGCCCCAGGGAAGTGTATTAGGGCCCCTTTTTATTTATTATGTATATTAATGACTTGCGACGTGTTTTACGGTTTTGCGACATTAACCTTTTTGCAGATGATACTGTGTTATTCATTGCAGCTAAGGATTTAGAAGTTGCCGTCTCACACTTGAATGAAGATTTGCAGTATCTAAGTAGATGGTTGAAGTGTAAGCAGTTAAAATTGAATACAAGTAAAACTAAATTTATGGTTATTTCGCGGAATCGATTAAATGAGAACGTCTCTGTTGTAATTGATGATGAAACTATTGATCGCGTTCAGGAGATTAAATATCTTGGCGTGATTATTGATGACAAACTTAAGTTCAACTCATCAAGAAAATTGCCAAGAAGTATGGAATTCTATGTCGATTGAAAAACGATTTAACTATTGCCAGTAAAATACAGCTATACAAATCAATCATCTCTCCTCATCTAGACTTTTGCCCTTCCATTTTATTTCAGTCCAATGCAACACAAATATCGATATTACAGCGCTTGCAGAATAAAATAATGCGTTTGATTTTGAGATTTAATAGATTCACTTCCTCAACTTTGATGCTAGACGCCTTACAATGGTTGTCGGTGCAGCAAAGAATTGTATATTTGACTATGGTGTTCATTTTTAAAGTAGTTAACGGTTTGCTGCCTCGATATTTGTGTGATCGAATTGAAAGAGGAAGTGACTATCATAGATATAATACTAGAAACGCGGATGAAATAAGAACACCACATTTCTTGACTTGTGCTTCACAGAATTCATTATTTTTTAAAGGAATAAATGTTTTCAATTCGATGCCTAGACACATTAAACGTTCAACAACATTAGCAGAATTTAAGAGACATTGCATTTCACACGTTAAAACTGTCTTTTGAACGGTTATCCAGTGATTTTTTTTATGAATTGACAAATTATGTATCTTGACGAAGTTATTTTAACGGATTATTTTGTATGGATAGCTGTTATAACGACTTTTTAATAATTATTATTATTATTTAGCTTTATTTAGGAGGCTTTCAGCCTTAGGCTGGTTCGCCTCCATTTTTAATAATTATTGTAGCACTGCAAAAACTATTTTGTTCGCCACGATGGTGATGATGGATTTTTGATATTTGATTTAATAGTAGTAGTAAAAAAAAATAGTAGTCTACAAAGGTTTGAGCCTCGCGCGCGTATTACGGATATAGAGGACTGAATTTAACATTCGATAAAAAAAATGCAATTTTGAAGCTTATTTGGAAGATACCTTGAGTTAGTAGTAAGTTTTCTGGCAAATGTTGGGGGTTCGTGAGCATTCCTGACATTGCTGAAAATTATGATAGCATCAGATTGCGGGGTTGCTAGTGTAATAGGATGCTTTGTTGATTGTTCATTAACTCTTGATTGCTTGTAATACTTATGAATATTTTAGGTGGACAAAAAGGCGAACTAAGAGGTGGACGCCTGAGTTTTTCAACATTTATATCGCTGTGAAGCAACTGTAAACTCTAGAGGGAATTTATATCTGAAACTGAAACCAGTTCGATTTTGTTTGCCAACCTGGTTAAAATGTCATATATAATTATCTTAAAGATAAATCGTCCAGCTCAAACCTTTGTAAGAGGTGGGACCATCATCATCATCATCATCAGAGCGCTTCCATTGCAGCAATAGACGAGTGCACGGGTGATCTTTTGTTCATCTACTGAATAAAAATTGACACAACAGCGGGGCCTTGTTTACTAAAAATGAACACATGAATAGTACTCGTTTATCATTTGAAATAGGCCTATCAAATTTTGTACACAAAACTTGTTAAGTCCTCTTCGCATGAACCGAATACGTCCACGCAAACTAGAAACACCCCGGTAGGGGAAATTCTCCCCTTCCCGATAGTGCTCTTGGTTTGCGTGGGCGTACGCCGGCTCTCGTGTAAAGGACGTAGCAAATTGTGTACAAAAGTTTATAGGCCTTTTTCAAATGTTACGCGACCACAATTCATTCACTTTTAGAAAAAAGGGCCCCGCTGTGGCGTCAATTTTTTTTTTTCAGTGGATGAACAAAAGTTCACCCGTGCACTCGTCTATGGTCAGCACTCACACATTCATCACGAAACGGTTGCTTTCCAAAGTCAAGGACGCATCGACTGAAAGAACTGCTGATGAACACTCAAAATAATTTTCACGTTAATGCTACGTGAAAACATACATAAATTTTTTCCATCGCACTTTTCACGTAAACGTTACGTGACTCTCATAAGGAAGCACTCATTTGAGTGAGCTTCAACGTCACTGGATTATCACGTAGAAGTTACGTGATTCCTTCAGTGTACTCATGGTGGTTCATAATGATGTTATTTCTGGTACGATTTAAATAAAATGAATTCTTGATTTCGCATTAGGCTAAGATCCAGTCTTATTTTATGCATATGCTTTTATTTTGTCTAAAAATATATAGAGGAAATGGCTCTCATGTTGGCCTATGGATTTTAAGATTGGGCCCATCGCTAACAATCTGCTATTTATCAATTTTTTATAGATGAACGCGTCATTGGGACGTTACTAATGGATATTTTTGAATCCTGATGAATGTGGGCGTCTTAGTGGAATACCTGTATAATTAGAAAGAGAGAAGGATTAGTATTTTCCATTTAATTCCACTACTTTATTTGCTTATCCTTGACAGATACGCGTACGCGTACATTGTAGACGAACAATGTGCAGACTTTTTCAGTTTCTTGTACTAATACTCGACTGAAGAAAAACATCGCATTTACCGAATACATATTAACACAGGTACATTTTCACTTAGAAACTAGGTAAACTTAAATTTAATTTTCTATAGGAACAGGTACTCCGCTGCTAACTCGTTGATGTGTCGTAGGTAGTAACTTGAAAAGCCATGTGTGTCCGTTTCCTTGATCCCTGTTGAGTAAAGTTGAATTACGTTGTTTGTTGATCTCGAGGCTTTCTGCAACATCCAATTTCCATGGTGTAGATATGGTTCGTAAAATCGTGATGTCCTCCGTCGATAGTTGGTGGTCCTCTGTGAAGATGTGTTCTGCAACCTTTGATTTGAAATCATATGTTAGGCCTTTTTCCTCTTGCTTTTTGGCCTTATTAACCTCCGCTATATGTTCTTTAAATCTAGTTGCTAAAGTTCTCTTGGTTTGTCCTACATATACTTTGTTACAATGATTACAGCTTATTTTATATACACCTGCTTTACCTAAAACATTAACTGGGTCTTTAGTGGATCCTAACAATGATTTCAACTGGTTATTTCTACTGGTGAAAACTAAATCTAATCCGAATTGTTTTAACTGTGGTCTTAGCTTACAAGTAATATCTTGATCAAATGGAACGGACACTCGTTTCAATGGTTCAGGTGTTGTGGTGAGGGTTGTAAATAATCTCCTTTGTAGAATTCTCGCTTTTTTATCGATGATTGCCTGGATTGTGGTCTCCTTGTATCCGTTGAGTCTTGCTGTTTCGAAGATGTACTGTAATTCCTTAACCTTTCCTGTATCGCTGAGTGGAAGAGTCTGCATTCGGTGAATCATGTGGTGAAAGGCGGCCATTTTCTGCTGGAACGAATGGTTGGAAGTATAGGGGATAACTCTTTTGGTGCTTGTTGGTTTCCTGTAAATTTCGTATTCAAGCGAGGAAGATGATGACGATGCCCTGATGGCTAGAAGATCGAGAAATGCGAGTTTCCCGTCTTTTTCTACCTCGTGAGTGAATTTGATATCCTTATGAATTCTGTTGATCTCATCTAAAATTTGTGGAAGGGCTTCCCGTTTAACTACGCTGAAGATATCGTCAACAAACCTCCACCAACGGGTTGGTAATAGTCCTTTCTCCTTCAGGATTGTCTCCAAGTTGGCCATGAAAAGTTCACACAAGAAGGGGGATAGGGGTTTCCCATTGGGGCTCCTTTCGTCTGCTTGTAGAAGTTACCTCGGAAAGAGAAGTAGTTCTCTTCCATACAAAGGCGGGTCAGCTTAAGGTACGTCCGAACCTTGTTTCTCCATGCTGCATCCTCTCGTTGTGTTAATAGCCAGTCCTCCCTGCCTATCTAGCAAAAACTAAAACCTGTGAAACAAACTTATCACGTACTGGAAGCACTCTTGAAGAGAAAAAACATAACACAATGGCAACATGTCGTAGTTTTATCAGAGGTTTAAAGAGATCTTGAATGCCATTATAAGCATGTATCGATAGAAATGTCAAGTTTTAAGCGAACCTTAAAAACAAGTCTTGAGAACCTTCTTTAGTATGGGCCTCCTTCGTCTTATGATGGTTTTATGGCTGTTTTAGAGTAGCTTTGTAGAATAATTAGTTTTATGTTCAGTTTTATAGAACTTGTCTTGAAAACTTCTTCAAGTGTACCATAAAATTCATTTTGTTCCTTGGGTTAGGCCGACATTACATACATTTCCCCTACATCGGCATAAAAACCAGATTGAAATAAAGTCGACCGGGACAAGGATCGGGGACGAGATCACATACATGTAATACATATGCCAAATATCCTGCACTTGATCTAACTCCATGAGGCTGCTGTATTCACACTAAAACAGGCTAAATTATTCTCTATTTAAATGTTTCATTCATTGAACTTACCACATTAAATTTTCCCACAAAAGTAAGATATACAATAATCTGAAGTAACAGTGGTAACCCACTGAACTAGCGCCATATTGTTTACAACTATGAGTGTCACTCATTTTTTTTAGACGTGAAAATCACTTAGGGTTTACGTGAAACGCACATTGAATGTGTGTATGGGCAAATCACGTAAACTTAATTAAAAAATGTAGCGGTTTCGAATGGAATTTCCCTTCATATGTAAGTGGTGTCATATAGATTCTACTTGGATCATGTAAAATTGACGGCATACTCTACATGATTTTTCACGTAACTATAACGTGTCGATTATTTTGAGTGAAGAACAACGAAGAGGACTTAGGCGCCTAATACATAGGTGACACAGTAAGAAGAAGTGTTAGTTTGTTTACTAAAATGAACTATGCCCATTTTGCTATGGCAAGTTTTGCTATAAGAAATGCTTATCGTGTTTATTAGCGAAATTCACATCAAAGATTGATTAATTGCGTAGGAAATCAGTTTGGCACGGCATTTGTGACCAGCATACACCTTCCGGTCGTATGAAACAGGTAAAAAATTGTCCAAATCCGCCCATAAAAATTTTTGTTTTTAATTTCTGTATGGAAAAATAGTGAACTTTTCGTGAACATTAACGGCAAAGAACTCACCAACACTGGGAGACCGTGAGTTCCTGCCCACCTGTCATAAAAACATCTCGGAGGAAGGCCACTCAATGGTTGATGCCGAGTAAACAGACGATCACGTGACACGCATTGAGAATGGTCTGTATCTATCGACAGCCGAGTGAACACTGAAGCCTATTTTTATACGAACAACATTGAGTGGGACCAGCATTGCCAGAATGTTTCAAAGCTTATCGGTATCAACGGTTTTAAAAAATCGGTATCTATCGGTATTTACAATTTTAATTAATTTTATATTTTTGCCGTTTTTGAAAGCGAAAATTACATCTTTTGGACTATGATCGGAACATTCCGGAAGAAAACTTCGGGAATGTTTGAATAAGCTTCTGGAGGAAGCTGAAAACAACAACCAGAGAAAGAAGAAAGAAGCTCTTCTGGAGGAAATTTGAGGAAAGTTCTAAGAGAAGTTGGAAAAACATCTGCGGAACTTCCAAGGCATAAATTGAGAAACTTCTGGCGAAAATTTAAAAAAACTTTCAGAAAAAAATCGGATTTCACATTCAAAGGAAGGCATAAAAGTTTCGGGAATTGGAAGTAAATTCCAGAAGTAATCATTTCCAAGGGGAACCAGAAGAAGCTCGGAAAAACCTTCCAATAGAAGTAAAAAAAAAACTTGACAAATTTCCAGAACTAGATGAAAGAAATTTCTGGGAGAAGTTTAATTGAACTTTCTGGAGAAGACGGAAGAAACTTCTTAGAAACTCTGCCAGAAACTTCCTAAGGAACACTGGAAAAAAATCGTGAAGAAGTCTGAAGCCAGAGCGCTAACAGAACAGTCGAAAGAAACAAGGCCATAATTCCGGAAGAAAGAGCTCTTGGAAGAAATTTTCCAAATGGTCATAAAACATCCCTGAAGACCCCGCAATGCCCCTGACGTTTTTGGAACATACCTTATATGTAGTTCTTAAAGGGTGATACGGTCAAAAGTTGGTCAAGGGAAAACGCGTGTAAATCGGTGAAATCGTTTATTTAAAAAATCAAATTAAATTTCTTTTTCAAGTTCAATTAGTATAAAATTCAGGAAAAATATTCAGTTAGGCTTCCGCTTTTCCAAATCCGAATTGCCGGGCCTTACGCTTGACCCCTGCCATCAGATTTTGTACAGCCACCTTGTCCACCTTCTTCGCCGCAGAAAGCCAGTTTGCCTTGAACTGCTGCTCGCCCTTAGCAGTTTTTTTGGTCTTCTTTAGGTTCCGCTTGACAATAGCCCAGTATTTCTCAATTGGGCGGAGCTCTGGCGTGTTGGGAGGGTTCTTGTCCTTGGGAACCACCTGCACGTTGTTGGCGGCGTACCACTCCATGGCCTTTTTACCGTAATGGCAAGATGCCAAATCTGGCCAAAACAGTACGGAACAACCGTGTTTCTTCAGGAAAGGCAGCAGCAGCAAACACTCTTTCACGTAAATTTCTTGGTTGACAGTCCCGGAAGCTATGAAAATGCTGCTTTTCAAGCCACAGGTACAGATGGCTTGCCAAACCAGATATTTCTTTGCGAACTTTGACAGTTTCATGTGCTTGAAAACATCTGCTACCTTTCCCCTTCCTTTTGCCGTATAAAACTCCTGCCCCGGAAGCTGCTTGTAGTCGGCTTTGACGTAGGTTTCGTCGTCCATTACCACGCAGTCAAACTTCGTCAGCATCGTCGTGTACAGCCTCCGGGATCGCGCTTTGGCCGTCGTATTTTGTTTATCATCGCGATTTGGAGTCACTACCTTCTTGTAAGTCGATAGTCCGGCTCGTTTTTTGGCTCGATGCACGGTTGTAGACGATACACCCAGCTTATTTGCGGCATCTCGGAGAGAGAGGTTAGGGTTTCGCTTGAAACTACCGGCAACTCTCTTTGTCGTCTCAGCGGCTTCCGGTTTTCGATTTCCCCCCGATCCAGACTTCCTGGCTGTCGACAAACGTTCCCCAAACACTTTAATTACATTTGTAACGGTTGATTTGGCAACTTTTAGCGATTTTGCCAACTTTGCGTGCGAGTAGCTCGGATTTTCGCGATGCGCGAGCAAAATTTTGATACGCTGCTCTTCTTGCTTGGACGGCATTTTGACAACTGAAGAGTGAATTCCAAAATCAAAATAGGAGCAACATTCTACACACACACACCTTCAAAATGAGGGGTGTTCAGGTTTTTTTAATGCAAAATTGAAAGAAATACGTCAAGTTGATATTGACCAAATTTTGACCGTATCACCCTTAAGCTCTTGAAATTTTCCTTATGTTAACAGGGCTGTTTTGGAGTACTCTGATCATCTTTTTAATACTTTGAACTTTCCTGAATATAATGAGATTACCGGAATATCTCTAATCAACTTTGAAGGTCTCTAGACTTTCTTGAAGATTACGGGATTTCATGAGCGCTCTCACAATTTTCTTGAATTTATTGTAAAATCAGCATTGAAGCTCTCTCATCTTCTTGATTTTTCTTATTTTTAAAAGCTATCGACACTGCCATTAATAAGCACAGAACTTCCCATAAAATGTTCTCAAAATGTGCTAATGTTCATGTAACTTTCCTTACGTTTCTTAAATTTGCATTACTGAAGTTTTCGGAAATTGCCTGAGGTTCTCGGAACTTCTTTAAAATTTCTTTTTTTTTTCCTCCTTTTTTTCGATTTCTTTGAAATTTATTGATCTGTCCTGATGTTCTTGGAGCTTCCTTAAGTTCTCTCAACTCTCCTGAAACAAAACTGTCCTGAAAACAATTAAATTTTCCAGAAGTTCTTTGGACTTGTGAAGTATCGAAAATAGTTATGATGTTTCTTTAAGTTCACTGAAGTTCACTGGACTTTCCTGAAATTTCCGGGTTTTCGAATTTTAACAGAAGTTATTGAAACATTCTTTAATTTATCGAAACTTACTCAAAAGTCTGGACTTTTCTGAAGTTTCAGGACTTCTTAAAAGTTCCTGCAGGTAGTGTGGATCAGCAATCAAAATCTGGAAGCATCCCTGAAGTTCCGGGAAAGTTGAGAAAAAAAACTGTTGGGAGAAGATGGAAGAATTATTAAAACGAAGGCTGAAGAAGCTTCCAAGGGAAGTCGAAATAAGTTTCCGAAAGGAATCGTAAAATAATTAACGATGTAAGTTGGAAGAAAATCCAGGAACTTAAATAATGTTTAAAAAGTATTTCCCGATTTCCCTGGAATTTCCAGACAGAGCCATTGACTGTTAATCGGTTCATGGGTAGCCAAAAACGGTGAGGAAATTGAAACGTTATTCGACAGAGTATCCAAAAGAATTTTTTTTAGAATTTTAAAGGCTAAGAAAATTTGAGATATTCAAAAAGATACAAGTCTCTCACAATAATTTTCTCCGAAATTCTGAGCGCGGGCAACATCAAAAATCGGTATTCTAAGGAACCTTATCTGTATATTGGTATCTAGTTCGGAAATCGGTATATATACCGATAAATCGGTATATCTGGCAACGCTGAGTGGGACTGTTATGAGTTATGAATTAGGAAATTCTACGCTTGTCAGTCCCACTAGGAACTGTTCCTTTCAGTGTTGCGTGGCCATGTTGCGTTTTATGTCTTTAGTCTTGTTTTTGCATTAGCGTGCTTGCATCCTCCACGAGGATACCAATAATAAGTTTGTTGACATTGCTTCAATCGTCAATTGCTACTAAACTGAAACCTCCGTTTACGAAGTCTTTTTTTTCCAGTATTCAATTTACGTCCCTCTTTTTACGAAGTAAATCCCAAATAACGAGGTTTCGTTTTACGAAGTAAATCCCAAATAACGAGTTTTTTTTTCGATTATGGGAAACTGGGAAAAACTATGAAATATCCCACAATATGGGTATCTTTGGAATCGGAGTGAGATGTAGGAACCGGAAACCCATGTCTGACGCCATTTTGAAATCCAAGATGGCGGCATCCTGTTCATGAAAAACTGGAAGATACTTTCAATACCCCACAATATGGGTATTTTTGGAATCAGGTTGACGTGTAGAAACTGGAAATCTATGTTTGACCCCATTTTGAAATCCAAGATGGCGACTTCCGGTTACAGAAAAACTTGAACATTCTGCCATATACAACACAAAATGGGTATTTTTGGAATCGGAGTGACGTGAAGGGACCGAAAATCGATGTCTGACCCCGTTTTGAGATCCAAGATGGCGACTTCCGGTTACATAAAAACTTGGAAATTCTGTCAAATAGCCCACAATATGGGTATTTTTGGAATCAGGGTGATGTGTAGGGACTGGACATCGATATCTGACGCCATTTTAAAATCCAAGATGGTGACTTCCGGTTACAGAAAAACTTCGAAATTCTGTCAAATACTCCTTGGAATCGGAGTGAAATCCAAGATGGCGACTTCCGGTTACATAAAAACTTGGAAATTCTGCCAAATAGCCCACAATATGTGTATTGTTGGAATTGAAGTGAAGTGTAAGAACCGGAAATTTATGTCTGACGTCATTTCGAAATCCAAGATGGCGGTTTCCAGTTACAGAAGAATTGGCAAATACCACCACGTCACCCCGATTCTTAAGATACCCGTATTCTAGATTATTTAACATTATTTTTATGTAACTGGAAATCACCATATTGAATTTCAAAATGGCGTCATACATGAGTTTTCAGTCTTAATAAGTCACCCCGATTCCAAAAAACCCATCTTGTTGGGTATTTGACAGTATTTCCCAGTGTTTCTGCAACCGGATGTCACCATCTTGGATTTCGAAATGGCGTCAGATATGGATTCTCGGTTCTCACAGGCTACTCCGATTCCTGTAAACGGAAGCCGCTATCTTGGATTAAAAAATGGCGTCACACATCGATTTCCGGTCCCTTCACGTCACTTTGATTCCAAAAATACTCATATTGTGAGGTATTTGGCAGAATTTTCAAGTTTTTCTGTTACCGGAAACCGCGATATTGGATTTCAAAATGGCGTCAGACATCGATTTCCGGTCCCTACACGTCACCCTGATTCCAAAAATACCCATATTGTGGGATATTTGACAATATTTTCAAAAACCTCTTTTTACGAAGTATGTCCCAAATAACGAGGTTTTTTTTACGCACTAATTCGATTTACGAACCCCCGTTTTGGTTCGTAAATGGAGGTTCCAGTGTACTATAAAGACATTTAAAGTATGGGCATCTAGAGCAACTAATGACGAATCCTCTGTGTAGAACAAAAACTTCTTAGTTCTACTCTTGAGTAATATGAACCCCTGGAGATGGCAATCGAGTTCCTCCGACCGCTCAACAAAGACAACGAGGAAACGTATCAAAGTTACAGCAAATGAGCCTGGAAAAATAAACGAACTTTAAAAAAAAAAAACTATTCCTTTTCTTTACGGACGCGTACATTGATTTTTTTATTAAATGAGATTAGGCACAAGTCCATTTGATACGTAACTTGCTGCCGAGTTCATTAAAACATATCAGCAACAACCACTTTTACCTTGCACTATAGTAGATAAGCGCTGAGCAATTTACCCAGTGCAGTTTATCCAAAAGTATCTCTTCTTTCAGGAAATTTTAATTTTAATTTTAAATTTGATTTAAACTAACTTCACAATTCCACAGGCATTGTGACAACTTCTCCGAGTCTTGTCACTTTTATCAAAGCATACAAAGTAACAAGTACTAAAATGTGTTCCTTTGATTACTGCAAAATCCTGTTCCTCTAGTTTGCAGTTGTCAGAACTAGGGCTCGGAGGTAGATCCTATACCAGTATCGCACCACGAAAGTGTAATCTTTCAGCGTTACTGGTTATTTCAATTGTCATGCTAAAAACCATTCAAAATAGTCCGCTTCTACCTAAAACTCCCATCTAATTGTTCTGTGATGTTTCAACAACCCTCTTCCGCAGCACTTGAACGGAACGCCTAAAATAAAATAAATCAGAACAAATTGAAATCCGTTCCGCCCGGCTAGCTAGAACAAACAACAAACATGCCTGGTTCAGCTACAGCACCAAACATACATTTTTCCCGACCGTACGTACGGCGGCAATCGCTTTAATTCATAAAACATTTGTCAGCATCCGCTTTTGTCGATCGTTTTCCTGAAATTCACTTCCCCCGCACTTTGCTGCACTACTTCGGAACACATAGGTTGAACCTATAGGTAGGTCGGTAGGTACCGATGCGAATGGTGTCGAAAAATAGTGGCCTGAATCGACAGTTTTCGCCTGCTGGCTATTTTTTAGCATTCCCTTCTTCACCAAGTCGGCCGTTCGTTCGTCAGGACTCGAAAACAAAACCACACGAATAGGGCATCGGCATCAGCAGCACTTTTGCTCCGTTGCGATGCTCTAGGTACTACGTTGGATTGCGGCACTGTGCATAATAACCTCAAAAAACAGCAAAACAGTCAAATTCGACAGAGCACAGAGAGCCACACGTCAGTTTATCTGAAGTCTCAACGTGTTTTTTTTTTGCTTTCCTAAGTTCATTGGGACTGCCTATGGTTGCAGTCCAAGTTGGTGTGTGCACATTGCTAGCCTCAGAGTCAAGAGCTTGGTCGGTTGGATTTTTTGGCCAACTGCCAAATATTCGTTCGGTCACCTCAGGACTCAGGAGTGACGATGAGTTGGATCCGGGTTTTTTTTTAGAAAATAATGTTGCGGTTTGGAACGCAGCTTTCGAATTACATTGGAATTGCTGCTGAAAGAACTTGGGCACTTTTGTCGAATGAATTTACTTCTGACGGTAATACTTGGGGTTGTGGGCATGGTTAAGATTTTAGAATTTAAAATATCACCCCAAATGATCCAACGTAGGTTGGTACACCTTTCGTCAAACTATCCCAACGATTTCTCTGGACCTATCTTCTAACACTGCTGCCGTGCTCGCTCATCCAACTACTACTTCATCCTCACTGGTCATGATTGCATCATTATATTCAATAAAGCATTTCACTGTTGAATTTTTTAATCGTTCTTCGGGGAAAGATCTATCATTCGGTCACATTGCTGCACACTCCATAAAGGGTCTGCCTGGTGTTCACAGACCGTCTGTCGGTCTACCCAACCCAACGGAACAGCCCTGTACGGCCGATAAGAGTGACTCTGAATTGAGATGAATTCGACTCAAAATTGCAAAAAGTGGGGCTACTCAGTGATTTTCCTCAAAATTCGGTTCCAATATCAAGAAACTTTACTATGTCTATGAGGTACCATCCACCGCATTGACAGACTTTCGTGCGATATTGACAAATAGTCACTTGATCCTCAAAAACCTTTGTCAAAATGTCATTCATTTTTTCAGTCACAAAAAGTGAAATTTCGTGCATTCTATGTCACATTATTGTTATCCAAACAGTTCAGGAAGTAGATGTCTGTTCACTTTAACGGCTCCTCGTAATTGTTTTGCTCAGGTCATTTAATTTCGTTTTAAATTTAGTTTATAAAAAAATCTGCACATTTTCGTCACTGACAGCATTTTCACTGAAAATTGACATGGTTTGCCTTGATGATGACTGTTAGCTCAAATGAGTGACCAAAGCAGAGATTTTGCAGCACTGCATATACGAGTAACCCCACAATTTTTTGCTATTTTGAGTCGAATTCGACTCAATTCTGAGTTCCACTCATCGACCGTGCGCGTGTCCCGTTCTGCTGAGCGTTTTTCCAATCCTCCACCAACCGAAAACACAAACCCTTAGAAACTCTTGCGAAAGCCAGTCGTTTTCGGACGAAAAATGCTCTATTGATTTTGACAGGATTTTCCAACCTGAGCTTTTTGAAATGCCCTTCCTAGGTCTAGGTTTGTACCTATGCTACCTATGTATGCTTGCTGCAGCCGGGTGGAAATGAAAAAGGATTCCCAAATGAACTTTCCGATCAGGGATGCTGATGCTGATGAAGAGGGTTGGAAAAAAGTTTTCGGTTTTCGCCTCCGGGCCCAAGCCAAGCCAAGCCAAGCAGCAAAACGACCCAGTACACGGGGTTAATGCGGTTATCGAATCTTCCAATCCGGCTGCTGGGCATTTCCATTTCAGGGTAAATTGATTGATGTCCGAAAAGTGACCTTTAGGACGCATTCATCATTGATCGAGAGTTGTATGTGTGTGTGTGTGTGTGTGTGTGCTGCTTCGGTACGACACGGCACGATGGACTGAGCGTACGCATTCACAAGCTGTTTAGGATGACTGGCGTGCTCTAATGGATTTTCCTAGAATAGGGAAGATAATTCTATCTATGTAGATGGTCAATGCGGCAAGAAATGGAAAATCCATTGGAGTTGGAGGATAACTCTGATTTGATATCTGTTTTGAAATAGGAACCATGAAGCAAGTACCGTTCGCACAGCTTGTCCGTCTAAGAGTGGATTAAAAAAAAACAAACATTCGATCGATGGATTGAGCTAATTTCAGTAGTTTAGATGCATTCAAAGAACTTTTCAAGAGTTTGTTGGTACTTAGGACTCACAACTAGCAAATTCTTTCACACGTAAAAAAAAACGCTTCAAGAAGGCGAGTTTGTAAGTGTGCAGTTCCGCCATTCGCTAGGAATCACCCAACACGCAGCAGTAGGCACACACTCAACTTACCTCAAAGAAGGTTCACTCGTCAATGATGACTGCGATGGCGGTACGACTGTACAGCAGTGCCTTCGTGTGAGCTAGCTGGTGAGCGCTGAGTGACTGAGCTGTTGTCACTCACGCATTAGGCTGATACATGTTGGGCTATCATTTTATAGGCTGGTGCATACCACACAGTAAGTAATCTGTATTTGAATTGGAGACTGTATTTCTTTTTTTTTATAATTCTATCATATTTTTTTCTGCTGAAGCAAATAAGTTATAATGTTATAGGATTATAATGTTCAGTTCTGACAAGGAGTAGGTCACTCCGCACACCAATCTTGGATCATCTTTTTTGTCAGTGTGCCGGAAAAGTGCCGATTGTGCCGGTCATATAGCAAGCTGCGATTGTTTGTAAAATACCCATCCAGGCAACCCGATATTTCTGACACCTTGAATGTTTTGGTTTGAAATCGCAAGGATAAATCGGATTGAGGATGACGCGGGAAGTGCCGGGTTAGCGATATTTTGGTGTTTTGTGTTCATAGGATAATAAAAGTCCTGTGTTTTAGGGTTTTATAATGCCCTCAAAGGCAGACCAGAAACCTAGCCTTTCGTAATGCGAAAGCAACGGTCTATCAGCGACCGGAAAGGCTTGGAACCGGATGGGAACATTGTTGGAGACCGACATTAAAGGATGATGAATAGGCTTCTGTAGTTTGTTTTGTGTGATTTGCAGCAATAAGGTAGAGAACTACTTCGGCCTAATCGCCCATTTTGGCCTATCCAGCAGAAAATTTCAAATAAATCCATGATTTCAGAGTTAACAATTCAATTATGCGACTGGTACGATACTTTAGTTAATAAGCTACGGAATGAAGTCAATAAGAACGCGTTATATGAAGATTTACACTCATTATTCCCAAAAACAAAAGAAGCGCTCCAACCGAATCCATTTTTATCTTCATCCGATAGGCCGAAGTAAATTCATTGGCGTTTCAATGGCGTTTGAATGCGTTAGGCCGAGTTTAGAATCCGTAGGCCGAGTTTGGCGTCAAGAAACAGTGTTAGAATTTTGACAATATCTCAACGATTGGTTTCTCTTTATCAAATCTTACGGTACATACGGAAAGGTAAGTAAATTTGGAAGCCATCAATAATAATAACATTCCGTTTGGTACTAAACTGCGCTAGATTAAGAAAGACTAAGTGCGAGTTGTGCTTAATAGGTCGGAAATGGGGTAGTTAACCCTATTTGAATTAAGGGGATTAACTGCCTCTTAAGCCCACTCTAGAACCTACATTTCGTATTTAGATCTATAAGTGAACCGCTGGTCTGAGTTCCTCTTCTTCTTCTTCTTCTTCTTCGCTTTTCAAGCTTATTGCATATCGCATATTAGCTTATTGCGTGCTCTGAACTTAGTGTTCTAGATGCACTTCCATAGTTATTAATTGAGAGCTTTCGATGCCTGTACCATTTTTTGCATTAGTATAATTGTGTGGCAAGTCCAATCAATACTTCTATGCCCAGGGAAGTCGAGAAATTTTCCAACCCGAAAAATTCCTAGACCGGACCGGGAATTGAACCCCGCCACCTCCAGCATGGTCTTGCTTTGTAGCTGCGCCTTTACCGACTGAGCTAAGGGAGGCCCCAGGCCCTGAGTTCCTCTGGTATATTCAATAAGAGGATGTTCCTGAATATACAGTCAAACAGCACGTAATGTTGTGAACAGCATCAATGACAATTGTCCAGCAGTGCTCCCACTTTTATTTACAACAATCCAATGCCTACGAAATTTCGCCGAAGGTATGCTGAAGGTGTGCCTGGATGGATGTGCCCAAGCTGTGCCGAATCTAATGTCGGCACAATGTGCTGAGTGACTTACCCCTTGAGTTCTGATATGATGTCATATGTTACGTCGGAAGTTATTAAAATTATTTTCATGTACTATTACCTTTGCAGAGTTTTGCTATTTCAAAAATTATTCTTGGATACTTGTTTTTATAACTCTTGTTTATTATTCTACCTCGATTATTTAGCAAATTGATTCTTTAAAGGGTGATACGGTCAAAATTTGGTCAATATCAACTTGACGTATTTCTTTCAATTTTGCATTTAAAAAACCTGAACACACCTCATTTTGAAGGTGTGTGTGTGTAGAATGTTGCTCCTATTTTGATTTTGGAATTCACTCCTCAGTTGTCAAAATGTCGCCCAAGCAAGAAGAGCAGCGTATCAAAATGTTGCTCGCGCATCGCGAAAATCCGAGCTACTCGCACGCAAAGTTGGCAAAATCGCTAAAAGTTGCCAAATCAACCGTTACAAATGTAATTAAAGTGTTTGGGGAACGTTTGTCGACAGCCAGGAAGTCTGGATCGGGGGGAAATCGAAAACCGGAAGCCGCTGAGACGACAAAGAGAGTTGCCGGTAGTTTCAAGCGAAACCCTAACCTCTCTCTCCGAGATGCCGCAAATAAGCTGGGTGTATCGTCTACAACCGTGCATCGAGCCCAAAAACGAGCCGGACTATCGACTTACAAGAAGGTAGTGACTCCAAATCGCGATGATAAACAAAATACGACGGCCAAAGCGCGATCCCGGAGGCTTTTCACGACGATGCTGATGAAGTTTGACTGCGTGGTAATGGACGACGAAACTTACGTCAAATCCGACTACAAGCAGCTTCCGGGACAGGAGTTTTATACGGCAAAAGGAAGGGGAAAGGTAGCAGATGTTTTCAAGCACATGAAACTGTCAAAGTTCGCAAAGAAATATCTGGTTTGGCAAGCCATCTGTACCTGTGGCTTGAAAAGCAGCATTTTCATAGCTTCCGGGACTGTCAACCAAGAAATTTACGTGAAAGAGTGTTTGAATAAACGTCTGCTGCCTTTCCTGAAGAAACACGGTTGTTCTGTACTGTTTTGGCCGGATTTGGCATCTTGCCATTACGGTAAAAAGGCCATGGAGTGGTACGCCGCCAACAACGTGCAGGTGGTTCCCAAGGACAAGAACCCTCCCAACACGCCAGAGCTCCGCCCAATTGAGAAATACTGGGCTATTGTCAAGCGGAACCTAAAGAAGACCAAAAAAACTGCTAAGGGCGAGCAGCAGTTCAAGGCAAACTGGCTTTCTGCGGCGAAGAAGGTGGACAAGGTGGCTGTACAAAATCTGATGGCAGGGGTCAAGCGTAAGGCCCGGCAATTCGGATTTGGAAAAGCGGAAGCCTAACTGAATATTTTTCCTGAATTTTATACTAATTGAACTTGAAAAAGAAATTTAATTTGATTTTTTAAATAAACGATTTCACCGATTTACACGCGTTTTCCCTTGACCAAATTTTGACCGTATCACCCTTTACTTAAATTGTGGAAACATTCAATAGGCAAAGTTGAGTACAATCATACCATGCAATTAAAATATTCATATGCAGCATGATTTTAAAGAAATTCAGTGAGAAGATCGAGGTTGTTTGTATTTTGTTATATTTTATTTATTATATATCGACGATATGGATCCGGAATTTTGACATCTGTGTTTTAGGGAGATACCTGCGTTGGGTCAAAGAAAGTCTACGAGGAGGCCGGTTGCTGTTGGTGCAGCTCCAAATGTTTATTTGGGTGCGATCATTCCTTTTTATTTATTTATACGGTAACCCCTCCCTATCGTTAGGACATCAATTCAGCTTATCGTTTACCAAAACGAACCCTGCTGAAAACCCTACCCTCTTACCCAACATCCCAGTGATTCCTCGTGGAAGTGCAGAGGATTTCTTGGCTTCCATCAAAGCGAGTGTCACGTCAACACATTCCTACCCATTCCTTTCTTGACCTGCGTTCGGACGCGGCCGGCGCTGGTATTGCCTAGTTAGAGATCACCAGTATTTACACATGGAGGATGATTGCTAGTCCCAAGCATCGTCTATTGGTTCTCTGTGTAAATACAGCTGATCTGGCAATAACAGAGTAGCAACCGTGGGCGGTCAATCATGCTCATGCTCATCTTGACTGGCGGTAGTCTGTGAATGTATCTGAGTTTGTTGATCCCCAATTATTTAGGTGAAAGATCTTTCAGCAAATTATCTTTGGTGAAATGCAAATTAAGGTACACTGGAGTCTCTTTTCACACGGCTTTCGTGGATTCCGGAATTTACACAGTTTTTTTACAAGGATTTCGGGAATTAGGCGGTTTTTTTGCGCATAAAAAGCGACTCCAGTGTAATTGTTTACACTGGCCATTGAGCTCTTTTTTATCTAGTTCGTTTATTTGGAAAGCTCAATTGTGTAAGCTTTACGGAGCCGATAATGCATTGTTCATTATTTGTAACAAAATTCACTTAATTCTATGTCTAGTAGGAATTGGGCTGAATACTCGTGGTTTACCCGAGGATAGAGGGGTACATTGTTGAAGGATAGGATCAAAGGAGGAGCTTAGGGGTTAAGTTTCGTTGTCTCATCAGAGCGTTGTCACCGGCTATGGTGACTCAAAAACTCAAAACTCATGCATGAAAAAAAAAATGCACCTACGAGTTTTGCCTTGCAAATTTCAGCGTCGCAAAAATCACCGGTGAGTTTTCAGTGTCTAACATTAATTTCTTTAAATTTAGGCGATATTTATTGTTATTACTATTGTTTGTGCACCAGGGGTTGCAAAACTAACAAAACATGTATAAGCATTAGACTGATGCAAAATTTTAAATATTCGCTCCACTGTGCTCAAACGGTTCCAAATTGGGTCCTGATTAGCCTTTCAAAATTTGAACTCATTTAGGAAGAAACTGACTTGGCACAAACCATTTCAAGTTTATATGGAAATCCATATTTCCATTGGTATCGTGCTCTCTCGACTAGAACAAAACGACCTAGCTCTGGTATTTGATGACTACAATCAGTTTGGGCTCTCATGGAACGTTCCTGCAAACGATTTTCCTAGCATTGATGTTCTTCGCTCGAACATGCCCGCATCCTGCTGTGCTCTCCTTGATGGTTTCAACCTGCATAGCTTAACGCAAATCAACTCGATACTGAATAGCAACTCTCGGCTGCTTGATCTCGTGCTGGCGAACGAAGCTGCACGACTGGAATGTTCTATCATAGAAGCCCCAGAACCTTTGATTGGCATCGACACCAATCATCCTGCGTTGGAAGTTTCCATCAACCTATCTGTTCCTGTTCGCTACGATAACCCCCCTGTTGATGTACATGAGCTCGACTTTCGTAGAGCAGATTTCGTCGCGCTGAGTCACTCGCTTGCCCAGGCAGATTGGCAGTTCCTTGACACGTGTTCATCTATTGATGAAGCCGTCAACTACTTCGCTGAGGTCGTTGGCCGGGCAATAACTGATTCTGTCCCGTTGAGGAGACCCTCTCCCAAACCCGCATGGTACTCGTAACCCATTCACCAAACGATTATTTTCAACAGCGAGCAACGAATATTCGCTAATTTACGGCTTAATCCAAAGCAGTTCTGGTCATTCGTGAATACCAAACGAAACGAGGAGCGGCTACCAGTCGAAATTCACCTGGGTGATAGAATCGCCAGCAATTCCCTTGAGAAATGTAATCTTCTGGCAGAACATTTCAAAAGCATTTTCAATGACAATACGGCTTCGTTGTCCCAAGTTGCTGAAGCGGTGAGGGACACTCCCAGTGATGCTTTCAATTTTTCGATTACCTCGGTTACAGTAGACCTCGTTGAATCCGCCATCAAGAAGCTGAAATTTTCTAATGCTGCTGGCCCTGACGGGATCCCCTCAAGCATCCTGAAGCGATGCTGTTCAGAGCTTACAACACCGCTTTCGAAGCTGTTCAATATTTCTTTACAGCAGGGGGAGTTCCCTACGCGTTGGAAATCGTCATTCATGTTCCCGATCTACAAGAAAGGAGACAAGAGAAACGTCGAAAATTACCGAGGGATCACATCACTCAGTGCCTGCTCTAGCGGGTGGCAACTAAAATTTTGGAATTTCTTTCTCAAGCTGTCAAAAAAAGACAAACATACTTGAAGAAGATCTGATTTATTGAAATTAAAGATACATTGTCCATTGTTGAAAAAAAATAGTGAATATTTGAAAACGGTCCGTAATCGGATGTTCGGCGAAGCTTCCGTTTGATGTCGTAATAGGAGTGTTGTACGGCCTTCATGTCAACTTTGCGAATGCATCTCTTGATTCTACCAATCAACTGTTTGCAATTCGTGGCTCTCCAGTTATTTTTGTACACCAAGGAGCTCAAAACCCCGAAGAAATCTTCGATTGGGCGACACTGAGGCAGATTTGTCGGGTTGTGGTTTTTGGGTACAAATGGGATCGAAAGGGTATTCAGGAACGATTGTGTTTTTTTGGCGTAATGCGATGACGCTTTATCCGGCCAAAACACGTTTTGTCCATCAGCATGATGTTTTTGTAGAAACGGGATCAAAATTTTCTTCAAACATTCGTTCTGGTACACATATTGATTTATTGCCAAACCAGAGGGCTTGAACCATGGCACGAGAAAGAGAACGAAGTCCTTTTGCGTCCATAATTTTGGCTGGTCTTCCACTACCTTGCTTGCGAGCAGTTGTTGGGGATCTTAGGATATGGTAAACAGTCGAAGCCGCAACATTTTCGCTTTTGAAATGTTGTACCGTATACTTTTTGCCGAGATTTATGTGCAGTTCGTAGAACTGTACAACGCGCTCGCGAAATACTTCTTGTTTCGACGGCATTTTGAGCAAAACTGAGCAAGCATAAACAAAACAGAAAATACTAGCAGAAAGAGGAGAGAGAGAGCTAACACATACACACTCTTATTTCTCTCTGAGCTCGTTTGTTGTTGAGCATAGAGGCCTCAAAAAAATTCCAAAATTTTAGTTGTCACCCGTTAAAGTTTTCAAAATCATCATCAACGACGCATTATTCTCTAGCTGCAGAAATTACATTTCTCCTGACCAATACGGTTTTTATTCTAAGAGATCAGTTTCAACAAATCCAGCTCCGTTCATTTCTTTATGTCTTCGGAGTATGGAAGCTGGAGCGCAGGTGGACGTTGTATATATACAGATCTTAAGACAGCATTCGACCGGGTTGACCACTCCATTCTGCTAGCTAAACTTGAAAAACTCGGTGTATCCTCGGGTTTAACTCGTTGATTCAAGTCCTATCTGACCAATTGGGAACTTTGTGTTAGAATCGGATCAGAGCAATCGGACTATTTTACAAACAGCTCCGGCGTTCCTCAAGGTAGCAACTGCTATTCTCGATTTTTGTGAATGAGGCCGGACTGATCCTACCAACTGGTTGCCGATCGTTCTACGCGGATGATGTGAAGATCTATGTGATTGTTCGTAGCTTCGCCGATTGCTTGCGGCTTGAGCACCTAATCGATACTTCGAAGAGTGGTGCTCAAGAAACTATCTCACGTTGAATGAACAAAAATGTAGTATTATCTGACTTGCGACGTGTTTTACGATTTTGCGACATTAATCTTTTTGCAGATGATACTGTGGTATTCATTGCAGCTAAGGATTTAGATGATGCCGGTTTACACTTGAATGAAGATTTGCGTTCTCTAAGTAGATGGTTGAAGTATAAGCAGTTAAAATTGAATACAAGTAAAACTAAATGTATGGTAATTTCGCGGAATCGAGTAAATGAGAACGTCTCTGTTGTAATTGATGATGAGACTATTGATCGCGTTCGGGAGATTAAATATCTTGGCGTGATTATTGATGACACACTTAAGTTCAACTCTCACATTGATAATGTCATCAAGAAAATTGCCAAGAAGTATGAAATTCTATGTCGACTGAAAAACGATTTAACTATTGCCAGTAAAATACAGCTATACAAATCAATCATCTCTCCTCATCTTGACTTTTGCCCTTCCATTTTATTTCTGGCCAATGCAACACAAATATTGAGATTACAGCGCTTGCAGACTAAAATAATGCGTTTGATTTTGAGATGTAATAGATTCACTTCCTCAACTTTGATGTTAGACGCTTTACAATGGTTTTAGGTGAAGCAAAGAATTGTATATTTGACTATGGTGTTCATTTTTAAAGTAGTTAACGGTTTGCTGCCTCGATATTTGTGTGATCGAATTGAAAGAGGAAGTGACTTTCATAGATATAATACTAGAAACGCGGTTGAAATAAGAACACCGCATTTCTTGACTTGTGCTTCACAAAATTCATTATATTATAAAGGAATAAATGTTTTCAATTCGATGCCTAGGCATATCAAACGTTCAGCATTTCAGTATTTCAGTATTTGATAAAAAAAAAATGCAATTTTGAAGCTTATTTGAAAGATACCTTGAGTTAGTAGTAAGTTTTCTGGCAAATGTTAGGGGTTCGTGAGTATTCCTGACATTGCTGAAAATTATGATTTAGCATCAGATTGCGGGGTTGCTAGTATAATAGGATGCTTTATTGAGCTTTTCCACATTTATATCGCTGTGAAGCAACTGTAAACTTTAGAGGGAATTTATATCTGTAACTGAAACCAGCTCGATTTTGTTTGCCAACCTGGTTAAAATGTCATATTCAATTATCTTAAAGATAAATCGTCCAGCTCAAACCTTTGTAGGGGTAAGAGGTGGGACCATCATCATCATCAACTGTGCAGCGTATTCAACGCAGACTCCTGAGAAGGACGAGGACTTCTATCTGATTAACGGACAACTCTATGCCATAGGAGGATAACTTTTTTTTTTTGTTATAGACTTGATTAATGTTCGTTGTAATTGTATTGTATTATTGTGATTCATGTATTTCGAAAAGATATGGGGTTTTTACGCCTTTTCTCGGCTTTTCCCCATCAGGCTTCATTTAGACACGTTAAGTCTGATGAAGAAAAACAAATTAAATTAAATAAATAAAATATAGGAAAACCATTTTTTTGTTCATATCTATCTTTAACCAGTCACCATATTGCTCTGCTTTTACAATATATAGCTACTTTGTTGAAGATCACTTTTCGATAAAATGTAAGCAACAAAAGTTATTAATGATTCAAGTCATCAATGTCTTATGATTAAGCTCAATCAACTGTTCAGCAGGCAACATTGGTGTTTCTGGCGCGTAGAATAGAGTATCCAAATCATGGCTACTATATCACACTGCAGAATACAGTGTTGCCCCTAAAACAGCTGCTTGATCATGACATAAGATCATCAATCTCTTAAACAATTAATAAATATTAAATTTGAAGTTTAGATGGAAAATGATGTTTTGTAAAGTTTTAGCTGAGAAAATTTCCCATAAGAATATCTGTAGAACTTTTTGACAGTGCAATATGGAAAAAGGCTAGAAGTCAATGAACAAAAAGTTTGGTTTTCCCATAGCAATTTTCGTATAAACTTCAAATGGTTTGTGCCAAGTCAGTTTCTTATCAATGAGTTTAAACTTCCGGAGGCTAATCAGGACCCAATTTAAAACCGTTGGAACACTGTAGAGCGAAAATTTCAAATTTTGCATCAGCCTAATTAGCATGCATCAATTGACGTTTGATTGGTTTTTATGAGTTTAAAGCTGGAATGATTTTTCGTGTGAGTGCGTGAATATGCATGAGAATCTCAAGTGTGAATTTTGTTTGCTGCATTCGCACGTGAGTTTATTCTCGCAAGGCGGCTCAATGAATGAGATTTCTGAATCATTTTCCGAACACTGGGGATAAGATAAACAAAAACTATCAAAGAGAGACAAAAGACAAAGGAATTAAATTCTTATAGGGGAAGTGCACCAGTATTGGCCATAGAGTCCTAGTTAGGCCACACCTCAGAAAACCTATTAAATTACATTATTCGTGCATTTTGTGGTCGACATGTTTATGTACACCGATGAATATGATTTGTACCAACAAACTGAAAGCAACTGAACATCTCAAAATTGTAAAATTGTTTCTCCTGCTAGACATTTGCGATATAGCAGATATCGCGGGTTCCCAACACGTCTCTGATAGGAATATATGGTTGTTTGCTTGATGTTCAGCTCTTTTTGTTTGCTGAACATCGAAAGTGATATGGTTAACTACCCCATTTCCGGCCTATTAAGCACAACCCGCACTTAATCTTTCTTAATCTGGCGCAATTTAGCACCACACGTTATGTTATTATTGCTGATGGCTTCCAAATTAATTTACCTTTCCGTATGTACCATAAGATTTGATAAAGAGGAACCAATCGTTGAGATATTGTCAAAAGTCTAACACTGCTTCTTGACGCCAAACTCGGCGTACGGATTCTAAACTCGGCCTAACGCTTTGAAACGCCATTGAAACGCCAATGAATTCACTTCGGCCTATCAGATGAACATAAAAATTGATTCGGTCGAAGCGCTTCTTTTGTTTTTGGGAATAATGGGTGCAAACCTTCATATCACGCGTTCTCTTTGACATCGTTCCGTAGCTTATTAACTAAAGTATCGTACCAATTGCATAATTGACTTGTGAACTCTGAAATCATGGACTTATTTGAAGTTTTCTGCTCGATAAGCCCAAAATGGGCGATTAGTCCGAAGTAGTTCTCTACCCTATCCTCAAGGAGCTAGAATTTCATGAATCTATTTAAAAAATCCGAAGCCAGAGGAAGCCTGAAGATCTAATAAAGGAAATCGGAAGCATGCTCCAGGCAAAGTCAGAATAATTTTTCAGAGGAGTTCAGCTGCTCGTGAGCAGTGGAAGTAAAAACTATTAAAATTAAGTGGTCAACAATTCTCTATATAGGGGTATTGGATCTAAGATTGGGCCCATCGCTAAAAATCTGCCATTTATCAATTTTATCTAGATGAACGCGTCATTGGAACGGCACTAATGGATATTTTTGGTTGCTATTGAAAATTTAGTCGATTGCTGAATTTATGTATGGGCCAACATTAAGGGCATTTAGGCCGACATTACATCCATTTCCCCTGTATAACACATTTCATATATTTTCGAATTGGAATAATGAATAGTTATTGCAGAAGACATAAATTGCTCAACGCATCACCCCGGATCAAGTACACTACACCCTCCCCCCATGGGTTTCAAGGCGCACATCAATTAGTTTAATATCAACCAGGAGACCACCTGTCCCAAAAGATTCTACCTGTGGGTATTGAAGATGCACAAATTGCTGACCAATTATTCCGGCACACTTGAACACACGCACACGCACATACAGGGCATCTCAAGTAAAGAATGGAACGAACCCTTTCTCCTGCTCAGTGGCACTTGAGATCTACCAACACATCCTGTCCAAAGCAGCATCCTGAAGACTAGCAACGGGGTGCTTCCAGCTCCGTTTGCCCGTACTGCTGTCCGATTCTGATTGTTCCCGAGGGGAGAGGGGCACCCGGAATGGATTCCGGTAATCGCTACAATGTTTTCTAAACAAATTCTCCAAAGTGGGCACATACACACACATGCTGCTGAACGCAAACACAAATAGACTCGGAATCGACTGGATTGTTCGGAAGGATGGATAAGTTTTCCCTCTGTTCCTGGTCCGGTCCGGAATGAGCATTTACTACTGCTCAGGGGAAACGGGAAGAACCCTCTTTTTGTTTGCAAGCTCAGGGTGGCATCAATTCTCGATTCCAACACATGATGCAACGTCGGTCGTCTCGGACTTGACCAGCGCGTGGGTGTGTGTGTGTGTGTGTGTTGTGCTTTATTGTTTTTGTTTGCCTAGGTAGAACGATGGCCAACTTGTGTCCAGCTCCGGTGATTGCTTATAAACGCCTTGTGTCATTGGGTTGCAATTGGTTGCGGTGATTTTTGTTTGGTTTGACTTTTGCCAGATTACTCGGAATGGAGTTTTACCTGGTGGGGAAAAGTCCTGTTGTTTGTCTGATTGTTCCGGTTGATGAAAAACAAACGGAGGTAGTTTTGAAATCTTCTAGGCAGTGATGCAATCTGGTTCATGGATGGCAGTGACGCAGTTGATAGAAATAAAACACTCAAATGGCTTTTGAAAGGCCAACATAGGTAATTTTGAAAACGACTCAAATCGACAAAAACGACGGTTTTCAAACGTTACAATAGCGGAAACATCGACAAAATGTGTCGAAAACGCCAAAATAGTCGTAAGACACCAACGTTACTCCTAAAAAAATTAAAAATTAAATTAATTTTACCACTTCTAATTACTGTTTAGTAATCGATCGTCAATAAGTTCGGACGTACTTTTATTTGGCTCCGCGTTTTTAATTGGTGCAATTTTTTTAAACGTTTGGTAATTCAAGGGAAATGGCTCTAATAATGGCCTAAAGGGTGATACGGTCAAAATTTGGTCAATATCAACTTGACGTATTTATTTCAATTTTGCATTTAAAAAACCTGAACACCCCTCATTTTGAAGGTGTGTGTGTGTAGAATGTTGCTCCTATTTTGATTTTGGAATTCACTCTTCAGTTGTCAAAATGCCGTCCAAGCAAGAAGAGCAGCGTATCAAAATTTTGCTCGCGCATCGCGAAAATCCGAGCTACTCGCACGCAAAGTTGGCAAAATCGCTAAAAGTTGCCAAATCAACCGTTACAAATGTAATTAAATTGTTTGAGGAACGTTTGTCGACAGCCAGGAAGTCTGGATCGGGGGGAAATCGAAAACCGGAAGCCGCTGAGACGACAAAGAGAGTTGCCGGTAGTTTCAAGCGAAACCCTAACCTCTCTCTCCGAGATGCCGCAAATAAGCTGGGTGTATCGTCTACAACCGTGCATCGAGCCAAAAAACGAGCCGGACTATCGACTTACAAGAAGGTAGTGACTCCAAATCGCGATGATAAACAAAATACGACGGCCAAAGCGCGATCCCGGAGGCTGTACACGACGATGCTGACGAAGTTTGACTGCGTGGTAATGGACGACGAAACCTACGTCAAAGCCGACTACAAGCAGCTTCCGGGACAGCAGTTTTATACGGCAAAAGGAAGGGGAAAGGTAGCAGATGTTTTCAAGCACATGAAACTGTCAAAGTTCGCAAAGAAATATCTGGTTTGGCAAGCCATCTGTACCTGTGGCTTGAAAAGCAGCATTTTCATAGCTTCCGGGACTGTCAACCAAGAAATTTACGTGAAAGAGTGTTTGAATAAACGTCTGCTGCCTTTCCTGAAGAAACACGGTTGTTCCGTACTGTTTTGGCCGGATTTGGCATCTTGCCATTACGGTAAAAAGGCCATGGAGTGGTACGCCGCCAACAACGTGCAGGTGGTTCCCAAGGACAAGAACCCTCCCAACACGCCAGAGCTCCGCCCAATTGAGAAATACTGGGCTATTGTCAAGCGGAACCTAAAGAAGACCAAAAAAACTGCTAAGGGCGAGCAGCAGTTCAAGGCAAACTGGCTTTCTGCGGCGAAGAAGGTGGACAAGGTGGCTGTACAAAATCTGATGGCAGGGGTCAAGCGTAAGGCCCGGCAATTCGGATTTGGAAAAGCGGAAGCCTAACTGAATATTTTTCCTGAATTTTATACTAATTGAACTTGAAAAAGAAATTTAATTTGATTTTTTAAATAAACGATTTCACCGATTTACACGCGTTTTCCTTGACCAAATTTTGACCGCATCACCCTTCATGGATCTAAGATTGGACCCATCGCTAAAAATCTGCTATTTATCAATTGTATCTAGATGAACGCGTCATTGGGACGGTACTAATGGATATTTTTGGTCGCTATTTCAAATTTAGTCGATTGGTGATTTTGTGTATGAGCCCAAAATAGGGGCATTTAGGCCGATATTACATCTATTTCCCCTACATCATGGTTTGCGAGATTTGTGCTTGCGACACTTCTGTCGACTCGGTCATGTGGACGTGTGCAGGTTGCCCAAGAATGTTCAGCTACAAATTAGTGCCTAACTAAAAGGTCTTATGTAGATTACGTTATGTATGGAGCAAATATTTAAATTGTGTCTTTATTTGTCGTGTAGATAGTTGAATGTTAAAAATTTGGAGTCCTTGGTGAAGTTTTGAGGTTTTGTAGTGTTACCACAGCACCTCAAGGTTTTGGATTGATTCAATTTTCAGCAGATAATTTAGAAACTATTTATTGGGTATTTGTAACTTACAGTTTGAGATAACATAATTGAAGATGGCTTACAAATTTCCACGTCCTGATTACCTGACAAATTAGGAGGTTGATTATGAGCTGATTATGAGGGGTAGGGAAGACGATATTAAGGATGATTTGGATGTTAAGCAGAGGTTGCTAAGGAAACTTTTCTATGAAGATGTAAGGGAGATGAACACTTATAGAGGAAAATGCACAATCGATCAAGAATGTGATTATATTACGAACAAAATTGAGAATATAGCGGAGCAATTGGAAGGTGGGCATGATGAGAGATGCATGTCGCAGTAAAAGCATTACGCTCTTAAGGTCGAGCGCAGTATTTTTCGAAACCCACGGGGAGAGCAATTAATCATATTGTCCGGCCATTTTCTACAGAGATGGCGCTGTGCCGCTGGTAGGAAGTGATAAATATCCCCATATAGAAATTGAGAGAAGTGGGAATAATTCACTTTCGGTGCATATTCAGGTCAAAAATTAAACGACAACCTGAATAAATTAATCAGGGACTTTGTCGTTTAATTTTTTTCCCGGAAATTATTGTTCAACAAGCTACAATTAAATAAAAATGATTTTTCCCCATACAGTTTTATCTGCTTAACTACCAGTCTCCAGAGAGCCAAAAAATTCAAATTTGAGAGAGAAATTTCTCTCAACATATCATGTATTTTGAAGACACTCGTTTTGTGATTTCCCTTTCACAGATTACAAAATAGAGTACCTGACACTACAAAACATGTCTGGTACCTCTATATATGCATTGAGCTTAACATTTGAAGTCCCTCCTTTTTTACATATGCTGCACAAAAGATACTTTCTGCCCGCCCCATTCATAAAAATCGGCGGGAAATTCTGTGAGGGGTGAGCTATGTGCAGAATGTGTAAAAAATCTAAATGCATATATAGAGGTACCAGACATATTTTGCACTGCAGTGTCCTCTGTGAACAATTAACAGAAAACATATTGTGCGTAGTTTCTGATAGATGTCACCGCAAACAGCAGCAGTGACATCTGATGGAACATGAATGAACTGTTGAGCTGTCCTCTGGATCGAGAGCGACTATTTGAGATAGTGAGGGACAATAGGCTGGCGTGAAGAGATGTAGAGAACCTACACATCCTCGAGTACTACGAATGATCCAGGCCAGTGACAAGGCCTATAGCAATAGCAGTGTTTGACAGTAGGCAGCATGTTCCGGGCTCAAATCATTTATTTTGCTGTGCTGGTCCCGCTGTCTGTTGTCTACACGCCTGCCGCTGGACTGGAATGATCCGACATCGAGGCAGCATAGTGAAGGAACGCAAAATCGACGAATGTACTCAACATCGAGGCAGACGACGATAATCAAGAATCGTTGTTTTCGTATTCGGACCCAGAAGAGATGAATGCGGTTGACAATAAATTAGGTAGGGACAGAGGCTCTAAAGATGGCCTGAACCTACCTTGAGGAGTGACTAACCATATTTTTGGGCAGTATATTTTCCTCCAGAATATGCCAGAGAGGGAAAGAGAGAGAGAGAGAGAGAGAGAGAGAGAGAGAGAGAGAGAGAGAGAGAGAGAGAGAGAGGAGAGAGAGAGAGAGAGAGAGAGAGAGAGAGAGAGAGAGAGAGAGAGAGAGAGAGAGAGAGAGAGAGAGAGAGAGAGAGAGAGAGAGAGAGAGAGAGAGAGAGAGAGAGAGAGAGAGAGAGAGAGAGAGAGAGAGAGAGAGAGAGAGAGAGAGAGAGAGAGAGAGAGAGAGAGAGAGAAGAGAGAGAGAGAGAGAGAGGAGAGAGAGAGAGAGAGAGAGAGAGAGAGAGAGAGAGAGAGAGAGAGAGAGAGAGAGAGAGAGAGAGAGAGAGAGAGAGAGAGAGAGAGAGAGAGAGAGAAAAAGATTAGTATTTTCCATTTAATTCCACTAACTTATTTGCTTATCCTTGACAGATACGCGTATTCCGTCTACAATTTGCAGATTTCTTCAGTGTCTTGTACTATACTCGACGGCAACTCGACGCGAGTATTAGTACAAGACACTGAAGAAGTCTGCACATTGTAGACGAAAACGCGTATAAGGTAGTGGAATTAAATGGAGTTACTAATCTTCCTCACTCTCATTATACAGGGATTCCACTTAGACGCCCACATTCATCAGGATTCATTGCTGGTAATATATACTATGAAATGTGAGGCAAAGGCAAATGTTCACATATACAGAGATTTTAACCACCGCTCAGTGAATTTTATTGTTGATGACGACAATGAATCTTTGTTGATACCGATTATAGAGAAAATGGAACACTTAGTACTCTGTTCGACAAAAAGTGCAAAAAATCGAACTCAACCAAATAATCACATCAAAATAACTGCTACTTAGATTTGTTAATCACTAATATGACTGATGATCACCCGACCCTCTTTGAACAACAAAGTGTTCACTACTGTTGAATACTTCACACGCTGCTTTTCGAATACTTCATATTCATACATGAAAAAACGGCAACGTTGAATAACAATTTATCTGAAAAATTACTTCGGCTTTTCATAGAGTAAACTATGTACTTCTCAAAGAAAAATTAGCCTGTATTGACCAAAAAACTTCAAGACGTAATCTTGACATAGAACAGCCAGGATACATTTTATCAAATTATTAATAGAATTTTGCAACAGACGATGCCCTTGGAGCAGAGAATACCCACAAATTTCAAGACTCCAGTTTGGTGCAATAGAAAAATTATTAATCTTAAAAATAGGAAACAGAAAACACATAAGACTTTTAAATGAAACCATAGTGAAGAAAATCTTACATTTTATCTAGAAATATACGATCAACCGGATGAAGAAATGAAAAATGCAAATTACGAACATAATACCAAGGTAGAAAATAATATTAAAACAGATCCAGAATCATTTTTAGCTAGGTTAAAGCGAGACAAAAATCGAAGAACTTTCCTTCTGAAATGAAGTTAGATAACAGAACCGGCAACACATCTAGTGATATCAGTAATTCATTTGCTGACTTTTTTCAGAACATTTACAAAACTCATGACGAGAATGATCGCGAATATCAATATGTTTCATATTTTCCGGAGCCTACCCGAGCAGGAACGAATATCTCGATACCTTAAATTGGTATGGATGAGCCTGACATAAGAGGTAAAATACCAAAAAAATAATACCAAAAAAATATTCCCACAATACCATTCCAATACCAAATTAAGGTAATGCAATACCAAAACAATAGCATCCAGGTATTCTTTTGGTATCCAACTATCAATTTTTGGTATTTACAAAGCATTTTGCATTTAATTTTTTGATATTATTCTTTGGTATTTTACCTCTTATGTCATGCTGGTCATTACCAAATTTAGGTATCAGATCAGAAGTAGGTATTCATTAGTTATTTTCTCCTGCTCGGCTATGACTGATATTACAGTTAAAAATTTATTCCTCAACGAAATCTTGCATGCTTTTGAGTCCTTGGATACGTCAAAAGGCGCTGGTCTAGATGGTTTACCACATATTCTTTTAAAAACACTTTCAGAAGTAGGCTGTGCGTGTGATCGAACCTGACGTTTGTTTTTTTTAATCTATAACCGGTTGCTGATCTGGCCAAAACCAGGCCCAAGAGACAAGATTTCTAGTTCCTCAGTCCGTTATTATTTGCCACTAAGAAGCTGTTTCGAAGTCAAGTAGAACCTCCACGAGACGTCCCATCATTCGTCCCATCATTAGTTCCATCATTTGTTGAGTCGCAGCGTTGAACCTGGCCACTAAAAGGCTTGCCAATGCACATCAAAAACCGACTACATACATCCGAACATTTGTTTATCTCAAATCGACGGAAGACTTTCCACGCAACTACCATAAACCAGACTAGTTCATGTTGATCTTCGTCAAACTTCGTCAAAAATTTGGACTTTTACATCAACACATTTCTGGCAGCTTTCACGTTCAATTGGCTAAATTTGGTGAGCTGGTCCCATTTTTAAATTTTTTATTTTTTCAAACCAGTAACGTTGGGAGAACGCCTTTTTGCGGTTCGTTACTGGTATAACATCTACCACCAAACCCTAGCCGTGACAACTTCAAACTAGGGAATCAGGATTTTTCAGTTATCAGAGGATCACATTTAATTCCTTGTTACTTTTTATGACTTGATAATAATGACAAGACTCGGGTAGTGACCATCATCGTTATGCATTTCTATATTGTATACTTCAAATCAAAAATATTGTTTATGTTCATAGATTTCACATAACCCTTTTCCCTTTGTCCTTCTCCTTTTCCTTTCCCTCTTCTATTTTCGCATCTTCGATGTGAAACATATATCAAATAGACATGAAAAATTATGTAGGTATATATATCCTTTCCAGGATGCTTTCAAGAACTGGCTGTGTTGTCTAAAAACACCTGCAAAGGAATTAGTAAAGCCTTTATTTTGGTTGTTAAATTCATCATTAAACGCCAGCGTGCTGCCTCAAATTTGGAAGGAATAATGTTTAATCCTTATTTTATAAAATGGGAAAAAAATTCGGATATCACAAACTATCGCGTGGATGCTATATTATCAACCATTTCTAAATTTTTCGAGTCGATAATTCAATCTTCATTAAAATAGGTGTGCTAAATAATCAATCAGTGGAAACGGGTCAGCCAAATATAACGGAAACACCGATACAAAATCTTCTAGATCTGTGCTTGCTAAAAGCTCCTGGATCTAGTTTTCCGCATCCTAAACTTTCATGATAAAGCTGATATTTCTTCAGAATCCCGCATCAAACAAAGGCATAAAGCAAACACATTCCCATGCAATAAAACACTCGGTCTGATGAACTGGCACCCGAACTCGAGAACACCAAACCATCCCACTCAATGTCGAAAACCCACACAAAAACAATTATCCCGAAAACCAAACAGTTCCTTCAGCTCACTCTCTACTCTGTCTATCGCCTCGCTTCGCTTCACTTCTACACATACGTAGGGTTAGTTGACCTATTATGGACCCCATCGTAGCTGGTGTAACCCATAAGGCTAAATTAATTTCATTTTAATTTTTGTTTTAGCAAATGTTTTTTATCCTTTACTTAGTGTAACTGATACGTAGAATACCCAGTAAACATATATTTAAATATTCTCGTTGTAGGTGAAATAATGGTCTGCAAAGAACAAAAAGTTTGTGTACATTGAAAAGTCAGCGTTCGTCAGAGATTATGATCAAGCTAGGTGCTTGGTAGTGTTCCATCTCCTTTTGGTCTTTTGCGTGGTCAACGCATGGCTTCTGTATCATCGCCACTGCTCCCAAAGAACGGAAGAGACCAAATGGCCTTACTGAACTTTTGGATGAATATCCAGCGCAGAAGAAAGCCAAAACAAACTAAACTTTCCACTCAGATAAAAAAAAACCCAAGGTTTTACTAACAGCAGGGCTGGTAGCGCTGATGCGATATAATAGTAGTGACTTTAGTGACTAAAATTACGGAAATAGTGACCAAATAGTGACTTTTGAATAATAAATAAGTAACCAATAGTTACATTTATATGATGACTCAGAAACTCAAATAAGGTTTAATATTGAAATAAACTGTTCTTATCATGGAACTTAAAAAGACAATTCATGATTCATGAAACTCTCAACGGAATCTCCTATTAAGTGCATTTGAAGTGCAATTTCCGGATTTTCCCAAAGATTTTTTTCAAATGTTACTGTTAAATAGGGTTAAATAGATCATTACAACGACAGCATTTTTTTTATCGAAAATCTTGAATTTGATTCTGCAATTGAAATCTTTAAAATGTTGATATAACTTTGATAATTCGCTAAGAATATTTTATAAAAAAATTTCAGAATGATCTCAAGAACTTTTTTAGAATTATTCCACTCCTCATAAACTTTACAAGTTTAACAAAAATAATATTTCATTCTGGAAATTCTTTGCAAAACAATGGAGAACATTCTTGGAAAAAGATTATTTTCGGAGTTGGAGATGCTGAACGTGGACATTTTAATAAAGTATAGAGTTGATAGTTCCGTTGTACTACGGCAGTGTGAAAATTGTATATAGAAAGTAAAAAAAGCGAGCTTCAAATAATTTTGAGGAAGGTACGAATCGGGTAGAGCATCCCTTTTACCAAACTCATCCGTTGATGAGGGATAGTGAGGGGTGTTTCACTCCGCCTTACTGGCAAAAGGGATGATCGCCGATTTGCTCATGTACCTCCATGTACCGCCATCTGACGTAAGCATCTACCTGATTGCTATACCTGATTCATAATTTCTTAAAAAATGACATTTGCTCGCTTTCTACTTCTACTTTCTATATACAATTTTCACACTACCTCAATACTACTCAACTCTATACTTTCATCTTCTCTTCTATCGTATAAAATGTTCACTTTAAGTCTGATATTTGACGTTAAGCATCTTCAATTATTCAAATCGATAACTTCATGCATAAGATAATAAATCATAATTAGTTAAAGTAGATTATATTTGATTTATTAATTATTCTTCCAGGATTTCCATGAAGGTTCTTCCAATAAATCTATTTAAAATTTACTTGAATTCTCCTTAGAATTTCCATGAAATTAACATCAAATTTCTGCTTAGAATAATCTTGAACTTCTCCCCTGAATTATATTGGAAATTCAATTCGTATTCTTCTCAGAATTCCCATGGTATTTTATCAGAATTCTCAAAACAAAAATCCATCTCAGAATACACTTGAAACTCTTCGAAGGGTTCCTTTGAGAATGAATCCTCAAAAGCCAATTCCATTGGAATTCTTCTCGGAACTTATTTCGAACTCTTTAGAGTTCTCTTGGAAGTATCCTAAGAAATCATCCCAGATTTCTTTTATAACTTCCTTAGTGCCAAGTACTCAATTTAAAAATTTTGTTGATATTTTTTCCGTTTCACTCTAATTTAATTGCGAAAAAGTGACTTTAGTGACTATTTTTAGGGAAATAGTGACTTTAGTGACTTTTTGGTTTGAAAAGCGACTTTTTAGTGACTGATTTCAAAATAGTGACAAAGTCACTAAAAACTGACCTGCTACCAGCCCTGACTAACAGGACTAACCCTGGATGTCCGTTTCGATGGAATATCCCATTGCTACAGAACTGTTAAAACACTGAAGATGTGCTGTCAATCAAGCTGAAGCGACAGAATGTAAAGATAAAACCTCACTTTTTTCATTATCTCAGTGTCTACATTTCAAAGAGGCGTATTTGCATTTGTAAACAATGGCTTTTGCCATCGATTTCTCGCGAAAAAAAAGCTCACTCATGAAAAATAATGACACCAATAGGTAGAGGAATGTTTCCTCTACCATCTAGCATTGCTATTTTGAAGGGATGCGCTTCAAGATGCGAGAAATCGACAGCTAAAGCCATTGTTTACAAAAGCAATCACGCCCCTTTGAAATGTTGGCACTGATCTCTTTAGCACGCATAGACACATACGAGTCGTTTCAGTTCCACGGTGTTCATTCACAAACACTTGCAGCTCTAGATGTTTTTAAGAAAGGTGGGCAGGAAATCACGGTCTCCCAGTGCTGGTGAGTTCTTTGCCGTTAATGTTCACGAAAAGTTCACTATTTTGCCATACAGAAATTCCAAACAAAAATTTTTATTTGTGGATTTGGACAGTTTTTGACCTGTTTCATACGACCAGAAGGTGTTTGCTGGTCACAAATGCCGTGCCAAGCTGATTTCCTACGCAATTAATCAATCTTTGACGTGAATTTCGCTAATAAACACGAGGAGCATTTCTTATAGCAAAACTTGCCATAACAAAATGGGTGATTCATTTTAGTAAACAAACTAACACTTCTTCAGACTGTGGCACCTCTCTTACTCGCCTAGAATGCAGCTCTCAACAAGGGGTGCGTGGATTTGTTTAGAGGAAAAATAAATTAATTTTCGGTTTTGATTTCGTATTTAGATTTTTTTTTAATTAGGTAAATCTGTTACGTAACATAAACCAATACCCCCTCTCCACTATGTCAACATAAGTACTCCCCCCCCCACCCCCTATATGCGTTACGCCATGGTAAACGAGCAACTAGTGCCATTGAAGTATAGGTGCACTGCAATTACACAAGCTGGAATCTCATCGAACTCCAACGTATCTGTTGATTCCCAGTGTACTTTCCGAACCCTTGCGTTCATCTTCGGGACCGAAGCGTCGACCTGCTGAACCTAACCGTCCTCTACCGGACCACTGCGTCCACTATCGGACCCCTGCGTCCACTGCTGGACTCTTTTGTCAACTTGCCGGACCCCTGCGTCCACTCGCCGAACCCCTGCGTCCTCCCGTCGGATCGAAGCGTCCTCCCGTCGGACCGAAGCGTCCTCCCGTCGGACACAAGCGTCCTCCCGTCGGACCGAAGCGTCCTCCCGTCGGACCGAAGCGTCCTCCCGTCGGACCGAAGCGTCCTCCCGTCGGACCGAAGCGTCCTCCCGTCGGACCGAAGCGTCCTCCCGTCGGACCGAAGCGTCCTCCCGTCGGACCGAAGCGTCCTCCCGTCGGACCGAAGCGTCCTCCCGTCGGACCGAAGCGTCCTCCCGTCGGACCGAAGCGTCCTCCCGTCGGACACAAGCGTCCTCCCGTCGGACCGAAGCGTCCTCCCGTCGGACCGAAGCGTCCTCCCGTCGGACCGAAGCGTCCTCTCGTCGGACCGAAGCGTCCTCCCGTCAGACCGAAGCGTCCTCCCGTCGGACCGAAGCGTCCTCCCGTCGGACCGAAGCGTCCTCCCGTTGGACCGAAGCGTCCTCCCGTCGGACCGAAGCGTCCTCCCGTCGGACCGAAGCGTCCTCCCGTCGGACCGAGGCGTCCTCCCGTCGGACCGAGGCATCCTCCCGTCGGACCGAAGCGTCCTCCCGTAGGACCGAAGCGTCCTCCCGTCGGACCGAAGCGTCCTCCCGTCGGGCTGAAGCGTCCTCCCGTCGGACCGAAGCGTCCTCCCGTCGGACCGAAGCGTCCTCCCGTCGGACCGAAGCGTCCTCCCATCGGACCGAAGCGTCCTCCCGTCGGACCGAAGCGTCCTCCCGTCGGACCGAAGCGTCCTCCCGTCGGACCGAAGCGTCTTCCCGTCGGACCGAAGGGTCCTCCCGTCGAACCGAAACGTCCTCCCGTCGAACCGAAACGTCCTCCCGTCGAACCGAAACGTCCTCCCGTCGAACCGAAACGTCCTCCCGTCGAACCGAAACGTCCTCCCGTAGGACCGATGCATCCTCCCGTCGGACCGAAGCGTCCTCCCGTAGGACCGATGCGTCCTCCCGTCGAACCCAAGCGTCCTCCCGTCGGAAAGAAGCGCCCTGCTGTGGGACCGAAGCGTCCTCCCGTCAGACAGTTGCCAGATTGTAGCGTCGTACAACAGCAGCAGCAAATAGAAAACACCATACATTAACTCAAAACATTCGTTTTGGAGCGCCGATATGATCGTCCGGCTCTGCTAGATTTGAATATTGAAAGTGGTAAACACAAATGCCCCCTGGCGCGGTGGTAACGATTAGATCCACATCGGGAGAACAGCCATCGCTATCGATTGTAACACTACACAGCTGTTGTGCATTGTTAATGGAATTAGGTTTTGTTTATGTTTTTATAGTTCATTTCGATGGGTTGTGATTGTGATATAGTAATTATTGTATTTGTCCAAATTAATATTTAAAGGAAGCAATTTTGTGTATATTTGTATCAGTAATACGTTAATCCTTCGAAGGCAATAAAATAATGAATTAAGTGGTAGTTGCAGTGTTTTAATTATACTCCGGAAAACTTTCCACCACCTTCAACAACACAACGTAGGGCGATGCATGCTTGCCAAAACAACGACTTATGAATGATTATCGTCGTACAGTAGGTAACACTTACAGGCCTTTAGTCTATACGATTTCTCTGACTTATGAACTTCATTGTTCGGACCTATGGACTATGTTTAATATGACAAACTTATGATTTTCGTAATAAATCCTTGTGGTGAAGAATCATCAGTGGATCTTATGGAATTCTTAAATTTATTTATTTCCATCAGAAAACAGCCAAAAATATCTCATGGCTTGATAAATTGGAAACATTCTGATTACGTTGCGTAATTTCAAACATTTGTTTATTTCAAAGCTCTTGCCGTGCTTTATTTTAAAACATAAACAGAATTTTGCCAATAATGTACCAATGTGAATTGTGATTTTTTTTTTCTTTATTTTTGTGATTTTTAGCCGTAGGCTAGTTCATCACATTTGATAGTAGACGGTCAGGCTTAAGGCCTGCCTTTAAGGAAACGTTTCAGTCTAACATTAACGTAACGTAAAACTGGCTCTGAGACAACATAAAAAAAAAAACTTAATGTAAAATGGGAGTTACATCGGGACTGTGGTGAGGAATGGATGCGAGAACAAGGTAGAGCTCCACCGTAAGAGACAGTGCCCCAGTCCGGCAGAGATAACCCGACGGCAGGAAAATAGGAAGGTGGAAGAACACGGACAGCGCAGCCAACGACGAGAGTGCTAGATTTGGTTGTACAGGTGGGCGTCCTTCAAGAAAGCAATCAGTGCAGCCAGCGTCGAGGGGTCGTTGCCAAGTAGCTCCCTGATGTTCTCTGGGAGTCGGTGTTGTTCGCGTAGCCTCTGAAACTCCGGGCAGACACACAGCACGTGTTCCACCGAGGCAGGGATGCTGCAGATTGGACAAACCTTGTGGAAGGGTGTCCCACCAAAATTGTGGGAAATCCTCGCATGGCCGGTCCGGAGTCTTGAAATGATCCGTTGGTCCTTGTACTTGTGGCTGTCTAGCCAGGGTCGTACGGTTTCTTTGATCTTTCTCAGGAAAGTGGTCCGCGACTGAAACCATTCCTCCTGCCAGGCTTCCATGATAATATTCGCGATCCAACGCTTGACGTTTAGGAGCGGTACGTTCCTGGTGAAGCGGGGACCAGATGGACCGGATCCCGCCAGCCTGTCCACAGCCTCATTTCCGGGAACACCGCAGTGCCCGGGAATCCACGTAAAAACGGTTGAGGGTGGGGCATATCGTATAATGGCTTGTATCCAGGGGTGGCTCGGGGCTTCGGCTTCCAGCGCCTGGATGACGCTGTGTGAGTCCGTTAGCACAAGGATCGGTTGATCTGCAGGAGTAATGGCTGCATCAAGAATAGCAGCGGCTTCTGCGGAAAAAAACGGAACACTCCTCCGGTAGACTTTGACTTGTTGCGGAGTTTGGTCTTGCCACTCCGAGTCCCACTCCAGCCCGTGATCGCGATCCGTCCGTTAAGCGATGAACGTGCCCCGGATAGACCGACCCAAGAAGTTCTGCAACTGAACGCCTCAACGCTACAGAGTTATCTCCGGCTTGGAATCCTCTCTTAATCGCTTATCTATTTTGATAACGTTAGATCGCCAACTTTTCTCTCCATGCCAGTGGACCTTGGCCACCGGGGGGGAGGTCAAGGTTGGCTGCAGTGCGGAGGGCTCTGTTCCCCTCGTTGAGGAGAAAGACCCTATCATTCCCGGGTGTCTTAGCAGCGAGGGCAGCGGCTTTCGTAGCAGTAGCTGCAGCAGATCGATAGCGGAAAGGGAGGACTCCGATTTCCGCACAAGCAGCGTCTGCAGGCGTGGAAGGTAGAAGGCCGGATACGATGCGTACGTAGGTATTGTATACCGGAGCGAGGATCAGCTTCTCGGTGGCTAAGCAGGTAATTTCAATGCCGTAGAAAAGTCGACTGTCGATAACAGCCCGGGCGACACGAAGGCGGATCTCGCGGTTACTGGAGCGGTGCGGGCGGGATATTGTCCTGACGATGTTGATGCGGCTACGACAGTTTTCTTTCACCGATCTGAAGTGCTGGTCGAAACTTAGAGTCCGATCCAGAACTACCCCCAGAACACGTACTGTTTTCTTAAGCGGAATTGGATGGTCCTGGATGGTGATCGGTGGTCCCCGAATCAGATGGTCCGAGTGGCAGATATGGCACCGTACACTCTTTGGAGCGGAGAGCTGGAAACCAACAGAAAGCGCCCACCTGCTGACGGCGGAGACAGCTGCTTGGGCAATATTCCTGGTCCGTTTAGTCGTTCGTCCCGTTACGACGATGAGTATGTCATCGGCATAGACGATTACGTGCACGTTCTTGGGCAGTCGGCTGAACACCCCGTTCATTGCCACCAGGAATAGCGTAACCGCTATGACGGATCCCTGGGGCACTCCACTTTCCTCGGGGAACGGATCCGATCGAGTGTTCCCGACAGTCACCTGGAAGGTACGATCAAGGAGGAAATCCCATACAAAGTGCTTGACGTGGCCTTTCAGGCCCCAGCCGATGAGCTGCCTGATGACGCCAGGCGTCCACGTCCTGTTGAACGCCTTTGAAATATCAAGGGATACTAACTCCGCATGGTGACTGTTGTCCTGGGCTTCCTTGAGTACATTCCCGAGGGCTGCAAAGTAAGTGGAGGAGCCATGTCCTTGCCGGAATGCCGTTCGTCAAGGAGACTGTTAGACTCCAGGAACTGCCTAAGTCGACGATTTACCATTCTCTCCATCACTTTTGCCGCGCAGCAAGTGAGCGCAATCGGCCTAAAGGAGGAGGCTTCTCCACTCGCCGCGTTGTTCTTCGGAATGGGCACTACCAGGCTTTGTTTCCAGAGGTCCGGATACGAGTCAGTGAGCCATAGGTCGTTGAAGAGGGCGAGTAGCCTCGTTTTTCCGTCAAGGGAGAGGTTTTTTAACACCGGGTATCCAATCTCAGATGAATTGTAAAAGATGTCTTCCGACGAAAAATACTGATAAATCACTCCAAATTGTATACAAAAGTTTAATGAATCTAAGCAAAGGATTCATAAAAGGTAAATTTACCCTAGGTACTCTCATCGGAAAAAGGCATCAATTGCGAAAGTTTTTCAATTACACACTGTGTGCGAGTATTTTCCCAGCTTTATGCACCACCCACAACAGTCAATTCGCCGGAACCCGTCTCGTGTGTGGTGGTTGCTGTAGGTACAACAACAAAGCACAAGGCGCAAACTTCCAGATAATTGATTTAGCACAAACTTCATCTCCAAACACTAAATTAGCACCGACCAAGGCTACCCCACCCCCACCCCACCAAACTCGATTCCAATCGACGTGAATCCATGGGAAGATGGCATGCGCTTCGTTGGCATCGTGCAATTCAAACTGTGTAATGTATAATTGATCAGCTCAGTGAAGCGAGTAACATTTTCGTTAATATGTTATCCTGCTGTCGAAGACAGAGTTCCCCACCATCGAAGCGGGAAAACATGGCTAACGACGGGACCGAGAGCTTCGTCGATACAAGCGTGTGTAAAGGATAACATTTGCTCTATCTCCCGATGGGTGGGAATTGTTGCTTGGTGCTGTTCGCTGGATCCATGCTGATATGTTTGCAACGTTCATTGATCGTTTGCATCTCATGCCGGTGGTTAGTAGTTTTCCGGTTTGTAAGGAGTTGTGGCACTGTGCACAAACTGAAGTGATGTTCGGAATTAGATACGGTTCGTTGTTTAGTGTAGTTGGTAGTGTACAAATGGGTTTTCCCCTGAATGCTGATCTTTGTGGGTAACAGTTCGGTATGGAAGTGAAGCATGTGGAATGATATTAATGTTGAATGAGAACCATATGATGGGATTCGAAGATTTTACAGCTATTTTGATTACGGACTAAAACGGTAATTTTTGACAGTTCAGGGATTCTATGATTTACGGAGATTCCAGGGTTGATTGATCCAAATCGTTTGATCTTAATGGAAGTTACTTGAACTTCGGGGTAGTTCTGACAGCTTCCGAACATCCTCATGAATATCATTTAAATTGTAGGAACTTTAGGGAAGTTTTATTTATACACCCCAATGACAGTATACTTATTCTAGACAAATTAACATAGAATACTCTTGAAATTGCACTTATTTCTAAAACGGGAAACATTGAAGTCAAATACATTGTAGCAGATGCAACACATCTTCCGCGTGAGCTCATTCCATCCGGGTTCTTATTTTTAAGATTTCTGGTTTACTAAACTTTCCATGATTTTAGGACTTAGATAAAATTATTCATCATGACGATTGTTTTTAAAATACATTTAGGACTAAGACTTGGAACTTTTTTCGTGATTTCGCAAAAGGAAGTTCAGGAATTATTTATGAATGATTTTTGTTTCAATGAGCAGTTCCATCGAGATCCCAACATGAACAAAATATCAAGATATACAGAATATCGGAATTGATAAAATAATAAACCTATCCAAATATTTCTTAAACAAGCTTACAAACAATTTCGTTGATTATGCCAACTTTAGTTTGAAATTAATCGAGACTAAATTCTACGCAACAGTATTTTGGTATAGTAGAAACGTACAGCAATACCATCGACCAGAAAATTGAGCTAACTCCCACCAGAGAAACACGTTAACCACACGTGTCCTGTCTTATGAAGCAATCAACTTTCGCTGATAAAAAAAATAACTTCCATTATCGTGCTCCATCATTCATTGATATTTCAGAGCTCACAAAAGCTTCACCTCACAAATACGTGTTGGATTGGTTTTTTGTCCCTCCAGAATCTACCTCGATCCATCACCGGTGGCATTAATCTACCCGCGTGTACGACAGTCGGTGGTGGGTGCCTGTTGGAGTGTATATTCTCGGTTTGGCGGCACGGAAATCACCATCAGGTTCGCTGCAATCGGGCGCACTAATACCGGTGTATGTGTTTGTGTGGTTTTCCGGGGTGGTCGTATTTCGAATCGAATAAATCCCATCAATTACAATGGTGTTGTGGTTTTTGCCAATTCATTCCACCGCCACCCGCCTCGCGAACGGGTCTGTTTGCACCGACAACCGACAACTGCTGGTTGCGCTAAAATGCTGGAGATCACTGCAGCAATGGGAGCCGGCTCAGCAATTGCAATCAATTCATGCAAGCCACCCACCCTTAGTCACACAACCACACATGTAGATCAGCACTAGGAAAGCCTCTCTCGGTTGAAAACCAAACTAACCGCTCACAATTTAGGACCAACATATGCATGTACTCGTCACAAAAATCTCCCAAACGTGTGCGCATGTAAGAGATCAGGTACATTCACTGCTAAAGCCAGGTACAGGCACTCAGGGTTTTGCCAATACCGCTAATAGCTTTTGCATTAGATTGATGGACGAGCAGGCAGTTTTTCAGTAGATGCAGCCGGATGCAGGAAAAGCTTCCCTCCCACCACCGGCCCTACGCGACAACCGAGAACTGAATCAAGCATGCCGAAGTGCAAAGCTTAGCATCATGTGAACTGATTTTTCCAGCTGTTCCAACTCAGCACTCAAAGCATCATGAATAGAATGGAAAAAACTCGCGTGAATGTTTCACGTTTTCAGGGCAATCGGAGGAAAAAAAACTGGGAACTGAAAGCTTACAGTCAACATTACTCTGTCGGGGCAAATGGTTACTTTTGTTGACTTTTGTACGCTTCTAAAAGCCTATCTTTTTACTTTGGTTCAATTTGTTGGCTTTGCGGATTTGGCACAAAAAGTTGAACAAATGTTATCGCCGGTTTCCGGTAAATGGGTTTCACGCAATCAGCAAGGATTTTAAATTTCTTGGGAAAATTGGTGGAAATCCTATAGGCTATGTGCTTTAAGTGATGGTGATAATGGGCAGTGAAAAAGGACAAATATGTCTGAATTGTCCGGACCGTGGTAAGAAGTGAATTTTTGAACCAATCTGCCATAAAAAATCTATAACACAGACAAGCAGACATAACTCTCACAATCACATTCTTCGCACGCTCCAACAGTGATTTCAAATGAGGATTTAAAAGGGGTCCCACATCAAATTGCATCGCGGAAAAAAAAACGCTGTAGAAAATTACCTAGTTAACCTATCCTTTTCAAACTTTCAGACAATAAAATATAACCCATTAGTAAGCTTTTGGCATATTTATTTCATTAAACTTCAATACCATTACCGTACGCTCGCTCCTTACGCTCAGGCTTCCGGAAATCTCACGCGTACACAAATGCGACAGCGAGCTGTGAGACAGAGCGTCGCATGACTCTCAAATACATGGTGTGCTACATTAATTGTACAAAAGCGAGACCAGAACGATGCGCGCGACAAGCTACACGCTCTCAACAAATTCAAGCGTTTCAATTTTGTTTTGTCTCATCGCATTGCTCTCTCAATGCGACGCATGTATTCAATCACATGCGACTGTTTCATTGCAATATCTCTATGCGCTCTCTCAGGGCGCCATCGCCGTGCGCAGTTTCGCATGCCTTGGCTCTCGCGGTCCCATCTTATGTGATGTTGTCGGGTGACGAGAGAAGGGAATGGAAGGGTTTCCCAACAAACATTGACAGTCGAATTAGAGCTTATTCAGACAAAAATAAGCTTCTTCAGCTAAAAAATTGCTTATTCACCTTTTAATCAGCTCAAATTGTTAAGAGATGAACTAGCCTCAGGCTAAAAATCTCTAAAATAAAGATTAAAAAAAAAAAAAAAAAAGCTCAAATTGTTTGTTGGGTTGTTCACAGAAGACTTGTGTGCCCTTTTCAAATGGGGTGAAGTTTTTAAATGGTTCCAGAAATATCTTCTAGTATAGATTCAAGCAGACTCAACACATGGTTCCAGAGTTGTACTGGAATCACCGTAAGATCACCACTCATGATCCTAGGAAGACGCAATTGCTTGTCGAAAGGATGCTAAAGGAAGGTAAAGGAAGACTACGTGAGCGGTGGATGGCAACCATACGGTAGTTGGGGTTGGGATACCGTTAGCATGTTAGCACCCCAAATAATGCCGGAATATCTGTGGAACTATGTGTCCTTCAACAAGTCCTTATGCGGAAGTCTTCTAAAAAATATTTTTTGGAAGCCTCTGAAGCTTTCAGCCCATTTGGTGGAAAAATAAACAAGTTATTGCGCATTTGCACCAAATTAGACTCAGAATCCATCAGAATACTTTTACTCAGAACAGTAAAAATATAAATGGACGATTTTGAATGTAAAATAGCACTACATTTTACTATACAAGATCATATAGTCGGCGTTAAGTCAGAAGTGACTAAGTAGCAAAATAAAAACAAAAAATGAGTTAATGATATCATAAGATCAAGAATTCCCTCAGCTACATTTCACTTCCTCAGCCAGATTTGAAAAATTAGAGTGCAACGGACAAATAATTTGTCCCATTACATAAGACACAATATTGAACAACCAACTTTAAATTCGTTTTTCTCGAAATCAAAAAAAAAAATCACAGTTCGGTCTGACTTGACCGATCATATCAACACGTTAGTAATGATAAAACTCTGAAGATTAATATTTGTATTTTGTCTGGCTTGAGTGAACACTATTTTAAGGGATTATTTTCAACGCAGAAGAGTACTTTGCTGCAAAAACGTTGGTGGTGACTTCTTATTACATACACACAAGTCTACACTTAAAAATTAACCAAGTTTAACATGTTGTAAATTTGTTCTGTTATGATCAATTGAGTTGAAATTTTGACTCAAAACTTGCTTTTCCATTGTCCTTTGTCCGATCAGCTATGCACACATTTTAATTTAATTGTCACCTTCCAGCAGGTGCTTCAAAAACTTTGGTACACGTGAAGTTCAAAATATTTGTAGTTTTGCGTCAAAATTTCAGCTCAATTAATCATAACAGAACACATTTACAACATGTTAAACTTGGCTAGTTTGTATAGAAACGACCTTTGTCCGATCAACTTAGCACCTCAGTGTACGTAGGTACGAAATGCTGGATTAAGGTTAATGTAATAAATTTAGGAAAAAGTTGTGTCATATCTGTACTGCGGATTGTTGCTAAGCTTCTTGCTTCAGGAATTGTATTGAATACTTGTCAATCAACAAACTTACTACGGCAGCAACTGAATTCTTCAGATGTGTAAGTGCTCACCGGATAGTTCATATCAGTCACCATGATTTTTTTTTTTTTTTGTTCATCAATTTATTTGATAAGGCTCAGCCGAATTAACTTTACAGAGCCGAGGATTCTTGGTCACTATACAATACATCTTAAAACTATAGTCAAAAGGTACAACACAATAAACACTTTATCTTCCGCTATCCAAAAAGCCTCCTCCATCAGAACTGGAGCCGCTTCCAGTGGTTTCATTGTATGGCAAATTGTTGTACGCCAACGAGGGTCAGAGCGCGTCCATTGCAGCAATGGACGCAAAACGTGGTCAGCACTCACACACTCATCACGAAACGGTTGCTTTCCAAAGTCGACGACGCATCGACCGAAAGAACTGCTGATGAAGAACAATGAGGAGGACCACACAATGGTTGCTGCCGAGAAAACAGACGATCGCGTAGCACACATCGAGAGTGGCCTGCTTTTGTCGACAGCCGAGTGAACACTGTAGTCACCATGATGCTGAATTGAAACAATCAATTTGCGACAAAAGATTTCCAAAAAGTCCTAGTGTTAGTACTGTGGACCCTCGGTGACATTGACAAAAAAGCATATTATCGAGGAAATAAACTACAACTTGATTGTACGTTTCGCTTACTAAAGCCACATCTCTTCCTTCGTTCGTTATGAATGGGCTATTTTTCAAGTTAATCTTTGTTGGTCATAGCCATCTGACACCTCTTCTCCATGTTCGATAAGAGTGTAGTAGCTAGGTCGCTTTCCATCGTTTTCAAAACAAAACAACACTTTTCCCACATCAAGAACACGAGTTGGTCTTCCAGTTGAGTTTGTTATTTCGATGTCGCATTGAAACGTCGCTTAGCGACGTCTCATTGCGAAAAGCGCATGAGCTTCGGCTCACGCGACGTCGCATGATACTCGTTCTCATGAAACGCATACATCCGGAAATGTGCTGTGCTTACAAAACAGTGCGACACACTGACAGTATGAGAATGTGAGATGCGACAAAACTGAAGAGATAGAGAAACAGAGTGCTACAAATCTCTTGCGCATGAGACTGCTATGACTATGAGACTATTCGTATTGCGTCTCGCATACGGTAGCGCGCGCACTGGAAGCCTGCTTACGCTTAACTCCACTCATAAGGTTCTGTACAACATCTGGCTGCAGCGTCTTCCCTACGGAAACCCACTGTTTCTTCATGTCTTCCTCAGATTCGACCCCCTTGGGATGCTTCCGTAGTGCCTGCCTCGTAATAGCCCAGTATTGTTCAATGGGCCTTGGTTCCGGTACGTTGGGGGGTTCATGTCCTTGGATACGAAAGTGACCCCGCTGCACTATGGGCAAAAATGGGTTCAAAATTACCCAAAATTCAATATCTCAACAGCACGCTGAATTCCGGCCATGAAAAACAATTTTTCCCAAGGGAAATCGTCCGGGGAATTGATTGCACGTGGTCTTATAGACCGGAGAGCCTTGTAGGTATGTGTTTTGGACCATTTTACCCTACTTATTCCCCGGACGATTTCTCTTCGAAAAAGTCGTTTTTCATGGCCGGAATTCAGCGTGCTGTTGAGATATTGAATTTTGGGTAATTTTGGACCCATTTTTGCCCATGGCTTCGTATCACTCCAGGACAACATTTGAATAGTGGTACGAAGCTAAATCCGGTCAGCACATCGTAGTTGCTTCAACAGAGGAAGCAAACGCTTCTGTAGACACTCTTTGAGGTAGATCTACCCGTTTACAGTCCCGGTAGTCACGAACGGCGCACTCCGTTTGCCACATGAGCAGATCGCTTGCCAAATTATGTATTTCTTGGCAAACTTTGAAAGTTTCTGTTTCCTTTTTTCCTCCGGAACATCAAACTTGTGCTGGGCGGTGAAGAACAGTAGCCCCGGAAGCTGTCGGAAGTCCACCTTGACGTAAGTCTCATCATCCACGATGAGACAATGAGGCTTCGTCAGCATCTGGGTGTACAGTTTCCGGGCCCGTGACTCTCCCACCGTATTTTGACGTTCGTCACGATTTGGAGCCTTCTGCGATTTGTACGTATGCAGTCCCTCCCGGTCCTTGGCTCTCTGAACGAAAGACTTGGACAGATTCAACTTTTTGGCCACATCCCTGACCGAAGCATTGGGATTCCGCTTGAATGCTTTCGCGACACGCTTGTGATCCTGATCACTAATAGAACATCCATTCTGACCGCATTTCTCCTTCCGTTCAATGCTCAGAGTTTCGTAGTAACGGTTAATTACGCGAGTCACCGTTGACTGCACGATGCCGAGTTGTTGTATGATGTCCCGATAAGAGAGTTGAGGATTTTCTAGGTGCTTGCGCAAAACCAATTCGCGACGTTGCTTTTCGGGTGGCGCAATTTTTTCCAACTTTTGAAAAACTGACAGCAATAAAAATACAATGCAAACAATACACTCTAAACTACTTTTACCCAAATTTTCGAAAACCTATACGATAGCAAGGTAATACCCTAAGCTACAAAATGGAACCAATGTGGCTAATTCAGGAGTACTGCAGAGTGTAAATTTAATCATTATATTTTACTATCAAAGAAACCCGCATTATCAAAGACACCCCGTTTTACGGTAACAGCAAGTTTGCAATGACATAACATAGCCATTTCTTGATGAATTTCAAAAATTGTGGTAGGGGAAATGTCTCTAATGTTGGCCTATGGATCTAAGATTGGGCCCATCGCTAAAAATCTCCTATTTATCCATTTTATCTAGATGAACGCGTCATTGGGTCGTTACAAATGGATATTTTTGGTTGCTATGGAAAATTTAGTCGATTGCTGAATTTATGTATTGGCCCAATTTGGGGACCTTAGGCCGACATTACCTGCATTTCCCCTACCTCTAAATTGCATAGGGTCTGTAGATTGTTAAACCATTTAAAAAGGGTTGCCTACTATTTTTAAAGGAGAAAAGAGTCGTTACACGCCCCGTAAAAGTGGACAAGACACAAAACTGATCTTAGAACTCCGCGGTTTTTTTTTAAACATTGAGAACTGTGATATAAGAAAGAATTTTGGGTCGTGACATAAACATGGACTCAGATGGCCATCGTAACGTCCTCCGAAAGATCCGGAACATTTGTAAAAGCTGTCAATGTATGAAACTGATACAAGAGCGCTGCGGGTATTTCGAAAATACTTGGAACTATCAGATATAAAATAATTTTTGGCCGTAACATAAACATGTACCTAGAACGTCATGAGATCGTCCTCCGGAAGATCTGGAACATCCTTGAAAATGGTAAACCCATGAAACTGATCCTAGAGTTCCACGATTTTTTCGAAAGCATTTGGATCTGTGATATAAGAAAGAATTCTAGGCTTAAATAGACCTTCCAGTTACATGTTTACGTTACGACCAAAAATTAATTTATAGACAGTTTCACGTGTTTTTTTTGAAAAAAAAAAACTACAAGGGACGCAATGGTGACGCAGAACTACGTGGTCTTAAATAATAATTCTTATTTGTTAACTGCAGCAGGACCTTGTGTTTGGTGTAGCAAAAGGAATTTGTGCGGGGTTCTTTCTGTTTATACTCTTTAAGTAGTATGACTCGTTTGACATAGGTGGCCCACAACGACTCACGAAGAGCTACCGATTCCGATCAATAGCGGTACGGCTTCTTCCTCCTTCTTAGATGGGCTGCAGCTCGCTGCTTGCAGGCAGTCTTTCGTTATGTACCGGAGAACACCACCACGCGGTGATCGACTAAACATCGTTTGGTGAGATCGGATGGAATTCAACTTTGAAATCTATGCTAGGGAAATCACTTTTCGCGGGCAATCGGCGATGATTCAAATTATCATAGCAACAGTTGCACTTTCGAGCTATTTTCAAAAGTGACATTTTGAAAAATGATAAAGTCTTAAATTTAACAGATGTGTAGATAACGGCGCCGGTGGTGTAGTGGTAAGCGTGATTACTTCTCACCCCAGTAGGCCTGGGTTCAATCCCAGTCGGCGCCGCCGGGATGTTCTGAGGCATAACATCTCTGATCACGCCTTCCTTCGGATGGGAAGTAAAGCCGTTGGTCCCCGGTTCATGAGTTGATGGGTCGATAGGTAGGGTCCAGGTGTGGGAGCTGCCTTCCTGGCACGTCGGTAGCATTGGTGCTCAGCACGGAAAACAAGATCGACGGAAAAAACAAACCAAAGGAAAAAAAAAATGTGTAGATATATGTCTGATTGATTGGTGATAAAATTATTGAAATTGGTCCAGGGGCAGCTGAGTTATTACCGTTCAAAATCTTTCATAATTTCGTTACATGTTCCATTTTCGGGTTTCACAAAGTGTTCATCGGTGAGATAGAAATCACAGACGTAGTCCTACGTCAAATCCGCGGAGCTCTAGGATCAGTGAGTCCCAAAGGCAAGCGGAATTTCAACGATTAGAGGAAGAAATTTTGCGAAAAGAGAAGCATTTGGAACATGAAAGGGCGCTAAAGGAGAAGCGGATGGAATGGGAGGCGAAATTGCAGGAAAGGAAACTGGAACAGGAAAGATCATTAAGGAAGAAGCGCAGTTTATATTCCAGCAGGCACACAGGCTACGGACACAATTTCAAAATCTCAAAGGCGAACTACATTCCGTTGACCACGTTGTGGATACTGATGTCGAAAGTGCACAAATGACTAGTAACCAGCTAGATCAATTAATTACTTTTTTTTAAGTAATGAAATCGGAATGCTAAATAAAACAGCAAAAAATTTTATCTTCCATTTAATTCCACTTAATTAATTTTGGTATCCATGACAGATACGTATTTCGACTACAATGTGCAGTCTTCATCAGTGTCATTCCCACTAAAGAACTTATCAAAATCTAACCCCCTTAAGTACTCATCCCCTAGGTAAAAAAGTCAAGATCATAGGTATAAAAATGAAACTACAATGTGTTGAATCGGAACCTACCTAACTAATAAAAACCAAAGATTTAAGTAAGCTAAAGGAGAAAAATCTATACAACTCTCTAATAAGGAAAATCCCCAAAGGCTTGGTAGCCATCATAATGAAGTAATGAAATTGGGTTGTTATCGGAATGCTAAATAAAACAGCAAAAAAGGTTATCTTCCATTTAATTCCACTTAATTAATTTTGGTATCCATGACAGAAGTGGAATTAAATGGAAGATAACCTTTTTTGCTGTTTTATTGAAGAGGAATCGAAGATCGAGTCTTCGGACGATGTTCCAGATCCAAAGCTATCGAGACTGGAGGCAGCTGAGTTGCACAATCGTTTGGTGAATCCCGTTTTGATCCAAGAGCTGGTTGACGGGATTCCGGCTGCAACGAAACGGTGCCGCTAAGATGAAGATGAAGGACAAGGGTTTCATTCATGCGCATAGTGGAGACTCTGCGAGTGCACCAACACCGCCACTAAGCCCGTGTCGTATTTGTAAAACAGCTGGGCATCGTATAAGGAGTTGTGAAGAATTTCGTCGACTGAGTCTGGGAGAGCGGGTGAAAATGATGGAACGATGGAAACTATGCGAGCGATGCTTGAATTAGTATTCCGGCTGGTGTCGATTTAAGATCACGTGCAACATTAGAAATTTTCAGAGTGGGTTGGAAATGCTATCTAACATGAAGCTTTAGTGCGATAATTTATTTGCTAGAGAATGATCTTAGAAGATGGTAGGTAGATAGTTCCGTTAGAGTACGGCAGTATGAAAATTGAACAGAATTTTAAAATGAGCGAAAAGCCATTAATGTGACAGTACAATGTCAAACGCACATGCACGCGGAGATTTGAAGTAAGTCATCAAATCTACAGGCAAAAAGTGTTCGCCCGCCTTTGCTCAGTACTGTATGCGGCTGTGGAATAGTTCTAGCGACGTTTCATCACTACCTAAAGCCCCACGTTGCCAAAAGCATTTTTAGTCGATGGTGTGTTATAATGAAATTCTTCTTTACCCAACTATTGTGTTGCTTGTTGTTGGATTAGAAATTGTCGTCAACATCACCGTGCGTTGGTACATCGAGAGGTTGCTACTGGTCCTCCAGTCGGACAAGGACAGCTACATACGCACTTAGATGGGCAGCTACCGGTGATTTTCAGAATCGTTCCTGTAACATTGTATAGTGAACAACGATCGATCTCTACAGTAGCTTATCTCGACGAAGGATCCTCTATGACTCTAGTTGAAGAAAGTATTATACGCTCGCTGGAAAGACGTGAAAACCCACAACTATTGACGGGCAATACCGTACGCCGAGAATCATCGTCAGAGTGTGTATTATTCCAGGTAGCAAGTAAAGCGGGCAATCGTCTGAATTTAAAGGATGCGCATACCTTTTAGAAACTATACCTGCCAAAACAGCGAGCCGATCTCATGGAAATTCCCAATCGGTACCAACATTTGCGTGGATTATATGCAGCAAATCACATCGGAAAAGAACCAAAAATCTTGATCGGGCTAAACAATGCGTTCTTGTTCGCGCCGTTAGGGTCAAGAGTCGGGAATGCTAATGAGCCAATCGCTGTTCGATCACATTTGGGTTGGACGATCTACGGGCCGAGAGAAAGTGGATCATCATCGGGATTTGTAGGCTACCATGGCGGATATACTAACCCGGAATTGCATGAAAACATGCGGGAGTTTATTATGAGTCAGGAACCACGGACCACGGTTAGCAAGTTACCCGAATCAGCTGAGCAGTGATGCAAAATATCATGACACTCCTCTTCGCATCAACCGACTATCGCTGACAGATCGTTTTGTCACGCAGTGAGAGTTAGAGCCATGGCAAACAACAATCACCAGTAATGTCGCTGCTCACAAGCAAAACGTTACACTCGCTGCTGATGAAGAAAAGCACAACGAAAACAGTGAAGACTTCCGCAGTACGATCATGAGAAAAAGCGAAACGACAGAAGAAAATGAAAACAATGCCTACGCACTCCAAGTTCGTCTCGGCAGGCGCGACTGTGTGAGTTACAAACAAAGCAAGCAACATGAAACGGAAGCTGTTGGGCTCACTCACCAACACACTCACATAAGCGAGCAAAGCAGCAACTGCTTCAAAACGAGCACAGATGAGTTTCGTGATTGTCGGGAATGACCAGATCGGTGATGGATCACAACAGAAGACGACATTCACCAGTTGCTTTTTACTTCTTTCGTCAACTTGATGGATGGTCATGGAGAGAGCTTCGACGAGCACATTGATAGGAATGTACAAAGCGTTACTACCATCAGCTGTTTGGCGATCGTGATTGTGATAGGTCGCAACTCTGCAGCTGAGGATCAAAGAGCCCGTCAACTGCTGGAGTCTACTACGGTGAATGTCGGCGGCCATTACGAAACTGGTCTTCTGTGGAAGTCAGATGACGTACGTAGACAGTTATGTTATGGCATACAAACGTCTTTTGGGACTGGAGCGGCGTCTCTTGAAGGATCCAGATCTCTACGAAAAGGTGAAGCTGAAAATCGAAGAATACCTAACAAAAATCTACGCGCATAAAGCAACTCCGAACGGACTTGCAAGAGCGGATTCCATGAAGGTGTGGTACTTACCACTCCGTGTGGCCGTGATCCCAAACAAACCAGAAAACATTCGATTGGTTGTCGACGCAGCGGCGCAGGTGGATGGCATTTCGTTAAATTCGATGCTTCTGGTGGGACCTGATATGCTTGCAGCTCTAGATGCAGTGATTCAGCAAATTCGCGAGCCACCAATTCCACCAATGTACCACCAATTCCAGATAACAATGTGCTACGTTTCTTGAACCCGTGGAGTAAGCCCGAAGTGTACATGATGGACGTGGCCATTTTTGGATCAGCGTGTTCTCCGGCATCGGCGCAGTACATAAAAAATCTGAATGCTTCTTATTACCATGATCGATTTCCGGATGTTCGAAAACACTATGTGGACGATTACCTCGACTGCACGAATACAACGGAAGAAGCTATCGAAAGAGCACAGCAAGTCCGATACATTCATAGCCAAGCCGGGTTCGAAATTCGGAATTGGGTTTCAAACTCAACTATGTTTCTCGAAGCTACGGGAGAGTCGATCACCAAGGAAGGAGTGTCCCTGAACAGCGGCAAGAACGACGGAAGCGAACGAGTACTGGGGATCATCTGGCGACCAAGCAACGATGTATTCACTTTTTCGACGGTAATGCGTAGTGACTTGATGCTGTACATGACATCCACTAACCGACCCACCAAGCGGATGATCCTAAGCTGCATTATGAACCTCTTCGATCCTCTGGGGCTACTGTCACCGTATACCATTCATGGTAAAGGTTTACTGCAAGATACGTTGCGCTCTGGCTGTGCGTGGTCACGAAACATTAGAAGCACACGTCTTTGTTGACGCCAGTCAGGAGTATTACGGTTGTGCGGTCTACTTCCGTGTCACTCATCTTAGGAATTCGAGATGTTCTCTGGTGGCGGCTTCTACAGCTGTGCAGGTGTTCGACGAAGGTGTGTTCAGAATTGATGAAATGGCAATTTTCATGTCTGTTGGGCTACTGGACCCTTTCAAACACCGTTTAGGGGGGCAATGAAAAGCACTGCCGTTCTTGGGGTGGGACCTTCTTGGGCGTCTTTATAAGAGCGGCGGATGTAGGCACTTCGATTGTTTTCTTTTTGAGGTTCCTTCCATCCACATTCTTTACAAAACAGCACATTCGTCCATTCAATCACACATCAAATATATTTCAATGTCAAGCTCATACTATTAACATACAATTTATTTACAACACTTTACATATTTACAAGGTTCATTACACAACACACATAACATATTAAATCCTTGTGGCTCTGCTCTATCCATCCTTCTTTGAGAGTCAGAGCCGACTGGCTATTATTATATTATAATTCAAGCTGAACATTGCATTAGGTTCTAAGTAACATTGATCGATTCTCTTCTTAAACTTTCTCCTTCGTTAATAATTTGGGTATAGAACCGTTTCTTGTCATGTTTTTCATTTTAGTAGATATATCATAGCTTCTTTCATCGATCTGTGTGCTGAAAATAGCTGGAAATGTCTTAACATGGCCGTGAGAATGCAAAGAGAAAGTCGATGAAGAGAATCTGTCAATGTTACTTAGGACCTTATGCAATATTCAGCTTGAATTGTCGATTCCTACACTGCTAGACGATCACCGCAGTGACGTCATTAGTCCCGATTGTTATCGCTACCTAATATTATCCAATCTGTTATCGGTTCCGTGGTAGCGTCCGTACAAGAGGAGAGATGGTCCGATTCTACGTGGTGAGAGTTTGAGAGAGTTTCTGTACAAACGACAGTGGCGTAGCTAGGGTATGGTGAGGTTACTCCCGAACAATGTCAACAACAATTTATTCTATGAAAACACTTGCAGTACAAATTACATCAATCGAAGAATGTGCCTGTATAACATAAATTGCGAGGAAATTGACATCACTATTTCCAAAAAAAAACTCGACTAATAGGAAATAGAAATAATGCAAAGCGTGTAAGCAAAACATTGTAAACATTGTATGTAGTCTACTTTGCTTGACGAAATATGTAAATAAGTTGTTCACGTAGTATATGGACGGCAGCAAACTTAAGCAGTCACAGTTTTAAGAAGCGAGAAGGGAAGGTACGTGGTGTGGTTTCCAGGTTTTGATTTCATGGTCAACCAATCGAAAGGAAGGCGGTTTAAAAAAGAGTCAAGAACTTCAAGTGTGGTACAATAAAATGATCCAGAAGTATATTTAAAATAGCCGGCGCTGGTGGTGTAGTGGTAAGCGTGACTGCTTTCTAACACCCCAATGGGTCTGGGTTCAATCCCAGCCGAGGTCGGTGGGATTTTTCTGAGGCATAAAAATCTCTGGTCACGTCTTCCTTCGGAAGGGGGTAAGGGAAGTAAAGCCGTTGTTCCCGGCCCATGTGTGTTGAATGGATGCCATATCCTACGCAGGTGTGGAAGCTGCCTTCCTGCACATTCGATTGCCGTCAATGGATGGCAATTGATGTCCGTCGGTGATTGGCACTAGATTGCGGAACAGAGACCGACGTTAATTAAAGGAATGAATATTTATAATGGCCACATGCGCCTGATCTCAGTGTAGGGAGGAGAAACTCGAGAAATGGGTCGTGTGTTACTTGCCCCACTATCAAGTGAATATTTAAAGAATCTAATAGTACGACCACGACAAGTTAATCAAAAAAATAATCTGAACTTCGTGCAATATCTCTTTGAGTCACTGGGTGATATACTAGTAACGTATTAAGATCGATAAATGTTGTATCTTGTCTCATGTCTCGTCTTGTGAGTGATTTGCCAAAATGAGACACAGATCCGTTCTGTTTTTCGATTCCAATGACCATTACAGGATAAATCTCTTCCAGTAAAATAACCAAACACTATTTTCCCTTCGATGGTTCCACCATAATGAAACTTTGTCCACAGTTGCATCCAATTCTAATTACCCGTACACGTCAAAGACCATTCGTTCCATTCTGTTACAGTTTTTTGTGTGCATCATGTCAGCAAAATAAATCAGAACCTCTTCTTCCGTACATTACCACGTACCTCAATAAGCAGCTCATATCCGGTTGCCCTAGATGTGGGTTGACCAGACCCCAGAGCAGCACATTGCGAGTCACCATTGTTGCTTCTGGGAAATTGTTCTAAATTTGTTCTACACGACCATCAACCAGGAGAGCAGCAGAGCTGATTTCCTTTCTAGTTTCGTTCTGCTCTGTTTCACCGCAAATATCCTGAGCGCGCAGCTGCCGGTGGCGAAAGTACAAGTGCAGCACAGATTTCGTGATGTTACCACATTTATTTAATGACATTTTTCCGTTTTCCATCCGAATCTAACCCGTGTGCATTTCTGTTTCTGTTCTTCCCTTGCAGGCGGCGGAGTACTCCTCGTACCAGAACACCATCGGACGGCGATCTACGCTGATGGGAGGCGGCTGTGCCCCGTACACCCACATGAGCAAGTACTCCTACCCGACGGATATGAGCCTCAGCAGCCACTACGGCTACACGTCCTGGGGTTTATGGCGCGATACCCGGAATCTGTCCTCGTCAATGTACGGCAAGAAGCAGAAAAACTTCAGATCGGTCTCCATCCTATTGATGTCGGCTGCCTTCATCGTGGTCCTGGCCGTGCTCTGTGTGGCAGCGTTGGCGTTCTACTTTAGCGCATTCAAGGCGGACCTCAGCGACTGTGAGTATCAACTACTATCTTGTCTCGTTCGATGTATTATTTTTTTTTTACGTTTTCATTTGATGCTTCCTGCCGATTTTTTTTTTTTTTGGGATGGAGGGAAATTGATATTGTTATGGTGACGCTGCTTTTGTGCGGCGTCCAAATTCGGGACCGGACATCATATGCCAGCCATCGCATTTCGGGCGAACCCAAGTCAGTAAGCTGCAACGGAACGAACGGTCGGTGGTCCAGTTTTATATTTTATTGTTTTTCTCCCCAAGCCGGTGCCGCCAGGAGGTGGTTGTGGCCCTTGAAAAAGTCATTAAAGGATGCCCTGTTGGCTTTGCTGTTTTCTCTGACAGTGAGGGACAGGTCATAAAAAAAAAGAAAGACCGAAAAAAGGCTAAACTTTCATAAATAACATCCGTTTGTGTGTGTGTGTGTGTGTGTGTGTGTGTGTTTGTGCCACTGTAAGTTTTATTGCATCGACAAATGATTTATCTTGCGTCATTTGCTGTTTGGGATTTGAAGTGGGGTGCCCATACTTTGTGGTGACCCAGAGAAAACTGATATTGGATGTCTTTATGTGATGACGAGAGAGAAATTGGTCGTAACTCGGGTTCTGAAATATTGTTGAAGGGTTCAGGAAAATTGAATCATATTGCAACTTGGATTTGGGTTTAGATTTTTTAAGATTCAGGATGTTTATTTTATGATATTCAATATAATACGTACCGTTAAATGGTCCAAAATTGAACAGCGGGTGTATTTGATTACTGAAGTTTCGTATTGTTTTTGATCAGATATAATCTATATAGGGGAAATGGATGTAATGTCGGCCTAAATGCCCCTAATTTTGGGCCCATACATAAATTCAGCAATCGACTAAATTTTCAATAGCAAACCAAAAATATCCATTACATTATCCTGCATAAAAATGTTCACGCCGATTGGTTCAGTAGTTTCCGAATCTTCAAGGGCCAGACAGATCGACAGATTTTTTTTTATATAGGGGAAATGGCTCTAATGTTGGCCTATGGGTCTAAGATTGGGCCCTTTGCGAAAAATCTGCTATTTATCATTTTTTTCTATATGAGAACACCTCATTGGGAAGGTGCTTATGAATATTTTTGGTCACTATTGAAAATTTAGTCGTTTTTTGAATTTATGTATGTGCCCAAATTAGGGGAATTTAGGCCGACATTACATCCATTTCTCCTAGAGTAGGACATAGATTTGTCAAAATTATTATACCAGCTGTAAAATGAGAAAGGATATCAAGGAGGTAGTAAATTCTATTAAAATAATTCTTACGAGGTTTATGCTTCTATGCCTTCTAAGCACTCTTGAACTCATGACTTTTTATTGCTTTAATCATTTACGTTCTTTATTTATAATTTTAAATCTAGCTTTAAAAAATGCATCATCTTGCTTCACGCAACATAACATAAATTAAAGTTTGTATAAAAAGCGGCAGGTCACATAAAAAAATGTGATTTTAAGCAGCCATGTTTGATATCTTCGGATATCCTACAATTTGGCGCGCGCGAACACTAGACTTCTTTATCGAGTTAAAGGATTAACGCGCGCACATACCGAATCACATACGGGACTTTCTCAACTTTAGCGAGCCTAGCTGGGAGAACCAGTAGTAGAGTCGCAAAGAGAATACTAGCTTCTTATTTTGTGAAGTTATTCGATAAGCCAACTGTGAAGTCGGGTCGAGCTAAGAATCTTTCTGTTTATTGAAATGCATTTTCCTTTTATACAGTTTTAGTTACATTGATTCATGAATGTTGAAAAGAGTCATTTGGGAAAAAGAGTGAGACGACTGCAGTGACACCAAAAATGCGCATCCTAGCAATATCGGAAATAATGGTTATATTTTGGTTGAGCGCCCGGCGTTGTCATTCGAAATATTTCTTGCTGCGCGAACAACCTTGGTCCACCCGGGAAGGGTGGAAGAGGACGAGGGAGTGCTGCAGTTCTAGTGACGAGTGACAAACATATGGGTCGTGTAAAGTTGCATAATTGCATTCTTGCCCGAGCGATGGCTCGGTGCCTGGAGTGGATAATTTATTAGCATGGTTCGCATTGATTGGGGTTTTGTTAGCTATGTGAGAATGGTATACTACACATGTGTTAACTGTTTACAATTCAGTTTTGAAAGCGATAGGTATTGCTTTTTTGAAACTATGACCAGAACTAGAGAAGCTCCAAGCGAATACTAGGTTATTTCTTTAAATTTGCGTGGGCGAATTTTTTTCAATTTTCTTTCTCTGTGATACACTTAGATAACAAATGTAAACAGCATTTTTTTTTCTTTAAATAACTGTGATGGAACTTCTTCTTCTTCTTGGAATTAACACGTAAAACAGACATAAATCTCTAGATATTGCGTTTTGAGTTGACCTTCATTCGCAAGAATTTTGCAAGAAGGACAAGATAAATCGAGCGCTTGTCGATACCTGTAACACGCAGGGAGGCCAGATTATTTTTTTTTTCATTATCGGTAGCTTCTCAAAACGTTTATCGGTAGTTGTCGGTAGGCCGTCTTTAAAAGGCTTCCCAAAACTTAAAACCTTTGTGAGCGGAGGAAGGATGAATACAAATCACGCGCAATTCACATTGGATAGTCTAATCTAGAGTCGGTGTATAATGAGTCACGCCAAAAGTGAAGCCAAGTCTTCATATTGAACTGTCAAACCGGCTACCTATGGTGCAAAAGTCCACGAAAGGTATTGCAATAAAATATAATCGAAGAAATGATCAAAAACATCAATGCGTGTGCATTAAATTGTCATGGGATACGTTCGGTTATGACAAGAAATGAGAATTTCTACTATTTTTGACGTAGGACTACGTCTGTGATTTCTATATGGAGGTACAATTTGTGAAAACCAAAAATGGAACATGTAACAAAATTATGAAAGATTTTGAACGTTAATAACTCAGCTGCTCCTGGACTAATTTCAATAACTTTATCATCAATCGATCAGAAATATTTCTACGCAACTGTTAAAATTGAGACTTTATCATTTTTCAAAATGTCACTATTGAAAAATGCATGAATCTGCAACTGTAACTATGATAATCAAAATTATTTCCTGCGAAAAGCCATTTCCCTAACACAGATTTCAAAATTCCGGTCTCACCAAACGGTGTTTATTTAATCACCGCGTTATGAGTGCTGGTGTTCTCCCACAAGCAGCTAGCGATCAAGGCTACCCACAACCGCTAATCGGATTCAGTTCCAATCACCGTTGTGTGGTGGTGTCCGCTCGTCAGCATCAGCAGCAGCAATACTTTCGGAGCGTGGCGTTGAACATTGTTCTCCAGTACACAACGAATGGCTACCTGCAAGCTGCGAGTTGCAGCCCACATGAGCATCCGTAGAAGGAAGAAGAAGCTGCACCGCTATTGATCGGAATCAGTAGCTCTTCGTGAGTCACTGTGGGCCATCTATTAGCGAATTCGTTTATTATTCAGTTCCAACCTGGATCGGGTATCAAGATTGTGTCTGCTTGTTTTCTGACAAACGTCAGTTTGCTCGTTTGTTTTTAAAACCTAGCTCAGCTTGAGGTTCGCACTGACAAAAAGTTCGGTTTCGCAGTATACACAGAGAAAATCCTCACATTCCTATTCCTAAACAAAACACAAGCTCCTGCTGCAGTTAACAAATAAGATTTATTATATCAGACCACGTAGTCCTACGTCACCATTGCGTAGAACCCTACAGGGCTGTCCCCTGTAGTTTTTGTTAAGATAATTTGACAAAATCACTGATTTTCTCTCGCTAGAAGTCATTTGAAGTTGATGTAGAAGTCGTCTGTTGCCAAGTGAAAAGAAAGGGAATCTTTCGAAAACCGTGATGCGAGTTCAACTCTTTTTTTTTTCTCTTGGCGTGATTCCGACTCTAGTCTAATCATAACAAGTAAGTGTAAGCAGGACGGACGGAATATGGGAACAAAAAAGGGAGAAAAAAAAATAGCATCATAGACAGACAGAGAAAGTCAATTAGACGTAAAAAAAACTCATCCGTCTGGATTGCAAAACGCGTCGCGTTCGATCAAATATCGTTGTTTAGGGGTATTGAGGTAAATACATATTCGTTATTTGCATTAAAAATGGATTCAAAATCCAAAATTTCGTCAATTTTGGTACGCTGGAACTATTTAAAATAAGTACGATTACATTAACAACAATCACCATCTTAGCACCCCTTGGTGGGGCTTTGTATGTGAGCGAGTTGTCAACGCATAGATTTAGTGACAACGATCAAAAATGTAAATCTTGATTTAAAAATCGAGATTAATTGGACTATTTTTCGAATATAAACAACCCAATTGACTGACTACGTGGAAAACAAAACAAAGGTGTTGAACATTTTTCAAGATTACTTAAAATCTGTGATTCTCGGTAGGAAAAGTGTAAAATCGGTAGTTTTGAACCTTTCGTCTGTGAATCGGTAGGCATCCCAAAAATTGGTAGGACTACCGATAAATCGGTAGGTGAATATGGCCAGGGTGGTAGCACGCAAGATTTCAACTAGCATTGGGCGATCTTGAGGCAAGAATCGATCTTAGTTAATCGATTTTTGTTTTTTGAAAGTAATCGATTCACCGATTTAATCAATCATTTTCAATCGATCTTTTGAATCGATTCATTTTTCATAACAGCACAAAAATAATTCAAATATAAAGAATCATAGGAAAGTTGGTGCAGATTAACGCCAGGTTCAGTCTAAGCCAAATTATAAAGATATTACGTTACATAAGCTATCTTGTCATGACATTTCACTTATAATAGTTATTTAGTGTGAAGATTGATACCATTTAGATATAAATTGTGTAGTACATTCGCAGGGTGGCCAGTGAACCGCAAACATTCGAGAAACTTTAAAAAAAAATCAGGAAAAAATACTTGGAAATGCCTTCAATTTCGATTACGAACCGGGGAAACATACCTCCTTTCCCCGAAAATAAACTCTAAACCTTGGAAACTTTTAAATGGTATTTTTCTGTGCTAGACCTTCAGAAGTCTTTTAAAGGAATTCTAGGGATGATAGCAAGTTATTTCAGAGAATAATACCAATGTACAGACCATGAAAGTCTCATGTAAAATTAAGTGATTTGAGGGCCGATTTCTTCACCTCCGCTCTAAAATCAGATTCATCAATATAGTTAAACCTGCTAAAAGCTTAAGCAAAGTTGAAAAACCGACTCTGAGACTGACACATACGAGCGCCGCTTTTGATTATTGTTTAAATAATTAAAGACGCAAAATTCAGCTCCAAAACAATTTTGGAAATCATTCCAATATAATTGAGACTAGAGCTCTATGTGCATTATAACGAAGTATTCAATAATGATTGGATAAGGATTCTAGGTCCAACTATAATTATAATTCAAAATAGGCCCTGATTTTTTTAAGGGAGCTCTGAGAGATGATCTTTGCTAATGCTTGTAAAAGAGTTCTGGGGTGATTTCAGAGGATATTTCCAAGAAAACTCTAAAGAGTTCGAAATAAATTGCGAGAAGAATTCCAATGGAATCGCATTCAGAGGGTTCAATCTCAAAGTAACTCTGATAAGAGTTTCAAGAGTATTCTGACATGAATTTTGGAAAATTGCACGGAAATTCTGAGGAAAATATGAAAGGAATTCCCAATACAACTCAGGGGAGAACTCCAAGATTCTTCCAAGGAAAAATTTATTAATTTTCTGTGGTTAATTGCATGATAATTTTAAGCAGAATTCAAGTAAATTTAAAGTGGATTTATGGAAAGAAGCTTTAAGGAATTCCTGGAAGCATCATGAAAAAAATAAAAAACACTCTAGCTAATCTTGTTTCATTACTTCATGGATGAGGAGATGAAAGTATAAACTTCATAGTTCCATTATAGTAAGGCAGTGTGAAAATTGTATATAGAGAGCTGAAAACGAGTAAAGGGCATTTTTGAGGAGAGCAATCGGATAAATGCATGTCAGATGGCAACTTGAGTGTGAAACAATCGATAGAACTGTGTCCGCACATCGGCGATCCTCGATTTTGCCAGTGATGGCGGGGGGGAATACCCTTCACCATCCATCAACATGTGAGTTTTATAAAAAGAATGCTCGATCCGATTCGTGCCTTAATCAAAGGTGACCTTTGCTCGTATACTACTTTCTATACATAATTCTCACATTGCCGTACTGTAACGGAACTATCAACTCTATACTTTCATCTCTTTAAGTCTGATATTTGACGATAAGCATCTTCAACTACGAACATAATCTATTTACAAACATTTTGTTAATTGTTCTGCAAGGGATTTCAAGAATGCAATATTATTTTGTTAAGCTTATTTTAGAGGCAAGTTTAAGAGAGGGGGAATGATTCTAAAAAGTTCTTGAGATCATTCTGAAGAAATTTTGTGAAAAAATCTTAGCGAATTATCAAAGTTATCTACATCTAATTTTCAATATTTCGAACGAAGTCTCAAATTCAAGATCTTCGAAAACAAAAAATGCTTTTTTTTTTTTATAAAAACAAAAAATGCTGTCTTTGTTATGATATATTCACCCCATTATAGCTAGTGGCTTCATTGGTTTATACATTAATATAAACGTTTTTCACACAACCAGTAAAATTTAAAAAAAATCCGGGAAAATCTGGAAATTACCATTTGTTAGTCATCATGTATAACGTAATCAAAAGGAAAGCATTCAAATCACTTTAAATGCTCTTTATAGGAAATTCATTTGTGAGGTTCGATTTAATTATAATAATTTATGAAATTGTCATTTTAAGTTGGATGACATAAAAACAATTCAATATCAAATCAAATGATAAATTTGTTACTTATTAATTATTTAAAAAATCACTATTTGGTCACTATTTCCGTAATTTTCGTCACAAAAGTCACTGCTATATATTGCCTCAGCACTACCAGCCCTGCCATGGCGATCCAGTTCTGACATAGCAGAGGACTGAAGAACCTAAATATGTCATAAGAAGTGAATGTTTCTACTGAACTATCACACTGGTTGTTGGCAGAATCCATGTTCCAGGCAAGAGATGTGCAAAGGTGAAGACAAAAAAAAATCAATATTAAATTGCAAAATTGAAAATAAATGTTGGATCGGAACAAAAATCTAATGAAAAGGATCGATCCAGTCGATTTTTGTTGTGTTTGAGATCGATTCAAAAAATCGGTTAATCGAACCAAAAGAATCGATCTTTAGTGTTTCGATCCAAGATCGCCCATTACTAGTTTCAACCCTCTGCATGTTTCTCAATTTTTTTCAATTAATCATGTTTTGTTGTTTTTGACATCATCCACATCCAGAGGGCCAGTCACTTTCGAAAGTATGGGAATGGTAGGAAACCATTTGGAAATGCATGAAAATTTTCAGTTTTTATTCATTATCGTCTTAGATGCACAAAAATTGCACGAGTACATTACTATGGTGATAAGGTAAACACTCGTTTATTTGTTTCCTTCTGTGAAAGCATGTTTAGTCACAAATCGTGGATTTTCTGATATTCTCCATACCAGTGTTGGGAAAATATCAAAAAATCAAATCTCACCAATGCTCAAGATTACGCTTGACTTTCGTAGACAAAAATCAACAGGCATACAGCTACGGTTGATTTTGCCAGCTGTGATATCGCAGCTCGGAATATCAAGCTAACGAAACTCACCAGCTGTAAATCTCAACAAACTGTGGTGAGATTGAGTTTAATGATTTTTGCTTTACACCCGTCCGCAACCGAATTTTCCACAACGGCTGCCAGCAGTCTCGCATCGTTGAACAGTATATACTTTCTCTTTCTAAGAAAACGATGTGCAACGGAATGATTTTTGTGTCTAGTCAACTCTCCGCTTGATTTTTGCACGTTGTGAATAGTCTCGCAATATCAAAGGAGCTTGTTAAATCAATATCAAGTATGATATTTTGTTACAATATCACGCTTGATATTGAGCATTTCCAGCCCAAAACGCAAACCGGTTGGTCATGAGTGTTTCCGATTTGAATGAAACATTTCTCACGTGTTCGCTGCTACTAATGGTTGCATGTTTCATTTAAATATGATTTTTTCCTCCAGAGTAACTTTTGAAAAGGGCGTATAAAAAAAATGGATTATTTTTTTTTTCAAAAAATCATAACTTGAAAACTATTGATCTGATCAAAATGACATATCAGAAGAAGTTTTAGGTAGTTAAATTATCTTTGCGGAAAAAAAAACACTGAAAGAAAAACTTAGTAAATTAGTATTTAAAAAACGTAAAACGATGATTATCTCAAAACAACCCCCCTTCGATCTTTACAATTTTTTTTTCAAGAAAACTGAAAAAATGCCCTAATATTTGGTGAAGAGTGTATGCTGGTAACTTTCTTAAAAAAAAATCTATAATTTTTGAAATTTATGTTGGTTTTTGCAAGTTGGTGAAATTGCATATTTTTTAGTAAAATAGTAATTTATTTGGATTCTACGCATAATTTTCAAAAACTTTGCAAATAAAAACTTTTTTCCTAAGTCCAGCCGTTTAATGCAAGTTAATGCAATTTAAAAAAATAATTATAATAATTTTCTACATTTTGGGCCATTTTCAAATGTTAGTCGTGATGTCCAGCAACGAGATGTTTTTCCATGAATATATATTAAAAAACAAACAATTCATTATCAAATATGGTAGCTGTCAGACTTACCCGTTTCTATTTAGACGCAGCAGAAAAGAAACAAGTTTATAAGTAAATACTCTCAAATATACCCAAATAATCAACAAACCCACTCATGTGCCTTTTTTCTGTCCTCTATTAGTTGTATACCTGGATAGAATTGTGTATGTCATAACAGAGGCTCAAAACATAAACAGGTAAACAAATATGTTATTAAACCTGTAATTGAGATAAATTCTCTAGGTACTTCTCTGACGTATACCATATTGTGCCTTAAGAGCTCATCCCGCGATATCACAACTACATAAAAAGGCACCCCGTGGAGGCTTCTTACACTCACACTTAAAAAAGTTTGCTATAATCAATTGTACCCAATGAAGATAGGTATAATGTCAACATTGTAATTATTCTGCTACATATATATATATATTGGGACGTTCTTCACCTGTTCTGTATCCGCTGATTTGCCGCAGATCCCGCCTCTCAAGGGTGAACAAACTGGCTGTCAAATAATAGCACCTGCGATCCTCTATGCAGCTCCCCTGTGGGAATCATGTGCACAGACTCACAAGCACAAAATCCAAATCACTCAGAATAGAGTGCTGAGGATGGTTCTTGATCGTCCTTTCGACACTAGAATAACAAATTTACATGAAGAGGCAGGCATTGCCAAAATAGATTCCCGAATTAACGAAATTAAGACTAAATTAGCACAAAAATGTATTTTATCAGAACAATAGGTTAGTTGTAGTTGTAAATAGTAGTTATAAGTAGTCTCCCTTTTTCAAATTTTAAACAAACCAATCCCACCAAGATGGTCATTCTTAAAACAGGCCTGATAGGACTAGGAACTGTAATTAATAATAATTTTAATTGAAAAGGAACTAAAGCTGAAAAGACGCATCTGTGTCACTTGATAAGGTATACATGTAAACCACACAATACAAGAAATAAAGATCATTTAAGTCAAGTTCTTGACCTGTTCCATTCAGTTCATCTCTCTTAGCGTTTCAAGTTAAAAAGCAAGAATTTTTTTACGATGGATAACAATTTCAAGTGTTGTAAACCTCCACCTAAATCAATTTCAAAGCATGACACAGTAGCAGTTCAGTTGTTTATCTCAAAATTATTAGAATTTTTAAAGTCGCAAATAACAGTCCAAAAGTGTATTTTTATGTTAGATAGAGCAGCATCACAATACAAAAACATATAAACTTTGCTAGCCTTTGTGGATTTAAAGATAAGCATAATGTAGAAATGGAATGGCATTTTTTTGCAACTTCACACGGCAAAGGTCCTTGTGATGCGATTGGCGGTACCCTTAAGAGAATGGCAACCAGAGCAAGTTTAGCTAAGCAACACGAGCACCCTATAACGAACCCTAAACAACTGTACGACTGGGCAAATAGTCGTAAAGAAGATCTTCAAACAAAAATGTCATTTTGTTATGTTTCTACGGAAGAATACAAAAAGGCTGGCACGGAATTTGATCCAATTTTTAAGAAAGTGAAACCAATTCCTGGAACTCGAAAATATCATTGCTATATTCCAGTTTCATACAACCAAATTACAGTAAAAATATTCTCTAATTCAAACGATACACCCAAATTATTCAATGTATTCAAATAATATGAGTTGTAAAATAAAATAATAAATATATACTGTTTCTTATCTCAACAAATCTTTCATTTGACCACATCAACGTGCTTCTCTTCCGCTGTCTCTAGATAGAAACGGGTAAGTCTGACAGCTACCATATCTGAGAATGAATTGTTTGGTTTTTAATATACAATCATGAAATAAAATCTGGTTGCTGGACATCTCGACGAACATTTGAAAATGGCCTAATATATTGAAAATTGTTATAATTATATTTTTTTAATTCGCATTAACTTGAGAACGGCTGGACTTAGGAAAAAAGTTTCTATATGCAAAGTTATCGAAAATTATGCGTAGAATCCAAATAAATTAATATTTTACAAAAAACTATGCATTTTCATCAACTTGTAAAAATCAACAAAAATTTAAAAAATTATAGCTTTCTTTTTAAGAAAGTAACCAGCATACACTTTTCACGAAATTTGAGGGTATTCCATCAATTTTCTTGAAAAAAAAAAATATAAAGATCGAAGGGGGGGGTGTTTTGAGATAATCATCGTTTTACGTTTTTTAAATACTAATTTACGAAGTTTTTTCTTTCAGTAATTTTTTTCCGCAAAGATAATTTAATTACCTAAAACTTCTTCTCATATGCCGTTTTGATCAGATCAATAGTTTTCAAGTTATGATTTTTTGGAAAAAAAATAATCCATTTTTTATACGCCCTTTTCAAAAGTTACTCTGGAGGAAAAAATCATATTTAAATGAAAAATGCAACCATTAGTAGCAGCGAACACGTGAGCAATGTTTCATTCAAATCAGAAGGGGTCGAGACAATATTGACATTTTTTTTAACGATTTGAGCTAGAAATGCTCTATTGAGAGCGTATGAGAGCGGAAAAATATAATTTGATTGATGATTTTGCCAACACTGCTCCATACTGCAAAAATGATTTTCCTACCACTGAAGGTGCGACATCTCTCGAATCTTCAGTATAGCAACTACTCAAACCATATAATTAATTGAATGTTTCTGCTCAAATCTCAACACAAAGATCTTCAAATTGCATTATCTACAATATGACTGGTTTACAACACGCCTGCTTGACTTCTGCCTGACTTGAAAACACGCGTTAATAAATCCTTTGATAAGCCCCCTGTGACCTAAAGCTAGTCGAAACACGAATTGGCGTTGACGGCACCGTTGAAAAATCGTCTCTTCTAGCAAAGATTGACAGTATCTTATGGGAATTTTCAGTGGAGTGAAGGATGTACGAAGTCCGCCATGTTTCACGCACAGTCTGACGTTTGCTTATGGATTTTACCATTGGAGTAAAGAGCTACAGAGTCGCCGTTAACGCCAATGGTCGCATTACCTTGACAATTCGCCTTTTCGGTCATTCTGTAACTCTTTATTCCTATTATGGTAAAATGCGAACGTCAGTCTATACGTGAATATCTCATATAAGATACTGTTAATCTTTGCATGAAGAGATAGCGGCTCGCTGGTGCCATGGTGGAGTTAAGAAATACGAAAAAAAAATCCGCTAGATTTCAAGCACAGATTTACAGATGTGATTTTATCATAGGAGTAAAGAGGTACATAGCCGCCCTCAACGTCAATACTTACACGTTATTTCAAAAATACTCAAATTTGAGTAGAATCTTCCCCGAACGGTCAAAACTGAACCTACTCAACATTGGGTAAACTATGTTGGGAGTGACAAGTTGACAAATGGACAACATTGGCATGGATCCGACCGAAGTTTTTCAATTGTTAGTCCGTCACTCCCAACATAGTTCACCATTTTTTTGATAGGTTTAGTTTGACCAGGATTTTACTTAAATTCGGGTAGCTTTCAAACAGCGTGTACGGATCATGCAATCAAATACATGCTTTTCTTTCATAAGGGCCAATGTCACAAACGTAAGCACTGACTTTTCCACGAATTTCTTGAAAACTCGCTCAAGTAGGCCATCACGATAGTTAGGCATAGGAAAAGTTCCCATAGCTGGTAGAATTGCTGGGTTACATGGATTAGTTTTAAAATAACTTTTCTATTTCTTATTGAAATTGATGAACATCTTGGAAAAATTGAAGATGAAGTCATTTTAAGAAACTTTGTATATGTTCACGTCTTGCTATCTCTCAAGTGGACAAAGGTATAGGGTGAAAATGGAATACAAACGGTAGTACATGGTAGTACCCCCTTAAAAACCTTTTTTTACCATAACTTTTTACTTTGAATTTTTATTTTTTAAATTGATCTACAAAGTTGTAATTGCTCTAAAAATGCACATTTTTGTTCAATAAAGCAAATCGCTATGTAAAGGATTTTCATCCGTATTTATAATTTTGCAACACTAACATTAAAGGGGTGTATCTTGCAGGTTAGTAGGTATTAGCAGCTAAACTCAACGTGATTTCTTTCAGCAACCTATATGCTACTGTTACATACACAATTCATAGGGGGATCCAAGGGGATGTCTAATAAATTTTCTAATAAAGTACCACAATGTTTTGTTACGTTTTGCTGTTTTCATAACCATTTTTCCAAGTATGTACATAAGAGTGAGTTGCAGCTTTGACAAAGTTGTTTGGTCAATCTAAGTTCGAATTTTGGTGAAATTTGAGCAATATTTGGATTTTTTCGTAAGCAAATCTAGATAGAGCTTTTGTAAACAATGACTTCTTTCGATGATTTCTAGGAATTCAAGGCACGCCCACTCAATCCAACATAACCATCGGGTAGGAGAAGTCTTGCCTTGTCCGATGATGATGTTGATTTGTGTGGGCGAGCCTTGACTTTTTAGAAATCATCGAGAGAAGCCATTGTTTACAAAAGCTGTTACGCCCTAATTCCAGCTCTATCTAGAAATGTCTAGGATCATTCGGTTTCCCATACAAAATTTAAAATTCTCCCGCAAATCGAGATTATAACCAAATTCGTTCAAATTTTTCCTAGTAGTTTGCGACCAGAATAAGCATAAAAAATGAATTGTATATGCAACAATAGAGTAGAAGATTCTTCTTCTTCTTCTTTGCATCTCAAGCCTATTGCATATCGCATTTTAGCTTATTGCGCGCTCTCAACTTAGTGTTCTAGATGCACTTCCACAGTTATTAATTTAGAGCTTTCGATGCCTGTACCATTTTTGCATTGATATGATTGTGTGGCAAGTCCAATCATACTTCTATGCCCAGAGAAGTCGAGAAATTTTCCAACCTGAAAAATTCTTAGACCGGACCGGGAATCGAACCCAGCCACCTCCAGCATGGTCTTGCTTTGTAGCTGTGCCTTTACCGACTGAGCTAAGGGAAGCCCCTGTATAGAGTAGAAGACGCTGAACAAAATAACGTTGAGATTAGCTGCTAATACCTGCTAACCTGGAAGATACACCCCTTTACAGATAGCGTTAAAAAATATAGAAAGGGTCTTAAATCCTTAAACCAAAGTAGTGTGCAGTTTTAGAGCACTTACAACTTTGTAGAACATAAAAAAAAGAAAATTCAAACTAAAAAGTTATGGTAAAAAACGGTTTTTAAGGGGGTACTACCGTTTGTACTTTATTTTCACCCTATGACTTCGTCCTCTTGAGAGATAGAAAATTGACGTCCTCGACAAAGTTTCTTAAAACGAGTTCATGTACAATGTTTCCATAGATGATCATCAGTTTTAACAAGACATAAAAAATTATTTTTTATTTATCTTAGTGTATAGCCCCTTTAAGCAAAATAGTTCACCAGTGCAACAAATTATATTAAAATTTAAGAAACATTTCAGAAGACATCAAAATGTTACACTCAATAGTTTCGTCGCAAATGTGTCATGTCCCTCTTTTTTTGATTTCGTCCCACTGTGCATCGCAAAAAGCATTCATCCATTGTCGTATAGAACTGGAGACCATTCACCGACACCTTCCTAATTGAATTACAAACTCGAACTCTTCTCCGTACCACATCGTCACCTAAGTGGCACAAGCAAAAAAAAAAAAAAGATACTGACCCGTCACGCCACCGAACCTACCGAATAACTTTCCGTCTTCTCCGTATTCATTTTCAGCCATCCTGGCCTTCGATTGCACGTTCCGGGTGACCCGGGGGGACATCTACACGACCGGGCTGCGCTCGAACAACACCCCCGTCTTCCGGCAAAAGTCGGCCTTCTACGAGCGGCTCGTCGACACGTCGCTGGAGCAGAGTGGCCTCACCGTGTCCCGGACGGAAGTAATGGACTTTGGCGACGGGCCAACCATTGTGCTCAGCTTCCGGGTGTTTCTCGACATGAGGAGGATTAAAATGTAAGTGGACTTTTCCGTTGGGGGCTGTAATCATACAAGCGGTGGGTGCAGGGCATAATTTACATGTGTTTCATGGTGCTTTTTCTTTTGGGCTCGCTTCAGAACGATTAACAACGTGGAGGAGCATATCCGACAGGCGGTGCTGAGCGAGCTGGCCAATCCGAATTCCGCCTTCAAGAATATTAGAGTGGATCCGGATACGATAGAGATCAAACGGTTACTGGATCAAGAGGTACTGAAGACGGCGTTTCTCAAGAAGGAGGAGGTAAGGAAATATGGCATTTCCGTTAACAGCTTTTGTTATGAAGCTTTTTTCACTAAATGCTTTTTTTTTATTTGACTAAATATTGCATAGCACATGTATGGTTTATTGTCTGTGGTTTTCAGATTTATAGTTTTACTTGTTTCTTCTATCAATTATTTAATTTCTTTTGTCGCTTCTCATTTGAAAATTAAATGCTTTTTTTTTAGATAGTTTTCGTATCCATATTTGCCTACATACCATTCAATAACTTTTCTTTGTTTTTCACAACTAAAATTTTCGTACCTAGGGTTTTTTATAATCTCTGTTTTTTTTACTGGATTTGAACAAACAAATGTCTTGCTATTTATCTGGTTGGTAATCTATGGTTATTTTTCCGTAGGCTTATTTATAATCTTTCGTTTCCCCTTTAATTTGTGCATTCAAGTAATTCGTTCCGCTTTCCTTTAGTTTGGTACAACCGTTTTATTTTTATTGCTTAATGCTTAAACATTATTGCTGCAATAATAATCCCTCAATAATCACAAAAAACATCCTTCTCTCTCTCAAATCAACAGCCATTCCCACCCGCCAACCGAACACCGGAGGACCGTTATGGCCCACCAGCGAAAAAGTCCGGCGTAATCGAGAAAACCATCCACAAGTTCACGCCAAAACTGTCCACCTCCACCGTTCCGTCGACGAGTGCTGGCGACAAAAGGCCCCAACCCCGGCAGCCCCAACAGCAGACCCAGCAAGCAGATGGTGAATCTGACATTGACATGGATAATTTACCGGTTATACAAGGATCATTTGAGATAACGAAAACAGATGCGGACATCACGCAGAAGCGCGGCACGGCAGCGGGAAGTAGTTCGGCGGGGGTGACAGTCACCCTGAAACCATTCGCCGTCAGTCCGGCTCAGCTTAAGGTACGCAACGGTGGGGGCGGCGGTGATAAGCGGCAGAGTGAAAACGTGAAAGGCTCGTACGGGGAACAGGAAAAAGTGTCGCTATCCTCATCAACGATGCGACCGACCGCCACCGGAGGCAAACCAAAATATGAAACGGCGACAGCCAAGATTGAAAAAACGGACAAACACGGTGCGACAACGAAGAAAATTAAAACTAATTCTGGTAGTCGGAGCTCGTCTACGAGCCGCAGGACGACTAGCACTACCACCACGACGACGACGACGACTACCACCACTGCTGTCCCCTCAACACCGATGACAACGACGACGACGACGACGACAGAAGCCACCACAACGACCTCCACCCCCAGAACGACGTTAAAGAGCACTACAAGCCGCAGCACAACACCAATCACGTCGGAAGAATCCGAGTCGGCGACATATCTGCCAATTAGCGACCACAATGACACGCTGTTGGAGGACTTTTTGCAGGCCATCATCAACGATAGCCTGCCGGAGGAAGAGACCGCGCAGAAACGAGTGGATGAAAATATACCCAAATTGGACGTCAGCCTGTTCACGAGTGCTCCAATTTTGGACAAACAACCGTGGCAACCGATTCGGCCAACCATGCCCAAAGGCATACCATTGCACAAGTTCGTCTCGTCCAAGGCACCAAAGAAGAAGCCCACCCTGGCGGAGGAGATTCTCTACCGAAACAAGCACAGTGACATCGAGAGTTCACTCTACACGGAAAGTCCCAGCGGTCAGATTTACTACCAGAGCTTCACCAATCCTAGCTTCGGTTCTTCCACGCTGGGAATCGAACCGCTAGGTGGGATGGACGTCAAACCATACCCGCTTCCCGTGGATAAGATCTCGATCGAACAGATTCCAGATTTCAAGCAAATGACTCCGACGGCGATCAGTATCAGTGAAAATTTGATGAATATGACACTGGATGATAAGAAATTTGAACACTTGGGAGGAGGTGTCATTGCGAAGAAACCGGAAAATAAGACTACTCCGTACAGAACGACTACGGAGAGCATGAAGACCAGCGTGTATACGGTGACTCCAGTTTACGTGGAACGAATCAGTGAGAGTTTGGTCAACTCGACGGAGGAGTACGTAGAATACTATCAGGTCGATGGCGCTACCAACTATACGGAAATGGATACCACTACGACGATGATGATGGATGAGTTCAACGATACGCTGGATTATTTGCTGGACGTGGAGTCCAGGCTAAGCCCGGATGAGGAGGTTTACAGCACTGAAGCAGTAACGGCTTCGACGGTGGAGAGCAGTAGCGTGGAGAATTCCACCGAAATGGCGTTCGAGTTTGGTACGAGTGAATCCTTGGTAACGACTACGGAGCTATTCGAGCTGGAGACAACTCCAGCTTCGACGACGGAAATGCTGATGACTACTACGGAAACGACTACGGAGCAGCCCAAGACGACAACCAGCAGTAAACGATCAACGTTCGTTGAAGTTGAAACGCTCAAGTACAACCCAACAACCAGTGTTCCGACGGCTACGGCGATGGTTCCGGAACTTTTCCCCATCAATAAGTGGGAGTTTGTTAACGGTTCTCGAGTGACCGCGACGAATCGGCAATCTACGAGGAAGGTATTTAACGAAACCTTGCAAGCACTGATTGTGGAAAACATCCAACTTCCAACAACGATGGCCAGCGTAAAAATCGAAGATTTGCAGAGCAAGCGTAACAATTCAACGAACCTCCAGAATTTGTCGGCCATTTTTGACACATTGGCATCCAAGTTGGGTATTCAGACGGAAGCCTCAAGCAAATCACCCCCATTCTCTTCGCTGTCTAAAATCAAGAACCAATACAAGAGTTCAGCAACCCGTCTGGAAGCCGGCTCCACTAGGAACCGTACCCGAAATCCAACCCGACCAAAGCGAAAGAAGAACAAGAACACGAATCGAACAACCAGACTTACTTCAACTACAACCACCATCCCGACTGAAGCCCCAACGAAGACCACTTCAACAACAACAACAACAACAACTCCCAGAACCACCACCCCAACACCGCCACCATTCATCACAACTCCTTTTGCCAAACTAGCTCCCACCGTCATCAACGAGGACATCGGGGACGTTGTCCCCGTTATGCTCGCCCCAGCCGGGCCCGAGCTTTCCTCCGAATACTACGCCGGTCAGGCGGAAGTGGAAATCATCGATCCGAACCAGTACGAGGAAATGCTCCGGCTGCTGGCTACGACCCCCTCGGGAGCCGTTCGCTATGCCACAACCACTTCCGTCCCTTCAGCCCTGGTTACGCTCCTTCCCCCGAAATCCAACTCCGGAATCAAAAGCTTCCGACCGAAAGTCAAGCTCCATCAAGGTGCCTCGCTGCTGACCAGAAGCAGCAGCAGCAGCTCGTTAGCAGCTCATAATCAGCAGTCCACCGATGAAGGCAGGAAAATGAGCGAGAGTTTAAAATTAATGAATGCAAATAATGGCCGCGAGGATGGCGGCGGCAGCGGCGGTGGGGACGTTCTCAACAATGGTCGGTCCACGGTTGTCGAAGCGGCGGCTCTGATGGCCGAAAGCGGCGGTCGGGGATTTGAAAACCAAAACGATAATAAAAATAACATGGAAGCGGTGGTTAGGGCCAGTATGCGCTTTGAATCATAAAACAGGACCACGGCGAGTCCGGCGGTGGTGCTACAGAAGCCGAATGGGTGGAATGTAAGCGTGGAAGGACCGAGCGAAAGGGACTGAGTGCCTGTGAGTGAGCGAACGATTGTGATGGTGTTGGGACATTGGGAATAGAGCAAGAAAAAAAAAGTGTTGCGGAGGAGTAAGGCACACATCCTCTGTAGACTTAAAAATGTGATTATTTTTATAGACGACACGAGCATTTTTCGACGCGAATCTTTGCGAAAACGGGAGATGCGTTGGGAAAAGGGGGAAGATGTGCATGGGACTTTCACGATGGGCTTGCTAAACGAATTGCGTTAGGACTTTTAGAGTGTTAAAGTTGTCAACATGCAGTTGCTGAAAAGTCACGACTTTCGCGAGGGAAATAAATGTTATGAATATAAAGGTAGCCAGAACAAGGTTGACAGAATCCACAAATGGCCGTTACTGAGGAATTTTTGATGGTGGAAATTTTATAAACTGTAAAGATTGCGTGCATGACATTGTATTCAGACTTTTGCTATATTATAATTTTGGAACACGAGATCTTTGTATAATCTTTGTAAGTGGCAAGGCAAATCAATACTAGTTACGGCCATTTGTGGATGGATCAAGTTATGAATCAAGGACCATTGCCGATAAAAGTAATCAATTTCCACGGTTTTGAATCTTTTCATAACTATCAAAATGACCATCGATGTCGATGATTGAATAGAAAACATGTTTTTCACGCTAATTCACTTATAAACAAATATCCGCTGGGATCGGCGTTGTTCCAATTTGAGGGCATACTTGATGGAGGCCAATTAATACTTGATGGAGTCCAATTATGACCGACATAATGACGGACCTGCACTATCATTTCAAATTTTTCAGAGTACAAGTCTCGGAAACTACATAAACCTCACGCTTTGCAAGTCTAACTCCATATTTGTTGCTCTTAATTTTTTTTTAAGTTAAGAATTGATACATTTTTCATCCATGATGTTAAAAACCATTAGTCCCAAAAGAACCGCTCATGTTTCAAAGAAGGAAAAAAATCATCCATAAATAGTCTTAAGCTAGAAATGTCATCACATGAAACAATTAAAACTCGAAAGAACTGCTCATGTTTTAAAGAAGGAAAAATTTGCTATGAAAAATCACAGTCTAAAATTTCTTCGAATAAAAATGTTCTTGTTTGCAAAATCTCGATTATTTTCAAAGTTTTAGTTTTTAAAACATTTAACAGGCCTATGCCCTTCAATTTTTACTAATATTCACCATCTTGGATTCCCAATTGGAAATCTGAAGATTCGATTATTAAACTTATTCAAAGACACAGAATTATGAAAAAAAATTCCTAAAGGCATTTCATGAATTCATGTATACATTTATGTACAAAAGTCTCTGCTCACACACACGGCCAGTGAGAACGAGCCAAATTTGAGTTTAGTTCACTCATAATCGCCAAAAATGCAGGAACTCAGCGATGAGTAAATTTGCCTCATAAACATGGAAAACTTCAAAAAATCTACCGGAAAATGACGAAAATTTACGAAAATTTTACTCAGTCTAGAAGAAGTACCAACAGACTAAGTGAATCAAATTTTTAGTTTTCTCATATTTGTGATTGTTTCCTGGACAATCCTGGGAAACCCTGGAAAAACATGAAGCAAATTTACTCACCGCTGAGTTCCTGCACTTAACGTGATTTTTGAGGTAGCTAAACTCAAATTTGGGTCATTCTCATTCGCCGTGCAGAGCTTTTGGAACATTTTTGTAGCTCCTGAGTGTTCTAAATGAGGTTTTATAAAGGCTTTAAGCTTCGTTTTAGACATTTCAAAATTCAGACTAATGACTTAAAGGCGGTCGGCCTAATGGCATTCGTCCTCTAAACTATGGTATTTTTACATATCGGGATCGTCAACATCCAGTATTGATCTTCCGGAAGCGTCTTGTAGTAGTATTTGACATGTGTTTCATCATCCATGATAACACATGCCAATTTTCCACACAGTAAGCTGCTAAATACATATCAAATCATTAGTCTTCTTTAGTATGCTCTGCTGATCCGTCTTGGAAGGCACTGTATGGCTTAAATGGACCGTTTTCGCATAAACTAAAAAACGCACGTTTTGGCACTTTTAGGCCACTGTGCCTTGGTTTGACGGATGGGGCATGTTTGTGACCAGTGCTGTCATCAAATATTATAAATTGACAATATGGTTCACTTCCCGAATTCCCATATGTTTCTGAAAAGACGCAACAGTAATACCAACCGGTGGAAACTAGCGATTTCAAATTGGCTCACTACTTGACTAGTCTATTGGTCCCATGCAACTCGACTAATTAGTAGATATGTTTGTTTTGATTCGCTATGAAAGTTTGACAGATACAATGAGAGGTTCGTGGATTTCCTATGTTTCGAGGGGTTCATCGATTAGCTAGGGACCAAAGATAGTACCAGAACTGAGCCAAAAAGTTGAGCATGTTTATTCGGGACATTATGGTCTTAGAGTTACCTCTATGGTAATACCTCAGAGGTAAATCTAAGACCAGAAGGTCCCGAAGAAACGTGCTCAACTTTTTGGCTCAGCTCTGGTACTATCTTCGGTCCCAAGCTTATCGATTCACCCCTCGAAACATAGGAAAATCCACGAACCCCTCATTTTATCTGTCAAACTTGCATAGCGAATCAAAACAAACATAGTGTAGTACTAGAATTCCGACAAGAATGGGATACGTTAATCGTTTGCTTGGGACCAATAGGCTAGTCAAGTAGTGAGCCAATTTCAAATCGATAGTTTCGTATTGATTGTTGGTAATACCCTCTCCCGGTGAGAAAGGTGACCAAAACCATTCGTGGCATTATTATGTAAGCGTGTAATCAATTCATAGTTTTAGTTAAATAAAAGGTGTGGCAGACAGTATTAGCTTTCTAAAGCATTCTTACACGCCTACTCTGACGTCATGACATTTTACTACGTTCAGACTATAATTGATATCACGTAATATAATATGATATCAAGAAAGCCTATACATCGTGATATCAGCTACAGTCTGAACGTACTATTAGCTTAAAGGCGATCCAAACAAATAAAACAAAAGGCAGATTATATCTGCGAACCCTCTTTACATATTGGCAACTGACAGGTCACTAAAAAAAACTACAAGGAACAGCCCTATGGGCTTGTACGTAATGGTAACGTAGGACTACAGGGTTGTATATAATAAATGTTATCCTTTAACTGCAACAGGAGCTTGTGCTCTGTGTAGGAATAGGAATTTGAGCGGGGTTCTCTCTGTTTATACTCTTTAGTATGACTAGGATTGCCCTGAAAAGAACCTTTTGATATGAATTTTAGTTGGGCAGTTGGGGGCAGCCTTGATAGATAGCTGCTTGCCGGGGAGTCTTTCGTTGTGTACTGGAGAACACCACCACTCATTACACGAGGTAATTGAATTAACACCGTTCGATGAAACCGGATGGAATTCAACTGCGGTTAGGGAAAGCGCTTTTCACAGGAAATCGGTGATAATTTTAACTATCATAGCAACAGTTGCACATTCGTGCAATTTTCAATTGTGTCATTTTAAAAATTATGAAGTCGTAATTTTAACAGATGCGTAGAAATATTTCTGATCGATTGGTGATAAAATTATTGAAATCGGTCTAGGGGCAGCTGAGTTATTAACGTTCAAAATCTTTCATAATTTCGTTATAGGGGAATTTACGTATTCTCGTCAATCTAAGCAGCGTCCGCACTTCTATTAGAATTTTTTCAGCGTCACGCACATATATGACGTGTCTGTTTGTTGAAATACATCTGCTGCTTGCTTCTCTATCCATTCCAATCGACAGAATTTTTCAAAACGGGTTGAAAGCGTATTTACAACGCTCCAAACTTCTCAGGTGAGTGTGACTATTGTCGGCAGCCTCTTTTTCTTCGGCAACCTTCCCATTAGAACTGCATGTTAACCAGCTGTTCTATTATCGGCAACTCGAAATCAGCCCCTTTTTGCAGTGCGTATGCTTCATTTGAAGATAAATCTGGCATAATAGGATTGCTCGGTCGTACAAATATAATCAGATTGAGGCTGAATGACTAAAGAATCGTTTGGATACATTCAGGGAAGTGTGTTGATGGGAAATCATAGTGAAATTATCGTTTAAATTGTGGTTGCCGAAAACAGTCAATGGGTTCCGAAGCCGACATTTACCCTATGTTCCATTTTTGGTTTCCACAAAGTATGCCTCCATATAGAAATCACATACATAGTCCTACGTCAAAAGTCCAGACGTCGGATCGAAGTGTTTTAACACTTGATTTTCATATGCACATTTGTTTTATTATGGACCCTTTAAATTGTAATCCGGGTCTTTCTTGTTACAGAGTTTAAGAAAATGCACTTCTTATAATTTATCACTGAATGTTATATGGTATTCTCTGCATCTAATTCGGCCTGAAACATCATCTCTGGGGGTCTCTTTGTGGTGATGTCGGGATCATGGTTATCGGTTACACCTGCTGTATGGTAGCGATGGATCTTGCCATTTTGAAGGCTTGCTTCTTGCAGAATCCGGGTTGTGATTACGTTTTTGTTATTTTGCTTAATTTCTCGGATGTGTGTAGATTTGTACTTTCCTTGTATTTTCCTGTAGTTACTCCACATTTCTTTGGCCGGGATGTGGATATTGAATTTTTAAATGAAATTATTCCAAGATTCTTTTTTTGCTTCTGTTATGGTTTCCCGTGCTTTAGAGTTGGCTTCTTAGGTAATTATTGACAAACTGGGGGTCTGGTGGTCCAATTTTCTCTTTTTTAAGTCTTCGTTGGGCTTTTCTTCTCGCTTTGATAGCAACAGCTACTTCTTCATTCCACCATGGAATGAATATGTTTTCCCTTGGAGTTTCCTTTAGTTTTCGGAATTGAATTGTCATCAGCCACTTTTATTTGTTTTGTAATTACATTGGCTTTTTCAAGCTATTTCTATGATACTCTGATATTTTTTCCCAGTCAGCTTCTTCAATTTTCCATCTAGGCCAGTTTGAACTTTGATTCGATGGGGTTGGCTCCCGTGCGTGTCGTCAGGAACATGAAGATCGAGTAGTCCTGCTAGTTGGCTTGAGCAGCACCAGATGGCGATACATGATCCTGTTCCGGTTCCTCGCTTATAATCGATTCTATAATCTTTCCTCCTTACTTCATCGGATCCCCACAGTGGGTGATGGGCATTTACGTCGCCTACTAGGAGGAATGGTTCCGGGATATATGATGGTAGGTCTAATATTTCTTCTCTTTTAATATTTACTCCGGGAGGGAAGTATGCATTTAGGCTCTGACTCTGACGGCTACTGCCTCTAAATTTGTGTTCAAGTCTAGAGTTCTGCTATCGATGTCCTCTTTAACTGCCGTTATTACACCACCTGCTGCTCTTGTTCCCTCGGTTTTTTGACGATGGTACCGCAGGGTTGCTTTCACTCACTTGCTATAAAAAATTGTTTTTTTTTTAATTATTAAATTATTAGATTATGTAACGATATGTTGTACTTTTAAATAACAAGAAGAAGGTGTAAACTATGTGTTTGACTCATAAAATCTGCCAATTTTGCTTGCAGAACGTCAAAACCAGCGATCGTATGATTCTTGAGCGTTCACTCAGAGTGAGCGCTCAGGAATCGTAAAATCGCTGATTGCGACGCACTGGTAGCAATATTGACAGGTTTTATGTGTCCAACACATACTTAACGATCTCTTCTTGTAACTTACAAGTACTAATTATCATTATAATATCTAATGATTTCATAATTCTGAAAAACAATTTTTTATAGCAAGTGAGTGGAAGTAACCCTTATGGTACAAAGAAAATCCTTTGATGGTCGATTGTGTGTCATTTTGGCACATGGTTACCTAAATGCAAATAACTATTGAGTTGTATGTACTCATAGTTAAGCTTCGTTTAGCTCTTCTTTGTCTAAGGCCTCCATGTTCCACGAAACGATGCTGTTTTCTTTGTGTGTTTGCATGTTTGTGATTAAGTTCAGGGTTCGATTCAGGGTTGCATTTCATCATCATTTTGTTGCCATGATTCGTCTGAATCAGAGTTCACGTGATCCACATTTTCGCATGGCTCCATAGGTTTGCTTCCTTTATTTTTCCTTGGAGGCGACGGTGCAGGATTTTCATGGCTTCTGGGATGCTTTTTAGATAACTTGTAGCCGTAGAGTTTTAGGGTTTGTTCGAGCTTGGTGTCAGTCTCTTTGAGTTTGTCCAGCTCATTCTGTGCTTTTCTTCTTGATAGGCGTGTAGTGTCTGTTAAAATATGTTGTTCGCTGTTTCGAACTTTTCTTCCATTGTTTTTATTTTTTCTTCGTTTGTGCGGATAGCGATTTCCATATATTCTTTGAACATTTTTTTCATTTTTTCTTCGAATTGCTTATTCATGCTCAATTTGAGCCTCGGCGTACGATTTCTACCCTTTGTTAAGTTGCTTCATCTGTTTTCCTCTATTTCTTGGTTATTCTTCGTTTTTATAACATCTGCAAACGAGATTCTGTTCTCGTTTTCCATTATTTTCTTTGCCTTCCCAAAGGGTATGTTCCTATCCACTTTCACTTTGATTATTGCCAGTTACTTTTTTAGTACCGGGCACCCTTTGAAGAATGCACCATCTGCGCCTTCACAATTTACAAATTTTTCTTGGTTGTCACATGAGTCATGGAACTGGTCTCCACACTTACTACACTTTTTTCCCGCTATTGCAGTTCTTTCCAATGTGACCAAACTTCAAGCACACAAAACACCTCAACGGGGATGGATACCACGGCCTTGTTTCGAGTATCGCATAACCCAGTTTGACTTCTTATAGGGGGAGTTGTGCCTTTCACAGTGAGAACGAAAATTCCCGTGCAAATTTTGCTTTCGTCACGCATTTTCACTATTTGCTTAACTTCCACACCTCCTTGCCCTAACAAACTTTCCAATAGGTCAGCATCACTATCATTCTTCACATCGGGGTGGAATACCACTACCTTGCATGAGTTTTAGAGTTTTAGGCTCATACACATTGGCTGTTATTCCATCGCACAGTTTATCAATGTTTGCCAAGTTTGTTGCTTGGCTTTCATTTTTGACGGTTACAAAAATTTGACCGGCCTTAGTCTTTTTCACACTTGCAATGTCACCACAATACGCTTTTATAATTTTTTCCACTAGTACAGGGGATACTCCGTGGAAGTTCAGATCTTCTCTTTTCTCTCCATCACCATATTTTTCTCTCTGGTGCCTCTGGTGCCTGATATTACTCATCTGGGTGAATGTTGATCAAGTGTGTTTATTACGTACGTAGATGCTATTTGTGACAAAATTTACACAGGTAGGGACGTATCGGTTTAATTTGCACTCAACGGGCGGGCGTTGCCACTTGCAATTTGATGATGAAACACTTTGCCCAGCACGACTGAGCGAGTACTATTACACGTATGCATCAAAAAAACAAAAAAAATAAAATACTGAAAAACTCAGCAAAAAAAAAAGTTAACAAATAAATTACTGGAAATTTTTAGCAATTCTTTTCCTGAGTCAAACGGTAATTTTTGACAGTTAATAGATTCTGCTATTTACTGAGTTTTCAGTAAAAGTAAAAACTACTGGATTGATTACTGAAAACTCAGCTGTTCAAAAACCCAGTAACCCAGTAATCTAAACTCTGTGTGTTCAAAACAGATGGATTTGAAGTGTTTTGCATTTCAATGTGATGTGAATTGCTTGTTCTTCAAGGTAAACATCGAAAACATGAGTTGTGACTTCATCCTAATCGACCATGGCCCAGTGGGATCGAACGAAGACAACGGCAGCAGCACACCGCAAATGTCCAGGATCAAATCCCAATTCAGACCCGTTAAAAAAGGCATGTGTAAGCTCTGCCCTCTGGCTGCTTTGTTTATATATTTGTGCAACGCATTTAAACGTCGATTGTTCACGAATTACAACACGCCTACACAAACCAACTATATCATTTGCCAGAATGAATCTATATTCACGAGAAATCGACGTTTAAAGTCATTGTTTACATTTGTCACATAGGTCAATTTCACATGTTGCTCTAGTTACTAGCTTCCTCTATCATACGTCAAAACAAAAACTATAAAGTTGAGTGCAAAGAACACATGAGACGACTCCTGCTGAGTGACGGGTTGAGACAAAATTTTGTCCAGGCATCCTCTACCTTAAAATTTGTTAAACCAAAAAATGGCTTAGCTGAAATTTACAATATTTGGAAACTTGTTTACCTGTTTGCAGCAGCAATCTGGAAGCTTTTGAGCTGAAACTACATGATCTTTGGTTTTTTTTAATTTTTTTGACATACACATGCCAAAAAATGTCCACGATAGCTTAAGTACCCAACGATAATCTACCGATTCCAACGCATCTCCCCCAATCTCTCAAAATGGAACGTTCCGTGAACGTACTCCGTTGGTTCAAAAACGACTCGTCATGTTAACTACAGCGTCAAAATAAGCTCGAAGTAAAATTAACGAAATTAATTCAATTGAAATAAAAAAAAAACGATAAGAGGACAACTAAACCAATCCAAGCAACGAAAAATCAAGCGAAACGATTCGAACGCGCACCTGCTTCCCCACTCTAGAATTCATCAACCATGAAGCGGCTGCGTGATAGTTTGTAGGAAGAAATATTTTTTTTTTAGTATTTTGCAAACAACTAAATCCATTTCCCTTTCCAAACCCCCCCCCCCCCTCTTCGTTCTCCAACCCTTCCCTTAGGGTAATAAGGTGTGATTCTTTTATTTTTATTTTTTCTGGAACTATGTCCATCGTCCATTTTCCATCTATCAAGACTGATCGTATCAGGAGATCGAAAGATTGGGTACATGTGTGGAAGCAACATGTACAATCTTTCAATATAAAAAATAAATAAATAAAAATACATAGCAATAATTCTTCTCTCGAGAGTAATCAAATTGCTCGTAGTTTCTAGATGATACATATACTGTTAGTTAGTTGAAATTTTAGTATTTTCATCTCTTCGCTATTTCATAAGGCATTAACGTAACTTATTTGAATCAGGTATGATTTTATGTGAATAAACGGCAGTTTCGAGATAATCGAATATCGCACTAGGTTGTAAGAAGGTATTCATATCTGTTTTTAAAAACGAATTTCACTCCTCACCTTTCATCTCGCTGTATCTCTATCGATCTGTTAAGTATAAATCGTGTATTTTAAATTAATTTATTGTGAATGAATGAAATAAAGATTGATAAAAAATAATCTTTTTTTTTTTTTTTTTTTAGTCTTTATTATAGAGATTTTTAGCCTGGGGCTAGTTCATCTCTCTTAAAAAATAATCGATGCACGTTTGATTATTCCCTGAAATTATCACGACCCTTGGCGGACAGGTTTTAAATCATTATCATCATCCTTAAATTATTAATCGGAATCACCCATTTATCCGCTTTAATGGCTGTTACCCTTCCGTTTGGATTGAGGTTAAATAAATACTCCGCTTTTCGTAAAGAGTTCTCATTAAGCACGCTCACACTCACACACATTCGCATTAGGGCGGTTCATAATATCGATTTTGCTCCATGTGGACCACTGATCGCGTGGAATTACTGCAAAACCATTAATTTTAGATACAGTGTATCTCAAAACTGATCGTACAGCTGTACTTAAAGTTTAGAAAAACGGCTCTAAAAGCGCAAGTTAAAAAGATATGTCGATGCATTTTTGGCAGCAGACTCAGCATACATTTATCAATTATTGGCTCGGTATTGGGCATATTTGGTTGTGTTTACAAATAGTTAGAGAAATTTAAGAAAAACGCCTTTTTCTTGAAAAACCTTATTTTCTTGTAATACAATGCACTATGGGCAAAAATGGGTCCAAAATTACCCAAAATTCAATATCTTAACAGCACGCTGAATTCCGGCCATGAAAAACGACTTTTCCGAAGGGAAATCGTTCGGGGAATCGATTGCACGTGGTCCCATAGACCGGAGAGCCTTGTAGGTATGTGTTTTGGACCATTTTACCCCATTTTCCCCTACTTTTTGGAGGAATTGTTTTTTCACAGCTCTATTTTTCGTAAAACATAAGCACTTTATGCATGGTTTTAGAATACTATGTTTTTAAACAACAGTTCATGAGATATTAGGGGAATACGGGGTACACTTTATAGGGGAGTAAGAAGTAAAAGTGAACCCTCGCTAAATTTATTTAAATTCATAAAAATGTTGAACGATGCGATTGTTTGAATGAACCCAAAGGTTGCCTGCAATAAGGGGCTGTTCATAAACTACGTAGACAATTTTTTTGGGATTCTTGACCCCCCCCCCCCTCCCCCTGCGTAGACAATTGTCCATACAAAAATTTTAAAATTTGTATGGGCCGTGGTTAATTGTCACCCCCCCCCCCCCTACACTGTCTACGTAGTTTATGGACAGCCCCTAATAAGATTTTTTTTTAAATTTTAAGGTTAATTGGGGTTAAATAAGTTTTAATTTACTGCTATCTGTTTTAAAAGAGTTTTCACTTTTTTTGTCTGTATACAGCAAAACGATATAGTGGTTTTCAGAATTTTGTAAAAATTGGTAGTTTTGTTCCTAATCGCAACATATTAGACCCTTATTTTTTATTTTGTCATTAGGGTGACTATTTATATATTAGGGCGGTCGAAAAAAAATTTATTTTTCGATTTTTTTCAAAAATTTAAAACTTTTGAACTGTTTGGCCGATGACGGAACTCAAAATACCAAATGAAAGTTAATTAAAAGTATTTTTAAGAAAACAATATTAAGATATTAAAAAAAGGATTTTGTATTAAAAAACATTGATTGTTTTTTTCACTTTTACCCCTTACTCCCCTATAAAGTGTACCCCGTATTCCCCTAATATCTCATGAACTGTTGTTTAAAGACATAGTATTCTAAAACCATGCAGAAAGTGCTTATGTTTTACGAAAAATAGAGCTGTGAAAAAACATTTCCTCCAATAAGTAGGGGAAAATGGGGTAAAATGGTCCAAAACACATACCTACAAGGCTCTCCGGTCTATGGGACTACGTGCAATCAATTTCCCGGACGATTTCCCTTCGAAAAAGTCGTTTTTCATGGCCGGAATTCAGCGTGCTGTTGAGATATTGAATTTTGGGTAATTTTGGACCCATTTTTGCCCATATTGCAATGGTTTAAAATTTTTGAAATTTCGCTCATTTTTAGTCGTAATAAAGATCATTCATATGCCACTAAATTGACTAAAATTCGTTCATTAGGTAAAAAGCTAAAAAGTAGAAGGGTCTGTGTCCAGGGGCACGAACGGAAGCTTGACGTAGGACCGCTAGTGGACGGAACAAATATGTTGATCATTTAGTTCTTAACTCTTCCCGTTTTTGAATTGGTGGCCCTGAAAATGGCCGGTTGTTTTTCAAATGGTGGCCACACCAGTGGAACCCTCATTTAATTGTTATGGCTATTTTGACTTACGACGTACGGGGTAAAATCCAAACCATTTGTGGAATAGTTCTATTATTTAGGTTATCGTTCTTTTATCGTATTTTTTTATTAGGGAAGTCGATGCCGACCAAATGACGGCGGCCTATTGCGGGAAGCCTTTCCTCCGGTCGATGTGGGTGTTTTCGTCGTCGTCATCGTCTTCGTATTGGTGCGATACGTGCTGTTCCACTCGTACGTCGTGTCCGACGCTCGAAAGCAAATAACGAAGAAAACATTTTTGTGACATTTAAATGATCTTTATTTCTTGTATTTGTTTGGTTTACATGTATGAATTATCAAGTGACACAGATGCGTCTTTTCAACTTTAGTACATTTGAAATTTTAATTATTATTTACAGTTTCTAGTCCTATCAGGCCTGATATTAGAGTATGACCACCTTGGTAGGATTGGTTTAACGAAGAAAACGATATGGCAAGCGTTTTTATTGCCGCTGCTTTTCTCCTCCCTTCCTTTCATCGGTGAAATGGTGAGTGGTTAACCGAGCATTGAGCTCGCGCATTTGAGTTCGTGTGTTCGATTTGCGCTCTATCGTTGCGTCCGTGTTTGGGATTTTCCGTTACATTTCTGAATTTTGATTTTTTTTTTTAATGTGACCCCCAGTATAGAAATTAAAGGCGTAGTCCTAAGTCAATCGAACGTTTTACTAAAACAAATCTAACTTCATACAGGCTTTTCCAATAAGGACCAAAACTATAGCAATAAATCAATCGCCTGTTCAACCAAGAGCTACAATTAAAAAAAAAAACATATCTATTCACCATGTTTCAAAAAATTCCCCTTTAGGGTGTACGATCAATTTTGAGATACACTGTATATAGTTGTAGCACGCCAAAAATCGTCCAGTGATGATTGGCGTTCTACTTCCAAATGAAAAGGATTAATCCACAAAGAAACCACCAGGGACTACCGTTCTGCATCCGATTTTTTTAAACGATCGGCATATGCGCCACCTCTAATGAGAACCGATCGTCAATGCTTAGTTTGCCCAGCATAAGCCCTTACTACAGGTAGGCTCAGTTTGTCTCATAGATCTCATCACACCCGAACGAACAACATCTCAAACTCTACCCTAAGCATACGGCAAGAAAAGTTCTCCTTCAACGCTTTCAATTATCAGCATTGGAAGTTCCCGCTATTCACCCTAGAATACATACAGAAATACACAAGACCGCATCGATAACAATTTTAAAACAGCGCGCGCAAAGGGAAATCTTTCAGGAAACTAATTACCATGAATCATTATCAGTAAATAAGGAATCTAATAAGTGATTTATTCAAAATTCAAAAAGGTGTTCATTTATACAAATTATTTTTAATTATTCTAAATTCTATTTGGTTTCCCTATCTACTGTACGTGTCTAACTCTGTTCGGTCCGGACCATTGTCAAGAAAAAACAAAAGCGCTTGAAAATATCTCGCAGGAGTCGATGACACCAACTTAAATTGGGGCGATCATGGAGGACGACAATTATCGGTCACCGGTCACATGTAGGGGTAAGAAGGACATAGTACACAGGTGGGGCATAGTGAGCATCTCGTGCACCAGCTTGGACTTCCGGCCGTTCGGAACAAATTGGTTGGTGGTAGGATCAATATCATAATGATATTGAACCTACTACCAGTTGATTTGTTTCATGCAGCTGGAGATCCAGAGCCAAACTGCAGGATGCTCAGTATGCCCCACCTGTTCACTATGCCCTTCCTCCCCCTACACAAGGATAAAAGGAAAAGAGCTCTTTGGTACTTACAGGTCTGGTTTGTTTTTGTTTACGGTGTCTCATCGAGGTGAACTTCGGCGATCCGAAAGCTCGGTGGTGAGGTATTGAGGTGGTGAAGTGGTAAAGTGATGATGTCGGGTTTGCTACTCACTACTGCTGTAGTTCTGTACTAAGCCATCTAGCAGGGCGAAGATTACCCCGGGAACGGTGGAATTACTTGATTCACCTTTTACTTCAACTACTGTGACGAATGGTTTCTTTTGGTTGCGATTTTGACGGTGCGGTCCCTGCTGTGACATGAAGTTCCGTAAACTAAAGTATAGACCACAAAACATCGGGGAAGTTTAGTAAACTTTAGAAAAAAATCAAAATCTTTACAGATATTCCAAGAAGTTCACGAAAGTCCAGTGAACTTCAGGGAGTTCTAGAAATCTTTAGGTCAATTCCAGATCAATAAATTAACGAGAACTTCAAGTAAGCTTCATGAATTTCAAGCAATATTAGAGATCTTCAGGTCGGACCCATTAACTCCACAAAAATTGTTGTAGCTTTCTAGAGTTCTGATGATTAAAAAAAGGAAATGCTTATTATTATAAGGAAGTTCCATAAACAAACTGCGTGAACATTAGGGAAGTTCTAAAAACTACAAGGGACAGCCCTATGGGGTTGTACGCAATGGTGACGTAGGACTACGTTACACGTTATATAATAAATGGTAATGTGTATCTTTATTCAGCCAGGTATTAATCTGAACCATATTTTAATTATTTTCCTTACCTCATTTTTATATTTTCATTTTCTGTTCTATTTACTACAGTACAGATTTGTCTTTAATCTGATGAAATATTGCTTGGAGCCAATGCCCATGATTGTGCTGGGTAATTAAAATTTTTATTCAACAGATTGCGTTCAACGTATCCACATCGTATAATGGCCGCACCAAACAGACCGCTCGTAAGTCTACCGGAGTAAAGGCTCCTCTCAAAAAGATGGAGGAGTGAAGAAGTCTCATCGCTACCGGCCAGGAACTGTCGCTCTGCGTGAGATCCGTCGTTACCAGAAATCGACCGAGCTGCTGACTGCAAGTTGCCTTTCAAGCGTCTGGTCCGTGAAATCACCCAGGACTTCAAGACCGATCTGCGCTTCCAGAGCTCGGCCGTTAATGGTCCTACAGGAATTCAGCGAGGCCTATCTGGTCGGTCTGTTCGCCATCCATGCCAAGCGTGTCACAATTAATTCATGTTCCATCTACGTCAATGGAACCGTACGGTCGTGTCATGGATGCAACCTCTTATTCTTTTTGTCAACCTTACTTTCATAAGGCAAATCAACTAACTTCTTATCGCGAACTTTGCTAACGCTGCTTTCGAACATTTAAAAGTTCAATAAATCATCAAAATCTCTTTCACGTTGGAAATCGATTTGTGGCCCTGAAAAGGGCCGATTAATTGTTTGGATGGTACGAATTTACTTGGAGCTAGTGTACTTGGTGACGGCCTTGGTTCCTTCAGAAACAGCGTGCTTGGCCAACTCACCCGGCAGCAGCAGACGGACAGCAGTTTGGATTTCGCGGGAGGTGATCGTCGAGCGTACGTTCGAAGATGTCATTGACGAAGCTGTTCATGATGCTCATGGCCTTCGACGAGACTCCGGTGTCCGGGTGGACTTTCTTTCCTGCGCTGTCTCCTCTTCTTCTTCTCTCCCTTGACGATGACTTTTTGTGCCTTTCCGGACTTCTTGGCGGCCTTTCCACTGGTTTTTGGTGCCATAATTTAGCTGTTCGCTTCGGTAGAGAATAACTGATAGTCGTTTCGACGGTGGTGTCTCGTTTTGTGCCCGTAGCATAAGAAGCGAAACTCCTCCCCTTTTCAGTATTTTGCTTCCCACTGCATGTATTGTACCCTCCCTGTATTAATAATATGCTACTCGACGCAGGTATAAGTATACCCTCGATGAGTGAAATAAACCGATTGATGCTTGTACGTCAAGCAGTACAGTTCGGTCTTTGCTCGCTCTGTCGAGTTGTTCTAAAGTTTCTAGTTTGTTCCAAACATTCGCAGTTTAATCGCGTCGTCAGTAGTGTCGGTCGCTTCGTGTGATTGGAAGACAGCGCTCTCGGAGCAGACTTCGTGAGCAAGCGGAGAAGAAGAACAGTGGTGAGGGTAGCTCGGTACCTACCTCAAATAGGTACGCTACTCTGCCCACCGATGTTGGAAATACCAACCCAGTCTCGGTGAAGCGGACAAAAAAGAGGAAGAAGAATCAAGGACAGTCCGATGGTACGAGCGGACACGACGATGTTACCGCGACGAACGCCAGTGACATCAGTGATTTCGGCGACGCCGTCGAAACCGAGAATTCTGCCGGCCCGAGTGCGGTGAAAATCAAGCTTCCTCCACTGGTGGTGAAGCAAGTACCACTCAACACGCTGATTGGCGATCTCTCATCGCTGGGCGTTGCCGCTGAGTTTAAGCTCGGCAGGATCGGCACCAAGGTGATGCTGCGAACAAAAGCGGAGTACGAAGTGGCCGTGAAATATCTGAAGGATTCCAAGGCGGAATTCTTCACGCACGACATCCCCGGTGAGAAGCCCTTCAAGGTAGTCATCAGGGGTCTACCAAATTTTGACCCCAAGATGGTCGAAGCTGAAATCAACCGGTACAAGCTAGCCCCAATCGCTGTATTCCGAATGACAAGGAGAGACGAAAACGTGAAGACGTACCCGGATTGCCTCTTCCTGGTGCACTTCCAGAAAGGGACGGTGACTCTCAATGCGCTGCAAGCCATCCGATCGATCTACTCCATCATCGTACGATGGGAGCCATACCGTGGCGGCCATCGTGACGTAACGCAGTGCCAGCGGTGCCTCAATTTTGGTCACGGTACCCGCAACTGCAACATCAAGCCACGCTGCAGCAACTGCGCTCAAGAACACGCCACTTCCAACTGCCCTGCGGATGGAGCCGTGGCGTTAAAATGCGCCAACTGTGGTGGTGCACATCAAGGTTCCGACAGACAGTGCTCCAAACGCGAGGACTTCAAACGCATCCGAAAGCAGGCGTCAAGCAACAATCAACCAGGACGCAAGAAGGACAAAACCCCAGCATTCAGGACGGAGGATTTTCCGCCTCTTCGTGCTCCCCAGCAAAGGCAAGCGAATTCGCGGGTGCAACCCGCCCCTCCTCAAGAAACTTCCGGTGATTCTGCTGGCCAAAGCTCTCCATCCCCCCCTGGATTCTGGAGACAACCAACAACGCAAAACAACAACCCCGATCTGTTCTCAGCGGATGAACTGATGGAAATTTTCGTCAACATGTCCGGTGCTCTTCGTAAGTGCCGCAATAAGCCCGAACAGATCCAAGTGCTCGGTAAGTTCATCATCCAGTATGGCGTCTAAACCGCTAACTATCGTCACCTGGAATGCTTGCTCCGTAAGAGCAAAAAGGATTGAGCTTGCCGACTTCCTGCGCAAGCACAGCATCGACGTGGGCCTTCTAACCGAGACCCATCTAAAGTCCGGCGACAGCTTCTGGTTGGCTGACCACAATATTATCCGGCTTGATCGCACCAGCTCCAGGGGGGGTGGTGTTGCGGTCGTCGTCAAGAAAGGAATAAAATACCACACTCTGTCCCATATCCGCACCTCTATCATCGAGGCCCTTGGTGTGGAGGTGGAGTCGTCGACTGGATACGTCCAGTTCATCGCCGTCTACTGCCCTCGACAGTGTGCCGCCAGCAGTGGACTAGCGGCTAAATTTAAGAAGGACCTGTCCACCATCACCCGTACCGGTTCCCGCTTCGTAGTTGGAGGAGATCTGAATGCTCGCCATGAGGCCTGGTGGAACTACCAGCAGAACCAGAACGGTCGTCTCCTGTTCGACCACTCACAGCATGGGCTGTACTCCGTTTGGTTTTCGGATGAACCAACATTCATCTCACCGGCGGGCAACCCATCGACGCTAGACCTGTTCCTGACAAATATCGGCTTGTCCAAGCCGGTAGCCTTGAACGAACTCAGCTCCGACCACCAACCGGTGGTGTCTGAGCTGGGCTGCAACGTGGCTCCTGCTTCAAGCCTGCGCAAGGACTATCATCACGTAAACTGGGCCCAGTTTGGACGCGTGGTAGACAGGCACATCATCGACAACCCGCCGCTTGACACCGTGGAGGACATCGACCGAGCGTTGGAGGGACTCCACCAAGCCATAACCGTGGCTGACGAGACGTGCGTCCGACGAGTTTCTGTGAGGGGTAAGTTTATTGCTATTGATTCCCACACCCAACTCTTAATTCGCCTGAGAAATGTTCGTAGACGCCAGTTTCAGAGGACTGGAGATCAAGCAAGGAAACGTGAAATGGCCGATCTGAACAAGGAGATTGCTTCCAGAATGGTCTCACTCCGGAACGAAAGCTTCGGGCGGCTTGTCCAGAATCTGGACGACCGCTCCAGACCATTCTGGAAAGTTGCCAAGGTCTTAAAGACGCACCCTAAACCCATTCCGCCACTAAAAGATGAAAATGATGACGATCGGCTCATAATCACCCCTCAGGAGAAAGCAAATGCGATTGGTGAGCATATTGCCAAATCGCACTTGCTTGGCTCCAACATCCAAAGTCCGCTCGAAGTTCAGGTTGAGCAATGCGTACTCAACCTTGATTCCTCCCCTTGTGCCATCCCTCCGGAGGATAGAATCACAGTGGAACAGATTTGCTCGGCGCTGAAATGCACCAAAAACATGAAGGCCCCCGGGTTTGACGGAATATTCAACCTAGTGTTGAAAAATCTCAGCATGAAGGTTCACTCTCTGCTGGCTGCTGTCTTCAACAGATGCTTGGAACTGCACTACTTTCCAAGTATCTGGAAGACAGCGAAAATCATACCTATCCGCAAACCCGGGAAGGACCCAACGCTAGCTTCAAGCTACAGACCAATCAGCCTCCTTTCAGCGCTGAGCAAATTGTTCGAGAAACTCATTCTCAATCGTTTGCTCAAGTTTGTCGAGGAAAATAACATTCTCCTTCCGGAACAGTTTGGGTTCAGAAAGGGGCACTCCACCAATCACCAGCTAGTGCGGGTGATGAATAACATCCGAAGTAACAAAGCTGTATCCAAGTCCACAGCCATGGCCTTGTTAGACGTTGAGAAAGCGTTTGATAATGTCTGGCACAATGGGCTTGTATACAAGCTTTATAACTTCAACTTTCCATTACATCTGGTTAAAATCACCCGTAGCTACCTCCAGCAAAGGTCGTTTAAGGTATCGTTGAATGGTTGTCTTTCAGACACGTTTTCCATCCCAGCAGGAGTCCCGCAAGGCAGTCTGCTGGGCCCCTTGCTTTACAGCATTTACACATCCGACATTCCTCCCCTTGGAGACGGTTGCGTGTTTTTCCTGTTCGCAGATGATACCGCAATAGCCGTCAAAGGAAGGATGCCTCGCGAAATAACGAACAAACTTCAACGATGCCTTAACGCCTTTGCTGATTATGCCACCACGTGGAAAATCAAAATCAATGCTTCCAAAACACAAACAATCATGTTCCTCCATCGGCAATCACCCAAACTAAAACCGGCTCCCTCTTGTACTGTAATCATGGATGGCACAAGGGTTGAGTGGTCCGCCGAAGTAACCTATCTCGGGATGTTGTTTGACGAAAAGCTCCTATTCCGCTCGCATGTGGAGAAAACCGTAGTCAAGTGTTCCGCCTTGGTTAGGTGTCTGTATCCGCTGATTTGCCGCAGATCCCGCCTCTCAAGGGTGAACAAACTGGCTGTCTACAAACAAATAATAGCACCTGCGATCCTCTACGCAGCTCCGGTGTGGGAATCATGTGCACAGACTCACAGGAACAAAATCCAGGTCGCTCAGAATAGAGTGCTGAGGATGGTTCTTGATCGTCCTTTCGACACTAGAATAACAAATTTACATGAAGAGGCAGGCATTGCCAAAATAGATTCCAAAATAAACGAAATTAAGACTAAATTTGCACAAAAATGTAATTTATCAGAACATGCTTTGATAAGCAATTTGTATATAGTAGGTTAGGTGTACATAGTAGTTGTAGGTTAGTTGTAGTTGTAAATAGTAGTTATAAGTAGTCTCCTTTTTCCAATTCAAATCAAACCAATCCCACCAAGGTGGTCATACTTTAAAACAGGCCTGATAGGACTAGGAACTGTAAATAATAATTAAAATCTCAAATGTACTAAAGTTGAAAAGACGCATCTGTGTCACTTGAAAATTCATACATGTAAACCACACAATCACAAGAAATAAAGATCATTTAAATGGCAAAAAAAAAAAAAAAAAAAAAAAAAATGAAATAAACCGACGAACACACTCATTCGCTGCCAGACTGTTGAGCAGTTCAGTCGATTTGAATTCTCTCTAAGTTTCGTTCGTTCGTTCGCAAGTCGAATTAGCTCCGCGTTGTGTAGTGACGCTCTCGCTGACCCAGCCATGGGTAAGAAATCGCGCGGTAACGCGAGTGCCGGTTTACCGGGAAAACAGACTCTCCCAGGAGACGGCGCGACCACCGAGCCAGGCCAGAAGAAGCAGAAGAAAACCCCATTGCCCATCCCGACAGGCGTTGCGGACCCGCAGCCGGGGCCTCCCGGAACTAAACGACCCAGACCTGAAGACAGCAGCGCCACCGTATCAGCAGCAAAAAAGCTGCTGAGCAACAATCCGTTCTCCGCCCTGCAGAATGGAGCCCAGCCGCAGTCGGACCCTGAGACGGTGTCGAAAAAAGTTAAGTTGCCACCCTTCTATGTGAAGGGCTTCCCTCCCGGGCTATGGGAGCAGCTGGATTTCTACATTAAGCAGGGCCTTCGCTGCACCATTCAACGGTGCACGGAAGGCTACAAACTGATGGTCCCGGCCGAAAAACACTTCAACGCAGTTCAGGCCCTCTTGGACAGAATGAAGCTGGAGTACTTCTCCCACGACATCGAGGCCACCAAGCCGCTGAAAGTGGTGCTGCGCGGGCTCCACGACATGGACACCACCACCTTAATGGACGAGATTAAGGCGAACGGCCTCAAGCCGGTCGAAGTCCACAAGATGACCCGCAGCAAGGCCATCAAGTATCGTGACCAGCTCTACCTGGTCCATCTGGAGAAGAACTCCACAACCGTGAAGGATCTCCAGACGACACGCACACTGTTCCACATCGTAGTGAAGTGGGAGCGGTATAAACCCACCCACCGTGGCGTCACTCAGTGCTCGAACTGCCTATTGTTCGGGCACGGCACCAGGAATTGCCGCATGGCCAGCCGCTGCATCAAATGCGGCAAAAACCACAAGATCGACAACTGCGACAGCATCGAGGAAGCCACTCCCACATGCGCCAACTGCGGTGCCGCCCACAAGGCCACGAGTAAGGCCTGTCCGAAGCGGGCCGAATACGCCGAGATCCGGAAGAAGGCCTCGTCCAACAGCCAGCCCGGTCGCAAGAAGGTTCCAGAAAACAACGCGCAGAACTTTCCTCCGTTATCACCGGTCCAATCACGGCCAATTCCAGTGTTGCCGCCGCTCCCGCTCAACCAACAGTTGGCTGCCGCTGCAGTACCCGGTCAAGCCTCCGGGCCATCGACGGATCCCCCTGCTCCGGGATTGGCCGGTACAACCGGTGAAGCTACAGACGATTCTCCGCTGTCAACGGATGAGATCGTCACACTGTTGGCCCAGGCCATCATCATCAAGCGCACCTGCGCAACAAGAACACAACAGCTCCAAGCTATCATCTCCTTCGTCGCTAATTATGGACCGTGAACCCATAAAGATCGCCAACTGGAATGCTCGCTCCGTAGGGGCGAAAAACATTGAGCTTGCAGACTTCCTCCGCAAGCACGACATCGACGTGGGCCTTCTCACCGAGACCCACCTCAAGACCGGTGACAGCTTCTGGCTGCCCGACCACAGCATCGTCCGGCTTGATCGCACCAGCTCCAGGGGGGGCGGTGTCGCGGTCATCATCAAGAAAGGCATCAAGTACTGCACCCTACCCCACTACCGCACTTCCATCATCGAGGCCGTCGGCGTTGAGGTGGAAACATCGACCGGAAACGTCCAGTTCATCGTTGTCTACTGCCCCCGGCAATGTACCGTTAGCAATGGTACAGCACAACAGTTCAAGAACGACCTTGCCATCATAACCCACACCAATGCCCGCTTTGTAATCGGAGGGGACCTGAACGCCCGGCACGAGGCCTGGCGGAACTACCAGCAGAACCAGAACGGCCGCCTGCTATTCGACCATTCCCAGCATGGTCTCTATTCCGTCTGGTTTCCGGACGAACCAACCTTCACATCACCGACGGGCAACCCATCGACGCTGGACCTGTTCTTGGCAAACACCAGATTAGTCAAGCCGGTTGCCGTCAACGACCTGAGTTCGGACCACCAACCGGTGCTGACCGAGCTGGGCTACAACGTGGCCCCTGCACCGTGCCAGCGGAAGGACTACCATCGAGTCAACTGGGTCCAGTTTCGACGCGTGGTCGACCGCCACATCGACGACAACCCACCACTCGACACAGTGGAGGACATCGACCGGGCCCTGGAGGGTCTCCATCAAGCCATATCCGTGGCTGACGAAGAGTGCGTTCGACGAGTTCCTGTGAGGGGTAAGTTTCAAGCAATTGATTCCCACACCAAACTCTTGATTCGGCTCAGAAATGTTCGTAGACGCCAGTTTCAGCGGACTGGGGATCTGCAGCGTAAATACGAAATGGTCGATCTGAATCGGCAGATCGCTTCCAGAATGGTCTCAATCCGGAACGAGAGTTTCGGGCGGCTCGTTCAGAACCTGGACGACCGTTCCAGACCATTCTGGAAGGTTGCCAAGGTGCTGAAGTCTCACCCCAAGCCCATTCCACCACTTAGAGTCAATGACGAACGGCTTATCACCAACGAAGAGAAGGCCAATGCAATTGGGGAGCACATTGCCCAGTCGCATTTGCTTGGCTCTACAATCCCAAGTCCACTCGAGAACCAGGTTGTGCAGTGCGTCCAGACGTTAGATGCCTCCCCTTGTGCCGTCCCTCCAGAAGAACGGATTACAGAGGAACAAATTTGCTCAGCGCTGAAACACAGTACGAACATGAAGGCTCCCGGGTTTGACGGAATATTCAACCTAGAGTTGAAAAATCTCAGCGCGAGGGTGCACTCGCTGCTGGCTGCCATCCTCAACAGATGCTTGGAGCTGCACTACTTTCCAAGCATCTGGAAGATGGCAAAAATCATCCCGATCCGCAAACCTGGGAAAGACCCTTCACTACCGTCAAGCTACAGACCGATTAGCCTGCTCTCAGCGCTGAGCAAGCTGTTCGAAAAATTGATCCTCAGCCGACTAAACAAGTTTGTGGAGGAACATGACATTCTTCTTCCGGAACAGTTCGGGTTCCGCAAGGGGCATTCCACCAATCATCAGCTAGTGCGGGTGATGAATAACATCCGAAGAAACAAAGCTGTATCCAAGTCCACAGCCATGGCCTTGTAGACGTCGAAAAGGCGTTTGACAATGTCTGGCACGACGGACTTATATACAAGCTTTGTAACTCCAACTTTCCACCATACCTTGTGAAAATCACCCGCAACTATCTCCAGCAAAGGTCGTTCAGGGTGTCGTTGAATAGTTCCCTTTCGGGACAATTTCCGATCCCAGCAGGTGTTCCGCAAGGGAGTCTGCTGGGACCACTGCTTTACAGCATCTACACGTCGGACATCCCTCTTCTAGGAGACGGTTGCGTGTTCTTTCTGTTTGCAGATGACACCGCGATAGCCGTCAAGGGTAGGATGCCTCGTGAAATTACGAACAAGCTCCAACGATGCCTTGACACCTTTACCGATTATGCCACCACGTGGAAAATCAAAATCAACGCCTCGAAAACCCAAGCGATCATGTTCCCTCACAGACAATCATTAAAACTTAAACCGTCTCCCTCCTGTACCGTAATAATGGATGGTACAAGGGTCGAGTGGTCCACTGATGTTACTTATCTCGGGATGTTGTTCGATGAGAAGCTCCTGTTCCGCTCGCACATAGAGAAAACCCTAGTTAAGTGCTCCGCCTTGGTTAGGTGATTGTATCCGCTCATTTGCCGCAGATCCCGCCTCTCAAGGCAAAACAAACTGGCTGTTTACAAACAGATCATAGCCCCCGCGATCTTCTATGCCGCCCCGGTGTGGGAATCGTGCGCTCAGACCCACAGGAACAAAATCCAGGTTGCACAGAATAGAGTGTTGAGGATGATCCTAGATCGTCCATTCGACACAAGAATAGCAGACCTCCATCAAGAGGCAGAAATTCCCAAAGTAGATTCCAAAATTGATGATATGACAACTAAATTTATTCAAAAATGCAATCTTTCTGAACATGCTTTAATAAGCAATTTGTACATAGTAGGTTAAGTGTATATAGTAGAGTAGGTTAGTTTTAAGCTGTAAATAGTAGTATTAAGTAGTTTCTCTTCAAATTCTAAAAACAAAACAAACCAATCCCACCAAGGTGGTCGACCGTGTACTAAGTCTAGGACTAATTCTGTAAAACAAATTTTGAATTTTGCCCATACCTAAAGATGAAGAAAGCAATTAAATCACTTAGTAAAAATTTATATGGTAATCGTCCAAGTTAAACTAAAATAAAGATCATTTAAACTTTAAAAAAAAAAAAAATGAAATAAACCGACCTATCTGGTCGGTCTGTTCACCATTCACGCCAAGCGTGTCACAATTATGCCAAAGGACATTCAGCTGGCTCTTCGTATTTGTGGTGAACGCTCTTAATTTTTCCGTCGAAATCTATCAAAACCGGCCCTTTTCAGAGCCACTAAAAGATTCCACAAGAGAGTTGAGAAGGAAATTTCTGCTGCTTACAACTGATCGCATCACAGTGAATCCTGATCTAAAAATTGCAACCAGCAAGTGCCCTAGAACCAAAAGCGATGCGATGCTATGACGATGACTGTAAGGGGCTTAGAAGCAGAAGGGTCAAAGCCAATTCGCTTTTTCGATCTCCTCTTTTGTGATGACCGTAGCTTCCTATTTCGCACTATTTCTGCTATGCTCTTCTATCATCCACAACAATAAACTTATCAGGGAATGTGTTTGCCGTCGAGTTAACGTTATCTGACCGTGCACTTAGTAGTTGCTCCTCCGTGAATGATCACAACTAATCCACTTGCACAGAGAACTGCATAGATGGGTGCATGGGATAAGCTTTCCATCTTCAATGTACAAGCACATTAATTCATTCTATAGATCAATTCACAGCGCCGGCCACGTCCTCCCGGTCTTTTGGGGAGGCAAGGATGATTAGTTCGACGTCCGGTTGTTACTAGAGACCGAGAATACCTCTACATCTCCACGGCTATCTCGGGAAGGATAGTAGTGTAAGTGAGGCAGGTTATTTTTAGATTAGGATTCACTGTGGTAAGTGATGCGATCGGTTAAAGCAGAATTTGTTCTTTATTTAAATCTAGTGGGGATAGAATAAGGCAAAGTGAAAAATTGCAAGGGGGGGGGGGGGGGGTAGGGGATTGAACTCCCTACCTTCTGCTCAGTAAGCAGAAACGGTAACCACTGAACTACTGAACCTCGTCGTAATGCTATATCGACATGTTTCGTCTACTTACTACTCTCTGACGACTGTGCTGGGGAAGCAGCATATGCATGTACGTAATTGGTGGATTTGTTAATTATTTCGACGCTTTTGGACAATGCTTGACATTTACTACTTTTTCAATAGTTTCTTGTTGAACATAAACAGTCAACAGCATTGATATCGATGCGTAAGGGTAGCCCTAATCGATTGGTTATAAAATTATTGAAATTGATTCAGGGGCAGCTGAGTTATTAACGTTCAAAATCTTTCATAATTTGTTACATGTTCCATTTTCAGTTTTCACAAAGTGTACCCCCATATAGAAATCAAAGACGTAGTCCTACGTCAAAAAATCTGGATTATTTTGGAAACTTCAGAGGCACGTTGTGTTTGTGGAATTTCTGCAGAATCTGCCGCATCGCGAATAATTGGTCCGTGGTCACCCATGAATCCAGCCTAGTGTTGCCCAACGAACTCTCTTGCAAATGGTGACAGGAGGTGGCATAGAATTTGGGAGAGTACCTTGTAGGCGGTGCTCAGCAGTGTGATTGTCGTCCTTTTTGTACATTGGGCATACGACACCTTCCATGTACTCCTCCAGCAATATCTCCTCCTCTCAAAGCATGGTAATTACCCAGTACAGTGCTCCAGCCAGTGATTTGCCACCGTATTTTAATAGCTCACTTGGTAGTTGATCTACACCAGTTGCTTTGTTATTCTTCAGCCAACCGATCTTCTCCTCAACTTCTTGAAGATCAGGTGCCGGTTGCCTGTCGTCTTCTGCGCATGCTCCAAGGTCTGTTGCCGGGCCACCTTCGTTTTCTGCTGCATCACCGTTGAGGTGCTCGTCATAGTACTGCTTCCACCTCTCAATCACCTCTCACTCGGTCGTGAGAAGGTTACCGTCCAAGTCCTTGTACATATCGGCTTGCAGCACGTAGACTTTGCGCGAACTATTTAGCTTCTCGCGTCGTCTACGCGGTACAATTGTTCTATCGCCTCGTGATATCGGTCTTCCTGCTGAAGCTTCTTCTTTCGTTTACCGAATTTTGTCTGTTTTGCGCTTGTCTGTATCGCTCCGCATTAAATCTCGTGCGGTGTTGCAGAATTCTCGCCCGTGCTGCATTTTTCTCCTCTACTAACAGTTTGCTAACGTTCTGTAAGCGTAAGTCCCAGTAAATTTAGAACAGGTCAATGAGCTTCAGAAAAATTTTGTGAACGCTAAAAAAGTTCCGATATTTTCAAAATAGTCCAAAGGTCTTCAGAGAAGTTAAGCAAACTTCATTGCGAATTCGGGAACTTTAAAGCAGCCCCAAAGAACATCAGGAAACTTTAAAGAATTTCTAGGGCACTTCCTTTTATTTCAGAGCAGTTCCAAAATATTCAGGTGAATTCAGAGAAATTTAGGGATGCTTCAAGGTCATAAATACAAATCAAAGAACATAAAAGAGCAGTCCAATAAATTGCAAGGTAATTTCAATGAACTTTAAAGGAGTCCCGGGAAACTCGGAGAGTTTATGAAGATCCGAGATTTTCATAATTTTTTTGGAAAAAAATGAACTTCAGGAAATTTTGAGCAGATTCTTAGGGAATTCCGTGATTATCGTGGTAGTTTTATGATTGCCTTGATTTTTTTCCGTCGATCTTGTATTCCGTACTGAGTACCAATGCTACTGACGCCAGGAAAGCAGCTCCCACACCTAGACCCTACCTATCGACCCATCAACCCATCAACTTCCATCAAGGGATTTACTTCCCTTCCAAAGGAAGGTGCTATCAGAGATGTTATGTCTCAGAAAATCCCAGCGACGCCGACTGGGACTGAACTCCGGCCCTTTGGAATTCGTAGTTTAGGGAACTTAAAACAAAAACAGTAGGAACCTCAGTGAAGATCAGTGAACTTCTGAAAAGTATGGAGATTTTTAAGGAGTTTATTCAGGGAAGTTCCAAGTACTTCAAGGACGATCAGATATCTTCAGAGCAGTTCCATTAAATGATGGAAAATTACAGGATATGTCATGGAGTTTCAAGAAATAAGATATAAAGCAACGTCGATATAACGTAACTCGATATAACGAAACTTCCACCTCGATATAAAAATTGAAAAATATCAACTCACCATCGATTATTAACGTTACAAATCAATTTTTAATTATTTTATACATAGTATTATTAAATTTTTCATGTAACGCTGGGTTGAATAAACATCATTTTTATCCGAGAGAGAGCAGCCAGCTCAATGACGGATGGTTTGTTTTCTTTGTCTTCTTTTTGTCTAGTACTACACTATGTTTGTGTTGATTCGCTATAAAAGTTTGACTGACAACATGAGGGGTTCGTTGAATTTCCTATGTTTCAAGGGGTGCATCGATTAGCTTGGGACCAAAGATAGTACCAGAGCTGAGCCAAAAAGTTGAGCTCATTTCATCGGGACCTTCTGGTCTTAGAGTTACCTCTATCCTCGTGGGTAGTTAAACAAGGACCGAAACATTTGTGAGCAAATGCCTCCAATGAACCAGAAGAAGTAGTAACATTACGTTTATTTCCATTGACTATGCTTTTGACGTATGGCTGTCTTTCTTTACTATATTAAGGATCACATTACGAAATAGGAAATGGGCAAATGGGAGGCATGTATCGAAAAGTTTATAAATGGAGAAATAAACCAATACTGGGAAATATTTCATTCGACGGAGAAAACATCCAGCAATTTTGACGTAAGACTACGTCTGTGATTTCTATATGGGGGTACACGTTGTGAAAAGCCAACATGGAACATGTAACAAAATTATGAAAGATATTGAACAGTTATAACTCTGTCCATATCGGATGGATTTTAATTCTGAACAAGCCAATCGATTGGAAAGTCATCTACAAATCTGTTAAAATGAACACTTTATCAGTTGTCAATAGGTCACTTTTGAAAATTGCATGAATGTGCAATTGTTTCTATCATAATTTAAATTAGCACCGATTGCCTGCGAAAAGCGCTTTCCTTAACACAGATTTAAAAATTGATTTCACTCCGGTCTTGCCAAACGGTGTTTATTCAATCACTGCGTGTGGTGAGTGGTGGTGAGTGGTGGTTTTCGGTCGTCATCATCAGTAGTAGCAGTGCTTTCGGCGCTTGGCGTTCTCCAGTACATAATTAAAACCAGCCTGCCCGTATGCAGCTAGCTGCATGCTCTCGATTCAGCCCTCGATTCTACGAAGAAAAAGGACGAAGCCACACCGCTACTGATCGGATTCAGTTAATTGGATATCAGTTCCCATAAGTTTCAATCTAACATACCATGTATTTTTAAGACAACATTCCAATTACAAAAACCAAAGTTGGTTGCGGAATGAAAGTGGTTTGATTTTGATCCAGAGATGATGGATTTTAATTCGTAAACGCCAATCGATTGGAAATTTTTCTACAAATGAGAATAAGACTATCAATTTACAAAAGGTCACTATTGAAAATTACACGAATGTGCAACTGTTGCAATGGCCCCGTAACGTGGGTAGATCACCTTTTCGTGGTACGTTACGGGATGTAAGATCTACCACCGATTCCTAGTCTTGACTACTTCAAACTAGGGGAACAGGATTTTACAGTAATCAAAGGAACACATCTTAGTCCTTGTTACTTTTTATGCCTTGTTGATAGTGATAAGTAATCGGGTTGCGTGGACCGAGGATGATCTTGAAACAAGGAAAAAATGAGTTAGTTAGTCTTCACCTATGTGATTCCTAATCTTCTATTCGTTGTTTCCTAGTTTGAAGTGGTTAAGACTAGGGTTCTGATGCATGGTCATTATCGGTGTCATGTCTTGTTTTTTTTTGCTAAGGAATCCAATTTTGACTGACAAAGGGGCGCGCCTTTGGAGGGTGTTTCAACACTCCGAAGGGTATAAATAGCGGGACCTTTCAATTAGAATCGATTCCTTGCGATAAAGGCAAGAATGACAACTGTATCAAAACCGAATACTTCATCATTTCTCAATAGTGATGGAGTAATACGACATGCACTAAACTAAGGACACGGGATATACTACAATAGATCAAATTACTGGTCGCAGTGGTTTTATGTCCCGAACAGAGGAAAAAAAAAACTGTTGCAATGGCGATCAAAATTATCACCGATTGCCTGCAAAAAGCGCTTTCCTTAACACAGATGTAAAAATCGAATTCCCTCCTGTCTTGGCGAACGGTGTATACTATACCACCGAGCGTGGTGAATGGTGGTGTCCGATCGTCATCAGCAGCAGCAGTGCTTTCGGCGCGTGGCGTTTTCCAGTACATAATGAAAGGTTGTCCGTAAGCAGCTAGCTATCAAGGCTGCCCACAAGAGCCCTGGATTCACCGAAGAAAGATGAAGAAGCCGCACCGCTACTGATCGGATTCAGTTGCGCGTCGTGAGCCGCTGTGGGCCATCTATGCCAAGTGCGTCAACCTCGTTCCAAACAACATACAGCTCGTCAGCTTCATCAGTGTTGAACACCCTAATAGAAGCTCAGCATTACTCAATTATCACGACAAAACGGTCCTTTTCTGGACCACCATAAATTTTTTAAAAAGCTCCTTCTGCAGTTAACAAATAACATTTTTCATATAAGGCCACGTAGTCCTACGTCACCATTGCGTACAACCCCATAGGGCTGTCCCTTGTAGTTTGTTGATGTATGTGTAGTACAAATAGTGAAAATAGAACAATTGAACAATTAAGAAATTTAACAAATAAAATATGAATATGTCGCGTACTCATCAGAATCGCGAACGGATGGGATGAATCTATATTCTCTCACACGGACATCACAAGCTAACACTTCTTCCTTGTATGGCACGTTTCATTAGGCACCTAGATTCACCTCAATGCATTACCAATGCATGAATTTGTATATTGTGTGGCAAGCCCAGGGAAGTCGAGAAAATTTTCAACCCGAAAGATTCCCTCGACTGAACCGGGAATCGAACCCACCACCATGAAGTTCACGAAAATTTAAAGATTTTAAGGGAAGTACCGTAAGAATCAGAGTTTTCTTTTCGAAAACTTCAGAAAGACTTCATGTTAGTTCCATTAGCTTCAGAATAATTGTTTAGCTTTTTAGAAGTTTTAAAGTCATCATCAAGGAAGTCCGGATAATGCAAGTGAATCCTTAGTACTTCAAGGAAGTCTAGAGAATTTCACAACTGTTTACAGATTTTTATGGCAGTTATGTGAACATCAGCACAGTTCTGAAAAATAAGCCTCAGATAGTTTTATGGCGAGCTGAATGCAGACAAGTTTTACTCATATCTCAGTATCACTTTGAAGGAACTAAATTGTATGTCCATGCAGATATACAAATTCCTATATTAGAATTAAGGGTGTTCCTGAATGGAGGTGCATGAATTTGAGGGCCGGCGCATCTAAGAAACCAGTGAAATTTACCATGACAGTACTGATCCAGGACGCGATTAAGAATCGTTTGGGCAGGGTGGAGCAAAACTGATATTTTGAACCACCCTAATACACGTATATAATCATCGACCGTAGCCAGCCAGCATCCATTTGACGGTGATATAAAACTCTGCAGCTGACTATAGACTACATAGATAGATGACGGGCGGGGGACGGGAGATGGTTTATGATGTGATACACTATTGGGAAGGTGAGGGGCTTTGCATAATTTTCCGTGGAATGCGCATTAAAATTCAATTGAAATGTGCATATCAAATAAGCGGGGAATGAGATTGGAAATATGTTTTCCAATTTTTTTCCGCAATTAATTATGAACGAAGCAAAATTATTATGTGCGCTGGCACTGAAGCCCTTCCGGCAAGGACAGCTGGGCTGTTGAGCATTTTCAATGGATATATTTGATGGACATGAGCCGTGTACTTCAAGGTCAGTTGGGTGGAATTTCACGACACGAGAACGTGTCAGTTTAGTGACACGTTGTGGTAGGCCAACATGATTTTGAGTGATTTTTTTTATGGTGATGGACCATTGACTGAATACCACCAGGCTGAACGTAATTAGGGTGAAACGGGGCCACTAGGTCGAAATGATTCATAAGAAACCGACATTTGAGTTGTCATCCGTATCTCGTCATACGACACATTCGAAGCACAATAATTCCACCTCAGATAGCCTAGTCGGTAAAGGGACAGCAATTTTCGGGTTGCTTTCGACACGATATACAATTTCATGCAATGGTAATGTCAGGTGCCCTTAGATCACTGAGTTGAGAGCTGGCAAATCGCTCCCTAAAGATACCGATAAAGCCATGAAGATGAGAAAGAGACAGTAACTTAATGGTGGCAAAACCAGTTGTCGAAATAGCTAAAGATTGAACGCGCAAAATCTGGATAAATTAAAAACACTGCCATTAAGGCATTTTTTGAGTAAATTTTACCGAATCAAGCTAAGAGTGAATGCATTGATGTTGTTGAGATGACTGTGTGTTTCTGTAGCATTATTCAACATTGGTTGGAATCCAATGTTCCTCTCAAAAGACGACCAATTTCCCCAGTTTGGAGTACACCTCAGCTTAGATTGCTGAAGCGTGCGCGTAACGCATTTCAGAGAAAACTACGTCGTCACGGAACAGCTGACACGAAGCGTGACTTCAAGCGTGCCAGTATCGCTTACATTAAACTTAACAGTGCCTTGTACAAATCACACGTCCTCAGAGTCCAGTGGAATTTGCGACGTAACCCCCGAAATTTTTAGAGCTTTGTCAACAGCAAAAAGAAAGATGCGAGTATACCGTCCAACATGCTACTCGATGGGAAAGAGTCCACTTCTCTTAGCGAAGCGCTTTGCATCTGTCTTCGATAAAAATATGAAAAGTGGCGTTGAAGCTGGATCTGCTGCCTCTGATACGCCTAGTGAGTTAGTGGAACTGAGCACATTCGTAGTAACTCGGGATATCATACTTTCAGAAGCAAGGAGCTGAAAACCTCACTCTCTCCTGGTCCAGATAGAATTCCGGCAGTGGTGTTCTGCGCCGTTGCTCAGCTGCCTTAGCAGAACCTTTAGCAGCCATAGTCAATGCATCCTTTGAGCAACGAAAATTCCCAAGATTGTAGAAGCAGCCGTACATGTTTCCTGTTTTCAAAGCTGGCAATAAACGGGATATTAAGAACTATCGAGGTATCACCAGTCTTTCGGCAGCGTCCAAACTGTTTGAGATCATCTCGAGCGAATTTGTCCTGAATCGCTCGAAGAACTACATTTCAACTGACCAGCATGGATTTATTCCCGGTAGATCGGTAGCTACTAACCTTTTGGATTTCACCAGTACATGCATCACTGCGATGGAGGATAAGGCACAAGTCGACGTCATATATACTGATCTGAAAGCCGCATTCGAAAAAATCGGCCATGAGGTTCTGTTATGCAAGCTTTTCCGACTAGGAGCGTCTGAGCACTTAGGTCGTGGTTACATTATTACTTGACTGGACGAACTCTTAGAGTACGACTAGGATCTTGTGTCTCTTCTACGTTTACCAGCACCTCTGGAGTACCTCAGGGAAGTATCCTGGGTCCACTTTTGTTTACGTTATTCTTCAACGATGGAGCAGCTATGTTGGGAGTTAAATGCAAGCTCGTTCATGCAGAAGATCTTAAGCTAAGCGTCATAGTTCACTCGATTGAAGATTGTCATCTTCTTCAAGCTCTGCTAGATTTGTTTGTGGATTGGTGCCGTCGTAATAAGCTCATCATCAGCGTTCCAAAGTGTGCAGTGATAACGTTTCACCGCTCTAAGAGTTCAATCTTTTACGACTATTGCATTGAAAATGTAACGCTTCGCAGAGTAGAACGTATCACTGATCTTGGTGTTCTTGGTGGACCCATACTTCTTCTTCTTCTTCGCATTTCAAGCTTATTGCATATCGCATATTAGCTTATTGCGTGCTCTCAACTTAGTGTTCTAGATGCACTTCCGCAGTTATTAATTGAGAACTTTCGATGCCTGTACCATTTATGCATTGGTATAATTGTGTGGCAAGTCCAATCATACTTCTATGCCCAGGGAAGTCGAGAAATTTTCCAACCCGAAAAATTCCTAGACCGGGCCGGGAATCGAACCCAGCCACCTCCAGCATGGTCTTGCTTTGTAGCTGCGCCTTTACCGGCTGAGCTAAGAGAGGCCTAGGGTGGACCCATAGTTGACCTTCAATCTTCACTATTCTTCGATCATCTATAAAGCGAATCGACAACGAATCGAAGATTTCACGAGATTTCAAAGAGCCTCACTGCTTGAAGGCACTATATTGCTCTTTAGTTCGGCCCATACTTGTGAATGCATCTGTGGTCTGGTCTCTATATGAGCTAGTGTAGAATCTCCGAATAGAACGTGTTCAGAAAAGATTTTTGAGGTTGGCTTTGCGCGTTGGCGATCCAATGAATTTACCACCTTATGCAGACCGATGCATGCTTTTGGACCTGGACACATTGGAATACAGAAGAAAAAAGCAACAAGCCTTATTTGTAGCGAAACTTTTAAGTGGCGATGTGGACTGCCCTCAATTGCTTTCACAATTAAACTTTCGTGCTCCTCAAAGGATGTTGTGGCAATCATCCTTACTACAACCAAGATTCCATCGGACTGCATTTGGATACCATGAGCCAATGTCTGCGATGTTTTGGGCATTCTCCGATGTAGAAGAAGCATTTGAATTCGGAGAAACATCGAACCAATTTCGAAACCGATTCAGAAGATTGTGATTATTTTTGTAATCTGTTGCTTTTTTGTGAATTATCTAAGTATTATTCATTAGACAACTACTGTCAGATGAATTACAATAAATAAATAAATATTTTTTGACGTAGGACTACGTCTTTCATTTCTATACTGGGGGCACACTTTGTGAAAACCTAAAATGGAACATGAAACAAAATTATGAAAGATTTTGAACATTAATAACTCAGCTACTCCTGGACCAATTTCAATAATTTTAACACCAATCGATCAGAAATTTTTCTACGCATCTATAGCATTGCTTCCGATTGATGCAAAATTTTTAAGAGAAGCTATTGAAAAAGTGGCAAGTGATAATTTTATTACTGTTTTCGTGAAATAAACGTTCTTCCCAAACCCGGTCCTCATAATCGAGTACCACTTGGTTGCACATCATTCTGCTTAAACCTGAAAAGATATAAAAGAGCGCTGTTGTATGGCATTAGCTCATTTTCTCTTCGGACGGCGTGGTGAACAGCAATAGCAGCAGTAGGAAGGTGGTGGCTAGTCCACTCTTTCACACCCAACAAGCAACAGTTGACTGGTCGTGGCAAAGAAGGTGCCAAGCGTCAACGCAAAGTTCTTCGAGATAACCACCATCCGTCGGCTGGCTCGCCGTGGCGGTTTCAAACGTATCTCCGGTCTACGAGGTGTGCTGAAGGTGTTCCTGGAAAATGAGGTCCGTGATGCTGTCACCTACACTAAACACGCCAAGCGTAAGCGGCCATGGATGTCATCTACACTTTGAAGCGACAGAGACGCACTCTGTACGGTTTCGGAGGTTAAATCATCACCAACTTTGGCAACAAAACGGCTCTTTTCAGGGTCACCAAGCTTATTACAGTAAAGAGTAGGAATAGAATGCATCTGCCTGTTTGTCCATATTTAGATCCACACGCCCCCAACGACCACAGATAATGCTCATGTAACCAAACTTGGAAGCAGGGAAACAAATTATTTTGATCGATTCTCTTCATAAACTTTCTGTTTGAATCGCCACGGCTGGATATTTTCGATGGAAGAAGCGACAATCTAGCTTCTAATTCGACGGCAGGAAACATTTTTGAAGTCAAGTTATTTACGAAAGAGAGAGAGAGAGACGATGAAGAGAATCGATCAATGTAGATAGAACTTATTGAAAAGTGACGCGAGATTTGTTTTCCGTGCTGAGCACCAATGCTACCGACGCCAGGGAGGCCAGCAATAGTAACAATAGGAAGGTGGTGGCTAGCTCTCTCTCTTCTGCATCCAACAAGCAACAATTGACTGGTCGTGTCAAAGGAGGAAAAGGTCTTGGTTAAAGAGGCGCCAAGCATCATCGCAAAGTTCTTCGAGATAACCGCCATCCGTTGTCTGGCTCGCCGTGGTGGTGTCAAACGTATCTCCGGTCTGATCTACGAGGTTCCTGGAAAATGAGGTCCGTGATGGTGTCACCTACACTAAACACGGCAAGCGTAAGTGATGTCATGGATGTCCTCTACAATAAAAGGCCCTTTTCAGGGCCATCAAGCTTATAACAGTAAAGAGTTGGAATAGAATTTATCTGTGCCTGTTTGTCCATATTCAGAACCACAGGTCCCAGAAGACCACACAAAATGCTCTCGAGAGTTGTTATCTTGTAACCAAACTTGGAAGAAGGGGTGCAAGTGATTTTGATTGATTCTCTTTATCAACTTTCTCTTTGAAACAAAATACTACAAATTTGCAACGCCTACAATTCAAAAACGGAAAGAGTTAAGATAATAGATGATTGATCAATTAAAAGAATTAAATGCTCTAGCGGTCCTACGTCAAGCTTCTGTTCGTGCCCCTAGGCACAGACCCTTCTACTTTTTTTTACATCCTAGCTTCACCGAAGCAAGCACGTCACGATTCGATCCTGCACGCTTGAAACGAAAATCCTGGTCTATCCGCTCGAGAGTTAGCAAAACTAAGGCTTCGATCAAATTCCTGGGCAGGAATTGTAAACCTCGGTTGACCGGAAGAGTGCCCCGGAAGAATGATAAATCAAAAAGAAGTCGAAATTCCCCAAAAAGATCCTTGACTGGCAAGCAATGTGCAGTTGTGGACTGAAAAGCGAAACTTCCGTTACTTCTAGGACCATGAATTAGCAACTTTACCAGCAGGAGTACCTACGGTAGAGACTGCTGCCTTTTCTGTAGCAGCATGAGGTGGTATACCTTTTCTGGCTGAACTTGGCAAGCTGCAACTACTCAACTTCAACCAAACAGTGGTACAGCAAAAAGTATCGTCACAGTGGTTCCCAAGGAGATCCGGAGAATATTCCGGACTAAGGCCAATTGAAGAATTTAGGTCAATTGTGAGGCACATACTCAAGAAAAAGGGTGGAACTGGATTTCAAGCTTTAATGGAATATGGCAGCCAAACAAGTGGGAACAGGGCTCGTCAAAAGACGATGGGCCATGTACGAAGGAAAGTTCAAAAGGTAATGGTAACCTGGAAGACTGAAACAATGGTCTTGCAATAAGCATAATACCTACTAATGTATAGCTGTTACATTGAACTATGAAAAATAAAACGCATTTTTAAACCCCAACAAGATGTGTATGTCCGGACTTTTTCTTGTTAAACCTTTAATCTGGAGCTACTGAAAATCAAACTGTGTTATTACAAGAAAAAAAAAAATAAAAAAAAATAATGACCACAGACAAACAGACATCAAACGCAGGGAAATCGACTATGCACGCCACAGGTGGTGATACTACCAACTACGATACTTTTAAATTGACCGTTAAATGCTTGTTCGATGAACAACTTGCGAATGTTATGTCAGTTTTTCTGTGGTGTAACTGTTACTATTTTTTTCAACGTGCCAATAATGAATTTCTTCAAAGCTAGGATTATGTTTACAAAGGCAATTTCACAAATTTGTGTGAAAATAAACAAATTTCGTTGATGTTGGATCCGTAAATCTGCAGATATGGCAACACTGATTGCTTCCCAACAAGCTCTTAAGCTCTGAACCATTTGGTGGATTATTTTAGCTTTTGGTTAAAATTTGACAGATGGAAAGTTATCGATTAACTCTGCTATTCGAGCATGGTTACTTCTGACCGACAAGAAGTTAAATTTTGACAACCTTGGATGAGTTCTTCTCGAAAACCTGTCGATCGGCAGCACAGGGATATTCGAACACAGAAAATAACGTTCGAAATGTCATTTTTAACCACGAGCTAAATTTAACTCAGCCTTAAACTCCATGAAAGCCCTTTTCTCCTGTTACCTATATTGCCTTTCTAAAGTAATTTGATTAAGTTGCCGAAAAATTGACGTGCTCACTACGCTTTTGCCTGTTGCCTGCTCAGCCTTGTACCATGCAGCCAATTCCAAACCAAGCTGATTCTTCTGAAAATTGTCCTGCACACAATCGATAGTCCATAATTTATGAATACACATAGCCTACCGACCGCATGTACCAGCGCTTCCAATCGCACTTAATCACGATTCCCACCGTTGACATAATTAATTAGAAATTAGCATACCCAAAAAATACTGCATGCAGAGGTCCTTCCCCATTCACTCACATGCTAACTCGAAGCGCCGATTCCGGCCCAAGCTCTTCTAAACTTTGCATCCCGATCCGGGCACATGCCATTGCAAAATTTAAATGAACTAATCTAATTAGGTAGAAAATTTTAGCCTCATTCTCGCATAAGCTTTGGAATTCCCAATTGGCTAAAAACATCCCCTCGCAGTCAACCGCCACCATCCGATATCCGGGAAAACAGGAACAACCCCCCCCCCCCTCATATAGGAATCATCCCATCACCTGGAGGGAAATAGCCCCGGAATGCATCAGAATCTATCGGCGGGGCAACAACATTCCTGATTAGATGTTGCACTCCCACGGAATATCAATTGCAACCACCAGCCAGCCGTCGAAAGAAATAAAGAACCGACACGAAATTACTGCTCCATCATTCTGGCGCGTCGCGTCGATCGGTGGTGACATTTCCCAACCCAATGCCGAATGGGAATCTAGCGGGCAGTGGCGGCGTCTCGTGTCGTGATTTCATTTGCACTGCATTGGTCAGCTGCTGACTGGAGCCAATCTAAATAACAAATTTTTCATGCATAAATTTGATTATTTTCAACGCGTCATTGAATATGCAGTTTATTTGCAACCTGGACGGACGAAGCGGTGCCAGCTGACCTGTGTAGGAATCTAATTTCTGGTGAATGTCACCAAGCCAAGCGGAGATTGGCGCTGCCCTAGGGCAGTAATAATAATAATTGATATTATTGTTATTGTTCACAGGCCGATGACGGCGATGGTGCGCGTGTATTTTGTGTAACATGGGGTTCATAATAATGTTAGGACACGGGGACATTTGGATTCTGCATGCACTGACTGCTGCACCGAATGTGGTTCCGTACTGCGTGATGAGAAATAACTGGGAAGCTGATTTCTGTTTTGGGGGCTTTGGGAAATCTAACACCCGTTCGAGTTTGGATGGTGTTGTGGTTTTGATTAGGCGGTGACAGGCATCGATTCGTAATGGATGATGGTTGAGGTGGCGATAAAGTATGGCTCAGGTAGAGAGCGGCAAGTTGAATTTGTATAACTTTATAGTATTTGACCTAAGCTTCTACTAGACTTGTTGATGTTGTGTCCTTTTAAGGAGCATCCTGTCTGGGCCTCTCAAATTTACAGTTTCTGCCTCAGAAGGATGAGATGGTCTGCAGGAAATACGGATCAGGTTTCCCAGACAGCATTAGTCAAAATTTATTTAGCAGAATCTGCCATCCCAAATCCAACCAAACCCCAATTTAAGAATAAATCCTAAATGTCCAAGTCGAGTATGATTTTCCAATTCCCGAATAAAGTAATTCCTGTATTTTATATATTCAATTTTAAACATTCGTTTATGAAACGAAAACCTCGACTTATGTTACGACATATCAGCGTATTTAGAACAAAATTTAGGAAAATTTAAAAACTCTATTATCCTATCCCTTCTCAGATTGAGGGATTCCATCCAGAATGAGCTGAAAAAACTAGAAATCGTGCTCGACCATCTTCGATTTGGATGATAATTTGCCCATATTTTCAGTATGATAGACCAAGTATTTTCCACAGGAGAGGATACCCTTTTGACTCAAGGGTAATTTTTGAAAAGGGCCTATGTGTTTTTGCACACATTCTTTAAAAAAAAAATGTAGTTCGAAAACAGTTGGTTGTAGAAAAAAATTTACTAAGAAGGAGTTGTAGGAAACTAATAAGGCTTTATAAAAAAAAATTTACACGAAATTTTTTTTTCGAATTTTTACAAAAAAATAAAAATAAACCTCAAAGTTTAAATAACAAAAAAAAAAACATATATATAATTTTTTTTTATATTTTTATTATAAAAACTTGAATAGAAAGCAGAAGTTTTGAAAACAACTCTGGGATGGACAAACTTTAATTAAAAAAGTTTTTCTAAGAGCAACTTTTGAGGCATTTTTGAAAATTTCATTATTTACGGCAAAATTTTCAGTTTGATGTTAGTATATGATTATAAAAATTATTTCAAATGATCGTGCCCATAACGATAAACTTCCTAAATATAACCGTTTTCAAGATATTTCAAATTTACTTTCATCAAAATCAATTTTTTGTAGAAAATGAGCCATTTTCATAAGTTAATCGTGATTCTTCATCAGCATTGATAAGTTTAGCAAGATACACATATATTCACCTTCAATTTGTCTTTTAACGATTGAACGACTAGCCAACCCGTTTAGAATTTACAGGGGAAATACAGGGGTAACCAACTTGAATTGGACCCCTACATATTTTGGACCCTTTTCATATATTTTCCTCGCTTACTGTCTAGTTTCTTCAAATTCATCTGGGTTGATGTTGTAATTACATTCTTTCAATTACTTGCTATGTCTCGAGATCATTAGTTCACCTCAAATTGCTTACAATTGCTCAATTTATGCAGTTTTAGAAAATGTTATCGAAAAAGTTTCATGTTTCGACGTTTGTCAAGAGGAATCGGCGTTAGTGTACTTGTTTTAAATTTGGTCTAAAATATACAATTCAATGATTTTTTTTTATCAAATCAGTTTATCTGACTTTGGAAGATGTATTTCACGTGTTTATAAAGATTTCACCTTAAGATTTTACTTAAAAAGTATTAAATAAAAAGTGTCCAAAAAAGATCGTATAAAAATGTTACCAACTTATTTTGGACACTTATCAAATGAGAATCATCAAAAGAGCTACAAAAAAAAATCCGGTTGGTCGATCGTGCTATTATCTCAGATTTCTGATTAAATTGGTAAGTAAATCAATCAAAATTATATGAATTCATTGTTTTTAAATATATTTCTTGTTTATCAGGCGATTCAAAATGGGAAAAACGGCAAAACACGTAGAGTGGTCCACTCTGAGTCTTCCTAGTTTTCCTAGTTCCTGGTTTTCTACAAAAGTTTTCCTATCTCCCAAACGCATTTAACTAAGGGGCTGTTCATAAACTACGTAGACGCTTTAGGGGGGTGGGAGCGCTTGGCAGATGTCTATGGTCCATACAATTTTTCAAATTTTGTGTTTGAGACTGTCTTCTACGGAAGGGGGGGGGGGGGTGAAATCTCTCAAAAACCGTCTACGTAGTTTATGAACAGCCCATACAAAAAATAATATCGACTGCAAGTATAGAGTCAGGTCTCCGTATTAAGATTTACTTCTGAATGATTTTTTTTTTATGGTATGATCAGTTGTTTCCTTATGTTATATTATATTTCCTCCGTTACTCGCGCCAACTTTTGTAACACGAGTACTCACGCGTTGTACTTTGTACAACAGTGTGAGTTTTCCATTTCCATTTTGCAGCCGAGCTACCAATCGATCTGAAATCAACGAGTATTCATTAAAAAACTTGCTTTTAACTAAACAAGCTAAATATTTATTACAGTTAACCCCCAAAATATGCGGATAATAGAGAAAATGTAAATGAAAACCGCGTAAATGGTGTCCATACTACGAGGGTTCTGACTTAATTGGTTAGAACATGGAATATCTCGAGATCCTGACCAGATAGAAAGTTACTGTCTTTGCCAAAGTAGTTCTAGAGATCATAACCTTTTTGCTGGTGGACAGCAGTTCAAAATTTACTCACTACATAGCGCTAGTATACATGTGAAGTTCTCGCATGTGATATATCTCGAAATCCTGGCCAGATAGAAAGTTACTGTCTTCGAAAAAGTTGTTCAGGAGTTCAAAGCCTATAGTTCAGAATTTTTTCACTATATGGTGCTAGTATATACGTGAAATTCTCATATAAAATATCTCGAAATCCTGATCATATAAAAAGTTACTGTCTTCCGCAAAGTTGTTCAGGAAGTCAAGGCCTTTTTGCTGGTAGACTTAAGTTCAGAGTTTTCTCACTTTGCAACGCTAGTATACATGAGGAATTCTCGCATATAAAATATCTCTAGATCCTGACCAGACAGAAAGTTACTGTCTTCGGCAAAGTTGTTCAGGATGTTAGGATCTTTTCGTTGGTGTACAGTAATTCAGAATTTTCCCTTTACGTGGCACTAGTATGCGGGTCATTCAGAGATATTTTATATGCAAGGATTTCACGTGTCTTTCAACGTCACCTAGTGAGAAAATTATGTACTTTCCACCAACGATAGGGTTTGATCTCCTGGACAACTTTGCCGATTACAGTACATTTTTAGCAGGTCTTGAGATATATCATATGCGAGAATTGCACGTATATACTAGTACCATGAAGTGAAATATTCTGAACTACCGTCCACTAGCCAAAATGCCTTGATCCCCTGAACAACTTTGCCCAAGACAGTAACATTCTATCTTGTCATGCTCTCTAGATATTTTATATGAGAGAATTTAACGTGTATACTAGAACTACATAGTGAGAAAATTCTGAACTATTCTACACCAAGCAACAGGGTGCCTTCCATTCATTTTGACTAAAAAAATGTTTTAGGAAATTATGGAATAATACGATATTATGATGGTATTTTGTATGTGTAAGGCACAAGACACATTTTTAAAGTTTGTGTTTGACACATAAAACCTGCAAATTTAGCTTTGACAGAGCCACAATGAGCGATTTTCTGATCGCCTCTTCGCGAAGAGTGAAGAGTGAAGAGTGGGTGAGATAAATGACAAAATCGCTTATTGCGAATCTCATGCAGCAACATTGGCTGGTATTATGTGTCAAACACAAACTCCACAATCTTTTCTTTTTGCTTAAACAAACAAAATATTATTATAATATCTTATTATTCCATAATTTTATAAAACATTTTTTTAGTCAAAATGAATGGAAGGAACCCTGCCAAGCAATAGGCTTTGACCTCCTGAACAACTTTTTCAAAGACAGTAACTTTCTATTTGGTCAGGATCTCGAGATATATCATATGCGAGAAGTGTATATGTATACAAACGCCACGTGGTGAGAAAATTCTGAACTACTGTCTACCAGTCGAAAAGTCTTGACCCCCTGAACAAGTTTGCCCAATACAGTAACTTTCTAGCTGGTCAAGAACTCGAGCTATTGTATATGCGAGAATTACACGTATATACTAGCGCCTCGTAGTGTGAAAGTTCTGAACTACTCCACCAACGAAAAGAGCTTGACTTCCTGAACAACTTTGCTGAAGGTATTTACTTTCTATCTGGTCAGGATCTAGAGATATTTTATACACGAGAATTTCACATGGATACTAGCACCACGAAGTGAGATAATTCTGAACTATTGTACATTAAGAAATAGGCTTTGACCTCCTAAACAACTTTGCCGAAGACAGTAACTTTCTATCTGGTCAGGATCTCGAGATATTCCATGTTGTAACCAATTAAGTCAATCCCACGTAGTATGGACACCGTTTACGCGGTTTCCATTTACATTTTCTATATTATCCGCATTTTGGGGGTTAATTGCAATCAAAGTTTAGCTTTTTTAGTTCAAAATAAGTTTTTTGAGGAATACAAGTTGGTTTCAGAGCGATTGGCAGCAACAAAATGGCAATGGAAAACTCATATGTGTTGTACAAAGAACAACAGCGCGAGTAACGGGGGGTTAACTTTTATGCATACCGTAAAACGGGGTGTAATTGATCAGCGGGGCAAAATTGTTCGCTGAAATTTCTCGTGATATTTTTTCATGTGTAACATGTTTCGTTGTGTAGCTTTCGAACACATCCGCGTGTAAATTGCATAATAATAATAAACAAATAATATTATTTTGACATAAACGTGATCTCACTTCCTCTAGGGGTCCAAAATCAGTTGGTTACCCTATTATTTTAAATATAGAAACCAACACAAGTTAAGTTGCACTTATTTTCATTATCAAGCGTAGTTTCATACTATTTAAGTTGTTAATATTGATGTACCTATCCATCTTATTATTTTTGGTACATTATAATGTCTTCCATGGCATTCCAAAAGAGCTTTCTGTTAGAGTAGCTTCAATACCAAAACAATATTTATACCTGAATATCCAAATGGTACCTACGTTTGCATATAAGCATGACCATCCTTTTGAAAACAGACATCACTAAAAAAAATCTTTTTGAGTGAACAAGTATAATTTGAATATGGAATTCAAGAAGGCTGAGTGTTGCAAGCCGTTTCCTAATAAACGGTGTTCGTCAAAGCTTCGTAAATTATCCGAAAATTTGATTGAAAAACATAAGTTCCTAAAGTGGAAATTTAATTTGGATACATCTCTATCAATCTGTGATACGTGTCGCTTGAATTTAAATAGAATCGAACCATGTGCTGAAAATCTGGAACTAGAAGTGCAACCGTCAGTCATGGACATCGCGGAGCCGCAGCCATCTACATATCGACATGGCCTCGAAGAAATACCATCAACTACGTCAATAACAACAGCATCATCTCAGGATAGTGGAGAGCAACAATTTTCCAGGACGCATAATATTGAGCTATTCAACAAGGGCATAGCTGGTATCAACGTATCGCCAATATCGACAAAAAAAATTCCAGAATGTTAACTATCCCCGGAGAAAGTATATGGACATTACCAATGGCATTAAGAAACGCATCTTCGATTTTCAAGCGAAAGAAGATGACCTGGAGCAACTAAAATTGAAAGCTGCCGAACACAATGAGATGATCGGACAACTGAAGGAGAGATTTGCTGATCCAGGTTCATTGAGAGACGATCAAATAAGGATTCTGACGATTTTGCCGAAATCTTGGTCAACGCAAACGGTAATGGACGAGTTTGAAACAAATAAATACATTGTATTGCAAGCTCGATGCTTGGCAAACGGGAAAGGAGTATTGGCCACCCCCAACTAAAGGTTAGGACACGATTTGGATCCCGAAATTAAAAACGAGGTATTGCAGTTCTTCGAAAGCGACCAGATAAGCAGAGCCACGCCAGGACTAAACGATTACGTTTCAGTGAAGAAGGAAGGTAAGAAGATTCGTATTCAAAAGCGACTTTTAGTTTGTATATTGCAAGAAGCTTTTATTAAATTTCAAGAAGTTAGTAAAAATAGCATTGGATTTAGTTCATTTGCAGCACTAAAACCAAAGCATTGCAAATTACTTGGCAGTTCAGGTTCTCACAATATTTGTGTTTGTACCATCCATGAAAATATTAATTTAATGCTTCATTGTCTTAGAAAATATTCATTCGAAAAAGATTTCAACCATTATTTTGAAGAAATATTATGCAGCTCATCATCCAGAACTTAACATTGTTATCTCCGCGAATGCGAACGTTGTCCAGGTCTCTCAGATTTTGAAAGAAGTTTTTCAGAAAAAATCGAGGAGCAGGGTATGTCTGAAATATGTTTTGAACAATGGGTTTCAACTGATCGATGTAGTTTAGAGAAACTTGTAAAACCAGTAGATGCATTTGTTCTTTATTTTTGCGAAAAGTTGGAAAAACTGGTATCCCATGATTATATTAAAACTCAGCAGTCTAGTTTCTTGAGATATACAAAAAATACTCTTAAAAATGGAGAAGTTGTCATAATTTGTGATTTTTCCAAAAATTATTAATTTGTTCTTCAAGATGCTGCCCAAAGTAGTTAGTGGAATAATCAACAAGCTACTATTCATCCTTTTTGCATTTATTATTCAGAATCAGGTATAATTAAAAATTTAAGTTTGATCGTAATCTCTGAAGTTTTAAAACACGATACAATTGCGGTGCAAGTATTTATTTCAAATTTACTGACCTTTTTGCAAACAAAAATACAAGTAAAAAAAGCGATGTTTATGTCTGATGGAGCTGCATCCCAATATAAAAATTGAAAAAATTTTGCAAGTCTTTGTAAATTTAAAACGAAGTACAATATTGATGTTGAATGGCACTTCGCATGGCAAGGGACCATGTGACGCGATTGGTGGCACATTAAAACGAATGGCAAGGAACGCAAGTGTGGCTGTAGAACACGAACATCCAATCACAAGTGCAGCAGAGTTATATGCATGGACTAACCAGAAGAGTAATGATTATTTAACAAAAATGTCATTTTGTTTTATGTCACAAAAGGCATATGAACAGGGGGCTGCAAAATGGAAAAGCATTTTTGAAAAGGTCAAAACGATCCCAGGTACAAGAAAATATCACTGTTCCGATTTCCGAAAATAAAATATCAGCGAAACTATTTTCGAATGACGAAGAACGCACCATTCATAACATATAAAAACATGCCAATCAAAAGTTCATCAAATAAAAATATATCCAACGAAAAGGTTTATGTACAAATTATTATTATTAAAGACGATCGAAAGTAATAAATGTAAGATGCAAATAAAAACGCATGGATATTTCATTTATTTATCTTACTTATCTTATAAGTTTAAAACCAATTTTCCTATATTCTATTGGTGCAAGGGTAAGTTGAAGGTAAGTACATGCATATCTTGCAAAACTTATCATATTTAATGGACAATCACGTATAACTTGCGAAAAGGGCATATTTTCTACAAAAAAAAATGAATATGATGAAAGTAAATTTGAAATATCTCGAAAACGGTTACATATAGGAAGTTTATTGATAAGAGCACTATCGTTGGAAATGATTTTTATAATCATATACTGACATCAAACTGAACATTTTGCCGTAAATAACGAAAGTTTCAAAAATGCCTTAAAAGTTGCTCCTGGAACAACTTTTTTATTAAAAGTTTGTCCATCCTGGAGTTGTTTTCAAAACTTCTACTTTCTATTCAAGTTTTTATATAAAAAAAAATATAAAAAAAAATCATAAATACTTTTTTTTTGTAATTTGAATTTTTAGGTTTATTTTTAATTTATTTTTGTAAAAAAACGAAAAAAAAATCCATGTATATTTTTTTTATAGAGCCTTATTAGTTTCCTACAACTCCTTCTTAGTAATTTTTTTTTTACAACCAACTGTTTTCGAACTACATTTTTTTTAAAGTATGTGTGCAAAAACACATAGGCTCTTTTCAAAAATTACCCTTGAGTCAAAAGGGTATCCTCTCCTGTGGAAAATACTTGGTCTATCATACTGAAAATATGTGCCATGTATCATCCAGATCGAAGATAGTCAAGTTTGGTGACTGACCGATTTGGCGTGGAATTGGTCAGATTCTTTATGCGATTAGTGATTGTCTCGGAACACTGCACTCATAAAATAAATCTCTTAATTTTTCATAACTTTCATGTGATCCTACAGATGGAAATTGCATTAATAATTTCCTTGAACTTTATTTTTCTAAGTGAAATCCATGTGTTTGTGCATCGTCGATTATTTGTGCCACTACCCTACCCTGTATGATTCTAGAAAACAATATACAATACAATAAAACAGTGTCTTGTATGCCTCCGCCCAGGGTGCCTTCCATTCATTTTGAATAAAAAAATGTTTTATGAAATTATGGAATAATAAGATATTATTATGATGTTTTGAATGTGTTAGTAATAAGAAAATATTGTAAAGTTAGTGTTTCACACATCAAACCTGCAAATTTAACTTTGACAGAGTCACAATGAGCGTTTTTCTGATCGCCTCTTCGCGAAGAGTGAAGAGCGAAGAGTGGATGAGATAAATTACAAAATCGCTTATTGCGACTCTCATGTAGCAAAATTGGCAGGTATTATGTGTCAAACACAAACTTTACATAATCAAAATATTTTCTTAATACCTTATTATTCCATAGTTTCTTAAAACATTTTTTGACATAGGACTACGTCTTTGATTTCTATATGGGGGTACACTTTGTGAAAACCGAAAATGGAACATGTAACAAATTAAGAAAGATTTTGAACGTTAATAACTCAGCTGCCCCTGGTCCAATTTCAATAATTTTATCACCAATCGATCAGAAATATGGCTACGCATCGATAAGAATGCTTCCAAATGTTGATTTTCAACAAGAAACTATTGAAAAACTGGTAAATGTCCAGCATTGTCCAAAAGCGTCGAATTAACTAACAAATCCACCAATTACCTACATGCATATGCTGCTTCCCCAGCACAGTCGTCAGAGAGTAGTAAGTAGACGAAACAAGTCGAAGTGGCATTCGCCTCCGATGCTCGGGCGCGTGCGAATAGGGAGGATGGAATTGCGTAATATTTTGCACTCATCGCCATACTCAGAACCACACGCTCCCAACGACCACACCACTGTGTGGTGGTGTTCGCTCGTCGAAATTAGTAGCAGCAGCAGCAGCAGTAGCAGTGCTTTCGGCGTGTGGCGTTGAAAATTGTTCTCCAGTAACAACGAAAGGCTGTCTGCAAGCAGCGAGCTGCAGAGCCCACATAAGCAACCATCAAAGGAGGAAGAAGCTGCACCGCTATGCTATGGATCGGAATCAGTAGCTCTTCGTGAGTCGCTGCGGGTCGGTCATCTATGCCAAGCGTGTCACCCTTGCTCCAAACGACATGCAGCTCGACAGCCTCATCCGTGTTGAACACCCAGCTCAGAATTACTCAACCATCACTACAAAACGGTCCTTTTCTGGGCCACCAAAAATTAGTTAAAGAGTATTATTTGGACATTGGTCAAGGTCATCAGTTCCCGCAAGCAGCTAGCTATCAAGGCTCAACCTGTCTATAGAAGGTGTGGAATTGTAGGCCTGAATATATTGGTGCAATTAGTTATTCCTCGGCTTTAATTCCGCACGATTCGTTTCTTTCGTCTAGTCAATCACCCTTGTAGTGATGTCGAAAAGATTGTTTCAATCGGCGCTTACATATGAAATTTAATTTGGATTATAGAATTTTTTGTATGTTACCAACATTTATGAATGGTTTGCCTCTAAATGTTGGGATAATTTATTGATTATTGAATTCTCACACTGTATACCATGAAAAAGCAGCCTGTTTGTGAGTTTTTCCCTGTTTTCAAGTAAGGAGTTATCATAAAAACAAATCGCCAGCTGATATTTCCCGGCGACTTTACAAATAAATAAAATCAAACAAAATCATCATGCAGAACTAGCTAGGATTTGTTTTACTTCATATTTCCCGGGAGACATCGTCTCCCGCAAAGTTTACATTTTTCCCTCTAGCAACACATACATCAGGGCTAGATAGACCTCCACAGGATCTATAGAATCCACGCAATTTCAAAAAAACCAAAATGCACAGCATTACGAAAGAGGTCAGGTTTCGACCAATAGCAGATAGATTTTAATTCTAAGCAAGCCAAACGATTGGAAATTTATCTACCAATCTGCTCAAATGAACACTTAGTTAATTTTCAATAGGTCACTATTGAAAAATACAAAATGTCCAACTGGTGCAATGGTGATCAAAATTATCGCCGAATGTCTGAAAACAGCGCATTCCCTAACACAGACTTAAAAATCGAATTCGATGCGGTCCCACTGAACGGTGCTCATTCAGTCACCGTAAGTGGTGGTGTCCAGTCCAGCAGCAGCAGTAGTAGCAGTAGCTGCTTTCAACAACAACAACAACAACAACAACAACAACAACAACAACAACAACAACAACGAAAGGCTGCCTGCAAGCAGCGAGCTGCAGAGCTCATATGAGCAACCATAGAGAAGGAGGAAGAAGTCCCACCGCTAGGCTAGAATCGGAATCAGTAGCTCGTCGTGCTCAGCTCAGCATTACTTAACCATCACTACAAAACGGTCCTTTTCAGGACCACCATAAATTTGTTAAGAGTATTATTTGGATATTTGTCAAGGTCATCAGCTCCCGCAAGCAGCTAGCTATCAAGGCTCAACCTGGTCTCTATAGAAGGTGTGGAATTGTAGGCCCGAATGTATTGGTGAGATTAATCATCGTCCGACCATTTTCCAGAACACGCTGGTAGGAAGTGTTAAAATCCATGTAGAATTTGAGAGAAGTGGGAATAATTCGCTTTGGGTGTATATTCAGTCCCCATAAAGCCAATAAAATCAAATTTGTGAGAAAATTAGCTCTCACGAGTTCAATCTCTCGAAGTCCCTCCTTTTTTACATATTCTGCACAAACGATACTTTCTGCCCGCCCCATTCATATAATTCGGAAGGAAATCCTGTGCACAAAACTTAAAAATTCATAAGTAACAAAAAATTCAAAATACACCTTTTAAAGTCGAGTAGATGAATCGATGAATCAAGTTGACAGTCCCTTGGATTATCTTCATCAACTTTCTCTTTGAAATAAATACTACAAATTTGACACGCTTACGAATAAAAAACGGAAAGAGTTAAGATAATTGATGATTGATCAATTAAAAGAACTAAATGTTCACATTTGTTCCGTCCACTAGCGGTCCTACGTCAAGCTTCCGTTCGTGCCCCTAGGCACAGACCCTTCTACTTTTTAGTCAAAATGAATGAAAGGCACCCTACCTCCGCCATGGCAGGACTCGCCGTGCAATCGGTGCGTTTTAATTCAATCCGTCTTCGTAATTATCACAAAAATCAACACAACGTAGGGATCCCGCCCGTACGCGATCACATGTGATTACTCAAACATAATTTACTATGTTAAAGACAACCAACAATTCGACAAATGTTACAGGTCTTCTTAATAAAAACAATGTAGATTTTTTTTTCAACAGGCTGTTCCTTATTTTCAGAAATTCGACCAATTTGTAAATTCATCCTCTTGAAATGTTCATTTTCGTTAGAAATCAAACATATCAGAATTTGAACCTCGTACGTTAACGTTCAGAGGTCACTCAGTGGCTCTAAATTAATGATAGTGTGTGAGATCCCCCGTGCCCGGCAAGCACGCTTCCGTAGTGTACGCGTTATAGGTGAAAATATATCTTTTAGGGGTGTCTGTCAAGCAAATCATGGAACGTTTAGTTGATCTTATATGTGTCGTCTTTCGGGTTGGAAATTTTCTCGACTTCCCTGGGAATAGAGTATCATTGTGCTTGCCACACAATATACAAATTCATGAATTGGTTTTGACATCGAAAGCTCTCAATTAATAACTGTGGAAGTGCATTTAGAACACTAAGTTGAGAGCACACAATAAGCTAATATGCGCTAAGCAATAAGCTTGAAATGCGAATAAGAAGAAGAAGATGTGTCGTGACCTGACCAAGGTTTCCAGCATGTCTCAACAAACAGCAAATCGTCAGCTGCTTCGGCCGCTCTGTTTCCATTACTGCTGCTGCTGATATCCGTCACTTCCAAAGTAATTGCAAGAATGTCTTCAACGAATAGTAGTAAAATTACGTTCATTTTCCATTGATTATAATTTTACATTGTTCATACATTCCAATTGATTAACCTGAGGGGATCTTCATCTTTGTTTAATTTGTTATTCTTAATTACGTGTTTACGATTTTCAAGTAGATAGCAAGATACCTTTTTGGGGTGTGTTTTGCTTGAATTAAAAAAAAAAATGATAACCACCTAACTTCTAATAACTTAACCTTTTTTTCCTTTATTGCCATCCATTGATTGCAATCGAATGCGCATGAAGGCAGCTTCCATACCTGCGTAGGGATATCACACGCATTCAAACACACACATGGGCCGGGACCAACGGCTTTCTTCCCCTTCCGTAGGAAGACGTGACCAGAGATTTGTATGCCTCAGAAAAATCCCAGCGACCTCGGGTTGGGATTGAACCCAGACCCATTGGGGTGAGAAAGCAGTCACGCTTACCACTACACCACCGGTGCCGGTTGTCATTTTTTTGTGTGTGCAAAGTGTGTAGAAAGGTAAGGTGAACAATGTCTTTTGTGAGGGGATTTACCTGAAATGTGCTGAACAGCTGAACGGCTTGTTGTGCAGGACAGTTTTTGTGCATGTTGAAGTTTACGCATCGCTTCTAGCGATTGATGGCTTTGCTCAGCAACACCGCATCCAAGAAAGTAGGTCACGCTCTCTAGACCCCACGCTTCAGCGTCGAGGCTCCCGGTTCGCGGGAGAATTCTGAAGGGAGACATCGTTAAACTGTTCTGCGACAGAGCGTTGGCCAAATCCTTCACGATCCACCACGTGAACTTGTACTTTGTTTATGGACTACGACCCCCTCGTCGACATCTGCGCCACCGGAAATCGGGGCTAGTTCAGTACCAACTCGAAGGTTCGATTGGAAATTTCTGTACCACACCAGTCCGGGGTTCCATTGCGCAACACCACCACCGTTGAATAGGGTGCTACTTAGCCGACCTCACTACGACAAAGGGATGCTACTTTGCCGATACTGTTGAAGCAGTGACAACATTGGATGTTACTGTGAGCAAACGAAATATGTACATGCAAATCTACACACTCACAAATACATGAGCTCGAAGCATATAACAGGATGGGCTAGCAATCGCTAAATCTGTTCTATAAAACAACACACATTCGATTAGGGAGAGCTAGCAAACAAACAAACAAATCAGAGAGGAACAAGTACTATGAATAACCCTAGGATACGAATACTAAAAAATCATTTACTGATTGACGTTATTTGGCCCCGAAATAAATGTTTTTTTTTCCGTAAACAAAAAGCTTTCCCCGTAATGTTAATTTTGGTTGGCCGGATCGGTGTCAGGATCGGTGGTGAAAATATGAAAGGGAAAGTTCCTCTAGTGATGATAAATGTGAGGGGTTGTTGTGTTTCGGTAGAACGACGGTTAGCACCAAATTTCGCTTAAGACCGTTTGAAGCGGCCTCTGTCTACACACTTAGAAATAACTAGTATTACACGTGACGGAATAAATTTTTGATATAAAAGATGAAACGTAAACAAACATGTCATGTAACATTAAAAGCTCGGAGACTGAAAAGTTCGTTGCTCGGCGACAAGTACGTTTGATTGAGCTATATTTCACGTCTGTTATGACTCAAATTTATGTCAAAATTGACGCTCGTATATGTCACTCTCAGAGCACCTACACAGTTCGAAAAATAGTGTAAATTTCTGTTCAATATGATGCACATAATTAGAGCATCACATATCCTATAAGTTTACATTATAAATCGTGTAAAGTTCTGAGACATTTCATGAAATGTCGCAAATATTGTAAACAAAAGCAAATTGTTGTAAACAACATTGTTTACAAGTTGCTCGGTTGCGTGAAATTAAATACAAGTTTACGTGAATGTTTACATCCCTATTAAAATTCATAGTTTTTATCTGTGTAGATTTACATGATTTTTTCTAAGTGTGTATGAGGATCTTAATCCCTCATGGGATTTAAGATTGCTGAATCGCTTTCAAACTAAATTTCGGTCACTTGCATACACAAACTCGTCCTGAGAAACCTATTCTTGCCGGGCAAATCAACGCTAGATGAGTAGTTCTCTTCGGAAGTGCACAGTTCGAAAAAGTAGTGTAAAGTTCTGTTCAATATGATGCACATTCATGGAGCGTCACAAATCATATAAATTTTCATTATATATCATGTAAAGTTCTGAAACATTTCATGCAATGTAGCAAATATTGTATACAAAAGCCCATCTTTGTAAACAACATTGTTTGCAAGTTGTTCGATTGCGTGAAATGAAAGTCAAGTTTACGTGAATGAATGTTTACATCACAATTAAAATTTAGAATTTTTATCTGTGTGGCGCTTAAGCCACTCGTTCTTGAGACAGGTCTAGAGACAGTGATCGAAACAGGTTTTTGAAACAGCAGTGGTCGAAATCTCGCAAAATTACGAGTCGTGCATTCCATCGTTTGTCTATCTTTCTCGTGTTGCATCATTTGTCTTTCTTCAAGCTTCGGTTACGTTGCCTGTACCCTGAGCAGTGTTGGAAAGATATCAAAAAATCAAAGCTTGCCAACGTCCAAGATCACGCTTGATTTTCATAGACAAAAATCAACACGCAAACAACTGCGGTTAATTTTGCAAGCTGTGATATCGCAGCTCGGAATATGAAGCTAACAAAATTCACCAACTGCAAATCTCACCAAACTGTGGTGAGATTGAGTTTAAAGATTTTTGCTTTACATCCGAATGCAACCGAAACTTCCATACCGGCTTGCAGCAGTCCCTTCGCGTCTGCCATCGGTGAAGATTAAAAAGAGATAGCAAACTATGCTTTCTCTTTCTAAGAAAACGATGTTCAATGGAATCATTTTTGTGTCGAGTCAACTCTCAGCTTGATTTTTGCACGTTGTTAATAGTCTCGCAATATCAAAGGAGCTTGTAAAATCAATATCAAGCATGTTATTTTGTTCCAATATCACGCATGATATTGCGAGCGCATGAGAGCGGAAAAATATCAATTGATTACTGATTTTGCCAACACTGACCCTGAGGTTAATTTGACCTCAAATTCAAGTAGCCATATCTCAGCATTAGTTCAATGTATGTTTGAAATTTGAAATGTTTTATAAAATAAATTTAGAGGAATTTCAAACTATTCAAATCTATTTTGGCGAGCGCATCTCTCTTGGGTAAGGGTTCATTGTAAAAATGTGCCCATGAAATGGGGTATTTCGATGATAGAGATGTTTATACCACGAGATCCTCACCATAATATGTTCAGCAAAGATGCTCAGGAATACAAGGACTCAAAAACTATCGACAGTGTATTGCAGAATTTACACACTGTTAATACAAAAATGGTGGAGTTGAACTATCATCTAGAAATTGCCACCTTGCCCGCCCACCCCTACTTACATATCTTAGTTGAATAAGTTGAAAAAATCTGAAAACCATCGATAGGTTTTTATGTCATACTAATTCAATTAAAACTAATAAATACAATAACTTTTCATCATTAATTAATTTTTTTTTTGTAAAGAAGGACCCAACAAAAATTGTAAGCTGAATAAGAGCTTACAAAGACAAATATATGGTTCTGTAGCTAAAACAATGGTTTATTCAGCTTTTAATCTGCTCGAATTGTTTGTTGAATATTTCAATTCATTTTTTTCATAAAAGAAAAATGTCAAATAACATGTTATGCTGTAAACAGGGAATCAATAGATGTTCCTTTTGATAATTTTCAAAAAGTATTTTCAAAAGCTCTTATCTGTCAAAGATATAAAACAGAAGTCAACCCAAAGAGTAACATAAGTTATGAGTATTTTATGATAGGGTAGAGAACTACTTCGACCTATTCGCCCATTTTGGGCCTATCGTGCAGAAAACTTCAAATAAATCCATGATTTCAGAGTTAACAAGTCAGTTATCCATTTGGTACGATACTTTAGTTAATAAGCTACCTAACGAAGTCAATGAGAACGCGTGATATGAAGGTTTGCAACCATTATTCCCAAAAACAAAAGAAGCGATCCGACCGAATCTATTTTTATCTTCATCCGATAGGCCGAAGTGAATTCATTGGCGTTTCAATGACGAGTTTAGAATCCGTAGGCCGAGTTTGGCGTCAAGAAGCAGTGTTAGACTTTTGACAATATCTCAACGATTGGTTTCTCTTTATCAAATCTTACGGTACGTACGAAAAGGTTAATACATTTGGAAGCCATCAATAATAATAACATTCCGTGTAGTGCTAAACTGCGCTACATTATGAAAGACTAAGTGCGGGTTGTGCTTAATAGGCTGGAAATGGGGTGGTTAACCCTATAATTTGTCAAAGCAATTATCCGTTAAAGAACAACTTGAAGTATAAATAGGAGTCCAAAATCATCGGAATCATAAAAAAAAATAAAAATAAAACCGTTCGATTTTGGCAACACTACATTTTCGGGCTTGTTGGCAAAATATATATAACAGGTAATGCATTGCAATTGGATTAAAGAAACCATATATAGCAAAATTATGGCTACCGTACTCTATGGCCATCGCCTTTATTGCAATCGTAGGTATGGCAAACATCCGTATGGCTAACGTATTTATGGCTAATGTCCGGTCACCAGTCCATATAAATTTTCTAGATTTCACAGAACTCTCTTAAAGTTCATAAAACTTACCAGGAGGACGCTGAGCTTCTTGAAAGTTCAAAAAACGTCCCTGAAATTTGCGGAATTTTTCTGAAGTTTGTAGAACTTTTCTGAGGATCGAGGTTCATATTATTTTTTAGTTTGTAGAACTTCTCCAAAGGTTGTTGAACTTCTCTGTTTATCTGAAGTTTGCAATAATTTGCTGGGGTTCACTGAACTTTATAGAAGTTTATAAAATTTTCCTAGAGTTCGAAGATCTCCCTTGAAGTTCGTAGAGCTTTCCCGGAGTTTGTAGAACTTACAAATATCATGAAGTTCTCAAAATGCCCCTATGGTTTGCAGAACTGTACTGAAGTTTAGAATTTTGCTGAACTTACAGAATGGCCCCAAAGTTTGTTCTCAGAACGTCTTTAAAGTTTGCAGAACTTTCCTTGAGTTCACTGTAGTTCCCTGAAGTTCACTAAGCTTCTCTATAGTTCACAGGATTTCCTTAAAAGTAGCAGAACTTTCTTGAAAGCTTTCTTACTAAAAAAAACAAAAGGGTAAGCCCTGTGGGGTTCTACGCAATAGTGACGTAGGACTACGTGGTCTTGTATAATAAATGATATTTGTTAACTGCAGCAGAAGCGTGTGTTTTGTATAGGAATAGGAATTTGAGCGGAGTTCCTTCTGTTTATTCTCGTTAGTATGACTATGATTGCCCTGAAAAGAACATTTTGATATGAATTTTAGTTGGGACATGTTCAGAAATTTAACTCTTTTGGAAAACCTTGTTGGCCCTGAAAAGAGCTGATGGTAGTACAGGCTTAAAGCCTTTAGAAGATGCTGATGACGTGTAGACTAAAACTAATAATAATAATCACTTGTCTTCAGAATTTGCATCGACATTTAAGTAGATTAATTTAAATAAAAAGATCTATCCTGTCAAAAAGCAGCACATTATCTCCAGTTAAGAGAAGAATTGCAGTCAAATACAATCAAGGGGACAAGACTTCCAGTTTCTTTTTCTCGCCGCATCATCGCTGCTGGATAAAAAAATAAAATAGGGAAAAAGTTGCACTTCTATTCAATTGTTGGCGAATAGCATTTATCACACGAGGCCATCGCAGGGGCGGATCTCAAAATGACTGACAAAAGAAAAAAAAAGAACCGCAACTGCAGGATGAAAAAGTGCCTAGCAAGTTGCATTTCTCTCCCCACTTCCCTTCCAGAGACCGTGCACTCGCATTTGCCAATGTGCCATTATTCTTTAATTGAAATAATGGACGAGTGAAATGTTATGGTTTAGGAAAGAATAAATGTACCCTATAGTCATCGTTAGGACGGAGACTGCAGCAAATGAGCAGGTGCGGGGCATGAAAATGGAAAATCACGAGGATCCTTGGTAACCGGCGAGAAAAGAATTGCAGTAGGAGCTCTAGCTTCTATTATTTGCAGGGAGAGTTTTTCTTATTTTATTTTTTTTTGCAGTTCAACGGAATATCGTTATAGTACTCGATGAGGAAGAAGCATATCTAAGTGGGTGATAAAGGCTATTGCGCTAACGAGAATTGAAAGGCATAGTTGCCGTTTTATTTTTAATTCACTCACTGAAGGAAAAACGTGTGACTTTTTAGATTTAGTATAAGGTGATTCAAGCATTTAAGTTTGAGGGACTAAAAATGCAATCATTGGATTCTTTATAAAAATTCGGATACGTTATTCTTTGTTTAATTTACGACAAAAATTGGGTATTTTTTCACTGTCTTCAATTCAAAACGAAAGAAAATGTTACGAATGCGACTCGAGAGATTGCACTCAGAAAAAGTTCACATTATTGAATGAGTGGATGCGGCCGTCGTTTGCTTTTATAATTATCCGTCAAGTGTTATTTATATTCAGCGCATGGTGATATCGAACGTGGGGAACCATCCACGGTGAAAACGTGGCAGCGCGAGTGCTTCCAACCGAGATGACATCGAATGGTTATAAATTCTAAATACATTTCTTTTACGCTCCATGACACGAACAAAAAAAAAAAACCTGCACTGCCTGGATGTGCTTGGCGGGAATGGAAAAAGGAATTTTCTTTGGCAAACATCACCGGGACATTCATTTCCCGAAGCGAGGCTGAATCCTATTCAAATTGGAAAAGAATACGTGCCGTGGCTGTGAGCTATGAACGATTTGATGCGAATTTCAAAAGCGTCATTGATTTGCAGCAGCAATTATTATTTAATTAATTATAGTTTACCTCCCGGAGTAGATTTATAAGTGTGAATTAAAGACGACTTCTTTATAGAAGTCACGTACGATCGAGCATAATAAGAACATAAAAGTGACCTATTTGAGTACTCTCCAACGTCCACCCTAAAATTAATACCTCACTCCCGTTTTATCCACCTACGCTAACAGACGTGAGGCTCGGTGGAATGATTTGTGAGTTGGAATTCTACTGCTCAACAAAATTCTGCGCTCGGATCATTTCAGACCCGCGAGTGAGACTCCATCAAGTCTGATTTTTAGTTAAAACTATATATAGCCGACCATTTGAGAAATAAATTTCTCTTTCCCGGGAAATCTAATCTGATTCCTGCGATTCGGGAAATTTTATTTTTGTGAAATGGTTTCCCGGGATGTCACGTGTAGAAATCACTAGCCAGGACTGTGGTAACGTGGGTAAAATATCAGACCCGGTGGTCTTTGACTAACCAAGATTTGAGTCAGTGCGTCACCAAAACGGAGAAATGTGTACAGACGAGGGCACGTGGAATACCGTGCCACAAAATTAAATAGAGCTGCAGAAACAAGCTAGCAACGCTGGCTAGTTGAGCTGAGAAGAGTCAAAACACCCTAAAATTTTCTGGTTGATTTCTTCTCGTTCAAGGAAAATGAACCGTCTTCAGAGTAAGGTAAAAACTTGTATGTTTCAAATCCCACCAACACACCCATGGAATCATTGCATTTGTTCAAGGCTTTGTCATGCCTGCTACCGTCTACCAGCACATGGTCGGCTTTATATAGTGGTTTTACTTCTCATCATAAAATTTAATATTCATGACAAAGTGATGTTATTAAAGTTAATTACACACTGAACGTGTTGTTGACATTTCGTATGTAAGGCCCTCGTCCTGGTTTGGGCAGGCATTCGTCAACCTGCTGCATGAGTTCCGTACCTACATGTATAGTGCACAAACTTGTCGAGACTCTCCCAACACAACCCCACGTACTTATTCACACGTGTAACTCTGTAGACAGATGCTTTCGAAAGGGTTCTGTAATAAATTTTCAAGATGTTATCCTTCTTGACATCAGCGCCGTCGTCGTCGTCGTCGTCGTCGACGTTGTGGCAAAACTTTGCTCTTTGGTCTCTAGACGACGGATTGAATTCTCCCCCTTTTTTGCAATATGGAAGTTTTGTGGTTGAAAAGGGTCTATCGGAAACACTAGCAGGGCTAATTGATGCTCAACTGGTGGAAAGTTTTGAATAATTGAAAGATTTTGTTGAGTGGGTCAAAGTTTTTGGCTTTCCGGTTGATGAATGATGATTGGATAGGACATTCTGCGGTGTGAGCTTGGGATTGTCTCGTGTGCGGTGATTGACTGCGTTTAGAACAGGTAACAAGTTATTGTTATTTTAAAGGAATGTAATTTGAAATACTGCAAAAAGTCCATCACGTGCGCAGAAGAAATATAACAAAGCTGCAGTACACCATTTTCGAACCCATCGAGTAAACCATGCAATCCAAACAAAATCCACACTATCTCGCCCGAACACAGTTTGATCGGCCATCAGTCAAGTTGTGTTTTCCTCACTCAAACGCTCAGACTACAAATCCTTATATCCGGTTTCCCATTTTGATCTCGAAAGCAAAAGCTAAAGGACTGTAATATGTACCAACCGAACGTGTGCCTGTCTTTCCATATTGATCTCCATAAATTATTGTCGGATAGAATTTTACAACCCTTTGCCTCATCCGGAATTGGTCGGTGATATGTATCTCTCGATGTGTTTGTGTTGCCTGTTCGGAAGGTCGGTCGAAAATTGAAGGGTTGTTTCAGTCATCTGATTCGATTGGGGTGAGAAAGGAGAGGTTTGATTTCTGCTAAACTTTAGCCTTTTTCTCAAACCAATGAAAACAGAAGCTGGTGTATCATTTTCAACTGACCTGAAATAGGGTTACCAATCACAATTTTCATGCGTCATTTTTGGAAAAACCCAGCAATAGTTACCCTTCATTCCAGATGACGGAAAATGTCCGTTTTTTTTTCGGAGGCTGAAGCTAGAGCACGATCGCATTGTTGACGTAGGAATACGAGCATATGTTTGCAGTTCTATTCAATAATATAATATTGGCAAAACATATGGTTTTTAAATTTAATTACAAAATGAACAATTCATTATTATTATTTTTTTTCAAATTGGTGGTTATTAAAGAAATCTTAAAATTCAGATGAAATTGTTTAAATTAGAAAATCAGTTCCTTTATTATTCATAATAAGATTCCAAGCTTGTTTACCCAGCTTTGGGTATCTTACTAATGTTAGTAATAGCAAAACAACTTTTGAAATCATAGTGCACCTGACATCACAAATTTTCACGGGAACAAATCCAATCTCCGAAATGAGAAAAATGACTCATGATTTCATGAACATAGCGTATTTTCATGTTATGAAAATACATCATGAATAATATTTATTATATCCTGAGCTTTTTTGCGTAACGCAGCCAAGATTCCAGAAATCATGAATCATCCGAGTAGAAACCATGAATTTAGCATGAATTTAATTTGTAGCTTTTGAACCAAACCACAAAAAAAAACAAAGCATCAGATCAGACTGGATTCGAACCAAGAACCATGCGATCATTCAACCCATACTTTGACCACTAGACTATCAGAACTTGCATTAGCATTAGCTGGAAGGCAAAAGGCGTATAAGAGATACCTATGTAGTGCGTTTTATGAACACGGTTTGCCAGGTACATGTAACGTTAGTAGCGGTCACGATTCCGCTGCATTATAAAATCTTGAATGTCCATCACGAAATCATGAAGCATTGTTCCGATTTCATGGAATGGCATGTTTTTTTTTTTTCATTTCATGATTTTATATTCATGAAAATGAAATCGGATTTGTTTTCGTGTGTATGACAGACAAGTGGCTTTCAACTAAAACTTATTTTAGTGTACTTAAATTCAGTTTATCTTTACCTCTGCTCGATAAAAAAATCTATAAATAGCATACGTTTTAATTGAATAAATTGAATGTCAATTTTATTGATTAATTGTAGCATATTTAACTCCAAATAAAATGAATAAACCCCAAATATACACTATATACACAGCTAAACATACATAACATCAGTGTTGGGAAATTATCAAAAAATCAAATCTCACCAACGCCCAAGATCACGCTTGATTTTCGTACACAAAAATCAACAAGCAGGCAACTGCGATTGATTTTGCAAGCTGTAATATCACAGCTCGGAATATCAAGCTAACAAAACTCACCAGCCGCAAATCTCACCAAACTGTGGTGAGATTGAGTTTAATGTTTTTAGCTTTACACCCGAATTCAACCGAAACTTCCATAACGGCTTGCAGCAGTCCCTTCGCGTCTGCCATCGGTGAAGATTAGAAAGAGATAGCAAACTATGCTTTCTCTTTCTAAGAAAACGATGTGCAATGGAATCATTTTTGTGTCGAGTAAACTTTTAGCTTGATTTTTGCACGTTGTGAATAGTCCCGCAATATCAAAGGAGCTTGTAAAATCAATATCAAGCATGATATTTTGTTCCAATATCACGCGTGATATTGCGAGCCCATGAGAGCGGAAAAATATCAATTGATTTCTGATTTTGCCAACACTGCATTACACATTGAATATTGATCACTGTAAAACTTCTACCACCATACCCGGCAGTACTATAATTGACTATGCGTGCCATAGTTGGCAGTATAACCAACTGAAAAACATTTAAATTGACCGTTAAATGCGTGTTCGATGAATAACTTACTACGAGAGTTATATTTGATTGTCTGTGACATGTAGTTCTAGTTAAAGATATAGTCAGTGATGGCATAACCATTAGCAAATTGATATTGTGTCGCTCTCATCCGCTCTCAATATCATATTGATTTCACAAGCTCCTTTGATACTGCGAGACTATTTACAACGTTTAAATTTAAAGCTGAAAGTTCAATCGAGGCAAAAATAATGATTCCGTTGCACCTCGTTTTCTAAGAAAGAGAAGATGTAATAACGGGTGTTCAATAAAAAATGATAATTTTTTCAGTCATATAGCTGGTTAAATTTTTTTCTTCGAATTCAGTACTTTTTATTAAAAACATAATGTTTATTCTTAAAAAAAACGTCAATGAATATTGTAGAAGGGGCCCTGGTCAGCCGTACGACGCAACTTAGTCGCGATGCTCTCACAAAAACGCTGGACGGCACTGAAATCATTCTCATTTTTTATTGAACACCCGTTAATTCTATCTCTTTTTTCACCGATGGCAGAAACGATGCTACTGCTACGGCTGTAATCAAAAATCATGAAACTCAATCTCACCCCAGTTTGGTGAGATTTTCAGCTGGTGAGTTTTGTTAGTTTGCAATATCAACTGCAGTTGTTTGCTTGTTGAATTTTGTGTACGAAAATCAAGCGTGAACTTGATCTAGGTGAGATTTGATTTTTTTAATATTTTCCCAGTCCTTATTACAGTTTTTAAACTTTCATTATTCTTTGTCCTCTTTTCAGCGAGAAAGATTGCTTATATCGTGAGATAAATATTGTACTCGAACATAATGCAACACGTTCTATTGTGTATATTGTTATTGCATGGGTAAAGATTGATGAAATTTTGAGTAAAGCAAGTTCAGAGTGCAATGTTTACATGTGCGAAATCTCGTCACAATTTGTCAAGAGGTTATCGAGATGGCTTCCAAACAAGAAGTGCTTCGACAAAAAATTATGGAAAATCCAGGCCAGTCCCACAGGTGGATCACGAAACAGTTTGGAATCGATAATTCTACCGTGTCCCGTGTGGTAAAATCGTTCAAGGAGACCCAGACAAATCAGCAGCGAGCTGGCAGCGAAAGAAAAGCGAAGACGACCGACCCCGTGAACGCAAGGAAGGTGTTCGGGAGCAGCGTGAATACCACCCACCCAAGGATACAACTCTGGGTAGACAAACTCTCTACTCTCTGCGACGGACTCCAACACCTAAGAAAATACACACCATCGATCGATTTGGAGAGATCGGTGGCGTCATGGATTCATGATTAGGGGGTGATCGGGTAGATGTAGGAAATTAGATAAATAGTTGCATTCTGCCCGGTATGCCAACGGATCCTAGGGCCCTACTTGGGCGCCAATATCAAATGTTTTATGTATAAATGTAAATACGTTGTGCGTTAAATAAAGTAGTGAAGTGTCAATGTAATGTAAAACCCGTGTTTTGTGGCCGATGGCTGAAACATTCCCGTAAGACACCATGAAGGACAGGATATTGGATGGACCCCATTTTCACTACCGGGCAAAATCCATGTTCAACCAGAGGCTTTTACCCCCTTTCGATGTTGTGGGTTGGATGGATAAGGCCCCAACAGAAGGTGAGGGATTACTTAAAGCGCTATTACAACCTTTCGAATCGGAACGTGGCCAAAAAAGTCAATTATTCCGTCTTGTTCGTCCAGCATACAATTAAGCGGGCCGGACTTCATGTCTTCAAGGTAAGGAAGGTGCCTAACAGAACCGATAAACAGAATACGGTGGCCAAATCCCGCGCCAGGAAGCTGTACCGCGAAAGGTTGGTGCAACCGAAATGCATCGTAATGGACGACGAGACGTACATTAAAGTGGATGCCAAGCAGATCCCTGGCCTGGAGTTTTTCAAATATATAAAGAAGAATGCCTCCAGAAGCGCCTGCTGTCCTTCCTCCGGTCCCACGAAGGTGAAACTCTGTTTTGGTCGGATCTGGCATCGGGCCATTGCGCCAAACCGGTGATGGACTGGTACGAAGCCAACGATGTTGTTTTCGTGCCAAAGGAGGTAAATCTGCCAAACTCGCTCAATGGAAAAATTCTGGGCGATTATGAAGGGCAAGCTCCGGAAAACAGGGAAGGTCTTCAAAACGACAAGAATTTGAAGAAAGAGTGTATGAAAGTGTGTATGAAAGCCAGCGCAAGCGTTGCGCAGGATTTGGTGGGTATCGTTAAGTCCAAAGTACGGGGATTTAGCCTAGGAGAGGAGGTTGAATAAACCTATTTTTCCAAAACATAGCTAATGAATGTTGTAACAGAACAAGAAATTCGTTATTTGCTGTATTCTCTAAATTAATCATTTTGTCAAGCTTCTGCATTCATGTTCCATCAGATGTCACAGGTCACAGCTGTTGTTTGCGGTGACATCTATCGGAAACTACACACAATCTGTTTTCCTTTAATTGTTCACAGAGGACACTGCAGTGAAAAACATGGCTGGTACCTCTATATATGCATTTAGATTATTATTCGAAGTCCCTCCTTTTTATCACATTCTGCACTCAAAATAGCTCACCCCTCACAGAATTTCCCGCCAAACTTTATGTACGGGGCGGGGCGTAAAGTATCTTTTGCGCAGAATATGTAAAAATGGAGGGACTTCAAATGTTAAAGCAAATGCATATATAGAGGTACGGCAGCTCTAAGTATGCACCTTTAGAATTGATAAAACGATCAATAAAATATTGAAAAACGTTCTTTGAAAAACATCCAAATGATCCATAAAACACCGCAGGAAATCCCTTAAAAAGCGTGAATGATCCTTAAAAAATATCAACATGATCAATATTTTATGTAAAATTTAGCAACACAATTGTAAAAATGTACCGCCAAATTACTAAAGAATGAGCATTGAAATTGCACGAATTACCCATAAACAAATTGCAAATGATCCATGAAACATTCAGCAATGAACCTTAAACTAATTAAAGTGGTCCATAGAAAATCAAGCTTGCCAACTTAAAAATATAGACCCGATCCGTAAATTAGACATACATTGTTCATGTTTTGGACACTATTTTTTTTTTAATTCGATCCATTAACCTTGGAAAATTGCCCCATTACTGCATAGCTACTCTGGTTTACTGTTCTGCCCGTGATTTTTTTTTTGTCAGAAAAGCGGAGCGATAGGCGAGCATCTAGAATAAGCATCTAAAAGAAGCTTCTAAAAAATATTCCCTAGGATGCTTCTTAACACTCCGAACACGATGCAATTGATTAAATGTGTAATGGCAAATTAGTAATGTTTAAAAAATCATTACTCAGCTATTTATCAACAAATTTTAAACCTATTTATACCGAACAAATCTTTAGTCTTTATTTTCATTTTTCAGTGCCCATTGGTTTGAAATTTGTCAATAAAAAGCTGAGCTATGATTTTAAAAAAAATTACAAGTTTGCCGTTACACATTTGACCAGAGGCATCGTGCTCAGACTGTTAAAAAGATTATTATAGAAGCTTTTTTTGGAAGCTAATTCTAGACGCTTACCCGTCGCTTCGCACTTCTAACTTTAAAAAAACACGGGTATGTCAGTAAACCTAAGTAAAGGGTGATACGGTCAAAATTTGGTCAATATCAACTTGACGTATTTCTTTCAATTTTGCATTTAAAAAACCTGAACACCCCTCATTTTGAAGGTGTGTGTGTGTAGAATGTTGCTCCTATTTTGATTTTGGAATTCACTCTTCAGTTGTCAAAATGCCGTCCAAGCAAGAAGAGCAGCGTATCAAAGTTGGCAAAATCGCTAAAAGTTGCCAAATCAACCGTTACAAATGTAATTAAAGTGTTTGGGGAACGTTTGTCGACAGCCAGGAAGTCTGGATCGGGGGGAAATCGAAAACCGGAAGCCGCTGAGACGACAAAGAGAGTTGCCGGTAGTTTCAAGCGAAACCCTAACCTCTCTCTCCGAGATGCCGCAAATAAGCTGGGTGTATCGTCTACAACCGTGCATCGAGCCAAAAAACGAGCCGGACTATCGACTTACAAGAAGGTAGTGACTCCAAATCGCGATGATAAACAAAATACGACGGCCAAAGCGCGATCCCGGAGGCTGTACATGACGATGCTGATGAAGTTTGACTGCGTGGTAATGGACGACGAAACCTACGTCAAAGCCGACTACAAGCAGCTTCCGGGACAGGAGTTTTATACGGCAAAAGGAAGGGGAAAGGTAGCAGATGTTTTCAAGCACATGAAACTGTCAAAGTTCGCAAAGAAATATCTGGTTTGGCAAGCCATCTGTACCTGTGGCTTGAAAAGCAGCATTTTCATAGCTTCCGGGACTGTCAACCAAGAAATTTACGTGAAAGAGTGTTTGAATAAACGTCTGCTGCCTTTCCTGAAGAAACACGGTTGTTCCGTACTGTTTTGGCCGGATTTGGCATCTTGCCATTACGGTAAAAAGGCCATGGAGTGGTACGCCGCCAACAACGTGCAGGTGGTTCCCAAGGACAAGAACCCTCCCAACACGCCAGAGCTCCGCCCAATTGAGAAATACTGGGCTATTGTCAAGCGGAACCTAAAGAAGACCAAAAAACTGCTAAGGGCGAGCAGCAGTTCAAGGCAAACTGGCTTTCTGCGGCGAAGAAGGTGGACAAGGTGGCTGTACAAAATCTGATGGCAGGGGTCAAGCGTAAGGCCCGGCAATTCGGATTTGGAAAAGCGGAAGCCTAACTGAATATTTTTCCTGAATTTTATACTAATTGAACTTGAAAAAGAAATTTAATTTGATTTTTTAAATAAACGTTTTCACCGATTTACACGCGTTTTCCCTTGACCAAATTTTGACCGTATCACCCTTTAGCTACGTAGTAATGGAACATCTTTTCAAGGTTTATGAAAAAAAAATCAAAAAGTTAGTGTCCAAAACATGGACAATATGTGTCTAATATATGGATAATGCCTATATTTTAAGAGCGCAAACTTGATTTCCTATGGATCACTTTTATTAGTTTAAGTTCGTGCAATTTCAATGCTCATTACTTAGTAATTTAGCGGTACAATTTTACAATTGTGTTGCTAGATTTCACGTAAAATATGGATCATATTGATATTTTTTAATGGACCATTCACACATTTTAAGGGGTTTTCACTGGCGTTTTATGGATCACTTGGGTGTTTTAAGGAGCGTTTTTAAATTTGTTATGGATCATTTATTGGTTTTTATTTTCAAAAGTATGTTTGTCATAGAGGTACTAGACATGTTTTGTAGTTTCAGGTACTCTATTTTGTAATCTGTGAAAGAGAAATCACAAATCGAGTGTCAACAAAATACATGGCATGTTGAGAGATTCAGGTCGTGAGAGCAAATTTTATCTCTCAAATTTGAATTTTTCGGCTCTCTGGGAACTGGTAGTAAAGCAGGTAAAACTGTATGGGGAAAAATCATTTTTATTTAATTGTAGCTTGTTTAACAATAATTTTCGGGAAAAAACTGAACGACTAAGTCCCTGATTAATTTCTTTAGGTTGTCGTTCACTTTGTTTGACCTGAATATGCACCGAGAGCGGAATATTACCGCTTCTCTCAATTTCTATATGGGGATTTTTATCACTTCCTACCAGTGGAACAGCGCCATCTCTGTGGAAAAAGGTTGAACAAAATGATTCATTACTTTTCTAAAGACAGCAATCTCCTATGCAGCAAGGCTTTAAAGTTAAAACAAGCAATCGGAAATCAAATGAGAATTCTGATATGAGCTGTCCAGTATACAATAGGTCTTATCCATGTGAATAGCTTTACTAAAGATAGCAACCGCCTATCTAGTCTCAGCGCATGAATAACTTTAAGTAACGCGTTTAGAAATTGCACTATACGAATGAGTAAAAGAACCTGCTTTCTTGTCGTGCTGTCAAACATGGAATACGATGCAAATTGTACACTAAGCTTGACCATCCTTACTCAGATAGTGAGTAACTTTTACTCCCGGAGATGAACCAGCGTCTGGCTGAAAATCTCCTTAATAAAGACAACCAACCAACCAACCAATCACCCAACCAACTTTTACTCATTTGTACGTAGAAATCTTTAAAATCGTAGGTATATATGATTCAGCTATGTTGATTTTTGAATGGAGGATCGAACAAGTTTTTTTTTTCCTTTGGTTTGTTTTTTCCGTCGATCTTGTTTTCCGTGCTGAGCACCAATGCTACCGACGTGCCAGGAAGGCAGCTCCCACACCTGGACCCTACCTATCGATCCATCAACTCATGAACCGGGGACCAACGGCTTTACTTCCCATCCGAAGGAAGGCGTGATAAGAGATGTTATGCCTCAGAACATCCCGGCGGCGCCGACTGGGATTGAACCCAGGCCTGCTGGGGTGAGAGGTAATCACGCTTACCACTACACCACCGGCGCCGTTGATCGAGTTTTTTGTTAACAATTTGATCTAAAACCGTTCGTCCGTGTGAGTGGTTAAACGGGTTTGAGATGAGTTTTCAGAGCGAGTTTTTTTATTGCTAAATACAGACTAATCTATTTCATTAAATTTTACCCTACTCCTGACCGATGTACGTTGGCCGTTGTTTCCAATAGCATCAATATCGCTGAGTTGACGGGTCGATCGGTCGTTGGTTTTGCTGCTGGTCGGTCGCTAACTTGCCCTCCTTTAGAAATGAGGCTCCGTCTGAATTTCCTCCAAAGATAATTTGCGTTTCCTGCGAAAGAAGAGACTCAAAAAAATGGCTATGCCGATTATGAAAGGGATCCCGAGCAAAGCTGAAGATCAAATTGAAATCAAAATTTGCTGTTATGATGTAACTTATATTGAATACTCCAGTTGATCTCATTTTGGTTGACTTAACGGTTAACACAGCAAAAATGAGAGCAAAATTTTACACTGTTGAAGCAAACGGAAAACTAATCCTGCTTTCAATGAAATCAATTTGATTACTGATTTTGCATTCATAATGTTTAACTGAATACGGGCCTAGAGTAAATGGTTACCATTCATGTTTCTCAAGCTGAAAGACTTAGGCTCCTGAAAGACTTAGGCTCTCCAATCAAAGTCACGAATGACCTAAAATGTGTTAAACAAATCAGATAAACGATAATCATTAGTTCAACGACAGATGAATTTCAATTAAATTTTAAACAAGACGTAAACAGCAGAACTTCAAGTTAAGTTGCTTTCATTTAAAACGTCTTGACTGCATAATGAAAGCACAATATGATATCAGACTTATGTCGCAACATTTGAAATCAAAATAAGTTTTCATTATGATAGGAACTGCACACTTTAATATCGATTTGCTTTCATTTTGTTAACCGACTTTGCTCGGGATGATCGTCAATCCTCCAAATAACAACCATTGGGGTAATTGAAGGCTTTCCGTTTTTAAGCGAATGAAGCCCAGTTCTTTCCTCGTTTCCATGTGCAGGCTATGCAGATGGTCGAGGCTGAGTTTTACTATAGTCTGTGACTTTTGTATTGCAATTCCATCTATGTGCAGTTGGATGGGTCTTCCTGTCATGTGTGTTATTGAATTTGAATAACTCTGGTTATGTTGCAATTATTGAATGATGTAACGTATGATCCGTGTAGCGTTCTGTTAGCTAGATCACAGTTTGATGATATGGTGAAATTTCCATGACGATTTACTAACAGGTTTGATTTGTCTATACGGATAATATCCTCCACTGGATTTGGCACATAGTCACATGTGGCTGGTTCTCATCTGATTTAGTTTGGTATGCACGATAAGTTGTCCCAGTATATTGTAGATAATTCGGAAATTGTTGATTCTAAGCTATCCACTCTGTATATCTGTTTTCCATGGGTCATGTAGTTACAAGTGGTTGCATGGATCTGTTGTCCTTCATATAATACGGGATGTACATATATCTTGTTGAGTCTTCTATCGTCCAATTTTGGTAACTTGATGAGTAAAACGATGTCTTTGTTTTTCGTCGCAATCGATGCAGTGGCATAAGTGATGGCTTCAGCAGCTGTCTGTACTGGTATACCTTCTTTGGATAAGTCCCTTACTAGTATTCCTATATCTGACTGTCTTAGTACGATTTCATTAAGCACTCCTATTTTAGCTAACATTACTGTATGCATTATTTGTTCCAATTTTTCGTGCAAATAGTTGAGGTTTAAAAATATGTTAATAGAATATAACTCGCTTCCTCTTGAATTATATAAATCAATGGCACAAGACAAGTCTGGTCGTCTTGTACCTTGTAAAGCCTTCCTTGATTCTGGTGCTCAAACAAACCTGCTTTCTACCTCGATGTATAGGAAGTTAGGGTTTGCTGGAGTTCCTGTGCACGTCGATATCGTTGGTGTCAACTCCAGCCGTAGCAAAGCTTATTGTCTCGTTGATGTAAATCTTCACTCCCTATGCAGTGACTATGAAACGAATCTCAAATGCTTGGTCACTGAAACCATTACAAGTCCGTAACCGTGTAAGGCAATCAATATGGCTCAGTGGAACATTCCTTCCATCCGATCTACTAATCGGACTTAGTCACTTCTTCGACTTGTTGAAGGTTGGGCACATCGTTCTTGACGAGGGTCTTCCAGAGTTGCAAACAGAACTTGGATGGGTAGTTGCCGGAGAAATTCGTGTCGAAGTGGCAGCTATCGAAAACATTCAACAAGTGAATTGCGTTGCCATTGAGTCGCTTAATGAGACGATTAAGCGATTCTGGGAAAATTGAAGAGGTTGAACCCAGTGCTGTTCACACTGGAGAAGAGGACGAATGTGAGGAATTATTTCGCAGCACATATCAGCGTGATGATGTCGGTAGATACAAAGTGAAACTACCAACTCGTGAGAATATGCCTGAGCTTTCTGATAATCGATCGTTGGCTCTCCGTCGTTTTTTCCTTCTCGAGAGACGTTTACTGAAGGACCCTGAACTTCATCTCCAGTACTCGAAATTTATTGAGGAGTACTTATCACTGGGACACTGCAGAGAAATTGCCGAAGCGGACGATCCTCCTGGAAAGCTCAAATATTATATGCCGCATCATTCCGTTTACAGGTCGGCCAGCTCAAGCACTAAACTGAGAGTTGTGTTTGATGCTTCTGCAAAGCCACCGTACGGATTTTCTCTCAATGATGTGTTGAAAGTAGTTGCCATCGTTCAGAGTGACTTGTTGTCGATTCTTTTGAGGTTTCGTAAGCATCCTTTCGTTTTTACAGCTGATATTTTAAAAATGTATCGGCAGATCCTCATTGACCCAGAACTGACTTCCCTGCAAAAAATAACTGCTTCAAACCAACTGATCGCATCAAAATCCTTGAGTTATTGACTGTTACATACGGCACTTCTTCTGCTCCGTTTTTAGCAACTAGGTCGTTGGTTCAACTTAGTATCGACGAAGGAGTCGATTTTCCTCTTGCAGCTCGTATAGTACGGGAAGACTGTTATGTTGATGATATACTATGGGGCGCTTCAAGCTTTGCTAGAAAGGGGTGGATTTCCTGTACATAAATGGTGCGCCAATCACGAAGCGATATCATGATATTCCCGAATCTGAACGTAAACACCTGGTGGCCCTGGATGATCTGTCCGCAAATGAAGTTATGAAGACACTCGGATTAATGTGGAATCCGAAGAATGATGAATTTCTGTTCCGTCCATCTTCTTCGTCTGAAGATACAGTTGTGACAAAGCGTCAGCTGTTTTTAGAAGTTGCTAAATTGTTTGACCCGTTAGAATTCCTCTCACCCATAACTGTTCTAGCAAAGCGTCTTATGCAGCAGACTTGGGCTGCTAAGATAGACTGGGATGAAGCCCTCACTGAGAATCTTTTGACTGATTGTTTGCAACTTCGTAGATCTCTTGAGCACGTTAGTGACATCAGAATTCCCAGATCGGCCATAAGTTTGGGTTTCGAGTCCTTGGAATTACATCGATTTGCAGACGCCTCTGGGACGGCATACGGTGCCTGCGTTTATGTTCGTAGCATTCATTCGAACGGTAGTTGTATGGTTAGACTATTGTGTAGTAAGTCTAAGATTGCCCCGCTTCAAGAAGTAACAATTCCTCGGAAGGAACTTTGCGCTGCCTTATTGCTTTCCAGACTAGTAAAGAAGGCAAGTTCTACGTTGCAAATCCAGTTTTCCGCTATTCACTTAAGGCCAGACAGTCAAATAGTACTTGCGTGGCTACGGAAACCCCCTGCAATGTTGCAGCCGTTTGTTTGCAATCGTGTAGAGGAGGTTATCAACGAGAATCAGCATACTAAATAGGGTTACGTTAGGTCAAAGGAAAACCCAGCTGACGTGGTGTCTCGTGGCCAAACTCCTGTTTTGTTGAAGAATAATGCTTTATGGTGAAACGGACCACCATTTCTTCATTCCCAGGATTATGAACCAGTTGTTGTCGAAGAAATTCTTGTCGCGGCGTTCGACTTTGACGGGTGTTATGCACCGTCGATAGTTTTGAACGCATGCATACCGCAGCTAGGTAGTGGTCCGAATCAATGTTCTCACTACGGTACGTGCGAACGTTGATGATCTCGGAGAAGAATTTCGTAAAAAGAATTAGAACGTAATCGATTTGGTTTTCTGTGTGTTGGTTAAGTGATCTCCAGGTGGCTTTGTGGGTATCCTTGCGGGGGAAAAAGGTACTTCGGTTACTATACCCCGAAAGGGTGCAAAGTTCACGCATCGTTGGCCGTTGTCGTTCGATACGGCATGCAAGCTGTTTGGTCCGATTGCCGGTCTATACATTGCCTACCATCCTACCTGAGCGTTCATGTCGCCGATGACGATTTTGACGTCCCGTTGCGAACAACCGTCGTACACATGCACATGTGCATAGAACGCTTATTTATCGTCGTCGAGTCTCCCTTCATGTGGGAAGTACTCGTTGATGATGCTATAGCTGAAGAAACGGCCCTTAATCCTCAACTTGCACATCCTCGCGTTGATCGACTGCCAACCAATTACGCGTTGGTGCATCTTACCCAGCACTACAAAGCCGGTTCCCAGCTCGTTGGTGGTGCCACAGCTCTGGTATAAAGTAGCCGCTCGATGCCCGGTTTTCCATACCTTTTGTCCCGTCCAGCAGTGCTACAACTTCGAAGTTGCGAGGTTGAAGTTCATCATAGATTAACCTATCGCAGTGCCGATTGTTCCGATCCGTATTCTTTCTTCAGTATTTGCAACTTTATGTTTTTTCCAGAGCGGCTTGTTGGGCCTGCCTCAACCCCTGTCTCACCAGGGGACCATCGTGCACAGTTCTGTTTAGAGTCCCACGCTGGCACTAGGACGGTGATCAGCCGCTCCTAACATGGAGAACAGACGCCGTTTTGGAGGTGCGCTCCATGGTGAACAGACGCTCGGGTTCACTGGTAGTCCGGACAAATACGGGTACCAATGTATTGTAGGGTTTGAAAGGGAAAACCCAAACGGCCGTCAAACTTAATTTATTGCTGATTTCTTTTCCAACAATCTGCTGGTTCACCTGGCTGAAAATCACCTTCAAGGTAAAAAAAAAAACTCCTTACAAGTCCTTCAACAGTTTTTGGAAATCCTTTCGTACAAACCTAAGATGATTAAAAAAAGACCTGTTAGTTTCTTCCAAAAGACTTTTGTATGATACACTTTTTTTTGCCAAGAAACAAAAGTAAGTCAAGAAGAAGAAAAATCAATGTCTTAAAAAAATTGAATTTATTTAATAATGAAAATCCTCAAAGGCTAGGTAGCCATCATAATGAAGTAATGAAGTTGATTGTTAGTGGAATGCTTAAAAAAAAGAGTGTCTATTTACCATCTGGTCACCCTGAATGCTCTGCGCTTCGGTCGACCACACCGACCGAGCCCGGCTGGAGGTGAGTATTGATTTGGAAGGTTCCTTCTCTCCTTCCCATTTTTTTTGTTTGTCTTATCACCTTGGGAAAATTTGTTTCTCTTCTTCTTCTTCTTCACGTCGTCAGAAATTCGATACGAATGAAGATGTAGAAGGTGGATTTATTCAAACTGGTGATATGAAGGCAGCCGTTGCGGGGGTGAGCTTTTCCATCGAACTTGAATGTGATTGCTTATCGTCCGAAAACGAAACGAAAATGGACAAGGGTTCAGCAGAGCAGAAGCCAAAAATAACAACAACAACAACAACAACAACAACAACAGCGTCGTTTCAATCCAATTTGATGTTTGTCAGAACATTGATACTTTGTAAACAGGAACAGAGCTGCAAAGTCAACGGATCAGACTCACAGGTCAATTTTCCAATTTGACCCAGTCGGTGTAATTTGGCAGGCGATGTCGGTTCGATTGCATTAGCTTTAAGAAGGTTAGTTAGTTTTTTTTGCACATATCAATATGTATTTCAATCGAGTTACATGACTATTCAACAACACATAGAAAAGCACATTTTTTTTTTCTTTACAAACGTAACAAAAAATTGGCGCTTTTTTTTTTATTCGACTAGAAAAAGCTGACCCCAAAGAACATCTGCATTCGGCTAGGATCTTTCCTGGGGGGCTGAGCATTTTTCAAGTATTCAGTCCTTTCATCTTGGCAAAGCGAGCGATTCCAAGACTTTAATACTAATACAGCTAAATATATTCACAATTATCACAAAAGTGGAACGAGCCATCGGGTCCTAGCGAGGCACAAGGATGCCTTAGTGCTGCCCGTAGTGCTGCTGCTGCTGTTGCTGATGTTGCTGCTGCTGTGGCTGGTGGGCTTGATGCTGGTATTGGGGCTGCTCCTGAGTGAAGTGCACCTCAGGCTGGGAATGCTGCGGCTGATGTTCGGATTGCTGCAAATGGTACTGCGATTCTGGTGCTTGATGTTCATGGTGCTGGTGGGCTTGTTCGTGCTGAACTGGCACTGGCACGAAGAGCTTTTCCTTGACCGGGTGCGGTACCTCCTTGGTGACGGCAAACTTCACTTCCTTGTACACCGGGAACGGGCGCTCGATATCAACCTTCACCGTGTAGGGCACGGCCTTTTCCACTGGTAGAGGGATAGAGATGAATTGGGATCAATATTCGTGATAGTAGAAACATCCGAGGCACTTACCGGTGTATGGGACTCTCTTCTCGACAGTGTATGGCGCTGGATATGGGACCTTAACTTCGACCTTGTATGGTTTTGGGACATCAACTTGGTACGGCTTATCGACTGGGACCTTGACCTCGTACGGTACCTTCTTCTCAACGATGACTGGGTACGGCTTCTTCACTTCCACTGGATAAGGCTTCTCGACTTCGACCTTGTAGGGCCTATCGACTGGGACCTTCACCTCATAAGGGACTTTCTTGATGACTGTGTAGGGCTTTGGTACCGAGACCTCGTACTTAACTTCATATGGGATCTATGGAATAAGATGAGCTGTGAGTGCTTCTGAGCTGGGGCCAAAAAAACCTATCTCTTACCTTCTTTTCGACGGTGTAGGGAACTGGAACTTGGACCTTAACTTCGTATGGAATCTTCTTCTCCACCACGTACGGCTTTGGTACTGGCACCTCAACCTTGTATGGCTTGTCGACTGGAACCTTCACCTCATAGGGAACCTTGGTGTACACGTTGTAGGGTTCTGGGACGTAATTCTTGACCTTGACGTACTCCTTGACGGTGTATGGGACCTTCTTCTCAACCACGTAGGGCTGTGGAATTGGGACCTTTACCTCATAGGGCACATTCTTGTGGACGGTGTATGGAACATGCTTCTCGACGGTGTACGGCACTGGGACCTTCTTCTCAATAGTCACGGTTTTGATGGTTTCCTCATGATATTGCGGCATTGGCTGGTGCTGGTGTTGCTGCTGTTGCGGAGGTAGGTGCACGAAATGCTGGGACGCACTTGGGTATTGAGGTACATGCTGGTACTGTGGTTGCTGCTGTTGGTACTGATGCTGATGCTGCTCCGGTTCCGGGTGGGACTGATACAAGGTCTGTGGTGGAGACTGGTGCTGCTGCGGCTGGTGCTGGTGCTGGTGCTGCTGCTGCTGCTGCTGATGTTGCTGCTGCAAGTGCTGCTGCTGATGATGATAGTAAGTCTGCTGTGGAGCCGCCTGCTGGTGATACTGCGGTTGCTGGGAAAAGTGCGAGTGGTATTCGCTGGCTCCATGCGACTCCTGAGTCTCAAACTGCAGATGTTGCAGCTGCTGGTGGTTCTGTTGATTTTGATGCTGTTCCTGAGCGGCGCTCCAATCGCCCAAAGAGATTCCACGCTTTTCCAGTTCCTTGTCCTGTTTCTGCTCAGCTTCTACGCTTCTCTTACTAGCTGCGACGCTCTGATCCGCTGCCGCCGACTGGTCATTGCCCTCGGCAGTGGCTGCTGCCACTAGCAGGGCTAGGCAGCAGGGGACAATAAACTGGTGAGAGAGAAAGAACGAAACGGCATGTTAGGAATGGCAGTAGTGTGAATCTCGATGTTTGAAATAAATCTTAATTGTTAACTATTCTTCAGGGAATTCATAGTTCTACCATCTTTCGTTCAGCGCAAAATATTTTTCGATCAAAATCTTGCCCTGATGAATATCCAATCACCTGGATCAAAATGATGGTGATGACTGTAATCAGCACTTTATCTTGTAAATTAATAATCCCAGTCAAAATGACTTATTAAATTTTAGGTGAAAGTCCAGATTTTTCTGAGGTTTCCGATGCTTCACTGAAGTTTATGGAACTGCGTTAAAGATTTCTGAACTTCAATAAAGCTCTATAGACTGAATTTCTGCAGAAGTTTTCAAAAGTTCTAACAATTTTTCTGATGTTATTTGTTCTACCCTGAAGTATAAGAAAACCTTCTAGTCATGGAACTCAAACTCTACAAACTCCCCTGAATGTCTATGGAGTTCTTCTTATTCTTCTTCTTCTTCTTCGAATTTTAAGCTTATTGCTTATCGCATATTAGTTTATAACGTTCTCTCAACAAAGTGTTCTTTTGGATGCACTTTCAGAGTTATTATGTGAGAGCTTTCGATGCCTGTACCATTTTTGAATTAGTATAATTGTATGGCAAGTACAACCATACTCTTGGCCAGGGAAGTCGAGAAATTTCCCAACCTGAAAAATTCCTAGACCGGACCGGGAATCGAACCCAGCCATCGCCAGCATGGTCTTTCTTTGTAGCTGCGGCTTTACCGACTGAGCTAAGGGAGGTCTATGGGCTTGCCTGAAGTTGTTGTTCCTTCATGATAAAGTTCTCTTTATTTTCAAGAAGTCTTCGGAACTTCTCTAATGTTTCAAAACATTTCATGATATTGGTGAAAGTTCCCTTAAGACCCTACAAACTCCTGCAATTTTTGAAACATTTCAGAAATTCTCGGATTTTTTCATAACTCTTCGGAACTTCTTGTAAGTTCCTTCAATTGAGCATTCGATCTGCTCTGGAGTTCTCTGATCTTTAAAGGAAGTACAAGGAACATCCCTGAAAATAATGAAACTATCCAAAAATTTCAAATCTTGCCAGATGTTCTTTGGGTTTCCCTGACGATTTCGGAACTGAAGGGACGAACCAGCCTTAGGTCTCTCTAATAAAGATAATAGTAATTCTCGGGCCTTCTGTATAGTGATATCGTTGATGTACATTGAACACTTTGAAGTTCTCTGATCTTTCCTGATGTTCTCGAAGCTACTCTTAGGCTCTCGCAATTCTGTTGAACTTCTTGACACGGATTTTTAGGATAGTACATTTTGCTTTAAATCAAAATGAACTGTCCCAACAATCTTTGAACTTCCCTCAAAGGCTGTCTTGAATGTTTCGAGACTAAAATTTACACATCTATAAACTTCCAGCTCAGGTGGCTGGTTTCGATTCCCAGTCTGGTGTAGGAATTTTGCGGGGTTGGAAAGTTTGTCGACTTTCCTGGGCATAGAGTATGATTGCACTTGCCACACAAATGAACTAATTTAAAAAAATGGTAGATTTATCGAAAGTTCTCAATTAATATCTGTGGAAGTGCATCCAGAACACTAGTTGAGAGCACGCAATAAGCCATTATGCAAGTATCTTGAAATGCATTGAAGATTAAAAAAGAATATCTACAAACTTCCCCAAAATTGAGGACTTTCCTGAAGCTTTTGGTACTGCCCTTGATATCTCTAAGCTTTTCTGATAACCTCTAGACGTAGCTTCTCTGAGGTTTCTGAAATTTCTTTAAAGTTTCCACACTGGTCCTCAAGTTCTCTGGACTTCTCTGAAATTATAAGACTTTTTAAAAGCTCCTGCAGTTTACCTAAAGCTCACTGTACTGCCTTGACAGCCAGAATTTTTAAAGAAGTTATTAGAACTTCTATTACTATTCTGTTGTCTGTTCATGAAACTTCCCCAAAATACTCGGTATTTCCTTTCATTCTACGGGACATTTATAAAGTACCTTAACAATTTCGTTTTCTGCACTGCCCTGATTTCTCGGAGCTTCTGTGACATTATCGATTCTTTTTTTATTAAGTGCTATAAACTTCCCTGATAGTCTCAGCTCAATCTTTAATATTCGAAGCTTCTAGATGATTCTCTCTATTTTTCTGAATTTAATGGAACTGTCTTAAAATTCTCCAATTTCGAAAAACATAACATTAGCCAATCACATTTATTGAACTTATCTAATGGTCAATTATATTTCAACATACTAACGAACATTCATCCCTTCCGTGACACTTATAAGAGATTGCAGGAGTCAGCAGTTCTAATAAGTTCAGAAAAATTGCAAAGTTCAAAAATTTCAGGGAAGTCCTGAAATAATCTGAAATCTTGAGAAATGTCCAGATTTTTGGAGAAGTTTCAAAATTTTGAAGGGTAAGTTCCAAGGACTTAAGGGCACTTTCTTGAACTTCTGAAAAATATTGGATCATACAGTACCGGACAAAAATAAAGAAAATTGTAATTTTTCTTCTCTGCTCCGAAAAAAATGATTAATACGCTGTAATATTTTTGATAGTTTTTCTGCTGGTTGATCAATTATTCAAGGTTTATCGGTATGATTTTAAGCTTGTTTGGACTTTAATTTGTCCGGTACTGTAGTTGAAAATCAAAGAACTTTGACAAAATTAAATGAACTTTTCAGACGTTCCATGACTGTGAGTCCAGGAAACATCAGGCTAGATTGAAGATGCTTGAGAAAGATTATGAAAATCTGTGGACTTCTGAGCAAATCTAAAAAATTATAGAAACTTAAGGGAAGTTTGGAAAAGTTTAAAACTTCAAGACCGTAGCAATAATTTCTGAAAGATTGTTGGTACATTAGAGATGTTCCAAGAACAAAGAAGAAGGACGTTTGAAAACGTGAAAACAGTTTAGAAATCATTGGAAGTAACTTGAACTTCAGAACAAATTAGAGAACTCCAAAAAAGTTTGGATGTTCCAAGCTTGGAACTATTAGAGAACTATAAGGGGTCCTTCCTTAGCTCAGTCGGTAAAGGCACAGCTACCTACAAATCTAGAACAGGAGCAAGACAGGAGATGGCTGGGTTCGATTCCCGGTCTGGCCTAGGAATTTTCCGGGTGGGACAATTTCTCGGCTTCCCTGGGCAAAGAGTATGACTGCCCTTGTCACACAAATATGTATACTAATGCAAAAATGGAACACGCCTCGAAAGCTCTCAATTATTAACTGTGGAAGTGCATCCAGAAAACTAAGTTGAGAGCACGCAATAAGCAAATATGTGGTAAGCAATGAGCTTGAAATGCGAAGACAAAGAAGAATCAAAAAAGAAGAAGAATACTTTTAGAAAAGATTCGAGTACTTTGGGCAAGATCAGATAACTTAAGAACAACTGCATTAATTTCAATTTAGTTTTTGGAACTTGCAAGAAGTTTCGAGGAACTTCAATCAGGAAAGTTCCATAAATACTAGGATCATTGCCGGAAAATTAGGCAAGTTCAGGTAAGCTTAGAGATTGAAAATCAAGGTCCGTATAACGAGAAAGAATTTCAGAAAAATCTAGATCTTTATGGCAGCTTCAATAACTTCAGGGAAATTTTCTGCTTTCAGGTCGTTTAAAGATCTTGAAGAATTAGTTCTGATTAAATCAGGGTAGATCCATAAAATTCAATAAAATTTCCAAAATGTCTTGGAACTACGTAAGTTATTTAGTTCAAAATATCTGAAAATAAACCTAAGAAATGTCCCGAAAAGCTCAAAGAAAGTTAATAAAACTTCAAAAAATATTAAGGAACTGTACGGAAGTCCAGAAAACTTCAAAGATGTTTCGAGAACTTCAGGAAAATAACGGGAACGTTACAGAAGATTTGATTTAAGAAATGTTCCGAGAGCATCTTTTAAATGATAGAATCATCAGCCAAATCCATAGATATTAAAAAAAGTGTAGAAATTTTAAGGTTAATTCCGATAGCATTCGTAAGGGATGATCAAAGAACTTTCCGTTTAGGGAAAAAATCAGGAACTTTTAAGAAGATCTGAAGACTTCAGGGAACTTTTGGAATGTTCAGTGGCTTTCTGGAAAGTCCAGAGAATTCTTGGAAAGAATCTGGAATGTTCAGAGAATTTCTGGCAAGTCTAAAGAGCATCGACAAGTCCAAAGAAATTCACAAAAAGCTTAGAGATCTTTACAGAAGTTACGTGAAGTTGGGGATTGTTCCGAGACAGAACTTAATTTCGCTGACATGTCATATGGTCATTACAATTATGAACGCTCATTAAAGGGAGTGTTGCCGATGCAACTAAGGCTCGATTTCAAACACTCCTTTTTAGCTTAGTTTTCACTAGCTTTAAGCTCTGAATATTTATTACTTGAGGTAGATTTTAATTAGACTTATTCAAAAGTTACTTACGTTTAGTGTTTAAGGAAATTTGGATAGCTTTTATCAAGAGAAATACAATAACTTTAAGCACAGCAGGCACTTAATTAAACACGTTGTACAAATTGCTTTTCACTTTTGTTCGGTTTGCTATCTTCAATGATTGACAGTTGCGCTATCGGCTGATGGGGGCTACCAGACAGGCCTTGATTCGTACGGAAGCAGGGGTCATGCGCCGACCAGCGGTATAGCTCGCCGTCATCGAGGTCGGTGAGGATGGTAACCTCGAGGCAAGTGGTAAGAACCATACTCAACCTTACGGGCCGGGGAATGCTGGTACTGCTACGATCCATCCGCAGTCCCCTTGGACTCATAACAGACGAACGAGCGAGGATGCGGGCAGCCCTACCGCCTTTTGTCATCGTTACAGCCTATAGCTCAACTATCAATTATTGAAGATAGCAAACCGAAAAAAAAGTGGAAGGTAGTTTGTAAAATGTGTATAATTTATTGCCTTATGGGCTTAACATTATTGTGTTTCTCTTGATAAAAAAAATTGAAATTTGCACAAACACTAAACGTAGGAGACAACTGAATGATCTTAATTAAAATCTACCTAAAGTAATAAATATATACAACATAAAGCTAGTGCAAACTAAGCTAAAAAGGAGTGTTTTAAATCTAAACTGCATCGGCAACAGGGAGCGCATCAATTGAGGGTAGAAATATCAAAATTCAACAAGTAACCAGCTCCCAATTTTACATGAACGCACTGGTTTTGAATATTCAGGGTTGTCTTTTAACATGTGTATGGAAACTCATGATAAAATGGATTTATTCAAATTTCCCCCGAAAGCACTGGAAGCACTGAAACTAACTTTTGGTGAAGAAAAACCCAAGGTACATGAAAGCTGAATAATCCCTGGGACACGGCGTGCGTCTTCTTCCTCGCAGCAGAGTTATAATACACGGCGAATGAGAACGACCCAAATCTGAGTTTAGTTCACTCTTAATCGCCATAAGTGCAGGAACTCAGCGATGAGTAAATTTGCCTCATGGTTTCATGTGGAAAACCTAAAAAATCTGCCGGAAAATGAGGAAAACTGACGAAAATTTTACTCAGTCTAGGAGTAGTACTAATAAACTGAGTGAGTCCAATCTTTACTTTTCTCATATTCGGGAAGATTTTCCTGGACAAACCTGGCAAAATCTGGAAAAACATGAGGCAAATTTACTCATCGCTGAGTTCCTGCACTTTATGCGATTTACGAGTTAACTAAAATCAAATTTGGTTGGTTATCATTCGCCGTGTAGAGAAAATACACGCCAAGTAGCGAAAAAATAAATGAATATCAAATTTTACGTCTCATAATTCCACGAAACATTGCAAAATTGTGCGCTAGGGAAAATGAACCAAGTTTGTGCTGGAATTATTTCATTTCGAAGAGCGCTAAATGTTTCAAAATGGCGTATTCGATGCTTTTAATAAATCCCAGCACAAAAAGGGCTCATCTCATCACCTTTTAAGGAAAAAAAAAAATACAAAATCATAGTAGGCAGACTGTGGAGTAATAAAATTGACATTGTTAGGACATTTTGTAATAAAGCTTCAAACCCACAAGTTATATTTTATTGAATCTCTACACACACTGAAAACAAGTTACAGGTTATGGTCAAAAAATAAAAAAAAAAAACGATAAAATTTTTATTTAGAGCTGAATTCCGCAGGATTACCAAGATAAATAAGTCGTTTTACTTTTGTGGCCAAGAATTTACCAACAAAGACGTTCCGAGTGCCAATGCTGCAGCGGAATATCACGTTGGAGATGTCGCAAGAGCTCCATTTCTATTGGAAAAGCTCGGGAAACGTCGCAAAAGTTCTTGGAAAGATTTAGAATAACAGAGAACTTCATAGATCATGGCAGAACTTCAAGTAAGTTGATGGATGTTCAAAAAAGCTAATATACGATAAGCAATAAGCTTGAAATTCTAGGAAGAAGAAGAAGAAAAAGAAAAATTTCGCGGAACTTCAGGAAAGAAAATCAACACAAGTTGTAGAAGTACAGTGAACTTGTGCAGTGATCTTCGTAGCAGTTCGAGAAACTTCATAAAACATCAAAACAAGCGCAGGGAATTTCATAAAACTTAATTCAACTTCGTACAAGATCGTCATACTGATCCAAAACTCAGAAAGCTTCATTGAAGCTCAGGAGTTTTGGAAAATATCAGATAAATTTTTAGGACTTCTGGGAGCTTCGTATCAGTTTTTCAAAGATCTAACTCTGTCTGAACTTCCTGCTCAAGATCCTGTATTTCCTAAGAAATCCTTTATAATTTAGGGACCTACCTTAGATGTTCAGGAGTATTCGTGCACAATTTAGAAGGTCTTCCCGTACTCAAGCAGCTCACATCCGTTATAAATAGATGCAGTAACTTAATTGTGACCTAACCAAGTCACGTATAAGCTACCTCAACCAATTTGTGATAACTGTGCTGCTAGGGTATGTTTGAAGAAATGCAAAGATGTTCTGAAACCTTGTTAGAATTAAGTGGGCTCAGCAACATCTTCTCAGAATTCCGAAAATGTTAAAAATGAAGACCTGGCATACCTGAGGTGGGTAATATAATGAAACTAGAAGGACTTGAACTTGTTATTTCCATTCGGAAAACAATGATTTTCAAAGTTGAAGATGTTAAGTTGCAAATAACAGACTTAAAGTGGTCATTTTATACGATATATGAGGAGATGAAAGTAAAGAGTTGATAGTTCCGTTAGAGTACGGCAGTGTGTAACCTGTATAAAGAGATTAGAAAGCGAGCAAGAACAACTTTGAGGAAGGTACAAATCGGGTTGATCATCTTTCTTTACCAAACTCATTATTTAAGGCAAAACCTAAGTTGCCTCAATGCCTTTAATACCTCAGCAAAAGCGTTTCCTTTGTAACGAAAAAAATTTACTGTGTGAACAGCAATGCAGTGTTTGTCTTTTTTACATGAAAGAAGCGTTCATTACTGCCATAAAACAATTCTCGAGTACTGTTTCAAAAGGTTCTAAATAACAAATGTAAACAATTTGAGTTATTCGATGAAAACGATTGATCTTCTACCATTGTTTGTGCTTCAAAAAAAAAATCCATTTAAATTTTATTTCGTTTGTTAAAGAAAATCATAAGTAACAAATTGTTCAATGTACAGCTAAGAAAAATGGGAGCTTGATTACTACTTCGGTCATTTTGCCTAACCTGGACCCAACCTATCGACCCATCAACTCATGAATCGTGGACCAACGGCTATACTTCCCCTCCAAAGTAAGGCGTGATCAGAGATTTTAGGCCTCAGAAAATTCCGGCGGAGCCGACTGAGATTGAACCAAGGTCTTTTGGTGCGCTTCACGCTTACCACTACACCACCGGCACCGCTAGAATCTTGTTATGTCAAAATTCAAATTCATGCAGGTTCTTGGTCTATCTGTTGAGGTTGTCTTCATTTTCAGCTAAGTTGAGTGTAGAAGAAATTATTTGATATGTTCAATGTAAAAATAGTACGCGATGCTTTAAATGTATGCAAATTTCGGGAATTATTACATTTGGCTCAAGTAGCCTAAACTAATATCTTTATCAAATTAATTTGCACTCTTAACAATCCTCTCTTGTTCTGCATTCATAAGAGAACGTGTGTGGAATGTTAAAAAAAAAGCTAGTTGCCTTTTAATTACTGATATGTATCCATATAGTATATCACTCAGTTAACGCTTCTTTGCTATAAACGATAGTTCAACCTCAATCGATTTTAAATCAAGTCCTGAATTTTTTTTTTCCAAAAATGAAGCTCATTTGGATGCAAACTCATTTGAAGTTTGTATGGAATTACTATGGGAAAAGTGGACGTTTTGTTCTCATTGATCTATCCTTTCAGAATAATGATTTACGGATAAGTTTGCTATCAATTCATAAAGCAAATTTTCTCAACTACAACTTTGCTCAAGACCACTAAAAAAAGGCTAGGACGATGAAAACAAAAAGTTCACTTCTCCCATAGTTATCCCCATGTAAACTTCAAAGGGTAAGATCGCAACCAAATGAGGTCAAATTTTGGGAGAATGATCAGCGCATCTGATCTAGAATCGATTGAGCTGGGTGGAGCAATCGATCGATATTTTGAACCACCCTACTAAACATCCATTGGGCAAACACTTCTCCCCCAGCTTGGCAAGCATTCACAATGTTGATGTATTTGAAAATCTTCCCTAATTAGCAAACAGTGTCACTTCTTCCATCAGCATGCAGCAAATTCCTATCCATCAGTGCCAGATTCTTTGCGCAACGTCTTTCCACCAGTTGGTGCAGTTTGATAACAACAATTTCATCTAACGCTTTCAGCATAAGAAGCGAAAATATAACACCGAAAACGGCTTCCTGCCGCTCTACTGCACGTCGCTTCCCCCTCCCCCTCCCATCTCTCGCTTATCGTTATCGCTTCCAAAGCAAACGAGCTCGATCTGCTGCATAATCCGCTTACAGTGCAGCACCAATTAATCCACAAAAAAAAATGAAGTTAAATAAAACCTATATCACACGAAGCACCGGAGATAATGAATTTATGCAACCACACACATCACACTGTGCACGCTTGTTCATAGTTAATTGTGTGTAGCGGGAGCCAAACGATGAATTCACAAATATAGATTTTTGGAGCTAATTAACAGCACAGCAATTTTCTTCGTCTCTCCCAAAACGTCTCTCGGTTTTGTTTTATAACTGCAATTTGCGTTGTTTTCTGCTTTGCTCTTCCAATTTCGTCGGTCCAATTGGGGGGGTTACACTTTCACATGGCAGCACACCTCCAATGCACACGGTAGGTAGATCAAGCGGCTTTCGAGCGCAGAGTTCATGTTATCCAAACATTTCAATGTCTTAATTATCGGTCTTGTCAGTCCATGAGCACACCACCACAGAAAATAACAGTAAACCCACACACACACACAAACTCACGTACCATTCGCATTTTGCACTTTGATTTTCCCTGGAAGCACGTTCCAAGTAGATGCTTTCCGATGGGACTTCTTCGCAATGCACAACACTTGTAGTAGAGATAGCGAGACCAGAGACGGTACTGATTCGGTGATCAGCCCCGCCGGGGGTATATATACACAAAATTGGCCACCACACCAAGCAGTGGGCCCCTCCCTCCCCCTGTGGTCGATGGTTCGCGATGCGAGACCCCCGTGACCCCCTCCCTACCATCCATCTATTCCAAACTCGCGGAACGCAGCTTTTCCTCTTGGGTCCACGATGTGCCGAATTTTCGGGGCAGATTTTCTCCTTTGCACAGTGAGGCTTCCATTCGCATGGTTCAAGCGATCCCTTCTTTCGCCCAGCGCAGGTTTTGCATTTCTCCGCACTGTGCCAGCCATGGCTGTACTTTTTTGATCGTTGGTTCGATTTTGGATTTTTTTTTTCTTTGAATGCAATGCTGTTTAATGCATTTAACGATATGTGCCATTACAAAAGAATTGTTTAGGTGAGGATTGTTTTGTCCAGCCATGCGTCACCGTGTAAATGGCCATGGTTAGAGGATAGAAGAAGATAACTACGATGCGCCGATCGAGCTGTGCTGATGACCTAGCAAGGGATTGGTGCCGTAATCGATTTAGTTTTTGATAATGTGTGGCACTGAGTGTCAACCACCCTTGAGCGACAGGGTGGTTGAGGAGAAAATAAGTTTCTAATTTAAGAAATATATCAATCAATCGATCAATGTGACATTGAATTGCAACTCAACAACGGCAATCGACGTACTAGATTAAGGAAGTACAACCAACAATCAATACGAAACTAACGATTATAAATTGGCTAACTACTTGACTAGCCATTGGTCCCAAGTACATCTATAAGCGTACCCCATTTCTAGTACCAATTCTAGTACTACACAATGTTTGTTTTGATCCGCTATGAAGGTTTGACAGATAAAATGAGGGGTTAGTGGATTTTCCTATGTTTCGAGGGGTGAATCGATTAGCTCGGAACCGAAGAGAGTACCAGAGCTGAGCCAAAAAGTTGAGCACGTTTCTTCTGGACCTTCTTGTCTTAGAGTTACCTCTATGGTACAACGGTGCTAAAAACATGTATGTGATACGTATAAGATTCATTCTAAATTGGGATTGTCAATCATGTTTGAAGACCATTTTTGTTACATTAGCTATCTTAAACACTAGCTCACTTAAATTCATACATCTTTGTCAAAGTACAATATGTATGAGCATATCAAGAGATTTAAGTAAATGGTTCTTCTAATTATCGTCACGCGCCGAAATATTGTTTTAGTTTGGTTTTGGACATTGTAAAGTCAATAGTATCTCAATGTTTATTGTACATAGTCAATAGTCATTAGGGTTGTAGTACCGGTAATGCCAGGTGATTTTCTGGTATCGAAATACAGGTACTGAAAAAAAGATACGGCCGATGATTTTGAAACAAAACATGCGTCTAACTGACCTTAAAAGTATTTTTATGGAGACTTCCGTGATAAAATTCAACTAAATAAGTTAGTGTTAAAAACTAAAATCCTTATTTAGTTCTGAAAAATTGCACTAAAATCAGAACTTTGAGAAATGGAAATTTTTCACATTCGTCAATATTTTTAAAAACAAAAAAGTTAGTTTTTAAATCTTATTTAATTTGAGAACCACCCTGATGTTAACAAGCTACAAAAAGGATTAATGTATGTAAGTAGCCACCATCCGAGCTTGGGTCTTGCCATGCATGCGGCTCCACTCAACAGCAAGATCAAATTTCGTCATCATTCTGAATTCAACATACTACTGTATGAAGGGCCAAAAGGAGTTGGACGGGCCCGTAAGCAGAGACACCAACGCGAAACCCGCGGGAATAAGAGAATCTCCTTCCAACAATATGATCCAACCAAACGAATAACGAAATTCGCAATACATATTAAGCTTTCCACGGAATGGTTTGTGTAAGAAGAGTTATTAATTAACAAAAAAATACCACTAATCTTACTGATTCAAATGTTGTTCAGTTGAATGAAAGTAAATTTTATTTTCTTTAATTTTGGCGTTAAATAATTGATATAATCTCATTACAACCGGAGATATTTGTATCTTATAGTAAACAAACTTTTTTAAAGTAAATTTTCATTTTTTAGCTGTACCTCGAAAACTATCCTACTGAAATTTTGTTTTACTACAATTTTGGACTCAGCGCACGATTGGTCAAAGTTTCGAGATCATTTTTTTAACTTTTATTTGTTAACTAGCTAAGTACCAAGTGGCCAGAAAACAGGATTTCTGGAATGACCGTTAAAGTGGTCATAGAACCCTGACATTTTTTTACAAATTGCACAGTGCCTTGTGTAAAGTGGAGAAATCTCAGCACCATGTTAATTCAAGCACCTGGTAGCCATAGCACACCTTTTCTAATATCAAGATTGTTCGTAAAAGTCGTCAGTTTTTGAACGTGTGCCTGGCGCTATGATTTTTGTTTATCTATACAAAATGTTCAGAAGCCTGAGCATAAATGATATGGTAGTCACCTTAGTCATTCGGATTCCTCTGAAATGTGGTAATTTTTTGAATGTGGTCCTGAGTTACCTGTTGTTCTAATTTTTTGTTCATTGCGCTATATTAAATTATTCCATGGAAATAACACATATTCGTAATAGAGTAACTCAGAAAATCTTTGCATTTTTTTAGTCCAAAATGCATGGTATCGTGAATAAGGCTGAAACCCCAAGAGCTTTTGGAGCTATGTAAACTCGAAGAGGAAAAATTCAACAATGCCTGCAAGCGTTTTTTTCAATGACGTTGAATCGTCGATAGGCGGGGAGAAATGTGAGCTTTTTGCTGCTCATTTTTCGTCGGTTTTTGCCGCAGAATCCATCACCTCGACTGAACTTGTCTCGGCTGTTTCGGATGTGCCTTCAAACCTTGTTGACATAAACACTTTTGAAATAACGCCCGTTATGGTAACTAATGCCGCCAAGAAAATGAAATGTACCATCTCGCCTGGACCAGATGGCATTCCTTCTGCAGTGTATTGTCGTACCATAGGAGCGCTTGTTGAACCGCTTTGCAGAATCTTCAACAAATCTTTTGTAGTGTCGAAATTTCCTGCAATCTGGAAAGAGTCATTTATGGTTCCGGTACACAAGAAAGGAGATAAACGTGACGTTAAAAACTACAGAGGAATTACTAATCTCTCTGCAACATCAAAACTGTTTGAGATAATTGTGAGTGGTTTCATTCTTGAGCACACCAAATGCTATATCTCTAGTGACCAACATGGCTTCATGCCTGGACGATCGGTTACCACAAATCTTTTAGATTTTACCACGACATGTTTTGAGCAACTTGAAAATGGGGCACAAATAGACGTCATCTACACTGATCTAAAAGCAGCGTTTGATACGATCAACCATGACATTATGTTGGCAAAGCTATCCATACTCGGTGCGTCGGACCGTTTGACTTCGTGGTTGTGCTCCTACTTGACTGACAGGTCTCTGCGAGTGAAACTCGATTCCAGTACTTCCTCGTATTTCACTAACTCGTCAGGTGTACCACAGGGTAGCAATCTTGGCCCGTTGCTGTTTGTGTTGTACATCAACGACGCACTTCTTCTACTTGGAGATGGCTGTAAGCTTGCGTATGCCGATGACCTAAAGCTGTACTTCGTGGTGCGGACTGCTGAGGATTGCATTCGTCTTCAATCGGTATTGGATCTGTTCGTTGATTGGTGTCGTCGGAATAAGCTTACCCTCAGCATTCCTAAATGTATAGTAATGTCGTATTACCGCATCAGGCAGCCGATTGTTTTTGACTATGCCATCAACGGTGTGGTTCTTCAAAGAACCGACCAGTTCAGCGATCTTGGTGTTCTACTGGACCATAAGTTGACGTTCAACCTCCACCGCTCTGCTCTGATCACAAAGGCGAATCGCCAGCTAGGTTTTGTGTCGAAAATATCGAAGGACTTCATTGACCCACACTGCCTGAAAGCTCTCTATTGCTCACTTGTGCGACCAATCCTGGAAAATGCCTCCTTGGTCTGGTTTCCTCATCAGTTGACTTGGAGCTTGAGGATCGAAAGTGTTCAGCGCAAGTTTATCAGGATAGCATTACGTAATCTACCATGGCGTGATCCGCAAAATCTCCCGCCGTATTCTGATCGCTGCAATCTGTTGAGCTTGTGTACTCTGGAATGCCGACGGAAAAATCAGCAAGCAGTTTTTGTTGCCCAGCTATTGAATGGTGAGGTCGACTGCTCGAGGCTTCTCTCGCTGTTGGATATCTGAGTACCACCGAGAACATTACGAAGTGGTACCCTTCTCCAACCGCTGTACCTTCGAACGGCGTTCGGTTACAACGAACCACTAACAACTATGATGCGTACGTTTACGACTGTCGAAGAATTATTCGAATTTGGGGAATCTTCATCTCGCTTTTTGGCACGGATTAGAAACACTTGAATTGTTTTAGCTTTAAGGTTGTTTCATGTAGACAATAGTCCGATGAATAAAATTAAATAATAATAATAATAATAATAATAATAATAATATCTTACCAATAAATAGATTCACTTACCCGGTAACCATAAAATGGCAGGATTAACCTGGATTAACCTGAAAAGTGGTCGATTTGCTACCAAAGGGCCATACGTATCACCTCAGATATCATCAGTCTGTCAAACAGATTCTAATATTGTTTCGGATAATAGTTAATAAATTCTTTTGAACGACAAACGAACGAAAATAATCAGTATAAATTATTATCTCTTATTTTATGGTTTTACTTTTATACATAAAAAAAAAAAAAAACACATTGAAAATTTCTCAGTGCCATCATTCACAGCATTCCTTACATCTATATTCAATAAAGCATGATCGATGTTCAGAGCAAATGGTGTTTCCACAAGAGTTACATTTTTATCGACATTGTGATAAGTTTTCCGTCCAGAAATAGTATAAGTAATCTGATTTGACGGGTCTTCGTCTGAAGTTTTCTCCTTGACGATTGATGCAAACATAATACACTTACAAATTACACTTTCTTAAATGGTTTGACCGAGTGCAACTCTTACAACTTGTTGTATGCGGAAGATTTGGCTTTGCTTTGATTGATTGCCTTTTTGCAGGAATAACTCAAAGTCTCTTTGTAATTCAGTATGCGCTCCTTTTTTTCTTCGATCTCAAGATTGTATGCAATTTAGAAAAAAAATCGCAGATCCCTAGGACTAGTTTGGGAAATAAACAATTTCCCAGTGAATCCTGTTATCCAGAGGATTGAATCAATATAGAGCTGTGATATCGCTTTTCAACTGAAGGTTCTTCATATTTTCTAAAAAATCATAAATCTCTAGGTCAACCTCAAACAATTGACCTTGATTCCAGTGATTTTGGATATCCAGAGGACCGTTTTCTGGTCAGTCGGAAGCATCATATATATGGTGATGGCATATTTCCTCTGAGCTCATGATTGTATGCAATTTAAGAAAAAAAATCGTGAAACTCTAGGACCAGGCATGGAAAATCATTTGCATTCATTTCGTGCATTCTTTTACATTCATTTGCCTCTAACTTTTTTCTTAAACAGCATTCCGCAAAATGATGTATAAAACTTTTGTAGGTTTTGTCATTAACTACAACTTTTGTTAACAAGTCAAATCCGCATCTCTTATGCATGATGAAGCAGAGCGAACAGAAGCCGCTACTGTTTTTCAGTGAATGTATTTTACATTCACTGAAAAACAGTAACAAATTCTGCCCGCTCTAGTTCGTCATGCATAAGAGATACAGATTTGAATTAAGAGCAAAACTTGTAGCTAATAACAAAACCTACAAAACCTTCATTCATCATTTTGCGGAATGTTGTTGATGAAAAAAATTAGAGGCAAATGAATGTAAACGAATGTATGAAATGAATCCAAATGATTTTCCATGCCTGCTAGGACCATTTTCAGGAATTGGTGAATCCGGATATCCAAAAGGGCACTTTATGGCCATCCGGCAGCAGAATCGATGTAGTGATGGAATATTTCCTCTATGCTCATGTTTGTATGCAATTTAGAAAAAAAAAAATCGTGGTGTCTAGGTCTACTTTTAACAATTACTTTTTTCCTGGTGATTCCGGATATCCAGAGGACCGTATTTCGGCCACCTAGTAGCAGAATCGGTATGATGATGACAAATTTCTTGTAAACTCATAATTGTAAGCAAATCTAGAAAACAAACACAGATCTCTATGCTACTTTGAAGAATTAACTATTTTTCCGGTGGTTCCGGATATCCAGAGGACCATTTTCTGGCCACTTGGTTGCAAAATCGATATGGCGATGGTATATTTCCTCTATGCTCATGATTATATGCAATTTAGAAAAAAAATCATGGATCTCTAGGTCTACTTTCAGGAATTGACCATTTTCCCGGTGAATCCGAAAATCCGCAGAGCCACCTTTCACAGGTTTTATCGTTTGGCCACCCACAACTCCAATCGGTTCTTTGTCTGTTCCGTTTGAAAGTAGATAGTCATACGTTTCAAGTAATAGCTCAAGCTTAAGATGTGATAACCAAATTGTCGAGAACCAGTCATGTCAACATGAATCGGCACGCATTTTGTTCGGGACTTTTCCGGGATTTTCCGTTCCGGCTGGCCAACCATAGGTCCAATCGAGTTTCTATCTATTCAAAACAAAATTAGATAGCGATATCTTTCGATTGGTGGCTGAATTATAACGATTGGTCATTTCATTGCGTCAGTAGCATTGGTGCTCAGCACGGAAAACAAATCTTGCGTCACTTTTAATACGTTCTATCTACATTGATCGATTCTCTTCATCGACTCTTTTTTTTTTCCTTTGGTTTGTTTTTTTCCGTCGATCTTGTTTTCCGTGCTGAGCACCAATGCTACCGACGTTCCAGGAAGGCAGCTCCCACACCTGGACCCTACCTATCGACCCATCAACTCATGAACCGGGGACCAACGGCTTTACTTCCCATCCGAAGGAAGGCGTGATCAGAGATGTTATGCCTCAGAACATCCCGGCGGCGCCGACTGGGATTGAACCCAGGCCTGCTGGGGTGAGAGGTAATCACGCTTACCACTACACCACCACCGCTGATTCATCGACTCTATTTCGTAAATAACTCGACTTCAAAAATCGCCGTCTTCGTCAAATTAGATGCTAGATTAGATGGAACATGAATGCAGAAGCTTAACAAAATGTTCAATTGATCATTTTGTCAAGCTTCTGCATTCATATTCCATCAGATGTCACAGCTGTTGTTTGCGGTGACATCTATCGGAAACTACACACAATCTGTTTTCCTATATTTGTTCACAGACGACACTGTAGTGCAAAACATGTCTGATACCTCTTTATATGCATTTAGATTATTATTCGAAGTTCCTCCTTTTTTACACATTCTGCACACAAAATAGCTCACCCCTCACAGAATTTCCAGCCGCATTTTATGTATGGGGCGGGGCATAGAGTATATTTTGCGCAGAATATGTAAAAAAGGAGGGACTTCAAATGTTAAAGGAAATGCGTATATAGAGGTACCAGACATGTTTTGAAGTGTCAGGTACTCTATTTTGTAATCTGTGAAGTGTCAACAAAATACATGGCATGTTGAGAGATTGAGGTCATGAGAGAAAATTTTCTCTCCCAAATTTGAATTTTTTGGTCTCTGGGAGCTGGTAGTAAATCGGGTAAAACTGTATGGAGAAAAATCATTTTTATTTAATTGTAGCCTGTTTAACAATAATTTCCGGGAAAAACCTGAACGACAAAGTCCCTGATTAATTTCTTTAGGTTGTCGTTCACTTTTTTTTTTACCTGAATATGCACGGAAAGCGAATTATTCCCACTTCTCTCAATTTCTATAAGGGGATTTTTATCACTTACTACCAGCGGAACAGCGCCATCTCTGTGGAAAATGGTCGAACAAAATGATTAATTGTTGCTTGTTGCCGTTCGCCGTCCGAAGCGAAAATGAGCTGTTGCCATACAGTAGCGCTGCTTTATATCTTTTCAGGTTAAAGCAGAATGATGTGCAACCAAGTGGTACTCGATTATGAGGACTGGGTTTGGGAAAACGTTTAACAGTGATAAAATTATCACTTTTTATTTGTACATTGGACAATGCTTGACAATACCACTTTTTCAATAGCTTCTCATTAAAAAAATATCATTGCTTCAGATGCGTAGTAGTATTTCTGATCGATTGGTGATAAAATTATTGAAATTGGTCCAGGAGCAGCTGAGTTATTAATGTTCAAAATCTTTCATAATTTTGTTTCATGTTCCATTTTCGGTTTTCACAAAGTGTACCTCCAGCATAGAAATAAAAGACGTAGTCCTACGTCAAATTCCCGTCCAAATTCCGTCAAAAGATACTAAAAATTACGTCTTCAAAAGTTCTAAATGTTTTCTAAAGAAACTTTGCTGAGAGTTTTTAAAAAATAGAGTAAACAATCTGTTCTTTTAGAGACACCCTAAGTAAATTTAGGGGACGAGGCTCGATAGTTTAGTGGTTACCGTTTCTGCGCACAGAGCAGAAGGTTTGGCAGTTCTATCCCAGGCTAGTCCCTCTCCTTGTATTTGTCACTAAGCCTAATTCTCTATCCCCATTAGATTTAATGGAACAAATCTGCTTGACTGATCACATCACTTGCATCACAGTGAATCCTGATCTAAAATAACCTGACCCACAGTACCTGAGTAGTACACTTTCGTCACAATAAGTTACAGCAACTTGTTTATAACTGAAATAAGTCGTATATAAGTTTCTACAATTGATTTGTGACAAGCGTGCTACTAGGGTAACACAACTTTTCCTCCAATGGCAATCGTAGAGTCACAGAGGTAAACACGGTCTCTATAACATCAGGTGTCAGACTAATCATCAAAATTGAGTTCAGTATATTAAAAATTCTCAAAGTGTAGGACCCAAAATGGAAAAAAATCTTAGACATTTGATTTATTTTGATGATGTTAAATAGTCCAGCACGTTAAATATTTCGTGCGGGATATTGATAGCGTTAGCGTTAGCGTTGTTATGATATACTTCGTAGATTGGATACTAGCGACACTCACGTCTCTTCTGAAATTCTCAGTTAGACTACTTTCAGGAATAATGCTGGGGAGTAAACATTGGTTCCAATCTAAACAAGAGTAACAGAAGCATGACTGTCGCTATTCCCGGCCCCGCCCATCTTTACCATTACTAGGGATAGGGAAGGAAATGTTGATGTAGTACTTACTTAACGAGAGGCCACCGACTTAGCGACACCCTCATAAGTGCTACGGAGTTGGAGGGTTGGGTAAGGTATTCGGTTAGGATTCACCACAAGTTGGCGATGCAACCAAAAGTACACAGCTAAAAAAAAGTAGTGTAAATTTCCGTTACTATGATGCACATAAATGGAGCGTCATATATCATACAAGTTTAGATTATAGATCGTGTAAATTTATGAGACATGTCATGCAAAATTCTATATATTGTATGCAACTGTCCACTTTTGTTTGCAACATTTCTTGCAAGCTGCTAGTTTACGTGAAAAGGAAGTTTACATGTATGAATGTTTGCATGCATGGATGTTTACATCGCCAGTAAAATTCAGAATTTTTTGGTGTGTATGTATTGTTTATTTGTTGTTTACAGTGCTGCAAAATCTCGACAGTACACGGTGATATTGACAATTCTGCTTTGGTCACTCATTTAAGCTAACAGTCATAGTCAAGGCAAACCATGTCAATTGTCAATGACAATGGTGTCAGTCACGAACATGTGCAGATTTGTTTATTAGCTAAATTTGTAACAAAATTAAATGACTTGAGCAAAACAATTACATGGATCCATTTTAGTGAACAAGTATCTACGTCCTGAGCTACTTGGATAACAATAATGTGACACAGAATGTACTAAATTGCACTTTTTGTTACCAGGTGAATCTTTGTCATTGACGAAAAAATGAATGAGATTTTGACGAAGGTTTTTTTGAGGATCAAGTCTGTCAGTGACTATGTGACGAACAATTTTGTCAATATCGCGCGAAAGTCTGTCAGTGACAATGACAAATCTCAGCACTGGTTGTTTATTTAATCTCTCGATAGCCGGCTATCAAAAGAACATATTAATTTTGTTTAGTGATCATGAATTTTAAGAGGCATGACGGAGAGCTTGGGATTAAACCCATGATTTTCTGCTCTGTAAGCAAAAACGAATTCTCCAGGGTCGTCGAGCATCTCAGAACCATCATGCATGAAGCAGCCGATTTCATCAAGGACGTTCTATTAACAATCAATAATTAATCGTTTGAGGCATACTGAAGCATTAAGAAGGTGATATGTGTCACTATAGGAAATCATCATCGTTGCAAATGTAAAGAAATTAAACATAACCCTTTGCTCGTCGATGAAACAAGGTAGGCACTCATCTTATTTCCTTTCAAAGGTAAGGGAGCAGATGTGTGTGCTGGTCGAAAGATCATATATGATTACCTTTGTATGGGTCCCCTCACATTGCTCAATCCCAGGCAATGAGAAGGCGGACTCTCTCGCAAAGGTGGGCGCGCAGGAAGGCGAATTGTATGACAGGCAAATTTCACACGATGAATTTTACCATTTAGTGCGTCAGAGTACCTTTTCGAGTTGGCAAACCGATTGGGACACTGGAAATCTTGGACGGTGGTTACATTCAATTATTCCTAATGTTTCTTCGAGAGCGTGGTTTAAAGGCTTGGGCTTAAGTCGTGACTTCATTCGCGTGATGAGTAGACTTATGTCCAACCACTACTCGCTAGATGCGCATCTCAATAGAATAAACCTCGTGGACAGCAACATCTGCCGGTGTGGAAACGGTTACGATGACATCGAACACGCAGTTTGGCAATGTACGGATAATGACGCCGCCAGAGAGCGACTTTTGAATACCCTCGAGGCCCAAGGAAGACAACCCTATGTTCCTATCAGAGACGTGTTGGCAACCCGTGATCTCTGCTATATGCAGTCCGTTTATGTTTTTCTTCAAATGTCTAGTATAAGAATTTAATTCCTTTTGTCTTTTGTCTCTCTTTATTAGTTTTTGTTTGTCTTGTCCCCCCGTCTCGATGAGTCTCATCGTCGCCCACTGGTCACCCACCATAGCCGGTCGAACTCCGGACGAAGCTAGAACAGCACTACCGTTCATACTGGCGACAACGCTCTGATGAGACAACGAAACCCTACCCCAAGCTCCTCCCCTGATCCTATCCTTCGAAAATGTACCCTTCTAACCTCGAGTAAGCCACGAGTAATCGGCCCAACTCCTACTAGACATAGAATTAAGTGAATTTTGTTACACACAGTGAACAATGAATTATCGGCTCCGTAAAGCTAACGCGATTGAGCCTTCCAAATAAACGAACTAGATAAAAAAAAAAGAACTATCTTAGAGTACTCCTTAGAATTCCCTTTAAGTTCGTCTCAAAATTCTTCAGGAATACTCAAAGTAAGGCCTGTACTCGAAAAAAATACACCAGACAAAAGTGTTCGGTCGGATTTTCTTGAAACTTTCAGGGAATGAACTAATACATATGGATTATGTTTCGGCATAATTACTTTATTCAATTTTATTTCCATCTCTGAAAACCCGCACCTTTCCTTTAAGACCCCTCATTACATTTTGGGCAATCTCGTTCTTAAACACTTTGGACGATTTTCGAACCTTGGCCTTCATTATGGCCCAAAATCTTTCCACCGGACGAATCTCTGGTGAATTTGGGTGGTTGGCGGTTTTTGGTACAAAAACAACGTTATTGTCTCTGTACCAATCCAACGTCGATCGCGCGTAATGGCATGATGCCAGGTCCGACCCATTGTGATGTACGATTTACTCAGTTTACCGCATTGGCATATGGCCTGCCAGAGCAAGTGTTTTTGGCGAATTTGTCCACTTTCTTCTTCCTTATGTCTTCCGGAACACCAAACCGTGATTTGGCAACGTAGAAATCCAGCCCCTGCTTTGCGTCTGCCTTGATGTAGGTTTCGTCATCCATAGCCACACACATCGGGTTCGTTAACCACTCTCGATACAGGTTCCTTGCGCGGGATTTGGTCGCCATGTTTTGTTGATCACGTCGGTTCGGTGCCTTTCGGACCTTGAATACACCAAGCCCAGCTCGTTTCATGGTTTGCTGAACGAACAAGGCGGAACATTTTGCCTTCAGAGCCGCGTCGCGAATCGAAAGGTTAGGATTACGCTTGAAATAATCCAACACCTTCCGGGCCTTCACCGGGTCAGCTGTCTTCGATTTTCTTCCACTTTCAGCCCGCCGCTCGGTTGTTTGGGACTCCTTAAACGATTTTACCACCCGAGACACAGTTGTATGGGTGATTCCCAGTTGTCTTCCGACCCATCTCATGGTCGCAGTTGGGTATTCCATGACGGCGCCCAAAATTCTCCGGCGATTTTCTTCTTGTTTCGATGACATCTCAATAGCCACTGAACCGATTGTTATGAAATTTTTCACATGTAAACAATTCACTTCAAACTATTTATACCCAGATTTTCATCATTTTTTACCCACGGATAAAAAAGTTACACACGGATAAAAATGGTGCATTTTTTTAGAGTACAAGCCTTAATGCCTCGAAATTCCAGAATCATGAATATTTCTTCAAACCCCCTTTAAAATTTTCTTAGATCAATTATATTGATATTTGTTTTCGAATCGGGGATCTTTGGGGAAAAACTACAGAGGACACCTATATGGGGTTGTCCGCAATGGTGACGTAGGACTACGTGGTCTTAAATATGTAATAAATGTTATTTGTTAACTGCAGCAGGAGCTTGTGTTTTGTGGTAGGAAAAGAAATTTGAGCGTGGTACTCTCTGTTTATACTCTTGTCACTCCAAAAATTAGCCTGTCAAAACCAAGCTATTAGTGTTCACTTGGCTGTCGACAGAAGCAGACCACTCTCGATGTGTGTCACGCAATCGTCTGTTTATTCGGCAGCAACCATTGTGTGGTCGTCCTCATTGTTTTTTATCAGCAGTTATTTCGGTCGATGCGTCGTCGACTTTGGAAGGCAACCGTTTCGTGATGAGTGTGTGAGTGATGTCCTCGTTTTGCGTCCATTGCTACAATGGAAGCGCTCTGCCCCCGTTGGAAATACTGCCATACAAAGAAACCACTGGAAGCGGATCCCTTTCTGATCGAGGAGGCGTATTGCATAGCGGAAGATAAAGTGTTTATTGTGCTGTACCTTTTGACTATAGTTTTAAGATCTATAGTATTCGATAGTGAACAAGAATCATCGGCTCTGTAAAGTTAATTCGATTGAACCTTATCAAATAAATTAATTAACAACAACAAAAACCAAGTGAACCTATTTTGGGTTCCGGGTCACTTCGGAATTCAAGGGAATGAGAAAGCCGACACACTAGCTAAATAACGGAACGATCAAGGATCCAGGATATGTTGAGGCGTGGAGTGACGTAACAAAACTAGGGAGTGAAGCGTACAATAAACTTTGCTGCGCACAGGATCGACTTGAGCATTACAGTTGATGTTCCAATCCATTAAAATACCAAGATTTTTAATTGTGTCAGAATACATAATGATATCACCCACTTTAACTAATGGGATATCCTGAATACCAGTTCATTTTGTTCTAAAAATAAAAGTTTGTGTTTTTGCCCTGTTCAAAATAAGACCATTAGTTTCACACCTTTTTAAGGTATTTTTTATATCACTATTGAATAATGATACAGTTTCAGAAATATTATTTAATTTGCCAGAGATGTAAAGTTGACAGTCATCTGCATATAAGTGACATTTACAATTTAATAAAACGTTGGGTATATCATTGATGAACATAGATAAAAGTAGGGGTCCCAGGATGGAAACTCTGAGGAACCCCACTCAGAACATGCACGTAATTGGATTGCATGTTATTAAATTCAACATAGCCAATATGATTCAATAAAATTCACTGATGAATGACGAATTTTGAAACAACTAGCGAGTTTATTTCAGAGTTTCCTATGATCAATTGAATCAAAAGCTTTGCTGAAATCTAAGAGCGCCATCATGGTTAACATTTTCTTATCAAGAGCATTTCTTAAATCGTCTTCAATTTTTATAAGAGCTGTAATCGTGCTGCAGTTCTGACGATAACTGTCTTCATTTCTTTTGGTACATAAAACTGAAGTTTTCCAATTCTACTACTGCGATACACCAATCCATCCTCAAGAGTGAAATGCTTAACGGGTCCATTCTCTAACCTTTCCCTTAGCTTGATAATATCTTTATCACGGCCCTGCGTTACTTGAAGTTGAAAATCGAGATCATCTGAGTTGACTGCAGAAATCACTTGGTCAGAGTTATCATAAGTTACAATGCTGACAGAGGGAAGCCGACTCAAAGCATCCACATGGTTCATAAGCTTACCATTGCGATGCTGAATGGTGTAATGATAGTTTTCCAACTCCATAGCCCATCTTCCAATTCTAGCATTAACACTCTTCTTGTTCAAAGTCATCGTGAGCGAGTTACAATCTGTTATGATGCGGTATGGAATGCCTTCCAAATAAATGCGGAATTTTCTTAGCGAGTAGATGATCGCATCGTCCTGCTTTTGCATCAATATTCCCTCGAAACCTGCACTACTCGCATCACAATGTAGCTCTGTTTCTCGCTTTGGATTATAAAGCGATAGTACAGGAGAAGTAATCAGCTTGCTGCGTAAGGTTTCAAAAGCATCTTTACATTTCTCATCGAACTTAAACTTCACCCCAGGGTTCGTCAAAGCACGTAGTGGCATGGCAATCGTTGAAAATGATGGGACAAACCTTCAGAAATAGGAAAATAGTCCTAAGCATTTACTTAATTGCTTTGCGTCACATGGTAGAGGCAGGTTTTCAATTGCAGTCAAGTGAACATTGTTTGGCCTGATGCCGTGTTCACTCACAGTGAATTCCAATAACTCGATCTCCGTAAAACAGAATTGGCACTTCTGAAACTTGATCTCTAGTCTAACCCCTGCCAATGTTCTGAGAACTTGTTGAAAAACATCAACATGTTCTTGAATCGTAGTTGTTGCAATTGTGATATCGTCCAGATAGACTGTGATAGTTTGAGTTGATGGGTCGATAGGTAGGGTCCAGGTGTGGGAGCTGCCTTCCTGGCACGTCGGTAGCATTGGTGCTCAGCACGGAAAACAAGATCGACGAAAAAAAAAATAAACAAACCATTTGGCGTCACGAAAGCCGTATACGGAATGGTGTCTTTAGCCACATTAACCTGATGAAAACCATTTTTGAGATCCAGCACGGTAAAATACTTCTTTCCCGCAACACGCTCTAGACAGTCATCTATCAAAGGCATTGGGTAGCTGTCGCGTACAGTCAACTTGTTCAACGCACGGTAGTCCACACACATCCGCTTTTCGCCAGACTTCTTCGTTCTTAAAACAATCGGAAACGCGTAGGGCGAGTCACTAGGTCGTATAATGTTTTCACTCAATAACTCCTCGACTATACGATCCACTGCAAGTTTGTCGGAATATGAAAGTCTCCGTGGAGCAAAATTAATTGGGATATCGGAAGTAAGCTTCAACTTCATTTCGTAACTATGTTCCTGAATTGGGATATTCTGAAGGTCAAGATAGTCTTCCTGGATGATTTTCAAAATCTTACTCCGATTATCAACACTCAATTCTGGATTTATCGCATAATCACAATCACTATCATTCAGGTCAATACAAAATACATCAGGTACGGGATAACAATGGGACATTGGAACAGGTATTCTTCCTTCGAACGGAACAGGATTTGACAGAACGGAATTATTAAGCACATTAACATTGGAAATATCGAAATGAACGGAACTGAACTGAACGGAATCAATCGAAGCCAGCTGCTTTGACATTGTCGGAACAAGTGGAACAACAACCTGAGATACCAAATTAGGCATATTAGAGATCACTGAAGCCGGTGAATGGTCACACTAATTACATGTTATAATAGGTTCTGAATGCGCAACATTTGAATAATCAAACACACAATGTAGCACTTTTCCAGAAATTTTTATTCGATTTGGGTCGGATCCAATTTCAAGTTCAATGTTAGATTTCATGTCAATTAAATCAATAAATCTTGTGACGGCTTGGGGCACTCCTTAAGCTGGTGTTGAGTCGAGCCGCAACGGAAGCAGGAGCCACAGGCCGCAGACAAATGACCGATGCCTGAACAATTGTAACAACGCAGCAAGTCCGGTTTGGATGTAGCAGGCTTCATCTTCTGCCTCGCTGGCAGGGACAGGGTCATTGTTGGGTACATTTCTCGCAACTGAACGTACCGGCGTGAAAGCTGCTTCAGATGGGCCAGATCCTTGGCCGGATAACGCACTGCGATATTAGCTGAACGGTCCTGGAAACCATCGATGATAAACTGCACGGTTTGATTCTCATCGATGTTCGCTCTGGAGGCAATTTTTTGCATCCTAAGTATGTAAGCAGCAACTGACATCTGGAGAGCGTCGTAGGTCGTCTTTCGCAGCTTATCCACAATCTCAGCCACTGTGTAGGTATGGCCAAAGTTGTCCAGGAAGCTAGTACGAAACTCGGTGTAGTTCTTTCATTTGTCAACCCGTAGAAACCATTCCGCCTCGGTTCCTGGTTCCATCAGACGCCGAATACATTTGAATTAGAAGCCATCATTACCACCCAGAGATCCGCACGCAGACTCAAAATCACTAAGCCATCTATTTGCGTCGCATGTATCACCTCCAGAAAACCGCGCAACGGAATTCATGACGTCCTGAATCGTAGGTGGTTTTCCTTGAGTTTGTTCGATGTCCTCCAGCTCACGACGCAAATAGGCGATCATTTTACGTTTCTGCAACATTCTCAACTCCAAATCCAGCGGATCCTCGAGTCCTGAAGATGAACCAACGCCATCGCCGTCTTCATCGTCATTCGGCGCTCCGCCCTGGGCTCCAATATGGCTTTTGTACAACGATCGCAGAAGCCGCACAGTTGCTGAAGGTGGGAAATCAATTTGGTTTTCCCGCAGCCACTCAAATCTGCCTTATTCATACGGCTCATAATTGCAAACTTTCAGCTGCTTCCTGGATGAACTATTCCACTTCTGATTTACTGTAAAGGATTTCCGGATGAAAAAAACCACGACGCGTACTCAACGGTTAAAAATTTTATCCCGCACGCTTTACTTGCTTTTACACGAATGAAATCAAAACGGATCTAGATGAACCCATGAAGGTGGTTTCAATTTTTAGAACGGAAATACACTGTCAAAAAATAGAACACAATCTGGGCAGGAAATACACACTCAAACATAAAACACAATATCTGGCTTAAAACTAGAGAATGGATTACACACTAATCATAACAGGCACATAATTATACTACAATTTTTATCGTGATTTTTGAACATCCTGTGGACATGCTGGAGTTAAAGGGTCTCTTACCAGTTTTCTGGTTAAAGGCGCATAACGGCTTATGTGTGACAATAGTGCATTATTCAGGTAATTCAATTTGTCATTTACATCACAATAAGAATAGATAGCATCCATATTTAATTCTTGAAAATCCCGTATAAAGTAATCGTGGTTAATGTTATTGTAATCGCAATGGACATAGGTTTCGGGTATAGTTTTTGAGTTCTTGAATTTAAAGTCAATACATATCAAATCGTGGTCACTAAACCGTCAACAGAAGACTGGTAGGTTTTATTCACATTGGATGTCCAATTTCTTGCAATAAAATCAATAAGAGACGGGGTGGTTCCAGGTAGACGGCGTTTGGGTGAAGGATTCACTATTTTAAAAGAGAAAGTATTCAGTTGGTCTAACCAAGGTTGCAAAGACTCATTTCAGCTAAAATAATGTTTTTCGGAATAATAAAACCAAAAGATGGTATGATGGCATGTTTTACTTGTAACTTACAAGAACAGGTTACAAAGTATGCGTTGGAAACATAAAACCTGTAAATTTTGCTTTCTATGAGTCACAATCAGCGATTTGCTGATCGCTGAGTGAGTGAGTGAGTGAGTGAGTGAGTTTGTGAAAAATCGCTGATTGTGACTCTCATGAAGTGAAATAAACAGGTTTAATATGTCAAACACATTCTTTGCAACCTCTTCTTGTATCCTACCAATTTTAAATTTGATCATGGCAACTAATTATTTCATAATTTAGAAAAACATTGTTTTAGCTGAAATGAGTCTTTGCAACCTTGCGTCTAACATACATACTACGACATTTGGAAGAATTTACATCTAAAATATTTACGTCAAAATCACCCATTAACACAACATTAGGCTCAGTAGCCAGTGTTTGTGAGATGCATTCAAAAACCATTTTCAATTTGTTCAGGTTTACATCGGGTGGTTTGTAAACAATTCCACACACTTAGTTAGTCTATGTTTACTTAACAAATAAGTATTCGATTTCACTATTAACTTCAGACTTGGCAAGAACTGATAACCGGATATTTTTCTTCAAGTAGAAAGCAACGCCTCCTCCACGATTCCGTTTTGTACATTTCCGGTCGGATCGTATTAATCTATAACCCTGCAATTCAACAGATTTGTTGGTGACAGAAGGTTTGGGTCATGCTTCAACTAAACCCAAAACATTCAATTTTGACTGTTCTAACAGTAGTCGATAATTGTCTACGTTACTACAGAGGCTGCGAGCATTATTCAAAGCAAGCTTCATAAAGTTTATCGAATGTTTTGAAACTATAATTTTGATATCCGGGGTTGTCAACAAACTACGTAGCATTACGTCAGATTGTTGAGGAAAAACGTCCTCTTTTAGTTTTATTATCTGAAACCCATATTGTAGAAACTGAAGCTTTTGATCAGTAAAGTATTCCGGGATACATTGTTGCTGCTTGTTTATCATATTCTAGACACACTGGCGGTGTTGCTATTTATGTCAAAGAATCAGTTCAATTCAACCTTCGTACCAACGAAGTTATTGATGGCAACTGGTTCTAGGGCATTACAGTTGTACGTGGCATGAAGATGGGTAATTATGGTGTTTTGTATCATTCTCCCAGTTCTAGTGACCAGCGTTTTGTTGAAGTTTTAGAGAACTGGCTTGAGACATTCCTTGATTCTAGTAAATTAAATATATTGGCTGGTGATTTTAATATTAATTGGCGTGATAACCATAATTTGAATCATTTGAAGCATTTAGCTGAGTTTTTAAATTTAAAGCAAACGGTAAATGAGTATACGCGTATTTCCAGGCACAGTAGAACTTTAATTGACCACGTTTATTCCAATTTTGATTCCATTTGTTCAGTTACGGATACTGATTTGAAATTAACCGATCATGAGACTTTAGTGATTAATGTCTTAGACCATGTTAACGATAACGATAATTATGTAAAATTGAAGTGCTGTAGGAAATATTCGATGCAAGCTGTTTCGAATCTTGTTGAGAGAAGCCTGGATTTTCCATTCGCGGCCGGTAACTTAGATGAATCTACAGCTGTTCTTAATAACGCTTTGAAAACGTGTACCAATCAACTAGTTGAGCAAAAGTTTGTTTCTTTGAAAAACTCGAACAGCAGGTACAATTTGGATCTTTTGCGTCTTAAACGGAAAAGGGACAAATGGTACAAAAAGTTTTATAGATCTAATATTGACAATCATTGGACTAGGTACACAATCGCGTGTAATTATTATTCACAATCGATAAAGAAAACTCGTTGTAAATATGTTCAAAGGAATATTGATCAGCATCAAAACAACAGCAAAGAGTTATGGAAAATTTTGAAATCTTTATTAAAACCTAGTAATTGCAAACTGCGGTCCATAACTTTTAATGGCACATTAGAACAGTCAGAACAAGTAATTGCAGCTAAGTTTAATGATTATTTCGTAGATAGCGTTTCATTGATTAATCAATCAATTGAATTGGTCGATGAACCTGACGAAATAAAACAGCCAGTTAATAGTAGTTGTAGATTAGAAGTTTTTCACCCAATCACATTAGATGAACTTAGAGCTATTTGTTTTTCATTAGAAAAATTGGCTGGAGTAGATAATGTTAATGCTAGAGTTATTCAAGATTGCTTTCGTGTCATTGGCCACATCTTGCTGGAAGTATTATTAATGAATCATTACAAACTGGACATGTGCCACAAATTTGGAAGGAATCCTTAGTGGTCCCTATTCAAAAAGTTGCTTGAACGATTAAAGCCGAAGAGTTTCGTCCCATCAACATGTTGCAAACATTAGAGAAAATTTTAGAACTTGTTGTTAAAGGCTGTTGGAGTATTTGAAGAGCAACTCTTTGTTGATACCAGAACAATCGGGATATCGGGAAGGTCATTCTTGTGAAACCGCGTTGAATTTGGTATTAGCGAAGTGGAAAAATAACTTGGAGTGTAAAGATACGATTGTTGCTATTTTTTTTTTTTTGGATCTTAAACGCGCTTTTGAAACAATTTCTAGGCCCTTATTGTTAAGTACAATCAAGCGCTTTGGAATTACGAGTACTGCATATAAATGGTTTGAAAGCTATTTGTCTGACAGAACTCAACGGACTGTTTTTAATGATTCTGTTTCCAGTCCCGTGGGGAATACCCTTGGAGTGCCCCAGGGAAGTGTATTAGGGCCCCTGTTATTTATTATGTATATTAATGACTTGCGACGTGTTTTACGATTTTGCGACATTAATCTTTTTGCAGATGATACTGTGTTATTCATTGCAACTAAGGATTTAGATGATGCCGTTTTACACTTGAATGAAGATTTGCGTTCTCTAAATAGATGGTTGAAGTATAAGCAGTTAAAATTGAATACAAGTAAAACTAAATTTATGGTAATTTCGCGGAATCGAGTAAATGAGAACGTCTCTGTTGTAATTGATGATGAGACAATTGATCGCGTTCAGGAGATTAAATATCTTGGCGTGATTGTTCATGACACACTTAAGTTCAACTCTCACATTGACAATGTCATCAAGAAAATTGCCAAGAAGTATGGAATTCTATGTCGACTGAAAAACGATTTAACTATTGCCAGTAAAATACAGCTATACAAATCAATCATCTTTCCTCATCTAGACTTTTGCCCATTCATTTTATTTTTGACCAATGCAACACAAATATCGAGATTACAGCGCTTGCAGAATAAAAAAGTGCGTTTGATTTTGAGATGTAATAGATTCACTTCCTCAACTTTGATGCTAGACGCCTTACAATTTTTTTTTTTTTCCTTTGGTTTGTTTTTTCCGTCGATCTTGTTTTCCGTGCTGAGCACCAATGCTACCGACGTGCCAGGAAGGCAGCTCCCACACCTGGACCCTACCTATCGACCCATCAACTCATGAACCGGGGACCAACGGCTTTACTTCCCATCCGAAGGAAGGCGTGATCAGAGATGTTATGCCTCAGAACATCCCGGCGGCGCCGACTGGGATTGAACCCAGGCCTGCTGGGGTGAGAGGTAATCACGCTTACCACTACACCACCGGCGCCGTTACGCCTTACAATGGTTGTCGGTGAAGCAAAAAATTGTATATTTGACTATGGTGTTCATTTTTACAGTAGGTAACGGTTTGCTGTCTCGATATTTGTGTGATCGAATTGAAAGAGGAAGTGACTTTCATAGATATAATACTAGAAACGCGGTTGAAATTAGAACACCACATTTCTTGACTTGTGCTTCACAAAATTCATTATATTATAAAGGAATAAATGTTTTCAATTCGATGCCTAGACATATCAAACGTTCAGCAACACTTACATAATTTAAAAGACACTGCATTCCACACGTTAAAACTGTCTTTTGAACAGTTAACCAGTGATTTTTTTTTGTGAATTGACAAATTATGTATCTTGACGAAGCTATCTCTAACGGATTATTTTATATGGATAGCTGTCATAACGACTTTTTAATGATTATTGTAGCACTGCAAAATCTATTTCTGTTCGCCACGAGGGTGATGATGGATTTTTAATATTTGATTTAATGGTTGATAAAAAAAAAAGTAGTCTACAAAGGTTTGAGCCTCGCGTATTACGGATATAGAGGACTGAATTTAACATTTGATAAAAAAAATGCAATTTTGAAGCTTATTTGAAAGATACCTTGAGTTAGTAGTAAGTTTTTTGGCAAATGTTGGGGGTTCGTGAGCATTCCTGACATTGCTGAAAATTATGATAGCATCAGATTGCGGGGTTGCTAGTGTTATAGGATGCTTTGTTGATTGTTCATTAACTCTTGATATTGCTCGTAATAATTATGAATATTTTAGGTGGACAAAAAGGCGAACTAAGAGGTGGACGACTGAGCTTTTCCACATTTATATCGCTGTGAAGCAACTGTAAACTCTAGAGGGAATTTCTATCTGTAACTGAAACCAGTTCGATTTTGTTTGCCAACCTGGCTAAAATGTCATATTCAATTATCTTAAAGATAAATCGTCCAGCTCAACCCTTTGTAGGGGTAAGAGGTGGGACCATCATCATCTTTTTTTTATATCCCCATGGTTTAAATGGTGTTGTTTTACGGTCGGTTCAAACATTGAATCAACAGGAAATGGAATTGTAAAACTAGGAAAATGGCAAGAGTTAATAGGTACATCGGTATTCATTACTTTCATGTCGGTTTGGTGGAGATCTGGACTTTGTCGTTTTTTGGACGGAATTCCCTAACCTCTACTCCCTCTGGCCAGTAGAAAGCGTCACCGACTATAGAAGCCAAGTCGTCAGATACGGAGAGCTTGAACGATACGAATGTACATTCTTCGATGTATTTGCTGCGGGGAACTAGCTTCACACAATTGATCCTTTTGGTTTTATAAGGGTTCTGTAGACTATGATTTAGACTTGTAGAGCGCTTTCAAACCGCGATAAAACTTTAAATGTTACTTGGGAAGTGAACCTAACTTGAGTTCCTGGTCACTGCGAAGAATTGAAGAGAATGAGAAAGCCTACACACTAGCTAGACTTGGATTATCTCAACAATTTATAGGACCAGAACCATTCTGTGGAGTTTCTGCTTGTTCTCTTAGAATGGAGTTCAAGAAATGGAAAAAAAAATGAAAGTGGAGACAAATTGGTACAACACTCCCATTTCTAGGCATCCGAGCATTTCAATGACTAGCAAAATTCTTGATTTATCAAAGAAAGACCTCAGTATGTACACTGGTTTAATAACAGGACTCTGTCCATGTAAATATTACTTGAAGCTAATAGGAAAACTTCAAGAGGACATGTGCCGATTATGTGGCATGGAAAAAGACAACTCTGAACACCTGCTATGCTCTTGTACAACAATCTTTAATGAAAGGAGTATTTTTCTGGATAAGGGGCTGACAGAACCCTATGATAGTTGGATTTTAATTCCCAGCCAAGTAACGCAATTCATTCGAAATGTAAAAGCTGACTGGGAAAATGCTTTCGGTCAGTCCATCTCTATGCTGATAAAGCAATATTAAAACGGGGAATATATCACAATAGATCTAAGTACTGGCCGCAGTGATCAAAATACCCAACACGAAAAAAAAGTCTAATTAACTATTTAAACAAATAACTCAATTAATAAATCTATCGAGAGGGTGGTTGACATAATTTCAAAATCTTCCTGGCCTAGATCTGTGGTAATATGGCACGTGATACTTCTGTTGTAGGTATAAAAGTCATATTTTATTTCCAGCAAACGCCATCAAAAGTCATTCTGAACATAGGCCGCGGAATGTTAAACAAATGAAGCAAATACCCTAATTTAACAGCGACATGATTTGTCCCTGATCCAGCCACGTCGTTTTCGATTGATTTTATTAACTGATAATCATCAAAGCAGTACATCCAACCGATGATAAAGAAGTCACAAAGAAGCAAAGAAAAACTGCAGCGTAACGAATGCTGCAAATAAACACATAAAAAAAACCCAAACTCACTGACCATTGGGATAAGATGGTGGATGATTACGTGCCCGTCGAATTGATTGCAACAGCACCTGCATCACCTCCTCCTCCTCCCGACTCAATGGCACACTTTTATAGTGTGGTTTCCACGACCGACGACGACGACGATGGTGGAAAAATGAAATCCATATCAATAAGAAAACTCTGGCCATCATCACGTCACGGTTCGCTGCCATTGGAGACCGTTGTTGGAGCGGTCATGCCTTGTTATGGGTTTCGGTATCCACCGTTGATCAAATTTTAAACGCGCCATTCAGTGTAGCGTTTCACATTTCGTGAAGGTGAAAACTGTGATGACGACCTTTCTTTGGGCACCTGCTCCATGATCTCCGGTGTTTGATTTCATTTTGGAACTTTTTTTTTTCTTGGACCGATTTCGATCAATATTAGGAAATTAGAGTTCGTTTGGTCGCAGGGAAAAAAAGAAGATCTGGCGGCTTCATTTGAACACACAAAAACGAATTGTTTGGCCATCGCGGTCAAACTTTTACCCATTCCTTTCGTCGATCATCGCTTGATGGCCTAAACCGTGCACGGGAGGATGGGTGGTGGCAAAGAAAATGTACTTTTTTGCACTTTTGTAACGTGCCATTAGTGCATAGAAACACTATTACCACTATGCACACTTTGGAGGCTTGCCGTAGCAGGTGCCAAGAAGTTCCAATTTTTCGCATTTTAATTGTAACGTTTGCACTGTGTGCAAACTGCATGCTGTTGGGTTGCGTTGATCGATCTCACGCCACGTTCGGGAGCGCCTATTTGGAATTCCCCGTGGAAAAAAAAACTGCTGCGGCTGAGCTGTTTGTTACCGAATAACGACCGAATTTACGTTGATGCGAATTTGGGGGCTTAAACCTTGTCGAAATCATCGGTGGAACGAACGCCATACATCGGACGAGATAACTGACTGTTGTTTTGTGCGGTCGTAGCTTCCTTCTGCGCGCAGTTCGGCATCACTAAGGAACACGTGTTCACGTGCCGTGTACCTTACCGGTCAACGGTGGTGTTGCGTCTCCTTTGTTTCAGAGCCGATTAATCTGCTAATTGATTCATGTTTTCGTCATTTTCGTGGTAGATATTTTCCAATTTACTTTTCCTTGACGTCAAATCAGAAATTTGAGGGGAAAGTGAGGCGTGGCTCACAGGGAGGGATTCGGCGGATACAATTGGGCACAAATTCCCATCTGGTTTCGATGATCGCTGTTGAGACGCTATACAAAATTGAAAAAACGTAGTGCAAGATGGGGTAAGATACATACCCGGGGAAAAATGACCTTTTGGCGTTTAAAATACCCTTTTTATCTGTTTTTCAAGGATCTGTTAAGGAACATTGCTAGTTCAATGTCTGAACTAGAATTACTGCATGCCAAATCCACGAAAATTTATTCCAAATGTATTCAAAATTAGCAAAAAGTTGTCTTTCACCGGGGGTGCATCTTACTCTTACCCTACAAATTTTGAGTAGCTTTGTCGTTCAACCTTATCAATCAAACTACAGTAATGACGCGATTTTCTCACATTACATTTCATTACATTTCACATAACATTATGAGTTACTCCAAATATTTTTAATTAATATCCAAGGTGGATGTTTAAGGTATAATTTGGTGCAATAAGATCACTGAAAAGCTGCATGGGTTTCGGAGAACATTAGAAAAGATTTTCAAAAAAGGGCTGGCAAAATCGGGTAATTACTCTAATTTAAAATTTTGCAACCAAGCACTGGGTTTCTTGAAACTTCAGAGAGCGGGTATAAATAGCAATTGAAACACTACTTTTCTAACAAATAAAATTGAAGAGATGATAACGAAAGCCACTCGCGTCAGAGAAAGTTATGCCTTACACCTCCTGATGGTTCTATTTTTAAACTCAATTCACTGTTCAAGCATGTAAGCACAGCTTCTTAAGGTAGTTCGAGGAAACGATACTTACCACATCAGAGCAGTAGACGCCATATCTAGTATCATTAGGGTGGTTCAAATTAAAAATGTTGCTCAACGAAAATTTATCATCCATCCCATGCATACTGTCACAAAATCCCATCCCAGGCATACCGTTGCAAAAGCTAGTCAAGTCTGAGTTTCGAAATGATCGAACTCCCCAAGTAACCATCAAGCCCACTTATGCAAAGAGTGCAATATAATAATCTATAGATATAAAAATGAATTTCTGTATGTCTGTGTGTCTGTCTGTCTGACCCTTATAGACTCGGAAACTACTGAACCGATCAGTGTGAAAATTTGAATGCAGGGGTTTTTGGGGTCGGGAAAGGTTCTTATGATGGTTTGAGACCCCTCCCCCCTATTTAAGGGGGGGCTCCCATACAAATGAAACAGAAATGTCTGCATAACTCGAGAACTAATCAAGCAAATGGAACCAATTTGGCATGTGGAGGTATAAGGAGATGGTAATAGGGGGTAGCTTCTTAGATAAGAGAGAGGCGGGAGCAACAATTGAATGCCTCCACTCACCCGTTAGGTAACAAAACGTGATGGGTCGCCAATGTGTGCATGCAACCGCATTCGATCAAGATGCCCCGAAAAGGCCTCGCAAGCAAGCTGGTGCCAGTAACCACACGGAAAGGTTGCTTCAGAGTAATCCGTACTTGGCACTCCCCGAAGAAGCAGACATAGATCCAGTTGAGAAACGGGAGAAAGTGCCCCCACTGTTCACCTCGACGAACGAACTCGCGTTGCTCAGGAATGAGCTGGCTAAAAATCAAATCCATCCGCTGTTCAAGCTGTGCAGCACGGGGATCAAAATCTTGTGCTCGACGCTGGCGGATTACAACGCTGTTGGCAATTTTCTTCAGCTGAACCGGTTTGAGTTCCACACTCACGACGTCCCTGGAAGAAAACCACTGAAAATGGTGATCCGTGGTCTTCCAAATCTCCCTGTTGCGGAGATTAAAGCGGAATTGGAGCTCCTTCATCTGCAGCCAATCAACATTTTTCCCATTACGAGACGTGATGAAACCAGTGACACAGTGCACTAATTGTCTGGCATTTGGGCACGGTACGAAAAATTGTCGCATGAAGGCTCGTTGTGGCAAATGTGCTGGGGCTCACAATACTACCGCCTGCAAGAAGGAAGAAGAAGCTGAACCTAAGTGCGTGAACTGTGATTCCAACCATCTGGGCAGCGATAGGAGATGTCCCAAGCGAGCGGCCTTAATCCAGATCCGACAACAGGCTTATACGAGGAACCAACTTGGTCGCCACCGTAATAGTCGTGCTCCTATTTTCAACAAGGACACGTTTCCTGTACATCCGGCTCGTCGTATGATCCCGAACCTAGCACCGCTTCCACTAAATCAGCGCCAAGATCCGCTCTCTCCCAGATTGTGCAAAGCCCTTCTGGAAACTAAGAAAAATCCTTAAAAATAAGCCAAGACCCATTCCACCACTGACCCCACTGGATCGTCCCGGCGACCCAGTGGTTCATCTGATAACACCTGAAGATAAGGCTGCCGCGATAGGTCAACACTTCGTCAGCTCCCATAATCTCGGACAAAACATCGTCAGCCCTCATGAATCTGAGGTTGCTGAAAATGCAACCAATCTTCATCAGATTCCTAACGTTTTACCAGAGGAATCCGAGATTACGGCTGACGAACTGTTGGCCTTTATCAAATCATCTAAAAACATGAAAACCCTAGGTTTCGATAAAATCTTGAATCTGGAACTCAAACACTTGGCTACTTCCCTCGTGTTGGAAGTCAGCTAAAGTCATACCCAAGGTCGTTCGACCGTCCACCAGCTGACTCGAGTGACAAACATTCTCAGATGGAACAAGTCTGTTTCAAAAACATCTGCCATGGCGTTGTTGGACGTTAAAAAAATGTTCGACAACGTCTGGCAATATGTCCTAGTGTTCAAATTGCAGCAGGTCTTCCGGTCTTCCATTCATCCTAGTGAAGATAATAAACAACTATATATCGGATAGGACGTTCCGAGTCTTTCTGAATACCATCACATCGGATGCTTTCAACATCGGTGCCGGGTTTCCACAAGGAAGCATTCTTGGCCTCATTCTATTCGCAGATGACACATCCATCGTTTACAAGGGTAGGGTCATCGGAGCTCTGACTGCCAAACTTCAGAGAGGGCTGGACGTCCTGTCTGAATATTTCAACAGCTGGAAGATCCGTATCAACGCGGCAAAGACCCAGGACATCATCTTTCCACACTCAAAATCTCCCAGACTTGTTCCGTCTGAGAATAATAAGATCTGCTTAAACGGCTCAGTGGTGGAATGGTCCAAAGAGGTCGTGTACCTCGGGCTAACACTAGACAGCAAGCTTCTTTTCAGGGAGCACGTTGATAAAACGAAAACCAAGTGCAACATCTTGATAAGTGTGAGTTTCCGCTAGGTCGATTTGGGAATCGCCCAGCGTTGGTTCCTGTAGGAGCACGTCTTACCTCTTGCAGCGTCGATGATTAACGATGATGTGTCGGCCAACGGTTGTCCAGTCCGTCAAGTCCCGACCTTCGTGTCTGCGTTATGTCGACTTGTCTCAACATGAGCTGACTTTAGCTATGTGTTTCAGAGCACGAATGTTCAGCACACTATGTACTTTTATTGTGCACCACACATCTTCCCTCTTCTCGAAATTAAAAAATGTTATAACTTTATCCAACTATATCATAACAGGATCACCTTATCAAACTTTATCCATCTTGACCTAGAAGCCGACATCCTATTTTTTTTTACTGGGCAGTCTATTTACCACAGTGTATTAGCACTGGGAGCGAGACGGGGATTTCAACAAACTGTCAACACCCAACGAAGATGGAGAAGACGAGAATAAAAACCAAAATACTAAACAATAAACCAAGGAAAGTGTTCAAAACAAAACAAAAACGTGAAAAGCATGGAAATTGACGAACAGGAACAAACTGTTCCTGGGAGAATTCTGCGTGAAATTTGATTGACCTCTTGACTAGGTCTAGTGTTGTTTCTCACGTCAGCTGTTATTTACCATTCTGTGGGAAAAATAGAGACTCAGCGTATTCTTCAGTGCAGCAAATCATTTTTAGTTTTACGTATGTAAATATATAAAGAGAAACCTGTGGCTTACATAAATCTGTTGATATATAGTTTAGTTCAAATTTTATCATGTTTAATAACACTAATTATTTGTTTTAGGAGTTTGCGGAATGCTGTCAACTGCTTGAACAAAATCATCCAAATACGCTGGTGCTTTCCTTTCTCGAACTTTTCGTGATGATGTTTCGGGCTGGTTTGAATGTTTCTCTTGAGGATTTTCGACCGGTTCTGGTGCTTCTAAATTCCGCCATTTGGAAACTTTTTTGGTCTGTGAGATGTGGCGCTTCACTACGTGTCCATTTTCGTCGTTGAGCGTAAGGCTGCCGTTGTGCTCCTCGATAACGACGTACTTTTGTGATGAAAAGCGTGATTCGCCCTTCCCGCGTGTGTGACGTTCGATTATAACTGTGTCACCGGGCTTCACTCGACATTGCCGTGCACTCCGCCGTTTGTCCTCGCGTTTTTTCTCAGCCATCTTAGCCTCTTTATCCCTTTCGTTGAAAAGTTCGTCGTCGATATTAACTTTTTCAAAGACAAACAGCGGGAGTCCTCGCTTAATTTTCCTACCTGACATGACCTCCTCCGGGGCTAGCTTTGTCACACTGTGAGCAGCAGCATTGTGAGCATGGATTGCTTCACGTAACTCTATCACGTAATTTGTTTTGTTTATCGAAGCACTTACCATAGCCTTGTTGATAAGCTTCATGTAGCTTTCCACAAGTCCGTTCTGTTGTGGAAACAAGGGGGTCGAGAAAATGGGAGTGATACTGCGTTCTGCACAATATCGTTTGTACTCCTCACCATTGAAAGGGGGGCCGTTATCCGTTTTTATGAATTTCGGTAGGCCTTCCCGTTCGAAGACATCCTCCAAGACCTTCCTTGTTTACTCGAAACTCGTTGACTTCACAGGACGGGCGATGAGGAACCTAGACCTATAGTCAACGATTACGAGGATGGAAATTCCACTAAATTTGATGTACGGCCCGTTGAAGTCCAACGCAATTGTTTCCCATACAGCCTTTGGAGCAAAGATGCGTTGCATTGGGGTGGGTTTTTCAGGTATCCCATTACTGCACAAGTAGCGCAAGATTCCACCCATTTCTCTGCGTCCTTTGGCATTCCAGGCCACCAAACACGTTGCCTCAGAATGCTTTTAAGCTTAGCTGCTGAAGGGTGTCCAATGTGGGCTACTTCTAATGTTCTTTTGCGTAATGCCTCCGGTATCACCACGCATCCGGTTTTCACCAGCATGCCATCCCTAGTGCTTAAATCATTTTCAAGGACCTGGTATTTCCGCAAATTTCGTGTCCATTTCCGTGTATTTAGTGCATTCATGACGTCTTGAAGGCATTGGTCTTGTAAAGTAGCTGTTTTAATTTCGCTGTCCGTCACAAATAAGGCCGCATTAGCTTCCAGTGAAGCAATCTCCCAAGGGCTTGAATCGTCGTCGAAGGACTTGTCGTTTCCGTTATATAAGCGTGAGGGAGAGTCAGCTATGTTATCAGCCCCTCGTACGTATTCTACGTTGTAGCTGTAAGGGCTCAATCTCAATGCCCAACCATCAGCTCGTGTTAGTGCCCTCTTGGATTCCTCGCGTGATCGGTTTAGTATAAATGCTACTCCTTGTGCATCCGTACGTAAAGTGAATTGTCTCCCAAGCAAAAAGTAGGAGAAATGCTCCACCGCCCAAACCGCCCCGAGGGCTTCGCGTTGATTTTGTGCGTATCTCTTCTCAGTTGCGGTCAGCGATTTGGAAGCAAAGCTGATAAATCTTGACGACCCATGCATGTCTTCCTGTACTTAGACCGCCCCCAACGCAATCGGTGAAGCATCGGTGTACAAAATCGTTTTATCTTCTTCGGAAAAGAATCCTAATGACACGCAGCACTCGGCAATTCGTTCTTTTACTGTCTTGAAGGCATTACTTTGACGAGGGCCCCACGGCCACGATTTTGCAGTGATGACCGCCCACAACGGGCTAGTGATGTCTGCAAAGTTTTGTGCATGTGGACTGATGTACGACGCCAACCCTAGGAAACTTCGCAGTTCCGATACGGTCGTAGGTTCACGGAAGTTTCGAATGCTCCTTATCTTTCCCTCGTCGACATGGAATCCATCCTTGTCGAGCTCTTGACCCAGGAATTTAATCCTAGTTTTATCAAATTCACACTTTGCGGTATTTAACGTTAGATTGTTTGCTTTTAGGACTTGCAATACTTGGTTAACGGTTTTTCGTAACTCTTCTAGGGTCTTTGCGAATATTAGAACGTCGTCTATGTATACGATGACGTTCTTTACATCTTTGAGTATTCTCGTCATTTCCCGCTGAAAAATTTCAGGGGCACAATTAACCCCGAACATCAGCCTGGTGAACCGGAACATACCGCTCTCGGAAAGAAAAGTGGTGAGGTCACGTGATTCGTTATGCAGTTCGAGGTGGTAGAACGCGTTGCTCAGATCGAGTTTAGCGAAGTATGTAGACCCGTGGAGCTTTACCTTCATTTCTTCTATTAGAGGAAGGCGGAAATACTCCCGGTTGATTGCTTTGTTTGGTGCCCTCATATTAACCACCAAGCGGAAGTCATCTTTTCCCTTGGCGACTGCTGACATCCCGCTTATCCAGTTTGGAGCTGTAATCACTTTCTCGATTATACCACGGGACTCCATTTCCTCTAATCTGCGTCTCGCTGCATCCCGAAATGCTGCAGGGACATTATAGTACGCGTTCTTGACAGTGGGCACGGTTGTATCCACGCTGAATTTCACCTTCACTCCTGGCATTTTTGGAAATTTCGTTGGGTCGTTCGGTGCATCCAGGTTATTCAAATTCGCTCTGACATACAGCAAGCCCATGTCGTTTGCCGTAGCCCGACCGAGGAGTGATCTAAGCCCTTTTCGAACGACGTGAAAAGTTGCGGTTGTGGCTGGTAAATCGGATCCAGGCGTGGTAATTTCTGCCTCAAACATGCACTCTACAACCATAGGTGATTGAGAACCGTATACATGTAAGCTTTTCTTGCTAGAGTTTTCAACTATTTTGAGCTTCACCTGACCAGACTCGAACTCTTGTTTTAAGTGCATCCAGTCTGACCCACCGATGACGTTCACATCCGCACCCGAGTCGATTAAAAACTGAACCGGTTTGGATGTTCCTAGGCGACAATTTACCACAACATCGTCAAGAGAAAGGGTATTAACGTGCTAAAATAGGAGAATAGTGATTTTAGATTGAAACTAATATTTTTTTGAAGTTGTGTACTGGAATTTATTCCTGCTTTAGGGTTTCAAGAGACTTAATAATTCATTACCTGATCATTATGTATCTGGCTGTCACGTATGGGGGAACTGTTGTTCTTGATTTTTACCTCCCGGATGTGTTTTTTGCGGCAAACTACTGCGAAGTGGCCTCGTTCACCGCACGAATTACATTGTTTCTGCATCGCTGGGCAAGGATAGTTTTTGTGAGGGAAACGATAGCATCTCGAGCATCTGGTGTGACGACCTCGGTCCTGTAGATCTCGGCGGTCTGGTTGATGTCGCTTTGCTTGCGGCCTGATATCCCATTCGTCCGATCTTATGCGTTTTCCATTTGCTTCGCGATTCGAAGATGTGTGATTCCAACGATTGACTGCATACACTTCCGATTGGTCGTTCACCGGTGTCTCCGCTTCAAAGGCTTCGTCCCGAGTGGCTGCTTGAACTATACAGTTCGTATCGTGCCCGTACGTCCTAGCTGCCTTTACAAGCTCCTTGTTCCCAAACCCTTTAGGAGCTGTGAGCGTACAAACCTGTCTTGATCGTCGGGGTTGTATCGGCATAACCGAACTTTTGCCACTAGGCGGGAATGGAATGCAATCGCGGACTCGGCTTTTTCTTGCTTCATGTTTGAGAAAGCCTCATGTTCAGCCGCCGTGTCAGTCATTGACTGGAAGTAGTTTCTGATGTTCGCCACGAAGGTATGGTAGCAGTTAATCTCGGTTAAGCTAGGCCTTAGCTTTGCAGCTCTTATGATCCCCTGCAGTTCGTTCCCGATTGAAAGGAACAGCAGCTGCGATCTCCGAGCGGGGTCATTAGCATTGCTGAGTGTTGCCGCGATTTCAAAATTTTCGATGTAGCGGTTCCACTCCTCCCACATTTTGTTGGCAGGGACTCCGCTGGGAAATGGCTTTATGTTATCCCAGCGAATACTCGGTGCGATGGTATCGGACGGGTTTCTGAGGACGGCACGGCTACTCCAATTTTGATCGGTATCCTGGTAAACAGGAGCCTTTGTTTGGAAGAAACTCAAGGCTTTCGTAAGATCAGCAAGAACATATTCCACTCTTTGGAGCCGTTCGCTCGTTTCTTCGGGTTTTTTTTTTCTGCCATCGGGTTCAAGAAGAGTCATGCTCGTATTTTCCGAGTTCACGTTGGTGTCGTTGTTTCTGATTTCCGGGGTTTCGGCCACCGGCTGGACGGACTCACTCGACGCGTTTGACTCCCTGTGTCTGCCAATGCTTTCGTCGGAATCGTAATCCGTTCTTGCTTCTTCAGTTGCCTCCTCCACGAGCTCCGGGTTGTCCTGTTCATCGTCGCTACTTGGTGGCTCAGGGTTGACGGGTGCCCGAACGTACTTTCCCGGGTTTTCCATTTTCGTGAAATGCACTTTTCTTTATCTGAAAATCACACGCATTCCAACGCAATTGAATCGTTAGCACTTAGTGTTAATTCTGTCATTTCTACATAAATGATGCCACATAGTAAAATTAGGGGTTATCTCAATCAAGCAATAATAGGTTCTCATGAATCATCAATTAAACATAACATTTTGTTGTTGTCATTTATGTCATTTATTGTAGAAATACGGTTCCAACAAACACAATGGACTTTTGAAACCACTCTTTTGAATTTTGCAGACATCCCGTTCCGCTTAAACACTGTTATCGTTCTGGACTGATTTCAAAATTGCGGACATCCCGTTCCGCCAAGATTTACACTACCTGTCGTACTGTTACGACATTCGGCTTCGTTTGAGCTCTGCGGACATCCCGTTCCGCCTGAACACTGTGGTTGTCTTAAATCACTTTTATTTTATGAAAATTTGTCTTAAAATCTGCGGACATCCCGTTCCGCTTAAGCCCTGTCCAAAAAAGACACCAGAGATCTGCGGACATCCCGTTCCGCCAAAACACTATGGTCGCTCTGAGCAGCTTGATTTAATATGTAGTAGATTGAAACTTTGCGGACATCCCGTTCCGCTAAAACACTGCGGTCATCTTGACCCGCCTGACTTCTGCGGACATCCCGTTCCGCCGAGTCGACATAACCTCAAATGGTCTCTAACTAAATTTTCTAGGTAGGGTCTGGGTGATTCTCTTTTTGATAAGTTTATTAAAAAAAGGTAACAATAGTGCACCAGGTTGCTGGATTTAAGAAGTTGCTTTAATAAAGCAACTCCTGGCAGGATCGCCAATGTGAGTTTCCGCTAGGTCGATTTGGGAATCGCCCAGCGTTGGTTCCTGTAGGAGCACGTCTTACCTCTTGCAGCGTCGATGATTAACGATGATGTGTCGGCCAACGGTTGTCCAGTCCGTCAAGTCCCGACCTTCGTGTCTGCGTTATGTCGACTTGTCTCAACATGAGCTGACTTTAGCTATGTGTTTCAGAGCACGAATGTTCAGCACACTATGTACTTTTATTGTGCACCACACAATAAGATCGTTGTATCCACTCATCAACAGGTGGTCTACCCTGTCCCTGAAAAATAAGCTTGCTGTCTACAAACAAATCATCCTTCCCGTAATAGATAATGGGATGCCAATCTGGGAGAGTTGCGCCAAATGCCATCACCTTAAACTCCAAAGGATCCAGAACAAGATCCTTAGGATGGTCCAAAACAGTCCCCTGCGAACTAGAAATTCTGAGATCCACCTCCTGGCTGGAATTCAGACATTAGAAGAACGGAGAGTATTCATCCTGGAGAGGTTCAGAGACACCTGTCTGAGATCAAATCATCAGATCATACGTGATTTAGCCCGTTAGGTTAAGTTATACTCGTAGTTAGGTAGGTTATCACTTTTTTTTTCAATTCAAACAAAACGTATTATGTCACCCAGTTGAAACACGCAAAGATGAAATTACAATATCAAATTAAACAAAGATGAAGAACCAGGTAGGCTAATCAATTAAAATGTTAATTCAATGTACTATCATAATCAACAGAAAAAAACATAATTTTACTAATTTCTACTACTAAAGCTAATATTGAATCGCGAGCAAGGCCGAGCCCACTCAGCAAATATGCACCTCTTTTGCTTGATAGTGAACAGAACCCACCATTTCTTTCCAGTGAATGTAAATTACAGTCACTGAAAACAATGACAAGTTCTGTCAGCCCTAATTCGTCATGCATTAGAGAATAGATTTGATTTATTGACTAAAGTTGCAGCTAATACTAAAAATTACAAAAGCTTCATACATCATTTTACGGAAATCTGCTGAAACAAAAAGATAGAGGTAAATTAATGGAAATGAATACACGAAATGAATGTAAATTCTTTTCCATATGTGGCTGACTTCAATTTAAATACTCATTGAGCAATTGGGAAACTTAGTTTTCCGAACTTTCTTTACCCCATCGATATTTCCATTGGAGCGGTTTGGAACCAAGCATTTAATAACTTCATGCAATATGAACCTCCCTAACGCATCAATGTTTACTTCACTACCATGAATGGTTTTCCTGTAGCTCATCATGCTAAGGATGAGATGACTTTCTTCTGAGTTTTCAATCAACAACGTCTTGGGTAGTTCTACTGACGAAACGAACAGTGCTCAAGGATGCCACGGATGCTTAATAATAATTAAATGGTGTATTATTTACGAGAGGCAACCGTTCTCGTTGCGGGTAACGAACGTTACCAGGTACATACCTCATTCATCGGTTTATTCATTATGCAGGAAGTACGTTGCTACGTTTCAGAGACTCAGTTACTAATAGGATGTGAAGGTATGATGTACAAACAACGAATATAGCGCTTCTGCAAAGACTCGGTGACTGATGTGGGGAACCATTTTTAAGAACGTATCGCAAGTTCTATTGATTCGTTACATATTGTCGCGGCATTTACGTTACTCTACATTCGGTAGACGTTGTTATTGATGTGCATTGCGCAAATAATGGTAAATGTGGTTTTCATTGAATTTCAGTATATTGAATTCTTCTTTTCGACCACCCGTCACATCACAATTTTGCCACATTCAGTAGATGACATTCGAGCATGGTCATCTCGTGGTAATTGATAAAATATTGCCATTTTCACCATTATTGTATGAAAATTGAAATGGATTCCTACTCATCTATGTTCTGATACAAAGCTTCTTCTTCTTCTAGGTTTTTTAAGTTTCTGTAGCTAACGTGTTCTAGATGCACTTCCACAGTTAATAATAACGTGCTTTCCCAAATTTATCAGCTCTCGATTATGTCTACTCCGATTTTGTCAGCCTGCAGATTTAACTAAACTTTTTAGTTTTTCAAAATGAAATGATTTGCTAAAATTTTAGTGTGATTGAAAGTGGTGTAAAATTGACATACAGGGTAAAATGAACAATTGAACCGGCTTTACATGCCTTCCGAAGAAAGACGTGATCAGAGATGTTATGCCTCAGCACATCCCGGTGGCGCCGACTGGGATTGAACTCAGGCCTGCTGGGGTGAGAGGTAATCACTGTTACCACTACACCTTTGGTGCCACTACATAACAGTTTTAATTGACTCTAAAATTTCAAGAAATTTTGTCATCGCAAATTCTCGAATTGTACGCAGATACTAATCATCATAAATCATCCCATGCCGATTGTTTCTGGAACTTATAAGAATATTTTGAGAAGATTTATTCCTTTTGTAGTTGTAAATAGTAGTTATAAGTAGTCTCCTTTTTCAAATTTTAAAACAAACCAATCCACCAAGGTGGTCATTCTCTTAATAGGACTAGGAACTGTAATTAATAATAATTGAAATTTCACAGGAACTAAAGTTGAAAAGACGCATCTGTGTCACTTGATAAGTTATACATGTAAACCACACAAATTCAAGAAATATAGATCAATTAAAGTAAAAAAAAAGATTTATTCCTTTGCAGGTAACGAAATTTTCACTAATCATAAAATTAATTTTCTTTTGAAAAGTTGAGATTCCTTGACATACGTTCAATTTGTACCCATACAGATTGATTCTGTATACATAATTTAAATTTTTTTCAAATTGTGCCTTTTCATGTTTGTTGATTACCTACATTCATGGGTTAACATTCCTAAATAACCGTAATAGAGCTTAACCCTTATGTGGGTGACGGGGTACCCGGGTACCCATTCTGATGTTTGAATTGAAATAAAATCATGTACGTGATGTTTATCGTTATGAAGCTTTCTGACATCTTGTAAAATGCTAACACAAACGATCTGGTGAAATTTCAAGAAATTTGGGTGAAGGAGGGGCTAATCAGGGGCTATGTACTATTTGTACCCCTTAAACGGGTGGCGGGGTAGGGTACCCACGCTTTTTACGAACCTCAGACAATAAGATAGAACCAAATAATGTTCTGCAAAGTTGCAGGTTTAGATAAGAACTGAAAGATGGCGTACATGAATTCCAGAATGGACCACCCCAAGTTCCTGGAACAGGTTCCGGAAACCTCAGAGGAAGTGGCCAATCTTTGATTTCAACAGAACCAGACGTGCAGTCCATCAAGATTTTCAGAAATTGATGAACATGCCATTAGACACCATGCTAATTGACTGGAGTGACAATGGCCACCCAATGTCCCTGGAACAGGTACCGCAAGCTCCGGAGGAAGTGGCCATCCTCTAATTTAATCAAAAACTAGCCATGCCACATATCAAAATTTTCAGAATTTGATGGACATTTCATTAGAGACTATATCAAATGATGCCATGAAACATGTTGCCAACCCCTAATTTCAACAAAAACTAGTCATTCGGCAAATCAAAATTTCTAGAAATTCATGAATAATTCATTAGAGACCATGCTATTTTACTTGTGTAACATTTGCCACTCTATGTCCCTGAAACGGGTTCCGGAAGCCCCAGGGAAGATTTAGTCTTTATTAGTGAGATTTCTAGCTATTTTAAGCTAGTTCATCTCGTAAAAACCCTCCAGGGAAGTGTATAGTCTCTTATTGCAACAATAAATATACGTGATGCGCATCAAAACATTCAAAATTCTGTCAATAATACGTTGGAGGCCATGGATGATGTCCAGGGGATACAATGGTCATCTTGAGGCAGCAAAAACATTTGATAGTGTTGAAAGTATTCATGGCTGAATCTTTATTATGTTTACTTAGTGATGATCAAAACAATAAAAATATTATAAAAATTCATTATGGTGACAACCAACCAAGTGAAATCATGTAAAATCCATGCTTAGAATCAGCATTTATTGCAAACACGTATTCGGGGTATCATTCAAACCATTTGTGGGATAGTTTACCCCTTCGGGATACAGTTCGTTTATGGTACATGTTAATTAGGGATAATACCTAGCTGGATGTAGGTATCCAAGGGTATTTCAATTTGCATGCTTACTTGCATCATAAAGGTAATTCTATGATCAGAATGTACCGAAAGAGTTTTGTTTTGACGAAGGACTTCGTCTTTCTGGATTATACTGGGGTGAAAAAATATGTGAGACGAAATAGTGTCATGTTTTAAACGCTTATAACTTGGCTATTTAAAAACGGATTTCAATTATTGTTACACCATACGAATCATAATTACTGTAAGATTTGTTTGGTAAAAAATTTATGGCAGCTTGTATCAGTAGAAAAGTAATGAAGACTGATCAAACGTTTTAGCCTCAATCAACCAATCGCGTGCTTGCTTGCTATAACTATTGAGAGAACAGAGAGAGAGAGAGTTGAGTCGTAAGCGAGGGTATAAAAGAGCGTACCTGTACATTTTGTATCAGTCAGTCATTCTCTGCTTGAACATCAAGCAGTTTAGTTCGGTTTGAGCTCTCGTGAGTTGTTCGGAAAGTATTTTTTTGAGTTAGTGTTCGTGCTCTTTCTTTCGTGGTTTGTAGTGCGTGTGTGTGTGCCCCGAAATGGGGAAGCATCACTCGCAAAGCCCGGTGAAGGACCAGGACGCCGGTGAAGGAAGCTCCGGTGTGTCCACATCGAACAGGTTTGCTGTTCTTCCCATCGATGAGCATACCCAGCCAGCTGCAAAAGGAAAGCGCAGCAAGAAGAGGAAGAAGAATCAGAGCCAGTCCGATTGCACGATTTCTCGCGGCGATGCTACTGCGACAAACGGTAGTGATGTCGGAGATTTCGGTGACGTTGCCGACACAGGCACGGCAAAAGTAAAGCTACCTCCGTTGGTAGTAAAAAATGGCCATCTTAACGATCTCATCGCAGATCTGGCCTCGCTGGGCGTTAAAGCCGAATTCAAGTTGGGCAGAGTCGGCACCAAGGTTATGCTCCGCACGAAAGCGGAGTATGACTTGGTCGTTGCCCACCTGAGGACTACCAAGGTGGAATTTTTCACCCACGACATTCCCGGCGAGAAACCATTCAAGGTCGTCATCAGGGGTCTACCGAATTTTGACCCGAAGCTGATTGAAGCGGAAATCAAGAACCGCTACAAGTTGGCCCCAACTGCCGTCTTCCGGATGACAAGGAGGGACGAGAACGTCAAAAGGTATCCAGATTGTCTTTTCCTGGTGCATTTCCAGAAGGGAACGGTGACGCTCAATGCGTTGAAGGCTATCCGCTCCATCAATTCCATCATTGTCCGATGGGAGCCACACCGTGGCGGCCGTCACGACGTCACCCAGTGTCAACGTTGCCTGAATTTCGGGCACGGCACCCGAAACTGCTTCGTCAAGCCGCGCTGTGGCAAATGCGCCCAAAACCATATCTCCTCCGAGTGTGTTGACGACGAGTCGGAAGCGGCCAAATGCTCCAACTGTAATGGCGCTCATCAAGGGTCCGACAAACAGTGCCCCAAACGCGAAGATTTCAAACGGATCCGAAAGCAGGCGTCCACAAGAAATCAACCAGGACGAAAGAAGGACAATACGCCGGCATTCAGACTGGAGGATTTCCCGCCTCTTCCGGCTACGCAACACGGTCAAGCAAATCCACGGGTGCACTCCGGCCCCCGCCAAGAAACGTCTGGCGCCTCAGCTGGACAAAGCTCTCCATCCCCCCTGGATTCTGGAGACAACCACCAGCACAAAACGCCAATCCCGATCTCTTCTCTGCGGATGAGCTGATGAAGATTTTCGTCGACATGACCAGCGCTCTTCGCCAGTGCCGCAGCAAGCCCGAACAGATCCAAGTGCTCGGTAAGTTTATTATTCAGTATGATGTCTAAACCGATATCTGTCGTCACATGGAACGCATGCTCTGTAAGAGCAAAAAGACTCGAGCTTGCTGACTTCCTCCGCAAGCATAGTATCGACGTGGGCCTCTTAACAGAGACCCATCTTAAATCCGGTGACAGCTTTTGGTTGCCTGATCACCACATTATCCGGCTTGATCGTATTGACTCCAGGGGGGGTGGTGTTGCGATCATCATCAAGAAAGGAATCAAGTTCTGCTCGCTGCCGCATATTCGCACTTCTATCATCGAGGCCCTTAGTGTCGAGGTGGAATCACCAACCGGAAACGTCCGGTTCGTCGCCGTATACTGCCCTCGTCAGTGTACTGCCAGTAATGGATTAGGCATCCAATTCAAGCATGATCTGACCACCATCACTCGCACGAGCTCACGATTCGTCATTGGGGGCGATTTAAATGCCCGCCACGAAGCATGGCGGAACTATCAGCGGAATCAGAACGGACGTCTGCTCTTCGACCACTCGCAGCATGGGCTGTATACAGTGAAATTCCCTGATGAACCGACATTCATCTCTCCAGCGGGAAACCCTTCCACGTTGGACTTTTTTCTATCGAACATTGGACTATCCAAACCGATGGCGATCAACGATCTCAGTTCCGACCATCAACCGGTGGTGGCTGAAGTTGGCACCCACGTGGCACCTGCTCAAAGCCTACGCAAAGACTACCATCATGTCAACTGGGTGCAGTTTGCGCATTTTGGTCGACAGAAACATCGATGAAAATCCGCCACTTGACACCGTAGAGGACATCGACCGGGCACTGGAAGGGCTCCACCAGGCCATATCCGTGGCTGACGAGACGTGTGTTCGACAAGTTCCTGTGAGGGGTAAGTTTGTTGCCATTGATTCCCACACCCAATTACTGATTCGCTTGAGAAATGTGCGTAGACGCCAGTTTCAGAGGACTGGAGATCTAGCGAGGAAACGTGAAATGGCCGATCTGAACAGGCAGATTGCTTCCAGAATGGACTCACTCCGAAATGAAAGTTTCGGGCGTGTTGTCCAGAATCTGGATGACCGCTCCCGTCCATTCTGGAAGGTACCCAAGGTGCTGAAAACTCATCCCAAACCCGTTCCACCTCTCAGAGTCGAAAATGATGACGATCGGCTTTTAATCACCCCACAGGAGAAAGCAAATGCCATCGGCGAGCATGTCGCTTCATCGCATTTGCTTGGCTCGAATATCCAAAGTTCTCTCGAAGATCAGGTTGCGCAATGCGTTCAAAACCTTGATGCCTCCCCTTGTGTAGTGCCTCCGGTGGATATGATTACAGTACAACAGATTTACTCAGCGCTGAAATGCACCAAAAACATGAAGGCTCCCGGGTTTGACGGTATATTCAACTTGATCTTGAAGAGACTCAGCATGAAAGTGCATTCTCTTCTAACCACTATTTTCAACAGATGTTTGGAGCTGCACTACTTTCCAAGCATCTGGAAAGTAGCTAAAATCATACCAATCCGCAAACCCGGTAAGGATCCAACATTGCCTTCAAGCTACAGACCCATCAGCCTTATTTCAGCGCTGAGCAAATTGTTCGAGAAACTTATTCTCAATGGTTTGCTCAAGTTTGTCGAGGAAAATAACATTCTCCTTCCAGAACAGTTTGGATTCAGAAAGGGGCACTCCACCAATCACCAGCTAGTACGCGTGACGAATAACATCCGAAGTAACAAAGCTGTATCCAAGGCCACAGCCATGGCCTAGCTAGACGTTGAAAAGGCGTTTGACAATGTTTGGCATGATGGACTTGTGTACAAGTTTTGTAACTTCAACTTTCCATTACATCTGGTTAAAATCACCCGTAACCAGGGTTACTTCCACTCACTTGCTATAAAAAATGTTTTTCAGAATTATGAAATCATGAGATGGTAAAGTGATAATTAATACTTGTAAGTTACAAGATGAGGACGTGAAGTATGTGTTTGACACATAAAATCTGTCAATATTGTTTTCAGTGCATCACAATCAGCAATTTTACGGCTCGTGAGTGCTCACTCTGAGTGAACGCTCACGAAGCATAAGATTGCTTATTGTGACGCTTTGAGAGCAAAATTGACAGGTTTTATGAGTCAAACACATACACAGAAAAAAAATCTGAATTTTAACTATCGCGTAAAATCTCCCTTCGTTTAATTTTGAGCTATACTTGACATAAACAGCGAAATCGTTTACAAGCTCACATACAATATTGCTAATTTATGCGATATTGCGCTTAAATTTACACGAAATATTGCGTATATTTATGTTAAATCTAGCGTTATTTTTATGTGCGCTATATCTAGCAGAAATTTACATGAATTTTTCGAACGGTGTACTTTAAACCCTCTTTTCGTTACTTACAAGTACAGCATATCATTATATCATCTAATGATTGCATAATTCCAAAAATTATGTTGTATAGCAAGTGAGTGGTAGCAACCCTGCCCGTAACTACCTCCAGTAAAGGTCGTTTAAGGTATCGTTGAATGGTTGTCTTTCCGACACGTTTTCCATCCCAGCAGGAGTCCCCCAAGGCAGTTTGCTGGGCCCCTTGCTTTACAGCATTTATACTTCCGACATTCCTCCCCTCGGAGACGGTTGCGTGTTTTCCTGTTCGCAGATGATACCGCAATAGCCGTCAAAGGACGGATGCCTCGCGAAATAACGAACAAATTTCAACGATGCCTTAACGCCTTTGCTGATTATTATGCCACCACGTGGAAAATCAAAATCAATGCCTCCAAAATACAAGCGATCATGTTCCTCCATCGGCAATCGCCCAAACTGAAACCGGTTCCATCTTGTACTGTAATCATGGATGGCACAAGGGGTGGGTGTGGGTCTGCCGAAGTAACCTATCTCGGGATGTTGTTTGATGAAAAGCTCCTCTTTCGTTCGCATGTAGAGAAAACTGTAGTCAAGTGTTCTACCTTGGTTAGGTGTCTGTATCCGCTGATTTGCCGCAGATCCCGCCTCTCAAGGGTGAACAAACTGGCTGCCTACAAACAAATCATAGCACCTGCGATCCTCTACGCAGCTCCGGTGTGGGAATCATGTGCACAGACTTACAGGAACAAAATTCAGGTCGCTCAGAATAGAGTGCTGAGGATGGTTCTTGATCGTCTCTCCTATTCAATTCTAATTTTAATAAATTTTAATTTTGTTTCAATTGTGTTGTGATTTTATTAAAACTTGTTATTAATAGCAGAAGATGATATAATTATGGTATACTTTCGTTAGTCCTTTCTGGTCGGACCATCCCGATGAAGAAAACTCAATCAAATGTCCATTCCACACATTCCCGAAATCGGCAACCCAGTCAGCAACATTCAACCGAACAGAGCCTGCAAATGGAATGTGAATGTAAAAATTAATAAATGATAGCCCCCGGGAACAGAAACAACAGATGCGGTGTATCTCCTTCAACGTTACCATCCATTGTTGGAGCTTTTGTTTCGGCGGGGGCTGCACACTCTCTGTGGTAGTCGTAATCATTACGAGAGCTTTTCTCCAAAAACACATTTCACCGGGAAAGGTCGTGTCGTTTCTGCATTTATGTAGACATATGTGTAACGGTGACAACACCATTCGAGGCACAACAGTGACCACACTATCACCAGAAGGGCCTTGCGCAATAATTAGCACATTTTCGAGAGCGCCATGGACCCCGAGACTATTGGCATGGTGCAAAAATTTCTCCCAAAGCCGATTTCCACGGATTTGATCATTACAAGTATTAACTGCATCATCGTCGTCATCGTCGTCGTCGTCGTCGAATGGGGGCCGGCAATATAGACAATGCGGTGTTGGCAATTAGCAGCTAGTCAGTTTGGTCCAATTGCAAATTTTATGCTGCAATTGATTTCCCCGAGTGTCCATCGCCAGTGTGGACCTCTGCCGGCTTGGTCAGCAGGAAACGAGCTTTACATTTGATGGGCGCTCAGAAGTTGCCAGGGCTGTCTGTGAGATTCCACGGGAGCCAACGCATGTATGAATACCTACATGAACGCATTGCAAAACAACAATGTGTGCATGATCTCAACCAGCTATTCACGCTGAGGATGTGGTGATGTGCGTTGATTGAGCAGTGCGTTGGACCGTTTGCCGTATTTGCGTGGGTGTATTTACAGCAATGTGCTTATGGCACCTCAAAGCAGCTTTGCTGTCGACCGGGAAGGCTTCCGGCAGTGTTTGTATGTTCGTAGTTTAATCCGATTATGATAAAATGGAACAGTTGATTATTGCACTACACACTAGGCCAGGAATGCAATCTAGCCGAGCAAAATAATAACTCCGAAACGAAGCATTTCCGCGACTTGGTGTTTTCGGTAAAGTTTTTTTTAATGACAATAAGGACCATTGACATAAATAAATAGTTCAAAAGTCTTCCGCAAAGATGGAGCCACAATCTAACTTCTTTCTCTGACGTTTTGGAGACTTGATGTCTTGGACAAAGTTGTTTATATTGACAAAATAAACAACTCTTTTGAAGACGTAAAATTTCCTCAGCCTACTGGTTCAGAGTTATATGGATTTAAAGAAAAGATGTCGAAAATGTGGCTCGTTGATTGATTGATTATTGTTTATTAAGGAGGCTTTCTCAGCGGCACCGGTGGTGTATTGGAAAGCGTGATTACCTCTCACCCCAGCAGGTCTGGGTTCAATCCCAGTCGGCGCCCCCAGGATGTTCTGAGGCATAACATCTCTGATCACGCCTAGTACGGAAGTAAAGCCGTTGGTCCTCGGTTCATGAGTTGATGGGTCGATAGGTAGGGTCCAGGTGTGGGAGCTGCCTCCCTGGCGTCGGTAGCATTGGTGCTCAGCACGGAAAACAAGATCGACGGAAAACAAATCAAGAAAAAAAGGAGGCTTTCAGCCTGAGGCTGGTTTGCACCCAATAAATGTGGCTCATTCTTTCTGTTTGGGTTTTTTGCTAACAACTATTTAATGTTATGTTTTTCTCGTATGCAAATGCATTAAATAGAATGTGAAGAAACGTGCTGGTTTAAGCTTCAAATTATAAAAATATTGTTGAACAAAACGAAAAACAACAATTTTTTAGCATTGCCCAAGTAACCACCAAGCCCGCTAACTACCCGATAATCGCCCTTTTTGCGATATAAGGTAAATATAGGACCTCATGTAAGCTCATACTATTCTCTGAGAAAATCTTAAGCTATATTTGTGAACAGTTTTGTGCATATATGGTACTATAAACCAATACTAACGAAAAGAGGTTTACAAGTTGGTTAATGTGAAGTGAGTTTTTCATTCTCAATTACCATTCGTTGATTCTACCATACTTTTGGATGATTGAGGAAGTGATACTTTTATTTATTATTATTGAAGGATATTTGATTTGTATTTCAATTAGCATAATGGACGCGGAAATCGATGATAACTTTGATGGTGACTTCTATGATTTTGATGTAACGGATGAAGAAAGTATTGACCATGACGAGGAAATGTTTTCCGATGACGAAGAAGATGCAGTATTATGGAACCGGATGGAGGTAACATGTTTGTGGGAAAAAATGGCCGTTTATGGAGTGTTATTCCAAACACACAACCTCCCACTGATGTGATAACACGTGAGAAACGGGGATTATTCATAAGTGCAAGAAGAGATGTGTTGAATGCGGTGGATGTCTTTAAGCTGTTCATTGATAACAATATTGTAATCATCGTCGTCTGTGCAAATTACAGGATAGCTCATGTTATTTCCAAATGTATCTGGCTGGATCTTATAGAAAATGGAAAGATAGTAATTCTTAGGAAATTTATGCATTTTATGGATTACTAATTTATGATGGAGCATGTAAATCGTGGGATGAGAAATTACCAGATTTGTTGAAAAAATTATAATCGTCCTGTTAGCACAGGGACATCGACTGATTGAACGGTTGAATTGGCAACCCGGCCGTCTGAACATCATGACACGAGCGGCGAGTCTACGCGTGACAAACTCTCTGTGTCGAAACGTCAGTCTGCAGGAACAAAAACAGAAAGAATTGAACCAGATACACGCGGGTGAAAAATTACTATAGAAAGTTAAATTAGTAAATCCTACTTACATCTAGCTTAAATCTCAATAGTTACTACGGGTAGTGAAGGTAAATTTGATGGACTTAGTGAAACTTAAAAACTTAAACAAGAATTACATCTACTTAGGATTATACAGCAAGCGGTTGAATGCTGACCTAAAAGGCCATTCGAGCAAAAATTGCCACTGAATTGTAAGTTCTATTATAACCTAAAAACAACTTGTAAAACTAAACCAAAATCAAATTACAGCACACACACAAAATTGCCGATTCCCGCAAGAGATCCGGAGATGGTACAGCACGGCGATTGTGCAGCCTGCGACAATCCAGATGCCGATGAAAATTATGTGCAGTGCGATGGGTGTGATTTGTGGTGGCACTTTTCGTGTGCTGGTGTGACGGAGTCCGTCAGTGACCGAGCGTGGATGTGTTCGAACTGCACTGCATCACCACCACCGAATCCACCCCCACCAGGAAACATCTCTTCGAGCAGCTGTTCAACCAACGTACAACGCAATCTCACCCTGTTGAAGCAACGCCAGGAGCTCGAACGACAACGAATGGATCATGAACTGCAGAAGAAATTTTTGGACGAGCAGTTGGAGCTGATGGACAAGGCGATCTAATCCCGGAGTCGGGTAAGCAATCGCGAACGACGAGAAATAGTTGCCGATTGGACCAGCAATCATCCGGAGCAAGAATCGAATCCACCAGCAGTCGCTCATCCCGAGGATGTAAACGATCGCGACATACACGATCTCGAAAAGCAGCTTGAACGCCGCCAATGGAGAAGCTGCGACGTAAACTGCAGCAGTGCAAAAGGCAGCTTGGATTAGGTCGGTCAGAGGAATTTCCCTAATCTATCCAGCGACGTTCAATAAGGTAATCAGCATCCAAGGAACCTTGATGCCTACCCGAAAACGCATGCCAATGAGGTTGGCGGTGCAGGTAAGAGTAATGTCCCTCATAAGTCCTTCGCGATCCCTTTCGAAACGGTTCCCATTGTAACCAGGGAACAACGGTTTGATTCTCGCGATTTCGGGCAAAATACCCTCGATAGTCGCCAACAGCAACGCATCCCCTTCGCCAACAACGAACAGCAGCGTGAACCCTTCGCGCGCACAATGAATAGGAACGTACAGGCTACGTCGTTGGAGGAGTGGTAAAGGGTGATACGGTCAAAATTTGGTCAAGGGAAAATGCGTGTAAATCGGTGAAATCGTTTATTTAAAAAATCAAATTAAATTTCTTTTTCAAGTTCAATTAGCATAAAATTCAGGAAAATATTCAGTTAGGCTTCCGCTTTTCCAAATCCGAATTGCCGGGCCTTACGCTTGACCCCTGCCATCAGATTTTGTACAGCCACCTTGTCCACCTTCTTCGCCGCAGAAAGCCAGTTTGCCTTGAACTGCTGCTCGCCCTTAGCAGTTTTTTTGGTCTTCTTTAGGTTCCGCTTGACAATAGCCCAGTATTTCTCAATTGGGCGGAGCTCTGGCGTGTTGGGAGGGTTCTTGTCCTTGGGAACCACCTGCACGTTGTTGGCGGCGTACCACTCCATGGCCTTTTTACCGTAATGGCAAGATGCCAAATCCGGCCAAAACAGTACGGAACAACCGTGTTTCTTCAGGAAAGGCAGCAGACGTTTATTCAAACACTCTTTCACGTAAATTTCTTGGTTGACAGTCCCGGAAGCTATGAAAATGCTGCTTTTCAAGCCACAGGTACAGATGGCTTGCCAAACCAGATATTTCTTTGCGAACTTTGACAGTTTCATGTGCTTGAAAACATCTGCTACCTTTCCCCTTCCTTTTGCCGTATAAAACTCCTGTCCCGGAAGCTGCTTGTAGTCGGCTTTGACGTAGGTTTCGTCGTCCATTACCACGCAGTCAAACTTCGTCAGCATCGTCGTGTACAGCCTCCGGGATCGCGCTTTGGCCGTCGTATTTTGTTTATCATCGCGATTTGGAGTCACTACCTTCTTGTAAGTCGATAGTCCGGCTCGTTTTTTGGCTCGATGCACGGTTGTAGACGATACACCCAGCTTATTTGCGGCATCTCGGAGAGAGAGGTTAGGGTTTCGCTTGAAACTACCGGCAACTCTCTTTGTCGTCTCAGCGGCTTCCGGTTTTCGATTTCCCCCCGATCCAGACTTCCTGGCTGTCGACAAACGTTCCCCAAACACTTTAATTACATTTGTAACGGTTGATTTGGCAACTTTTAGCGATTTTGCCAACTTTGCGTGCGAGTAGCTCGGATTTTCGCGATGCGCGAGCAAAATTTTGATACGCTGCTCTTCTTGCTTGGACGGCATTTTGACAACTGAAGAGAGAATTCCAAAATCAAAATAGGAGCAACATTCTACACACACACACCTTCAAAATGAGGGGTGTTCAGGTTTTTTAAATGCAAAATTGAAAGAAATACGTCAAGTTGATATTGACCAAATTTTGACCGTATCACCCTTTATCATCGGCAGCAGCAGCAAGATTTTGAATGTCGACGATTGCTGGCGAAAAGTTAGAGCTCTGTCGCTATGTCAGATTTGTCTATTCAGTCACGGAAGGCGGTCGTGTAGAAGCCATCATCCGTTGCTGCATTCAACAAGCCGAACACCAGCCGCTACTACGCCAACAGAACAGGCAGAGAGTCAGACTCATCAGTACCTCGGATCGAGCGTTCTGTTTCGGACCGTGCCTGTTACGCTTTATGGGCAAACTGGTGAGGTGAATACGTATGCTTTCTTAGACGAAGGATCATCGCTGACTCTGATGGAAAACGATATTGCAGAGCAACTCGGAGAAAATGGAACTACTCAGCCATTGTGTTTACGGTGGACGGGTAATACGTCAAGAATCGAAGAAAAGTCGAAGGTTATCACCATCACTGTCGGTGGAGCCGGTTCTCAGAAACGGTTCAAGATGTAAAGCAGTTCTACTATCTCAAGCTGCTACCGATACAGAGCTACAAGAACGCTGTACCTAAGCTGCTGATAGGACTTGACAATCTACAATTAGCTGTTCCTTAAAAATCGAGGGAAGGTAACGGAAATGGACCAGTTGCGGTAAATACCAGACTCGGATGGTGCGTCTACGGTAAGCAACAGCCTGGATCGAAAAGTGAATACAGTTTCCACGTTTGCGAGTGCACGACGAATCAGGAACTGCATGATACTGTCAAGCAGTTCTAAGATCTCGAGGAAGTGAGAGCAGGAAATGTCACTCTACGATCTAAAGAAGAACAGCGAGCACTGGATTTGCTGCCACACTAGCACCGCCTGGTGAGTTAACTTTGATCTGAATTCTTTACCATAGGATAGGTCTAGATAGGTTACCATAGGATAGGTGGCAGCTCGCCAAGTGCGGCCAGAACAGCACAGGTTTATTATGTTGCTTTAGGAATGATAGCAGTCGCTTTTCCAGGCACTCCCGGACGTAGATTTCTTGATTGATGGTTCTCGTAGTAATGGTAATAATGCCACTTTTTAGACCACACGTGGATATGGCCTGCCAGATGAGATATTTTTTCGTTAACTTCGATGGTTTTGAAAATTTTAGCCTATTTTCCTATTGCGGTATAAAAATCCTGTCCCGGAATGGCCTGCTCGTTTTTGCCCGTTTAGGAGCTATTAGTATTGGAAGTTGGGTAATTTTCAACCAAAAAATGTAAATAACTTTTCAAATATTGATGATAAAAATTTGTAACCTTCTAAAAAGACATGTAATTTGATATTTCTAACAGCTTTGTAGAACATGCCAGACATGTAGAAATATTGTAGAAAAAGTTACAGATACAAAAATGATTTTAACGATGTCTCCACAAAAAAAACCTTTATATCTCAGCAGTTATAATAGCTAGAAAGTTATAGTTTTGAGCAAAGTTGTTCACAGTAGGAAACATTACAGCTTTGCCGAACACAATTATTGTGTATCTTATTGTATTGAAAAAATAAATTTTGCATCTCACTTTAAAGTGGATTAATCTTTAATTTTCTATTACCATAAGAAGGAGTGTTGTAACCCGAAAAACTTCTCAGAAGACACCTAGTACCTTTAATCAACCATTTCAGCGTAAATAAAAAAGCGCGTGTTTTGATACCCTTGGAACCACTGTGGGATGGAGAGGTTAGGATTCCGCGTCGTCGCTGCCACGTCCGGATTACGATTGCCACCGCTTCCAGGCTTCCTGGCGGTCGACAGACGTTCCCCGAGCACTTTTATTCGTTTGTCACGGTCGATTTGGCCACATCCACCAATTTTGCCAACTTGGCGTGTGAGAACGTCGGATTCTCTTGCTGCGCGAGCAAAATTTTGACACGCTGCTCCTCTTGCTTGGACGTCATTTTGAAAACTGGAGAGCAAACGGTGAAAACTCATCATAGCAACCATTGTATATACACTCAACTTCCAAATGCAGCATTTCGTGGTTTTTATGCATTTTTAACAGAAATACACCAATTTGAAGTTGAAATTTTTTTGCGCGTTCCAGACTTTCAAAATTTTTTCATCAAAAAGCATGAAAAATATGCTTCACATTATCGAAACGCTAAGGGTTCAAGCAAACAATTGTTGCTTAAGCTCGGAAGTTGGAAGTCACACTTTTAAACTTTAATGTAGTGCTAGTGACACAATTATATTCAACTTAGAACCCAGACGAGGCAATCGGCAACGGGATTAACTTTGTCTTTTCACATTTGTGTAGGTTATTAGATCGCTGAACGTTCATGGCAACTGGCGCAAAAAAATCAAGCAAAATAATTATATTTGGCAACTGTTTGGAACATTTTCCAGTTTTTTCCCGTCTGCATACTATGACATTTAATAATGCCTTAATTTGTGGACTCGGTGACCAGAAATCCCACAATAAGCGAGAGACCCCTGGCTTTTAATATTTTAATACAACCATTTTGCGGAAACATTCAGCCTTCTACCTACATGTCCTTCACACAAAGTAACATTCCGAGTAAATATACGCCCCACAGAAGCTTCCCGTTTGATCCCATTTGGGGAGTTGGCTTCACCGTAAAACTATAATACCTTTTCCCACTACTGTTTCGACCTCTACCGGATCCGAAAGCAGCGCAAGGAAAATTCTCGTTCAATCCTGGCCACCCCTCTGAGTGGTGTGCTTTCGGAGGCACTACTGCCACACCGTTGTCGGTCGGACGGCAACGGCTCTTACAAAAAGTGGTGACAGAAAATAACTCACCTTGGCCTCAAAGTCCCAATGGCGTGGCACACCGGCACCGTCGTCGTCGGTGGCCAGAAACAATATGTCGAAAAATTACGCCTTGCTCAGCTTCCAGCCACGCTGAGGATTGTAAGCCTAGGCAAAGCGAAACCACTTTTGCGGACCGGAGACCCGATGACAACATCCAAAACGGCACGGGAATGTGATGCTCGGGTTAAGGCATTTGGAAAATTATGACAGACATTATGCCGGGAAAATTATTAAATAATAAACCAGACTCATGTGAACATGTTTTCGCTAGTTTGCTTCCTCAGCATCACCACAAGAAGGCTCCAACCAGGTTGCGGTTGGTTGGCTGGTTGGCGCATAAAGGCGAGTGGAAAACTAACCCCAGAGCAGCTTTTATCCCGGCACCACTGCATGTCAGGAGGTTCGACTTTTGCGAACGGATTCACCAAGGTGGAAGACTTCCATCCGCAGAAATATGACAACCCTTTGGTGTCGAGTAGACAAAGTGGGAATCGCTGTTTTTCGGGCTAATAAAAATGGATAGAATGTGACTTTTAGGAGGGGAATTAAAAGTTTTATTTAAGTTTTCCAGCACGAACTGTGGTACGTACGTGGCCCCTGTGGGACTCCGGAGAGCATTACTTCTGTCGGGGGTAGTTTTCAATTTCTGGTCTGGAAATGTAAGTACACTGTCTCTCAGAATGGCTGTTAATTCATAAAGTTACGAGGCAGGGGAGGTGTATTATTAGTGAACGGTCCTGTTCGGGGGGAAATTAAAGAACATTTCGAAACAATTTGCTGCTTTTATGTTGATTGGCATGGAGAGCGGTTTTAATTAATTCATAGAGTTCATCCTGGGAGCGTGAAGCATTAATTTAAACCATGTGGGGCTGGAAAGGGCAACGCGAACGAAAAGTATCCTCCGTTGACATTTTCGACAGCCCGTCTGTCGTTGTGGAACCGGTCGATGGGTCAAATTTTGCGGTTTTAATTTAATATTGCAAAATTATTACAAGTCGAATCGAAGAGTCGGCTTTTACCTACGGAGAAGGTTATGTGGATGAGCTGCTAGCAGCTGGGAAATATTTTCATTGAACCTGTCTGGTGAAAACTGTTAACCGATGGAAGTCATTGAATGTTTTGGGCAGAAATTTTTTCTTATATTTGTTTGAATAGAGACAATGACAAAGAACCCAAGCAACACACATCTATCATTATAAGTTTCTGCAACTTGAATGTGACTGAAAGAAGTTACCTACAAGTAACCACAACTGTTTAGTGACAAGTGTGCTGCTAGGGAAACTAGTGATCGTTTTACATCGTTACGATGTAGACGGCTTTCGTTCCAAAGCACATTGGCGTAGCCAAAAAGGGTTGATACATATATTATGTCACGCTCTAAGGGGGGAGGGGGATCTAAGATTTTGTGACAAGCAATGCATTAGGTATAGGAAAAACGTCACAATAGAGGGGGTGGGGTAATTTTTTGCTCGATTTAGCGTGACATAATTAATGCATGGGCCCAAAGTGTATCTGGAGAGGGCTTAGGAGGGGCCTGTTGCATATATTTTTTTTATATTTTGGTTAACTACGGTTAAATCAAAACTCATTCAATTAAATTGAGTCAAAGCAACTTGTTACATCCCACTGCGACCTAGCAAGAAGTACAGTCGACTTGTTTCGCGCTCCGGTATTTCGGAAGTTTTCTCGGTATTCGGTTGGTTTAAATTATCAGTTTTTTCTCGCTAAGTGATTACTGACATAGTACCCGGCTAAACAGTTATCTGAAAGTGAGTTTTTCTGAGAAGAAAGTGTGATTTTCGGCGTCATCGGAAAGAAAATTGTTCACTTGCAATTGGATATTCGCAAACCAATTTGCGCTTCATCGGTGCGTGATCACGCATACCTGCACACAGATCATCGTCATCGAGTGTCAGCATCTGCCTCCGCATTTATACCGGTCATCCATCATCGTGTGTCCAGCTGAGTGCCGAGCCTAATACAAGCACACCACTACAAAGATCGCCCGCACACGCGCATCGAAGGTCACCCACGCTGCGCGTCGCTCCGCTGCTGCTGTGTAATCACTCGGTGGTAGTAGTATAGCAGATAAGTTTTTTTTTCCTGTTTCTTTCTCTCGCCCATCAGTTAAATTTAATTTTGTGTTTCTGTGTTTGTAGTTTTTTTCTGTTTATTGTGTCTGTGTGGTTTTAAGCATCGTTTCAGTGGTAGAGCGTTTACCGCTCCCACTAGTACGGCAAAATGGACGTCTCGTCAGAAGACGATATGGACATTTTGTCGGAAGATGACACCAGTTTGCCACTCGATGGCAAGAAAAGACGAAAACGTCCTGTCATTCATGGTTCGTCTCAGAAAAGCCCCCGATCACGAGCCTATCCAGATGACTCGACTGGGCCATGGGTTGTCTACTTTCAGCCCAAAAACAAACCTTTGAACTTGATGCAAATTTCCACTGATCTGACGAAGCGATACTCGGCCGTGACCGAAATCACGAAGGTTAGGCATAATAAACTTCGTGTTGTCGTTTCTAACCTGAAGCAGGCTAACGAGATTGCTGCCTCCCAGCTCTTTACGATTGAGTACAGGGTTTACATTCCAGCTCGTGATGTGGAGATCGAAGGTGTGGTCACCGAAGCGAGTCTGACCCCCGAGATCTTGTAGAAGCAGGCGGTTGGCCGTTTCAAGAACCCTTTGCTCCCCCCGGTGAAGATACTGGATGTCAAAAAAAATTGGGCTCAGTATCTGTCAGCGAGGGTAAAAAGAGTTTTACCCCCACAGACTCGTTTCGCGTGACCTTTTCTGGTTCAGCCCTTCCTCAGTACATCGAGTTGGGAAAACTTCGGCTACCTGTGCGCTTGTTTGTTCCTTGGGTCATGATCTGCCAAAACTGCAAACAGTTGGTACATACGGCCTCTCACTGTGGCAGCAAGGCACGCTGTTCCAAATGCGGGGAGAAGCACGAGGATGGCGCCTGCACAGTCACGGCACCAAAATGCGTGTACTGCAAAGGATCGCCTCCTCATGGTCTCTCGTCGTGTCCGGTGTACAAACAACGCGGGGAAAAACTAGAGCGCTCTCTTAAAGAACGTTCCAGGCGGTCTTTTGCAGAAATGCTTAAGACAGCCAAGCCATCGACCAACGAAACAAATCCCTTCGCTCTTTTGATGACGAGTCTGGCTCTGACTTGGCTGAGGAGGGAGTTTCTTTCAGTTTTCCGGAAGGTTCTGCCCGGAAACGAAAATGCATCCGTTCGCGGAAAGTTGCAGATCAAGAACCCCAAATCAGCTTGCCCAAATCAAAGAGTGGTGGAAAAAAGGAGACTTCTACTCCTCCTGGATTCCGCAGAACTGATTATACCCAGGATTTTCCACCTCTCCCGGGGACATCCAAAACCCCCGATGCCCCAATTTTCAGAACACAAGCCCCTTCTTCATCTGGGTTGTTCTCATTTGATAACATTGTGGACAGTATCCTCAATTACCTCGATATTTCTGATCCTCTGAAAAGCATTGTTCTGGCAATGCTTCCTACTGTGAAGACCCTCTTGAAGCAGTTGACATTGCAGTGGCCCTCCTTGCAGCAATCATCTCCATCGATGGATAAATTTCCAAACGAGGTCGGGGATTTGATCACTGTTCTACAGTGGAATTGTCGAAGTCTTATTCCTAAGATAGAATCGTTTAAGTTTTTGGTTCACAATAATGATTGTGATGCATTTGCTGTTTGTGAAACTTGGCTCTCTTCAGATATCGATCTTCCTTTTTATGATTTTAACATTATTCGACTGGATCGTGAGGATTCGCGTGGAGGTGGGGTACTTTTGGGGATCAAAAAGTGCCATTCCTTCTATAGAGTGAATCTTCCACAATTTCCAGGTATTGAAGTTGTTGCATGTCAGGCTTTTGTTAAAGGCAAGAGCCTTTGTATTGCTTCTGTGTATATTCATCCCCGAGTTTCGATTAGTCAAAAACAACTTTCAGATATCTGTTCAGTTCTTCCTACTCCACGGTTGATTATGGGAGATTTTAATTCCCACGGTACAGGCTGGGGGGAACTGTATGATGACAACCGTTCTACTTTGATATATGACCTCTGTGATAACTTCAATATGACAATTCTTAACAATGGAGAAGTAACACGTCTGGCTGGTCCATCCTCAAATGGAAGTAGATTAGACCTCACACTTTGCTCTAATTCATTATCGTTGGATTGCACGTGGAATGTGATCCAGGATCCCCACGGTAGCGATCACTTGCCGATCGGCATTTCGATTGCCAGTGGGTTCAATTCGTCGGAATCCGTTAACGTCGCGTACGACCTCACCCGTAATATCGATTGGACAACGTTCAAGACCGCGATAGATGAAGCCGTGTCGTCGGTAGAAGAGCTTCCACCGTTGGAGGAATATAACTTCCTCTCCAATCTGATCTTGGACAGCGCGCTTCGAGCTCAAACTCGGCCGGTTCCAGGAACGTCTTTCCGTAGGAAACCTCCTTCCCCTTGGTGGGACCAGCAATGCACTGAGGTTTATCGTAAAAAGTCCGATGCGTTTAAGCTTTTCCGGAAACGTGGAACACCCGTGAATTTCGAAGCGTACTCTTCTCTTGAACGCGAACTCAAGAGCCTCATAAAAGCCAAGAAACGCGAATACTGGCGGCAAGTCGTGGACGGTTTATCGCGCGAAACGTCGATGAATACGCTTTGGAACACGGCGCGAAGGATGCGTAACCGGTCTTCAAACAACGAGAGCGAGGAGTACTCGGATCGGTGGATTCTCAAGTTCGCGCGAAAAGTATGTCCTGATTCCGTGCCGGCACAGATGAATCCTCGCGAAACGACGAATTCGGTAGACGAGATCAGCCAGCCTTTTTCAATGCTGGAGCTCTCACTCGCGCTTCTTTCGTGTCGCAATTCGGCTCCGGGGGCTGATAGGATCAAGTTCGACTTGTTGAAGAACCTCCCAGACGTCGCTAAGAGGCGCATGTTGAATTTGTTTTGTCAGTTCCTGGAGTTCAATATTGTTCCAGATGATTGGAGGCGAGTGAGAGTTATAGCCATTAAAAAGCCTGGAAAACCCGCGTCAGATCATAACTCGTATCGTCCCATCGCGATGTTATCGTGCATTCGAAAATTGTTGGAGAAAATGATCCTTTTTCGCCTCGACAAATGGGTTGAGACGAACCACCTACTCTCAGATACTCAATTTGGTTTCCGTAGGGGCAAGGGAACGAACGACTGTCTCGCGTTGCTTTCAACAGAAATCCAGTTGGCTTTTGCTAAAAAAGAGCAAATGGCTTCTGTGTTCTTGGATATTCAGGGGGTATTCCCGATCTTTTTTTTCAAAAAATCAAATTTTTTTTTTTCACGTTTTTTTGTACTTTAGACTATATACTTTCATCCCCCCAAGCCGTTTTCCGATCAGCGAATTCGGTGTCCAGGCATAGCTGACTAATGGTAAGAACCCCCAAATGGTTTTAACTAAAGTCAAAACTTTAAACGCGTTTTTCTCGAAACCACATTTTTTTTATCGGGCGAAGATTTTTCTCAGAAACTATAAGAGATATTGACTTGAATCTTTGCGCATTTTGTTCCTTATTAAATTCTTTGGAGCTTCTCCCACTTTCAGCCAAAAATATTAACATTTAACATTGTTTGAAGCACCTTATAGTTGCAAAAAAGCGGGCTAAAAATCGCCTGTTTTTTCATATGGCCGCCATTTTGTTAATTTGCAAGATTTTTTGCTGCCAACGGGAGAAGCTCCAGAGAATCTTATGCAGATTATTAATTTCATCACGAAATCTGTTTCAGATGAAGCCGTTCCAGAGAAAAGTCTTCGCCCGTCCAGGCGTTTGCGGCGAACAGGGGTCTGTTTGCCGCAATTTTGTGACGTCAATAATGTCTTTTTTATGTCGAAAAAAATTTATTTGTAAACTTTAATGTTCAATAAACAAGAATCCCAAAGAGTTAGGCGCATTACTATTCATTTTCCTTAAAAAAAAATTAATTGAAAAACAGGCCGAAAAAAGGCAAAAGATTGGGAATACCCCCTTAAGGGGGCTTTTGATTCAGTATCGGTTGAAGTCCTTTCAGACAAACTCCACGCTTGTGGCCTTTCCCCGTTAATTAATAACTTTTTGTACAATTTGCTGTCAGAGAAACATATGAGCTTTTCTCATGGAAACTCTTCAGCTTCTCGATTTAGTTACATGGGTTTCCCCCAGGGCTCCTGTTTAAGCCCCCTTTTGTACAATTTCTATGTCAGAGAAATTGACAATTGTCTAAGTGACAACTGCACGTTGAGACAACTTGCAGATGATGGCGTAGTGTCTATAACAGGGCCCAAAGGGGTCAACCTGCAAGGACCCTTACAGGATACCTTAGACAATTTGTCTGCTTGGGCTATCCAGCTAGGTACCGAATTCTCCACGGAGAAAACTGAGTTGGTCGTTTTTTCTAGGAAGCATAGCCCAGCACAACCGAAGCTTCAACTTTTGGGTAAGCCGATCACTCATTCCATGTCTTTCAAATATCTTGGGGTCTGGTTCGATTCAAAATGCACCTGGAGATCCCACATTGAGTATCTGAGACGAAAATGCCAACAAAGGATCAATTTTCTCCGAACAATTACCGGAACGTGGTGGGGAGCTCATCCGCACATCCGTTTTAGAGTACGGTAGTTTTTGCTTCCAGTCGGCGGCTAAAACTCACATCATCAAACTGGAACGGATCCAGTATCGCTGTCTTCGTTTCGCGTTAGGATGCATGCACTCGACTCATACGATGAGTCTCGAAGTGTTGGCGGGCATGTTGCCACTATCGGATCGGTTTTCGGAATTGTCCCTCAGGCTCCTCACCCGTTGTGAAGTTATGAACCCACTGGTAATCGAAAACTTTGAGAAGCTTCTTGAGCTAAACCCTCAAACTCGTTTTATGTCATATACTACGTGTACATAACTCAGGATGTCAGCCCTTCACAGCATAATCCCCATCGTGTATGCTTCTCCGACTTCGGCAATTCAGTTAGTTTTGATTTATCTATGACGCGGGAGATTCGTGGAATCCCAGAACATCATCGTTCCATGATTGTTCCGTCAATTTACGCTGCAAAGTTTGGCCAAGTTGATTCCGCAAGATCGTTCTTAACAGATGGATCACTAATAGAGTCGTCCGCTGGTTTTGGTATTTTTAACGAATTTCATAGCGCCTCTGGAATGCTTCAAGCTCCTTGTTCGGTATATGTTGCTGAGCTGGCGGCAATACGCTATACGATAGAAACGGTCACCTCACTTGCACCAGATCACTATTTTATTTTTACGGAGAGTCTCAGTTCTGTCAAGGCTATTCGATCCATGAGGCCGGTAAAGCACTCCTCGTATTTTCTCATGAAAATACGAGAGCTTCTGAGTGCTTTATCTTTAAGATCTTTTGTCATCACCTTTGCATGGGTCCCATCTCATTGCTCGATTCCGGGCAATGAGAAGGCGGACTCACTTGCTAAGGTGGGCGCTATGCAAGGCGATATTTACGATCGACAAATCGCCTACAATGAATTTTTCTTCATTTATCGTCAACAGTCGCTCGCCAGCTGGCAAAATAAATGGAGTGAAGGAAGTTAAGGACGATGGCTATTCTCGATCATCCCTAAGGTGTCGAAGAGTCCTTGGTTCAAGGGGTTGGATGTGGGTCGAGACTTCATTCGTCTGATGTCTCGCCTCATGTCCAATCACTATTCGTTAAACGCTCACTTGTTTCGTGTTGGGCTGGGAGACAGCAATCTCTGTGAATGTGGACAAGGTTACCAAGACGCCGATCACATCCTTTGGTCTTGTGCTGAGCATCGTGGAGTCAGATCTGAGCTGTGCGATTCCCTTCGGGCTCGAGGTAGACAACCTAATGTTCCAGTTCGGGATATTTTGGCTAGACGTGATCTGGAGTTTATGAAACTCATATATGTTTACTTTAAGAATACTAACCTTAGATTGTAAGTTTGATTAACCTTGTGTTTAGTTTGTGTATTGTGCGTGTAGTTTTATTTTAATGTTTGTTTTCAAGATGAATAGAAATAAGTTCATGTTTAAGGATTAATTAAATATTTTTATAATAAATCATATTTCAAACCTTCTTCTCCCTTTCCCCATCCAAAAAAATGTAAATCTCCACTAACCTCGAGACGACCGCGAGTAATCGGTTCAATTCCTTTAACTCTAGATTTAAGACATTAATCATGTATAATGCAAATGATAACTCGGCTCTGTAAAGTTTATTCAATTGAGCCTGTACAAATAAATTAATATAAAAAAAAGCAACTTGTTTGTGAGTATACTTTTTTTTTCTGTCACCAATAATATGGCATTAAGGTTTACCATTTTGTAACGGTGGAACAATAAATTTGATTATATTTATTTCATAACAACGAAGGGGTCTCGATTGGAGGAGACTTAAAAGCTTACTGATTTTAAACAAGCAATGATCGTTTGTTCATACTTTTTGTAATACAAACACATAGCATCCGAATCTTATAGACTTAAGCGCCTCAAACTTCAGAAAATTCTCAAAGTTAGGTTATTCCTTGAATTTTGTAACTAGCTTTTTTAGGTTTTGAACATTTCATCACAGCGGCGCCGGTGGTGTAGGGATAAGCGTGATTACCCAGCAGGCCTGGGTTCAATCCCAGTCGGCACCGTCGGGATGTTCTGAGGCATAACATCTCTGATCACGCCTTCCTTCGGAAGGGAAGTAAAGCCGTTGGTTCCCGGTTCATGAGTTGATAGGTCGATAGGTAGCACCAGCAGACGGCTGAGTATCAATTTTTCGAATAGCTTCGAGATGGAGGACAAGAGGCTGATGGGGCGATAGCTTTTGGCACTGGTAGGGTCTTTGCCAGGTTTGTGAATTGGAATAACTTTGGCTAACTTCCAGCATGCAGGGAAGTAGCCAAGCATTAAACACTTGTTGAAGACCACTGCAAGGTGCTTGAAGAAGTCAACACTCAAGTTTTTCAGCTCGAGGTTGACCACTCCATCGACACCAGCGGCCTTCATGTTCTTTGTTGATTTAATCGCTGCTATCACCTCATCAGCCGATATTCTACTTTCGTCAGGGACAACTACGGGGGTGGCAGCGACACTAGCCATTGCCTGTGATACTGCAGGCTCGTGGGGACTCACCATGGTGTGGCCAAGGTTATGTGATTTTACAAAGTGTTGTCCAAGAGCATTGGCCTTTTCAAATGGGGTTATTAGTAAAGATGGGTCCGAATTTTGGTTAGGAGAGGAAAGGGGAGGAATGGGCCTCGGCTTATTTTTCAAAATCTTTGCCATTTTCCAGAATGGCTTAGCACAATCTGGGAGAGAGCGAATCTTGTTTGCAAAATCGATATTTCTGAGATCCACCATCCTGGCTTGGATGATTTTGTTCAAACGGTTGCAATTGGTCTTCAGGTTAGGCAGCCCAGTACGCTGGTACTGCCTACGAATCGTGTTGCGGAGTCTAATGAGGTCTTTAGTAGGCCTGTCAAGGTTCAGAGTATTACTCACCTGTCTGGATACTGGCACATGTAGCTCCCTGGCCCGGGAAATTGCTTGATCGATGGAGCGCAGACACCGGTCAACATCTTCGGACGATTCCGGTTGGACATCGTAGTCTACAGCGGTGTCGACGCAATGTTGGAACTGACCCCAGTCAACACGATGATAGTTGCGCCAGAAAGCTTCAAATCGATTTACGGAGGATCCCACCTCAGTCACCACCGGGTAGTGGTCCGAGCTGAGTTCCTGATAGGTGATAGGTTGAGCGATGTTGTTGCCCATGTTGCTGATGAAGATATCGATGGTAGCGTGAACACCGGACCGACTCAACCGGGTGGGAGTTTCCGGACTCAAGATGTTGTACTGCGCTTCCTGCAGGTCGTTGTTCAGGATGGTGCCGTTTTGATTGCGTCGATTGTTGCCCCAAGCTTGATGTTTGGCGTTTAGGTCGCCAGCGATGATAAAGTTTTCCCGTCGTCGTGTTAGCTTGATAATATCTCGTCGCAGATCTGCTGCCGATCCGTCCCTGATGTTGACTTGTTTGGGGCAGTAAGCCGCGATGGTGATGGGGCCGATAGGAGTAGCAACTTCCACCCCTACGGCTTCGATGATCTTCAGCTGAAAGCTGGGCATCAGTCGACAGCAGATGTTTCTCCTTATTGCAATAGCCACTCCTCCTCCTCCAGAGTTGGTTCGATCTAGCCTCATGAGCCGGAAATCGGGAAGGTAGACGCTTGTTTCAGGCTTCAGGTGGGTTTCAGTTATGATGGCAATGTCGATGTTTCGTTCATTGAGAAACTCAACAAACTCGATGTTTTTGCTCTTCAAGGAGCAAGCGTTCCAATTTACGATCTTGATGGCTTCACGGTCCATACTTAGTGACAAGGGACAGGGCAGCATGAAGCTGTTCAGATCGAGTCTTGCAGGTGCGCAAGATGATGATGACCTCGGCCACGAGCGTCACAAGTTCCTCCGAGGTGAACGGAGAATCGTCGACAGGCTCACCTGAGACAACACCAGCGTATGATAAACCAGGGGCGGTGGAGGGACCTGGCATTGGCTGGGCAGCAGCAGCAGCGAGACGATGCTGGACTGTTCGATTGTTAGGAATACTCACATGCTTGACTTGTTGGTTGTTGAGCGGAAGTGGTTCTAAGTTCGGAACATGTCGACGGGGCTGGAGAGCTGGGTACTGGACTTCCGTGCGTGCAGGAGGCGAACGATGATTACGAAGGCGATTACCGGGCTGATTATTGATCGTAGCCTTCCGACGGATATTGATGAACTCCACTCGCTTGGGACATCCACGATTGGAGGCTTGGTGGTTACCACCGCAGTTGACACACGTTGGCTCGATGTCATCATCTTGTTCACAGGACGCAGTCGAGTGAGTTCCAGCACACTTGCCGCAGATAGTCTTCATATGGCAGTTTTTGGTGCCATGGCCGTAGGAGAGGCAGTTCATACACTGCGTAACATCACGATGTTGGGATTTGTAATGTTCCCAACTGATGATGACCTGAAACAGGTCCCGGATTTTGGATCTCAGAGCCACTAGACTGGTGGATCCCTTCGTGAAGTGCACCAGGAACAACTGGTCACGGAAGCTGGTGTTGTGGTTGGAACGCTGGTTTATTGGGAACACCGCCTCAGGTTTGAGCCCAAGCCGCTCCAGCTCGGACTTAACCACAGCCGCCTCGAACGACGGTAATCCACGCAATACCAGCTTCAGTGGCTTGCTCGATGGCAGATCGTGCGTGAAGAAGTCAACGTTGTTTTCCTTTAGGAAACATCCTTTGTATTGTACTCCTCTAGGCTGGAGCACATGATTTTGGTGCCGATGCTGCAAAGCTTGAAGCGAGGCAGCAGCTTGTGTTTTGCCAGTTCGGCACGCAGCATGGCAACATCCTTCTCCGGCGTGAAAAGCGGGGGAATCCGCTCTCTTGCAGCGATGGGAACGACGTCACCATCGCCATTTTCTTCGGGGAGCACCGCAAACTGGTTGGCTTGCAGTACCCATTTTCCGGCGTCATCCTGCAACGCGCTGAGCTGGATTACCACCTTCTTTGAAGGGCCCGCTGCTGAATCATTGGTACGTTTACGCACCATTTGTTTCGTGTTGGCAAGTTGTAGTAAACATCCCAGAACGCGCGAAGGTGGCGACGCTTCCACGGCGCAACGCGACAGCACAAACCGAATCGAAGCGAGAACTCGAGCGAAAAAGAAAACGAACTGAACAGCTCAACAGTCGAGCAAAGAGTGGCTCTGAGGTATATGACAGAATTTCCAAGTTTTTATGTAACCGGAAGCCGCCATCTTGGATTTCAAAATGGCTTCAGATATTGATTTCCAGTCCCTACACGTCACTCCGATTCCAAAAATACCCATACTGTGGGGTATTTGATAGAATTTCAAGAAACTTATTTAAGTTACAAGAAACATTCCAGATGTTGCAGAATATTTGTAGATGATAGATGTCTTTCGAGAAGTGAAAAGATGTGTCGAGATTGAATTAAGACAGATGGATAAATATGGAATTTTTAATAAGTTCAGGGAATTTCGTAGATGTTGAGGAATAGCTGAATAAAAAGTGAATCTGAAAAAGCTATTGTATTACGATTTTTTGTAAATTTTTAACAGTAAAACTTGATGATTATTGAAAAAATATAGATGTGGACATTGTTCCTTGATTTATTTCTTAATAACTTTTTTGGATTGTTAACCCTCATAGCGGCCTCATAGCCTATTCAGTAAAGGCACGGTATTACCAAACCGGAGGCGGTGGGTTCGATTCCCAGTCTAGTCGAGGGAATCTTTGGGTTGGGAATTTTCACGACCTCCCTGTTCAAAGAGTATCATTGTGCTTGCCACACAATATACAAATTTATGCATTGGTATTGGCATCGAAAGCTCTCATTTATTTACTTTTCCTTGATTTATTTTCCGTCGATCTTGTTTTACGTGCTGAGCATCAATGCTACCGACACCAGGGAGGCAGCTCCCACATCTGGACCCTACCTATCGACCCATCAACTCATGAAGGCGGAATCTTCGGAAGGCGTGATCAGAGATGATATGCCTCAGAAAATACCGGCGGTGCCGACTGGGATTGAACCCAGGCCAGCTTTGGTAAGAGGCAATCACGCTTATCACCACCACCGGAACCGCTTATCTCTCATGTAATAACTGTGGAAGTGCATTTAGAGCACTAAGTTGAGAGCAGGCAATAAGCTAGTATGCGATATGCAATAAGATTGAAATGCGAATAAGAAGAAGAGTATTTTTTTTTTACCCAAACTCACTTACTTTTTTTCAGCGTGTATATTTTTTATGAAAAAGAAATATTGTTTCCAACAACTTAGCGTAAGACGTCATTTTGATTGGAAGTTAGACCAAGTGGAGCAAAAGCTAGAAACTGTGGAATGCTTAAGATCTTGAAACTTGAGGGACGTCAAAGCAGCAAAACTATTTAAGTACCGAATTTCATCGAAATCGGAAATGGTCGAATCTGTAATTCTATAATTGCATTTTGGCTCAAGTTAATTGCAGTAGATAGTTGCGATGTAAATTTTTAAAGTCAAAATGGTGCGAATCAACCGTCGACTTAGAAATTTATTGAGCATTTGTGCATCCCAGCGTATTTCAAAAAACTTTTCTTCAAGTTTGCCACTAACTGACAAAACCATAATTGAATTAATTTTCACATTATAGAAAATTCATCACCCTCACCTGGCGACACCAAACTAATAGTCGAGGTGAAGTACTGTTCGTCAAGTTTTCCCAATAAAGTGCGATGAATTCGAACCAAACGATAATCACCTTACAGCCACCATTCGAGTTGCAAACTTTCCAAACTAATTACGAATTATATCCCCACACGTCCCAATGGTTTCGGTTGGTAGGTATGTATATTAACCTTCTTTCAATTCCGGATTTCTCGATTCGGCTGGGACCCGATGCTTGGGAATTCATCCAGCAGCCAACTCACATCGCATCGGAGAAGGAACAAGTTTTTCGGTTATGCTGCCGGAGCACGTTTTGGATTATTTTTAATAGAAAATAATTTACTTTCCCTATATATGGAGTCGTCAGCTTTCAGTATTCACGGCTGTCACCAGTTCCATTCTGGGCACCGTTCGATGCTTGGTGCATCTCCGAATACTCAGAGTGGCAAGGCGTTCGCAGTTCGAATCGTTAGTGATGCCGCTGCAGGATGAAAAATGTGGAAGCACATTTTCAGGAGGCGAAATAAGAGCTTCTCTTTCTGCGTCATATGTGAAAGCTCCATTATACCCAGGCAGCGAAGCACCACTCACGATTGAGCTAGAGAGTGAGTTTGATAATTATGTTCAACTTTTCTCAGCATTGCGAGTGAAATTTTGCTGTGCATTCAAGGAAACGCAACGAGAAGCTGGCTCGGAGAAAAATCCGGCGCATATTCAATTACAGGAAACTGCTGGAGGGTGGTGAAAAGTTGACGTTTATGCTGATTCCGTTGGCCCTACCGAAAAATGAATGGAAATTTGATATCACTCAAGCATTATGCATGGTAGGAAGAAGTTTTCCGTATCCATTAACTCCGTTTTTTTCGCGCAATGCATTTCGATACCGCAAGAATTGTAATAAAGCATTTATACACTTCCGACTTATTCAAACAGTGATGATTCCAATGGAACGAATCGCTATAAACAGCATCTTAAATAAATTTTCAATATTAGGTTAAAACAGAAAGTTTGATGGTATGAGGATCGTTTCATGGTTCAATTATATTTCCTTCGTTTATACCGCCCCAGGATCCGATATCTAACCGATAACATATGAATATTGCAATTAGGTATTTTACCTTATTTTTAAACAATTTTGTAAAATATCAAATTAATTATTAAATATTAGAACGTAAACTTTTAGTTTTAAAAATCAAAAACGCTTTAAATAACAACTGATATTACTCTGGTACCAAAAAAGTGTTCATTGTTATCCGTCAGGTATTATATAACCTTCATTATTTATTAGTTTGGTATTTGTAGAACATTTTTGAGGATTTCATTTTTGTATTTTGTCTCTTACGTTAGGTTCATCAATACCATATTTAGGTTTCCAGTTATGCTAATACAGTAAACTTCGATATAACATACATTTTGATTTCACGAATGTATGTTTTATGGAATTGTATCTTATATCAAAGCATGATTTTAAAATTAAGAAACACATTTCATTTTGCATTATTTTGATAAATTAAAAGAAAATATAGCATATTTTGGTAATATTGTTCACCTAGAAGTGCAAAGCAAACTGTCTTAAAAAAAACATATTTTTCTTCCTCAAAAGGAAACCCCGTCGGAGATAAGCTGCAGTACAGTCTCCTGTAGGAACAGCTGCTTCGTTTTTTCAGTTTATAATACAATTATTACTAATAATGCGTGACTTAATTAATGAATCCGTAATTACCGATGATAGCAACGCGAAATTGAGATATTAATGAAATATTATGTAAGCGATGATTAGGGGTAAAGTGAAAAACAAATTAAAATCAAAAGAGGCTTCTTTAGCAATTGTTGGAGGAGTAAGGAGAATTTTTTTTAAACATAACTATGAATCATACAAGATGCACACATTTTTCTTAGATGTACATATATTCTTAGATGGAATTTACCAGTGAAATAAGCGTTTTAAATAACAAATGCATGGTCCTATTCAAATTTATTGATATAGGTTATTGATAATAATCTATGATTAGCATTCTATTTTCCTTCGAAAATATATATTTAGCAACATTCAACTTGTTGAGAATTCAATGGAATTTATCATAACGTGTAGTTTTTCGAGTTAAAAAATATAAAAGATAAAAGATATTCATTCTTGAGATTTCTCAAGTCTTTCTAGTTACTATGTTGTTCAAGATGTCTTCTCTCATTTTACGCAAAGAAAACTGGGTGTTAAGCGACCAACCTTGCTCTTCCGCATACCTAAGCAGAACGTCAGCTCCATTCAAAGCTGCTTCATCAGAAACGCTAACATTTTCATCTTCAGGATCAACCGATGTAGAAAGATGATGGTTATCCTCATGATCTTGGTTCGTTGTGTAAGAGAAGTCATCAACTGATGGGTTAAGTATTTTCTCAACGATTTCATCGTCCTTCAGGATCTTGAACTCCAGCTGGTTAATATGTTTTCAGCTGGTTAATATTATTCATTATGTTCCTCAGCCTTTCTTGCAACACGGACAATGGCAAGTCGTCCTCATCATCACCCGGTGTCTCCGTATACAATATTTTCCAGGATTTCTGAATGGCAGATTCCGGAACAGCTTCCCATGCTTGGGCAATCCAAAACATGGCATCTTTGATGTTGATGCGTTTGACGGTATCGAGAAAATCATCACCTCTTCCAAGAATCTCGTTTGTCATGATCTTCTTGTAACGAGCCTTCACCATCTTCTGGTTGTATTCTGGTTGCGCGACGGCTGTGCGGATCTATTTTCCAGTGACCATTTCCGAAAAATGGTATCTCATTGCACCAACGAAAATGCGCCATCGAAGGATGACATTGCCGAACTGAAGGAAACAGTTGGTATTCTGTCAGCCAAAGTTGACTCAAAGCCATCTACGTCAAACCTTGGGGCATTGTGGAAGCCCAAGGCAGGAATGAACCTTGTCCCAAACACGCCGAAAAGAAAACGCGAAGACGATGGGCTGGTCGCAAAGCCAACTAAAGTTGTTTCCGAAGCAGTGAAAACGGTGTCGCCACCGGCGAATCTACCATGGATCTATTTGTCCGCATTCGATCCAATTACTTCTGACCACGACATTATTAAACTCACAAGGGAATGTTTGGATTTGGATGCCGAGGTGGAACCTAAGGTCGTTAGGTTGGTTCCAAAGGACAAAGATCCTGCCACGCTGAGCTTTGTCACGTTCAAGGTTGGTTTGAGCGAATCTCTCAGGAACGAAGCCTTGTCCAAGGACACATGGCCCGAACATGTGTACTTCCGTGAGTTCATCAGTTACCCACAAAACCGCCGAGTCATCAGGATCCCTACGAGCCCATCTCCATCCGGAGTTGGTGGCCAGTAGCGTCAAACCCTTTTAGGCTATCACGCTTACATACCGACATTCAATGCAACAGAAACCAACCCAGAACGCACTGCCTTTAGTACCAAGGAAGCCCCTAGCCCTCCCGACACAGTCGCGCTCGCTGCTTGCACCTGCCATCATAGTCGTTCTGGCCCTGTGATCGAGGAAGGTGTCGGGATCTTCCAAACTCGTTTCACAGGCAAGTACGTTTTTGGCGTTAGTGTCCCATTGCCTGATACTTCCTCGGATTTCAGAGAATCGTCGCATGGCAACACCATCGAAATCGACAACAAGTACCGAGATTCTGTTGTACCGACCACCATTCTTTCTTATCATGATCAGCTCAAACCTGCCACCTCAAGGAAGCCCTCGATCCACTCAACACAGTCTCGCCTTCTGGTTCCTGACATCGTAGTCGTTCTGGCCCTGTGGTTGATGATGGTGACGGGGTCTTTCAAGCACCTAATTCAGGCAAGTATATTAGTTTAACAAACTTTTCTCCGCCTGATTTCTCTCAGAGTTGCAGTAATACGTCATACTCCGATGGCTTCAAATCCCACATTACCGATGGGACATACAGCACTGCACCGGATCTTGCTCGCCACGGTTGGGAACATCCCAGACCAGATCGCGCTGCTTGCTGCCTCAAGGAAGCCCCTGAGCCCGTTCTGGCCCTGTGATTGAGAATGGTGAAGGGGTCTTCCAACCTTCTACATCAGGCAGGTATGCATTTGTTGAAAACAGTTCTTCTCCTGATCCGTCTCTGTGTTCCAGAGTACCACCATGCTCGTTTCGGCTGATCGATCATTCTGCAGACTTCCAACCGACTTCGTTCGACCGCCTGTTGGTGTATTATCGTGGCCTGCGAACAAAGATTGATGATTTTCTCCTGCCTGCCGTTGACTCTGACTACGATGTCATAGTTCTTATGGAAACCTGGCTCGATGACCGCATTAATTCATCTCAATTATTTGGCAGTCTAACCACGGTATTTCGAAACGACCGCAACCACCAGAATAGTACCAAATCGCGTGGGGGAGGCGTCTTGATTGCGGCATCCAAACGCCTAAGCTCCTGCATCGATTCTGCTCCAGTTTGCACTTCTCTAGAGCAGCTGTGGGTCAAAATAACGACGCCTCGTAATCAATAAGTATTGGCGCTATGTATCTACCTCCAGACCGGAAATCTGATTCCAGCAGCATTGCAACTCACATCAGTTCGATTGGTACCGTTTTCTCTCGACTAGAACAAAACGACCTAGCTCTGGTATTTGGTGACTACAATCAGTCTGGGCTCTCATGGAACGTTCCTGCAAACGATCTCCCAAGCATTGATGTTCTTCGCTCGAACATGCCCGCATCCTGCTGTGCTCTCCTTGATGGTTTCAACCTGCATGGCTTAACGCAAATCAACTCGATACTGAATAGCAACTCTCGGCTGCTTGATCTCGTTCTGGCGAACGAAGCTGCACGACTGGAATGTTCTATCCTAGAAGCCCCAGAGCCTTTGATTGGCATCGACACCAATCAACCTGCGTTGGAAGTTTCCATCAACCTATCTGTTCCTGTTCGCTTCGATAACCCCCCTGTTGATGTACATGAGCTCGACTTTCGTAGAGCAGATTTCGTCGCGCTGAGTCACTCGGTTGCCCAGGCAGATAGGCAGTTCCTTGACACGTGTTCATCTATTGATGAAGCCGTCAACTACTTCGCTGAGGTCGTTGGCCGGGCAATAACTGATTCTGTCCCATTGAGGAAACCCTCTCCCAAACCCGCATGGTCCAATGCTCGGCTACGGAATTTGATGCGTCTGAGATCGAAGGCCCTCCGTAAATACTGTCGTACTCGTAACCCATTCACCAAACGATTATTTTCAACAGTGAGCAACGAATATCACACATATTCCCTACGCGTTGGAAATCGTCATTCATGTTCCCGATCTACAAGAAAGGAGACAAGAGGAAACGTCGAAAATTACCGAGGGATCACATCACTCAGTGCCTGCTCTAAAATTTTCGAAATCATCATCAACGACGCATTATTCTCTAGCTGCAGAAATAACATTTCTCCTGACCAACACGGTTTTTATCCCAAGAGATCAGTTTCAACAAATCTAGCTCCGTTCATTTCTTTATGTCTTCGGAGTATGGAAGCTGGAGCGCAGGTGGACGTTGTATATACAGATCTTAAGGCTGCATTCGACCGGGTTGACCACTCCATACTGCTAGCTAAACTTGAATAACTCTGTGTATCCTCGGGTTTAACTCGTTGGTTCAAGTCCTATTTGACCAATCGGGAACTTTGTGTTAGAATCGGATCAGAGCAATCGGACTATTTTACAAACAGCTTCGGTGTTCCTCAAGGTAGCAACTTGGGACCATTGCTATTCTCGATTTTTGCGAATGAGGCCGAACTGACCCTCCCAACTGGTTGCCGATCGTTCTGCGCGGCTGATGTGAAGATCTATGTGATTGTTCGTAGCTTCGCCGATTGCTTGCGGCTTCAGCACCTAATCGATTCTTTCGAAGAATGGTGCTCAAGAAACTATCTCACGTTGAATGTACAAAAATGTAATATTATCTCAATTCATCGCAAGCTGAAATCAGTGGCATTCAACTATACGATAAATCATCAACTTCTGCAACGTGTGGACAATGTTCGTGACCTAGGAATCACGCTGGACTGCGCCTCAACATTCAAGCTTCATTACTCGGGCATCGTTGCGAAAGCTAACAGGCAACTCGGGTTCATTTTCAAGATCGCTGACGAGTTTCACGATCCTGCCTGTCTAAGAGCTCTCTACTGCTCTCTAGTGCATTCGATCTTGGAATTCAGCTCGGTAGTATGGTGCCCGTATCAAGCAGTTTGGATAGCGAGGATTGAATTTGTTCAAAGGAAATTTGTTCGGTATGCCTTTCGTCACCTTCCTTGGAATGACCCTGTGAAACTTCCGCCGTACGAAGATCGTTGTCAACTCCTGGGTCTTGAAACACTAGAACATAGGCGGACGATTAGTCAGGCCGTGTTTGCAGCGAAAGTACTTATTGGTGATATCAACTCTCCAGGAATCTTGGCTGAATTCGAAATCTACGCACCCGAACGAGTTCTTCGGTTGAGGAGTTTCCTGAATCTTGGACCTCGTGCTGCGAACTACAGCTTGCATGACCCAATACGGTTCATGTCTGGGCGTTTCAACGAGTTTTACGAGTTTTTCGACTTTAACTGTGTAGCGGAAACCTTTCGTCACCGTATTCAACGCAGGCTCCTGAGAAGGTGTGTAGCTGTCCATTTAATGTACACCTGTACCTATTTATTTTTTGTTTCCGGTTCAACTGCATGACCTGATTCACGGACAACTCTATGCCATAGGAGGATAACTTTTTATGCAATAGACTTGATTAATGTTTGTTGTAATTGTATTGTATTATTGTGATTCATGTATTTCGAAAAGATATGGAGTTTTTACGCCTTTTCTAGGCTTTTCTCCATCAGGCTTCATTTAGACACGTTAAGTCCGATGAAGAAAAACAAATTAAATCTGAATAACATGCTGATCCATCGGTTGGATTACAGCGGTAGTATTGGGTGGCAAAAATTTGCAAAATATGGCTCCGTCATCAGTTCGCAATTCCTCTGTCCTATAATGAGCCAAACAGTTATCCAATACGAGAACAGCTTTCACAGGATGGCCTAGTCCTTTTAAAAAACCAGTAACTAGCGGGACGAATTGCTCAAAAAACCAATTTTCACGCATTTTTGGATGCTTTGTAGTAGACAGGAAGATCCTTTAGGTTCTTCAGTGGTTGAGGATTTTTGTATATTCCAATTAACATGAGTGAAAGCTTCAAAGAACCGTCCGTATTTTTTTTTCCTTTGGTTTGTTTTTTCCGTCGATCTTGTTTTCCGTGCTGAGCACCAATGCTACCGACGTGCCAGGAAAGCAACTCCCACACCTGGACCCTACCTATCGACCCATCAACTCATGAACCGGGGATCAACGGCTTTACTTCCCATCCGAAGGAAGGCGTGATCAGAGATGTTATGCCTCAGAACATCCCGGCGGCGCCGACTGGTATTGAACCCAGGCCTGCTGGGGTGAGAGGTAATCACGCTTACCGCTACACCACCAGCGCCGTTGACCGTCCATATTTGAACAAGGTATAAAAGTTATGCGCTCCTTATTGACTTTTCTACCAGGAGCACTGGCAGAATTCCGGTCGACGTATGTTGTCGGAGAGATTGCTTTGAAATATAAGCCACTTTCATCAGCGTTGAAAATTTGATATGGTTGTAAGTTACGACAACGCATTTCTTGCGAGAAATCTACAACATATTGGTCAATAACCGCAACGTTGCTGGACAGTTTTTCCCCAATTATCTTAAGAAGGCGATTATCATGCCTGTTGAGAATTACTAGAAAACAGCAATACTGGCAACCCGGACATTTTCCACAGCAATTCATAGTAGCTTCCCGTTCTCTCCCAAGGTGATCGTTATCAAACTAGATGAGGATAGGACTGATCGTACGCGATCGGTATTTCTCTCGGTCTTCATATTCACCACTGACCCTAGGTATCGTTTCAATATACCAGGGCACAGTTAGTTTAGCTATCGATCGTGTCCCAAATAGCAACAAATAAACAGTTTTTGCAATCGAACTCCGTCGGTCAATAAAGTGTTCGTTTTCAATATTTTCAATGCGAGTGTTCATTTATTCAAGAACAAATATTTCAAGTGTCCGAACTAAGGGTTTCCTCCACGGTACTGGTAAGAACAATGCCTTTTGATAAATTTGTCAACATACCCACGGCTACCATATTCACCTTCACCAATCATCTGTGAATAGAACTTCTGAGCCTGTACTTGAAGCATTTCATGGCTTACAGGAACGTTTAGCTGCCGTTTTTGCAGGAAGCAAACGTATAACGCCTCGTCTACCACTGGATATCGAGGCTTCTTAAAACGCTTTCGATTAGCTGTGAACCGATTGACACATGAGAAATTGTTTAGAGTTTGACATGAATGCACTTGCCAATATTTGCTTGAACTTCCGCAATATTCGACATTACTTTCTCCTTCGCACGAATGAAACGAAAACTGTCGCTCGCGATTTTATGTTGCATTTATGCATTATTGATTTTATGGATATCCCTTGTTCTGCATCCTGAATTATTTTTACTTTGTCGGTTAAAACAACAACGGAACGTTTCCTTGTTTTCTTCCAAGTTAATTCCTTGGGAATTTTCGTAGCCATTTTTGGGAATTTGATTCGATCTGATTTAAACTTTGAATGAATGTGTCTATGCCACTGGTCCTATATCAATAACTAAGAGGAAGAGGAGACAATTGCCTTCTTACTCTTTTATTTCTATCTCTATCTCTATCCTACGCACTTCAAATCGACCAATCATGAGCTGGTTTGCGTTTGACAGAAAAGTGGTTTGTTTTCGCCTCCGTATTGTCTCCTCTTCTCTTACACTGTACCAAAACATCATGCTCTGTTCAAATGAAACCGCAGACCATTCGAATCGAAACATCGAAATTGCTTTTTCGAATGATAGCTGCAACCGGACGACGATTGTTTTGTAATCAGATGATGCTCCTCTCGAATACAGGATGAACATTGATACGAGAAGCGAATGGACCTCAGCTGAAAAATGCTCTCTGTAGAATTATTTTTAAACCCACAATTGAAATGCATATTGTACTGATTCAGCTCCATAACGCAAATCCTCCAAAACGATGATAGCGTAGGAACCGAAGATTGTCTATTTCGTGGTGGACAACCAACAAAAGATTTTTGTATCCATGATGGAATGGCTGTTCCTGGCTATTCAATATGGAAATATAAACAAGCGAACTATCATCCCAATTTTAAGCATTTGCAAGGCATCCTTTTATTAAACTGTATGTTGTACAGCCAATTTTCTTATAATTATCATCCTTTATTAAGAGGACAGTCATATGGTGCTCGTCAGCTGATGACGAATTCAACCATAAGGCAATTATCCAAAATTCGAAAGCATATTGCTAAAGGGCTCGACCAATGCAATAATCATTCGAAGTATTGCGGATGTTTTCGTTCAGTGTAGATCAATAACAGTGTTTGACAGAAGCGTTCATACAAGGTGTATATAAAACTTAGTAGAGGTGGGGATATTGTACGCCAATCTGACTATGTTTTAAAATCAGTGTCAACTTCAACTGCTAATTTCTCGTGAGTAAAAGCTAACAAACATTTTATTTTAATGAACAGATAATGTGTTCGATTTAAAAACTCAACTTTGTTATTCATAACTTATTTTCTTCTGCTTGTTTTGATCAATTGTTTTTTTTTTAACAAAAGGCACTTTTTATGGATGTTCTATTTGGATAACAAAGGCAAATAGGAAAATTGAACACTGCAAATCCAACTCCACAGCTTTATCTACAAACTCTCACAAAAATCTAAAATTAGTATCGAACATTGCATTGCTATTCGAGATAAATCCTGGTTCATTCAATTTACAATCACAACTTATTAATACCATTCATAATAACAATAAACCAACCTTCCAAGTGCCTACGTTAAACAGTTCATAGCGTTCCATTAGTGTCATCCATAGGCATGGGAAATGGGAATGGGTCGTGTCCAGGATTAAATCCAATCCTTGCAATGGCCTGCCATTGATGACTTAGGGATAATAATGATAACCACTATTGGGTTAATGTATATCAAATTACTACTACTGCCAATGGCCGTATCGTGCGACGCACAACAAGTGCGGGTGACTTTGCTTTAGGCAGGGACTGGCGAGGCATTGTTTTCGGTTAGAGTGGGTGGATACGCATTGGAGAGCGCCAATTTATCGCCGTCATAACAAACAGAACAAACACCCAATCGAACAGCATAACATTCGACTGCCGCTACAGTGATTCTTCCCTCTAGTAAGGATCGTAAATATGCGGTTCCCAATAGTTGATCATGGTTATTCTCCACCATTTAATAATGAAATATTCAGTTTGATAAGTGGAAACCAGCCGAAGAAGGTAATAATTTTCATGCATCAGAAATCAAACCATAGGCACTGATAAAATCAAACAGCACCAACACTTATTCTAGATTACTAGAATCCATACCACATTTGCTAGGGTAACTATGCATCAATTAGGCGCACTTTCGGAACCTAAACTGTAACATCATCGGGGATTTGGACGAGGGCTTGGCAATGCTAAAGCAAATATTATTGAAGTTTATCGGGACACCATGTTTTCGTTGCCCGACAATTACTATTAGCTTCGTTAGCTCAGGCGCTCCACTTTAAATGATTATGCTGTAATGAGTAGAGTAAATATCGATACATCTACCCCGACCGGGTGAGAATGCGGGAAATAAATGGGATAGATTGTAATTTGTTCGGTATCATTACAGAGAATTTGGTTTACGGCAATTTGTAAAACGATGAATGTTATTTGGGGTATTGAAATCATACAGAAGAACACCCACGCGCCTAACCACGTAGTACGTGGAGGTGTATTCGTTTTGGTTCTGTACTAAATGGCATTCATCTGTTCGTAGAAACCACTGATTGATGGTGGGTTGAATTTCAATCCATGCAGTGTGCGGCACTAATGGGAAAATGTGATTTTATTATTGTGAAATTCAAACCAAGAATCACACATGCGCTGACATGACCATTTTATAAGCATTAATTTTCAATGATGAACTTCAACTTTAAAGTATCATAACTAAGCTTAAGCATAAACATGAGCATTGAATTCGTAGTTGCTACTCCACGATTGACCTGATCCGGCTAAAATTGCACAACGAACCAAATGAATGGGGATTGACAATTGATTCTCAGTGTGATCAAGATCAATAGCGGTGCCAGTCTCGTCCTTATGGACATCGGGGAAGACAATGATTGTTTATTGTTTCAATGATTCATCTGATATATGGTTGCTTAATGAATAAAAAAAAAAAAAATTTAAGGAAAAAATAGAAAACGTTCTAATTTAGGACAGTCTTCTAATAAAAACAGTTAATGGCACATTAAAGTCGAACAGTGCATAAACTTCTTTAAACGCATTAACGACGGCACGGATAGCTTCATTCAACCTGTATTGCCAATTACGAGCTGCGAGATTCACAAAATCGAGCGGCTACTTTCTACCAGAGCTGTGGCACCACCAACGAGCTGGAAACCGGCTTTGTAGTGCTGGGTAAGATGCGCCAACGCATGATTGGATGGCAGCCGATCAACGCGAGGATGTGCAAGTTGAGGATTAAGGGCCGTTGCTTCAACTACAGCATCATCAACGTGCACTTCCCACATGAAGGGAGACTCGACGACGATAAATAAGCGTTCTATGCACAGCTGGAGCATGAGTACGACGGCTGTTTGCAACAGGACGTCAAAATTGTCATCGGAGACATGAACGCACAGGTAGGACGGGAGGCATTTGTACAGACTGGCAATCGGGCCAAGCAGCCTGCATGCCGTATCGAACGACAACGGCCAACTATGCGTGAACTTTGCAGCCAGTGGTAGTTCGAAGTACCCTTTTTCCCCCGAAAGGATGTCCACAAAGCCACCTGCAGATCACCTGACCAACACACAGAAAACCAAATCGATCACGTTCTAATCGATGGGAAATTCTTCTCCGACATTATCAATGTCCGCACGTATCGCAGTGCGAACATAGATTCAGACCACTACCTAGTTGCAGTATGCATGCGCTCAAAACTCTCGTCGGTGCATAGCACCAGTCGAAGTCGAACGCCGTGACCCAACATTGAGCAACTACGGGACGCTGGAGTGACCCAGAACTACGCGCAGCAGCTGGAAGTTGCACTACGCACGGAAGAGCAGCTTGGCGCAGCTTCTCTTGAAGATGGCTGGAGGGACATCCGTTCCACCATAAGTAGTTCTGCTGCAGCGGCACTAGGTACTGCAACCCAGACCGAAGAAATGACTGGTTTGACGACGAATGCAGCACGGGCGAGAATGCTGCAACACCGCACGAGATTGAATGTGGAGCGATATAGAGCAGCGCAGAACACACAAAACTCGGTTTTCCGAAGGAAGAAGCGTTAGCAGGAAGACCGAGATCGCGAGGCGATGGAAAATCTGTACCGCATAAACGACACACGGAAGTTCTACGAGAAGCTAAATAGTTCGCGCAAAGGCTACGTGCCGCAAGCCGATATGTGCAAGGACTTGGACAGTAACCTTCTCACGAACGAGTGTGAGGTGATTGAGAGGTGGAAGCAGTACTATGACGAGCACCTCAAGCAGAAAACGAAGGTGGCACGGCAACAGACCTTGGAGCACGCGCAGAAGACGATAGGCTACCGGCCCCTGATCTTCAAGAAGTTGAGGAGGAGATCGGTTGGCTGAAGAACAACAAAGCAACTGGTGTAGATCAACTACCAAGTGAGCTATTAAAATACGGTGGTGAAGCACTGGCTAGAGCGCTGAACTGGGTAATTGCCAAGATTTGGGAGGAGGAGATATTACCGGAGGAGTGGACGGATACCATCCATCGTCCACATTGCAAAAATTATGCGACTATGGTGGGCTGGGCACGTCGTAAGAATGCCGCACGACGACGCAGTGAAAATGATTCTAGAAAGCGACCCAATAGGAACAAGAAGAAGAGGCGCGCAGCGGGCAAGGTGGATCGACCAAGTAGAAGGCGACCTGCAGACCCTTCGCAGACTACGAGGCTGGCGAAGTGTGGCCATGGATCGAGTAGAGTAGAGACGACTTCTTCGGACAGCAGAGGACAACAAGGTAAGTAAGAGATTTACAAAATTACGCTGTCTAATCACTGGAACCTGGTAATGGTTATAGCAGCAAACAAAGCTTGCGCGTTCCGTCTTCTTCGTTCCAAGGTGTTGAATCGTAAGACCACGTAAGACGCCGAGTTAGCCCGTAACGTGGGTAGATCACCTTTTTGTGGTACGTTACGGGATGTAAGATCTACCACCGGTTCCTATTCCCGACTACTTCAAACTAGGGGAACGGGATTTGTCAGTAATCCAAGGAACACATCTTAGTCCTTGTTACTTTTTATGCCTTTTTGATAGTGACAAAACTCGGCTTTGTCTACCGAGGATGATCTTGAAACAAGGAAAAAAATGAGTTAGTTGTCTTCATCTATGTGATTCCTAATCTTGTTTTCGTTGTTTCCTAGTTTGAAGTGGTTAAGACTACGGTTCTGATGCATGGTCATTATCGGTGTCATACCTTAATTTTGTTGCTAAGGAATCCAATTTTGACTGACAAAGGGGCGCGCCTTTGAAGGGTGTTTCAACACTCCGAAGGGTATAAATAGCGGCACCTTTCAATTAGAGTCGGATCCTTGCGATAAATGCAAGAGTGGCAACTGTAAAAAAATCGAATACTTCATCATTTCTCAATAGTGATGGAGTAATACGACATGCACTAAACTAAGGACACGCTATATACTACAATAGAGCAAATCGGCAAAGTTTGGCGAATTCGGAGCATTTTTTTTTCATGGAATTGCTTTATAATAAGAAGCTCATTTGCCATAATCTGGTTTTTCTTCTTCTTCGCATTTCAAGCTTATTGCTTATCGCATATTAGCTTATCGTGAGCTCTCAACTTGGTGTTCTAGATGCACTCCCACAGTTATTAATTGAGAGCTCTCGATGCTGGCATCATTTTTCCATTAGTATAATTGGCTGGCACTTACAATCATAATCTATGCCCAGGGGTGTCAAGAAATTTTTTATCTCGAAAATTTCCTAAACTGGACCGAAAATTGAACCCAGCCACCTCAAGCATGTTCTTTCTTTGTAGCTGCGCCTTTACCGACTGAGCTAAGGGAGGCCTGTTAAATCGGTCGTTAATGGGTTAATGAAGTATCCATAAAATAATCAATATGAGGAAGTCAGAAACACGTCTAGGAAAATTCGGAATAAACTTCCAAGAAAAGCTGCAGGAATCTTCCGGTGTAAATCAGAAACCCCCAAAAGAAGCTGTAAAAAGCATCCTAATAGAACTGGAACAAGCTTCCGCTTGCCAGTTTATCGGTCCACCCAGATTATCCGACGAAGTAAAGTATTCTACAATTCTAACAAAACCCTCATAAATTCAGCAAATCGATGAAAAAAAGTTCTAGCGACAAAAAAAAAACATTGCTCCCATTCCGCTCAATCCTGGTATATTTGTTACTTATCCAAAAAATTACGGTGCACCTCTCTGAGTTAATTCATAACTTTTTATCAACTAAACCAATTTTCGATCTTTATCAGCAAATGAAAGGTATTTAAAAGAGTAATTTTTCGAAAATGATGATCACATGATTTTCTAGGTGTAGAACCATTCTTATTTCTCAGGATTTTTCAGTACAAAATTACATCAAAATGCTGACTCTCTGTGCCCTTGTGACCCAAAAATGTTTAGAAAGAGATTCCTGATTAAATGTTTAATGGCATATCACCAATCACTAGGTCTTGGTCCACTGAACAACTTCACCAAAGTCATCAATTTTCTAGATGGCAAGAATTTCAAGATATCACATAAACAAGGAAATCACAAAATCAAGCACACTAGCGCCACGTAATGAGAAAATCCCAAACTTCTGTATACCAATCATTGGATCTTGATCCACTGAACAACTTCACTGAAGACAGCAACTTTCTAGGTGGCAAGGATTTCAAGATAGCATGAGCATGAGGGTGAGCACGATTGACCGCCCACGGTTGCTACTCTGTTATTGCCAGACCAGCTGTAATTACACAGAGAACCAATAGACGATGCTTGGGACTAGCAATCATCCTCAATGTGTAAAAACTGGTGATCTCAAACTAGGCAATACCAGCGCCGGCCGCGCCCGAACACAGGTCAAGAAAGGAAGGAGTAGGAATTTGGGGACGTGACACTCGCTTTGATCGAAGCCGAGAACACCTCTGCACTTCCACGAGGAATCACTGGGATGTTGGATAAGAGGGTTGGGTTTGCAGCAGGGTTCGTTTTGGTAAACGATAAGTTGAATTGATGTCTTAACGATCATGTAACGCGAAGGAGCTTGAGATTAAACCCACGGTCGTCTGCTCAGTAAGCAAAAACGTTTGCCACTAGGCAGACGAGCTCCTTTTAAATCATCGAGTTGCTGTTATTACCATGTAGTCATGTTAACAATTTAAACGATTGACGAATCTTGAATGTGGATGGGATTGTGATTAGGCTCATGATTTTTTGCTCAGTAAGCAAAACCGGTTGCTCTAAGGCCGCATTAAAGCGTTACTCAAGTTTTTATAACTATTCAAACCCGGCACCGACGACGAAGAAAAGTTTAACAAAGTACACGATAAACAAGCTATCTTACCATACATTTTTAATATGAAATGATATGAGACCTCGTTTTTCTGCTCAGTAAGCAAGTCACTGCAACCGACGATCTTTGAAATCCTAAAACTAAAAGCTACGAAAGAGTACTTAGGCCTTCATTAAGATCCACCTTCACGCGACGTTCAATGTTTCGATTTTCTCTTTACGCATGGTTCTGGCATCATAACAAGCTATGACCGACGTGACAATTTTTTAAGCCCTGGTTAAACAAGCTATTCAAATGAAATTACGTGCTCGATTTTCACTTGGCATGTAATGAACAACATTCTCGATAATTCGAGCATGTTGTTCATTACATGCTCGAATGATAATTCATATTTTAGCGGTTGACGGATAGTTTTAAATATACTAACGGTACTGCCTACGGCGACTACGACAACGACTACGATGAAGCCTACGACAACGACATCAGTGAACTTGTCTCTTACCATTTGTCTAGGATAAACACTTTTGCCCGGCACATCCACTGGTTCTTCATGCCCGCTATCTGTCACTGTTTGCAAAATATCTAATAGCAATTAGCTACCACTATTTAATTAGCCACTAGCTACCACCCGTCCAGTCTTGAGCGTATCCAGCGAGGCATCCTTCAGCTTACTCATAATCTCCGATACTCAATGCAAATCGCAGGCACACTTACGCTAGTTACAAAAAAAAAACACACCCGTGCAAAGAAACGGATCCAATAAACGTCACTCTCACTCAAACACACACATCGTCGTCAAACGGCAAATAAAAAGGAATCGGTGGGCAATTTTGTGATACGGATTTCCACAATCAACCGGGAATGCACGAGTTTCAGCACACCCAACTTCGAAACACGTTCAGAAGCACTTTTGGTACACTTACGTTCGAAAACACTTAATTTTTTTCAAAAATAGCTGCGAGTGAACCAACATCATCACCGCATAAATAAACTAAAATTAAAATTATCACTAGCGATGCCGCAAATTTCTGGTCCGGGAGAAAAAATCAAACAACGCAGATAGCGTCAAATCTTCTGTTGCTTGCAATCATGATGAATCATGTTTTCTTTCTCGATTCTAAAACTTCTCGGAAAGTGAGAAAACCACCACTCACACACGTCCGGGAGGCAGAGTTCCAGCGCTAATCCGGCAAATGCAGCCGAAAACTATGAAAGCGAATGCACGCACAAAACAGAGAACAAACAACACAACCGTATCCAAAGGCGTTGGAAACTCGACTCTTTTAGGTGGCAAGGATTTCAAGATGTATTACCAACAAGAAAATCACAAATTAAAGCACACTAGCGCCACGTAGTGAGAAAATTCAAATCTTTTGTCCACCAAAGATAAGGTCTTAATCCACTGAACAACTTCCCCCAAAACAGCAACTTTCTAGATGGTAAGGATTTCAAGTTATTACATAAACAAGGAAATCACAAATTCAAGTTCACTAGCGCCGCGTAGTTAGAAAATGCCCAACTTCTGTCCACCAACCATTAGGTCTTGATCTACTGAACAACTTTGCCCAAGACAGTAACTTACTATATGTTCAGGATCCCGAGATATTCCATGTTGGTCCCTACTAGGTCAATTCCCATATGCTACGTGTACTCCATTTACGAGATTCCCTCGCGTAAACGGAATCATTCGAGACTAACGTAAATGAAATTCGTGTAGACCAGGTTCGGGTTCTTTGGGGGGAGAGTGTAATAATTATTGTTTTATTGGAACATTGATGATTGATTGGCACGACACGTGTGAAAAAATCTATGGAAACCGGAGGTATTTGCACCCACAAATGCAATTCAGTACACGAGTGCATTTGAAATTAAACTATAGGTACCGCTGGGATGAGAGTAATAGGTATTTGATGTAATAAGGACATCGCAAAAATGAAAGATCAAGGCCCAAGTAACATTGCAAGTTTTATCAAGATTTTAAGGCATTCTACAAGTCTAAATCCCCTAGTAACACAACTTTAAAACTTGTGTGTTGCTTGGGTCATGGTCTACAGATCCCTCATAAAACCCAAATTATGATTTGGGAGGGGGTGGTTTGTTTGTAAAAATGAAAATTGGGAACCAGCAATTAAACAAAAATCCTGAGTACGGCACTATAGACTCCACAGCACCATGAGGTCTGATCAACTTCGCCCCCGCCCGTACTAAGTGTAACATGGTACACTTCAACATTGATCTTTACGTCAGCAAAAGCTCTACGACACTCCCTAGTAGGTAAAATGGAAGATGTCTTCTTCAGAACAGTATTTGCGGAATCGTGTACTTTCTTTTTCAGTAGCTGCCAGGAATCTTCTACGGTACTCGATGAAACAGAGATCGGAACCGTTGTGCTCAGTTGAGTTTGAAACTTTTTCTGAATATCAGGCCTCTTGAGAAGAGATGGATCTAATGTGAATTTCGATCTCGTGAAGGCACTTTGTTCCAATAGAGCTTTGTCCGCAGTAGGAGCAGGTTTACACTGGCTTTCAACAATATTGCATAAAAGTAGCTTATGGTCGGTGGATAGAGTATTTGGCAACATGCAATGTAGACGCCTGAGAAACAAACCGGATCGAAGGGAGGTTAGCAGATGATCTACCTGACTGCGGTGAATTCCATTGGACCACGTCCATCGAAAACTTGCATTAGAATTGAGCTGAGTAGAACGTACTGCCAATTCATGTAGACGAAGAAATAGTCGCATCTGCAAGCCATTCTCGTTAAAATCTTCGTGACCGGCGTACTTCCCTATAAGTAGAGCCTCATCTGAATCCAAACGAGTACACGATAAATGACTGTTGAAGTCGCCTGCTAGGAGAAGGTATTGCGTGTCTTTCAGATGTTTAACAACAGTACCGAGTTTGCTGAAAAATTAATCGGCTCCTCGGTTAGGCCCGTGCACGTTTATTATATCCAATCTATGCAGAGATTCATCCATCTACATAAGGAAATATTATAATTAATATATGAAAATAAGCAAAACATAAAAAAGGATACCTAATACGAAATTTCTGCATGCTGAATATTAGACCCGGAAAAGATACTCTTTTGAAAAACTGCGTGGACTCCATGATGAATCAAGATTGCTAGGCCCCTCTTTCTACTATTTGCTGGTCCACTCATTTGCCATCGGAAGTTAGAAGTTATTAGAAGCATCGATGGCTTCGCGTTTCTCCAAGCCTCGACATCCATTGACATTCAAGGATGCTAAGCGAAGACCTTGTTTTGGATCGATTGTAATAATGGGGTGCTCTGTCATTTGAGAATCTGTTTGCTCCTTTCTGGCCACCTTTAGTGCAACCATCATTGGATCCGGAAGGCTACGTTGGTGAACAGGTGGACGTGACGGTGTTGGTTCCATATTTAAAACCCTGCCATAAACGATAGATGACGGCCCTGTATCCTCAAGAATATGAATTGACGAGTGGGAGGTCCCCACCGAAGGAGCGTACCGCAAGGTACCCTGACGCAAACTATGCATGAAAATCGTTATACTGAGTACGGCCGGCAATACTACAAGAGGCACAAGACCCCCGTCATGGCGTCCGATACTTAGATGAAATGCGAAACGAGATACATCTTCAGAGGAATCACAACGGATCCCGCAACCAGCAAGAAAGCTTAGAGGTTGGCTTTAAATTTCATCGGCGATTAAACAACGGAAAAGATTAATCGTGACATCGGAGAGCTGATGTACAACGGAATATAGAAGTGCATTAGGACCACTACCAAATAACTTCACTTGTGCTCCAGATGGAAGGTTTGGTACATGGAATGCCTCCAAGCTGTTAACATCCTGTGTTGTTTCACTTGGGCGTATGCAGAGAATGCTGTCATAATGGATCTTAACAGGTCCGGATCCACGATAAAACCAATTATATTGAGGAAGATCGGCGTTTTCGGAATTAGTGGGAGTGAATTCGATTTTGGAATCATCCTGATGTACGATGGAAATTACTCTGTAGTGATTAGACAGGGCAACAATCGACTCTGCGCCTCCCCAGAATCCAGCGGTCTGCAACTTGTCTAAATAGCGTTCAACCTTTTCTGCAGTTGAACAACTGGAAGATATCAATTCACGTGCATAAGAGGCCATATGGTGGTAATAAAAATCAAGATTCATTCGGATTTCAACCACAGCAGCCTCTCTTGCTTGCTGACTGTATGATTTGAATAGTGGATGCTTGGGAGTCATTCCGTAGATCTGATGAACGATAGAACCAAATAAACAGTGTCCATCTCCAGGGATATTAACAAGAAAAAAACGCGTGCCGTAAACATCGAAAACTTGATCCATTTTGCAGAAAAATAAGCGCGCCACTGCTAAAGTTGCAAGAATGCAGATGTCACGGATGAAAAGCTTGTAATGAACTAACACACTCATAGGCATCACATTTTTTTCTTCTTTGACTGGCATGCATGTTAAACTGTATGCAGGTATGCTTGGGTATGCGTATAGGTAGTATATAGGTTTGTCAGGTTTCATTCTGCAGTTGCTTTTGTTTTCTTCAAAGTTGTTTGTATCAGAATCGTACTATTAGCACACAGACAAACAGACATAACACATTGAATATTTATCACTGTATTACCGCCATCTGTTGAGTACACTGTGGTGGGTAGTACGCTGAATAGATGGCGGTAGTGTGTAAACGTCAAATGTAAGGGTATTGACTATGCGTGTCACAGGTGACGGTACTACCAACTAAAATACTTTTAAATTGACTGTTAAATGCTTGTTCAATTAACAACTTGCGAGTGTTATGTATGCTTGTCTGTGATTGGCATATAATTGTAATTTTGAGGTTGATTTTGTAATTGTTTGATAGATAGTTTAACTGAATTGAAACACTGTGTTGTATAAACTCGACTAATCAAATCTTGAATATAGTAGTAGTTACAGTGTTGCATGATCTAACAACCACTGTCTGCAACTAGTGTTGGAGGGGCCGCAGGGTTGATTACGGGTCAAGGCTAACATAACTCTAACACTAAAATGATCCCGAAACTAACGCTCATGCATTGCATTTTTAATTATAAAGTAGTTTTGTTTTCCTACTTATTTATCCATTGTTATGATACTTTTCTAATAGACTGCCTAAGTTTTTTTTCTCTGTTTTCATTAACTGTTGGTATTGAAATTACATTATAGCCTGAACAATGCGTAAAGAGCAAATTGAAACATTGAACGTCGCGTGAAAGTGGAACTTAATGAAGACCTAAGTACTTTTTCGTAGTTTTTAGTTTTCGGATTTGAAAGATCGTCGGTTACAGTGGCCTCCTTACTGAGCAGAAAAACGCGGTCCCAGGTCCTTACATATCAAAGAGATTTATGGTAAAATCGCTTGTGTATCGTGTATTTTGCGAAACTCGTTGTTGTCGTTGGTTCCGGGTTTGAATGGATACAAAAATTTGAGCAACGGTATTATGTGATATGAGGGGCTCGGTGGCCTTAGAGCAACCGTTTTTGCTTACTGAGCAGAACATCATGAGTCTAATCTCAGGCCCATCCACATTCAAGATTCGTCAATCGTTTTATTTGTTAATACGATTACATGGTAATAGCAGCAACTCGATGATTAAAAAGGAGCTCGTTTGCCTAGTGGCAAACGTTTTTACTTACTGAGCAGAAGACCGTGGGTTTAGTCCCAAGTCCCTTCGCGTTATATGATCGTTAGGACATCAATTCAGCTTATCGTTTACCAAAACGAACCCTGCTGCAAACCCAACCCTCTTATCCAACATCCCAGTGATTCCTCGTGGAAGTGCAGAGGTGTTCTTGGCTTCCATCAAAGCGAGTGTCATCTCAACACAATCCTTCCCATTCCTTTTTTGACCTGTGTTCGGGCGCGGCCGGCGCTGATATTGCCTAGTTTGAGATCACCAGTTTTTACACATTGAGGATGATTGCTAGTCCCAAGCATCGTCTATTGGTTCTCTGTGTAATTACAGCTGATCTGGCAATAACAGAGTAGCAACCGTGGGCGGTCAATCAAGCTCAAGCTCATGGTACACTTCAACATTGATAGAACCCACGGAATGTGAACGATGCTCGAAAGTTGAAAATGACTGAGATAAAATTGTCATGCTCGGGAAGTGCAGTACGACGTAGAGGCTACTGAACTGGTGAAGCCTTGTCGGAATTTTTTTGGTCATATCTCAAAATTCGAACGTCCAAGTAGGATAACATTCAAACGGAACCGCTTCCACTACAATACGATCTTCCATCTCCAGGAAAAGTGAATAATTAACATTCTCGCATTTCGCCAAGACTATTTCCCAACATTGAAAACTATCTGAACCATCACATCATTTCATCAACTGTGGTAACGCTTCTCTAAAATGCCATTCCCGGGTGGTTGCATTGTAACCCTGATGTTCATATTGCACTTGTGGCATTCCAAGTCTAAAACGTAATGCAGTTGATTCTCCCCAAAAGCACCTTGTATGCGCATTCTATTGCCATCTGGTGCTAGTTCCGAGAAAGTGTGATGATGAAAAAGGTAGTATACCAGGTTCCCATAGGTACGTGGATACCTTATATTGCAAATTTTGATGCGGCTTTGCGTACACCAACTAAATGTGATGAAGCACTGTTTGCCGTTTGTGTAGTGGGTGAGATCTTTTTTTCTTTTTGGCTCGTTTTTACCTGCCTCGTGCCATACGACAGCGGAGGAAAACCTCCCGAATTTGTTGTCTATATGTGAGCTTTGACTGCGAAATTCCAGGACTCATGTTGTACAACCATGCAACGCGCGAGTCAGCAGCAGCAGCAGCAGGTTGAATTTTGATATTGCTGCTGCATTCTGGTTTTTTGATTGGTTCGTTTGCGTGCGTTTGTCTGTGCAGGTGTGTCAGTGTGCAACGCGGCGTGCCATGTACTGCAAAACTGCACAGCTTCATTTCGTGGTTTAAATTTCTTGAATATTTCCTCCCCTGCAAGAGCATTTTGGGTGAACTCAACGCAACCAACGGGTGGGAGGGATGTTTTCTAAACATTTTCTGGAATATCTGAAGCAGCAGAAGTTGGAGGTATGTACGAAATCCACAGTGCACCCACTGACTGCCAGCAACGACAACATTAGCAGTTTGGTCGTTTTAGTTTAGTCGAGCTGCTGCTGCTGACTCGTGGGTGTGTGTTGCAACGACATGCTCAAACCAAACCACTGCAGCAACTACAGCAGAGAGCTTTGATTTTGGAACTGCTACGGAAGTTGACCTGTGAAGAGTGGTGAAAATTGTCGGTGGTTTTGGAGAGCTACTCGCTACATTTTAGGCATTGCATTCTGGGCAACGGCACGTGAGCCTTTTTCTTTCTTTGATGATTCACAGTGGAGGAACGAACCCAAGTAGACGATTCTATTTCAGCTTGAACTACTGTTACCTTCTCTCCTTCCACATATTAAACCGAATACCTAGTATCGCACCCAGAAGCTGTGTATTACACTTTCAATGATGCAACTTTGTGTGCCTAGGGAAGGGACCGAACTCCCGAATCCCGGAAACTCACTGAAATGTGTGCTTGCATCGTGTATGGATAGCAACGTTGTGCACCAGAACAAGTAATAGAGTACAGTGTGGTGGTCGCACACGAAGTCAAAACTCAGTTTCAGCTAAAACTGGGTTGGCTTGTCCTGCCAAGGGAAACTATCGAAAATGTGTTAATTAAATGCATTTCGCAGTTTTGTGGTTTACACAAACTAGCGGATTACTTTTTCCACCTCGTCGCACATTTGCTGGGCTGGATTATATGGCAACCACTGGGTGCTGTGAAAACTGTTCATATGGCAGAGTGCAATGTTGTTTTGCTGGTCCATGGATTAGGGGAGATGCGGTTTGTAATTCTATATCACATCTCAATCGGGATAACATGACTTTAATGAGTAACGAGCAAAAACTGATATTTAGCGTACCTAATAAGCTGGAATCGATGCACCTTATCGGAAATCCATCCTAGTTTCAAATCAACCCCTCAATTTTGTTTCCCAAGCCAACTCGTGTCAATTTCAGAAATAATTTATCGGAAAACTTTTGCTAATCGTATGACTTATCGCTCTCCTTGGCTGGCAGTGCAAACCGAGCATGAAATCGAGTGGTACACTCGATTTTCAATTTATACACTCTTCCGACTGATCGTCTTCATGGGCCACTTGCTCTTCCGTAGAGTGTTTCCACCGACCGAACACAGAAGACAGCTCATTCGGACTAAATCAGTCGTAAAAGTCATTACAATTTGCGGTGGTGGTAGTGGTGCTGGTGAATGATAATAAAACTTTTTGATTCAACAGTTTTCAGTCCGGGGCTGCGAGGTTCGTTTCTACTGGACCAGATCTATACATATATCGGCAACGAGAGGATGTGAACCATCATCAGCACCTTATTCTTGAACCACATCAAAACGTGGAGAAAGTTTTCTTCTTACTTACTAACTAGAACTAGGGTAGAACTGACTGACTGCTTCCTGGCTTCTTCTGGTAGGTAGGGACGTACTCTATTGAAGTTGAGAAAAAGCGAAGAGAGCGGTCTTTTGAACTGGGCATTCTCTAGTAGGATGACTATAGAATAGCTGATGTGAGGTACTGGGGAAAATGGTACCCTATATTATACGTCCGGAGGAATAGAGGAATTTTATTGAGAGTAAGATAATCGTTAAGTCATTACGAAAGTTTTACTTCACTTGTGGCTGGGAAATGGGAACGCTATGAGAGTAGGTGCAAATTTTTGGATAGCCATTCGGAGAAGGATGAAGAAGAGATCATTATACTGGCCGGAATTCATCAGGAGCGTATGTTTAGGTCTTCATAATGTGCAATGAGAAAAGATTTTAATTTTGTTAGGAGATCCTTTCAATATTTTTTTTTAATTTTTTTTTTATTAGAAGTAGACCTGTGCGCCGCCGCGCCACGCCGCCGCCGCCGATGATTTTCATACGCCGCCGCTGCCGATGAAATTAAGCCGGCGCGCCGCCGAAGTAAAATCTTCCACGCCGCCGAGTACATTTATGTCACGCCGATGAAAAATTCGTAGCACCTTTTAGGTAAAATGCATCTTGAACGCGTTGAAATTAGTGTGTAGTGCACCGATTGCCATTTAGTTTTTTGACATTTGTTCGCACTTTCTCGATCGAGCACACAATAATGAATTAATCAGGTCGGATTTACATAAAGGTGAATAAGTGAATATAGGGTGTCCCAGAATGTCTAAGCACGACTTTCGAACACCCCTGCTTGTTTTAGATGCCGTTTAAACAGCTGATTATCACGCTGAATCATTGTTTACATTTCGACCAACAGTTTCGCGTACCGCAAGTTGCGGTTCTTTACATTTCCGTGACAATGCGAAGCATTTCTCTGGAAAAGCGCAAACAGATCGTGCACAAATGGTGTACTATACCCATTTTCTTTTAGATATCATTATTAAGGAGACTTTCAGCCAAATCTCCAACATTTCTCTGAGTAAATTAGCGAAATTGGAAGGTGTAAGCATCGGAGCCGGTCGAAACGCGATTCGGAAGTATGGTGATGAAGCAACTTTCCAGGACAAGCAAAAATCTGGAGGTAAACGGAACCCTGTTGACCAAAATCTGAACCGGAAAATCGTGCAAGCTTCCACTCGCAAGAAAAGGGCTTCGGTTCGAGACGTGTCTAGAAAAGTGGGATCCTTGAAAAGTAACGTCCAGTGGGCCAAGGCAAGAATGGGTCTAAAGACGTTTAAGAAGCAGAAGAAGCCAAAGCGAAGGTAAAAACAAGCCGCATCCGTCAAACCGAGGGCTCGGAAGTTATAGAGAGTTTTGACGTTTAATCGGCGCACACTACTACACCATTTAAATCGAACGAGTACGAGCAAGAGGGAAACAGATTAGTGGGAAAACAAACCGTTAATTCATCCATGTATGCTAGATAGAAAAAGACTATTAAACGTCAAAAAGGTTTATACGACCAGTTGCTGTGCGGAAAATCGGTGTTCGAGATTATGGACGTTGAATCATACGTTAAATTTGATTACAAAACTCTTCCTAGTGATCAGTACTAAGCCGTTCGTGATGGCCGAAGTGTAGACGACGCGGATAAGTCGTTTTTTTTCCGAAAAAATCGGTAAACATGCTATTTGGTGAGTGTGGTTTGCTTTCCAAACCGTTGGTGACAACAGAGACAATGACAATCGATGTTTAAGTGCGTGAGTGTTCAAACAAGCGTCTGTTACCCATGATCCGCAAACACGACGCCTCAGTACTGTTTTGGCCGGATTTGGCGTCGGTTCATTACTCCAAAGACACGATAGCCTGGTATAAAGCCAACAAAGTCCAATTCGTACCCAAGGAAATGAATCCACCAAACTGTCCCCAGGCCAGGCCAATCGAAACTTTTTGGGTCCTGACCCAAGCATATTTGCGGACACATGTAAAGGCAGCGGATTCCGTTACAAAGTTTGTGAAAAACTGGGGAAAAGTATCCAAACTTGTTGGACTGAAGCTACGTTTTACTGTAGAAGAATACTATAGAGAAAATGAAAACGAAATAAAAATCGTATTTGCTGTGAACAAAGTTACGTAATCGTTTTTTTATTTTTCAAATCATGCTAAGACATTCTGCACCACTCTATATTACTAACAACACGTTGATATTTGAGCTTTTTTTAATCTCTTACAGGTCCAAGTTGTGCTTCAAATACATAAACCAAAAGTTGTATGACTACAATGCGTGTACATTCAAATAAAGGGCGAACACGAAATTATTGCGACACATTCAACAGGGCATAACTTTTTTACCTTTGGGTAAAAATCAACCAAATTTTGCACACTTTCTCATTGATGTGTATTGTGTACATGCTGTCAAACTCGAAGTCGTGTTTTTCGATTCAACGAAAATGGAGGTGAACCAACACGAAACGAAAATTAATTACTTTATTCATGTGTTTTACTTATACATTTTTGCCAAAACATCAGCCTTATACATTCCATATGACAAACCACATACGTCCTATAAGAACGCATAAACGGTATGTGGGACCATTTATACATTTTATTTGACACATGATCTTCATTAAATTTTTGCAAGGCGTCTGCTTATTAGTTGACTTATACATTTTATGAATAATCAGCAATGGAAATTTGCCAAAAGGTATAAGGGGATTTCTATCCGTGAACGCGAGTTGAGAGAACAAATTCTTTCCAAACACCTGGAATTTCCTGACCTGTCGCACCGGCAGTTGGGAAAAAATGTTGAACATTCGCCATTCAACCGTCTCCAGAGTGTTGAAGCGGTTCCAGGAGTGGTTGACGTTGGACCACGGCAAATGTGCTGGAAGACGGAGGGAAAGGTGAAGCGGATGATTAAAGCAAATCCCAACGTCTCAAGCCGTGATTTGGCTAAAAAGATCGGCATGTCGCAGAGCTACGTCCAGAATGCAAAGAAGAGAGCTGGACTACATACATACAAGGTACAGAACTTCCCAAACCGCGATGAGCGGCAACAATCGACGGCTAAAACTCGGGCACGGAAGCTCTACGAGAAGATGCTGACAAAATATGGCTGCTGTGTAATGGACGAGGAAACGTATATAAAAGCCGATTTTAAGCAAATTCTGGGGTTGGAGTTTTTCACCGGCAAGAGCAAGTTCGATGTGGACGACAAATTTAAGAAGAACAAAATGTCGAAGTTCGCCTCCAAATATCTCATTTGGCAGGCCATCTGCTCTTGCGGACTGAGGAGTGAGCCTTTCGTGACAAAGGGCACAGTAAATGGCGAGATCTACAAATCTGAGTGCCTCGAGAAGCGCCTTTTGCCGTTCTTGCAGCAGCACGACGAAGCTCCGCTATTTTGGCCAGATTTGGCATCATGCCACTATTCTAAAAGTGTCCTGGAGTGGTATGAGGCCAATTCTGTCCATTTTGTTCCAAAGGACATGAATCCGCCAAACTGTCCGGAGCTGCGCCCGGTGGAGCAGTACTGGGCAATAATGAAGCGGGAACTTCGGAAGAGCAAGAAGACAGTCAAGGACAAGAAGGACATGTTGAGAAAATGGAAAAAAAAAACTGAGAAACTGTTACCGGATGACACTGTAAAGACTTTGATGGAGGGCATCAAGCGAAAATGCGTTCAATTTTACACTCAAGGCTCAATCGATTAACTTTTCTTTTGATTTTTGAAGTAAATATATGTATAAAGCTACCCTAAAATTTTGTTTTGATTCTAAACATTATAAGAAAATTGGCATGACATTTTCGGTGTCGCAATAATTTCGTGTTCGCCCTTTATGTATCAGAGTAGTACAAGCATATCATTTATCGCTATTAACATATTAAAACATGTAATGCTCAATAAATGAAAGAGTTCCTAGGGTCCAAATGTTACGTAATGCAACAGATTGCTTTTAAATATTATCCACCCCTACATAACGTAGTTTTCTTAAACTTAATAGAAGGGTTGTAACACTTTGCAATACGACTTCACCAACAAGCACTTGAAATATTTTCCTAAACAAATTCCGCATGTACGGCCAATGATAACGACTCAAAATTGAGTAAGAGTTACTCATATTCGAGTTCAGTTATTTATTTATTTTTTGTTGGGGAGTAAAGTAAAACCACTCCGTGCATTATTTGAACTTTTGTGGTACCCCTATTTGCTGTTTGTATCATGCAAATCGACCACTATTTAACAAGTAGACAGCTAATTGCCTGGACACATCTTTTCCCAGTCCAATATAATATGGTTTATAGAACCAACTACATTTCCATGATTTGCAGACTAAATATCACTGGGTTGTAAGCTAATACTACCAAGAAATTTGGATATAGGCTTGTGTAATGCACCACAACTGCAGAACAGATGTTCCGAGGTTTCACGTTCCAAATTACAGAAACGACAGATATTACTCTGAACCCGACAAACGTTCTTAATGTGATATCTACTAGGACAGAGTCTAGTTACTAGGCCAGTGTATATACTAAGATCTCTTTTAGTGAGCTCTAAGAGCTTTTTGGTGTATGTTATATTAGGAGTTATAAATCTTTTCGCATGATTGCAGTTTGTGCATGTGCAATTGGCCATCACCCTTTGCTCTTCCCAGCATTTGAGTACCATTTTTACCGTACAGTATGTTATACCACAGTATTGTTCGCTTGAAACACCTTTGGCAAATGTCCCATCGCAACTGAAATATTTGTCCCGGGGCCAAAGATTCCTGCATCTGTTCCTATTCCAATTTTTGAGCCATCTGTGAAAAATATGGTTGAGCCTTGACGAACGTTAGGACCACCAGTTTCCCAATCCGAACGTGCCGTTTCACATACGTTGAAGGGAATTTCATAGTTGTCCTCTGGTTTCACCCAGTTATACTCATGGAAGTCCTCTTTGGAAGTATTATTATTATTATTTAGCTTTATTAAGGAGGCTTTCTTTGGAAGTATTGTAAGATGCTTAGATGACCAACAAGATCAACTGGCATTACTTTTTTAGATCTTTTGAGCCCTTCTTTCCACTTCTACTTGCACATGTTCATGCAAGGGCAGTAGATTGAGGATTGCCTCACAAGCAACACACTCCCATTATAAAAAGTAGCCTCAACTTGATTGTGACTGAAATAAGCTACATACAATTTCCACAACTACTCAGTGACAAGTGTGCTGCTAGGGTTCTTATGATTTTGATGGGGTGCTACGCACCGCACCCGTTATTGCAATTGCATGCTAGACGTTGAAGTTATGCTAGTTTCCTCTGAGCAGTAGCCTCTTTTGATTTTGGTAACCACACTAACGAAGCATGCGAGTTCAGGATACTCAAATTCGCGAAATCGTAGGTCACTTATAGATTGAGTAAATTTTACGACGCTTTTCCGAGGAAAACTTCTCGAATATTAGGAAAACTTATTGTGGTTTTAATCTGTCTTCTAGTACACTTCTAACCTGTGTACATTTTTTTTAATTTTTCCCATATTCGAGAAGTTTTGTCGGAAAATTTACTCAAACTATGAGTGACCTACGTTTGAGCGATTTTAAGTAATCTGAAATCAAATATGGGTAGCATTTTTTGTCCATGTGCGATTGGTTTGGAAAGTAATTTTTTTTTCTAAATCAGTTGGAATTAACTCACGCCGACATACGCCGCCACGCCGCCGCCGCCGAAAGCAAACGGCGTGACGCCGCCACGCCGCCGCCGCCGGCAGAAAATAACATATCACGCCGCCGCCGAAAATATTTTGATCGGCGCACAGGTCTAATTAGAAGTACATTTATTGTCCATTTTTGTTGACTTAAAATTATTTTTATAATAAATCAAACTCCGACTTCAAAATTTAAATTCAATGCATCTACATCTACATCTATCCGTTCATTACATTTTTCAATGAAGGTGATGTATATAAATAAGATCTTCAGAAATGCTGTTCTCGTATTCACAGATATCCTTTCTAATGAAGGTCGTAGAAGTTCTTCGCACTTGAAGGATCGCCGTCTGCCAGTTAACGCCATCAGTTTTTGCAGAAGCAATTCAAATGCACCACGTACTCTAGGGCAAGCAAAGAATTTGTGCTCAATGGTCTCTACAGCTGCCACACGATGAGTGGAATTTTCTTTGTCTGTGTACGTGTTATAATATTCAAAAGCCGCCGGTGCGGGACCTTTTGGTTCACCCAGTATACAACGCACTACGCTGTGACGACACTAGATTCCGTGTAGCAATATTGCTCCACACACGAGGCCAGTTGATTTCGGGGTTTGCTATCTCCACTTTTGGTCTGTCCGTGTGTTCTACGAAGAAGCGGATGAAAGAGATCGGTGGAGGGGTGTTCGCGGATTTGGAAAGGGATGTTTGAAAAATTGTTTAGGATTAATTTGAGGCAAGGAAGGTCTGAAATTAAATTTGATTGAGGAGTATTTATTTGGTAGAGGTAGGAACTATAGTAGGGAAGGGACTCGATCTCGTGAAGGTGGTGATTAATTAATAGCGCCTTGCACTGCATCGATGGTAGATGTAGCTTTAGGCCGCCTAAGATAGGTGACACAGTCGGAAGAAGTGTTAGTTTGTTTACTAAAATGAACCACCCATTTTGTTATGGCAAGTTTTGCTATAAGAAATGCTCCTTGTGTCTATTAGCAAAATTCACATCAAAGATTGATTAATTGCGTAGGAAATCAGTTTGGCACGGCATTTGTGACCAGCATACACTTTTCGGTCGTATGAAACAAGTCAAAAACTGTCCAAATTCGCAGATAAAAATTTTTGTTTTGAATTTCTGTATGGCAAAATAGTGAACTTTTCGTCAATATTAACGGCAAAGAACTCACCAACACTGGGAGACCGTGAGTTCCTGCCCACCTGTTATTTCCCATATCGGAACTGGACATCGTTTTCTTGCAGGAGGTGGAAAACGATCAGCTTACCTTGCCCGGCTACAACGTTGTCTGGTTGCTCGTTGGTTCTAAATATGGACAAACAGGCAGATAAATTCTATTCCTACTCTTAACTACAGTACAGTACAGTACTGTATTAAGCTTGGTGGCCCTGAAAAGAGCCGTTTTGTTGCCAAAGTTGGTGATGATTTAACCTCCGAAACCAAACAGAGTGCGTCTCTGTCACTTCAAAACGTAGATGACATCCATTGCCGCTTACGCTTGGCATGTTTAGTGTAGGTGACAGCATCACGGATCTCATTTTTCAGGAACACCTTCAGCACACCTCGTAAATCAGACTGGAGATACGTTTGACACCGCCACGGCGAGCCAGACGACGGATGGTGGTTATCTTGAAGAATTTGCGTTTGATTCTGAATATGGCGATGAGTGTGCAAAATATTACGCAATTCCATCCTCCCTATTCGCACGCGCCCGAGGATCGGAGGCGAATTCCACTTGGACTTGTTTCGTCTACTTACTACTCTCTGACGACTGTGCTGGGGAAGCATCATATGCATGTACGTAATTGGTGGATTTGCTATTTTTTTCGATGATTTTGGACAATGCTTGACATTTACTACTTTGTAACGGTGTTACAAGAATATAATTACATTAAAATTAAATTTAAGAAAAACAAATTTGAACTCAAATGAATTATATATAAATGATACAAGTCCCCTCGAAAACTTTGGTAGCGGGTAGCGCTAAAGCTAAAAAAATATTCACTGCCGTTCATAGGGGGTTACAGGCAACCAATAAGAAACGAACACGTCCTCGCGATAGAATTTTCAAAAGAAGCCATAGGGAGCTTCATGATAAAATTCCTAGCATCGGTCTCAGTCCGGTTTAGACAATTCGCATGAAAGGGTGTTCCGAAGTAAGAAAGTGGTGAAGAATAGAATACAGAGGAGAAAGTGAAAATTATTAAAATTAGCAAAAGTGAGTTAACGGGTATTTCATCCTAGAGGCAAATTGAAAATTATACTAATTCTTATGGATAGATCTTTTTATAGTAAAATTAGTAATCCCACCATGAGTGAAAAACGTTTGTGAATGCTTGTAGAGTTGTAATCAGGTAACTTTAGAACATGCACTTATAAAAAATTGCCTTGATGCTAAATCTGTTCGTCGTTTGAAGATTTCCTTCAAACGAAGGCCGCTGGTTGGGGCATAAATTCATATTGCCAACCGGAAGCTCACCACGTGGAGAAACACCCACCGAAAACCGGAGAGAATCGCTAGAGAGCGATCAAGGTCGTACCCCCGTCAACTTTCGTACGACAGCCGATGTAGGAGAAGACGATTCCACCGAAAGTACGCCGCCGGTACTGGTAGTACCCCATCATCTCCTACTCTTCGCCACCGAAGGGAACGATAAAACCGTTGTCCGTTCAGTCGTACTACCGTATGGGCCCGAGAAACCTGTGAGACGTCACGAGGTAGGATTCCCGGCAGTGCTTTCTCTCCTACGGCGAACAGGGACCACGATAACCTACAAGGTCCCCTCAGCGAATATCTCTGCTAGGTGTGAGACACTAAGCTGAAATCCACCGTCAATAAAACGGACAAGCACTGTATGGTGTCCATCGTCCACCGCCCGCTGCCAGCATAAATCACGTAGGGCAATGATAGTTCATCGTCAGAACTTCCACCACGAGGTTCATCGCAACGTAGCATCGTACCGGTACGCAACGTAACGCCGGCAAAGTCATCGCATGTCTCCCGCCACCCACCGGTCATCAGCCAACGCCACAGTCACCGAGAAAACTACAAGAACCAGGTGATGTACTAGAAGGGGATAGTAAAGAGAAGATGAACCATAACGAAATGGACTAGAGTATGTTATGCTAGGGAGAATAAATGCAGGCGAAACCAATACGGCGTCTTGGCTAACTTGATCGAATCCATGCAAGTAGTTTTGTTGGTTTATTTTAAATATAATCGAAGTGACTTGAATTAGTTTCAGGACGTTTTTGTTGGTTGATTGGTTGCACGTGTCTTTAGGTGTTCGGAAGTGAACCTATATCAGAGTCTCATCGGGCTTTCGTAACATCGCGACTTTGCGACAGCTTTGCTGTCTGGTGCGGAAGCAAAGATCGTTTTTGTTGTGCTTCCACGCTTGTTACAACTTTTTCAATAGTTTTTTGTTGGAAATAAACAGTTAAAAGTATTTATATCGATGCGTAGTCATATTTCTGATCGATTGATGATAAAATTATTGAAATTGGATCAGGGGCAGCTGAGTTATTAACGTTCAAAATCTTTCTTAATTTGTTACATGTTCCATTTTCGGTTTTCACAAAGTGTACCCCCATATGAAAATCAAATACGTAGTCCTACGTCAAAATAATCTTATCCGGGTCCTCCTCACTATTCCGGCACAACCTCCATACTGCTACTATAGGTACACCACTTTTACTGGAACACCTACTCTAAATCCATAGAAAGCGAGCAGCAGTTTAAATCTAACTGGCGTTCACCGGCGAATAAGGTCAATGAGACTACTGGGTAAAATTTAATGGAAGGGGTTAAGCGGAAGGCACGGCAGCTCGGATTTGGCAAACCAAAATAATAAACTAACTTTTTTTCCTTTATGCATTGAACTACCAAAAGAAAAATAAGATGATTTTCGTGATATGAATTTTGACTGAAAGAAACGATTTTTTTGTCGACCGATTTTTGCGCGTTCCAGTCTTTACTGTAACACTTAAACATATGTATCACACTAATACTGTAAAACTGCTGTGGCCAATTCAACTGATTTGAATCACTCGGCTATTTAAATCGTTAGCGTTTGGTTTTTACACATACAATCGGTTTATCCCTCGGTACAGGAAATGGTTGCGCTGTGTTTGAGTTCATCCTTCATTTCTCCTATTGTTGTCAGTTCCGAGCCTACCTGCATAATCACTTGGTTGGAAGAATTTATACTTGTTCGGCAATCTGTTTGTAGATGAGGATGGCTATTTTTTGTCTGTGGTATCGACATGCACACAGGTGTGCGAGGTGTATAAGTTAAACACCAATCCGCCCCCGTCTTAGAGCCATCACCGGAACTAGCAGACTTTAGACCCAACATTGCACCCAGCATCAATATCATTCGTCAACATCGTTCAACCAACATTCCCACGTAGTCAGCAAAACTTCAGCAAGCGGCAGCGTGATGTAAACCACAACAAATGGTCTTCCCACAGAATATGCAGCATAAGCAGAGCAGCCGGAGAGTTATGGGTGTGTGTATGTCGTCTAGAGGCGTAATTAAATTGAATGAAAATAAAATCAAAGAGTTAAGTTTTAGCTTTGGAGTAGAGTAGTTTGTCTTAGATATTTTTTTAAAAACCCCGAATGCCTCGGTAAAGTTTTAACTTCTATATGCACAAGGAGATGGAATTCCATGGAGGATGAGAAAATTGGGAAAGGAAAACATTCGATGATCAAAAACTGGAGACACAGTTCTTCTACGAGCGTGGTGTGGAAGTAGATTGGACGGAGAGTATACAGGGTCATTCGGAATAACTGTCACATTTCGAAATGGTCATAACGATTGAACGCTGGCATGATTTTTAACTTAGCATACTTTAATTCAAATCTCTTTCCCTGAATTACCAGCCACATTTGTCACGAAAATGAACCACAGCTAACACGCTCGCTTTAGCTTTTGAGTCCTGGTGATGCGTCTAAGCTCTTCTATTGAACGGATTTTCCAAACATGGTTCCTTTCTACCTCTATAATGATGCGAAAAATAAATGTTTCATCCTTTCGAAGAGTTTGCAGTGCAAAAAGATAACACACGAATTTATACCGATTTACGGCATGCTCCATTTTCACGTTCATGGCTGCTTGAAATCGAAAACGAATCAAATTTCAAATCCTACTGTCAATACAAGCTGATATTTGTACACACTTTATTGCACATTTTGCACCCTTTTAGACTGCTGCACAAAACAAATTTGTCACACCACATTATTTTCACACTTGCTGTGGATGACCCACAGTAGAACCCATAATTTCTGTATATTTGGGTTTTATTTCAATGTTATACAATTCAGTTTTTTAATGAAATAAATCAACTTTTCTTTATCAAAGTAAGGCTGCGGAGTCTTTAAACTTCATCCAACATCAACAGTTAGATAGTTTCCGAACAATTCTGATTACAAATATCGAAATAAAATTCTTCCATAAATTTTATGCTTTATCACTGGGTACGATTTATACGGTCTTCACTGTACATGCTGTTTTGGCATTTCTTTGTTTTGGTTGTGCATCGAAAATGGATAGCGGTGATTCTCCTGAACAAGCTGTGGGCGATAGCCCAGAAGCCGATCCAGAAGTTGAATATCTCATTGATTACGATGCGCGGGATGGATGGAACAATCAAGCTACGTTGGATCCGCTCAATGACACTAGTGATGATACTGTGGAGGACAGTGCAATTTGGAATGTGGATTGTGAATATGAATTGGATCAATCAGATGAGCATATGTTTGCCTGCGCTCTACTGGTCTATACGTGGCAGTTCAAAGGCCAATCTTCTGGATTCTTTGTGGCACGGTGGCAGATTTCGGCAAACACAACAGAATGTTTCATCCATAGAGCATGGGATTTAGCCAAGATGCACTTGAATAGGGAGGTAATTTTCGACCAAAATGCTGATGGAACCACAAATCCAGCGTAACCACTGAAGAGGAGTTTGAAAAATTCGTTCTGTTCCAGTCGGGCCGTAGGCATTACCCATTGGATAAGCTTAAAGAAAGCAGCAGCCTGTTGCAGAGTTGGAGAGGTAAGGATATCTTGCTGCTCCAGCATGTGTACTGTTTTGCGATTAGCAACCGTACTATTTGGAACTCGGTGAAAGAGAGCTTGATCGATCCATCTGAACGGGACCGCTCAGGTGCTGCTACATCACAGGCTGTTGTCGAGTTGGCAAATAAACTGAGAACAGCACACGGAAATCATCTCGAGGCACATAGCATGGCATGGTCGTTCTGGTCGAATTCGATTTTGAATTCTTCAGCTCATCTTAGAGAATCCCTTAAAGACCATCCTCCAAAGCATCTGGCTCACCTGTTCCGGACGAATGGAGGACCTCATGTGAATGCTATTCGCAGAGAGCTTACGGTGGTGAATACTCTGAATCATAGTTACCATGAAGAAGTAGTTGGTGTACGCCAAGTTTTCAATGTGATTGAGTCGAACATGGAGAGCTTGACTGCATCAATGAAAGCATTCAAGATTCACCTTGAGGCCTTGGAGTTGAGGGACAAAGTAAGCGAATCGATGATCAGTGCTATGGAAACATCGGTTAGGGTACAGGAAGATCAATTGGGGCAACAATTGAAAGAACGAGTAACAGACGTTGAGGATATGGACCACATGTAAATGGTAGTACTCTCAGGAACGTCTTTTCGTAGGAAACCTCCTACCCCTCCTACTGATGTTTATCGTAAAAAGTCCGACGCGTTTAAGCTTTTCCGGAAACGCGGAACACCCGAGTATTTCGAAGCGTACTCGACTCTTGAACACGAACTCAAGAGCCTCATCAAAGCCAAGAAACGCGGATACTGGCGGCAATTCGTGGACGGTTTATCGCGCGAAACGTCGATGAATACGCTTTGGAACACGGCGCGAAGGATGCGTAACCGGTCTTCAAACAACGAGAGCGAGGAGTACTCGGATCGGTGGAAAGTTCGCGTGAAAAGTATGTCCTGATTCCGTGCCGGCACAGATGATTCCTCGCGAAACGACGAATTCGGTAGACGAGATCAGCCAGCCTTTTTCAATGCTGGAGCTCTCACTCGCGCTCCTTTCGTGTCGCAATTCGGCTCCGGGGGCTGATAGAATCAAGTTCAATTTGTTGAAGAACCTCCCAGACGTCGCTAAGAGGCGCATGTTGAACTTGTTTTGTCAGCTTCTAGAGCTCAATATTGTTCCGGATGATTGGAGGCAAGTGAGAGTTATAGCCATTAAAAAGCCTGGAAAACCCGCTTCAGATCATAACTCGTATCGTCCCATCGCGATGTTATCGTGCATTCGAAAATTGTTGGAGAAAATGATCCTTTTTCGCTTGGACAAATGGGTTGAGACGAACCACCTACTCTCAGATACTCAATTTGGATTCCGTAGGGGCAAGGGAACGAACGACTGTCTCGCGTTGCTTTCCACAGAAATTCAGTTGGCTTTTGCTAAAAAAGAGCAAATGGCTTCTGTATTCTTGGATATCAAGCGGTTTTTGATTCAGTATCGGTTGAAGTCCTTTCAGACAAACTCCACGCTTGTGGCCTTTATCCATTAATAAATAACTTTTTGTACAATTTGTTGTCAGAGAAACATATGAGCTTTTCTCATGGAAACTCTACAGCTTCTCGATTTAGTTACATGGATCTCCCCCAGGGCTCATGTTTAAGCCCCCTTTTGTACAATTTCTATGTCAGAGAAATTGACAATTGTCTAAGTGACAACTGCACGTTGAGACAACTTGCAGATGATGGCGTAGTGTCTATGACAGGGCCCAAAGGGGTCAACCTGCAAGGACCCTTACAGGATACCTTAGACAATTTGTCTACTTGGGCTATCCAGCTAGGTATCGAATTCTCCACGGAGAAAACTGAGTTGGTCGTTTTTCTAGGAAGCATAGCCCAGCACAACCGAAGCTTCAACTTTTGGGTAGGCCGATCACTCATTCCATGTCTTTCAAATATCTTGGGGTCTGGTTCGATTCCAAATGCACCTGGAGATCCCACATTGAGTATCTGAGACGAAAATGCCAACAAAGGATCAATTTTCTTCGAACAATTACCGGAACGTGGTGGGGAGCCCATCCGCAAGATCTTCTAACGTTGTACAGGACAACGATTTTATCGGTTTTAGAGTACGGTAGTTTTTGCTACCAGTCGGCGGCTAAAACGCACATCATCAAACTGGAACGGATCCAGTATCGCTGTCTTCGTATCGCGTTAGGATGCATGCACTCGACTCACACGATGAGTCTCGAAGTGTTAGCGGGCATGTTGCCACTCTCTGATCGGTTTTCGGAATTATCCCTCAGACTCCTCACCCGTTGTGAAATTATGAACCCATTGGTGATTGCAAACTTTGAGAAGCTTCTTGAGCTAAACCCTCAAACTCGTTTAAGGACATTGTACTACGTGTACATAACACAGGATGTCAGCCCTTCACAGCATAATCCTCATCGTGTATGCTTCTCCGACTTCGGCAAATCAGTTAGTTTTGATTTATCTATGACGCGGGAGATTCGTGGAATCCCAGAACATCATCGTTCCATGATTGTTCCGTCAATTTTCGCTGCAAAGTTTGGCCAAGTTGGTTCCGCAAGATCGTTCTTCACAGATGGATCATTAATAGAGGCGTCCGCTGGTTTTGGTATTTATAACGAATTTCATAGCGCCTCTCGAATGCTTCAAGCTCCTTGTTCTGTATATGTTGCTGAGCGGGCGGCAATACATTATACGCTAGAAACGATCGCCTCACTTGCACCAGATCATTATTTTATTTTTACGGATAGTCTCAGTTCTGTCGAGGCTATTCGCTCTATGAGGCCGGTAAAGCACTCCTCGTATTTTCTCATAAAAATACGAGAGCTTTTAAGTGCTTTATCTTTAAGATCTTTTGTCATCACCTTTGCATGGGTCCCATCTCATTGCTCGATTCCGGGCAATGAGATGGCTGACTCACTTGCTAAGGTGGGCGCTATGGAAGGCGATATTTACGATCGACAAATCGCCTACGATGAATTTTTCTTCATTTATCGTCAACAGTCACTCGTCAGCTGGCAGAATAAGTGAAGTGAAGGGAGTTTGGGACGATGGCTATTCTCGATCATCCCTAAGGTGTCGAAGAGTCCTTGGTTCAAGGGGTTGGATGTGGGTCGAGACTTCATTCGTCTGATGTCTCGCCTCATGTCCAATCACTATTCGTTAAACGCTCACTTGTTTCGTGTTGGGCTGGGAGACAGCAATCTCTGTGAATGTGGACAAGGTTACCAAGACGCCGATCACATCTTTTGGTCTTGTGTTGAGCATCGTGGAGTCAGATCTGAGCTGTACGATTCCCTTCGGGCTCGAGGTAGACAACCTAATGTTCCAGTTCGGGATATTTTGGCTAGACGCGATCTGGAGTTTATGAAACTCATATATGTTTACTTTAAGAATATTAACATTAGATTGTAAGTTTTATTAACCTTGTGTTTAGTTTGTATTTTGTACGTGTGGGTTTTTTTATGTTTGTTTTCAAGATGAATAGAAATTAGTTCATGTTTTAGGATTAATTAAATATTTGTATCGTAAACCACATTTCAAACCTCCCTCTCCCTTTTCCCATCCAAAAAAATTGTAAATCTCCACTAACCTCGAGACAACCGCGAGTATCCGGTCCAGCTCCTTTAACTTTAAATATAAGACATAAATAATGTATAACGAAAATGATAACTCGGCTCTGTAAAGTTTATTCGATTGAGCCTGTACAAATAAAGTAATTAATAAAAAAAAAACACACGACGTTTCCAAATGAATTCCCCGCGACAAATCAGCCTTTTACCCTCTTCCGCATATCCCCGGTTTCGTAGCATTCCGCGGTTATCAAATGAATGAAGATTGGGGTAATCCCATGGTAGTGAACTCAATTCCATGAAAAATCTGTAAACATCATCTTGTCTGACTTGCATTGTGCGTCTTTCTAAACACTTCCATGCAAGGCCTTCGGTGTGTAGTATACGGCCGATAGACGAGGCTGATATTCTCATCCTGAAATGATCTTTAAACAGTTTCCCAGCTTCCTCGAGGTATAGAAGAGGTTTTTGTCTATACAGGTTATCCAACCAGCGGCGTTTCTCTGCTCCAAATTTTCTGGTAATAGCTGCATTTTGCCTTCTGCCAAAAGATCCATCCCGTTCGTAGACAGTAATCCAGTTACTGATAGTTGTCCTTTGTTTGCCATACATAAGTTTGGCCCTCGAAAGACCCAGAAAATAATACCCATAGAGTGCATGGTATACCGTATTGTTTGAAGCTCGACGTTGTTTCAGTTAATTATTTATTTCGTCCCGATGAATGTTAATTATCAATTTATTTATGGTGTTTATTAACTATTTACCTGTTGCTGTTGACATTACAAATGAACGTGATGCACACACATATTGTTATTTTTTTTTTTAGATGCTAGATGTTGTTGTCGAGTTTGATGTCATCAAAGCTGTCAATTTGCAGCGTGATATTTTTTGACATAAGGAAAAATCTGCCAGATAGTCTAAAAGGGAAAACAATAAGCAATAAAACAAAAATACTTGAACATATACCCAATTTACCTATATAGAATAGTATATTTTGAAATCGGTGACAGTTATTCTAAATCTCCTTATTTGTTTCTTTAAGTTAAGAATTGAAAAACTAAAAATTACAGTAACATTCTTCCATAAAATACTTACCTGTTCAGCGTTGCGAGGCCTCTATCTGCTAACCTGTTCCAACCTGTGAGGCCCCCTATAGCCTCATCCGGAGCAAGTTTAAACATAACCTCAAGTTTTTCAACCACACGTGGCATTTAGTCGGGGCAAAATAGTTCCCATCGTTCAATTAGGCGGAGGCATTTGATTAACCCGGCAGCAGGAGAACACTTTTCCCAACGGGACCCCAGAGAGGCACTCGACCAACTTTGCACTGATTGCTATAGTTAAGAAATCGGTGTGTATCGCTCCGGGTGTGGTAGAGCATTTCCCAACAATGTAGGTTTCCCTGCTGCAGCACAGAGAGGTTTTCCAATCCACCCGGGAACGAGCGGGATCGATTGCCAAAGGAAATGCCGGAGATAATCTCAAACTGATGTTTCAGAGAGAGAGAGAGAAAGTCGGCTCTGTAAAAGGTACACACATGCATGAACGGAACCATCGGGCTAATGGAAACGAAGTTTGCTCCGATATTAAATATGTGGCTATCTTGGACGGGAGATAGAGACACAGAGAGAGGGGGCGTTTCGATATTTATTGCCATTTTGCAATGCATGCTGCAAGTTGGAGCCCGAAAGACATTTGCATCGTGTGCTTCGGGTTAGTTAGAGTTTCTGAACTTTAAGGATCATGGATGTATCGAGGAGGGTCATCGAGCAGATGCAGCGCAGATAACTATCGGCAACAAAGTTTAATTGAAATATTCATATGTGGCAATATTCTGCCCTATCGGTAGAAAACTAGTTTGCTGGGTTTAATCGAGGAACGAGGGGTTTGGTCAGCCAACGTGAATAATTGAGAGCAGAATTTTGCGATTGTTTCGGAAGTTTGTAATAAAGAAGGGAGTTTCGGATAAACGATCGAAAACCGATGGTTCAAGATTTTTGGTTTTATTTTACGTCTTCATAAGTATTCGAGGGCGTTGCTTGTCTTTGTCTGTTCATTGTGAAGTTTTTAAAAATGTTTTACGCTAATGGGTCTTCTGCTTCTGGCTCGATTAGCATCAACCGCTACTAATGTTGACCTTGTATGTGTGAGTTTGTGTGTATGTGTGAAGGTGGTACTTTTTCTACAACTTACTTACTTTATACAACTGTTACTTTATAGGTAGGTTGAATCGTTGACTTCAACGATGTCGGTACATTACATTCTTACTGCTAAAACTTTCAATAAACTAACTGTTATGCTTCGGTATAAAACTTTTCATTTCTTCTTATTTCCTAATTATTTTTCAACTACGGCTGCTTCACTACCTTGCAGTGCAGATAAGTGCGCGAGATTTTTGTTTTGTTTTGTTTTGTTATGTGTGTGCCGATCGCTACTAGCTAGTTGCAGCTTTTTACAAATTAACCCTCTAATCGTGCATGACTTTGGGGGAGGCTGGCGGGGGCTCCTGCTCTTTCATCGTTTAATCTAAACCGAATTGTCCTACTGAAGTATAAAGGTCTAATAAAATTCATTCAATTCGTCGGTATTAAAAAATATCCCGGTGCATCTTGTAACTACTTTCCATTTGATTATTGAGTTGTTTTCACTGACTTTTATTTCCACGAAGCGTTACTCATTTTAAAAACGAGCAATACTGTTAAAGTTATATCCAATACGCTGCTTTTTTTTCGGTATTGCTGGTAGATTTTTTTTAATGATTTTCATTTTTTTTCGGTAATAATACACAATATTTATCAGTCGTTTCATTTCTTTTCAAACAATGCAATGAACAGTTAATTGGTTTCATTTAACTAATGGACAGTTTGACAGCGTTAACATAAATCCTTGTTCATAGTGTTGAACACCAAAAACAGCTTGATTTATTCTAGTACATAGTAAATACGTATTACGTATGGTTAAGATTGTTTCAATCGTTTTCTGCTATTGGAAGAGAATATATAAACCTAAACTGAATTCTGTGGAAATGCAAGACGGGATTAGGATTGTCGTATACACTATTGATGGATGTCGGCAAATGGCGATGCGTTCGGTGGGAGAGATGGAGACCAAAAATAAAAAATAAACTGATGTTCTTAACTGTGGGCGATAACTTTATTTAAACTTTGGAACCATACTCAATCAAAGTGTTTTGTTACTTAAGAGTTGGGAGGAAATGCTATACTGATATCAAGATGAAGAATTAGTGCGATAATTTATTAGCTAGAGAAAGTTCTGTAAAGGATACATTAACCGTTAGTGTACGGCAGTTTGTAAATTGAACAGAAGTTGAAATTAATGCGACAATACTAATCAAACGCACACTCCTTTACACTCCTTAAACAACTCAATGCGGGAGAAGCCGCCAACAATGCTGAAGATGGTACGGCACGCAACACCACCCTACTGCTTCTTTCTGACATGACTACGTTGGTCATGACCAACCCGGGGGCAACATGACAACTCCAGTATATTGCCAGTGTACCCCGACAGTTTGGTGCTGGTGATTCTGTCAAACTCACAAGTTTCAGAAGTTTTATCGGAATAGGACGAATGCAGAAATGATGGGGTCGGAGACGAGCCAGCCAACGGCTGAAAGTCTCCTTAATAAAGATATAAAAAAAAAAAAAAAAGAAATGATGGACAGTAATTTCATCTTACTGTCTCTTCGATCAGCTGTTCCATAGAAAGAAAAGTCAGGTGCACCAATGCGGATTTGTACGGAAGTGATCACTACCCCATCCAAATGCAGCTTTCGTCAGCCACGGCCCCAAGTCACTAAAAGGCCTCGCTGGCGGTATGACGAGGATGACTGGGATGGGTATCAGCGGACAATTCTGTCCCTGATCCTCGAACGCAATCCATTAACCATCCCGGATTTTTCTAAGTTGGTGTTAGATGCTGCATCCGCTACCATACCAAAGACCAGTAGCCTACCTGGACGAAAAGCCCTCCGTTGGTGGGGCTACAAAATGGTGAGTTGACAACCTGGAAGGAGCGGAATACCTAGCCCTGGTCCTCACAAGTTCCTACTTCACGCCTCCTCGAGTCATTTGATAACAAAAGACTAGCAGCTGAAGCATGGACATAGCTGGGTGGCGTAGTCTTGAGCAATGTTGCCAGTCAGGCAATAGCAAAGTGAAGAGGTGCGACGCGAACACTGTTCACCATGGAGGTGCGGCTCAAAACGGTGTCTGTTTTCCATGTTAGGAGCGGCTGATCACCGTTCTAGTGCCAACGTGGGACTCTAAACAGAGCTGTGCACAATGGTCCCCCGGCGAGACAGGGGGTTGGGGCAGGCCCAACAAGCCACCCTGGAAAAACATAAAGTTCCAAATACTGAAGAAAGAAATACCGATCGGAACAATCGGCACAGACCTACGCGACGAAATAAGGACTACGATTGGAAACTCGGAACATGGAACTGCAATTTCGGCCATCTCCGGTTACGATAGCCACTTTCAGCGGTTGGCAAAGCTTACCCGTACATCAGTCGCTGAGTTCAGCATCCCGCCTGACACGGACAACCTCGTAATCAACAAGCCTTTCTCCTGGGAGGAACTCCAGCACGCACTAAGCCGCAGCAACGGCAAATCTGCGGGACCTGACGATCTCGGGACTCCACTTTTAAAAAAGCTGCCTCTTTAGGGCAGGTGTTGCCCTACCCTACCCGACGCTGTGTAAGGAGAGTCTCGTCGTGCCCATACCGAAGGCAAACAAAAAAGCCAGGGGCACATCTAAGTTCTGACCGATCGCTCTCACATCCTGCATGGCCAAGGTATTCGAACGGATTGTGAACCGTCAACTCAAGATGTTCCTTGAGACCAACAGCTTGCTCGACCACCGACAACATGCCTTTCGACAAGGTTTCGGTATGTTCACGTACTTTGCCACTCTGGGGGACGTCCTCAGGGAAGCTTTCAACCGGGAACACCACGTTGAAATCATCTCATGGGACATCTCCAAGGCCTTCAACCGGACGTGAATGCCAGCCGTCATGGGAAAACTTACAAACTGGGGCTTGAAGGGGCATATGATGTATTTCATACTAAACTTCTTGACCGACTGGTCATTCCGTGTATTGGTGGGGAACACGTGCTCGAAAAGTTTCAGCGAGGTGACCGGAGTCCCTCAAGGCTCCGTTATCGGATTCACGTTGTTTCTGGTGGCAATGAACGGGGTATTTGACCGGCTACCTGGGCGCATTTACATATTTGTTTACGCTGACGATTTGCTGATTGTGGCCACCGGTCCCACACAGATCCGAACCCTACGGCAAGCGCAAGCGGCAGTCTCTGCCGTCGTCAAATGGACCGACTCGATGGGTTTCCAGCTGTCCGCCAGGAAGAGCATCCGATGCCACGTATGTCCGTCTCATCACCGAGTCAATAGCACCCCAATTACGATCCACGACCAAGCCATTCTAACCAGGAAAACAGTTCGCGTCCTCGGCGTACTGATCGACAGTTGGAGGCTAACATTGTCTTCCCTAGAACCTCTTCCTTTCATGTATTTTGTCTTTGATGCGTTGATGGCAAGTCCAATCTGCCTAGCTTCAGCCTTCAGTCTGATGTACATTTCCGCCATCGTCTCAAAGTTCCGTGCCATGATGTCAATGTCATCGGCGAAGCCAAGAAGCTGGATGGACTTCCTGAAGATCGTGCCACTCGTGTCTATCCCAGCTCTTCAGATCACACCTTCTAACGCGAAGTTGAATAGCAGACACGAAAGCCCATCACCTTGTCGTAACCCCTTTCGAGATTCAAAGGGACTCGAGAGTGTCCCCGATACTCGAACAACGCACATCACTCGATCCATCGTCGCCTTGACCAATCGCGTCAGTTCATCCGAAAATCCGTACTCGTGCATAATCTGCCATAGCTGATCTCGATCGATTGTGTCGTGTCGTATGTGGATTTGAAATCGATGAACAAATGATGTGTGGGCACGTTGTATTCACAGCATTTCTGCAGAACCTGTTGAATCGCCAAAATTTGGTCCGTGGTAGCGCGGGCACCCATGAATCCCGCCTGGTATTGCCCCACGAACTCTCTTGCAAATGGTGACAGGCGGAGGTATAGAATTCGGGAGAGTACCTTGTAGGCGGCGCTCAGCAATTGATCGCGCGGCAGTTGCAGCAATCCAACTTGTCGCCCTTTTTGTAGATTGGGCATAAGACACCTTCCATCCACTCCTCCGGTAATATCTTCTCCTCCCAAATCTTGGAAATTACCTAGTGCAGCGCTCTAGCCAGTGCTTCACCACCGTATTTTAAAAGCTCAATTGGTAGTTGATCTACACCAGTTGCTTTGTTGTTCTTCAGCCGACCGATCTCCTCCTCAACTTCTTGAAGATCAGGGGCCAGTAGCCTGTCGTCTTCTGCGCGTGCTCCAAGGTCTGTTGCCGTGCCACCTTCGTTTTCTGCTGCTTCACCGTTGAGGTGCTCGTCATAGTACTGCTTCCACCTCTCAATCACCTCACACTCGTTCGTGAGAAGGTTACCGTCCAAGTCCTTGCCCATATCGGCTTTCGGCACGTAGCCTTTGCGCGAACTGTTTAGCTTATCGTAGAACTTCGCGGTACAGATTTTCCATCGCCTCGCGATCTCGGTCTTTCTGCTGACGCTTCTTCCTTCGGAATACCGAGTTTTGTCTGTTCCGCGCTGGTCACAGTAGACTCAACCTCGTTAAAACGCGATGTTCGATTCCGGGTGGCGCGAGCCATCATCGACAGTAGGTTGCTTTACGGGACGGAAATTACTTGTATTGCCTCCGAGAAACTGGTTAGAACCCTAGCACCGGTCTACAACAGCTACGTCCGCATCATATCTGGTCTCCTGCAATCCACTTCAGCAGACGCCGCATGCATCGAAGCGGGTCTTCTTCCTTTCCGGTTCTGCTTAAACCGAAGACAACAAATCAAGAAGACTGGCAACTTTGCCAGAATCCAAGCGACAGCTACAGTAGCGCTGCACTTGAGTGAAGGTGGAAGCAACGCATAGAAAAATTAGCAAATACACAAACCCTTCTTCTGAGGAGCGGCAGATGACACGATTGTACCTGTCTCATAGCGTTTGTATGAGAAATTGGAAGAGTTGCCAGTCTTCTTGATTTGTAGTCTTCGCTTAAACGCAAATATTGCCACAAAAGCCGCCGCCTTTTTCCGCCAAGACCTCCGGAAACAATGGGATCTTTCTCCTCGACGAGGGGAACCGAAAAGGTGACACTCTTCACGAATCCAATTGGACATTCGGATCAAGAACCGCTTCAAAGCAGGGGATGCATCTTGCGCAGATCGGTCGCCGAGTTACTTGAGTCCAACTATGCCGACCACGTACACCGGTACACCGACGATTCCCGATCGATAAACGAAGTAGGTATCGGGATTTTCGGAGACGGTACTACTCCACAGTGCTCGGTTTTCTCGACCGAGGCTGCAGCGATCTTCCGTGCCGCTACGACGCCAGCCAACAAACCAATACTAATCTCAACCGACTCACACAGCGTCGTTCAAGCGATCACCCCGGAAGCACCAAAACACCTATGGATCCAGGCGCTTATCAAGTACGCCCCACCGAACACCGTGTACACATGGATTACCGGACACTGCGGAGTGCCAGGTAACGAGTCCGCTGATCACCTTTCCGGAGCCGGGATAGGACGTCAGATGGTGGATCATTTGGACCATTCGAGCGGCATGGGAGGCCGAGTGGTTCCGCAACAGAACTGCCTTCATCCGCAAAGTCAAAGGGTCAACTGAAGCATGGGGAGACGCGTGATTTCGTGGCTTTGGACCGGACACACCAAACTCTACAATAACTATGGTGACCTGTCGTTCCGCAGAAGCTGCATCATCTTCGGGGCGCCCTACACCGTCGAACACATCCTGTGCAACTGCCCGGAGTTCTAAAATCTTCAGGAGTCGCTCTGCCTAACTTCCAGCATCAAGGATCAGCTTGGGAATGATACTCCGGCCTCGGCAGCACTAGTAACCATCTTAAAAGAAGCCAAAATCTACCACTTAGTATAGCAGGAATTTCTTTCGGCCATCGGGACATCTCAGTTGGATGGATTTCCCCTATTGGACCCATGACAGCTTGCAGTTTAACCGCTACTTAGTTCTTGTAACTTGAAGATCTCAACAAAGTGCCAGACAAAGTGCCATAATTATGAAAAAACAAATTAATTTCAATTTTGACCTTTAACTTTATGAAAGATTATAGATTATCAGTGCAGTCTTTCCTCTTTCCAACATATTAAAAATGAGCAACGTTTATTCCCAAGTAACATTTTAAGTTTTATGAAGTAATACAAAGCTACTATAAAACAACTTTTATAAAACCCTGGTCAAGGCTACTTTGCCATTGATGCATCCACCAAAACCTCATTAAGACTAGAATCTGTCTAGTTGGCCCATCCTGGAGAAGGTTCTGAAGGGTATATTTTCGAAGCTTTTGAAGATTGATTTACTGCAAAAACGTTGTATGACGAACGTATTGAGAACCATTTGAAACCCGTATTCAAGCTACAATAAAAGCTATTTGGCAACAATAAAACCCTTTTCCAAGCCATTTCCCCTATCCGCTTGCTGAATCCACTAGAAAAATCAGCAATCAAGATAGAAAAGGATTAAAAAATATCATCCGAACTTACCAATATAATTGAAATATAAACTGATCATATAAAAAGCCTATTCAAGTTCCAAAATTATTAAAATTGTTCTCGTAAAGTGGCCAAGTTAAAGGTGCCGTATTAAATTTTATGTGAAATGCACTTGAAAACATAGAAAAAAATAAGTCCGCCGTGATCATTAAGCTCAGCCGAGGTATGTTTTATGATTATCGTATTTCAAATATCTGCTCATTCCTAAATTGACCAAAATAAAGTTATTTCGATGGAAATACACATTGAAAACGAAGTTTTTAAAAATCCAACTAAATAATTGTAATATGGCGGTGGCTTAAAAGTTGGTTCGCATGGGCCATTTGTGAAAAATTTGCTTTGCTTTAATGAAATCCCTAACAAATTCATAAGGTTTTAAAATAGCTTTTATGAAGAAAACTTCCTGACTGAATTGTATTTATCTAAAGCCATTTTGCTTGATCTTATTCCGTTCAGATTTATGGCAGCATTTATGGAGGCAAAGTTGCCTGCAAAAAGTTAAACGTCAAAGTTTGTTTATCTTTCGATAGTTGCGTTGTTCGATCATTGCAACGAGGTTTTACTTCAGCGTTCTTCCAGGGGATTTTCTCTCGCTGAATTGGAAGCAGTTACTAAGGAAGTGTGCGGAACTGTTTTGCAACATTTCGCATATATAGCAACAACAACAACAGCTCAATCGTTCCCGTAAAATATTTCCTTCTTCCGGATGATTCCCGAAGTGCACCATCAAACGATGCAGTTGAAATTAAGTACGTTTGAATGAAATGTCGAACCTTTCGCTGAATAAAATTACTGCTATGAATCGAAAACCAGCCAATCTCCATTTACTGACAGTTTCAACGGTTTGCTGTAGGTACAAATTCAAATTATTTCGTTAGTCCGATCTGGAGAAGGTTGGTTTATTTTAAGACTGTTTCATAAAGCCCTTCGGTCGTTTACATCGCTTGAATTTTTCATCCTACTTCGTCTACTCTTCGAGATTTCCCTGTCATAAATTTGCTTTTATTCACTATGAGGATCCAACTTTTGAGTTCAATTTTATGGTACACTTTAACAAGTCTAAACATCAACAATATATCATTTTTACTCTCATTAAAAACCTAATTGTTTTATGGTTGCTTTTATAATGACAGTACAACTTTATAGAGTATTTTATCAAGGCATTAATAAACAAAAGCTAATGAAGTTTATGATTGATTTACAGAACAGTTTTATGGAGGTATTGAGAGCTGCTATTTTTTTAAACAACGTTCTCGACAGACTATAAAAGGTTTTTAAAACAGTAATAAGCTGAATTACTAACCATAAATGTTTTACACTTTGAAATGCTGTATTTAAACGAAATGGATTGGATATAAAACCATCATTAATCACAGTGGATGCCAAGTAGCAGCTGAATTGTTACTTGGGTAAGACCATCATAAAATTTACTAGCAATTCTATATGAAACGTTTTAAAGTGTCTGGAGTTCGATGCATTATGGTATACCTGAGAATCCAGGAGCGTGAAAATTTTAGGGGTTCAGATAGTAATAATTTATTCTGAATATTCTGAAAAGGTGTTCAGTTATAACTGCAGTTTTTCGTAACTGTAACTATTTATACAAAATACCCCAATAGGCAGAACGACTATAACGCAAAAGTACATCCCATCAAATGGATATTTTCCAATAACTTCAGCGTACCTTCATGGACCAGCAATTCCGCAATTTATTTGCATTGATAGGGTTTTTGATCTGATTTCCGTCCTACTAAAGGGTGTCCACGATGAAATTGCCACACACAAAATTGATTCGCAAAATTCGAGTTTTCATCCGATTGCCATCAAATTTTCAGGGATTGAGAAATAACTATTAAACTTCATTTTACCATTTTACTCGTATTTTATTTACAGTCCATACGCAAATGCCCGCACCTTGGCCTTAACCCCGGCCATGAGATTCTGCACAACCTGTGAATCAACCGTTTTTTGCATGTAAACCCATACTTTCTTCAGTTCCTCGACTGTCTTCACTACCTTAGGTCGCTTAAGAAGGTGCTGCTTCATAATCGCCCAGTATTTCTCGATGGGGCGGAGCTCCGGAGTGTTGGGAGGGTTGAACATTTTCGGCACGAAATTGACCTTATTGTCCGCATACCACTTCAGCACGTCCTTGGAGTAGTGGCATGAGGCCAAATCCGGCCAGAAGATTGTTGGGACGTTGTGGGCCTTCAGGAGAGGAAGCAGCCGCTTCTGGAGGCACTCTTTTATGTACACCTGTCCGTTCATCGTGTCCTGGGTCACGAAAGGTGCACTCCGCTTCCCGCACGTGCAGATGGCTTGCCAAACCAGGAATTTCTTCGCAAATTTGGACATCTTCTAAGTGCGGACATGCTCCGGAACGCTGAACTTATCCTTGGCCGTGAAAAACAGGTTGCCGGGGATCTGTTTGAAGTCGGCCTTCACATATGTTTCGTCGTCCATGATGCAGCATTCAACTTTCGTCAGCATGTTGAGGTACAACTTCCTGGCACGGGTTTTGGCGGACTTGTTCTGCTTCTCGTCGCGATTAGGGGCCTTTTGTACCTTCAACGTTCGAAGCCCAGCCTTAGTTTTGGCCTTCTGGACAAAACTTCGGCTTAGGTGCAGCTTCTTAGCCACATCCCTAACGGAGGCGTTCGGATTTCGGTTGAAGGCCCCAACTACGCGGTTGTGATTTTTGGTGTTGTACGGAATACTTTTTCCTTCACTTCTGGGCTTCCGATCGGTGGTCAACCGTTCCTCGAACCGCTTAATCACTCGCGACACCGTGGAATTCGCGATTCCCAACGTTTTAGCGATGGAACGATGCGAGAGATCCTTGTTCTCGTGATGAATGCGCAAGATTTTATCACACACGAGCTGTTCTTTCGACTCCATTTCCGCGAGTTTTGATCACAGGACTTTAAAACTTGCAGGATGTAAATAATGCACTATGAACTAAATCCACCCAAATTTTCATTAAATTCTACCCAACGGTTAAAAATTTAGAGCAATTTCATAGTGTGGCAATTTCATCGTGGACACATCTTATACGGGTTGTGCCGTGCTCTACATCCTTTTTTTGAACGTGTTTGAACAAAAAATTGAAAATTTCTCTCATTTCTCTCCTAAATTTATTCACCTTTCCATACGTTGGATTTGATTAAGAGTCACAAATGGTTGAGATATTGTTTAAAATCTAATACTGCTTCTTGACTCTAAATTCGTTCTACGAGTTTCAATTCCATCCTAACGCATTGAAACGCCATTAGATTTTCTTCGTCCTACAGATAAACGTAGAAAAAGGGGATTCGCTAGGAGTGCTTCTTTTGTTTTGAGAACAATGAGCGTAAATATTCATGCAATGCGCTCTAACAGGATTTATGTATTAGCTAATGAACTAACGCATGGGAACAAACCTATTATTGATTTGTGTACGATGAAATCATTGATAAGTATGGATCTTTTCTGACCGATAGAACGGAAATGGGTGATTACGAAGAAGTAGCGCTCCTACCCTACTGCTGCTTCCCAGAAATCACCATAACACATCCCAGAAAATCAATCAGCACCATAACTCGAAAAAAAGCCGCAGTAACCAAAGTTATCAATATCACTCGAGCGTTGGTGTTCCACATTAAACAATCGAAAACCCGCTCCGAAGCAAAATTGGCACGTGCAATCAACAATCAACAATCAACTTGGCTCCCGAACTGCGCGGGAACGGTGGACTACCAGAAGTGCAAATATATCATGAAAATAATTAAAATATGAATGATGCACACAGTTACACATTTATGAGAGGCCACGGAAACCGCGTCGATAGGAGCAAACAGCAAACAAACATGAAAAGTCGATCCTTTGAACTGAGTGCCTCCCGTCCCTGCCGACCGCGCACCGCCACCAAGTGTGGGCAACCATCGGAAGTGAAAATGGCAAATAATTAGTGCTGTATGATATTCAGAATTTTAATTATCAGACCGGTTCCGGTCGAATATCGAGACAGCTCTCCCGAAGGCTGCAGCTGATAGAAATGGATTTTGGGTTTAATTTATGGAAATATATAATTTTACTTGCATTCAATTTATTCGCGGTACTGCCACCACCACCAACACAACGGCCGTGCGTCATATTCCATGGCGGAGTATTACACGGGTGATATACTTTGTCTCATCGGTAAAGGAAACTTCGGGGTGACGATCGAAAACGAGAGGGAATTTCTCTGGAAAGCTCTTCACACTACCAATGCGCTTACGAACGGGGAAATGATGTTAATGTTTAATTAATTTTTCCATTCGTGTTGGATTACCGGTACGACTGTGTGGGGATTAAAAAAATGCGAATGAAATTTGCTCTGTAATTTGTTTGGAACATTGCACTCTATTCAATCGTCAGATGGAACTAGCGAAATGTAGAAATCGATCCATCATAAAGAAATCATTCTCCATCACTAAAACAAGTTTCATCCCGCTTGTGGGGAACGATGTCTTCCATAGAAATAAAGCAATGATCCGCTTTTCTTTATAGGAATGCGTGGCAGTTTGTTTTCCCAAAAAAAGCGCCATACAGTCTTGCACAAATGGGTCACACTCCAATGGGCTTTCTTTCACTATAAAAAAGAAGATTTAAAACAAAAGAGCAATGGGGAGCAGGGGGTTGTAACTACACCACTACACCACCGACCCACCATATTGCACACACTGGGTGGCTTGTTATCATGCGTCAAAACATAGGAAACAAATGACCATATTCAAAACGATTTAGTTATTCGGTGAAGCCAGACCACATTGTCCCTCCTCGGCCAAAAGCTGATCGATTTGATTATCTCCACTGTCCACAACGTGACTGCAACCACCAGCACAACCATCATTCCCAATAACCACAATCCGATGAAATGTAAACGAACGCATTCACCCACAAACGCACATTCAACAATGTTGTGATAAAATCGTTACAAATTTGATTTTTCTTCCCCTGCCATAAAACCGCACCGCTATTGAACCCATCATCACCTTCTTCCACACCCCACCACACCCAAACCCCAACATCCACATCCGGTGATAATTCACTCCGCTCAGGGGAATGTGGTTGATTTTTGCCATTTTCGGTACCAGCTATCAATGCACCACGACTGATACTACAGCTGGACTGGTGGGATAGGAACTGGGTGGGGACTATTTTCCGGTTCGATTGAGTCCCAGTTTCCTCTAATTGGTTTCATTAAAAAGACGATTTGTTTTGTCAATAGAGCGAACTGCGTTGGGTGGGCGCGGTGCTGTGGTGGACGATGACAGCATTTCAGGATATAATGTGCACCATCCAATCGAGCATATTATTGATCGTTATGCAGTTGATCAACGACGACTGATGAAGCACCCTTTTGTGGGTGAGTGAGAACGAGGGGGGGGGGGAGAGTGGCTTGGTTCAATAAACAAGTCCGTATTAGCAAATTAGCGAAAATAAACCAGCCACGGGCAGCGTGCGGGGGTCCGGATGTTGTTTGGGAATATTAGATAATTTACGATTTTCGATTGGGTGACAATGGTGTGTGGCATCTGTGGTTGGGAGTGGTTCAATTGGCACTGCAGAAAGAATGGCGGCATGAGAACAGCGCTGTATAACAGATATGAAGGTTTGTTAATAGTTTAGGACAGGTTACAAATGGTCGTCTCGGAATGAGTATTTCTTCTATTCAGAAGACGATGCGCAGGTTTTCTATGCGCAATCATATCTTCTAATACTATAGATATTCATGCAATTGATGTTTTGTATCCAACCAAGTATCTCTATACGATTTGCAAGGGTACATTAATCATTTTTCAAAATCTCCAAAGTTGGTTCTTTAGTTTCTGGCCATGAAAAAAATGTTCACTGTGTTGTATTGGTTATGTTGAATAAAAAAGGGCTGTGCAAAACATTAATTTATAGTTATCGTGCTATAGTTATCATTCAATACCGATGCCGGTATCGTATAGTATTTCAAGTTATCGATTTTAGCCTGATATCTAATAAATAAGGATAAACTTTTCACCATTCCCACCACATAAATCAAGCTGAACATTGCATTAGGTCCTAAGTAGCATTGATCGATTCTCTTATAACTTGAACACAGAACCGTTTCTTGATGTGTTTGTCGTATCAGATGCTAGATAAAAGCTTCTTTTATCGATTTGTTTGCTGAAAATACCTGGGAATGTCTCTACATGGCCGTGGGGATGTAAAGATAAAGTCGGCGAAAAGAATCTGTCAATGTTACTTAGGACCTAATGCAATGTTCAGCTTGAAATACATGATCTTGCCATCTAGTATCGTTTCATAACAAAAACATAAACTTTTGTTTAATTGCAAAAAAAAACCGCTGGAAAGATAGTTAATCCATTATGCAAAAGTGCAATACTAATCCAATTTATTACTGGAACCTGCTTGCTGCAACAAGTACCCTCAGAATGCCAGTTCCTGACTAAAGCCAGTCCGTCAAAAAATAAGAATTCGTATTGTAGTGGTAAGCGTGACTGCCTCTTACTCCAAAAGGCCTGGGTTCAATCCTAGTCGACACCGTCACGATTTTTTTTAGGCATAAAATCTCTAATCACGTCTTCCTCCGCAAGGGAAGTAAAGACGTTGGTTCCCGGTCCATGAGTTGATGGGTCAATAGGTAGGGTCCAGGTGTGGGAGCTGCCTACATGGCGTCGGTAGCATTGGTACTTAGTGAGATCAAGTACAATACATCCATTTGAAGTTTATTATAAGAAAGACAATAAACTTGAAAATGTTAGCTTCTTTATCATATCAGAAGTAATGACTCACGATACAGTTGCAGTTCAGTTGTTCATCTCAAAAATGATAGATTTTATAAAACAATCGATAGATTTTTCTAAAATTACTTTTATGTCAGATGGGGCAGCACAATACAAAAAAAAACTTTGCTAGTCTGTGTAGATTTCAGTCAAAGCATGGATTAGAAGCAGAATGGCATTTTTTGCAACGCCTCATGGAAAAGGTCCCTGTGATGCCATTGGTGGCACTCTCAAGCGAATGGCAAAGAGAGCTAGTCTTGCTCGAGATTATGGAAACACCATAACAACTCCACGAGAATTATATAACTGGGCAGTTGAACAAACAGATAAAAATATCACAAAACTACGTTTCGAGTACATATCCACTGAAAAGTACATCGAAATGTCAGAAGAACTCGAAGAACTATATAACAGCCAGTGTTGGAAAAGTTCGCGATATTTCACGAAGTTCTCCAAGGGAAAAGTTCGCGAGTCATAGTGATTTTTTGCGAACTTTTCCATCACTGATAACAGCACAAAGACAATATCTGGCACACAGAAATTCCACAGTTTTGTGCCTATAACTGGTGACAAAGTAGCGGCAAAAAGGTATTCTAATTCAGAAGATGAACCAAAAATATTTAACTTGATTGGAAAAAGGAAAAAATAGCATGTATGAAAATAGGTTTAAAACAATGAAAATATATAAATAAATGATACATGAAAAGTCTTGTCTTTTTTCTCTCACATATTATCAAATTTTGCATCAGTAGTAGACAGTAGACAAGGTCTACATGTCCAAATAGTTTTATTGAACTCTGAGAGGGTGCTGCCAATTCCAAATACGATTTGGCGAGAAATGCATCATGAGCCCTTTTCATATGAAATTCTCGATTATCCAAGTGAACTTAAGTGCTAATTAGACAAAATTGAATCGCAAATTGAGCTTCATTGGATTCTGAGATGATTTTGAGCTTCACTGGTTAAGTTTTGTGTGAAAATGACAAATCAAAAAAAAAAAACAGTTCAGACATGAAAAAGTTTTTGTGAGAAAAACTTTTTTTCCTTAAAAGTGCCCATCTCGCAATGTATGGACGGTTGGTAGTAAACATAATTACCTATTTTGAGGCAAAGTTTCATCCAAATCAAACATAGCCGTTTTTTTTTAAATCGACTTTAAATTTTAAAAATCGATTTTTTTCAGTGCAGGTCTCAAATGAAATTTTTTCAAATATTTTTTTTTTCGATAACTTGGACAATTTCCTAAAAGTCATCCATACAACACATTTTTGTAGGAGTTGTCATTTTTGCATAATATTTTTTTGAAAAAAATCGGCAGAAAATGTTTGGCCCTTCTCAAATGTTAGTCTAGATAAATTTTGGAAAAACTAAGTATGCAAAGTGGCATATTTAGTCAAGGTCCACACATTCAGAAAGTTTCATTGAAATCTGAGAGGGTGCTGCCAGCTCCGAATACGAGTTGGCGCGAAATGCGTCTTTGCGGAGCCAATATTTATTGATTAGATTACAAAATTATCTAAAACTAACGTTAGGGGTTACAAATTGTAACAAATGGGTGGCAGGGTAGGGATTGCGAACTCAAGGTTTGGAAGCAATGTGTTCTTGATCTCGAACTAAGCGACACTCTGATGAAAAAGACAAACATGGGGGTACACCGATGGGCAGCTAACAACTTAGGAGAACACAAGATGGCACTAACTACTAAATTCTCAGATCTATCCGTTTTAAAAACACATAAATTAAATTCAAATAGTCGAGGTCTCGGCTCGCCAAGACATCTCTAACGGGTATCGCGGGTTGTTTTCCTCGGGCCCTGAGGGATATGGATAACTCAGATCTGGCAACACGGTGTAAGGTACATGACCAAACAACGTGCTCGATATCGTGATAACCACTGCCACACGCACATAAATTGCTGCCTGAGAGCCCAATTCGATAGAAATGCGAGTCTAACGAGCAGTGATTGGACATAAGCCTTGATATAACGCGTATAAAGTCGCGGCTCATGTCCAACCCTTTGAACCATGGTTTGTTCAACACCTGTGAGAGAATAGAATGTAACCATCTTCCCAATTCACCATCATTCCATTTTTGTTGCCAACTGATGAGGACTTGCTGACGAGCAATGGAGAAAAATTCGTTGAAGGCAATTTGTCGTTCAAAAATATCGCCTTCCATAGCGCCCACCTTAGCCAACGATTCCGCTTTCTCATTAGCTGGAATTGAGCAATGATATGGGACCCAAGCTAAGGTGATAGTAAAGGAGCAGTTAGATAAAGCACTCAGTTTAGATCGTATTTCAGGCAGGAAATACGAGGAGTGCTCCATCGGCCTCATTGAACGAATAGCCTCCAATGAGCTAAGACTATCCGTAAAAATGAAATAATGGTCAGAAGGTAGGGAGGCAATTCGCTCTACTCCGTAAAATATAGCTGTGAGTTCCGCAACGTACGGAGCATGGTTTCTGCAGTTTATAGGAGGCGCTATGAAATTGATTAAATACACCAAATCCAGTGGAAGCATTTATGGTTGACCCATCTGTGAAAAATCTTTTATCGTTACTTACATGGTGGTACTTGATTGCAAAAATTGAGGGAACAACCATCGACCGATGGTGATCTGGTATTCCATGGATTTCTTGCATCATGGTCAGATCAAAATTTACAGAGGAACTATAGACGGCTTGAAAGCAATCACGATTGGAGATTAATGAAGAAGGACCAACCTCCAGCGTCATGTACTCATAGTACAAACTCATGAATCTTGTTTGAGGATTTCTGTCGAGTAGCTTCTCAAAATTTTCTATTACCAATGGGTTCATTACTTCACAACGGATAAGAAACCGGAAGGACAGTTCCGCGAAACGATCTGTCAGTGGGAGAACACCCGCGAGTACTTCGAGGCTCATCGTATGCGTCGAGTGCATACAGCCAAGCGCGATTCGGAGGCAACGGTATTGAACCCGTTGCAGCTTCAGGATACGTGCCGCGGATTGAAAGCAGAAGCTACCGTACTCTAGATGGTTGTTCGATACAATCTGATCAGATCTTCCGGGTGTGCTCCCTACCAAGTTCCAGTAATTGTGCGAAGAAAATTGATTCTTTGTTGGCATTTTTGTTTCACATACGCAATATGTTTTCTCCACGTGCTTTTGGAATCGAACCAGACACCTAAATACTTAAAAGAAATACTTTGAGAGATTGTTTTACTCATTAGCTGAAGCTGTAACTGTGCAGGATGATGCTTCCTAGAAAAAAACAACAAACTCAGTTTTCTCCGGAGAGAATTCGATACCCAGCTTCACACCAGCCCAAGTAGACAAATTGTCTAAGGTATCTTGCAATGGTCCTTGCAGGTCCGGTGCACTTGGCCCTATAACGGACACAACGCCGTCATCTGCAAGCTGCCTTAGCGAGCAATTTTCATCAGGACACCCATCAATGTCTTTTACATAAAAAATATAAAGAAGGGGGCTTAAACATGAGCCCTGGGGGAGACCCATGTAACTAATTCGTGAAGCTGTCGAGTTTCCATGAGAAAAGCTCATATATTTCGCAGACAACAAGTTGCTCAGCACACATATTTTAAAAGGATAGCTGCTATACAGAATAGACAAAAGTTTATTCTAATTCTAAGGATTTTCTTTACCGAGTATAGGGGAACTGTGGGTAAGACGGACCGGACAGTTGAATGTTTTATAGCTCAACTATTGAATTATTGGGTTTTGTCATTTCCACTCTTAGTTTACGATATTTGATGCATTTTAGAATACACAATTGTTACGGGAGCTGTCAAATGTGACAATGAAATTCAAAATGGCGGCTTCCGATTACAGAAAATCTGTAAAAATACTCTTTATGTAAAAATACTGCCAAATACCCCACAATATGAGAATGATTCCAAACAGTGTGCCGTGTAGGGACCGGAAATTCATGTTTGACATAATTTTCTATTTCCAAGATGGTGGCTTCCGGATACATAAATACTGGGAAATACTGACAAATTACCCATATTATGGGTATTTTTGGAATAAGGGTAACGTGTAAGGACTGTAAATCTATGTCTGCGGCCTTTTGATATCCAAGATGGAGGATTCCGGCTAGAGAAATACTGGGAAATTCTATGAAATACACCTCAATATGGGTATTTTTGGATTCGGTGTGACGTGTAGGGCCCAAAATTCTGTGTCTGACGCCATTTTGAAATTCAAGCAGGTGGCTTACAGCACATAACATATGTGGAACTCGATCATCAAAAATCGACCCCATTTCAGTGATTTCAAGTGGTATAGATGGACATCGATCTGTCAAATTGATTATACCAGCTGTAAAATAAGAAAGGGGATCAAGGGGCTTGTCAATTCATTTAAATAATTCTACCGTGTTTTATAATTCTATGTGTTCCTAGCACTCCTGAACTCATGTCTTACTATTTCCTTAACCATTTATGTGCTTTATTTATAATTATATAGCTAACTTTAATAAATTCATCACCTTGATTCACACAGCAAAACTGTGGTAAACTTAGAAGAAACATGTATGTAACATTTCCTTCTTTGGAGAATTTCTAATTTTTTGGATCCAATTGCATCAAACTTTGATTTCATTAGGTTTCGTAGGAGGAAAAACACGACCACGTAAATTTGGAATTAAGGGCTTACATTTTGAAGTCCAGAGAGAAGCAGCACACCACCCCTCACCATCCCTCTCCAAAGGGGGAGTTTGGTAAAGAGAGATGATAAAACTGATTTGTACCTCGCTTTCTACTCTCTATATGCAATTTTCACATTGCCGTACTTTGAACGGAACTATCAATTCTATACTTTCATCTCCTCATCTAACGTATAAAAATTACCACTTCAGTCTGTTATTTGAAATAGCATCTTCAACTATGTAAATCGTTAACTTCACGCAGAAGTAATACTAAACATATAGCCAAAATCCAATTGTTGTTCGGTCCGACAAAGGTGGCCATTACCTTCTCCTCGTTGACATTCTTTGAAGCTTCTTGTAGCTCCCGTGAAGCTCCAACTAAATTGGTTCCTCGATCGCTAATGATCTCGCTATATGTCGGTTGTTTGCGCAACACATATTGTAAGGTATTTGACTGTGTTTCCAAGTTTTTCTGTATCCGGAACCCGCTATGATGGATTTCAAAATGGCGTCAGACAAGGATTTCTAGACTCTTAACGTCACCCCGATTCCAAAAATAGCCATGTTGAGGAGTATTTGACAGTTTTTTTGTAACCGGAAGCAGCGAATTTGGATGTTAAAATGACGTCAGACGTCGATTCCCTGTTCCTAAACGTCATCAAGATTCCATACTTATATTGTGCTGTATTTGACAGTTTATCGCAGTTTTTATCTAACTGGAAGCCGGCATCTTGCACAATTATGAATTATTACCGACTTCGGTAATTTTCACCAAACTTTCACCAGCTGAACGTTTGGTTAAACTTTGAGCGTAATTTCAAAAGCTGTTTCACTAAATTTTAATTTCAACTCGCTGTCAGCCTTGTTTAAATAATCTAGTCTTGCCATTGTGGTAAAGTTTCCCTTGTTTTGTAGCCTTAAAACTAATGAATTAAAATGCTTGATTTTTAACGAACAGTCCAGCTGTTGAAAGTTTGGTAAAAACTACCGAAGTCGGTGATAATCTCTAAGTGTGGGGATATCAAAATGGCGTCGGATATGGATTTCCGGTCTATACACGACACCCCAATTCCAAAAATATTCATATTAAGGTTCAATTAACTTTGATGCATTTTCGAAAAATTGCTAAAAGCTTGCGTCATTTTGTGTAGAATAGAAAAAGGAATCGAATAGTGCGAGCATTTTGCAAGCTGAACTAATGCGTCGAAAAAAACTGCTCTTCAATTTTTCGAAAAGCATCAAAGTAAATTGAACCTTAAGGGGTATTTCAGTGTTCACTCGGCTGTCGACAAAAGCAGACCACTCTCAACGTCCTCATTGTTCTTCATCAGCAGTTCTTTCGGTCGATGCGTCGTCGACTTTGGAAAGCAACCGTTTAGTGATACTGATGAGTGTGTGATTGCTGACCACGTTTTGCGTCCATTGCTGCAATGGAAGTGCTCTGACCCCCGTTGGCGTAACTGCCATACAATGAAACCACTGGAAGTGGCTCCAGTTCTGATGGAGGAGGTTTTTTGGATAGCGGAAGATAAAGTGTTTATTGTGTTGTACCTTTTGACTATATTTTTAAGATATATTGTATAGTGACCAAGAATCCTCGGCTCTGAAAAGATAATATGTTTGAGCCTTATCAAATAAATTAATTAAAAAGGGGGTATTTGACAGAACTTCCATGTTTTTATTTAACCGGAAGCCACCATCTTTGATCAAAATGGCGGACTCTACACGTCACTCCGATTCCAAAACTACAGTAGCCGTTCGCTAATTGGGGCACGACTGCACCCCAATTATCGAATGGCATTCGCTAATTGGGGGGTGTCGACAAGTATCAAAGTTGACCCGGGGGGCGCTTGACTCGTTTGTTTTGGTTTTCAGTCTTTCGTCTGCTTAACTGATGCTGTGAGCAGCTACTTAGTTTTTGTCTTGCGTGAGTGTAAATTGAGTGAATCGATTGAATATTTTGTTGAGTTATTTCCGGCGCTGGTAAATATTTGTGCATTCATACGTTGTTTGTAATGTTGTAGCAATTATCCTCCTGAAATTTGTTTAGCTTTCACAATGGAAGGAGTATCAGCTTCCAGTTCCGGAGTGGATAATAAGCAAGTCGTGAGACGGAAGCACACTACGCTTACCTTGGCTCAGAAGGTGAGAATAATCGAGGAATTTGAAGCAGGAAACGGTTCCCACGAAATATTAGGCAAAAGGTTTGGTGTCGGAGCATCCTCGGTCGGTCGATTTTTGAAAAATAAGGAGTCAATTCGGATGAAACTAGAAAAATTCAGAGAACATGGCGTGGAAAATCGAAAAACGATGAAGGAGCAGAATTTTCGCTTACTGGAGGAAGCGCTTTACCTATGGGTTTTGCAACAACGTGAGGCTAATATTATTTTCACATTGGATGTGATCAAGGCCAAAGCAGAACAACTGTTCCAATGCTTTCAAGATCTTGGTGTTTATCTGGATCTTACTTTTTTGATTTCGGATGGCTGGGTGCGCCGTTTTAAACAGCGTTTCGGATTACGTGTTTTGGTGGTGGCAGGAGAGAAAGCTTACGCGGATAAAGAAGCGTACCTTAAATTCAAGGAAGTGCTCATGAAGAAAGTATTGGAAATGAATGTGACAAAAGCCCAAATTTTTAATGCAGATGAATCAGCACTTTTCACCAAGCTGATGGCATCACGCACTATCGCATTATGGGACGAGACAGTCGCTTCGGGACGAAAGCTCAACAAAACCCGATTCACATTCATGCCGTGCTCGAACATGGATGGTTCTCTCAAAATTAAACTGATGTTCATTGGGGTAGCCGAGAACCCCCGTGGATTTCCTCGCGGCTTTCAGCAATCATTACCGGTATCCTACTACAATTCCAAAAAAGCTTGGATGACACGTCAGTTGTTCCGTACCTGGTTTTATGACGAACTCATTCCCGCTGTCCGGAAGTTCTCTGCTGAGCACGATTTGGAACCGTCAGCGCTTTTGGTTCTGGATAACTGTACTGCTCACTACGATGGATGCGATGATTTGAAGAGTGATGATGGATTAATTCAAGTGATGTACCTTCCACCAAATGTGACAGCAGAATGCCAGCCGATGGATCAGTCGGTGATCAACGCAATCAAAACCAGGTACAAACGGAAGTTGATGTTTAAGCTTGTTTTGGAAAACGAAGATTTGCCCTTGGAACAACGGCTGAAAAATGTGTCCTTACGGCAGAGTATTGATTGGATTGCTGAAGCTTGGGACGAAATCAGTCAGGTTACCATTGAAAATTCTTGGAAAAAGTTGTTCGATGAGTTTCCAGGTTGTGAATGGAGCATGTCTGAACAGGCGGAGGATCTTTTTGCTGATTTCAAGTCCCTTGTAGCATCAATTGGTGGCATAGCCGGAACAAACACAACCGACGAGCAAATCCAGCTTTGGCTTGAGGATCGAGTAGTAGATTCCAATGGTACAACAGTTTCAATAACCAGCGAAGTGTTCAGAGACGAAGAAATAGTCAGCGCAGTTTTGAATAAAGCAGACGATTTAACTTTCACGGAGGAAGAATGGTTGGATACCATCCCGGAGGCTTTGAACGGAAGTGCCCTTGCTACTGAAAACGAAGAACCCGAAGACATCGATTTTCCAACCGCGATGAAGTCGCTTGATAACGTGATCCAATTCGTACAGAACAATCCCGCTCAGACTTTGAAACTGAAAACCCTGCGAACTGAATTGCTGGAAGCAGAGTGGAAGAGACGCAATCTGTAACTGTTTTGTTTTAATTTGCTTGTTTTATGAATTAAATTGATTTTTTACAAAAAATATTATGTTTTTCGTTATTTTTTATCAATCATTGAAAGACCCCCCAAAAAATATGACATCAAAACGTCAGCATGATTTTGACATCAGATTTTGACGGATGATTGCTTTTTAATTGGGTCGCGCCCCAATTAGCGAACCCCCAATTAAAAAGCGCCCCAACCAGAAAACCCCCAATTAGCGAACTTCCACTGTACCCATATTGTGAGGTATTTGACAGAATTTCTCAGTTTTTCTCTAACTTGAAACCGCCATCTTTGATTTTAAAATGGCGTCAAAAATGGATTTCACGTCACTCTGATTCCAAAATGTCTGACGCTATTTCGAAATCCAAGATTGCGGGTTCAGGTTGCAGAAAAACTTGGAAATCCTGTCAAATGCCTCACAATATGGATATTTTTGGATCAGAGAGACGTGTAGGGACCAAAAATCCATGTCTGTCGCCATTTTGATATCTAGGATGGTGACTTCCGTCTACTGGTGACTGGTTTGAAAATTGCTGCATTCCTGACGTCAAAGAGTATTTATCGCAGTAAGGGTGGCCATTAAAAGTTCATTTCGATTTGGATAACGTCCTCCCGTCACTTCAGAATTGAACCCCCGAATGTACCCAACAAACACGACATCCTTCTTATTCAGCACTTGGACCAGGGAATGATATCCGTTTTTAAAAAGTACTATGTTAAGCCAATCTTCAGATTTATCTTGGACAAACTAGACTCCGACGAGACACTAGAAATTGTGTCCAGTATGTTAGGATCGCGTGTTCTGCACTGAAGAAAAGCACTCTCAATGGCTGCTAGAAGCAAATTTGATCAGCTTGCGTAACAAGAGGGCTAAAAGAAATTGTTATGTACTATATGTATACTAATTCCAGATCTATTTAATGATTCCAACAACAATGACGTCAGTGTTCACTCGGCTGTCGACAGAAGTAGACCACTCTCGATGTATGTCACGCGATCGTCTGTTTACTCGGCAGCAACAATTGTGTGGTCCTCTTCATTGTTCTTCATCAGCAGTTCTTTCGGTTGATGCGTCGTCGACTTTGGAAAGACAATGGAAGCGCTCTGCCCCTCGTTGGCGATACTGTCATACAATGAAACTACTGGAAGCGGGTCCCGTTCTGATGGAGGAGGCTTATTGGATAGCGGAAGACAAAGCGTTTATTGTGCTGTACCTTTTGACTATAGTTTTAAGATTTATTGTAGAGCGAACAATAAAGATAATTCGATTGAGCCTTATCAAATAAATAAGTAAACAACAACAATGACGAAGCATTTACGCGCCATACTCGTGTGCTTGTTATGAAAGTAAATATTTTTTTTTTCTTTCCTTTATTTAACGTCGGTCTCTGTTCCGCAATCTAGTGCCAATCACCGACGGACATCGATTGCCATCCATTGACGGCAATCGAATGTGCAGGAAGGCAGCTTCCACACCTGCGTAGGATATCGCACCCATTCAACACACATGGGCCGGGACCAACGGCTTTACTTCCCTTCCGAAGGAAGACGTGACCAGAGATTTTTATGCCTCAGAAAAATCCCACCGACCTAGGCTGGGATTGAACCCAGACCTATCGGGCTGTTAGAAAGCAGTCACGCTTACCACTACACCACCGGCGCCGGCTTAGAAAGTGAATAATGAAACTAACGATTTAAAATTGGCTCACTACTTGACTAGCCTATTGATCCCGAGTACATCTTTATGCCTGCCCCATTCTAGCCAAAACTCTAGTACTACACTATGTTTGTTTTGATTCGCTATTAAAGTTGTTTTTGATCTTGTTCTCGTAGTGAGTACCAATGCTACCGACGCCAGGGGTATGCTCCTTAACAATTTTTTAATGGATCGTCAGGGTTTCCAAACCCCTTCCTCGGCTTAAGGGAAAGTTTGACGGTCCGAAAAAAAAAATAAAAAATTTGATACATTAATTTCTCTAAAAATATTGGAAAAAATATCAAAAATCCAAGAAAATCAGTTTTTTTCTTGGGGCGGCCCCGGCGTAGTGGTTAGTATCCATACCTCTCACATCAAAGTCACGAGTTCAAAATCTTACCCCCGGATAAGTCACGAATGACCCAAGAGCGTTAAAGTGACTATAACAAAAAAAAAAGTTTCTTTCTTAGATTCTTGAAAACATTTTTATGTAAAAATATTTTTTTTATCTCATCATGAAAAAATATTGAACTCTCAGCAAAACCGAAAAGTTGATGTTTTGTGATTTTTTGAGTCCAACTTTATGCCATAATAAATTACAAAAAATACTTTTGCACGTGAATTTTCTTTAAAAATATGAAAAAATGTGATTTTCTTAGATTTGTATATCTTTTTCCAATAATTTTAGAAAAATCGAAACGTAATTATTTTTTTGGAGTGGTAAACTTCCCCTTAAAGTGTGGCGTATTTTATGATCGTTCCCATACTCCATAAGCCACACGACCTGTCAAGTATAATTTAAGGAGTGGTCGGACAGCAATTTTATGTTTTCAACCATATTAAATGATGTGTAGCAATGTTCAAGGTCCTGTCTCACTGTTCCTGCCTAGTGGGGAACAATGAGATAAAAAAGTACCTTTACATTTCTGGTTGTAACTAAATAAGACTACAACCAATCCATTCCAATACCATTCGAATGAAGGCAAGGGCTTGTTTTTCAAATTTTTGAACGAAAACTGGCCCACTGTTGGCTACTTTCCCCTATTTGCCATATTACACAAAAACGTATATCTTGCTTAGAAGTCTTTGTCTCAACTAAAAATGTGTAGCATAGGCAAAGTGAAACTCATGAAAATTAATTCATTCCCAAATTCATGAATTTATATGCTTCCTCTCGCCACCCACCAATCATGGTAGGAAAATTGCCTCAAAGCTTCCGGGATAATAGCGTCCCTGTTTTGGTCCCCTCCTGGTCGTTTCCAACTGGATGGTTGAAACCCATCAGGACACCTTCCAGTGCAATAACCCTTTCAGTCTGAGGAGGTGGGGAACTGCGCTGCACAAATATGTTTTTCCACTGCCCAATGTACACATTGGCCTATTGGCGCATTGGCACTGCAGCAGCAATTTCAATTCCCGTTTCCGTTCATTGTTTTTTTTTCATCGCCCACAACTCTTTACAGGCAAAAGTGCGGGATATGTATGCCACTGATTACAACACAACCGGGGCACAACATTGCGTACACACAATCGTTTAGCCATTAATTCTGGAACTGCATAGTCTCTGTCGCGTGTCCGATCGGTAGGATTCATTTTTATTCCCTCAACCCCTTTCCGGAGGCTCTTCTGGTCTGGGTCTGGTTGGCTGGCTTCAATATCCTGTTGTGTTCGATTGAGGATTTTTTTTTTCACATTGATATTTATTTTTTTCAATGCGTTGTTGGGCCTCACAATGCAATAACTGAAATCCAAACAGTCTATTGAAACGCGACGAGAATTGTGTGACAGCAGCAGCAGACACATTTATCTGTGCTGCCGCCATCACGCTGGTACTACGATTTAATTGATTCAAATAGAATTAAACTGTAGTGCATAAATATTTTCCAATCACGTGGCATTGTTCAGAAACACCTGACTCGTCGGGTAGACTCGGGGCCTGGGGGAGGGCTGTATTAACAACAATGGTTTATCGCTCAACCTCTTTGACATGGTTCGGAAAAGCAGGCTCAAAAAGGGAACCGGGCTCGGGAAACAGGACATTTTTATTGCTCCTTTTCCGGCGTTCAAACAACGCATTATTAACTCTATTTATGTAATCATTATTTCCATTAGATCAACGATTTATAGTGCCTGAACAAACCGCACGGACATAATGATGTTCATTATGGAACGCGACCCTTGCCTCGTTCAAGCTGACACGTGTGCCGGAGGTGAGTGTTGTTTGCATTCCGAACGTGACATTGATTGGTTGATTGGGTTCCGAATTAATTATCGTTCGATTAAATTTTCTGGAATGCCAGGAAGAGTGAATAAAAATTTAACCATTTCAAAAGCCAGAAAGAAATCAAACATCCAAAATTAACGGGAAAATTTCAACTATCACGCATCGCCACTCAGCGTGCCTGGAATAGAAATTCCGGAGTCTAAACGTACATACATGCTTTCTCATCGTCAACCCTTGAGCTAGTCAGGCTCCAAAAGTCATCCCGCGTCCTACTCGGGAGGGAGTACTCTCGAGAGAAAGAGCAGAAACACCAAACAACTTTGTCTTCATCAATCAATCGAAGTGCTTTGGCCCGTGAAAAACGGCACACCAGAATGATTGTGAAAAATCGTGCAGCGTTCTGTGTGCTGCCTCCCTGCTCTCTGCCCTGGATTCCATCAGTCTATTCACGCTCGAGTGTTCACCAGCTGCGTGTGCAGGGTGGAGAATAGAAAGTCAATTGGATCTAAAATGAACATGCTCATCAGCAGAGACTTATCTAATTTTTGACTCGCTCCGACTCGAGATTTATCGAATCTCCGAACCGCCCCTAGCTTGGCATATAAGGATCGGTAGCATAGTGGTTAACTTAGTGATTAAACGTGGGTTCATTACCAGGCCCGTCTCCTTTCTCAAATTGTCACTATGCCTTATTCGTATTCGCTCCGAGCGAATCCATTTTTTCAGCCTTCCTCCGTAGGACGAAGAAAATCCAATGCGGACGGAATTGAAATTCATAGGACGAATTTGGAATCAGGAAGCAGTGTTAGATTTTTAATAATATCTCAAATATTTGGGATTAGGGTAGAGAACTACTTCGGCCTAATCGCCCATTTTGGGCCAATCGTGCAGAATACTTTAAATAAATCCATGACTTCAGAGTTAACAAGTCAATTATGCGTTTGGTACGATAGGGGAAATGACGGCTTCGGCATGACGGACTATTTTCGGCAACCCAAATTGAAACACTATTTTCACTGGATTTTCTTACGAAAACACTTCGCTGAATGCATGCAAACGATTCTTTATGCTTTCAGCTTTAATTTGACTATATTTTTGCCACTGAGAAAAAGCAATCTAGCAAGGTTTTCTTGAAATGAAACACACGCACTACAAATTGTAGCTGATTTCGAGTTGCCGATAATAGAACAGCAGATTTACATTCAGTTCAAATGGAACGGTTGCCGAAGAAAAACTGGTTGCCGACAATACTCGCTCTCACTAGAGAAGATTGGAGCTTTGTAAAAGCGTTTCAAAACAGTTTTTGACAATTCTTTCGAATGAAATTGTTAGAGCAGCTGGCAGCAAAAGATTGTAAACAAACCAATACTGCATATGTGTGCGTTCCATAGAGAAAAAGGCTGTAGAAAGAAGGTCGCTGCTTAGGTTGCCGAGAATACGTAAATTCCCCTACTTAAGTTAATAAGCTACCGAACGAAGTCAATGAGAACGCGTGATGTGAAGGCTTGCACCCATTATTCTCAAAAACAAAAGAAGCGCTCCGACCGAATCAATTTTTATCTTCATCCGATAGGCCGAAGTAAATTCATTGGCGTTTCAATGCGTTAGGCCGAGTTTAGAATCCGTAGGCCGAGTTTGGCCTCAAGAAGCAGTGTTAGAATTTTGACAATATCTCAACGATTGGTTTCTGTTTATCAAACATTTCGATACATACGGAAAGGTAAATAAACTTGGAAGACATCAGTAATAATAACATTCCGTATGGTGCTAAACTGCGCTAGATTATGAGAGATAAAGTGCGGGTTGTGCTTAATAGGCCGGAAATGGGGTATTCAACCCAAATTATCAAAACCAACGGTACGAATGGAAGAGCAAATACATTCAGAAGCCATCCTTGACAGAATCATTTCATTGTTATATCATCTTCCTTCGACGGATATTAGATTAAAATCCCTACCTTATAACGAAAACTAAAATCTGCTTTGACACAGTGAATCCTGGTCTATATATTTCCAAGACCACTAACACAAGAGCATTTCCAGTGCAAAACGCAAACCGGTTGGACATGAGTGTTATTGATTTGAATGAAACATTGCTCACATGTTCGCTGCTACCAATCCAGAGAAACTTTTGAAAAGACGTATTCAAAAAATTGATTATAAAGGGCGAACACGAAATTATTGTGACACATTCAAAAGGGCATAACTTTTTTACCATTGGGTAAAAATCAACCAAATTTTGCACACTTTCTCATTGATGTGTATTGTGTACATGCTGTCAAACTCGAAGTCGTGTTTTTCGATTCAACGAAAGTGGAGGTGAACCAACGCGAGTTGAGAGAACAAATTCTTTCCAAACACCTGGAATTTCCTGACCTGTCGCACCGGCAGTTGGGAAAAATGTTGAACATTCACCATTCAACTGTCTCCAGAGTGTTGAAGCGGTTCCAGGAGCGGTTGACGTTGGACCACGGCAAAGGAGCTGGAAGAAAACCGGGACCGGAGAACAAAAAGACGGAGGGAAAGGTGAAGCGGATGATTAAAGCAAATCCCAACGACGAAGCTCCGCTATTTTGGCCAGATTTGGCATCATGCCACTATTCTAAAAGTGTCCTGGAGTGGTATGAGGCCAATTCTGCCCATTTTGTTCCAAAGGACATGAATCCGCCAAACTGTCCGGAGCTGCGCCCGGTGGAGCATTACTGGGCAATAATGAAGCGGGAACTTCGGAAGAGCAAGAAGACAGTCAAAGACGAGAAGGACATGTTTAGAAAATGAAAAAAAAAAAACTGAGAAACTGGTACCGGATGACACTGTAAAGACTTTGATGGAGGGCATCAAGCGAAAATGAGTTCAATTTTACACTCAAGGCTCCATCGATTAACTTTTCTTTTGATTTTTGAAGTAAATATATGTATAAAACTACCCTAAAATTTTGGTTTGATTCTAAACATTATAAGAAAATTGGCATGACATTTTCGGGGTCGCAATAATTTCGTGTTCGCCCTTTAAATTTAAAACAATCATAACACGAAATATTTGATCTGATCAAAATGACATCTGAAAAAAGTTGTACGTAACAATAAAAACAAAAAGTTCTATGGGAAAAAAAATCTTTGAAAAAATCTCAAATGTTGATTTTCTCAAACCCCTCCCCATTCTACTTTTTTTTTTTTTTTTTTTTGTTAATATAGCTGAAATAATGTTCGAAAATTTGGTAAAGAGTGTTATCTGCGTCAAGAAAATTCTATATTTTTTTAAATTTTTACTGGCTTTTATAATATAACGAAATTACATATTTATTATTTAAATAATCATGCATTTATTAAATTATATCATCCCTTGTTGAAATTCTTCGTCATCGTGATCTGAAACTATGCAATACCAGCGCTGTCCACGTCTGAATGCTGGTCAAGAAAGGAATGGGTAGGAATATGTTGACGTAATACTCGCTTTAATGCAGTGATGGGCAAAACACCGGTACAGCACCGGTACGGTTTTCTAAAGCATAACCAATGTGCTGATCTGTTGTACCGAGTGTATGGTGCTGCTGTCGGTTCGGTTTGGTAGTTGCAAGTAACACCGCACCGTGTTCACCAGTTCGCTGCACACGGTGCGGTTCTGATTTTCCAGTACCGTAGTTCTGTGTTCACAAGGATGATGTTTTGAATTCAAGAACCGATCCGGTACTGTTGTGTGTTTATGTGCGTGGTGCGCATTATTCAGAATTGCCAGTGATGGCAGATAACTAAACAGAAATTGTATTTGATGAATAATATAATGCAGTGTCAAGTCGAAATAGCGGTTTTTGAATACAGAAAAACTGTGAATTCAAATGATGTATTACGCAATGTGGGTATTTCCAGAATCGGTGTGACGTGGAGATCGGAAATCGTCAACCAACGCCACCTTGAAATCCAAGATGGCGGCTTCCGGTTATAGAAAAAAATTTAAACACCTTTAAACACCTGTCAAATACCTTTCAAAATGGGTATTTCCGGAATCAGAGTGACGTCTTGAGACCGGAAATCAATGTCTGACGCCATTTTTAAATCCAAGATGGTGGCTTCCGGTTATATTAAAACTGGGAAATAATGCCAAATATCATTCAATATGGGTATTTTTGGAATCAGAATGACTTATATATACCAGAAATCAATGTCTGACGCCATTTTGAAATCCAAGATGGCGGCTTCCGGTTGTAGAAAAACTGGGATATAACGCCAAATATCCTTCACTATGGGTATTTTTTAAATCAGGATGACGTATATATACCGGATATCAAAGTCTGACGCCATTTTTATATCCAAGATGGTGGCTTCCGGTTATATAAAAACATTAAAAGCTGGGAAATAATGCCAAATATAATTCAATATCGGTATTTTTGGAATCAGGATGACGCATATATTCCGGAAATCAATGTCTGACGCCATTTTTAAATCCAAGATGGTGGCTTCTGGTTACATAAAAACTGGGAAATAATGCCAAATATCCTTCAACATGGGTATTTTTGGAATCGGGATGACGTATAAAGACCGGAAATCAATGTCCCTCTTAAAATACAAGATGGTGGCTTCTGGTTGTAGGAAAACTGGGAAATACTAGCAAATACCCTTCAATATAGTTATTTTTGGAATTGGGATGAGGTCTAGAGACCGGAAATCAATTTCAGACGCCATCTTAAAATCCAATATGGCGGCTTCCGGTTGCACAAAAACTAGGAAATTCTGTGAAATGCCCTTCAATATGGTTTTTTTTTCGGAATCGGTGTGACGTATAGAGACCGGAAATGGATTTCCGAAGCAATCCTGAAATCCAAGATGGCTGCTCCTGGTTGCAGAAAAACTGGGAAATACTGTCAAATATCCTTCAGGACGGGTATTTTTAGGAAACGACGTAGAGACCGGAAGTATAGGGAAATACTGTCCAACATCGTTTGACATGGGTATTTTCGGAATAAAAGTGTTATATTGACTTAAAGTTCTCTACTTGTGGATGTATTGTTGATTTTCGTCTTTATTAGTGATCTCATTACTCTAATTGAAAAGATTAGCATTCAATTTCACAAACAACACGTTAGCCAGGTTGACGTCGGTTAGTCTCAATCGCCTGTCAGTTAAAATTACACTTAGGGTACTGAACGCCCTTTCGACAGTTTTTATACAACCGGAAGCCGCCATCTTGGATTTAAAGATGGCGTCAGACATTGATTTTCGGTCTTTATACGTCATAATATTACCAAAACTACCCATATTGAAGGATATTTGACATTATTTTCCAGTTTTTAAATAACCAGAAGCTGCCATCTTAGATTTCAAAATGGCGTCAGACATTGATTTCCGGTCTTTATACGTCATCCCGATTCAAAAAATACCCATATTGAAGGGTATTTGCTAGTATTTCCCAGTTTTTCTACAACCAGAAGCCACCATCTTGGATTTCAAGATGGCATCAGACATTGATTTCCAGTCTCTATACGTCATCCCGATTCCAAAAATACCTATATTGAAGGATACTTGACATAATTTCCCAGTTTTTATATAACCGGAAGCCGCCATATTGGATTTCAAGATGGCGTCAGACATTGATGTTCGGTCTTTATACGTCATCTCGATAACAAAAATACTCATATTGAAGGATATTTGACATTATTTCCCAGTTTTTATACAACCGGAAGCCGCCATATTGGATTTCAAGATGGCGCCAGACATTGATTTTCGGACTTTATACGTCATCTCGATACCAAAACTACCCATATTGAAGGATATTTGACATTATTTCCCAGTTTTTCTACAACAGGAAGCTGCCATATTGGATTTCAAAATGGCGTCAGACATTGATTTCCGGTCTTTATACGTCATCCTGATTCCAAAAATACCCATATTGAAGGATTTTTGACATTATTTCCCAGTTTTTCTACAACCGGAAGCCGCCATCTTGGATTTCAAGATGCCGTCAGACATTGACTTCGGGTATGTATACGTCATCCTGATTCCAAAAATACCCATAGTGAAGGGTATTAGGCATTATTTCCCAGTTTTTCTAAAACCGGAAGCCGCCACATTGGATTTAAAAATGGCGTCTGACATTGATTTCCACTCTCTAAACATCACCCCGATTCCAAAAATACCCATATTGAAAGATATTTGACATTATTTCCCAGTTTTTCTATAACCGGAAGCCGCCAACCTCACCCTGATTCCAAAAATACCCATATTGAAGGGTATTTGCTACTATTTCTCAGTTTTCCTATAACCGGAAGTTGCCATATTGGATTTCAAAATGGTGTCTGACATTGATATCCGGTCTAAATTGGTCATCCCCATTCCGAAAATACCCGTACTGAAGCGTATTTGCTAGTATTTTCCTTCAACCGGAAGCCGCCATCTTGGATTTCAAAATGGCGTCAGACATTGATTTCCGGTATTTATACGTCACCCCGATTCCAGAAATACCCATATCGAAGGGTATTTGACAGGATTTCTCAGTTTATCTGCAACAGGATGCCGCCTTCTGGATTTCAAGAAGGTATCGGTTATCGATTTCCAGACTATAGGCGTCACGCGGACTCCAAAAATACCCATATCGAAGGGTATTTGTCAGACTTCAAAATGATTTCTAGTTCCTTCGCTACCAATATTGTCTATCAAAATATTTGGCAATTGAATTAATAACTGTCGCTTGGTACAAATATTTTACTCACCTTTTTGGGAGCACTGCTATTTAATTCTTGCCAATGTTCCGAACCAAGAACGGTATACCCGGTTTTGGTAACATATAATTGAATCCTGCACACGGTTTAAATCTCGTGTACCAAAACCAAAATTCTAGCACACCGGTTTTCGGTTTTCAAGCTGCGGTTCTGAACATCATCTCGAAAACCGGCACACGGTTTTGATTTAGAACACACTGGTACACTAAAACTCAACCGAACCAGGGTACACGCTTACATAAACACAGGAGTATTTTTTGAACACGAACCAGCACACGGTGCGCACCGGTTGGTTCAGTTGCCCATCACTGTTTTAATGAAAGACGAGAACACCTCTGCATATCCATGATAAATCACTTGGATGTAGGATAAATGAGTTAAGATCAACAAGTCTTTTCAAAAACTCAAATATTACTTCTTTTACATATCTGTCGCTCTAGCTGAATTTAATTACGCTTTATATCATATTGCTAAAACAAATCCGATTTAAAGTATAACTCCATAAAGTGAAGGAGCTTGGGATTGAACCCATGATTTTCTACTCAGTAATCAAGGTTGCCTCAGTGCCACCGAGCTCCTTATTTCACAAAACAATGACGACTTCTTCTTCAAATTGCTCTGACTAGATTTCGATACTGACGGCGTCCTCATCATCGTTGGTAAAAACTAGTCTTTAGAATGATTAGTTATAGATTTCCGATCAACACGTGCTTCCTAAAAGTTGAACGTACTCGTTCCTCCAACCGAATTTCAATACGCTTTATCTTATATTGAGAATAAATCTGATTTACACTAAAACTCTAAAATGTAAATATTGAACCCATAATTTTCTACTCAGTAAGCAAAATTGGTCGCCACTAGGCCACAGAACTCCATATATCACAAAACAATTACGATCATGTTCCCGTTCAACTTGCTGTTACTGGATGTCGGTGCCGGCGGTGACCTCACCGACGACGACTTCGATTATTTGCAGAGATCGAAGTTATCGCTGATGTGTAAAGATAAACGGTTCTTTTCAGTTGTACAGAGTATGAAATGATAAAGCATAGAGCGAATATTGTTCAAGTAAAACAATTCTCTCAAGAAAGCAACCATGATAATTTCTTCTCATTCGGCAGTGACATAGATAATTTCGTTTTGATATTGGCATTTTTTCCCGGTGATTGTGAGTTTTCACTTTTCCTGAGATCCCGATTTTCAGCTCGTGCTGTATGGGTATGGGTATGGATATGATAAAGACAACTAAAACTAGTACTGCCGCAAATCAAAAGCCAGTATCGCTGAAAATACCACCCGTACAGGCACGAGCTTGGTTCTGTCCAGCGTTGCCAGACATACCAATTTATCGGTATTTATCCCGATATTCGAACTAAATACCGATACACAGATAAGGTTCCTCAGAATACTGATTTTTGAGATTTTATGCCGATTTATACCGATTTTTTTTTTAAATAATCAAAATTATTATTGCCTGCCGGAGCTTGAATTTCGGAGAAATTTTTTGTGAGAGGCTTTTTGAATACCTCATATTTTTGAACCTTCAAAATTCTAAAAAATAATCTTCAAAGATGGCTTATGCTTGATACTCTTGCGGCTAATGTTTGCATTTCCTCCTTTTGATTAGCTACCCATCAATGTAGAAATAGGCGATGTAATTATAGGGCATCGAAAAATATTTTTGAAACATTATTGAACTTCCGGAAGTTTTTCTTAATTTTTAAACTTCCTGAAGTTTCCTCCAATTTTCCCAAGAATTTTTTTCCACCTTACCTTGGAAGCTTCTTCAGCCTTTGCTCGAATGATTCTTTCATCTTTTCCCGCCTGTTTTTCCAACTTTCGCGGAACTTCTTAGATTTTCATTGCGGATCCACACTAGCTTCAGGAACGTTTATGAATTTCTGAAACTTCAGAAAAGTCCCGACTTTCGTGTAAGTTTAGATTAATTAAAGACAATTTCATTAACTTCTGTTAAAATTCGATAACCCGGAAATTTCAGAAAATCATATCATCATAAATATTTTGGAAACTTCACAAGTCCAAAGAACTTCAGAGAAATTTAATGGTTTTTAGAAGCTCAGAGAACATCAGGACAGATCAATTAATTTTAATGGAATTGCTGAAATTTTACAGAATTGCGTCAACGCTCTGAGCGGCAAGCGGCGATCTACTCCACCTACTATCCAAGTTCATGGCTCCTCTATCTCAGAACCGAAGGACATCGCCGACGAATTAGTAAAATATTTTCAGTGGCTACGGCAGCGATTTCATCCAGCGCGTCAAACCTTCCACAAGCAGCATTCGCGACATGCGAATTCCACCTGATGTTCCTGCTCTCCAGATCAACGAAGATCTTACATTCCGGGAGCTTCCATTTGCCCTCGGCAGCAGTAGTGGTGAATCTGCCGCGCAGGACGAGATTGGATACCCGGTGTTAAAAAACCCTCTCCCTCGACGGAAAAACGCCCTCTTCAACGATCTATGGCTCACTGACTCGTATCCGGACCTCTGGAAACAAAACTTGTTTGTACCCATTCCGAAGAACAGCACGGCAAGTGAAGAAGCCTCCTCCTTTAGGCCGATTGCGCTCACTTGCTGCGCGGCAAAACTGATGGAGAGAATGGTAAATCGTCGTCTTAAGCAGTTCCTGGATTCAAACGGCTTCCTTGACAAACGGCAGCATGCGTTCCGGCAAGGACACGGCTCCTCCACATACTTTGCAGCCCTCTGGAAAGTACTTAAGGAAGTCACCATGCGGAGTTAGTCTCCCTTGATATTTCAAAGGCGTTCAACAGGATATGGACACCTGGTGTCATCAGGCAGCTCATCGGCTGGGGCCTGGAATGTCACATCACACATTTTGTACGGAATTCCCTCCTTGATCGTACCTTCCAGGTGACTGTCGGGAACACTCGCTCGGATCCGTTCCCCGAGGAAACTGGAGTGCCCCAGGGATCCGTCATAGCGGTCGACTGCCCAAGAACGTGCACGTAATCGTTTATGACGACGACATACTCATCGTCGTAACGGGAAGAACGACTAAGTGGACCAGGAACATATCTCAAGCAGCAGTCTCCGCCGTCAGCAGGTGGGCGATTTCGGTTGGTTTCCAGCTCTCCGCTCCGAAGAGTGTACGGTGCCATATCTGTCACTCGGGTCATCTGATTCGAGGACCACCGATCACCATCCAAGATCATCCGATTCCGCTCAAGAAAACAGTGCGTGTTCTGGGGGTAGTACTGGATTGCACCTTAAGCTTCAATCAGCACTTCAGGATGGTGAAAGAAAACTGTCGTAGCCGCATCAAAATAGTCAGCCACCTTCGTGTCGCTCGGGCTGTTATCGACAGTCGACTTTTCTTACGGCCTCGAAATAACCTGCTTAGCCACCGAGAAGCTCAACCACATCTTCGCTCTGGTATACAATACCTACGTACGCATCAAATCCGGCCTTCTGCCTTCGCCGCCTGCAGAGGCCGCATGTGCGGAAACCGGAATCCTCCCTTTCCGCTATCGATCTGCTGCAGCCATTGCTACGAAAGCCGCTGCCCTCGCTGCTAAGACATCCGGGAACGAAAGGATCTGTCTCCTCAACGAGGGGAACAGAGCCCTCCACACTGCAGCCAAGCGTGACCTCCCACGGTGGCCACTGTCATGGAGAGAAGAGAAGGCGATCAAACGTCTTCAAAATAGATAAGCGGATTAAGAGTGGATTCCAAGCCGGAGATAACTCTGTAGCTTTGGGACGTTCTGTTGCAGAGCTTCTCGGGTCGGTTTATCCGGGGCACGTTCATCGCTTTACGGACGCAAAGTCTACCGGAGGAGTGTTCCGTCTTTTCCGCTGAAGCCGCAGCTATTCTAGACGCAGCCATCACTCCGGCAGATCAAGCGATCCTCGTATAAACTGACTCACACAGCGTAATCCAAGCGCTGGAAGCCGAAGCCCCGAGCCACCCCTGGATACAAGCCATTATACGGTACGCCCCACCTTCAACCGTCTTTACGTGGATCCCCGGACACTGCGGTGTTCCCGGAAATGAGGCTGCGGACAGATTGGCGGTAACTGGTGCATCCCGTCCCTGCTACACCAGGAACGTATCCCTCCTCGACGTCAGGCTTTGGATTGTAAATACCATTATGGAAGCCTGGCAGCAGGAAGATCAAGGAAACCGTACGCTCCTGGCTGGACAGCCAAAAGTACAAAAATCAATCTCAAGACTCCGGACCGGCCATGCGAGGATTTCCTGTAATTTCGGTGGGACACCTTTCCTCAAGGTCTGTTCAATTTGCGTGTCTGCCCGGAGTTCCAGAAGCTACGCGAACAACATGGACTCCCGGAGAACGTCAGTAATCTGCTTGACTACGACCCCTCGACGTTGGCTGCGCTGATCACCTTTCTGAAGAAATCCCACTTGTATGATCAAATCTAGCCCCCCGTCGGTGGCTGCACTGATCATGTGTTCCTCACGTTTCTATTTTTTTTCTGCCGTCGGGGTTTCTTCGCCGGACCAGGCACTGTCTCCTACGGTGGAGCTCTACCTTCTTCGTGCACCCAGTCCTAACCACAGCCCCGATCTAATCCGCACCTTACATTAAGTTTTTAAAATGTTGTCTGTCTCATTCGTTGGGTAATCAACGTCAATGTTGATGTTCATGTCAAATTGAAACCTATTTTTTTAGGCAGGATCTAGTCTGACCATTTGCTGTATAACGTGATGAACTAGCCTACGGCTAAAAACCCTAAGAAGAAAAAGAAAAAAATCTTTCCGAATTCAAGTTTCACGTTTCAAAGATGTCCATCGAATTCTGCAACAAATCCTCTATTGTTTTTCAATGCAGTACTTCGTCATACACTTGATAAAGGAACCATATCCAAATTTGAAAAACCCTACCAGCGCACACCCTTCCCTTTAATATCGATCTTTCCGTTGTGCATAACCCTCCCCTTGAAAAAGGTCTTCTTACAACATTGTAAGATCTCACCCATATCTCTGCTGGAAGCAAACAAATAGACCAAGCAAAACCATGGTAGACAAAGCAAAAAATCTCCTCGAAACCGCTCTCCATTCAAATCCCTCTGCGACGTCACCCGATGGGGTAAGCTTAAGATAGCAACACCCTTCAGCTCCTACACCACCGTCTCCCATCATTCTTGACTGCCATTCTTCCATCAACATGAGGGGGCGGCCGTAATCGAGGGAAATCATGGTAACACATTTTTGATTAATACAAATCGCTAGCAAATTCCCGTCGATTGATAAAATCCACGTGGTGATTCGCAGAAACCGCTGTGACGGCATGACGTTCCGTGGCATGTTAGAAAGGTATGGGGAAAAAAAAGGTGACAAATTGAAGTGGAGCATCGTTGTGGGAGGCTACAAGTCGATCAAACCAGCGAGCTACCCTGAGCTGTGACAAGGTGCACGTTCCATATGTTTCATCGTCCCAACCAGGGTAGAAAAGGGAAACTTACTCACAGAAAAAATCTTCTTTATGCATGATTGATTTGTGTGAGGCTTGAGCCTGGAAGCTTTTAACTATGAGGATTTAACGGCATCATAATATGCAATAAATTTAAAATTGAAATTGGCATATTAGTTAGTTAGATGAGTCTTCGAATCGTGGAAAGTAGGAACATATTTGTGATTATTATTTACCAAACATCAAAGAGACGCAGTGTAAATCCCTTCCACTGTAATTGATATAGCAGGTGTCCGAATACCAGATGGAGTTAACAATTGTTCAGTCTACACGGTCGATGAGAGTAACTCAGTAACTGAGTCGAATTCCACTCAAAATTGCTAAAAGTGGGGCTCCTCAGTGAGTATGAAAAATTTTCCTCACTTTTCCGGGAAAAACTGCTTGAATGTCAGGAAAATCGACCAAAATTTTATTCAGCCTCGTTAAATATCTCGTGTACCTAATAATCTGACAATTCCTCCTTCCTCCTCATGCAACCCTGTTAATGTGTTTGCTCCATTTATTGAGCACAACAGGAGCTCTGTTGTTTGTTATAATGAAATAATAATGGCTCAATTTATCCAACAGTCTTTGTTGTCACCAGTTCATTCAACTTACAAGTTACACCTCATCGAAAGTTATAACATCAATGACAGAAAGGCCCATCGAATTAAGACATCGAGCTCGTCATTCATCTCTCTTCTTTATCACCCACAAAAACAAACCACGGAAAGTTGCTTTTCAGAACTCGTTTATCTTTTATTTTTTTCATCATTCGCTACGGAAAAGCAGCACAGCTTTTAGCACTGAAAGTGCTTATTCAATTTTGCCTGCAAGAAGCATATCAATTAATCTTGTTTTCGCCTGTCCACTTTCTTACACACCACCGACCGACCGTTTCGCTTGTTTAACGAGAGTGAACTTTTCATTTGCTTGCGGCTTGGGGATCTAAAATGGCGACAAAAAAAATTGTAGACAAATAAGCCACTACTGGATCCGTGAAGCGGCAGGCAGCAAACAGTCGAGAGGAAAATCAAGTCCTCGCTTTTCCCGTTGTTTGTGTTGATTTACGTAGTGGGTATCATCAGTCGTCAGTGAAAGCGAAAAGCGAGACGAAAAGCAAAATGAGGGAAAACAAGTGCCTCGGAAAAATCCAGTCTCGGTCAACACCATTTTTTTTTATATCAACTGTGGGTAATGGAAGAACGAGGCTCATTTGCTCCCGACGGAGCCGAATAATGGTCTCAAAAATGAATTAACTGGTTTTGAAGTGTTTGGATGCAGATAAAAAGGAATTTTCATGTTTTCTAAAGAACATTTTTCAAAGTGACTGTGTTTTTTTTCCCCTTTCATGATTCATAATTTGATGGATGACGGGGAGAACTATAAGTCCGAGCAAGCAGTTGTGAAAATTGAGTTCGTAAATGAGAATGTTTCTTAAATACTGTTCTGTTTTTTTTTTTTTTTTCGTGGCTGGTCATGACTGAGGAAAATAAGCGCTAGTGGAAACGAATGCTTTTCTCTTGAAAAAGACTGTAAATATTCATAATTTGTCTGCTGGTTAGACCATCATATAATGAACTGAAACTGAAGATAGTGGTTGGCAGTAATCAGATTGGCGCAGTTGAATAGGTCGTAGTTCCAAACGTAATTCGTCGCCGGCGCCGTCTTTTTGATGATGAGATTTGCATTCAATCTCATCAGAGGATGGATTCTACTGTTCGTCAATATCTGGTAGAATCGCATCGTTTGAATGTCCCCTCATGCTTGGACAGAAATGGATTCACTTTGCACAACAAACTACCGCTTCTCGGTAAATACAGTCAGTGATTACTTAATCCGATCGTCTGTCCTATGGAGAAAAGTTGGATACACGGCCCCGAGAGGATACTCAAAAAAAAACGGAAGAGAAATGTACACTGCAAAGCACTCTCAGTAGGACCGTGTTTTTGAAATTTATCCTTAGTTCCTTCCCCTTTCTCGTTTCGTATACTTTGAATGTAAGAACTTCTGCATAATTTTAATTTATAAAATTGCTTTTTAGCAATTCATCTCTGCAGTCAGTCGTGTGGAGTTGCAGGAAATGTGTTTTTCCTTTTGACTATACGAAATCTTCAGCTGCCTCTACTCGTGAATTTATTATCTCCCGTTGGAATTTTATGCGATTTTAACGATATGCGGTAAAGTCTTAAAGTGTAAATGGAAAAATGTATGGGAAAAGGAACGAAACTATTCAGTTGCTTGACAAAAACTCAATAATTTTCAATTTTAGCCAAACCTGGCAATAAGATTGGAGAAACTATGTAGCGCATCTTTGTCGAAGGCTGCACATCGATTTGTCGTCTATGTTAAAAGTTAGGATGTTTACTTAGACCTAGTGGTCCACGTCTACCTACTGAATATGAGATAAAGCGAAATTCGAGTTTTAGGAAAGACGTGTTGATCGGAAATTAATAACAAATCCTTCTCAAAAGTAGTAGTTATCGTCGTCGGTGAGTTCGCCGCCGGGATTGAAGTCTAGCATTGGCGTAGCTAGATAATTTATCTTGAGGGGGCCTAGATAATTCTGGAGGGGGCCTGGCCCCCCTGGCACCCCCATTAGCTACGCCAATGAAATCTAGTAACAGCAAGTTGAACAGGAACTCGGTCGTGATTGTTTTGTGTCAAATGAGGAGCTCGGTGGCCTTGTTGCGACCGATTTTACTTAACATTTTGAAGTTATACTTTAAAACATCTTTCTTTAATAATATTTTATAAAGCATGATGATGTTCGGTTGAAAATAGAAGTAATATTTGAGTTTTAGGAAAAAGGTGTTGATTGGAAATGCATATCAAATCCTTCTCAAGAAGGAGTTGTCGTTGTCGTCCGTGAGGTCGCCACCGGAATCGAATCATAGTAACAACAAGTTGATCGAAAATTGGATCGTAATTGTTTCTGGTATAAGAAGCTCCGTAGTCTAGCCTTTTATTCAACATCCAAGTGGTTTCTCGTCAAAGTGCAGAGGTGTTCTCGGCTTTTATTAAAACGAGTATTACGTCATTGCTTTGGTTTAGATCACCAGATACACATTGAGGATGTGTGTTTGTCCCAAATTTCATCTGTTGGTTCACTGGGTTATTAAAGCTGATCTGGCAATAACGGAGTTGCATCCTCGGGCGGTCAATCATGCTCATGCTCATGCTCATACCTTGGTCCACGTCTACCTACCAGCGAGGCGCAATAGGCCTAAAGTAATAGGCTAGTAACTTTTTGCACAGCAGTGGAATCAAGTTGCGATCTTCGAGAAAGTTATTTGGAATAGTTTTCCCAATAAATGTAATTTTTGCATTTAAATAATGCAAACTCATAGTCTCTTTCCGTTCTCCATGCATTTTCCCCAAACAAACTTTAAATGATGATCGAAAATCGCAAATAATGATCGTAACCAAATTCGTTCGGGAACTTAATACAAATCGAAAGAGCAGTGGAGCGCAGAGGATTGCTAAGTTGATCCTTCCTTTGTACAAGTTTATCATTTTGAATAATGTAGAGTTTATGAAAATTAAACTTAAGAACGCGTTATGATTTCCGAACAATGTAGATTTCAGCTCCATCTACTTATCTGTTACTATTCCAATTGGTTTAATAATAGGAAATTTAAAATAAAAGCTGAAAACTGTTTAATAGAGTCTACAATCAATTTTCGGTGATTCTAATGCCATGTTCAAAATAGGTAGTTGTCGTAACTGGACCGAGGATTCCAGCCTCGGTCACGCTTCCACGACTTTGCTGCTATACCTTCTGCTGGTAGTATTTTGCTGGTCGTCTGATCTCTCCAATGCCGTCAACGAGACTTTTATTTTTTGACTTTAAACCATGTTTACTTCTTGTATTTGTGTGGTTTACCAGTTTGAATTCTCAATTGACACAAAGGGGTCAACTTTAGTGTATTTGAAACTTTTTAAATTAATATTTCGGTTTCTAGTACTATCAGGTTTGTTAAGAGAATTCCCACCTTGGTGGGTCCGTCAACGAGCTGAGGTACCTCATATGCTCATACCTGCTCACCTATTAAAATTCCCGAAAGTATGAGATCCCGCTTACATACAGTCAATGCGCTTCACACTCTATATTCACGATTCTATTTATGTTTATTCCACACTAACTTTATCTACTACATTCTTCCCTCGCCTACTCTCGTTACTTGAGGAAAAGGAGCATTTTATCTACCCTCTCGGAAGAATTTTATCTACCCTCTCGGGGGTAATTCATGTACAATCTCGGGGAATTGCATCTATCCCCTAAGGGGAATTCCATCTGCCCTCTCTGAGGAATTTCATCTATCTTCTCGGGGGAATTTCATCCACCGTCACGAGGGAATTTCTTTTGCCTTTTCAGAGGAATTTTATCTGCTATCTCGGAGAATTTCATCTGCCCTCTCGGCGGAATTTCATCTACCCTCTCAGGAGAATTTTATCTACCCTCTCGGGGGAATTTGGACTACTCTCTCGGGGGAATTTCATCTACTCAATCGGGAGAAATTTCATCTACCCTTGCGGGGGAAATTCATGTAAATCTCGGGGAAATTGCATCTATCCCCTAAGAGGAATTTCATCTACCCTCTCAGGGGAATTTCATCTGCCCTTTCGGGGGAATTTCATCTATCGTCTCGGGCGAATTTCATCTACCGTTCGAGGGAATTCCATCTACCTTCCCATTGGAATTTTATCTGCCCTCTCGGTGGAATTTCATCTACAATCTCGGCGGAATTTCATCAACCCTCTCAGAGGAATTTTATCTACCCTTTCGGGGGAACTTTATCTACCCTCTCGAGGAAATTTCATCTACTCTCTCGGGGGGAATTACATCTACAATCTTGGAAGAATTTCATCTACCCTCTCAGAGGAATTTTATCTACTATCTCTGGAGGAATTTCATCTACCCTCGCGGGGGGAATTTCATCTATCCTCTCGAGAGAATTTCATCTTCCTTCTCAAGGGAATTTTATCTGCCCTTTCGGAAAATTTCATCTGCCCTCTCGGGAAATTTCATCTGCCCTCTCGGCGGAATTTCATCAACAATCTCGCCGGAATTTCAACTACCCTCTCAGGTGAATTTCAACTACCCTCTCGGGGGGAATTCAATCTATAATCTCGGAGGAATTTCATCTACCCTCTCGGCGGAATTTCATCATCATCATCATCATCATCATCATCTACGCTCTCGGAAGAATTTGATCCACCCTCTTGGGGGAATTTTATCTACCCTCTCGGGGGAATTTCATCTAAAATCTCGAAGAAATTTCATCTACCCTCGTGGGGGAATTTCGTCTATCCTCCCGGGGAAATTTCATCCACGGTCTCGAGGGAATTTATTCTTCCTTCTCAGGGGAATTTTATCTGCCCTCTCGGAAAATTTCATCTGCCTCTCGGGAAATTTCATCTGCCCTCTCGGCGGAATTTCATCAACAATCTCGGCAGAATTTCATCTACCCTCTCAGAGGAATTTTATCTACTCTCTCTGGAGGAATTTCATCTACCCTTGCGGGGGGAATTTTATTTACAATCTCGAAGGAATTTCATCTACCCTCTCGGGAGAATTTCATCCACCGTCTCGAGGGAATTTCATCTTCCTTCTCAGGGGAATTTTATCTGCCTTTTCGGAAAATCTCATCTGCCCTCTCGGCGGAATTTCATCAACAATCTCGGTGGAATTTTATCTACCCTCTCAGGTTAATTTTATCTACCCTCTTAGGGGAATTTCATCCACCCTCTCGGGGGGAATTCAATCTATAATCTCGGAGGAATTTCATCTACCCTCTCGGGGGAATTTCATTATCATCATCATCTACCCTCTCGGGAGAATTTGATCCACCCTCTTGGGGGAATTTTATCTACCCTCTAGAGGGAATCTCATCATCATCATCATCTACCCTCTCAGGAGATTTTGATCCACCGTCTTGGGGGAAATTCATCCACCCTCACGGTGGAAATTCATCTACCCTCTCAGGGGGAACTTCATCTACCCTATCGGGGGAATTTAAACTACCCTCTCGGGGGGAATTCCATCTATTCTCTCGGGGGCATTTCATCTGCGCTCTTAGGGGAATTTCATCTACCCTCTCAGGGGAATTTCTTCTACCCTCTCGTGGTAAATTCATCAACCCTCTTGGAAGAAATTTATCTACCCTCTCGGGGGAATTCCCTCTATCTTGGCGGTAGATCCCAAAGCGGTATTGCGTAAGCTAGTTGAAAAACGTAAACACTTTAATTAGAATAACAAATTAAACAAAGAAGAAGTCTATGTATGAACAAAGGCTAAGTTAGTGTATGAACAATTTAAAATCATAAACAATTCCAAATAAAACTGTGGTGGATGTGCAAACCAATTGAAAGTTTGATTAAGACGCAATCATTTCCGTTAAAAGTGTCGATGCGCAACATAAACGAAAAACAAACTTGTAAATCAAAATGACAGTAATGTATACCAAGCATTTCCACTGGGTCTCAAATAAACATTCCTAAGATCTCCCAAATGCAATAAACATGTTTACTAGGTCAAGCGCAAGACGATCAACAACGCACGCAGACGGCGCAATGAATGAAATGATTGTTTGCATAGCTAAGCATACTTGCAATAAGCATAATCGATTGCGTATGACTTTTGCCACATGGTATCGGGTCAATTCGTAAACAACAGGAAGCAACATATCAACATAGGACTTGGGAAAGATTCAGCATAAACAATATTGAATTCTATCTGCGCAATTGGTTAATTAATAAAACTAACTGAAACTGAAATATACATTATTCTACAATCGCAAGTCAGAGTGTTATTACCTTCGAATGCCAGCTCATGGGTTTATGTTGCGCATCGACACTTTTAACGGAAATGATTGCGTCTTAATCAAACTGTTTTTCAATTGGTTTGCGCATCCACCACAAAACGAAGTTTTATTAATACTACAGTCAAGAGCAAGAAACTAAATTGCACCACCTGATGAGAGAAATCAGATCACAACTCCAAAAGAATATTTCAAACGGTCCTATCTGCATTGATCGATTATGATCATCGAATTTTAGACTTTCTTCTGCAAAAACAGTCCGTACTGCGTTAGTCATTTCGGGTACTAGGCAATAACTTATTTGATCATCGCCACATAGGAAAATAGCAAAAAATGTGTCTACAGCCAAGGTTATAAAAAGAGAAGGTCTATGTCAAGAATCGATCAAAGTAGATATGACCTTTGGAAATGTTTATCTATGCATTGGCGTAGCGAGATTTAGAGTTAGAGTATTACGTTTTTTTGTAAGATTTGAAATTTTATATATTCCTGATCCCAACAGGTTTGAAATGATACTGTTTCGTGTTCTATGATGAATCTGACAACAACCCAATGGGAATTTTGAGAAGAAAGCTAAAGGGCATCTCAATGAAGTACTGAATTAAATTCAATGGTTATTCCGAGGTAAATTGTACAGGGACTGTGTATCAATTTTAACGAGCAATTTAATTAATTTTGACATGAGGATTCAGAATAGAGTTTCACGAAAACTCTTAAATGAAATCCAAGGAAATTGAATTCTGAGGATAATTCCTAAGGAGTTCTGGAGATAGTTTCAAAGAAGTTCTAAAAAGCGTTTGACGGAAATTTAAAGAAGAATTCGGAGGACATTTTCCAACAAATTCTGGGAAGAGATATTCACAGCAAACAAATCCAAAGGAATCAAACTCTCAGGATAATTCCAACATAATTCTTAGGATCATTGTTGAAAATATCGCCAAAAGTTCATTACCGCAAGCGAGGGAACTTTGCGATGCAAATTTTTCAAATTATTATTTCCCCAGCGAACTTTTTTATCTTGAGACTGAAGGAACTAATTCGCTCCCGCTTTGACTCATCAATGAGAGAGAACGTATGTTAAGACAACACAAAAACCAAAGCAAAACACATCGTTGCGTCCAACCAGTGTTGAGAAAATATCAAAAGATCAAATTTCACTAATGAGCATAATCTCATTTGATTATGGTCAGCAAAAATCAACAAGCAAACAACAGCAAATGATATAACAAGCTGTGATATGGTAGCTCTGATATCATGCTACAGAAACTCACCAGCAAGGTTGCAAAAACTCATTTCAGCTAAAACAATGTTTTTTTTTTAATTATGAAATAATTAGATGCTATGATCATATTTTGAATTGGTAGGATACAAGAAGAGGTTGCAATGAATGTGTTTGACATATCAAACCTGTTTATTTCACTTCATGAGAGTCACAATCAGCGCTTTTTCACAAACTCACTAACTCACTCACTCACTCACTCAGCGATCAGAAAATTGCTGATTGTGACTCATAGAAAGCAAAATTTACAGGTTTTATGTTTCAAACGCATACTTTGTAACTTCTTCTTGTATGTTACAAGTAAAACATGTCATCATACCATCTTTTGGTTTTATTATTCCGAAAAACATTATTTTAGCTGAAATGAGTATTTACAACCTTGCTCACCAGCTACACTTCTCTCCAAGCTGTGGTGAGTTTGAGCTTCACGAAAACAAGCCGAATATTTTATTCCAATATCACGCGTGATATTGGGAGCCCTTGAGAGTGAAAAAAAAATCATTTGAGTGACGATTCTGCCATCTCTGCGCCCAGCTATTATTGAGTCTAGAATATTCAGACGCAGATTTCAAACTCAAACAAGAATTGTAAATATGCCGGTTTCCAAAGGAGATACCAGGTATTCTTGACGTTCACAACAAGGATTTCAGACGATCCCGAGATTCGCAACCCTTCCGACCAGAGGTAAGACAAGACAGGACATCTAGCTTCTTTTTATTCTTCTTCGCAGATTTTTCATTCACTCCTGCAGTCCCTGTTGAACATTATCCGTGCTGAATCAATACAATCAGTTGTGGGAGACGAACCAGCCCAGGGCTGAAAGTCTCCTTAATAAGGATATAAAAAAAAATACAAGCAGTTCTTATAGTAACGTTGAACACATTTGAACTCAACCTTGAACTTGGAAATCATCCAATTAGCGACTGGATACAAATCAATGCCCCGATTCCCGAGCAAAGCTGGAGATCAAATTGAAATCAAAATTTGCTGTTATGATGTAACTTAATTTGAATACTCCAGTTGATCTCATTTTGGTTGACTTAACGGTTAACATAGCAAAAATGATAGAAATATTTTACATTGCTGAATCAAACGTAAAACTGATCCTGCTTTCAATGAAATCAATTAGATTACTGATTTTGCGTTCATAATATTTAACTGAATACGGGTCTGGTTTAAATTGTTTGCATCCATGCTTTTCACGCTAAAAAACTTGAGTTCAAATCTCACCCGAACAAGTCACGAATGACCTAAAAAGTGTTAAACAAAACGAATTGACAATAATTGTTAGTTCAACGACAGATGAACTTATGTTAAACTTTCAACAAGACGTTAACAGCAGAGCTTGAAGTTAAGTTCTTCTTCTTCTTCTTCGAATTTCAAGCTTATTGCATATCGCATATTAGCTTATTGCGTGCTCTCAACTTAGTGTTCTAGATGCACTTCCACAGTTATTAATTGAGAGCTTTCGATGCCTGTACCATTTTTGCATTGGTATAATTGTGTGGCAAGTCCAATCATACTTTTATGCCCAGGGAAGTCGAGACATTTTCCAACCCGAAAAATTCCTTGACCGGACCGGGAATTGAACTCAGCCACCTCCAGCATGGTCTTGCTTTGTAGCTGCGCCTTTACCGACTGAGCTAAGGGAGGCCCCAAGTTAAGTTACTTTCATTTAAAAAGTCTTGGCTGCATAATGAAAGCACAATATGATATCAGACTTCTGTCGTGACAATTGAAATCAAAATTAGTTTTCATTATGATAGGAACTGCAAACTTTAATATCGATTTGCTTGCATTTTGTTAACCGACTTTGCTCGGGTTGTCTTCCCTTAGGACCTTGGCAAACTTGTTGATAATTCGTGAACTTTTGCAACACTGTTCCTGACGTGGCCAACCTAGATTCGAGATGTACCAGATGGATATTTCAGATGCTCCCGAGGATGACTCCAGACGTTCGCGATGGAGGTTTTCACATATCCCAATGGTTCTGCCAGAAGTCCAAAAAGATGCTTCTAGGCGCATCCGAACGAGATTTCAAACAACCTCGACGGGAACGGGACGATAACAACCTATAGGCGGGAATTACCCTACGGAAGTCGTTTCTGCTGGTAGTCACTTGTAGTTGGCTCCCTAATGACAAGTGACTGAAGGATATTCAGACGTCAAAAAAAACTTATCTTTCAATTGAACAATAAACTTGTTATCGATCATGATTTAAATAATATGATATGATATAGGGTATACGTCCCTAACCTCGGTCTAATATGCAGCCATAGATTACGTTTTTAATCATAACTCATCAATTAATTTACCTGCAAACGATATTCTACTGCTAAATGGTATGCTTAGATATGCTTATCATGTCGTTTGCTATCAGGAACCGCAAAAAGTTGAAAAACTTACTTTTTTTAAGACAAAAACTCACCAGGGAAATGTATGTAATATCGGTCTATTGTCCCCAAATTGGGTCTATTTATGGATGCAACTTCGTCCTATCCTGTTTGATTCTCAAAAAAAACGCTCTTGGTAACGTTTTCTTATGTATTTTTTTTTTTATCACTATCACTGTTAACTTAATACTCTTCATTCCTCAAAACATTTCTTAGAGAAAATTTTACGAAAACTACATTAAATCACTCAAGTTAAAAATTAAAAATTAAAAATTTCGCTTATCGTCTTTCGACCGCAGAATATCTAAATCAAAACATTGTGATGTTCATTATACAGATTTGGCAGAAAAAATCTCCCTTCCTGTTCGTTCCTTATCATCCAAATGCAAACCACATTGTTGACGTTACTCTTATTGCTATATGCTGTCAAATGAATTTCATGGGCCAAAGTTAGGAACATAGAAAAGAAATGTGTCCCTAAAGTTGGGTCCATGATTTACTTGTGAAAACGTTGTTAAACAATTAAAATAAACATAAAATATTCAAACAGTAACTGTGAGTTTTACGTCTAGTGTGTATTATCAGGTAATTCCATTCAATAAATGCCATAATCAGGCCATTTGATGATCGTCAGTGCAACCTTCCCATCTTAACCTTAGAAGTCATGGCGGCTAAAAACTCCGAACAGAGTGATATTCTCAACCAGTTTTATTACTTACGAGAGCTGAAAATGTATTGAAATGTTGTGATATAAATTGATTTGTGTGTGGTACACATTTATCAACCATCAGTGATCAATATTTTCCTTATTTTTTGTGTAATATTCCTTAATTAATTATTTATTTGCGTGATAGGCCGAATGAAAGGACTAGACCCACATTACATACCGTAACCCTACATCGACAAATAATAAAAAATTAAGCCAAATTACACTGGCTAAATTTGACTGAGCGCATACCTTACACCATTAGTAACAATGGCAGCTGCCTCTCATTTCCAGACATTGAAATGATTAACCGAAACAATTAGCAATAGCAAATTGATCCCTTCCACGTATCCGAAGTGTAAGCAGATGCATTGGAGAGGGACTGTGGGTGACAGCCGATTCCGATACAGTTAATTAATAGTGCATATGGCCGCTGGTCATGGAGCGTCAGAGATGCCGCGTCGTCACGCCATGTCGTCGTCGGGATAATGATTAATTCAATCGCTTGATCTTTACCCCAAATGGCACCTCTCGCTTCTCACTTCCAGTCCAGTGATGCCACATTGCTTGGATATCACTGCTGGCGATGATGGTGAAAGAGATGCTTTCAATGATTGGAGGGTTTTTGAAGAAATATGCGCTTCCTTTTTTGCATGAATGCATCCGGTAGTGGAACATGAATCCATTCATAAGTTGACACATTTAATCGACAACAGTTGATCGTTGAAAGAGGAGCAAGAGGATGTGAAAAATCGAGCGATAATGATTCGTTTTCATATCGGAATTGATTTTCAATTAGAAGTCCAAGCAACAAACATTTTTTATAACATTTTATATAACCTTTGTATGACTGGTTTGGGTTGTATAGCAGTTTTCTCACCATAGTTCTATGAATTTGTGTTGCTTAGGTTCCGATTGAGTTGTATTAAATGATAATTTGGGATGTTATTAGTTAGATCAGCGTTTTTCAATATGTGTCGTCGAGAAATTCAGACAATACCCAAGTAAACAAAAGTTCTGATAAAAGGCTAATTGTGGCTTAAGCAGCTTAGTTGAAGGTGGTCTATAGAATTCTAAGCAGCCTCATTTTTAAATCGCTGTATCACGCGTATCACCGGTATCACAATTGAAGAGCATTCTAAGAAAATAAATTAAAAATAGAAAATTCTGTCGGAACTTTATTTGAACTTTATGGAACATGGAAGTGATTTTAATCGTTGAATGCGGAACTTTTGGTTACTTGGGTATGCTAATTCCAAGTAGCAATTGGGGTTTTATGAGGGTTCTGCAGACTATGATTTAGACTTGTAGCATGCTTCAACACCGTGATAAAACTCGCAATGTTACTTGGGATGTTTTTAAAATATCGTGCAAAATTTGCCTGTATTTAAAATTATATTGAGATAATCCGAATTGAGTAAAAATAACAACCTGTTTCAATATCATTCAGGGATTTTCAATGCCATTTTTGGGATATACTTGAGAGTTTTTAAGGTTGTTTCGGCATTTTCAGGGCAGTTCGATCATTTGATTTGCGGAATATTCTGCCGTTTCAGGTTATTTTGGCTATTTCAAGGCAGTTTGGATATTCTGGTCCATTTTTATCAAGATTATTTGAGGGTTATTAGGGCGCTTTAAAAGGCCATTTCTGCGATTTTAGACCATTTTTTTGTAATTTTGGCGTTGGAAAATGACCCGGAGTCAATAGTTATATGTTGTTGTTTAGTTACTATTTATATGTTGCGATTACTCTTTCAGTAATTTAACTTTCGCACGTTCAAAGCCTTTTTGGACTGATTCGATGCAATGCAACATTTTGTTTTGGGTTTCTAGACAGTCATGCAGTTTGAAGGCTTTTTAGTGTTTTAAAGCCATTTCGGAGGTTACAAGGTAATGCCTTACATGATCTGCATTCATTATTGGTGGGTCGCGGGGCAAAGGAAATTCCTCTATTGGGTCACAATCGACTAAAGTTTAAGAACCATTGGGTTAGATGATTTTCAATTCATAGGTTTTAGCAAAAGCCAGCTATAACCCGCAATCCTTGGTTGGAAATTAATTGGATTGAAGCCATGATTGAAAATACCTAGTGATGGTTTGGTGCATAAGGCATTGTTCTGAAAAATATTACCTTTCGAACATTTATAAATACCGTTAATTGAAGTATTTTCGGATTGGTTTGCGTGTATTTACTCAAATGCCATCAGGCATATTTATCAAATAAAAAGACAATTAACACCGGCTTCAACAAAAGGACTACGGCTTCAGCCACTAGAAAATGACTCGTTTACAACACCCAGTAGAACAGCTTAAGCGAAAATTGAACCCTCATTTCGAGGAACACAATATCCTTGATCAAATGGTATTCCCATGAAGCATACACATTCCAGTTTTCACGTAATTTGTATTTCTCCCGAATTTCATCTCACGTTAAAGTGATTTCGATTTTTTTCCCGAAACAAATTTCAATTATATTGGTTGAAACCCGAGGTCACACGGTTTAAACTACGAGAGACCAAAATAAACTCCAACCTCCGCTCACTGGTGAATGAATGCCAGGTAAACATAAACACAGTCCAAATGTACGGATTCGTCGGCAAAGCAAAAAAAAAAAGGATGATTGTAACTTGAGGCTTCCACGAGCTATGATTATAGCCAAACGTAATGAGCAAAAATCACAACATCCAGCAGCCCCATTATTCAGTGGAAAAGGTGAAATGTTTGACACCGGAACTCTGGGAAGCACGATAATGACGTACTCTGAACTTTACTTTCGAAACTCGCCACGCTTTGTTGCCTTTGTAGAGTGCAATTGATACTTTCCTGCAGGCAGTTCCATGTTTCCGTGCTGTTTTCTTGCAGAAGTTTTGTTTTAGAAAAAGTGCGCTGAGTAGTAGCAGCGGAGAGAAAATTTAATTCTGATAACCAAATTTTGTTTACCGCCTCGGTGGATGATGGTGAAACCGTTGCTTATTTGCACGAATATTACCATGTTGCCGTATTGAAGAATCCTAACATGGATTTCCTATCGTTGCCTCCATTTATTTTTTGATCCGGCCCTGGAAGTGTTCTTGGCTAACTTGTACATGAAAATCCTCTGGAGTCTAGAGATGTACAATTCAGCTCACTTTGCAGAGTAGATCGGAGCTGCTCAGCTCACCAAAAAGAACCGATTCTTTAGAACAGCTCATCAGCTCAGATTGATTTTACTAATATTATCAGATACTTTTTTTTTAAGTGAGAATTATACAAATTTATAGTTTTAGGCTGGTTTATTAAATTCTTATGTAGTTTCTCTTGTATTTATATTTCTTTTAACAATAGTAAGGTAGATAGAGTAAATAAAGAATAATCAACAAGTCACGACAAATGCTCCTTTTTTCGGTACTTATTTGGCCTGCTTTAGAAAATATGCGTTCGCAAGGAACCGATGTTACCGGAACAAAAAGAAAGTTGCGCATCAGGCGAAACAGGTTCAGGATCTCCAACTCTCGCCAAATGCGGCTCTGCTAGATATTTGTCCAGCTCAACAATTGTTGCTGAAGATTGATCTTGTTGGCCTTGAATTTTCATCACCGAATCGTCGATGTCCTCCCACAGAGAAGATACCGGTACCGATATTTTGTCCATGTCTGCGGTCATGACCTGCGTCAACTTTTTTACAACGGATTGGTATGCCAGGTTGAACTTCCCATCATCTCTGAAAACTTGTTTCTTGAACCGCGGGTCCAAAATTTTCAACGCGTCAAGTCTATGTTGAATCACTTCCCAGTCCGAGTTTTTCAGAGAAAGTTTTGAACCAAGCAAGGCCAAAGTCTTTGTTAAGTAAAATCCGTTCCAGCATGTCAACCGTTGAATTCCACCGAGTTTGAACATTTTGCTTTTGTTTAAGGGGTGGTTTGTTAAGTGTTTTCAGCATATTAGTGAACTTTGAAAAGTGCGTGAACGATCATGACGTTCGTTTTTTTTTTTCTCGGAGTTTGTTATGCTTATTTGGTTATTAATCCGGTTAACATTTTCGACGATTGGACACTTCAAATTGGTTCTACATAGGACGGGACTAGTTTATGTCGATCCCCATCAAGCGAACCGTCTTTGAGTGGAACTAAAATGCAACAATAGCACGGATGCTTCCTGTGGATTCATTTCGACTAACTTGGTGAGATCGTATCTGATTTTAACTAAATTTACATGATTCTCTTAAATTTGGCAAATTCTGAATGGAGTTTTCTCCACACATCCCATTTTTTTTAATCATCATTGAACGCCAAATGTCTGCACATTTTTGAACATGTGGTGGAACATTACTGTAAATCATATATTTTTAATTATATAATTTATTGGGTTGGGGAGGGGCAGCCTAAGAGAATCAAAAGATTTGTTGACTGGACGAGAGTTCGTGGATTTGCCAGTCCCTTGTCACGTGATAACAGATGGCCATCTGGTCGTTTTGTCTTCCAAAGGTCTTCAATGAAGCTGATTCACCCTGCTGCAACAAACCATCAGGCAGAACTTTACAACCGGTAAAGTATCTGCAGACATTGGTAATCCTTGCACTGATGGTGGGTTCCATTTACATCACATTCACATCACATCAGTGAGCTTTGCCAATGCAAAGCTACTTTTCTTGAAGTATTGAACAATTTGTTTCACATTATCGACAATCGATTTGATAGACTTTCCAATAGCGATTTGTACAGCCAAATTAGGCAAATGAGCAAAGCAAGAAACGAGATAGAGAGGAACTCACAGTCCGCATCGTGCTCTCTTGCCGTGCGGATCTATTTGCTTTTTGCTTAAGGAAGTGTTACTACTACCTAAAGCTACAACAAATTTAAACAGCACTTTTCAGTGCTCAACCTGTAAAAAATTTCTACCTTGTTCAACTCCTCTTATTCCTCTTCGATCCTTGTTTGGACCCTACCCGAGGTAATCCTTCTTGGATATCGATTTGGAAAATTCCTCTTCGATCCTTCAGATTCTTATAGTAATCTGCTTGGAAGTCGATTTGGATAAAAAATTTACTGCCGACATGGCGCCTAAACGTAAACTTTCCCGGCTTAATGCCAAGAAGGAAAAGATTCCCCCTATTGTGATAACCACTACCGATTTCCATGCTCTTCGCATGGAACTTTTGAATTTCGTGAAAGTTAAGTTTTCACTACAAATTGGACGTCGGGGTGAATGCCGTGTATTGGCTGAAACCTTGGACGGATTTAAATGTCTTCTCAAGTATCTTACTGAGAAGAAGCACAAATTTTTTACTTACGACACCAAAACTGAACGTGTGTTCAAGGTTGTCATGAAAGGACTGCCCAGTGGTGAATCCCTGGATCAGATCAAAGATGAACTGGCAAAATTACTTGGAGTTGTGCCACTCCAAGTAATCAAAATGAAAATGAAATCCCGTCCTGGCGATTCGCGCAACGGGATTTCTAATGATTTTTATTTAGTTCACTTCAAGTCTAGTGAACTAAACAACCTTAAGGCCTTAGAAAAAGCTAGCCTTATGCTCCATGTCCGAGTGAAGTGGGAACACTTCAGGAAGACTGGAGGAAATTTCCAAAACCTCACCCAGTGCCGTAAGTGCCAGGGATGGGGTCACGGAACTAAAAATTGTTACATGCCAGCTAAATGCATGAATTGTGGTGATTCCTCTCACGCAAAGGACGACTGTCCTGTGAAGGAAGATCCTAAGAAATTTAAATGTTCAAATTGTGGTGAAAACCACAAATCCAATTTTTGGGAATGTAAGACTCGCAAAGCGATCCTACAATCTCGTTCTAACCGACAGGTAGGAAACACTCCACGTTTCCGACCAGGTACAAATTCCTCTGCTGTTAACAACGGTCAGCGAGGAACAAATTCTACATTCGTACCCGTAGGTACAAATATCACCCCTGCTTCAAATGTTTCATCTGTACCTACTCCCCTCGCTGCTAACAATGTTCAGCGAGTTAATGGAGCTACCTATGCTGCTATTGCAGCGGGTAGAAATCAAAATACTAACCAAAGTAATTCTAACGGAATTTTTGACAATTTTGACTTAGGAAGCATTACTGCCCCTAAAATGGAATTTTTTACAGAAAACATTAATTGACATGATTTCTGATATGCTTAAATCTAACTCCATGTTTGATGCTATTCAAACTGGAGTAAAATTTGCAAATAATATTGTCATGACTTTAAAATTCAGTAATGGATTTTAAAGCATTAAATATTGTAAATTGGAATGCTCGATCTCTTAAAGATAATGAAGACGAGCTATTTAATTTTTTGAGAGTTCATAACGTGCATATTGCCGTTATAACTGAAACGTTCCTTAAACCTGACCATAAGGTTAAGAAGGACGCAAATTACTTGATTTATAGAAATGATCGTCTTGATGGACCCTGTGGTGGCGTTGCCATCATTATTCATAGACGAATCAAGCATAAAATTCTTTCTTCATTTTAAACCAAAGTTTTTGAAACTTTGAGAGTTTCTGTTGAAACAAAATTTGGACAACTTACGTTTATAGCTGCCTATTTGCCATTCCAATGCGTAGGCCAGCAAAAGAATTTTCTCAAGGGTGACCTCCAGAAACTTACCCGTGATAGGTCTAAATTCTTCATTATTGGTGATTTTAATGCAAAACACCGCTCATGGAATAATGCTCAAAGCAATTCCAATGGTAATATTCTGTTGGATGATTGTTCTGCAGGTTATTACACTATTCAATATCCAAACAGCCCAACATGCTTTTCTTCTGCAAGAAATCCCTCAACTATTGATTTGGTCTTAACTGATTCATGTCATCTTTGTAGCCAATTGGTTACCCATGCTGACTTCGGCTCTGATCACCTTCCAGTAACTTTTGAAATATCCCAAGAAATAATTTGTAATCCCAACAGCTCTACTTTCAATTACCATAGAGCTGATTGGGAGCAGTATCGAACATTTATGGAATATAACTTCGATCCAAACATTCCTTTGCAAACCAAAGATGAAATTAATTATGCTCTTGAATCTCTGACTACTTCTATAGTTGAAGCAAGAGCTGCCTCAGTACCAAAATGCGAGGTTAAATTCGATTCAATTATAATAGACGATGATCTACAGCTCTTGATCCGTCTTAAAAATGTCCGTAGGAGACAATTTCAAAGAACACGCGATCCTGCCATGAAAGTTATCTGGCGAGATTTGCAAAAACAAATTAAAAAGCGATTCTCTGCCCTGAGGAACAAAACTTTTGAAAATAATGTTTCTTAATTAGACCCGAGTTCCAAACCCTTTTGGAAACTCACAAAATTTTGAAAAAACCTCAAAAGCCAATTCCAGCGCTTAAAGAAGGTGGTAAAATTTTGATCACAAATTTGGAAAAAGCTCAGAAACTTGCTAAGCAATTCGAGAGTTCCCATAATTTCAGTTTGGGTCTTACTAGTCCTATTGAGAATCAGGTTGCTCGGGATTTTCTGAATATTTTCTCTCGGGAAAATATTTTTGATGATTCCTGGGGGACTGATTTGGACGAAGTAAGGTCTATAACTAAAAAATTTCAAAATATGAAAGCTCCAGGTGATGATGGAATTTTCTATATCCTCATCAAAAAACTCCCAGAGAGTACCTTGTCTTTCCTGGTAAAATTATTTAACAGATGTTTCCATTTGGCATACTTTCCTGATAAATGGAAAAATGCAAAAGTTGTTCCAATTTTGAAGCCGGATAAAAATCCAGCTGAAGCTTCTAGCTACCGTCCAATAAGTTTGCTTTCTTCAATAAGTAAACTTTTTGAAAAAATAATTTTGAATAGAATGATGCTTCACATCAATACGAACTCAATTTTTGCAGATGAGCAGTTTGGATTTCGCCATGGGCATTCAACTACTCATCAACTCTTAAGAGTTAACAATTTAATTCGTTCAAACAAATCTGAAGGCCACTCAACTGGAGTTGCTCTTCTAGACATAGAAAAAGCATTCGACAGTGTTTGGCATGAAGGTTTGATTGCTAAATTGAAAAAGTTTAATTTTCCACTTTACATTATGAAATTAGTTCAAAATTATTTAACTGACAGAACTCTGCAGGTAAATTATCAAAATTCCAAATCTAATCGACTACCTGTTAGGGCAGGAGTTCCTCAGGGTAGCATTCTTGGGCCTATATTGTATAACATTTTCACTTCGGACCTCCCTGATTTGCCACAAATCTTTGTTCGCTGATGACACAGGCATTTCCACTAAAGGAAGAAGTCTTCGTGTTATTTGCAGCAGACTGCAGAAAAGTTTAGATATTTTCTCTTCTTATTTACAAAAATGGAAGATTTCTCCCAACGCTTCCAAAACTCAACTTATAATATTTCCACATAAGCCCAGGGCTTCCTTTTTGAAACCTAGTAGTAGTCACATAGTCACTATGAACGGAGTTCCAATTTCCTGGTCATACCAAGTGAAATATCTTGGATTAATACTTGACCAAAAATTAACTTTTAAAGATCACATTGAGGGCATTCAAGCCAAATGTAACAAATATATAAAATGTTTGTATCCTCTTATTAACAGGAAATCCAAACTTTGCCTGACGAATAAACTTCTAATATTTAAACAAGTTTTTAGACCGGCCATGCTTTACGCTGTGCCAATATGGTCTAGTTGTTGCACTACCAGGAAAAAAGCACTTCAAAGGATTCAGAACAAACAGAATTTGAAACAAATGCAATTTTCTTAGCTATTAACGGTCTAAACATTGAATTTAATACACCGTTGGAAAGCTAATTGTCTAAACTTTAAAATGGGTATGTTGATAAGGTTACACGGTTAATTAAAATTGTTTAAAAATGGGCAATTATTGAAAAAAAAAATGTTTTTTTTGCCTAAGTTGGACTATATCTAACGAGCAGAGCCGAGCAGTCTCAAGGGACCACCACTACGTTTTAGTTTAGGGTCTATACTATCTGCGGAACAAGGATTCAGCTGCGTATAGCTGCGTATGAGCGTCATTTTGGCACAAAGTCGTAACAATGATTTTTTAAATGTTTTTTTTTGTTAATTACTTATATCGATTATACGAGCATTAACCAAAAAAATCGTTCAAATTAAACACTGGTTGAAAAGTGGAACTGTTAAATGTCAAATTTGGTCTTAAAAATGTTACACACTTAATTATTATTGTTGTTAAAAATGGGTAAAAACAGACCGAAAATTATCATTACATATAGAAACCGTATCTACCCAACTGGACTAAAAATTTTTCAATGTTTTCACGATAACCTTTTGATATTTTCAATACATAATAACCAACGGAAAAAGAAAGACCACTACCAAAAGGAAATTACCTGTTCGAGTGCCATTTTACAATTTCTACCCACTAAACTAAGGTAAAACTATTATTGATGTTACCTACTTGCATTTAAAAGACGAGGACAATATTTTCAAATCATGAGTTTGTTTTCGGCTTTAACGCTAACAACGTGTGTGTGTGCTAACAACAATATTGTGCAGTAGTTTAATCGAAAATCTGAAAACAATTTTTGTGATAATATGGATCATAGGAGCATCGTGTTACTTTTTGATCCAAAAGAATCTCAAGTAGTTAATGCAACAAAAGCATTTGAATATATCAAGAAAAAATATAATATTGATCTTGCCAAAGAAGAACAACTCCTTAAAAAGTTGAAGTACGTAGCACAACATTTTTACAATGCGTGGCAAAAGGCTCACCGCCTACAAGAGCGCTTCGAGAAATACAATAAGGATTGGCTCGATAGTCATTTGAAACTTGCAGAGTACATCGCAGAAACACCTTCAACGTCAACTGGCCATGATGGACGCGGACGTCCACAAAAACAGTTTGATGAGCTTAGTGATAGAAGTAAGCGAAGGAAAACCGATGAAATATTTGGCGGTAATGTTGGCACTATAGAAAGGGCTCTTTTACTCACAAGACAAATTGCGTATAGACATGGGGATTCAAATATGGCGAATTTGATTGGCCATGTTCTCAAAAATCGAGAAAGTGCATTTAAAATGTTTACGACTTTCAAAGATTCGCATGGAATGATGTCACCTGAAGAGGCGTTCGAATATTTTTTAGACTGCGATTTTTCTAAATATGCATATGAGCAAACAGTGAAAAAGAACCCATCAAGATTTCCGAGCTGCAATGTAATTAAGAGTATGAAAAAAGTATGCTCACCTTCAGCCGAGTCAATCGAAGAGTCATCATCAAAAATTCAGGTAGACATAAATATCCACATATTTTTCCAGTACACCAACTTTAAATGTTTCTTTCTTTTCAGGTCAAATTACAGGCACTCATGAATCATACAACAGAAAGAATCATTCAAATCATCGATGCGGAAATCGTCCAACAAATGAACATCAACGATGACACAGAGCTAGTGCTTTTAAGCAGCTGGGGTATGGATGGCTCAACAGGCTATTCACAATACAACCAAGCGCTATCAACGCCAAATCAAAAAGATGACAGTGACGTCTTTTCAGTGACAACTACTCCTATACAACTTTATTATAAGAACAACAAGAAAAACATTTTGTGGCATAATTTAACACCCCAAAGCATTCGGTTCTGTAGGCCAATTATGCTGGAATTTATCAAAGAGTCAAAAGAGATGGTGCTTAACACCAAGAGATATATTGAAAATCAAATAAGTCAGCTTGTTCCAGTAAAAATCCAATTATCGAATGGTGAATATGTTTTGGTTGATTTTATTTTCGTTTTGAGTATGATCGACGGCAAAGTTCTTAATTATGTAACTGATACTTCTTCCATGTCCAACTGTCCAATTTGTGGAGCTACTCCGAATGCAATGAGTGATATAGAGGTAATATTTTTTTTTTCAAATTTTAAGGGCCATAAAAATAACAATGTTTTTTTTTATACTTTACAGAAGTTTGAAGCAGGATACGATTCGAACGAAGATGCTCTGCATTACGGCATATCTCCACTGCACGCTTGGATGCGATTTTTTGAGTGTTTATTACATATTTCCTATAGGATGGAAATTAAAACGTGGAAGATCACGAAGGATTTAAAGGGCAAATATCTTGAACGGAAAAAAACTCGTTACTCAAAAAATGTACGAAGCGTTCGGAGTACGAGTTGATCAACCCAGGGCAGGCGGAGCTGGGACCAGTACAACAGGAAATGTGTGTCGAAAAGCATTTTCAACTCCTGAATTACTTTCCAAAGATTTGGATATCGACGAAGAGCTTATTATTAGATTTCGTAATATTTTAATAGTAATCAATTGCCAAGACCCGATCAATCCTAAAAAAAAAATTGATGACTATTGTAAGGAAACATATCAGCGGTATCTTAATTTGTATGATTGGTATAAAATTCCAGCAACAGTGCATAAAGTACTCGCTCACGCTGGAAGCATAATAATCCATTCACCTGCTCCTCTTGGCATGTTAGCTGAGGAAGCAGCAGAGTGCCAACATAAACTACTAAAAAAATGTCGTACCCATCATGCTAGGAAAAGGTCACGAGTTGATAATCTACATGACGTCTTTATTCGAGCTATAAACTCATCTGATCCTTTGATAAGTTCAATAAATCTAGGTAATAGAATCCGAAAGCAGGTATCACTTGAATATCCAGATGTTGTGAAATCACTTTTAGTATTCGAAGATCTTGACAGCTCTGAAAATATAAACACTGAAGGCAATGCACTAGATGCATTAATGGATGATGTTGAACAACTGGATGATAATTTTGGTCTTGATGAAAATGTTGAAAATGAGTAGAATTGCTTGTGAATTTAATTTAGTTTTAAGAGAAAGTTATTAAATAAATTTTATTATGACAATTAGTCAAAGTTTTATTTTGTAGTATATTCATTAGACTGATGCAAAATTTGCCTTTTTCGCTCCACGATGCTTAAATAGTGTCAAATCGGGTCCTGATTAGCCTCCCAAAGTTACAACTCATTTGGTTAGAAACAGACTTCGCACAAGCCATTTGAAGTTTACATGTAAATTACTATGGGAAATCTCAACTTTTTGTTCATTGCCTTCCAGTCTTTTTCCATATAAAGCTGCGAAACAGTTCGATAACTATTCTTATAGAAAATTTTCTCAGCTTCAACTTTGCTGAAGATCGTTTCTATGTAAAACAAGACAGGAAAAAGTTATTAATTATTTAATAGATTGGTAAACTTATGACAAGATCAAGCAGCTGCTCTGTAGGCAACACTGTATTTTGCAGTGTGACATAGTAGCCATGATTTTTGTGTCCTATTCAACGTCCCAGAAACACCAATGTTGCCTGCTGAGCAGTTGATTGAGCATGATCATAAGACATCAACGCATTGAACCATTGATAACATTCGATCCTTCCATTTAATCAAAAAGTGGTCTTCAGCATAGTTGTAGCTGGGAAAATTTCCTACAAGTACAAATGAAAGTTTTTGAAGCAGACCGATATGGTGAATTATCAGATAGACATAAACAAAAATCTTGGTTTTATCATAGTAATTCCCATACAAACTTCAAATGGTTTGTGCCATCTCAGTTTCTCACCAAATGGGTTCAAATTTTGAGAGGTTAGTCAGGATCCGATTTGGAATCGTTTAAGTATTGTGGAGCAAAAATTTCAAATGTTGCATCACTCTAATATTCATCCCTGCAGTATAAAAAATGTTGTTCAACTTAGTTAACGATGTTGATATGTGTTCAGTAAAAATAATGGAAACATAGTAAAAAAAATAATCCTTTCGACTAGCTTTAATGATTTATTTCTCGCCTTGAGTATCATAACGGCATAACTGCATTGATCGATTTGTCTTCATCGATTTTCTCTTTTGTTAATAACTTGACCAAATCGAAGCCAATCGACGTGATTTTTTTACTGACGGAAAAGGATCATAACCAGTGCTGCAAAATTTCGACTCTAAAAACTGATAATAACCAAACCACCCCGTGTCACTCATTTCAGCAGAGAGTCACCATCAGTAGCAATCAATATCAATTGTCAGTGATATAACTATCAGTGACGACGATGTGCAGTTTTTTCATTTGCTGAATTACTATCGAAATCAAATTAATTTAGCAAAACAGTTACATAGAACCATCAAAGTGAATACGAATCATCATCATTATCAGCCTGGAGAACAATAATGTGACACAGAATGCGCAAATTCACAGTTTTTTCACCAAGGGAATCTTTGTCACTGACAAAGAAAAGAGTGAGATTTTGACAAAGGAAATTTTGATTTTCAGTTCTATCAGTGTTGCTGCTGAAATGAATTTTGTCTATATCCACTGAAGTTTTCTCAATGAAAATGACAAATCGCAGCACTGATCATAACATCTTGCCACAGTCCAAAAATTGCGTCGATCGGTTTCGGTTTGGCCAAGTTATTAACGAAAGAGAAAATCGATCAATGCAGATACGCCCTTATGATGCTAAAGGCGAGATTTGGACGGAAAAAATATTTTCAGTAGAGGGGAGGTTCGATAGACAAATAATTCTTCATCAAAATACCTGATTGGTACAATAATACTCTTATATCACATATATGTAAAAATGGGGGAGGGGTCAGGTCTTGGCTAGGAGGGGGGGGGGGGTTTCCACCTCCACCTTTCCTATTTAATCTTATGCACAGCAACCTTATTCTAGTTTTGATTTGCATTTGAACTGTCCCTAAAATTAAAAACAAACTTTCAAGTTTATTGTTCAGGAATAAGTAGCTCATTACTGGGTTTAATACTAGTTACACCTTCCGGATGCGATGAAAAAACATAAATATGACAAATTGTATGCTTAACTTACTATAATACCATCAAAAAGTGCGGAAAAACCAATAAAATATTTTTGGCCACCACTTTGTATGGAGCCGCCCCATAGTGCACTGTCGTACAGTTCACGTGAGATATTTTCTCTCCGTTTTTTATTTAATTGAAAGCAAGAGCGTGATGCGCTGGAACACAACTGAAGTGAGAAAAGTAGTTTCGTATCCCATTTACAGTTGTGTATGTGTTTTTTTTTCAAGAAAAAATATTAGTTGCAGTTTGAAATAGAACTGCAGATCTGCAGCTACCTTTAAAGAATCGATTCTTTGGAACAGCTCCGGAGTGGATTGCCCATCCCTGCTGGAGTCCCCTGAAAATTTGGATCCACTATCTGGATATGTCTTCACGGATTCTGAGTCTAGTTCCCAAAGACCTTAAGATCAACGTCTGAGTCTCTTGTAGATTTCCACAATAAACTCAAAAATTCCTTGTCGCATAAATGCACTAAACCTGCACCGTTCGAAAAATTCATGTAAATTTCTGCGAGATATAGCGCACATAAAATTCACGTTAGATTTGGCAAAAATTTACGCGATATTTCGTGTAAATTTAAGCGCAATATCGCATAAATTAGCAATATTGTATGCAAGTTTGTAAACGATTTCGCTGTTTATGCACAGTATAGCTCAAAATTAAACTAAGGGAGATTTTGCGCGATAGCTAAAATTCAGATTTTTTTCTGTGTTGTGCTAAAATCCTTCGAGCCACATATAACCCTTCCTTTTCTTACCCAAAAATGGTCCCGCTAATCTTCAGGAAAGCTACATCCCTGTATCGTTTTCTCTCACAAAAGCGGAATGATCCGAAATGCTCAGTGTCAATTTTGCAATTCAATTGCAGCTCAATCCCTCTTCTGAGATAACCAATGCCGTTGAAGTACACCCTTGTTTATTTTCCTCCACCGCTGAGACTCATAAAATTCACACTAAGTTGCACCGCTTTGCATCGATCAAAAACTTGGAATGACTTTTACAGCAAAAAAGTTGAATCAATTTTCGCCTCCCCCGCAGGGTTTCAAAAAACAATTTCCCACCCAACCGAACGCATTGCCTGTTTTTCGCACTTGTTTTTGGCATCACATTACCATATTTTTCCAACGGGAAACAACCTCGATACTGCATGGGCCCAGTGGGAAGGAGGGGGGGGGGGGTGGTTTGTAAACTTTGACGTCCCCTCCCCTTCTCTGTTTCGTTGCGGTGGTACATGGTAGATTACTCTGCTCTAGGTGTGTTTTGAACGGGGAAAGGAAATTCACGACGACAGAGTGAGAGGAACAAATTAAAATTTAAATTAGTTACGAACAAATGGGAGCTTTTTCCTTGTCGCTTTTGCCGAGGGGAAAAGTTTGCTCTTCTCGCCCTTTGAATACAAGTTTATTGATTGTTTATTTTCATTTCGGTTTTATAAGTTTGGATTTATATAGCAAATCTTTCGTTTATCACATTTTAAGAGCTTCTTACCGTCCGTCTACTGGGGAAACAAATTGCGCTTACTCCCTCAGTAGGCTACTCTCAACGCATCTCTGCAACAATCTTGCTCAATTCAGCCGAACTCCCAAGACGCTTCCTCGGATGCTTCTTTGTAACACTAATTTGGACCTTTTACTCGATTAAAAAAATAATCACTATTATGTACAACGAGTTCGCTTCCAATATTGCAGGATTCAGAAATAGAGCTATACACATACTGTTTCTTCGCTTACAGACTAGAACCTCATTCTCGCTCATTCTTACCTTCGACCACCATACTGAGTTTCTGGTAAATTGTGGTAGGATAACTAATTCCCTCACCTCCAGACCACCGGTAGGAAATTACTGCGGTCGTGAAACAGAAGAAATAAATACGAAATGCTCAACGAATCCCAGTAGTGCCGGAATGCCGGATCTGCCTGCACCGTCCGGACGAGCATTAAAATATCAGAATCCTAGATTTATGTACGACTATTAGCAGCACGTTCAGGCAGATGATCATAAACCGGAAGCGCAACTTGAGCGCCAAACTGCTGAGGGCACTCGCGTGGCACAGCAAATCCTCCGGGAACATCTCCAGGAAGGGTAACCGCCGACCGGTCTGCGGATCCGTGCAGGTGCTTCGCTTCGCCCGCTGTAAAAAAGGAAAGGAAGAGAAAAATCGGTGTAAGTGGGCGCAAGAATTATTGCGGTTGATTAAGTGTGGCTCTTAAAGTATGAGTGGGTGGTGGAAATGGGAACGGAGGAAGGGGCGCTTCCGCAGAACAGATGAGTCAGTAAATAAGAAAACAGGCCCGGGGGAAAAGTTTACCGTCGCCTCCAAGTGAATCGCTTGAGTTAAGTGAATATTTTATAACTTTTTCTTCTTGATTATGTGTGCCATCGAAAGCGCTTTAAAATGGTACGTAGCAGCAAAAATACCTGTATATAAATTTCACATTTCTTTGCAATGTACTTGTAATCACCATCTGTAAAATATTCAGTGAAGCCGTTAGATTTTCATTGCACATCACTAAAATTCTCAGACAAAGGTAAAGGTAAGTAGGGTTACGGTATGTAATGTGGGTCTAGTCCTTTCATTCGGCCTATCACGCAAATAAATAATTAATTAAGGAATATTACACAAAAAATAAGGAAAATATTGATCACTGATGATTGATAAATGTGTACCACACACAAATCAATTTATATCACAACATTTCAATACATTTTCAGCTCTCGTAAGTAATAAAACTGGTTGAGAATATCACTCTGTTCGGAGTTTTTAGCCGCCATGACTTCTAAGGTTAAGATGGGAAGGTTGCACTGACGATCATCAAATGGCCTGATTATGGCATTTATTGAATGGAATTACCTGATAATACACACTAGACGTAAAACTCACAGTTACTGTTTGAATATTTTATGTTTATTTTAATTGTTTAACAACGTTTTCACAAGTAAATCATGGACCCAACTTTAGGGACACATTTCTTTTCTATGTTCCTAACTTTGGCCCATGAAATTCATTTGACAGCATATAGCAATAAGAGTAACGTCAACAATGTGGTTTGCATTTGGATGATAAGGAACGAACAGGAAGGGAGATTTTTTCTGCCAAATCTGTATAATGAACATCACAATGTTTTGATTTAGATATTCTGCGGTCGAAAGACGATAAGCGAAATTTTTAATTTTTAATTTTTAACTTGAGTGATTTAATGTAGTTTTCGTAAAATTTTCTCTAAGAAATGTTTTGAGGAATGAAGAGTATTAAGTTAACAGTGATAGTGATAAAAAAAAATACATAAGAAAACGTTACCAAAAGCGTTTTTTTTTGAGAATCAAACAGGATAGGACGAAGTTGCATCCATAAATAGACCCAATTTGGGGACAATAGACCGATATTACATACATTTCCCTGGTGAGTTTTTGTCTTAAAAAAAGTAAGTTTTTCAACTTTTTGCGGTTCCTGATAGCAAACGACATGATAAGCATATCTAAGCATACCATTTAGCAGTAGAATATCGTTTGCAGGTAAATTAATTGATGAGTTATGATTAAAAACGTAATCTATGGCTGCATATTAGACCGAGGTTAGGGACGTATACCCTATATAAGCGTACATTTCGTAGTTGCCTAAAGTGAAGATATATATGAGATTTTAACCCATTAAGCAGTTCCACCCAGGCACGTAGCCATGGGGTGGACTATGATGCTGAAGTACTCCCTTCCCCCGAAATTATTATCATCATGTAAAAAAAAACTGACCCAAGCTAATGGATATCTGTTAGCTGTACTGTACAGGTAATCGATATCCATTACCTGGGTAAAGTTTTGTTTTTTATTTTTCACATTATATTAAAATAATTTATGGACAAGGCTTCAGCCCTATAGCCCCCCTGGCTATAGGACTCGGGCTGTACCTATATGTTGTACATGATTGTTTGATTATGTTTGCAGCAATTCTGTTAGAGATCATGGGACCATCGAGTTTATATGTAAGATCAGCCTCGTTTCACTTCCATAGGAACTAGGGTGTAGCCCCAATTTTTAACCCACTAAATACAATCCGCTCTTTAGCCTTCTTTTTCAAGCAGGATTTCACACAAAATAGAATGTTTGTACAACAAATGGCTTCTTAATTTATTTATCTTTCCTTATGGACCATTGGATTTTATGAAGAGTCACACATTGTTTCTATTTTTTTAACTCTTTATTTGTTCCACATTCAAAATAAATCACATTTCAATTATACCTAGGTGCTCCAGCCACTACAGTTACTAACCAGCTGCAGTTTATATGATATATAGTTAAGTGTGTTAACATTGTTCCTGCATTGGCAATTCAGTATTTTAAACAGCTTTTCTAAACCTGCATGTCAGTATAACAATTAACATCACAACTAAAAACTAAAACTATATCTTATCTAAGTATAAAGGGAATTACCTTATCGTTGCAATTGAAGATTGCAACGATTTTTCTCTGAAATTATTAAATATTTTGTTGGACATTTGTTCTGAAGTGTCAACATTCAAAATTCTATGTACCTCGGTAGTACCAGGGAGGAAACTTCAAAATCATCTTCAGAACTTTATTCTTAATCATTTGAAGTGCTTTTTTCCTGGCTTTGCAAGATCTAGATCATATTGGCACAGCATGAAGCAGGCTGGGTCTAAAAATTTATTTAAATATTAGAAGTTTATTTTTCAGGCAAAGGTTGGATTTTATGTTTATAAGAGGATAGATATATCTGTTACATTTGGCTTGAAAGCCCTCAATGTGATCTTTAAACACTACCACTTTCAATCAAGGGTGCAAATACTAATTTCAGCTAAACAATTTTTTTTTATTCTTAAATAATTAGATGCAATGATCATATTTTGAATTGGTAGGATACAAGAAGAGGTTGCAAATAATGTGTTTGACATATTGAACCTGTTTATTTCACTTCATGAGAGTCACAATCAGCGATTTTTCACACACTCACTCACTCACTCACTCAGCGCTCAGAAAATCGCTGATTGTGACTCATAGAAAGCAAACTTTACAGGTTTTATGTTTCAAACGCATACTTTGTAACCTCTTCTTGTAAGTTACAAGTAAAACATGTCATCATACCATCTTTTGGTTTTATTATTCCGAAAAACATTATTTAAGCAGAAATGAGAATTTGCAACCTTGCTTTCAATAGGATAACAACTAAATCTGTGGAACACATATCGGCTCTTAATCATGCGAGCAGTGTAATACAGGTTTTAAAAAAGAGACGAGTTAACGTTGAAGCAAAATTCGCTGAAATTTTCAATGCAGCCTTTTATATCTGTTTAATATAGCGCAATTACGACTCCAAGTGCATCCAAGCTAACAATACGTGCAAATCAACCAGTGGAAACAGCAGAGGAATACTATCGAAGAGCAGTTTTCATACCATGTCGCAATGGATTGATCCAAAACATAATGGAACGTTTCACACAAAATGGTAAAATCCTTCTGGTGTTGCCTGGTTCAACAGATATTGAAAAGTCATCTCAACTTGACAAACTTAACTGTTATTTCGGTGATTTTACCAGCATGGTTGCAGTAAAGATGTAATACGAGCTCTGGTGCCGGACATCTATAAATATTAACAAGAATTTTGAGGCATTCGGGGTGCTTGATAAATGTGACTCGACGTATTTTCCAACAATCAATCTTTTATTGACGATTTTGGCGACACTCCCGGTCACTACAGCCAGTGTGAAGAGATCTTTCTGCGGATCTATTTGCTTTTTGCTGAAGGAAGTGTTACTACTACCTAACGCTACAACAAATTTAAGCAGCACTTTTCAGTGCTCAGCCTGTAAAAATTTTCTACCTTGTTCAACTCTTATTCCTCTTCGATCCTTGTTTGGACCCTACCCGAGGTAATCCTTCTTGGATATCGATTTGGAAAACTCTCTTCGATCCTTCAGATTCTTATAGTAATCTGCTTGGAATTCGATTTGGATAAAAAATTACTGCCGCCATGGCACCTATACACAAAAGAAAGGGGCTAACTCTTGATCCCCCTTCTGATGAAATTAATTCGAGTAATCAATTTGATTTGCTCACGGATGATGAGAATGATCCATCATCCAAGAAAAATTCTAGTAAACTTTCCCGGCTTAATGCCAAGAAGGAAAAGATTCCCCCTATTGTGATAACCACTACCGATTTCCATGCTCTTCGCATGGAACTTTTGAGTTTCGTGAAAGTTAAGTTTTCACTACAAATTGGACGTCGGGGTGAATGCCGTGTATTGGCTGAAACCTTGGACGGATTTAAATGTCTTCTCAAGTATCTTACTGAGAAGAAGCACAAATTTTTTACTTACGACACCAAAACTGAACGTGTGTTCAAGGTTGTCATGAAAGGACTGTCCAGTGGTGAATCCCTGGATCAGATCAAAGATGAACTGGCAAAATTACTTGGAGTTGTGCCACTCCAAGTAATCAAAATGAAAATGAAATCCCGTCCTGGCGATTCGCGCAACGGGATTTCTAATGATTTTTACTTAGTTCACTGCAAGTCTAGTGAACTAAACAACCTTAAGGCCTTAGAAAAAGCTAGCCTTATGCTCCATGTCCGAGTGAAGTGGGAACACTTCAGGAAGACTGGAGGAAATTTCCAAAACCTCACTCAGTGCCGTAAGTGCCAGGGATGGGGTCACGGAACTAAAAATTGTTACATGCCAGCTAAATGCATGAATTGTGGTGATTCCTCTCACGCAAAGGACGACTGTCCTGTGAAGGAAGATTCTAAGAAATTTAAATGTTCAAATTATGGTGAAAACCACAAATCCAATTGTTGGGAATGTAAGACTCGCAAAGCGTTCAACCTCGTTCTAAGCGACAGGTAGGAAACGCTCTACGTTTCCGACAAGGTACTAATTACTCTGCTGTTAACAACGGTCAGCGAGGAACAAATTCTACATTCGTACCCGTAGGCACAAATATCACTCCTGCTTCAAAATACCTACTCCCCTCGCTGCTAACAATGTTCAGCGAGTTAATGGAGCTACCTATGCTGCTATTGCAGCGGCTAGAAATAAAAATACTAACCAACGTAATTCTAACAAAAATTTTGAAAATTTTGACTTAGGAAGCACTACTGCTCCTAAAATTGAATTTTTACAGAAATTATTAATTCACATGATTACTGATATGTTTAAATCTAACTCCATGTTTGATGCTATTCAAACTGGAGTAAAATTTGCAAACAATATTGTCAGGACTTTGAAATTCAGTAATGGATTTTATAGCATTAAATATTGTAAATTGGAATGCTCGATCTCTTAAAGATAAGGAAGACGAGCTATTTAACTTTTTGAGAGTACATAACGTGCATATTGCCGTTATAACGGAAACGTTCCTTAAACCTGACCATAAGGTTAAGAGGGACACAAATTATTTCATTTATAGAAATGATCGTCTTGATGGACCCTGTGGTGGCGTTGCCATCATTGTTCATAGACGAATTAAACATAGTAGAATTCTTTCTTCATTTAAAACCAAAGTTTTTGAAACTTTGAGAATTTCTGTTGAAACAAAATTTGGACAATTTACGTTTATAGCTGCCTATTTGCCATTCCAATGCGTAGGTCAGCAAAAGAATTTGCTCAAGGGTGACCTACAGAAACATACCCATCATAGGTCTAAATTCTTCATTATTGGTAATTTTAATGCAAAACACCGCTCATGGAATAATGGGCAAAGCAATTCAAATGGTAATATTCTGTTTGACAATTTTTCTGCAGGTTATTACACTATTCAATATCCAAACAGCCCAACATGCTTTTTTCAGCAAGAAATCCCTCAAGTATTGATTTGGTCTTAACTGATTCATGTCAACTTTGTAGCCAATTGATTAGCCATGCTGACTTCGGTTCTGATCACCTTCCAGTAACTTATGAAATATCCCAAGAAATAATTTGTAATCCCAATAGCTCTACTTTCATTTACCATAGAGCTGATTGGGAGCAATATCGAACATTTATGGAATATAACTTCGATCCAAACATTCCTTTGCACACCAATGATGAAATTAATTATGCTCTTGAATCTCTGACTACTTAAATAGTTGAAGCAAGAGCTGCCTCAGTAACAACATGCAAGGTTGAATTCGATTCAATTATAATAGACGACGATCTTCAGCTCTTGATCCGGCTTAAAAATGTCCGTAGGAGACAATATCAAAGAACACGCGATCCTGCCATGAAAGTTATCTGTTTATAATGTTATTATGTTTCTTAATTAGACCCGAGTTCCAAACCCTTTTGGAAACTCACAGATAGTTCAAAAAAAACCTCAAAAACCTATTCCAGCGCTTAAAGAAGGTGGTAAAACTTTGATCACAAATTTATAAAAACCTCAGAAACTTGCTAAGCAATTCGAGAGTTCCCATAATTTCAGTTTGGGTCTTACTAGTCCTATTGATAATCAGGTTGCTCGGGATTTTCGGAATATTTTCTCTCGGGAAAATATTTTTGATGATTCCTGGGGGACTGATTTGGACGAAGTAAAGTCTACAACTAAAAAGTTTCAAAATATGAAAGCTCCAGGTGATGAAGGAATTTTCTATATCCTCATCAAAAAACTCCCAGAGAGTACATTGTCTTTCTTGGTAAAATTATTTAACAGATGTTTCCATTTGGCATACTTTGCTGAAAAATGGAAAAATTCAAAAGTTGTTCCAATTTTGAAGCCAGTTAAAAATCCAGCTGAAGCTTCTAGCTACCGTCCAATAAGTTTGCTTTCTTCAATAAGTAAACTTTTTGAAAGGATAATTTTAAATAGAATGATGCTTCACATCAATACGAACTCAGTTTTTGCAGAAGAGCAGGTTATCTTTCGCCATGGGCATTCAACTACTCATCAACTCTTAAGAGTTACCCATTTAATTCGTTCAAATAAATCTGAAGGCTACTCAACTGGAGTTGCTCTTCTAGACATAGAAAAAGCATTCGACAATGTTTGGCATGAAGGTTTGATTGCTTAATTGAAAAAGTTTAATTTTCCACTTTACATTATGAAATTGGCCCAGAATTATTTAACTAACAGAACTCTGCAGGTAAATAATCAACATTCAAAATTTAATCGACTACATGTTAGAGCAGGAGTTCCTCAGTGTAGCATTCTTGGGCCTATATTGTATAACATTTTCACTTCGGACCTCCCTGATTTGCCTCAGGGTTGCCACAAATCTTTGTTCGCTGATGACACAGGCATTTCCGCTAAAGGAAGAAGTCTTCGTGTTATTTGCAGCAGACTGCAGAAAAGTTTAAATATTTTCTTTTCTTATTTACAAAAACGGAAGATTTCTCCCAACGCTTCCAAAACTCAACACGTAGTCACTATGGTCGGAGTTCCAATTTCCTGTTCAAACTAAGTGAAATATCTTGGATTAATACTTGACCAAAAATTAACTTTTAAAGATCTCATTGAGGGCATTCAAGCCAAATGTAACTAATATATAAAATGTTTGTATCCTCTTATAAACAGGAAATCCAAACTTTGCCTGACGAATAAACTTCTAATATTTAAACAAGTTTTTAGACCGGCCATGCTTTACACTGTGCCAATATGGTCTAGTTGTTGCACTACCAGGAAAAAAAACACTTCAAAGGATTCAGAACAAAGTTCTGAAGATGATTTCGATGTTACCTCCCTGGCACCCCAAGTAACAATTTTGGTTTTATGACGGTTCTGTAGACCATGATTTAGACTTGTAGTGCCTTGGTGGCCAGGTCTTCGGTGACAACATTCACCAAAGGAACCTTTCCATTCTCCACCAACAGAGAAGCTATTGGTGAAGACCTCAGCGCTCCGCTACAAATTCTGTACGCCTCATTGTACTGAGGTTCCAGAATCTTGAGCAGGGAGACACCACCCCTGCTCCACAGTTCCGCCCCGTAAAGGATGCTAGGGACAACCAGAGCCCTAGCAACCTTGGTCAATGTACTACGAGAGGCTTCAGAGAAGCGACCATTTAGGGTCCGAAGGATATTCAACTTGTTGTTGACGTTATCCTTCACCAACTTGGCGTGCTTAACAAATCGGAGTTTGTTATCAATAGTTACACCAAGCAGTTTCATCTCGCGTACGGCCTTGACCGCATGCTCACCGATACTAACATAAGGCAGGTTCGGTCTGTGGTGATGACCAAAGCAGACGTGCAGCAGTTTGGACTTCTCGGGGGAAATCACAAACCCAACACCATCTGCCCAGTCAACGACAGACTGAACTGCATCCTGCATCTTGTGCCTAACCTTACCTTACTTACCAATCAGGCTAAGGCCTTGTTGTCCTCTGCTGTCCGAAGAAGTCGTCTCCACTCTACTCGATCCATGGCCACAGTTCGCCAGCCTCGTAGTCTGCGAAGGGTCCGCAGGTCACCTTCTACTTATTATTATTATTATTATTTAGCTTTATTAAGGAGGCTTTCAGCCTTGGGCTGGTTCGCCTCCATGCCTTCTTCTACTTGGTCGATCCACCTTGCACCTCTTCTTCATGTTCCTGTTGGGTCGCTTTCTAGAACCATTTTCACTGGGTCGTCGTGCGGCATTCTTACGACGTGCCCAGCCCACCGTAGTCGCCCAATTTTTGCAATGTGGACGATGGATGGTTCTCCCAGCAGCTGGTGCAATTCGTGGTTCATTCGCCTCCTCCACGTTCCGTCATCCATCTGCACTCCACCGTAGATGGTACGCAACACCTTCCGTTCGAAAACACCAAGGGCGCGTTGGTCCTCCACGAGCATAGTCCAGGTCTCGTGGCCGTAAAGGACCACCGGTCTAATCAGCGTCTTGTAGACAGTCAACTTCGTGCGGCGGCGAATTTTATTCGACCGGAGCGTCCTCCGGAGTCCAAAGTAGGCACGATTCCCTGCCATAATGCGTCTTTGAATTTCTCTGCTGGTATCATTTTCGGCGGTCACCAGTGAGCCCAAATACACGAACTCATCGACCACCTCGATTTCGTCACCGTCAATCTGAACTCGGGGTGGGAGGCTAACATTGTCTTCCCTAGAACCTCTTGCTTTCATATATTTTGTCTTTGATGCGTTGATGGCAAGTCCAATCCGTCTAGCTTCAGCCTTCAGTCTGATGTACGTTTCCGCCATCATCTCAAAGTTCCGTGCCATAATGTCAATGTCATCGGCGAAACCAAGGAGCTGGATGGACTTCCTGAATATCGTGCCACTCGTGTCTATCCCAGCTCTTCTGATCACACCTTCTAACGCGATGTTGAACAGCAGACACGAAAGTCCATCACCCTGCCGTAACCCCCTTCGAGATTCAAAGGGACTCGAGAGTGTCCCCGATACTCGAACAACGCACATCACTCGATCCATCGTCGCCTTGACCAATCGCGTCAGTTTATCCGGAAATCCGTACTCGTGCATAATCTGCCATAGCTGATCTCGATCGATTGTGTCGTATGCGGATTTGAAATCGATGAACAAATGATGTGTGTGCACGTTGTATTCGCGGTATTTCTGCAGAACCTGCCGAATCGCGAAAATTTGGTCCGTGGTAGCGCGGGCACTCATGAATCCCGCCTGGTATTGCCCCACGAACTCTCTTGCATATGGTGACAGACGGCGGCATAGAATTTGGGAGAGTACCTTGTAGGCGGCGCTCAGCAGTGTGATCGCGCGGTAGTTGCAGCAATCCAACTTGTCGCCCTTTTTGTAGATTGGGCATACGACACCTTCCATACATTCCTCCGGTAATATCTCCTCCTCCCAAATCTTTGCAATTACCCAGTGCAGCGCTCTAGCCAGTGCTTCACCACCGTATTTCAATAGCTCACTTGGTAGTTGATCTACACCAGTTGCTTTGTTGTTCTTCAGCCGACCGATCTCCTTCTCAAAATCTTGAAGATCGGGGGCCGGTAGCCTGTCGTCTTCTGCGCGTGCTCCAAGGTCTGTTGCCGTGCCACCTTCGTTTTCTGCTGCTTCACCGTTGAGGTGCTCGTCATAGTACTGCTTCCACCTCTCAATCACCTCACACTCGTTCGTGAGAAGGTTACCGTCCAAGTCCTTGCACATATCCGCTTGCGGCACGTAGCCTTTGCGGGAACTATTTAGCTTCTCGTAGAACTTCCGTGTGTCCTTTACGCGGTACAGATTTTCCATCGCCTCGCGATCTCGGTCTTCCTGCTGACGCTTCTTCCTTCGGAAAACCGAGTTTTGTCTGTTCCGCGCTTGTCTGTATCGCTCCACATTCAATCTCGTGCGGTGTTGCAGCATTCTCGCCCGTGCTGCATTCTTCTCCTCTACTAACAGTTTGCATTCGCGGTCAAACCAGTCATTTCTTCGGTCCGGGATTGCAGTACCTAGTGCCGCTGCAGCAGTACTACCTATGGCTGAACGGATGTCCCTCCAGCCATCTTCAAGTGCGCCAAGCTGCTCTTCCGTGGGTAGTGCAACTTCCAGCTGCTGCGCGTAGTCCTGGGCAATTCCGGCGTCCCGTAGTTGCTCAATGTTGGGTCGGGGCGTTCGACTTCGACGTGTGTTATGCACCGTCGAGAGTTTTGAGCGCATGCATACTGCAACTAGGTAGTGGTCCGAATCTATGTTCGCACTGCGGTACGTGCGGACGTTGATAATGTCGGGGAAGAATTTCCCGTCGATTAGAACGTGATCGATTTGGTTTTCTGTGTGTTGGTCAGATGATCTCCAGGTGGCTTTGTGGATATCCTTGCGGGGGAAAAAGGTACTTCGAACTACCATACCCCGGGAGGCTGCAAAGTTCACGCATCGTTGGCCGTTGTCGTTCAATACGGCATGCAGGCTGTTTGGCCCGATTGCCGGTCTATACATTGCCTCCCGTCCTACCTGAGCGTTCATGTCGCCGATGACGATTTTGACGTCCCGTTGCGAACAGCCGTCGTACACCTGCTCTAGCTGCGCATAGAACGCTTCTTTCTCGTCGTCGGGTCTCCCTTCGTGTGGGCAACGCACGTTGATGATGCTGTAGTTGAAGAAACGGCCCTTAATCCTCAACTTGCACATCCTCGCGTTGATCGGCTGCCAACCAATCACGCGTTGGCGCATCTTACCCAGCTCTACAAAGCCGGTTCCCAGCTCGTTGGTGGTGCCACAGCTCTGGTAGAAAGTAGCCGCTCGATCCCGGTTTTCCATACCTTTTGTCCCGTCCAGCAAAGTTCCTGCAGTGCTGCGACTTCGAAGTTGCGTGGTTGAAGTTCGTCATAGATTAACCTATCGCAGTCTGGGAAGCCGAGCGATTTGCAGTTCCATGTTCCGAGTTTCTAATCGTAGTCCTTATTTCGTCGCGTAGGTCTGTGCCGATTGTTCCGATCCGTAAATCTTTCTTCGGTATTTGCAACTTTGTTTTTTTCCAGGGCGGCTTGTTGGGCCTGCCCCAACCCCCTGTCTCGCCGGGGAACCATCGTGCACAGCTCTGTTTAGAGTCCCACGCTGGCACTAGGACGGTGATCAGCCGCTCCTAACATGGAGAACAGACGCCGTTTTGAGCCGCACCTCCATGGTGAGCAGACGCTCAGGTTTGGTGAAGCATTTCCTCTATCACCGTACTATGGTTACCGCGCCAGTGTTCGCGTCGCACCTCTTCACTTTGCTATTGCCGGACTGGCAACATTGCCCAGCCTACGCCAACCAGCTGTGTCCATGTTTCAGCTGGTAGTCTTTTGTTATCATATGACTCGAGGAGGCGTGAAGTAGGAACTTGTGAGGACCAGGGCTAGGTATTCCGCTCCTTCCAGGTTGTCAACTCACCATTTTGTGCCTAACCACCCTACCTTATTTACCTAACACGATAAGGGTAATATCATCGGCGTATACAATGATGTATACTTCCTTGGGAATGCGTTCAAACACTGAGTTCATCGTAATGAGAAACTGTGTAACCGAAAGGACAGACCCTTGAGGGATGCCATTCTCCAGCAACCTCGAGAAAGAGGTTGCACCAGCGTTCAATACTTGGAACCTACGGTTCTGTAGAAAGTTTTCTACGTAGTTAAACATACATCCTTGGAAGTCCCAGCTCTTGAGGGAAGTCAAGATAGGAAGCTTCCATGTCATATCATATGCCTTGGACAAATCGAGGGAGACTACATCTACATGCAAATCTTCCGACGAGGCCTTGTCCAATAAATGATCGAGCTCAGAGAAGAACGTCTCCAACCCATAGCCGCATCGAAATGCGTGTTGCCGTGGGTGGATCCGTCCTTGCCTCTCCAGCTCGGTTGACAGACGACGGTTAACCATCCGCTTAAGTGTTTTTCCCATGCAGCTCAGCAGGGTTATGGGTCGATAACCCTCTGTTAGGGTTTTATCCTTCCCAGGTTTGGGAATAGGAATAACCAACCCTTCTTTCCACTCGTCCGGTATCTGGCCAGAAAGCCAGACTTCGTTCATAGTATCAAGAAGAGCCAATCGGCCGACAAGGGGTAATCTCCTAAGCAAGGGATACCCGATGTCGTCAGGGCCCGCAGCCTTACCAAGGCCACGGCGCAGGGCCCAGTTGAGCTCTTCCTGTTGTAGTCTTTAACTAGACTACACTGCCTATCACGGAAGTAGCGGTACTCCCCCTCAGCTAATGACTTTACACGCAGGAACTCATCACTGTGATTGCTGTTTGCCGACACCTTGGCAAATTGATCAGCAAAGGCCTCACCGATAAGTCCTGAGTTTTTCGTGTAATCACCATTCAACTTGATCACCCTCTCAACATTTCTATTCTTACCACCGACAGACTTCACCTTTCGCCATAGCTCACCAGAGCTAGTGGTTTCCGATATGGCCGCGGTGAAAGCAGGCCGTGCATCCTGCTTTGCAGCTTTGATTACGCTTCTAGATTTAGATCGAGCGAGCTGAAACTCCCTCAATCTATCGGCAGTAGAAGGATCATCAAGCTGCAACCTACGCAGCGCTCTTAGACATTTACGTCCAGCCTTAATCGCTGTATGAACGTCTGTCCCCCACCAAGGGACAGTTTTCATACCTCCTCTCCCTCCAGCCTTTGGGATGTGACGATGAGCGGCCTTACTCAAGATTTGGGTTCAGTCACCTGGTCTCAATATCCTGTCATCACCAGGCAGTTGGCGACAGACTTCTTTGCCAAAGCTGTCCCAATCTGCCTTCTCAAGGTTCCATCTCAGTATTGTCACAGTAGACGGGAGGTCTACAGCCTGTGACAATGAGATAGGAAAATGATCACTTCCGTGTAAGTCATCGTCAACCCGCCAGATAAACTGGCTGGCTACATCCCAAGAGACTATGGCCAGATCAATCACGGACTCTACCCCAGTGGTGGGATCGAACCGAGTCGGTCTGCCATCGTTCAGCACTGAACAACCCAACGTGTCCAGTAGCTGATACAACCTCTCACCACGAACGTCCGTCTTATGTGATCCCCAGGAGGGGTGATGCGCATTCAGATCGCCATTATCAGATAAGGAACAGGCAGCTGCGTTCACTTCCTTGCCAACCCTATTCCTCGGAGCCATGTATAAGCTAACAACAGTCAGCTTATACGGAAACTGAATGGTGACCGCGGTGGCCTCCAGTTTAGTATCCAACTGCTCTACCTTATGTGGTATATCTTCTCTAATAGCCAATCCAGTGCCGTGGATGTAGGCATTAATGTGAGGCTTAATATACCACTTATATCTACCACCGAGATAGTTTGGAGGTAGATCTGCTACCTTGGCCATCGTTTCTCGGAGAGCGACGACACAAGGGTTCTGTTTCTTTGTCAATAGCTGGATCTCAGATAACTTTGATCGCAATCCATGGACATTCCATTGCAGTATTACGTTCGATGGTTCTTTACCATTCTGTTGTGGGATATCAGACATGGTAACTACTTTTTATCGGCAACAGCATCGCTTTCGCGCTCCGATACCGAGTCCATAGGGGGAGAAGGTGCTGTATTTTCTCCTTTTTTCCGGCTTTTCTTACCTCGAGTGTCCTCGAGGCCGGCGGTCTGCTTCCGTTTCCTACTTAAATCTTTGGTTTTTATTAGTTAGGTAGGTTCCGATTCAACACATTGTAGTTTCATTTTTATACCTATGATCTTGACTTTTTTTTACCTAGGGGATGAGTACTTAAGGGGGTTAGATTTTGATAAGTTCTTTAGTGGGAATGACACTGATGAAGACTGCACATTGTAGTCGAAATACGTATTCTTCATGGATACCAAAAATTAATTAAGTGGAATTAAATGGAAGATAACCTTTTTTGCTGTTTTATTTAGCATTCCGCTAACAACCCAATTTCATTACTTCAAGCAATCGATGTTTCGTTACGTGCTCATTTTATTTAAGCATCGGACTTTTAATTTCATAAAATTAGCTCCCCCCGAAACCAAATCCTGGCTACGGGCCTGGTTCCACGTCAACTGTCGAATTGATTTTGTATTTCTCACTCCAAATTAACCATTTAGTCAAGTCTTCTGCATTCATTTTCCATCAGATGTCACTGCTGTTCTTTGTGGTAAAATGTTTCGAAAATATCACCTAATATGCTTTCCATTAGTTATTCACAGAGGACAAAATACCTATAAATCCCTTTCACAGACTACAAAATCGAGTACCTAGAGACACTGCAAAACATGTCTGGTACCTCTAAATATGGATTCGTGAAGTTAACGATTTACATAGTTGGAGATGATTAACGTCAAATATCAGACTGAAAGTGGTCATTTTATACGATAGGTGAAGAGATAAAAGTATAGAGTTGACAGTTCCGTAAGAGTACGGCAGTGTGAAAATTGTAGATAGAGAGTAGAAAGCGAACAAAGGTCAATTTTGAGGAAGGCACAAATGGGGTTGATCATCTCCTTTACCAGATACAGTAGCAGCACCTCCCCTACCCGTGTCTCGTAGAGATAGTTAAGTTGACGATGACAGGAGCACATATAGCGGTAGAAGGCAACAAATAGCTGCAATTTCCAAACCTATCGACTAGAGTGGAGCAAGTTCTGAGAAGTGTGGGACGCTTGAACAACTGAGGACAAGCAGCCACGAACCGATTTCGTTGGCGCAACTTAAAGTAACTCAAGTAACAATGTGGGTTTTATGAGATTTAGACTTGCAGAACGGTTTAAAACCCCGATAAAACTTGCAATGTTACTTGGAAAGTACAGCGTCTGTAGTGCATAGGTGTTACTATTCACTAATAATTGGCCAACTATTCATAAAATAGCGCAGGAAAATCTTCAGTCATTATCTATACCTTGGCCTATTCTACTATTCCAAATATCCCCAAGAAGTCTTTAAATTTTCCCCAAACACAATTTTACAGGCTTCGATAAGCAATCTGGCTTACATGTGTCATGTAAGATTGAATGTTTTCTGCCTGACGTGTTCCAAAAGACACATCAATCCCAAACATCATCACTGAAGAAAACTTCCTCGCTCGATTGACAGAATTTTATTAATAGCACTTTCTCGTCGTCGCGTCGGTCAGGACAAAAAGTGCTCCGAGACAGATCGGTACTGCTAGGCTAGAGCATAGGCAGTGAAGGTTTTTTTTTTCGCATCAACTGTCATCTGTTCCATTCCTCCTACGCAAAGTGGTGACTCAGTTGACGCTCTGCTCCAGACCGAACCGAGGTGGCAGTAGAAAGGAAACTTTTTATAACTTTTCAATTAGCAATATAAACAGCAGGTTGGAAGAAACTTTTCCACCCCAACGGATCCAGGCTTTTTCAGCCGTCGCCGTTTTTGTTGTGACAGAAAAAAGTGCCAGTCAGCCGTTCCGCTCCGTTGTTGTATCCTTTTGATTTGTGCTTTATTTATGTTTTATTGCTGCATAAATTTAAACTTGTGCCCACATATACATTGGCACGCAAAACTTTGCCTGTCTCGGCGCTCCGCTCGGCACCCGTCGTTTCCTGACGGTGGAAACGGAAGTGTCTTTCTTTATTTAACGATGGTGGTTGTGCTTACCGGTGGTGTGGCAGGGTGGTAGGCTGGTGATAACTGATATTAATGAAGATTTACCTATTAATGTAGTTCAGTGCCGAGTGTTCGTTCAGTCTATGCAACCCTACAATAGTTTTAATTGTCTAGAAGAATAGTTTGGCTATTAATGGCAGCCTAATAAACGCTCACTAAAAGAAGGGAAGCATCCAGGGCTGTGCAGTCAGAGTTGGAGGCGTGGAGTCAGGGTCGGTGAAAAAGTACCGTCTCCGACTAAATGATAATTTTAAATTAGAGCTTCTCGAATTTGATCCACGTCCAATGTTTTACCAGGCTTCCGGAAATCTCATGCACACATATATGCGACAGTGAGCTGTGAAACTGGTTGTCACATTTCTCTTCGCCTCGTCAGGAGCAACACAAGCTGAGGTGACGCGACACTATTATTGTGAGAGGGACACGTCACACGCACATATTGTTGTCGTGCACCTCACAAGTTGTTGTCTCATCTCTTTTCCCTCGCAATGTATACATGTGGAATACACGCTAACTTGTAAGTACCCATTAATGGTTGAAAAAGACCCATTTTGAAGAAAAGTGGCTTAACTCATTAAATGAGTAAATTTTTTACCCATTAATGAGTATCTGTTACCCATTAATGAGTAATTGTTAATCATTAATGGGTAACATATACTCATTAATGGGTAAAATTGTTTAATCATTAATGAGTTAAGCCACTTTTCTTCAAAATGGGTCTTTTTTTACTCATTAATGAGTACTTTCAAGTTAGCGTGTATAGTGAGATAAATATATGAGACGTCTCAATGAGACGTCTCAGTGAGACATCTCAATGAGACATCTCAATGCGACGTCTCTGTTCTGCTTTGAAATTACAAATAAAATAAACTAAACAGCAAGACCACCATTTGAAAAAAGCGTGTTTCACTGAATCAGTTTCAATTTTCTGAGAATGAATATTTACACATCCAAGCAAATTAATCCCAAATTATTTTCATTATACGTGAGGGAAATCACTGTCACCGTGCAAATTTAACTTTTGTAAATCTGTACATAATACTTATTAATTAAGTTGATGATGCATTGACGAGTTGAAATGCGCCTTTTTGTAAATTTACTCTGACAGTTTGTTTGTTATTGCCAATCGAATGCTGTTGAGCATAGTATTTATTTTTATCACGTATCTGGAATGTGTTTTAAGTTATGTCTTTGAATAGTATCGTTAAAGATGAAGATTTGTTTGACATAAATCTTGCTGGAAAAGAAGCTGCTTGCAAAACATGTGGGAAGAAAATAAAAGATCTGAGAAAATTCAGCTACCAGCGGCACTACAGGCTTGTACACAAACCTCTAGCTATCCAACTAGGAATTCTTGAGGAGGACGATACTCAGTCTACGCCCAGGAAGGTCCCAAAAATTGATGTTCGTATGGATCAGCAGATATACATGGAGTCAATGGTTGAGCTAGTAACTCCAAACGGCTTACCATTAAATGTTTTCCGGTATCCGGCATTTCAACGGATCATCCGACCAATTGAGGAAGGTGAGTATTAGTGCTCCACTCAATGAAAGCGTCACACGAGATTACCCTTGGGTGGATAACAATCGCTAATCCACGTATCTGTATTTCGTTCAAAACGAAATTCTCATACAATTTTTTTTTATATATGAATTTCGTTTCGCACAAAATAGGGTTGCGTTTGATGCGAGACTTTCATCCACATTAATGTTTTAGATCAAAGCGTATTTTTCTCTTATTTGAAGGTTTAAAGATAAAGCACTTAGATCCGGAGTCCATACACAGCGTCTTGACAAATGTTGCAAAGCAAATAAGAACCATCATCACGAATGCTATGGACGGAAAAATGATATGCTGGAAAATAGACACAGCATCACGAATGGATCAGGAGTTTCTAGGTGTCAACGTTCAGTATCCAGAAAACAAGCTGATTAAAGTTCGAACACTGAATGTTCTGGAGCTTAAGGACAGGCACACAGCGGAAAATCTCACGATCGAGATCCTAGGCGTACTAGAACCATTCGGAATAAACATTCGATGTTTGCTGTGTGTCACGACAGACAACGCCAGAAACATGTATGCCACAGTAAACAAATTGAAAAAGTATCAAGATCTGGCCATCAACGATTTGGACGCTATTCTTAGCTGTGATAATAACAAGAAATCATTGGTAGAAGATGGTGATGGTGACAATAGCAACGATGATGACGATGACGATGATGATGATGATGATGGCGAGGAGGTCGATGAGGAGGAAAACGATTCTACATATACTGGACGGGCTAAGTTGGTGGAAGGAATTCTGCAAGGCGTCAGGTGCGCAGAGCATACCCTGCAGCTTGCGGTTTCGGATACCTTAAAAACCGTGAAGTCTTCGCTAACGGTCATTCGTTGTTCTGTAAAGCAGTTACGCAAGCAGCCGTATAAGAAAATGTTCGCCATGAGCAAGCATCGGAGACCAAAACTCGACTGTCCAACAAGATGGAACAGTAGTTACATCATGATGCAATCACTTTCAAAGAAGAAAGAGTTCATCGTTTCGCTTAACGACAACGAAGAGAAACATGTTATTAGCGCGAAAGAATGGGATTTTATAGAAACGTTTCTCACTGTCTTCAAACCAGTAGCAGAGGCTACAGTAAAACTGCAACAATCACAAGTGACCTTCGGCGACCTCTTTTTGATATGGGAAAAAAGTTTGTTTATTTTGAAAACGATGGAAAGCGATCTGGCTGCTTCACTCCTATTAAACATGGATAAGAGACGGCTCATGTTAATGATGAACAAAGTATTCCTTGCTGCAATTTTCGTAGACCAACGAATTAATTTCAGAAACAGCCCATTCATAACTAATGAACAAAGAGATTTGGCTTTGGTATGTGAAATTTATTTATGCGTTAATAACGATTAATATGCTCTTTTGTCAATTCAATAGGATTTCTTGATGCAAACCTGGACCAATTTACAAGATCTTTCCGGTAGAAATCAAGTAGCATCAACATCTCAAAAGAGAGATGTTGCAAACGATGCATTTGAGGCATATTTGCAATCCTTGGATGATGCAACCAACAATAAAGAGGAATCCGAAGTTATCGACGAGCTGAACGATTTATCTCGACTGCCAAGGTTGAAGCTGCAAACCATCGACGGAAAAGAGGAGACCATTTTGGAATGGTGGTTTAGATCGAAAGCTGCCAAACCAAGTTTGTTTTCCTTAGTTTCCACCATCCTGGCGATCCCGTGCACGCAAGTTAGCGTTGAACGCACTTTCAGTGCTCTACCGATTGTGCTAACTAAGTTTAGAGCTCAATTGAAGGAGGAGACACTGAACAATATTCTATTCATTCGCCTTAACTCTAACCTTTTAAAGAAGGTTGATTTTAGTAAAACTTAAAAAGAAACGTATCTTTGAATGAGAGTCGTGATCTGAATGTTATACTTCAAATAAAATGTTTATTTTTTTAATATAAGCCTTATCAGGAATCAGAGAGGCAAAATAAATACATGCATATGACTGAGTTTTGATAGCTGTTTGGGATATTGATAATTGATCTAAAATTAACGCCCCATGCGTTCAATATGTGCTTCATTTCCAATAAAAATAAAATACACCACCAACGTCACCCTCCTGTATATTTTTATTCCATTCTGCGTATAAACTACACGATACTTCAAAATAACCCAAATACCTTCCACTGAGTGGCTTAAACAGTTACAAAGATATGAGATTCAAGATGATGAGCAAAACCGATTGCATGCAGAGGTTTGATTTTAAAAATTCTACTCAGTTTCCTTTTTTGCCAAACTAATTTTTAACAGTTATGAAATAGAGAGCGATGCAACTCTCCGTCACTTTTATTACGTCATTTGGTTTAGAGATCCCTGTTTAAGCAAGGTAGAAGAGGCCATTGGCTCTTTGCAGTGATCAATTTTACCGAACTCACATTTATATCAGAGTACCAAACCTGCAAACTGATAGTTGATGCTGTGAACAAACTCGCGTCTCGGAAAAAGGAACAGTCGTGTTGTGTCACAGCATTGATACATAGTTTGCAGGCTTGTCACTCTGATTCTTAATTATTTAGGGATTACTTTGGCCTATTCTGCGCGGCGTGGGAGGTGAGGTGACACGCTGTCACTTGTGAAGTGACAAATGACACCTCGAGTGAGGTGACTCTCCGTGAAAATCAAATGGAGAGTCACCTCACCCGAGGTGACAATTGTCACTTCACCATCACTTCACTGTCACCTCACCTCACACGCCGCGCAGAATAGGCCCAACTATTAGGACTCTCTACGTTGAATCAAATATATGTAATTGTATGTTACCTGAACTTCCGTTATACGCATAACTGTCTTTATGTACCGTGTGACTCTTATGCGTATAACGGCAGTAAAGTGGCTCTTCGAATACCAGCTGATCACAGTGACCCTTCGTGACGAATAACCTTGAGCTCTTTTGTGCTAATCATATGACTAACTAATATTTTTTTTATAAATTCTTTCTTGCAATCCAATCCATGGTGGCATCATGGTGGTGTTATCCTGTTGGCAGTACTGCATTTGAAGAATTGTTGCTATCGTGGATGTTTCCCATTCATTGGTACTCTCTGACAATATAACTCAGGGACATGGTCTGAGAATAGTTTCCTAACCCTATCTATTAAATCCCCTGAATAGCGTCGTGAGTAGTGCAGGCCGCCCACCGCAATGTCTCGGCTGTCATCCAACATATTGAGCGGATTTTTGTAGGATACTAGTATCAGCATGATTGAAACTAATCACAAACAATAAAATGTACTCGATGGACTGGGGGAACAACACAATCCACCGCGCTGTTTGGGAGATTCCTGTACTAGAAAGCAGTCAGAAACAAATTCAGTTACTTGGTTGCTGCAAAACTAATGAAAACAGTAAATTTGTTATTCAAGAACTTATTGATACTTACTCGAATCACGTCATGTATTGCACATCGTATGAGTCAAATACCAAATGCTTGATACTACCATGATGGAGCTTCTAAAGATGTTTAATTCTGCGGTTCAATGGAGTAAAGGTCTGGCGTTTACCTATTACCCAAAGCAGTTACGTTAGAAAAAAGTTCTTCAATGAATTTTTCGTTGTTTTCGGTTGCTCTTCCACCATTCTACTCGTATTTTTTTACTGCGATGATGATAGGATCTTTACTCCTAGGAAATTTAATCTACACAACGGACACAATGACGAGCGTGTAATACTGCTTAAGTGGCTACAGATACATGGTATTCGCTGAAAATTTTCGATAAAAATAATGAGTGCTTTTTTTGTGAACTAGTCTCACGGATAAAGACTTGTTTACCGGATTACGGTATGGGCCTATTAATAAACTAAAAACTATATAGAGGGTATCGAAAAAAAACTGCCTACGCGGGGGAAGGGATGGTTTAGAACAGCTAAAAAAGCAGTCTTCGCAGTTTATGGGCAGCTAATGCAATATTTGTAGCCTTGGAAAACGGGAATCTTCAAATGTCGCTTGTCGCTATTTAAAATCACTAAAGCTGAAAATTTAACATTAGTTTGGGAAACGACTGTAACTTACTCTTATCCTATTTTAAACTGAACTTTCATTTCTCGTTCTACTGGTCGCAAAAGAATCATAATTTTTGGTTTAATCTTCAAAAAACCTTTAGATAGCGTTGCAAAATTAACAAAAAACTTTTAAAACAATTAGTGCACTTCTTTTCCACTTCCATTTCGCCAAACTGCAATCTGACAACTCAAATTATGTGGCCAACTATGATCAATTTTGTAAGGATTTTTTCGGGGTTGGAAAATTTCGCGACACAATATACGCATGCAAAAATGGTAGGCATACACAGTCCAAAATGCACCCGGGGCAAAATGCGCGATTCAATTTTTCATAGCATTCCCGTTTTAAGTTTATAAATTTGACAAGCCACAGTGCTAGTTTTGTACTTAAACTAGTATTTTGGCACAAAAATCCTATAATTAAGAGTGGAATAGCTTTTAAAAACCAAATCGGCTGCTTTTCCCGGGGTGCATTTATTCCCTGTTCTACCCTACCAGTTATAGAAAGCTCTCTACTAAAAAATGGGGGAAGCGGTTAAAGATGGCGTAACTTCAATTGAGATTGGGATGTTAAAGCCAAAAAGAAGAAAATATTGCTTATTTAATGAATGATAACCTTTTGTTTAAAAGTCGAAAAAAAAAGTTTTTGTTTACGTGGTTTTCCCAATATATACCTATCTCAACTGCGTGCAATTTATTGTGATGTTTAAGTTATAGATAAAAAAAAATGTATATTTTAATTCCGATTCTCATGTACTTTTCCATGAATCCATGAAATTAGGCACATTCATTGAGGACCTCAAAATAAATCGAAATAACATTATACTGGGACACAAACATGACCCACTATTTAGTTGTATGTATTGTAAATATAAAAAGTTCGCGAGCATGTATCAAATATCGTATCATGTAGCAGATAGGAAATATCGCATCAGAAATGTTAATGCCATCAGCATACTCAAGTAAAAAGTGTTCTCGCATGTAAATCTAAAAGCACAACGCACAACTCCGTACATGAAAAGATCTTGTGAGCTAATCTCATGAGCTTCGTCTCATGAGACGTCGCATGCGATTAAGTACCATGAAACACACCCTTTAGGAAATGTATTGTGCTGCCAAGTCGTGTGTCGCACAACTTTTATGAGCATGTGAGATGCGACGTATTGGATGATCGTGATATAGAGAAAAATACATCTCATGTGCACGACTCGACCATGAATGCGAGATTATTGTTCGTGCGTCTCACAAGCGACGATACCCGCACTGGAAGCCTTTTTAACTCATAATTATTCGATTGGAGTTGTGGCTCGAGCTCGCGTCCTTCTTTCAACTTGAGACTAGTGAATAAAGGTACGTTATTGAGACGGATTGGGATTCCTGGAACCGCTGCCTCCAAGTCCCACACGGGAAGATTTCTGATATGCTCGAGCTCTTTCGCTAATTCGTCGAACTTCATTGTTTGTTCAGGTAGCCCCAGATTACCGACTGTGTTGACCTCCGATACGTGGCACCGACGATCTTTGACCATCGCAGATATTTTCACTGTTAAAGCAACACGACGGCCCTACGATCTTCTGGCCGGATGAAGCTTCGTGCCACTATTCAAATGGAGTGTTGGAGTGGTACGAAGCCAACGGGGTCACTTTCGTACCCAAGGACATGAACGCACCGGAACTAAGACCAATCGAAAAATACTGGGCTATTATGAAGCAAGCACTACGGAAGCATCCCAAGGAGGTTAAATCTGAGGAAGACACGAAGAAAAAGTGGGTTTCCGTACAGAAGAAGCTGCAGCCAGATGTTGTACATAACCTAATGAGTGGAGTTAAACGTAAGGTGCGAGTGTACGGTTATGGTATTGAAGTTGAATAAAATAAAAATGCCAAAAGCTTACTGTTGACCACTCCGTGGTTCGTGGGTCGGAAACCACCTTAGAAAATAGCACGCAAGGGTGCGACAGAATGAGATTGCTTCTCATCGTTCTTTCTACTCCCGTCCATGCCAGAAATATCCTTTCCTCAATATCTTTGACAGACGTATCCTTCCGTAATCTTGGGTGTCCTTTTTCCTCGTCCTATTATTCTTCCATGTATGCCAGAAAACACTAGATATATTGTCGTAAAACTACCACACTTTTGTAACAAGTGTAAGCGTTGCGTCCAAGATTGGTGAGATTAATTGCGTGTAGTTTTCGTATATTCAGTTATTAAATTCCAATGAAAAGTTTAAATGTTCGTAAAAGGTAAAACGTCCCAGAATCCTCACGAACGCAGTCAGTAGGAGACACTTTCCTATAAACTGTAGAACAATGCCACTAGCCACCACCAGAGCACGCTGTGTGCAGTCATGAATGGACGTCCACAGGGGTGGCGTAATCGGGCCATTGCGTGGAGAATTCGTGGCACGTACGATGGTTCAACGGTCACGGTTCGGGGTCATCGTCCACCAAGAGACCCAGTCATAAGCCTGGTGATCATTATAGACTACGGTCACATAGCGAAAGTCAAAGCTAAAAATTAATAGTTTGAAGGTGAAAACTAAAGCTAAAGTGCTAAAGTGAGCTAAGTTGGAAGTTTGAAGAAGTTGTAGAGGAAGTTGCCACATACCATTGGACAGCCAGGTAACTACCATCGCCAAGAAAACCCCGAACCAGATCCAACCGTTGTCAAGTCGATAACCACCATTTCGAATTCTCCTTCGCGCCCACAGGACCTCGCGGTTTTACCATAGAGGTAACTCTAAGACTAGAAGGTCCCGAAGAAACGTGTTCAACTTTTTGGCTCAGCTCTGGTACTCTCTTCGGTCCCAAGCTAATCGAAGTTAACACCCGATCCACCAAATCATCAATATAGCACACCGGACGACCGAGCACCTGCGATACGCTGACGCTGCACCACATCGAGGCATTCAACCCGTGAGGAATTCAAGCTGTTGTCAACGAGTAGCCGCTGCTTAGTTTGCATTTTGTACTTAACTCATAATTGAAATAAAATCATACTTCACTTCTGTTTCGACCGTCAACGAGTTCGCGTCCTTTTTTAAAAATTCGAAAAGACCCTCCAGGTCTTAACTGGCGCCCGAAGTCGGGACCGTTTTATCCAGTAATTGTATAAGTGTCTAATCACGAAGCTGCCCTGAGCCACCTTTGAGGAGCCAAACGACCGGATCTAACTCCACTTGCTGTCAAATCAGCGACTTGCGTCTTTGGAATCGGCGAATAGGTACACTGGAAAAGAACACCCGCTACCCGTACCAGTGGTTATTGGAGTTTATCGCTGCCACCGACAGGAAATGAAAACCCTGCTCCTGCTGCTACTGTGAGTATCAATTTAACACAGAAAGAAATAGTTTTAAGCCAAAACCGCACCGTAAGCTGCTAGTGCGTAAAAAAATAATCGCATACTAATTCAGAGGTAGGCGGACTGACCCAAGCCCCTGAAATATAACAAAAAATACCGCAAACTAACATAAATTTTTTCCAAACTTTAACCATCTAAATTCAAACCATAAAAACGCGAAATCGAATACTAATAACACAGCGGCGAACCCGGACCACCCGGACAAAAAAATCAATAAAAAAGTGAGTGAAGTGAAGTGAAATTAGCAGTGTTATCTTAATTTTTCCAAAAAATGGCAAATCCAGCTAACCTAAATCCAATCCTACAACCCGCACGATTAGTTGTTCCAAATCCCGTTCCCATTCCAAACGTACCGCGTCCAGCTCCATGAGATGCGATTGACGCAAACGTAGGGTTCCTCGACAGAGGTAAAATTCCTAGTATCATTAAAGATTTGCCCGATTTTAATGGCAACGCACGAGATCTTTCTACATGGATCCTCGACGTTGAAGATTGCCTTAAATTATTCAATGACTTTCGGGATAGTTACGAGTACCATCTCGTGATGAAACGAAGCAAACGATATCCTCATTTCAAATAACACTCCAAACGATTGGAGTGAGATAAAAGATGTTTTAAGACTATACTACGCTGACAAACGCGATCTGATGACGCTTGACAACCAGTTAAAGGTCATGTCAAGAAGACCGCAAGAAACCATTGAAACGTACTACAGTAGAGTGCGCGAGATGATAACATTGATCAGCTCAGCAATCTCTACAGACGAAACTTGGAAAGGGCATGAGGCAGCCCTAATCAAGCTTTATAACATGATGGCCCTTGACACGTTCATCCGAGGTTTAGGTGAACCTCTGTCATTATTCTGCAAAAATTGCAAACCAAAATCACTAGCGTCAGCCTACCACTACTGCGTAGAATTTTTGAATCTAAATGCTCGTAGTGCTCCCTTCAAATCTAATCCTTTGGCACCAATCCCAGCTCCTCGTGGTAACATTCCAGTTCCACCACCGAGACCAGTTCCAACAAATAGATACCATCCAAATGCTCCACCACCTCCACCTAGAAACCATTACCAACCTCCACCAGTAAACTTTAGGCAACCATATCCTGTCCAAACCAACCATCAAACTCCTTTCCAAACAAATTCCCATAACAAACAACCATATTCCTTCCAAACTCAACATCAACCTCCATTCCGACCGCAAAATACAAATGTTTTTGCCCCAAATAGGACCTTTTACCAACAGCAACCTAAACCTGAGCCAATGGACATAGATAAATCAATTCAATCCCGCATGCTAAATTACGGCAATCGACCAAACTTCAAAACTGCAAGACCAACATCCGAGTCTATGCAGGCTAATAATCCACCTACAAAACGAGTTGCCCATCAACTCGAAGATATTTCAAGAGAGGATTACGATGAACCTGATGAAGTAAATTTGAATTTTGCTGAAGAAATAGAAACTTTCGAACTGCAAGAATTAACAGGACTCCAAGATGAGGAAAATGAGACAAACGTAAATTTTTTAGAGAACGATACGGAATGGGTGAGCCAATGGTTCGATTGAAAGCCAAAATCTCTCCCCTTCCGTACATCAAAGTCCCTACGACAAAGGGTGAAATGAAACTGCTTATCGACTGTGGCGAAAATGTAAATTTAATTTCTAAACACTGGGCGTACCACTCTGGTAAACCTATTTTAAAAATACCAGATGAACCTGTTAAAGGAGTAACTGGGAAAAGCGTTATCTCGGAAATGGTACATCTTTCGTTATTTGAACCCGTAAGATGTGAACCATCAGAATTTTTGGTTTTTGACTTTCATACCTTTTTCGATGGTTTGATCGGAACCGAATTAATTTTCGGAAAAGATTTTAATCTCATTTCTGGTTCATCGACCCTACAAGTGTTTGGCAATGACACAACTCTCAACATTCCCTTACATTTTTATTTTCCCTCCCCTAATCCACGTAAAATAAACCAAGTGAACCTAACTTCAAATATTAGAACCTCACACCTCTCCGAAGAAGAACAAAGTGCGTGACTCCCAGTTTTAAATTCAATAAAACAAGTCTTTCACAACCCTGATAATCGATTATCATGTACTACAAATGTGGAATGTCATATACGTACAGAAGATGATATTCCTATTTACCAAAAATCCTATCCTTATCCTGTCGCATATAAGGAAGAAGTTAATGCACAAATTTCAAAATTATTAGATGACGGAATCATTCGACCATCTAGATCTCCTTGGAACTCACCAGTTTGGATTGTTCCAAAGAAGATGGATGCGTCAGGTAAGAAGAAATTTCGGCTCGTCATAGATTATCGGAAATTAAACCAAAAAACAATTTCAGACAAGTATCCGATGCCTGAAATCTCGAACATACTTGATCAACTCGGTGGAAACCATTATTTTACTACCCTGGATCTAGCCTCTGGGTTCCATCAAATAAAGATGAATCCCAGAGACATCGAAAAAACAGCATTTTCGGTAAACCATGGCAAATACGAGTTTGTTCGCATGCCATTTGGTTTAAAAAACGCTCCAGCAATTTTCCAAAGGGCAATGGACGACGTATTACGTGAACACATAGGCAAAATCTGTTATGTGTACATGGACGATGTCGTTGTTTTCGGAAAATCATTGGAAGTGGCTATGCAAAATTTAGAAACCATTTTAAAAATACTACAGGAAGCGAATCTGAAAGTCCAACCCGATAAGTCAGAATTTTTGAAAAAATCGGTAGAATTTCTAGGATACGTAATTACTGAAAATGGAATTAAACCAAACATAAATAAAATCGAAACAATAGAGAAATGGCCTGAACCGAAAACGATCAAGGAATTAAGAGGATTTTTGGGTCTAATTGGATATTACCGAAGATTTGTGAAAGATTTTGCTAGAATAGCAAAACCTCTTACAAATCTGTTCAGAGGGGAGAGAGACCCTTCATCAAATAAAAAAAATTAGCTTTGAAGATACAGAGAAAGAAGCTTTCGATAAACTCAAAACTATACTCACCTCTAGTGATATTTTAACGTATCCAAATTTCAACAAACCATTTTTTATAACCACAGACGCTTCTAATTATGCCATAGGAGCAGTTCTTAGTCAAGGCGAAATGGGAAAAGATAAACCAATTCACTTTGCCTCTCGGACATTAAACAAGTCCGAGGAAAACTTCTCAGCCACAGAAAAAGAAATGCTTGCTATCTACTGGGCCTTGAAAGTTTTCAGGAACTACATCTACGGTCAAAAATTCACAGTAATAACAGATCATCAACCGATAACTTTCACTCTATCGTCAAAAAACACCAATGCCTAATTAAAACGCTGGAAGTCGTTTTTGGAGGAACACGACTACCAGATAATATATAAACCTGGACGGACAAATGTTGTTGCAGACGCTTTAAGTAGAGTTCAGATAAATTCACTCACCCCAACACAACATTCGGCCGAAGACGATGATAGTAACTACATAATTTTAACCGAAGCTCCACTAAATGCATTTCGACTTCAAATTATCCTTGAACAGACAAACACGAACCCCGAAACGACAGTGACGACACCCTTTCCCGGTTACAAAAGAATTTTAATTAGGCGAACTCGATTTACAGAACAAATTCTAACTACAATTATGAAAGAGTTCTTCATTCCGAGTAAGCTTACTGGTCTATACACATCTGAAACTATTCTCGGACAACTTCAGGAAATATATAGGAAATACTTTAGCAGAGCAAACTTATTGAAAATCCGATTCACACAAAATCTTCTAATTGACGTAATCGACCCTAATGAGCAGGATAAATTATAGGCTAGTCAAGTAGTGAGCCAATTTAAAATCGTTACTTTCGTATTGATTGTTGGTTCTACCGTAACATTTGTGAACTCAACGTATTTTTCCGAAGTCGACCACGCCAATCGCCGATAGTGTGTCCGACTCGCAGTTCGAGAATCTGATCCCTCAGCTACAGTGTGCGCCACCAATCCAGGCAAGTCAACTTACCCTTGTGGTTCGTTGAAACCTCGAGTCCGTCACCATACCCGAGGGGCGTACGGGACAGGTAGAGGCGTCCACCCCTGACTCCAGAGGAAGGAGAGGAACGACGACGACGGCAGTGGCAGGTGAAGGGGCCCCGAAGACAAAAGAAGAGTAGTGCTAGCACAAGGTAGGAGTAGACATCTAAGGAAGTGGGAGACCGTCCGTGAAGTGAGTGTCGTCAAAACGAATAAAGTGGGAGTTTGTCTTAAGTGAACTTTGAGTGTTTTCTTGGTTCGCGGAATAGTCACGAGCGTGTGCCGACCCTGAGGCTTGGAGACGGGGGTCTCATCAGTGCTGGGAGTAACACCGCACTGGCACGTTACACTTTATTACAACACAAAACTGGCTTTATTGTGCACGCGTGGCGAATCGGTTTCTTAATTATTTATTGCCTCGAGATCAGTTGGCTACTAACTGGGGATTCTGTTATCCACACCCTATCTTTACCTAAATCTAACTTCGTGCTGTATTCCTGTGTGAGTGTTATCAATGTTATCAGTGCCTATTAAATAGTGTTAGCGTATCTGTACAAAAACTGTAGGGGTGTTCAATGTGTATTGTGTATAACAGTTATAATTTTCAATTCGTTTTAGCAGTAATTCAATTTTATCCTTAAATCTAAGTTAACAGTAAACACTTACTAATGGGTTATATTTTATTGTCTGAAAGTTTAAAAGGATCGGTTGATTAGGTAATTTTCTACAGAGTTTTTTTTTCCGTGATGCAATTTGATGTGGGACACCCTTTAGCATTTCCAACCAACTCTGATTGTTTAGCAAGTTAATCCAAAAACATTGTGTAATTCACTACTGCGAATAATGACAACTATTCAATGTATTCATCTGATTAGCAATTCAACGTTAACAAACATGACAATAGAACCTACACGGTTAGAAAAAATTACCAAATATTAAGTTCTTTTCATTATCTTGGCACTATAGTGCAGGAACCCAAAAGTAGGTAGAGCGGGTCAAAGTAATTTGCATTTATTTGTGTGCAGTTCGTATGGAATTTTCCACTAGCTTTTTAACCAAAAAATTAGGTTAGTTGTACCCAACAGTAGGTAAATATGATTATACTCAACGTTGGGTTCCCACACTTTACTACCACTGTTGGGTGGTTTTGCTCATCCGTTTTTGACAACATTAGAAGGTGAACAGGAGACAAACTAGTCAAAAATAGGTAAAAGTGAACTGGCCGTTGGGTACTTTTTTCTTACCGTGTACTTTGACATTAAGGCAGTTGGCTCATTTTGATGAACCGAGGAGTTTAGTGGACAACGTGTTGCTGCAACAATCATTTTAATTGCAAGTTGTGAATTCTTTAGGTGTCGTGTATATTTTTGTCCCGGCCAATTTTGGGGCCATTTCCAATGAACTTTGAGTGCCTGTCCAATTTGCTGATACAAAAAAAAAATGGGAAAAGTTCATTAGTTTCATCAGCATGCCAGCGCAATTGAATTCTCCTGCTTTTATAATTGATGAACAGCTCGGATTATAATCTCCTATCGATCATAACAGACCACCGACCATAATTAATCAACTTTCTCCACCCTTTGATGCAAGTTCCTGCACATCCGCGTCCAGTCAAGAACGTCACGATGACGGCTGGATTTGCCGGTTTAATGATTTGGAGTTTTTCCCCAACAAAGAACCTCATTGCGAGTTGATAGAGCGGAACTACACACTTTACTCCATGTGAAAAAGCGTGCCGGACCCGGTTCATTTACAGCAGCGTTTCTGCAATGGACAGGCTGCGATCGGAGGAGGGCCACCCAGCAGCTTTTCCGGATGTAATTAATGTGCTCATACATAAAAGATGACATGCGGGGTATGATCTATTGGATGAGTTGAGGGAAAAAAATGAACCCTAGCCATGGAAAGTTTGCCAATGGATGGAAGGGAAGGGCTCAATGAGTTAGCCGTAAAACTAACCCAGTTCTTCTCCCATTTCATGATTACGAAACTGAAAGGATGCTTCCATTCAAAAGCAAATTCCTCAAAAATCCCATTTTTCACTCGCCCAGCTGCACCTACACCCCAGAGTGGACGCATTATGCTGACTGTGATCCGGCAATCTCGGCTCGGTGAGAGAAATGAGTAACGAGCTGGAACGTTGGCACTCGGGATGCAAGTCGACGCTCATCATCCTGCCGGTCCCTGGCCAAACCCACCGACCACCATTCCGGAAAAAAAGGGATACGATAAACTTTTGCAGATTAAAGAAAATTACAGCGGAATGTAGGTTAATTGAGTTTTTCCGAAGAAAACGACGAAGAAGCGGAGTTGTCGCTCTCGAAACGCCCCCCAACTATCGTCATCGCATCGTTGGCAGAATTTTCGGTGAATAAAGAAAGCAAAGGGACGGTCGCAAAACGAGCTCACAAAGTTATGTACAGTTAATAAAGTTTGATTAAATTAGCTCAGCCAGGGCTGGTGTTGGGGCGCTAGGATGCTCCTCCCCCTGGCTGGTGTTTCTGGATGTGATGTATTTTCTCCTGTTGCCCGGAGTTTTGGCCCCATCATCATCGTCACACAGCGACAGTGTGTTTGTTGTACAAGAAGTGGGCAAGAGGCGCAATCGTTCCCCGGTGCTTTGTTGCAGTTTTTGTTTTGGAGCACTTTTGCACCAGTTAAATTCAATTTGGAGTGGATACGGTCTGCACGAGTGGCTCGAATGCAACTTGAGCAGGGAGAGCTCGTGAGCGGTGGAATACAAAGTGGATGAAGATCTAATTTGGCGTTACGTTTTGCGATAAAAACCGGAACGTTGTGGAACTTTAAAGAAACTCGAAAGCTTTTTCTTTTACTTTCTTCATACCCAATCAAGGATAGTTGATGATCAGGGGAGGGGAGACTATAATTATATGTTTCTCAGATAGCCTAGTCAGTAGAGACACGGTATTAATAAGCAAGAGGTGACGGGTTCGGTCGAGGATATCTTTTGGGTTGAAAATTTTCTCGACTTGCCTGGACATCATTGTGATTGCCACATGATTTTCATTCATTGAAGGTTGAACGCGCCATTAAGGCATTTTTTTGAGTAAATTTTTTCAAAATTTCACTGAATCATGATAAGAGTGTATATAACCACAGTAAGCATTGCTTTTTTATATTATGCGTTTATTTTTCCAGGCTCATTTGCTGTAACTTTGCGGAGCCGATATTCATGGATTAGATAACAAAATTACTTAAAACTAACGTTAGTAAAGCGGGGGCCGATTACTTGCGGCTATCTCGAGGTTAGGGGTAACAAATTGTAACAAATGGATGGCAGGGTAGGGATTGTGAACACAAGGTTTGGAGAGCAATGTGCCCTTGCTTTCGAACCAAACGACACTCTGATGAAAAAGACAAACATGGGGGTACACAGCAAAAAAATAATTTTGATATCACGTCAAAGTGGATGCACTACAATCATGTCGAAAATATGGTGTGATATTACTTGCTAAAAAGGACAAAATTATCATTAATACAATGCATGAACTGACATTACGCTGCTTTTACTGCATTTGTTTATTTATGTGGTCATAAAAATTACATGAAATTTTCGACATGATTGTAGTGCATCCACTTTGATGTGATATCAAAATTATTTTTTTGCTGTGTACACCGATGGGCAGCTAACAACTTGGGAGAACACAAGATGATACTAACTACTGAATCCTCAGATCTATCTGTTTAAAAAAAAAACACATAAATTAAATTCAAATAGTCGAGATCTCGGCTTGCCAAGACATCTCTAACGGGTTTCGCGGGTTGTTTTCCTCGGGCCATGAGGGATGTGGATAACTTAGATCTGGCAACACGGTGTAAGGTACATGACCAAACAACATGCATTTCGTGATAACCACTGTCACACGCATATAAATTGCTGCCTGAGAGCCCAATTCGATAGAAGTGCGAGTCTAACGAGCAGTGATTGGACATAAGCCTTGATATAACGCGTATAAAGTCGCGGCTCATGGCCAACGCTTTGAACCATGGTTTGTTCGACACCTGTGGGAGAATAGAATGTATCCATCTTCCCAATTCACCATCATTCCATTTTTGCTGCCAACTGATGAGGACTTGCTGACGAGCAATGGAGAAAAATTCGTTGAAGGCGATTTGTCGCTCAAAAATATCGCCTTCCATAGCGCCCAACTTAGCCAATGAGTCCGCTTTCTCATTACCCGGAATTGAGCAATGAGATGGGACCCAAGCTAAGGTGAGAGTATAAGAGCAGTTAGATAAAGCACTCAGTTTAGATCGTATTTCAGGCAGGAAATACGTGGAGTGCTTCATCGGCCTCATTGCACGAATAGCCTCCAATGAGCTAAGACTTTCCGTAAAAATGAAATAATGGTCAGAAGGTAGTGAGGCAATTCGCTCTACTGCGTAAAATCAAATATATCATATTATTGCCTTTTCCAAATGTTGCAATGGCGACCCGCAAAATATTGCTTCACGCACCATCTAGCGTTGAAAAAGGTCAGTAACAATCATTCAATTACAATCGAGGGGTGTGAATATAGCACTTATTACAAAAGTAAGAGTCAAATTATTTTCATTAATAACATTGTGTATATTACTTTAAAATTTGTCTGACATGTCACTGTTGTCATCAAATAAAATGAAATGCTGAAATACATTCATTTGAAATATTAAACAAATTTTCATTTGGTTTACCCCTCGTGACGATAAACAAATACATAGGTAGCCTTTTTGGCCACAGGGCAGGGGTGTTTTCATCGCTAAAAATTCGGTTCGCCAGCTAAGCGAAAGAGTGGATCATATTGTTAATATAATATATTTGGTAAAATATAGCTGCGAGTTTCGCAACGTATAAGGAGCATGGTTTCTGCAGTTTATAGGAGGCGCAATGAAGTTGATTAAATACACCAAATCCAGTGGAAGCATTTATGGTTGACCCATCTGTGAAAAATCTTTTATCGTTACTTACATGGTGGTACTTGATTTCAAAAATTGAGGGAACAACCATCGACCGATGGTGATCTGGTATTCCATGGATTTCTTGCATCATGGTCAGATCAAAATTTGCAGAGGAGCTATAGAAGGCTTGAAAGCAATCACTATTGGAGATTAATGAAGAAGGACCAACCTCCAGCGCATGTACTCATAGTACAAACTCATGAATCTTGTTTGAGGATTTCGGTCGAGCAGCTTCTCAAAGTGTTCTATTACCAAAGGATTCATTACTTCACAACGGATTAGAAACCTGAAAGTCAGCTCAGTGAAACGATCTGTCAGTGGGAGAACACCCGCGAGTACTTCGAGGCTCATCTTATGCGTCGAGTGCTTACAGCCAAGCGCGATTTGGAGGCAACGGTATTGAACCCGTGGCAGCTTCAGGATGTGTGTTTTCTCCGCGGATTGAAAGCAGAAGCTACCGTACTCTAGAACCGAAAGGATGGTTGTTCGGTACAACCTGATCAGGGCTTCCGGGTGTGCTCCCCACCAAGTTCCGGTAATTGTACGAAGAAAATTAATCCTTTGCTGGCATTTTTGTTTCAGATACGCATTATGTTTTCCCCATGTGCATTTGGAATCGAACCAGACACCTAAATACTTAAAAGAAATACTTTGAGTGATTGTTATACCCTTTAGTTGAAGCTGTAACTGTGCAGGACGATGCTTTCTGAAAAAAAAAAACAACCAGCTCAGTTTTCTCCGGAGATAATTCGATACCCAACTTCATAGCCCAAGTACACAAATTGTCTAAGGTATCTTGCAATGCTCCTTGCAGGTCCGGTGTACTTGGCCCGGTGATGAAAACAACACCATCATCTGCAAGCTGCCTTAGCGAGCAATTTTCATCAATACAACCATCAATGTCTTTTACATAAAAATTATAAAGAAGGGGGCTTAAACATGAGCTCTGGGGGAGACCCATGTAACAAATTCGTGAAGTTGTCGAATTTCCATGAGAAAAGCTCATATATTTCTCAGACAACAAGTTGCTCAAATAGATGTTCATAATGGGTGAAAGCCCACTATCTTGGAGTTTATCCGAAAGGACATCGATACAAACAGAGTAGTAAGTAGTAAAATTCTTCTTTATTTTGATTTGTTATGTGGTTTACAATTGCTATTACAGGGCAAGAGGTTAGCCAGAATGGCTCTTCATCTTTGGTGAACTTTTTGATATTGTGTTGTACATGTTGTTTTTTACTGTGTAATGTTTTTCAGTTTTCTTCTTGTGAAGTATGTTGTTTGAATGTATTAATTTGTTATTCCACCTACTTAACCTAACTTAACCTAACGTGCCAGATCCCTGACGATCTGCTGATCGGATCGCCTACAGCAATCTCTGAACCTTGCGATGGAGTCAGCTCTCCGTAACTCCAGTGTCTGAAGACCAGCCAGACGGTGGACCTCAGAATTTCTAGTCCGCGGAGAACTGTTCAGGATCATCCTCAGGATCTTGTTTTGGATCCTTTGGAGTTTGAGGTGATGGCATTTGGCGCAACTCTCCCAGATTGGCATCCCATATTCTATTGCGGGAAGGATGATTTGAATGTAGACAGCAAGTTTATTTTTCAGGGACAGGGTAGACTTCCTGTTCATGAGTGGATACAGCGATCTTATCAAGATGTTGCACTTGGTTTTGGTTTTGTCAACGTGCTCCCTGAAAAGAAGCTTGCTGTCTAGTGTTAGCCCGAGGTACACGACCTCTTTGGACCATTCCACCACTGAGCCGTTTAAGCAGATCTTATTATTTTCAGACGGAACAAGTCTGGGAGATTTTGAGTGTGGAAAGATGATGACCTGGGTCTTTGCCGCGTTGATACGGATCTTCCAGTTGTTGAAATATTCAGACAGGACGTCCAGGCCTCTCTGAAGTTTGGCAGTCAGAGCTCCGATGACTATACCCTTGTAGACGATGGATGTGTCATCTGCGAACAGAGACAACGATCTACCATCAGGGAGAGCTGGCATATCGGAGGTGAACAGGTTGAATAGAATGGGGTCAAGGATGCTTCCTTGTGGAACCCCGACACCGATGTTGAAAGCATCCGATGTGATGCGGAACGTCCTGTCCGATAGGTAGTTGTTGATTATCTTCACTAGGAAGATTGGAAGACCGTACTGCTGCAATTTGAACACCACGCCATCATGCCAGACATTGTAGAACGCTTTTTCAACGTCCAACAACGCCATGGCAGATGTTTTCGAAACAGACTTGTTCCGTCTGAGAATGTTTGTCACTCGAGTCAGCTGGTGGACGGTCGAACGACCTTTCCGAAAACCAAACTGTTCCTCGAGTAAGATGTTGTTTTGTTCGGCAGATGTTAGGAGCCGGTGGTAGACTGCTCTTTCGAACAGTTTTGATAACCCTGAGAGAAGGCTGATTGGTCGATAACTTGAAGGAGAGGACGGATCCTTCCCAGGTTTCCGGATGGTTATGACTTTAGCTGACTTCCAACACGAGGGGAAGTAGCCAAGCCTGAGGCACTGATTAAAAATCAGTGCCAGATGGTTGTAGAATCTGGAACTCCAGATTCAGGATGTTGTCGAAACCTGGGGCCTTCATGTTTTTAGATGATTTGATAAAGGCCAACAGTTCGTCAGCCGTAATCTCAGATTCCTCTGGAAAAATGTTAGAAATCTGATGAAGATTGGTTGCGTTTTCAGCAACCTCAGACTCGTGAGGGCTGACGATGTTTTGTCCGAGATTATGGGAGCTGACGAAGTGTTGACCTATCGCGGCAGCCTTCTCTTCAGGAGTTATCAGATGAACCACTGGGTCGCCGGGACGATCCAGTGGGGTCAGTGGTGGAATGGGTCTTGGCTTATTTTTAAGGATTTTCATTAGTTTCCAGCAAGGTTGCAAAGACTCATTTCAGCTAAAACAATGTTTTTCTAAATTATGAAATAATTAGATGTAATGATCAAATTTTGAATTGGTAGGATACAAGAAGAGGTTGCAAAGAATGTGTTTGACATATTAAACCTGTTTATTTCACTTCATGAGAGTCACAATCAGCGATTTTTCACAAACTCACTCACTCACTCACTCACTCACTCACTCAGCGATCAGCAAATCGCTGATTGTGACTCATAGAAAGCAAAATTTACAGGTTTTATGTTTCCAACGCATACTTTGTAACCTCTTCTTGTAAGTTACAAGTAAAACATGCCATCATACCATCTTTTGGTTTTATTATTCCGAAAAACATTATTTTAGCTGAAATGAGTCTCTGCAACCTTGGTTTCCAGAAATCTGGGAGAGAACGGATCTTGTTAGCAAAACCTTGATTTCTGAGGTCCACCATCCTGGCTTGGATGGTTTTTGTAAGACGATTGCAATGGGTCTTCAAGACACGTAAACCAGAACGCTGGTATTGCCTTCGGATGGAGTTACGGAGTCTGATGAGATCTTTGGTAATTCTATCAAGGTTCAGAGTATTGCTCACCTGTCTGGATACTGGCACGTGTTGTTCCCTGGCCCGGGATATCGCCTCCTCGATGGAACGCAGACACCGGTCAACGTCTTCGGGCGTCTCCGGAAGGACACCGTAGTCGACAGTGGAGTCGACACAGTGTTGGAACTGCTCCCAGCTGACACGATGGTAGTTGCGTCGGGAAGCTTGGATTCGGTTGACGGATGAGCCTACTTCGGCCACCACCGGATAGTGGTCCGAACTCAGCTCCTGATGGGTCACAGGTAGCGAGATGTTGTCTCCCATGTTGCTGATGAAGATGTCTATCGTGGAGTGAACGCCAGACCGGCTCAACCGGGTGGGACAGTCCGGCGCTAATATGGCGTAGCGAGCCTCTTGCAGGTCGTCGTTCAGGATGGTGCCGTTTTGGTTGCGTCGACTGTTGCCCCAAGCCTGGTGTTTGGCGTTCAGTTCGCCAGCGATGATGTACTTTTCGCGCCGAAAGCCCACTATCGTGGAGTTTATCCGAAAGGACATCGATACAAACAGAGTCAAAAGCCCCCTTGATGTCCAAGAAAACTGAACCCATTTGCTGTTTTTGCGCATAGGGCAGTTGAATTTCAGTTGAAAGCAACGCAAGGCAGTCGCTCGTTCCTTTGCCTCTCTGAAATCCAAATTGCGTATCTGAAAGTAAACTATTCGACTCGACCCATTTGTCTAGACGAAAAAGAATCATTTTCTCCAACAATTTCCGTATACAGGACAGCATCGCGATGGGACGGTACGAGTCATAATCCCACGCGGGTTTACTGGGTTTTCGAATGGCGATAACTCTTACTTGCCTCCAGTCATCCGGAACAATGTTGTGCTCCAGAAATTGATTAAATAAGTTTAACAAGCGTCTCTTCGCGACGTCTGGGAGAATTTAAAGCAAGCTGAACTTGATTCTATCCATTCCTGGAGCTGAGTTGTTATATGAGAGGAGAGCAAGTGAGAATTCCACCATCGAAAACGGGGAATCTATTTCGTTACTATCCGACGGACGATCACGAACGTTGGTTTGAACCGACACCGAATCCGGGCAGACTTTCCGCGTGAAGCTGAACATCCAACTGTCTGAGTACTCCTTGTCCTCGTTGACCGGTGATGACGCGTTTCGCATTCTCCTGCCGACATTCCAGAGCGTTGTCATGGAAGCCTCTCGTGACAAACCATCGACAAACCGACGCCAGTAACCGCGTTTTTTAGCTTTAATTAAGCCCCTAAAAGTTTTCTCGAGGTCGGTGTACCGCTCGGAATCCCTGACCTTAACGTGTTTGCGGAAGCGTTTAAACGCGGCGGACTTCTCGCTGTTCGCGTCGGTGCAATCCTTATCTCACCACGGAGTGAGAGGTCGTTTGCGAACGGAACCAACCGGAACGCGTTTCGTCTGTGCTTGAAGAGCGCAGTCAACGATAAGTCACGATAAAAGGAGTACTCATCCAGGTGAGGGAGTATCTCAACCGATTCAATACCACCGAGAACCGTGCCCGCAATTTTTTTCCAGTCGATGTTTTTCGTGAGGTCGTACGCGATGTCAACCGAGCGAGTGGAAGATGAAGCATTGGTAATAGAAATTTTGATTGGCAAGTGGTCACTACCGTAGGGATCTTGAATTACTTTACACGAGCAATTCAACGATAGTGAACTCGAACTGAGGGAGAGGTCTAATCTACTTTCTCTTGCTGGAGGTTTGGCCACTCGTGTTACTTCCCCAGTGTTTAGAATTGTCATATTGAAGGTATCGCAAAAGTCTTATATCAGGGTTGAGCGGTTGTCATCGTACAGTTCCCCCCAGCCTGTACCATGGGAGTTAAAATCTCCTAAGATTAACCGAGGCTCAGATAAAGCTGAACAGATATCAGAGAAACCTTGGCGAGAAATCGCAGTTCTTGGAGGAAGATATACAATATAAGTTTCGTTATAAGCCTTCTACAGTTCCACTGAAGAACAGAGATCAGATCTCCGACCTCATTCGGAAAATTATCCATCAAAGGATATGATCGATGCAAGGAAGGGCCACCTAGAAGCTAGTTGCTTCAAAAGAGTTTTCACAAATGGAAGCACTAAATTGATAATGTTCCTAGTTGAGTCAGAGACGTTGAATATATTGAAGATGCTCTCCACATTTCCAGAAAACGTGAACATGGGAGCATGTTCTCAGTGTTGGCAAAATCATCAATCAAATTATATGTTTCTGCTCTCATACGCTCTCAATATCACGCGTGATATTGGAACAAAATATCATGCTTGATATTGATTTTACAAGCTCCTTTGATATTGCAAGACTATTCACAACGTGCAAAAATCAAGGTGAGAGCTGACTCGACACATAAATAATTCCGTTGCACATGGTTTTCTTAGAAAGAGAAAGTATAGTTTGCTATCTCTTTCTACTCTTCACCGATGGCAGCCATGAAGTGACTGCTGCCAGTCGTTATGGAAGTTTCAGTTGCATTCGGGTTTAAAGCAAAAATCATGAAACTCAATCTCACCACAGTTTGGTGAGATTTGCAGCTGGTGAATTTTGTTAGCTTGATGTTCCGAACTGCGATATCACAGTTTGCAAAATCAACCGCAGTTGTTTGCTTGTTGATTTTTGTCTACGAAAATCAAGTGTGATCTTGGGCATTGGTGGGATTTGATTTTTTTTTTATATTTTCCCAACACTGCATGTTCTTGCTGATTTTTCAGCTGTTATTCTGGATAAAATGGATATCGGGGGTTTTAGATAATCCCAGAAGTGGCGGAAAGTCCTTGTTAAAATTACAAGATTTAAATCACGGTGGTGGGGGTTTCGGTACATTTCCGCTACCTCTTAAATTTGTCAAGGTAGGTTGAGAGTCCATACGAGAGGTCTTACGAGGATTTTGAGTGACGTTTTTTTTTAATTGCTTTCTCGTGTTGCATTTAAAGACAAATGGACTACCTTCACCAACCTCTGAGTCAGATCCCTGATCATCATCTGGCAAAATGGAGCATGTGTTTTTACTTTTTGGGGTGGTTTGGGAAGATGTAGCGGTGTTTTTTAAGAGTTCTGCAAGTGACCTCTTGAAGCGACCTTGCAAAGACCGCTTAAGTTTTTCTCCCTGCTGTTTGTACTTCGGGCAATCAACCAAAGCATGAAGAGTATCCTTGCAGTAAACACATTTTGGGGTAGCCCGGCAAGAACCATCTGCATGCAGCTCGACACATTGATCGCAGCTCGGTTGTTGGAGCAGAAGTCAGTGGTGTGACCAAGTTGCTTGCATTTTGAGCAGTTCATTACCCGCGGTACAAACAAGCGTACAGGAAGACGAACCTTCCCAATTACTTGTTCGCCGGCTGGTGAACTCGATGACCTTGATGTTGCAGTGGCGTAATGCGATGACATTTGTTGGCTAAAGATGAACAGCTCATCTGCCGTACTCGACCGGAAATGACTGCTTCCTTTCCCGAACGATTGAGCGGCAATTGCAATTCCGCGATGGTCACTACACTGTTGTATACTACAACACCACTCAGTTTGAAAGCGGATTGGAAAAAAAAACCCCAATAGGGGAAAAAACTAGTACCGATTACGGAGTGCTAGCAATACTGGACCGAAACAGTCGAACGTTCGATGTGGAATGAGGGCATTGCTTGTCAGGAAAACTTCATTTGTTTAAATAATGGCTTCACCGGAGCAAGCACGACGCGATTCGATCCTGCACGGTCGAAACAAAAATACCGGTCTATTTGCTCCTGGCAGCTTTCGATCAAATTCCTGGACGGAGTTAACCGGAAGAGTTACTTCTGGGACCATGAAATAGAAAATTTACCAAGAGGAGTGCCTACGGAAGAGACCTTTATGCAGCAGATTGTGGTGGATTGCCTATTCTGACTGGACTTGGCCGGAAATTCCACCAAACAGTGGTTCAGCGAAAATGGCGTCACAGTGGTTCCCAAGGTAATGAATCCGGACAATATTCCAGTACTAAGGCCAATTGAGGAATACTGGTCAATTATAAATTACATACTGGAGAAAAAGGACTGCAATTGACCTGAAGGATTTCAAGCGGAAATGGAATTTGGCAGCCAAACAAGTGGGAACAGGGCTCGTGCAAAAGATAATGGGCCGTGTACGAAGAAAAGTTCGACCAATGGCCTATGGTAAGAAGGAAGGCTGAAACAATGGTCTTACAATAAGCATAATCAGTGGCACCGGTGGTGTAGTGGTAAGCGTGATTAACTCTCACCCCAGCAGGCCTGGGTTCAATCCCAGTTGGCGCTGTTGGGATGTTCTGAGACATAACATCTCTGATCACGCCTTTCTTCGGAAGGGAAGTAAAACCGTTGGTTCCCGGTTCATCAGTTGATGGGTCAATAGGTAGGGTCCAGGTGTGAGAGCTGCCTCTCTGGCGTCTGAAGCATTGGTGCTCAGCACGGCAAACAAGATCGACGGAAAACAAATCAAGGGAAAAACCAGACATTATATTTAATATGGATTGCTGAATTTGAAGTAGAGCTATCACATTCTAACTCCCGGATTATTGATTGCAGATTTCTTTCATAATACCACTACCAGTCAGTGAGGGTTAGAGTGAATATACACACCCATACATATACATACATTTTGAAGGAAAACATTTTTTTTTATTAATTCACTATATCGTTCAGATTACGAATTGTTTTGCGAAGAAAGAGATTCATGGGCCAACATTAGAGCTATTTCCACTATGTGAAATGTGTGGCATTCGATTCCGGAAACATCAATTTTCATATCATATCAAACCTCTTCATGAGCTGACACGTGCCCTCAATTCACCATACTCCAAGCACTTGGTTGACATCAAACCAGACATGCCATGTCAAACTTTTCCAATCCACACACATGCACACCGAAGAACCGACAGACCGACCGACCGACCGTCATAAACAGCTTATAATGTGACACTCGTTTGCCATTTTATTGTCGTGAAATATCAGTCTCATCCTCAACGATTTTCACTGTCACATTACCCAGCTCCCTTCAAGAGCCGACGTTGACGGGCACGACCTTTCCTGCTGTAGAAATAGGAAACACACATTCACCCACATAGAAATCAACTCCATAGAAAAAAAGCGAACATCAAAAACGCCTTTAACCAGTTCCGGTGCTTCCTGTCAAGCACCCCATGCTCTCAGTTTGGAATTGGTATCTTTTTGTTTTTGCTGCCATTCTCCTCGAAATCCGTTAAATAATAATAGGATACACGCTCCCTGTGGCCTTTGTTTCGCGTGGGAAAAGATTGTTTGCGATGGTACCTACTTAAATAAGGACGATGATTATCGGTTTCCTACATCCTTTGACATCTTCTTTGGAATGTTTCTTCGCTGTGATTCGCCTCCGACGTGGCCCATTAAGGGAATGAGAAAAGTATCATTAGGACTTACTACTCCGTCGTGTTGACTCGAGCCCCATCCCGTCACCCGGTGGCTGCTGATGTTGATGGCAGCGAGCGCAGCGCAGCGCAATGATCAGACGAACGGTTGACTTAATAGGCTTATAAATGGGAAATCGCCTCGAATGGAGCGCTGCTTTTTCCGACCGACTGAGTGAGTGACGGGGAAGCACGCACAACTGGTGGTTTCAAGTTTTGCTGAGGGGGGGGGGGGGGGTGTGTGGGAGTGATGAAAACATAAGAAGGCGCCCTTGTGCCACGGAATGGCTTGGCGGGTGAGAAAGATGAAGCTCTTCATTATGTACCGACATTTCGAGCGGAATTTGCCGACGGATCAGTGAAATCATTTTATGGGGCTTTTAATTGTTTTTCTCCCCAAAGCCACTGTTGTTAACATCTGTTGAGAATGAAGAAATTTCCGTTCCCCGGGCCCCGGGTTATCGATTTTGTTCACGAGCTAGGTGGAAAGACGGCTCGTAAATTATGTTTGATGTGACGGATGAGGTTGGCTTTAAAGATTTATGTCACGGTTGCGGTTTTTTGATGGGATAATCTTATGCCTCACTTGAAATGACCCAATCCTTACCAATCCCTATTATTACCATTAAGGTGATTGAAAAGTCTGAATGAATATTTTCACGTTGCTTGCATTTAAATCAAGGCACTCCTACTCACAAATCATCCTTCAAAATTCAATGAAATTCACGCTTCAAACCGGTCCTGATACAGAATATAATTATATTAAATTGCAGCGAACATTCCGACACTGCTAGGCATTCTTCAACAATGTGCACGGTTTCGAGTGTCTGCTCAAATGATTACACTCGCGCCGGAAGGACGGATGAAGGTTGATTCAGTTTAAATTGATCTGTTCCTCTCACCGTTTGCTGGTCGTATTGGGTCAGCCTGAACACATCGACATTTAAAACTCTCCACCACTGGGATGCTTGCTGGAAGCTCTGTGGAGATATGTTCCGGTCGAAAAGATGAGAAATAGTTGCACTAATTATCCCAGGAACAATTGTTTTATCAAACGGAAACGAGAGGTAAATTATCGTGCATCCGAAAGCTAGATTCTCCCGTACAATGGGGATGGTTGAAAGCAGAGTAGCTGGGTATGAGATGGGCAAGCAACAGTCACTAAGCAGAAGGCAATGCGGGATAAATAGGTTCATGGCTTTACCAATTAAAATCTAAGCTCGTCTGGAGAGGTGGCACTGGGTGCAAGCATTTTTAGTATCCATTAGGAAAATATGTTGATCAATTCCTACGGGACTTTGAATTGCTGCTTGTTTTGGGATGAATAATAGAGCTGTTTGTTTCACTCAAAACCCTGTAATACGTTAAAGGAATTGATCAGGCCTTAATACAAAGTACAGAATTAGTACAAAGTAAATCTATGAAATAAGGTTGAAAGACAAATGGTCGGAGGACAAAAGGACAAAATGTCGAAATGGACAAAAATTCGAATGAACGAGAAGTCAAAGGAACTTTCGAGTATTTTAAAGTGGAGTGTACAGTAGCTTATATCTGACAAAGAACTGCTCATGTTTAAAGAAGCACTAAACATCAAGATTGAGAAAAAGTAAGAGGTTGTATTCAATACACTTCAAGATCGCTATTTGTGGAAGGTTTTCAATGATCCCCATGGTGATAACGATCGACGTCAAGAATGCGTTCAACAGCGCAGCTGGAAAGCAATTATTAAAGCGCTGCATAGAATGAGGATCCTTTACTACCTGTACAGGATTCTGAGGAGCTACTTTCAGAACTTGGTTCTGGTCTACTAGACAGACATGGGACAGCACAGCCTCCTCGAAGTACATAGTCACTTGACCGTGGTCCCGGGGGGATCCAGGCAGAGGAGAGAGCAAGGAATGGGTTTTACACAGAACAAAATTCTGAATTTTAACTATCGCGTAAAATCTCCCTTCGTTTAATTTTGAGTTATACTTGGTATAAACAGCGAAATCGTTTTCAAGCTTGCATACAACCTTGCATACAATATTGCTAAGTTATGCGTTAAATTTACACGAAATATCACGTAAATCTATGACAAATCTAGCGTTAATTTTATGGGCGCTATATCTTGCAGAAATTTACATGAATTTTTCGAACGGTGTAGTAGAGCTGCACTATGCAACTAGTGGATACCAACCCGTGCCAACTTCGATACAGGTCTGGCTTTTTGACCCCCCCCCCCATTGTCTCTGCTTTTAAAGTTGATACATATTTCACTATCATCAAAGGAAAATTGATTTAATAATTCTAGTTATTTAAGGGTTTAGAAGAGTTTTACAAATATTAGCCATATGTAGGACAAGGAGGGGTAAAACGCACTCCTGTGTTTTATTGCTCACAGCGTTTTTTCTCGTACTATTAAAACATAAATTGATACAAAAAAGTAGAAGGGTCTGTGCCTAGGGGCACGAACGGAAGCTTGACGTAGGACCGCTAGTGGACGGAATAAATGTGAAGAGCATTTAATTGATCAATTATCTACTATCTCAACTCTTTCCGTTTTTGGCGTACCAAATTTGTAGTAATCTTTTTGAAAGAGAAAGTTGATTAAGAGAAACAATCAAAATCACTTGCACCCCTGCTTCCAAGTTTGGTTACAAGATTACAACTCTGGAGAGCATTTTGTGTGGTCGTTGCGGGCTTGTGGTTCTGAATATGGACAAACAAGCACAGATAACTTCTATTCCAACTCTTTACTGTTGTAAGCTTGATGGCCGTTTTATTGAATAGGACATCCATGGCCACTTACGCTTGGCGTGTTTAGTGTAGGTGACAGCATCACGGACCTCATTTTCCAGGAACACCTTCAACACACCTCGTAGATCAGACCGGAGATACGTTTGACACCACCACGGCGAGCCAGACGACCGATGGCGGTTATCTCGAAGAACTTTGCGATGACGCTTGGCGCCTCCTTTACCAGACGTTTTCCTCCTTTGCCACGACCAGTCAATTGTTGCTTGTTAGGTGTGAAGGAGTGGACTAGCCACCACCTTCCTACTGCTGCTATTGCTGTTCACCACGCCGTCCGAAGCGAAAATGAGCTAATGCCATAGTAGTAGTAGTAGTAAAATTTACGTTTATTTTCTGGGTTTTATGTTTCAACATTTGATTTAACATTTCAATTGGTTAGCCTTTGGCTCTTCATCTTTGTTCTAGTTGATTGGTTATTCTAATGTGATGATTGCGTTTAGCGCTAATTTACAGGATACCCTTTGTGGGATTGTTTTGGTTTGAATTTAAAAATTTGATAACCTACCTACTTGAGCACCTAACTACTTATACTAGGTTGCCAAATCACGAATGATCTGGTGGTTTGATCGCAGACAGGCGACTCTGAACCTTTCCAGCGTGGAAGTCTTTCGCTCCTCGAGTGTTTGAAGACCGGCCAGGTGGTGAATCTCAGAATTACGAGTTCGCGGTGGACTGTTAAGGATCATTCTGAGGATCTTGTTTTGGATCCTCTGAAGCTTTAAGTGGTGGCACTTAGCACAACTCTCCCAGATTGGCATACCATACTCAATAGCCGGCAGAATGATTTGCTTGTGGACAGCAAGCTTGTTTTTGAGGGACAGGGTGGACTTCCTGTTTATCAGAGGGTAGAGCGACCTGATCAAGATGTTACACTTGGTGGATGTCTTGTCCACATGGGATCGGAATAGCAATTTGCTATCGAGGGTGAGACCAAGGTAGACTACTTCACTCGACCATTCAATGGGAGTGCTATCAAGATGGACCTTGTTGTTAGCAGGTGGAACAAGCCGAGGTGAATTTGAGTGTGGGAACAGAATGGTTTGTGTTTTAGCTGCATTGATACAAATCTTCCAGCTCTTAAAATAGTCGGACAAAACATCCAGGCCTGATTGTAGTTTACTCGCCAGAGCACGGATCACTCGACCCTTATAGATGATGGAGGTGTCATCTGCGAACATTGACAGGATACCACCACCCGGCAGGGGAGGAACGTCTGACGTGAAAATGTTGAATAGGATAGGCCCAAGCAGGCTACCTTGAGGGACCCCTGCATCAACGTTGAACGTATCAGAGGAGACATTGTTCAAGTAGACCTGGAATGATCTGCCCGACAAGTAGTTTTTGATGATCTTCACGAGGTAGTTCGGAAAGTTGTATCGATGCAGCTTGTTCACTAGACCATCATGCCAGACATTGTCGAACGCCTTCTCGACGTCCAACAATGCCATGGCAGATGTATTGGAAACGGACTTGTTCCGCTTGATGATGTTAGTAACCCGTGCGAGTTGGTGGATGGTAGAGTGGCCTTTCCTAAACCCGAATTGCTCTTTGAGAAAGATGTTATTATCATTTGAAAACACCAGCAGACGGCTGAGTATCAATTTTTCGAATAGCTTCGAGATGGAGGACAAGAGGCTGATGGGGCGATAGCTTTTGGCACTGGTAGGGTCTTTGCCAGGTTTGTGAATTGGAATAACTTTGGCTAACTTCCAGCATGCAGTAGCCAAGCATTAAACACTTGTTGAAGACCACTGCAAGGTGCTTGAAGAAGTCAACACTCAAGTTTTTCAGCTCGAGGTTGACCACTCCATCGACACCAGCAGCCTTCATGTTCTTTGTTGATTTAATCGCTGCTATCACCTCATCAGCCGATATTCTACTTTCGTCAGGGACAACTACGGGGGTGGCAGCGACACTAGCCATTGCCTGTGATACTGCAGGCTCGTGGGGACTCACCATGGCGTGGCCAAGGTTATGTGAATTTACAAAGTGTTGTCCAAGAGCATTGGCCTTTTCAAATGGGGTTATTAGTAAAGATGGGTCCGAATTTTGGTTAGGAGAGGAAAGGGGAGGAATGGGCCTCGGCTTATTTTTCAAAACCTTTGCCATTTTCCAGAATGGCTTAGCACAATCTGGGAGAGAGCGAATCTTGTTTGCAAAATCGATATTTCTGAGATCCACCATCCTGGCTTGGATGATTTTGCTCAAACGGTTGCAATTGGTCTTCAGATTAGGCAGCCCAGTACGCTGGTACTGCCTACGGATCGTGTTGCGGAGTCTAATGAGGTCTTTAGTAGGCCTGTCAAGGTTCAGAGTGTTACTCACCTGTCTGGATACTGGCACATGTAGCTCCCTGGCCCGGGAAATTGCTTGATCGATGGAGCGCAGACACCGGTCAACATCTTCGGACGATTCCGGTTGGACATCGTAGTCTACAGCGGTGTCGACGCAATGTTGGAACTGACCCCAGTCAACACGATGATAGTTGCGCCGGAAAGCTTCAAATCGATTTACGGAGGATCCCACCTCAGTCACCACCGGGTAGTGGTCCGAGCTGAGTTCCTGATAGGTGATAGGTTGAGCGATGTTGTTGCCCATGTTGCTGATGAATATATCGATGGTAGCGTGACCACCGGACCGACTCAACCGGGTGGGAGTTTCCGGACTCAAGATGTTGTAATGCGCTTCCTGCAGGTCGTTGTTCAGGATGGTGCCGTTTTGATTGCGCCGATTGTTGCCCTAAGCTTGATGTTTGGCGTTCAGGTCGCCAGCGATGATAAAGTTTTCCCGTCGTCGTGTTAGCTTGATAATATCTCGTCGCAGATCTGCTGCCGATCCGTCCCTGATGTTGACTTGTTTGGGGCAGTAAGCCGCGACGATGGTGATGGGGCCGATAGGAGTAGAAACTTCCACCCCTTCGATGATCTTCAGCTGAAAGCTGGGCATCAGTCGACAGCAGATGTTTCTCCTTATTGCAATAGCCACTCCTCCTCCTCCAGAGTTGGTTCGATCTAGCCTCACGAGCCGGAAATCGGGAAGGTAGACGTTTGTTTCAGGCTTCAGGTGGGTTTCAGTTATGATGGCAATGTCGATGTTTCGTTCATTGAGAAACTCAACAAACTCGATGTTTTTGCTCTTCAAGGAGCAAGCGTTCCAATTTACGATCTTGATGGCTTCACGGTCCATACTTAGTGACAAGGGACAGGGCAGCATGAAGCTGTTCAGATCGAGTCTTGCAGGTGCGCAAGATGATGATGACCTCGGCCACGAGCGTCACAAGTTCCTCCGAGGTGAACGGAGAATCGTCGACAGGCTCACCTGAGACAACACCAGCGTATGATAAACCAGGGGCGGTGGAGGGACCTGGCATTGGCTGGGCAGCAGCAGCAGCGAGACGATGCTGGACTGTTCGATTGTTAGGAATACTCACATGCTTGACTTGTTGGTTGTTCAGCGGAAGTGGTTCTAAGTTCGGAACATGTCGACGGGGCTGGAGAGCTGGGTACTGGACTTCCGTGCGTGCAGGAGGCGAACGATGATTACGGAGGCGACCGGGCTGATTATTGATCGTAGCCTTCCGACGGATATTGATGAACTCCACTCGCTTGGGACATCCGCGATTGGAGGCTTGGTGGTTACCACCGCAGTTGACACACGTTGGCTCGATGTCATCATCTTGCTCACAGGACGCAGTCGAGTGAGTTCCAGCACACTTGCCGCAGATAGTCTTCATATGGCAGTTTTTGGTGCCATGGCCGTAGGAAAGGCAGTTCATACACTGCGTAACATCACGATGTTGGGATTTGTAATGCTCCCAACTGATGATGACCTGAAACAGGTCCCGGATATTGAATCTCAGAGCCGCTAGACTGGTGGATCCCTTCGTGAAGTGCACCAGGAACAACTGGTCACGGAAGCTGGTGTTGTGGTTGGAACGCCGGTTTATTGGGAACACCGCCTCAGGTTTGAGCCCAAGCCGCTCCAGCTCGGATTTAACCACAGCCGCCTCGAACGACGGTAATCCACGCAATACCAGCTTCAGTGGCTTGCTCGATGGCAGATCGTGCGTGAAGAAGTCAACGTTGTTTTCCTTTAGGAAACATCCTGTTTGATTGTACTCCTCCAGGCTGGAGCACATGATTTTGGTGTCGATGCTGCAAAGCTTGAAGCGAGGCAGCAGCTTGTGTTTTGCCAGTTCGGCACGCAGCTTGGCAACATCCTTCTCCGGCGTGAAAAGCGGGGGAATCCGCTCTCTTGCAGCGATGGGAACGACGTCACCATCGCCATTTTCTTCGGGGAGCACCGCAAACTGGTTGGCTTGCAGTACCCGTTTTCCGGCGTCATCTTGCGACGCGCTGTGCTGGATTACCACCTTCTTTGAAGGGCCCGCTGCTGAATCATTGGTACGTTTACGCACCATTTGTTTCGTGTTGGCAAGTTGCAGTAAACTTGCCAGAACGCGCGAAGGTGGCGACGCTTCCACGGCGCAACGCGACAGCACAAACCGAATCGAAGCGAGAACTCGAACGAAAAAGAAAACGAACTGAACAGCTCAACAGTCGAGCAAAGAGTGTCAGCTAATGCCATACAGCAGCGCTCTTTTATATCTTTTCAGGTTAAAGCAGAATAATGTGCAACCAAGTGGTATAAAAGCTACAAAGACTCCTCCCATTATGAGTAGTTTGCTATCAAGTAGCGACACTGGCTCTTTTCCTTTTGTGTACACGGCGAATGAGAACGACCCAAATTTGAGTCTAGTTCACTCATAATCGCCAAAAGTGCAGGAACTCAGCGATGAGTAAATTTGTCTCATGGTTTCCTGTGGAAAACCTAAAAGATCTGCCAGAAAATGAGGAAATTGACGAAAATTTTATTCAGTCTCGTAGTAGTACCAATAGACTGAGTGAATCCAATATTTACTTTTCTCAAATTCGGGAATTTTTCCCTGGAAAATCCGGGAAAAAACTGGGAAAACATGAGGCAAATTTACTCATCGCTGAGTTCCTGCACTTTATTTCTTATTTCTGAGATAACTAAACTCAAATTTGGGTCGATCTCATTCGCCGTAATATCACCTTGAAAGATATCGGCGCCGGTGGTTAGCGTGATTACCTCTCACTCCAGCAGGCCTGGGTCCAATCTCAGTCAGCGCCACCGGCATGTTCTAAGGCATAACATCTCTCATCACGCCTTTGGTCCCCGGTTGAGTTGGGTCGATTGGTAAGGTCCAGGTGTGGGAGCTGCCTCCCTAGCGTTGGTAGCATTGGAGCTCAGTACGGAAAACAAATCTCGTGTCACTTTTCAATAGGTCCTATCTACATTGATCGATTCTCTTCATCGACACTCTCTTTCGTAAACAACTCGGCTTCACAAATGTTTCCTGCCGTCTTCGTCGAATTAGATGCTAGATTGTTGCTTCTTCCATCGAAAATATCCGGCCGTGGCGATTCAAAGTTGATCAAGGTTGATCAAAATAATGTGTACCCCTGCTTCCAGTTTGATTACATGAGCATTTTGTGTGGTCGTTGGTTCTGAATATGGACAAACAGGCAGATGAATTCTATTCCTACTCTTTACTGTAATAAGCTTGGTGGTCCTGAAAAGAGCCGTTTTGTTGCCAAAGTTGGTGATAATTTAACCTCCGAAACCAAACAGAGTGCGTCTCTGTCACTTCAAAACGTAGATGACATCCATGGCCGCCTACGCTTGGCGTTGTAAGTGTAGGTGACAGCATCACGGATCTCGTTTTTCAGGAACACCTCAGGCCTCAGGTGGATTTGTTAGTTAATTCGACGCTTTTGGACAATGCTGGACATTTACCAGTTTTTCAATAGTTTCTTGTTAAAAATCAACATTCGGAAGCATTGTTATCGATGCGTAGCCATATTTCTGATCGATTGGGGATAAAATTATTGAAATTGCACCAGGGGCAGCTGCGTTATTAACGTTCAAAATCTTTCTTAATTTGTTACATGTTCCATTTTCGGTTTTCACAAAGTGTACCCCCATATAGAAATCAAAGACGTAGTCCTACGTCAAAATTTCCCGGATGACTGTTCTGCAGCTCTTTTGGTGATTACGGGTGAAACTCCATTAATTCTACTTTGCAAAACACGTAAATAAGCGCTGTTAGTCATATTATCCTATAGCACCCCTTATCATATTAGAATTTCATTATTGTGCAATAATTTTGATCCAAAAATAATGTAAAATTTTTCCCCGATTTTGTCAGTTTCCCGTTTTTGTCAGCCTAAAATTTGAGAAGGGGCTGACAAAATCGGGACAGCACTGTAATAAACGACCTTCGGTACTCAACTTTGTTTTGAAATATGATTCTTTACTCGCCGCGGAATGAACGACCACCAGTAGGTAAAAGAGGAAAGTCAGCAAAACATACCGTATGCACTTTAGCAATACTATTCGTTCGTAAATAACCTACCTTCTCTTCTTTACCTGAATTGGTGATTCATCCCGGCTGTTTAGACAAATGTAAATATTATTTAATATGCTTTACGGTGAGAGTTGTTCTAGACAACTTGGGTATAGCACATCTTGTCCATTTCAAACTTTTGTCCGTTTAAATTTCATTCGACCTTTTGACTATTCGATATTTTTTTTCCATTCGACCTTTTGTCCATTTCAACCTTTTGTTCGTTTGAATTTCATTCGATCTTTGATCATCCGACCTTTTGTCCCTTCGACTTTAAACCGTTCGGCCTTTTGGCCATTCAACTTTTGTTCTTCAAACTTTTGTTCCTGTAAATTTCATTTAATCTTAAGTCCATTCGACCTTTTGTCCATGTAACTTTTCTGTCCTTTTGACCATCCCTAGTAGCACCCTTGTTATAAATTGGTCTTGGACACTTATATACGACTTATTTCAGCTATACACAAGTTGCTACAACTTTTTGGTACAGAATTGTGCTACTTGGGATATTTCCCTTCAACCTTTTTTTCAGTTCGCGATTTTCTTAAAAAAATGGTCAATTTTGACATGATATAATTTTTGTTGTCTTATGATCAATTGCGCTGAAACTTTAGTCACAGATCAATTTTACAATTACAAAACACACAATTTTTGAAAGCACCTGCCGACTTTCTTTTCCTCTTCAACTTTGTCTCAGACGTCATTTCAATAAAAAGTGATGTTTTCGTGTTACAATTTATTGAAACTATTCAAAGACGCCATTTGGCAAAAAATACAACATCCAAAATGGCCGAACTTTTATAAAAATGTGAATGATTGCCTATAACACACATTTTTGTGCAAATCGGAGAAGATCTAGTTTCGTGGAATTAATGCAAATTTGTCGTTTCTTTTGCTCTTTGCTATTCTTATTGAAGATAATTGTGGCGATAAAATCATGTTCCAGCGTAAGACAAAACAAAGAGGTAATATTAAAAATAGGGCGTTTTTTCGGTATTTTTGGTATTGCCAGTATATTTGTTTAAAAATCAAATTTAAAGAGTATTGAATATCCAAATGCGATTTAACGTGAGTGAAAGAGATATATAAAATAAAGTATTTCACTTGGATCTGTTTTGGTTCGATTTTGCAATCTCACGGACTCCAATACCGACCAGAATACCGAGAATATTTCAAATCGGTATTCATGTCAAATAGGGGAAATGGCGGCCTAAATGCCCCTTAATTTGGGCCCATACATAAATTCAGCAATCGACTGAATTTTTAATAGCGACCAAAATATCCATTAGTACCTTCCAAATGACGTGTTCATCTAGATCATGAACGATAAATTGCAGATTTTTAGCGATGGGCCCAGTCTCAGAGCCATAGGCCAACATTAGAGGCATTTCCTGTTAGAGCGAGAAGAAAAGAAATATCGATGCCACAGTTTAGCATGTGCATCCCTAATTAAGATTAGATACGAGAGAGAATCTCTCCCGCCGAGCCTTGTTGCTCCTTATATACATACAGCTGACAACCGATCGCTACCGATTGAGTCAGCTGTGTGGCAATAGATAGTAGCAAAACTATCAGTTACAATAAACCATCGCGGAAGACACTTAGTTCGTTCCGTCCTTTACCGTAATAAATGTAATTTGTGGTCGCGTAATAAAGTGTATTTTTGTTGTGTAAAAACGTACTTTTCTCGTGTGTCCGAAAGATTTCCCGTGACGGGCGTAAACATTTGGTCCTTCGAGCCGGATAAGCGAAGTCTGCTGGATTTGTCGGCTTATTTGTCCTCTCTGGTCGATTTCCCCTCGCTGCTGTCGTTTGAGAAGTCAATCTGTCTCTTGAGGTCGCGAATTTGTGGAACGTCGAGTCGATTGGGAGTGTTTTGGTGAAAGTTCTGTGCAGTGTATAACATACTGATTAATTACGCCTTTCGTAGTTAGTCAAAGTGCAGTGTAGTGCTGAAAATCACTATCAATGCACAGTGGTCCAGAATGCAGATTTAGGTGGAATGATATGTTTTGAGCCTGAAATTGAAACTTTAGACTAAAAGTCTCTGCTACAAAGTTGTTCCTTAAAGGTAGGCCCTCATTTTTATGACAATGAATTCTAGGGTGGTTCCTATTATCATTAAAATCAAAAATCTAACTTTTTTGTTTGAATAAATTAAGGTAAACATTTTTCGGCAAAGTTATAGCTGAGCTAATTTCAAGCAACTTTATTGTAAATAACTTTTTTGTACCTCTTAAATTGGCCGATTTAGAGCTATTTTCTTGAATTGAGTTAGGGTGGTTCTTAAAAAAACAGTTGTTTTGCTCTAGTTTTCTTATTTCGAATTTCTTAGCAAAGGTGTCTTCAAATAACTTTTAGATCTTAAAAAGGCGCAAATTTTTGCTGGTCATGGAGAGAGCTTCGACGAGCACATTGATAGGAATGTACAAAGCGTTACTACCATCAGCTGTTTGATGATCGTGATTGTGATAGGTCGCAACTCTGGTTAAGTCAGCGTATGACTGGAAACGCTAGCGTCAGTCAGCAAGGTTTTCTACGAGGTTCGGGAACGAATTGAGCTGTTGATGGACGATGTTGATGATGCTGATGCTGACGAGGAAACGCAGGAGAAGGAATATCTGCTAGCTTTGAGTAGTTTCGAGGAGCGATATTACTCCGTGAAGGCCAGTTTGTTGTCGAAGCCGAGGGGGGCGACACATCTAAATCTCAAGTTTAGATGCTCAACAAATCTCACACTTGCGAATCAATCTTCGAAAAATCTACTTTCATTTATCGCATCTACTTGCATCGCGGATCATCTTTTTGCAGGAAATCTTCAGAATCGTCATCAATCTTCTCGTCCCCCTCGGTCGAAGCAGACCACACTATCATCTACATCGATGTCTGTCGGAAAAGGTCAACTTGGTGACCGATCCGAAGCATGATTCTCGAAGGTGAAACTTCCAGAAATTCGCCTTCCTTCTTTCGGTGGGAGGATTAAGGAGTGGGTTACGTTCCGGGATAGCTTCCGCAGCCTGATCCACGAAAACAAGCACCTAACCGATATGGACAGGTTCAGTTATCTGAAGTCAGCCCTGTCAGGAGAGGCCCTGCAAGAGATCGAGTCGGTGGAGCTTTCGGCTGTGAATTACAGCGTAGCGTGGAAGGCGCTTGAGTCCCGCTACGAGAACAAGAAGCTGATTGTGAAGGCACATCTGGATTCCCTTTTTGCCGTGGAAGGCTTGAAGCGAGAAAGCTACAACGGACTGAGTAATATCATCAGCGTTTTCGAGAAGAACCCGCAAATGCTAAGGAAGATCGGCGAAGAAACTGCTGCATGGAGTACGATTCTCGTGTACATGGTGTATTCCCGGCTGGATCCTGCCACTCTACGGCAGTGGGAAACACACCACAATTCAAAGGGTGTACCGACGTACGAAAACCTGATCAGTTTCCTTCGAAGTCATTGTGCAGTGCTGCAAGCCGTCGCCCCAACGAAGCCGAGCCAGTCTGATCAACGGTCGTCGAAGTCATCCGTGTGAGATCTTCAAGCAAGTGCCCATTCTGCAGTGGATCGTGGCATTCTGCATTAGTCTGTGGCAAATTCCAACGTCTTCAAGTTTCCGAGCGCAGTGAAGCTGCGTTCAAATCAAGGTTGTGCCTGAATTGTTTGAGTCCTGGTCACATCGCACGAAACTGCGAGAAGGGTGTCTGTCTTCACTGCCAACAGAAGCACTACTCCCTTCTACATGGTGCATCAGCTAGATCCTCCGTTCCACAGTAGCAATCAAATCCTCCGACACAAATCAGACGGCAATCACAATCCAAGCCAACAAACTTGAACCAACAAACACACAACGCTAGTACCAATACATCCACCACATTGCAAGGACAAAGCACTCAATCAACAGCCACTCAACCACTAGCCACAAACACAGCCACACCTTCCACAAGTCAAATACACATCGCACTCCCAATCACACCTACACAGAACATCCTGTTATCAACCACTCTAGTCAAAGTTAAGGACCGTCATGGCAATTCCATGCTGGCACGAGCGCTGCTGGACTCGTGTTCCCAGCATTGCCTGATGACGAAAGAGTTTTCAAGCAAACTTCAGTTCCACGAATCGCCGTCATATCTGTCTGTTCAAGGGATCGGCTCATCTACGAGCACTTCAACAAAACTCGTCAGTGCTGTAGTAAGGCCGAGGTTAGATCGCATTTCATCGTTCGTGCAAGAGATGCAGTTCCACGTCCTCCCACGGTTGACTATGTCGCTACCGACTGCAACCTGCGATATCAGTGGTTGGACACTTCCGGAATCGTCATCTTTGGCTGATCCACGCTTCTATGAACCTGGTCCTGTAGATGTCATCATCGGGGCGGAATACTACATGGACCTCCTGAGGAGTGAACAGCAAAAAGCGACTGAAGACGGACCCACATTGCATAACACAAATTTTGGCTGGATAGTTTCCGGAAAGGTTCCCGAGCATACACACTGTGGATGTCATTCTCTGACCCTCGTATCATCTACCACCGAGCTCCAAGATCAACTCGCAAGGTTTTGGGACCTAGATACATGCCGAAACTTTAGTACGCATTCTTTAGAGGAGTCAGCGTGTGAAGAATATTTCACCCGGACAACGATCGTAGACGAGACCGACAGATTTATTGTGACGATGCCGAAGAAGGAATCCGTAATTAATCGGTTAGGTCATTCGGAGACCACAGCGATAAAACGGTTGATGGACATGGAATGGCGTTTCGTTGCAAATCCAGAGCTGAAGACGATGTACGACGAATTCATTCGCGAATATCTTGCACTTGGACACATGAAGGACGTCACCGAGGAGGTCGGAGAGGTAGGAGTAAAAAGGTACTATCTACCACATCACGCTGTTCTTAAGCCAGACAGCACGACTACGAAGCTGTCAAACGTCTACCGGAGTTTCATGGTTGGTCCAGTAGTACAGGATGATTTGCCTAGTATCTCGCTACGTTTCCGCATGTACCGTATCGCAGTCAACGCCGATGTCGCCAAGATGTATCGCATGGTTGAAGTTCAACGTCGTGATCATCCGTTGCTGAGCATCAAGTGGAGATTTGCCCCTTATGCTCCATACCGCACGTACGAATTAACCACTACGGTACGGTACGTCATTCGCAGCGTTTAGCAGATAACGGAGCGCTAACGCATCCTGTAGCGTCCAAGGTGGTCAAGAAGGACTTCTACGTTGATGACATGCTCTCAGGAGTAGACTCCATAGAAGAAGGTAAACAGTTGGTTCAAGAAGTCATCGAGCTGTTGGATTCAGCGTCTGAAACTTCCATCAAGACATTGGGTTTAGTGTGGGAACGTAGTTCAGAAGTTTTCCGTTTCACGTTCCCATCGTTCAACTGGTCGGCAACGATTACGAAGCGCTTGGTCGTCTCCGATGTTTTGCGGTTGTTTGACCCGCTTGGTATGGTTGGCCCAGTTATCATCCAGGTAAAGATCTTCATCCAGGAACTGTGGAAGCAAAACTGCGGCTGGGATGAACCACTTAACCAAGAACTTCAAGCGCAGTGGAAAGAATATCGGCGGAATCTAGCTGCACTAGAAAACCTTTGCCGTTCCCCGATGGGTAAGAATCGGAAGTCACATCGTCACCACGGAGCTTCACGGAACAATATCCGAAACGGGGGAGTTTACTTTATTTATCATTCTCAGTCATTTTAAATCACAATTGAATGTTAACGACTTTTTAAATCTTATTTAAAAAAAAATACTATCACTTCCGAAAATACCGAAAACCTAGCCTAATGACAATAACACTTTATCCAGACCTGTTTATCCTGACGTAGCTAACTATCTCCATTGGCATCAATTCTGATTATTTTAAAAGAAGTCTTAATATAGGATTTCCATAAAATACGTGGTCTTCAAATAAAATTATTTGGAAAAGTTCAACATCTCTTAAATGACTGAAAGACTCAAACGATTCAGCAGAATTTTACAAAGGCTTCTAAAACCAAAACACAAAAACAAAACAAACAATTCCACTCACCCGAACCATCTTGCGCATCTCGTCCTTCTGGATCGGGTTGACCTGGGTCGTTTCCCGGAGCCACCGCCTCAGCCAGTGCCCCAGCCACACCAGGCCGCAGTCGCACTGCATCGGATTGTTGCTGATGTCCAGACCGCCGATGACGCTCCGGGTCCCCACCGCGTCCCAGGAGCTCGCATTCGGATAGAAGCTATCGGGCGCCAGCGCCGCCAGCAGGTTATCCGACAGGTCGATGCTGAGCCGGGGGATGTACTTGAGGGCGTAGAATATGCCCGGCGGAAGGTCGTTCACCAGGGTGTTTCGTATCCGCAGCTTCAGGTCGTGGTTCCGCGCCAACCCGACGAAGGCTTTGTGGTGGATCGACACCAGCCGGCGGCCGGTGATTTCCAGTAGGTTCAGCTTGGTGATGGTGTGCATTTTGGCCGTGAAGAGACTGTCGTCGAGGTGTTCTTCGTACACGGTGACGTAGAGCTCCTGGAGACCGCGCAGCTTGGAGATGAGCTCGGAGAAGTTGTGCTGGGAGTTGATGCGAAGTTTTTTCAGATTGTGTAGTTTAATGAAGATGTCCGGATTGGTGATTTTGATGTCCTCGATGAAGAGTTCTTCCAGCCGGCGGTTTTGGGCGAAATCGTGGAAGGAGATCTTTCGGATGGGGTTGCGGGAGATTTCCAGCACGCGGATAGATTGCGGTAGGTTGCGGAGCAGGTTGGTGATGTTGTTGATTTTATTGTCCTTGGCGTAGACTTCTCGGAGGTAGTAGAGTTCTTCGAGTGATTCGATCTCTTGAATGTGGTTGTGACTGATGTCGATGGTGACAAGCTGAGGCAGTATCAGGGAGGGCAATCGGTACAGGCCGGCGTGCTGGAGGTGGAGTTCATGAAGGCGTGGGACGTTGAGGAAGATTTCCTTAAAGTTCACCGTCAGGAAGGGGTTCCAGCTGAGATCCAGGATGGTGAGATTGTTCAGATTGGCTAGGGCATTGTCGGGTATGATTTTGATTTGGTTAGAGGAAAGGTTTAGCTCCAGCAGGAATTGCGTGCTAGTGAACATGTAAGAGTCGAGGAATTCCAGCAGATTGTTGCTAAACTGGATAGAGCGAAGGGTGAATCCGATGTCGGCGAATGCTGTTGCCTGCCAGGCCGCGAACAGGTTGTTGGAAAGATCCAAATATTCGATACGCGTGTTTAGAAAAGCATCCCGTGGAACCGCCCGAAGGCGATTGTTGTTCAGCTTCAATAGACGAAGCTTTTTCAGTGGGGAAAATTGCTCAATTTGGAGCACTTCAATCTTGTTGTGGCTCAAATCGAATTCCTGCAGGTTGGCCAACCCGGCGAAGCTGCGCCGTCTTAATGATGATATATTGTTGTGAGCGAGGTTGAGAATTTCCAGTATCTGTAAATCACCGAAGGCGTGATTTCCGAGCGTGGTGAAATTGTTCCAATTGAGATAGAGGATGCGGAGGGAGTAGGCCAGCGCTTGGAATACGTCCGCCTCCTGAAGCAGATTGTGGCTGGCGTCCAGTGAGTAGACATAGAGCAGAGAGTTCACATCACCGTCGAAATTATCGATCGCATTGTTGCTAATATTCAGCCTCATGGGGGTGGTGGCATTCGAAACGTGCTTGAACATTTTCAACGGGAACGAGCTCAACTCGTTGTACATCAGGTCCACACTGAGCAGCGCCGGCAGGAAACTGAACGCACATTCGCTCACGTTCTGCACCCCATTGAATGACAGGTCCACGTACGTCAGGTAGGGCAAATCATAAAAACTGTTTTTCTCGATGGTTTTTATTTTGTTCGACGACAAATTTATGATTTGAATCAGCTCCAGATTATCGAACGTGCCGGTGTGAAGCGTTTCAATCTGATTGAATGATAAATCAATTTCGACGAGATTTTTGTGAATGTCCGAACGGAACACCGTACGTGGCAGGATGGTGATCCGGTTGAATGCAAAATTCACGTACGTCAGCTGGTTCAGAGTGGAAAGGGCCTCGTCAGGAATCACCTTTAGATTGTTATTATCGAGCCCAAGCCACATTAACTCGGTTAGCACGCTCAGTGCGTCCATTGGATATTCCTCCCGATAGATGCCGAACGAGAGCTCCAGGATCTTCAACGTGCCGGACACATTATCGAACACGTTCGGATGCACGTAGTGAATGTCGTTGAAGCTCAAACTAATCTCCTTAATCGTGTCCAGTCCATTGAAAACCCCATAATTGAGGCTGGTTATTTTATTGTTCCTCAGCAGCAGTGTCTGCAAATTGGCACCCCATCCGACGAAATCGTTCTCTTCAATTTCCGCTATTTTATTGTAGCCCATATTCAGATAGGACAGCTCCGTGCAATTAGCGAGTCCATCCACCGGAATGGAAGTAAAATTATTGCCACTCAATGACAGCACTTTCAACGTCGGCGGCAGCCGATTCACGGCCGTCAGTTCATTTGATGTCAAGTACAGATACCGCAATTTATTCAAACTACTAATCGCATTCGGTACCACCAACAGCCGGTTCCGTTCCAGGTCCAAATACTCCAGCGTGTGCTCCAACGTGGCAAACGCTTCATCATCGACCGATTCAATAAAATTGAATGCCAACACCATGTGCACCACCCCCAGATCCCGGAACGCCTCCACCGGTATGACCCGGATGAAATTCTTATCGAAATTGATAGCCTTCACACGAACCGTTCCGTTGAACAGCCCTGGCGGCAGCTCGTCTATCAGGTTTACACTCAGATCCAACTTTTCAAATTTGATCCGCGCCCCTCCCAGCTCCACTCCCACCAGCTTCCCGATCAGGTTGTCCTTCAGCGACAGGATCCTCAAATCGTGCAAATGTTCCAGCACGGCCGCCGGAAACGCACCCAGAATGTTTTTCGACAAATCAATCGTCACCAGCGATTTCGGAAAAGTATTCGGACTTATGTGCGCTATCCTGTTGGAGCTGATATCCAGCCACACTAATTTTTTCAGCTTGGCAAACGGTTTCTGCTGCTGTTGTTGCTGCTGCTGGGATTGCGTTGGCAGCGGAGGCGTCTGCAGTGGTTGCAGCTGGTGCTTTGCGGTGATAATCGAAGACGATGCCTGAAATGTCGGCACCGTATGATTCGACCGTTTGTCCTCGTGCAAAAACAGCGACAGCTCCGAAATCGAATTACCGGAAATGTGCAAACTCCGCAACGAATCCGCCAGGCTACCCCAGTTCCCGTCCAGGTGGTGAATGTTGTTTCTGAAAGCAAACCAAGCAGAAAAATATCGGTATCATTTGCATTGGCAGGTGGGCGAATTTAAATCTAAATTAGTTTCGGTGGGAATTTCCCTAAGCTCCTAATGCTTGCTCAAAGCTCTAATCCGTACCCAAAGTTCAAGGTAGGAAAAATGCTCTCCAAGCACCACAATTGTTTAAGCTCTGGGTTTGGCCCGACTCCACACACTTTTTATGATGGAAGCCTGGGGGCAGTTTTCGGGTTTCGTTCTCTGCTGAAACAAAAAAATATATAGTGGAGTCTTAGCCTATACAGTCTACCAATGTTTGCTCCGGTCTGATATCCTACCAGGGAGGGGATTTTTATTTTATTCTCGGTGCTTGGATTCCGTCTCTATAATTGGAAGGTTTAGATTGTGAGGATTTGAGAGATCGAGTGGGTCTGTCTTTATTTGGATAGTGAAAGGTGAATCCGGTAGTATTAGAGTGGTTTTAAATTTTGGGGAATTTTAGAATTACAAGTCAAGCATTGAAACAGGCTCTTTTGAACTTAAAGGGGGAGTACACTTTGATTTATCAAAAAAAAAATGCAGTTTTTTGGCTTAAAATGTTCCTTGGGATGTATACTCCAAGTCCGCCAGAATATTCCTTACCGCTTTACGAAGCGATTTCCTAAAACATATACCGGCGCGCTGAGAGAGCATTTTTATCTTTAAACGCGTTTATCTCGAAACGGGGTTTTTCAAACTGGCTTGGGAAATAACTCTAACCAGTTATCATCAAATTTGGATATCGCCTGAGTTTTCTTGTTCAGAATTAAATTCTGCTTAGAAATACGTATCCACATTTTCGATTTTGTCAAAAATGGATTTTTAATACACGATTTTGTAAGCATTTTTAGGGAAAAAAAAAATTCATTACTTATCACGATTTTTGTTCGATTTATGTTCCAGGATCACATGGAAAGGAGTATTTTCCCACGCCGTTTTCCGACTTCCGCGCGAGGACGCCCGCGCGACCTGGTGCACCGGCCACGGGAAGATGCCAATCGAGTTCAAAAAAATACAAATTGTAGTTCGAAGGATGACTAAAAAATGGTTTATAACATATTTGCCCTCCCTGAGTGTTTAATTGCTTAAAATATTAAGGAAAATGCCTTACTTTTTGGACGTTCAAAGTGTACTACCCCCTTCATTGCAGTTTCTTGATTGAACAGCCACATAGTGCTACCGATTTTTGAGCTACTTTTTTTTTTTTTTCCTTTATTTTAACGTCGGTCTCTGTTCCACAATCTAGTGCCAATCACCGACGGACATCGATTGCCATCCATTGACGGCAATCGAATGTGCAGGAAGGCAGCTTCCACACCTGCGTAGGATATCGCACCCATTCAACACACATGGTCCGGGACCAACGGCTTTACTTCCCTTCCGAAAGAAGACGTGACCAGAGATTTTTATGCCTCAGAAAAATCCCACCGACCTCGGCTGGGATTGAACCCAGACCCATCGGGGTGTTAGAAAGCAGTCACGCTTACCACTACATCACCGGCACCGGCTTTTGAGCTACATACCAATCATTATTTGAAGGCAAAAATACTACTGATTTTCACACCGATAAATACCGATGTGTGATCGTTTTTTATCATTGGCCAAACAAAATCACCAAAATCTAATGAAAGGTAGCGTGATAGTTAGCGCTAGATCGAAAAATTTTTAGACAAATTTGTTAACAAGTTCGTTTTTTTCGTCAAATGTAGCTCTATTGTGCACCAGCTCTAAATTAAAGTTCGGAAGTCTGACTTCCGACTTCCCAACCTACTTCCGTCTTTTACTGAACTAATGTATAGTCAAGATTTCTATAGTACGGTTAATAGGGATCGGCATTATCGAATACACGTACCATATGGGATTAGAGCTAATTGCATCTTATTATAGGGTAATTCGAAGAGATAACACCTGCTGTCTTCTGTTGTTAACAAAATAGGGGGAGGGGGATAGCATCCGTAAAATCACAAGTCAGGAAGACCCGGAACATCCGAAAAAGTGTTCTATTCATGAAACTGATCCTAGAGGTCCATGTTTTTTTCGAATCCGCTCATAGACATCTTTTAAGAATGAATTCAGATTTGAGACCCAAATATGAACCCAGGAGACTACGTAATGGTTCACTAGAAGATCTGAAATATCAGTAAAAGTGGTCAAAGAATGAAACTTTCATCCACTCTTTCTTCAAATCCTTGTCGTTTTTGAAGACCTTCCCTGTTTTCCGGAGCTTGCCCTTCTTTTTTTTTTTTATTCTTCACTCCGTAAAGGGTGGGAAGCCATAGAAAGAGGTCCCCCAGCCACATTGCTTGAGTATCATGCTACTTTAACCTTTGATAATCTAGTTAGTTAAAACATTTGAAACAGCTAGTACAATAACACAGTAAACAGCATACGAAAAGGACAGACTAAAAGGATACAAAAAAGAAGAACAAAATATAAAATGAACAAAACAAAACCAATAACAAAACATAGGTCCACTGTAGGAGGTCCTTGGGGGCCCATCCAGTGGAGGGATGTCCGGTCGGCTGAAATAATCGATGGTTCTAAATCCTGCAGTATAAACACTTAGAAATTATCACCAACTTCGGTTATTTTTAACGAAATCTGAACAGCTGAACTGTTCGGTAAAATTTATGCAATTCAATTCAATTGCTTTTCAGCTACTTTGAAACTAAATCTCCACTAAAATGACAAGATTTGATCATTTAAACAAGGTTGAACATGTTTTAAAATTATTTTCAAATTCAATAGCCTTTAAAATGAAGGTCAAAGTTCTACCGAACATTCAGCTGTTCTGATTTCGGTAAAATTTACCGAACACGGAATCAAAATCTTAGTGTGTAGCTCCGCCGCCTTCAAAAAGCGCAGTACAGCTGCTTGAGTTGAGGGCACATTTGCTAGCCTGTTCCGTACGCTGGCAGGCAGACCGTGTAGGCAACGAAGGTGCTCGAATTGTGGACATACGCATAACACGTGCTCCACCGTCGAAGGAATATTGCAGAATTCACAGGTCTTCCTGAAGGGTCCTCTGCTGAAATCTTGTGAGATTAGGGAGTGTCCTGTCTGGAGTCTGGAAAAAATTCTCTGATCTCGCAGGTTTGCAAGGTCCGTACACTTTCCGATGTCACCTTTAATTTTTCTAATAAACGGAAGTCTGGCACTGAACCATTCCGTTGCCCACACTGTCCGCACTGTGCAAGTGATCCATCTCTTTCCGTCCTACAATGGTACCTTGTGCGAGTACCGAGGACCCGATGGGCCTGACCCGGCTAGGTTGTCCGCCTCGATGTTCCCTGGGATTCCGCAGTGTCCGGGAATCCATGCGTATGTAAAGATGCCCTAGATCCAGGGGTGGACCAGGTCCTCCGACGAAAAGGCCTGAATAACACTGTGGGAGTCCGACAGGATCAGGATTGGGCGATCCGCAGGAACCGTGACGGCATGACGAATAGTCGCTGCTTCTGTCGAGAACACCGAACATTGTTTTGGCAGACTTCTACTCGTTGGGGAAATGTCACCAGCGATTCCCATTCCGACTCCAGCTCTAGATCTTGACCGGTCCGTGTAACGATGCATGTAGTTTGGGTACAATCCGGTCAGCTCTGCTACCCATCTCCTAAGGGCTACGGAATTGTCCCCGGCTCTGAACTTCTCCTTTATCCGGCTGTCGATGTTTGGTGCGGGAGATTGCCAACTCTTATCTCCGTACCAGTGAATCTTGGCCACTCTGGGGAGCTCTGCGTTGGAGATTGTACGGAGAAGTCTGTCCCCCTCGCTGAGGAGGCAGATTCTGTCGTTTCCGGTGGTATTTGCTGAAAATGCAGCGGCTTTGTTGGCAATGGCTGCGTAGATGCAGTACCGGAAAGAGAGAGTGCCGGCTTCGACGTGGGTAGGAGACCGGAGATGATGCGCGTGTAGCTATTGTACACCGGAGCGAGTATTTGTATTGCCTTTTCGGTAGCGATGCACGTCAGCTCTAGTCCATACATCAGCCGGCTGTCTACGATGGCCCGGGCAACACGGAAACGTACTTCTCTGTTGTTGGACCGGTGGGGACGGGAGATTGTGTGGATGAGGTTGATCCTGCTGCGACAGCTGGCCTTGACGCCTTGAAGGTGCTGGTCAAAACTCAGCGATCGGTCAATGACAACCCCCAGCAGTTTCACCGTTTTCTTCAATGGGATAGCTTGATTACCGATCTTTATGGGAGGTCCGCAGACCCGATGTCGGTACTGGCAAACGTGGCACCTAGCTCTCTTTCCAGTAGACAGCTGAAAACCTTTCAAAGCGGCCCATCTGGCTACGGCGGAAACCCCTGCTTGGACTCTAATCCTCGTTCGTCCTGGAGTTTGACCTGTGGCTACGATTAGCACGTCGTCTGCATACACGAAAATGTACATGATGGCTACCAGGAACAAAGTGACAGCGATCATAGAACCTTGGGGAACGTCGGTTTCCTCGCAGAAAGTGCGGGATTTGGTATTACCTACCGAGACTCGGAAGGATCCGCCAGTCAGGAAATTTTGGACGAAATGGATGATATGGCCGCTAAGGCCCCAGTTGACAGGTTGCTTCAGTGCCACGGGCGTCCATGTACGGTTGAAGGCGTTCGAAATGTCCAGGGAAACCAACTCCGTATGGAGACCATTATCCTTGGCATCCTTGAGGAGCACTCCTAGCGTCGCAAAATACGTAGATGTACCGTGGCCTTGCCGAAATGCGTGTTGGCGATGGTCTAGAAAGCCGCCAGACTCGAGAAACTGCTTCAGTCGTCGGTTGATCATCCGCTCGAAAACCTTTGCCATGCAGCAGGTGAGCGCAATGGGTTGGAACTTCGCCACATCCCGTGTCGGCTCGTTTCCTTTAGGGATGGGGACAACCAAGCTTTCCCTCCAATGCTCTGGATACGAGTCTGTCTGCCAAAGCTGGTTGAAGAGTTCCAGCATTTTTACTCTACCCGGGATAGGCAGGTTCTTGAGCACCGGGTAGCCGATCTCGTCTGGGCCGTCTGATTTCCCGTTGCTTCTACTATGCGCAAACTGAAGCTCCTGCCAGGTGAAATCGTGGTTGATTCTCAGGTTGTTCGTGTCCGGAGAAACTCGAAAACTGCTTACGGACGAAGTCGATGGGTTTGCTAGCCGTTGAAAGGTCGCCTCGTACTTGGAAATCGCAGAGAGGTCAGCGAAATAGTCACCAAGCTTATCTGCAACGATTCCGGGGTCGGAGACTACAGCGCCGTCTACCTGTATATGCAGTGTGGCCGTATGGCGCTTGCCACTGAGGGCGTTGACCTTACCCCAGAGTTCCGCCGAAGACTGTGAGGCATTTATGCTTTCGAGGAAGTCCATCCAACTGGATCGTTTGGCATCTTGGACCAATTGGCGACACTGGTTGTGCCGTTCTCGATAGATGCAGAGCGCGTTTTCCCTATCCGGATCATCTATGGGAAGTCGTTTGACTCGTCGAAGGGCTTTTCGCCGGGCCTTAACTGCCTTCTTCGTTTCCTCGTTCCACCATCTGAGGGCTTTACGCCCCGGAATGCTGCTGGTTTTTGGGATGGTTTCTGACGCAGCTGCGTTTATTGGTTCAGTGAGACTCTCGATGCTGTCAGGGTTACGTTGTTGAAGGAGCGACTGGAAGGTTTCACCGTAACTCTCCCAATCGGCTTCGTCCTTCATAATCGCCCAGACTTTCTATTAGGTGAAGTTCTGGCGAGTTTGGCGGATTTGCCACCTTCGACACAAAAACAACATCGTTGGCTTTGTACCACTCCATCACCGGTTTCGTGAAATGGCACGATGCCAGATCCGGCCAAAACAGAGTGTCACCTTCGTGGGACCGGAGGAAGGACAGCGGGCGCTTCTGGAGGCATTCTTCTTTATATATTTGACCGTTGATGGTGCCGGTTGTTATGCATGGCTTGCTGAATATGCCGCACCTACAGATCGTCCTTTTAACGTGAACCTGACCTAGCACACGGCCGATGAAATTAACCCAAATTTGAGTTCAGTTTACTCATAAAAGTGCAGGAACTCAGCTATGAGTAAATTTGCCTTATGTTTTTCTGTGGAAAACCTCAATAATCTGCTGGAAAATGAGGAAAATTTACGAAAATTTTACTCAGTCTAGGAGCAATACCAAAAGACTGAGAGAATCCAATCTTAACTTTTCTCATACTCGGATTTTTTTCCCCTGGGACAACCTGAAAATCATGTGGAAAATTAACTCATCCCTAAGTTCCTGCACTTTTTGCAATTTATAATCATACTAACCTCAAATTTTGGTCAATCTCATTGGCAGTGAGAGTAAATAAAATTTTCAAAAAAGGTCTTCTATGAGACATCACTACAGACTGCAAAAAGCGCTCGTTGATGTTTTCGCACAAAACGACGAGATTAAAGGGCGAACACGAAATTATTGCGACACCGAAAATGTCATGCCAATTTTCTTATAATGTTTAGAATCAAACCAAAATTTTAGGGTAGTTTAATACATATATTTACTTCAAAAATCAAAAGAAAAGTTAATCGATGGAGCCTTGAGTGTAAAATTCAACGCATTTTCGCTTGATGCCCTCCATCAAAGTCTTTACAGTGTCATCCAGTTTCCAGTTTCTCAGTTTTTTTTTTTTTCCATTTTCTTAACATGTCCTTCTTGTCTTTGACTGTCTTCTTGCTCTTCCGAAGTTCCCGCTTCATTATTGCCCAGTACTGCTCCACCGGGCGCAGCTCCGGACAGTTTGGCGGATTCATGTCCTTTGGAACAAAATGGACAGAATTGGCTTCATACCACTCCAGGACACTTTTAGAATAGTGGCATGATGCCAAATCTGGCCAAAATAGCGGAGCTTCGTCGTGCTGCTGCAAGAACGGCAAAAGGCGCTTCTCGAGGCACTCAGATTTGTAGATCTCGCCATTTACTGTGCCCTTTGTCACGAAAGGCTCACTCCTCAGTCCGCAAGAGCAGATGGCCTGCCAAATGAGATATTTGGAGGCGAACTTCGACATTTTCTTCTTCTTAAATTTGTCGTCCACATCGAACTTGCTCTTGCCGGTGAAAAACTCCAACCCCGGAAGTTGCTTAAAATCGGCTTTTATATACGTTTCGTTGTCCATCACACAGCAGCCATATTTTGTCAGCATCTTCTCGTAGAGCTTCCGTGCCCGAGTTTTAGCCGTCGATTGTTGCCGCTCATCGCGGTTTGGGAAGTTCTGTACCTTGTAAGTATGTAGTCCAGCTCTCTTCTTTGCATTCTGGACGTAGCTCTGCGACATGTCGATCTTTTTAGCCAAATCACGGCTTGAGACGTTGGGATTTGCTTTAATCATCCGCTTCACCTTTCCCTCCGTCTTTTTGTTCTCCGGTCCCGGTTTTCTTCCAGCTCCTTTGCCGTGGTCCAACGTCAACCGCTCCTGGAACCGCTTCAACACTCTGGAGATTGTTGAATGGTGAATTTTCAACATTTTTCCCAACTGCCGGTGCGACAGGTCAGGAAATTCCAGGTGTTTGGAAAGAATTTGTTCTCTCAACTCGCGTTGGTTCACCTCCATTTTCGTTGAATCGAAAAACACGACTTCGAGTTTGACAGCATGTACACAATACACATCAATGAGAAAGTGTGCAAAATTTGGTTGATTTTTACCCAATGGTAAAAAAGTTATGCCCTGTTGAATGTGTCGCAATAATTTCGTGTTCGCCCTTTAGTATTGTCGCATTAATGGCCCTTCGATCAGTTTCCATATTCCCAGAATATTCTATTGTTAATTTTTTTTCCATGCTCCCAAAACATTCTCTAGCTAATAAATTATCGCACTACAACTTCATGATGATTAGCATATCCGAAGTAACATTGCTAGTTTTATAGAAATTTTAGTGCATTCTACAAGCCTGAATTGTGGTCTACAAAACCTTCATAAAGCCAAAATTGTTACTTGGGATTAGTTTCCAGCTTTCCATGCTCGGTAATGGTGTCCTATTTGTATGAATAAATCTATCCTTCACTGGGTTTTTTGACACTATCTTCACTGTAAGAAAAGACCTGCCATATATCGAATGATTCGTCATACGGTGTGTTAGCAAATGCCAATTTCTTGTTTTCGAATGAAACCAGCAACAAGTGAAAAGGATGCCAATCATAAAGTGAAAATCATTTTTAAAAAAGATGATCATAGACATGAAACTTGTATGAATTAAAGATTGTTTCCGGAATGTATCAAACAAAAAGAACTTAAATCTGAGAGATAAATGTATTATCGAAGGCCCATAACGAGAATAATTCATTTTCATTATAAACTGTTGAAAATGCACAAATTCGACAATTGTTCAAATTGAATTTTGAGTTTCTGTAGGCTGTTATCTTCAACGATGGGTAAGTTTTAGTTTAGTTCATACTTAGGTTGATATTAAATTAATTAATATGGCTTCAATTTACGATAATTACACAACAGTGCAGTGCAGATCATTGTTCGCCACATAATTGTGACGAACACTGGAGGTCGAGTAACGTTCCTAAGCAGGAGATGCAGGAACGGTAGCAACGAAAGTTGCTCTATAACGATGCAGTTCGTAAGGTCGACTCTACTTTCAATTATAATATGTAGGCAATCACGCTTAAATATATGTAATTTTTGACATTTTACCTATTTTCAACAGACAATATTGCTACAACTATCATTCAATATAAATAAGAATAGTATTTATTTAAATTATTATTTTCATTTGATTTACGTTCACCTATGCTATCAAAAATTGAACTAAAATCGTCCTAGATTAGAATGATAAGCATCCAAGTTTTCGTGGTTTTAACAGATGATGAACTGCATGACAATCATCTCAAAATCATCTGATAATAGTTATAGGGCTTGGATGAAGCAATAATCATTCGATCAAAGGATGATGTTTTGGTTCAGTGTTGAGGATCGGGGTATGACCCTTCCCTGTCCCTCTCCCAGGAACAGAAGAAAATGGAACAACATACGTCTAAAAGCACAGTGAAGGATAGATTTATTCATACACAACAGGCCGCTTTTACCGAGCATGGAAAGCTGGATAGCATGCCCCCCCCCCCCCCCCCCTGGTCTGTATGGTTGTATGAGAAAACGGGAGAGTTGCCAGTCTTCTTAGTATGTTGTCGTCGGTATTAGGGTTATTAGGGATCATAAAATAGAAATATACTCAACAATATTTTACCAAAAACTGTGCGCAACATTTCTGTTTATACTCAAACTAGATTTACCTGGTATACAGTTAACTAAGCGTCATGTAAAAATAATGAAGTAACGATAAAATTTCACTTCTATCTAGCTGAAATTCAATACATTAAAAAAATCTGCCTTAGCCCCTCTCCACAAAAAAAGCTATCCTTACTACGCCAACGCTGCACATATCAATTTGGGTGCACCTTTACTTACCTCTGTGCCACTAATCGGCTTAACGTGTGGACATTTTTCAGTGAATCCAGCGGCAATCCTTGCAACTGATTGTCCGAGATGTCCAGTGATACGAGCGAGTGCTGCATGAAGCTGTAACGAAAGCAAGAAAGAAATGGAGCATGTTACAGAAAATTGAAAAAAAAACCTTTCGCCCCCTCCCACCCCAGGGCTACATCACAATCCCAATATGTACGGCCAAACACGCCCATCGGATTTGTGATTCCCAGCGACAAAAATCATAAAATCCCTCCGTGATGGAAAATATTTGATCGCTTGGAAATTGAATTTCATCCCATATGCCGGATCCGAAGCGAGTGGCCCAAAATGTGCCGAAAGACATGCAGTAAGGTGTGGTATTTACAATCGAACTGAGCCTTTCCGATTCAGTTCCCTTCCGGTCCGGCAAGCATCAATGTCAGTTGCAGCTGCTTCTACTACTACTACTACTACTACAACTGATGTTTGGCTCGACAACATCAACAATAGCACACAAGACGCTTGGACACGGGAACAAAGGACAGGCGATAAATCCTAAACACCCTTGGTCGGAGCAAATGCTAAATTTTTCGAGGAAAATCCGACAGGCACACATAGAGAAACACCCATTCCCATGGATGCTGGCTCAAAGCAACGGAAATAACGAAATCAGCGGGATTCTCATTCAAATCCGGTGATTCGATCTATCTGAAGTTTTATTTTTTTTGCGCAAATAGCTAGGAATAACTTTACTTCTGTTGGGAAAAGTAGGTAAAGACGGACGCAGTATGAAAGATGTCCATCACTTCTTATAATTTATGAAAATAGTACCGTATGCGTGATAATGTTTGCACTATCGTACAAATAAGGTTCCCGTTTCACCTGAACATACAATGCCTTGGTTTTCTTTGCATGCACGTAACCTATAGCCAGTGATGCCACATATACAGATTTATCTGTAATCATACAGATTTTTTAGAATATTGTGATATATAGATATCTGTGTATACAGATTACAGATTTTTAAAAAATATACAGATTTTTCTGAGTTTTTAAATAAAGGGAGTGTATTTTACATTATTTTTTATATTTATTAATTACGATAAATAATCATTTTTTTTCCGTTTAAGCAACTTCAATGCAATCTGAGCATCAAAGGCAAATCGTACTTTTCACTAATTTTTTTTTTAGCTTCCAATGGACCTGTAATCTTTCGAATGGACTTCGGATGTTCAGATGTTCTAATTTCTCTTTGGAAGGGATATTAGTTTCACTTTCTATTTGTTCAATTAATCATATCACATGGTACATCACATATAACAAGTTTAATTAAATATATGTTTTGTCAAATTTATAAACAAGTCATTTTAGAAAACCAACAAAGTGGTTGATTACAATTTGTGAGTCGAAGAGTCAACTGGAGTTCTGGGTTATTTAGAATGTCCAGATAAAGGTTTTCGTAGCAGTGCCGGTGGTGTAGTGGTAAGCGTGATTACCTCTTACCCCAGCAGGCCTGGGTTCAATCCCAGTCGGCGCCGCCGGATGTTCTGAGGCATAACATCTCTGATTACGCCTTCCTTCAGAAGGGAAGTAAAGCCGTTGGTCCCCGGTTCATGAGTTGATGGGTCGATAGGTAGGGTCCAGGTGTGGGAGCTGCCTCCCTGGCGTCGGTAGCATTGGTGCTCAGCACGGAAAACAAGATCGACGGAAAACAAACAAAGGAAAAAAAAAAGGTTTTCGTAATCTCAGACATAAACAAATATTTCTAGGGAATTGTGATAGTTACTCCATTAAGGAAATTTTCAGCCAAAAACAGAGTTATCTCTCATAACTGGTACTTAATGTCTTGTATTTTCAGGCTGTATATTTAAGAGAAACAAAACACTTGAAGATTGTATGATTTCAAGATTTTTAAAATTAACAAATTCTTTAGAAAGCAAACTTTAGTCAGATTTACGTAAATCTGCACTGAGACCATAATACGAAAATTATACAGATTTATTTACAGATTTTTGTCAGCCAGATACAGATTAAAAAGATTTTTTGCGATGAAAATATAGATCTAAATTTAAAAAAAAATGTGGCATCACTGCCTATAGCTCATACCGTTGGGTAGAGAACTACTTCGGCCTAATCGCCCATTTTAGGCCTATCGAGCAGAAAACTTCAAATAAATCCATAATTTCAGAGTTAACAAGTCAATTATGCATTTGGTACGATACTTTGGTTAATAAGCTACCGAACGAAGTCAATGACAACGCGTGATATGAAGGTTTGCACCCATTATTCCCAAAAACAAAAGAAGCGCTCCGACCGAATCAATTTTTATCTTCATCCGATAGGCCGAAGTGATTTCAATTGCGTTTCAAAGGCGTTTCAATGCGTTAGGCCGAGTTTAGAATCCGTATGCCGAGTTTGGCGTCAAGAAGCAGTGTTAGATTTTTGACAATATCTCAACGATTGGTTTATCTTTATCAAAGCTTACGGTACGTACGGAGAGGTAAATAAATTTGGAAGCCATCAGTAATAATAACATTCCGTTTGGTTCTAAACTGCGCTAGATTAAGAAAGACTAAGTGCGGGTTGTGCTTAATAGGCCGGAAATGGGGTAGCTAACCCTAGTCGGCTGTGTATAAAAGAAAATGATTTACTTAGTTTGACAGTTGCACCATGACGAAGTGGCAGCGTATTCGTGATTTGTCCCACGCGCAAATGTCGCAAAAAGGCATTTCAATCGCCGTGGGAGTGTCCCGTCATAAGGGTTTTAGACCGAGAAAAGAAAAGAAAACTATCCGCGAAGGTGGCCACAGGTCGCCCGAGGTCAGCTCGGGTTCCGAGGGTTATCGCTGCTATCAAAAGGAAGATTCGGGTGAATCCAGTGCGTTCAATAAGGAAAATGGCAAAAGAACACAGGATCAGTGACTTTACGGCACGGAAGATCGTAAAGGAAGATTGCGGGGCGAAGTCGAGGGCACGGTAAAAAAACTCACATGATTTCCAACTGCATCCGGGAGCTACGAGTCGAACGATGCAAGAAAATCTTGAAATTCCTCAAGCGAAAAAATCCGGTAATCCTGTTCTAAACGCCACCCGAGTACAGCAAGCCTCAGACAAACATTAACCCGTACCTGGAGAGAAATGGACCCAGACTACATTATAAGAACCTGCCGTGTATTCTGGAAGCGTGTGGAGGCCGTAATTGCATCAAGTGGAAACTCGATCGATGATTAACATAGTTTAAGACTATGAGAAACATCCACCAATACAATAAAAAACTTGAAACGATTTTTTTTTTAATTTTGACATTCCTCAATATGGAAATTTCATAATTGTTATCAAAACATGTTTATAACACGAAAAAACAAAAACATTACTTGTATCGTATATTGGAGTTATAATTAGGCATGGCAACTCTTAATTGCTTATTTATAACACTTTTATAACTGATTGTTTTTGATGAAAACTTGCAAGCCTTATATACAACATGTTTTCATATGTCATTTTTGAAAACATGAGTACTACTGAAACATAACTTATCAATAACATGTTATAAATAAGTTATATCTCAGATGTATTCATGTTTCTAATAATGACATATGAAAACATGTTGTACATAAGGCTAGCCAGTTTTCACCAAATACAATCAGTTATAAATAAGTTATAAACTGGTAATTGAGACATGCAATATCGAATTGTAACAATTGCTTGTCAGAAAGGTTGAATACTTCACAAACAACAATGCAACGCGTCTAAAACAGGATGTTTTACAAGCAATGAATTTATAACTGATTAACAACTGGATTTTTCTTTAATTTTTCATGCAAGATGTTGCAAGTGTTACTTGGGAAGCCAGTGTAGACTGCAAACAATGATTATTACAATGTTTACTTACATACTATGCATTAATTCTATTCTGTTTTAGCTTAGTTTTTATTTGCTGCTTGGACATAATGATGTCAATTGTTCTGCAATGCAAATTAAACAGGGACATCATACATACATCATACATACATACATACATACATACATACATACATCATACCATTGGTAGGGCTATTTTTTGCATAGTTTGTTCTGTACGATTTTCAGAAAAATAAATTCCTTGTTCTAAGATATTGACAAGGTGTGTCAAAGTTTAATTGTGCGAGAATTTCTGCCGAATCTATGCGCATTGGAATAATGTCATTGATGAAGAAAAGGATTGCAAATCGGTGGCGCTCCTAAAGTGTTTGTATATTGATGAGCATGCAGCGCGCTTCATAAGATGGTAATGGAAATACAGTCGAATTCAATTCACGTAAAGCATATAAAAGGAATTGTTTTTGGGCAGATTCTATGCGTTCTTCGTTTATAGAAATATGTGGATTCCATACTAGGTGGCAGTATTTCAGAATTGGCCTTACATATGTGGAATATAATAGCTTAATAGTGTATGGGTCTTCGAAATTATGACTGAACCTTTAAACGAAGCCAGGCATTCTGTTTGCTTTACTAATGATAGTATCATAATATTCTATAAAGGTTAGTTTGGAGTCTAGGATTACACCTAGATCGTAGCCAGAGATGAACCAGCCGATGGCTGAAAGTCTCTTTAATAAAGAAAGATAAGATAAGATAAGATACACCTAGATCCCTTACAATTTTGCATTTTTCTACTATTTGGTTACCTAATGATATTTCAATAAGCGGTGTTTAAATTTTTCTGCTAAATGCTATTGTGGTACATTTTTTTTTTACGTTCAGTTCAAGTAGACTTTTACCAGGTGTGGAATATATTGATTTCATTCTGGAATTCTTCTGGATCGCTAGAATTACTTATTTACATAAAGAGCTTCATGTCGTCTGCATATACAAGCAGTTTAATTTTTTGAAGTATGTAGGAAATGTCGTTTATGTACAAAATAAAAAGAAGTGGACCTAAATGAGAACCCTGGGGTACCCCAGAGGTGACTGAAATTGGTTCTGAAAGTTTATTTTGAAAGGGAACTATTTGTTTACGATGTGTTAGGCATGATTGAAGCCAATTCAAAAGTCCAGGCTCCATTCCTTTTTTTGCAATTTGAGGATTAATAATGGTATGTCGATGCGGTCAAATGCTTTACTGAAGTCGGTGTATAGTGCTTTAACGTGCTTGCCACTGTCCAACGCTTTAAGAATGAAAGATACATATTCTAGAAGATTAGAGGTAGTTGAGCGATCTTTAAAAAAGTCGTGCTGTTTACTTGTAATTAGATTTTTCACCTGCTGAAAAATATTGCCGTTTACGATTGATTCAAAAAGTTTTGGAATGCAAGAAATAATAGCAATTCCACTATAATTTCGAATTTCTGATTTTGCACCTGATTTTCAGGTACCAAATAAGATGATTTCCAAATTTCAGGGAATTTTCCATTTTTCAGCGACATGTTGAAAAAACTCTATAGAGGAAGGATTCTTCAGAAAGGTTTTTCAAAAATATTGGTGCGATGCCGTCAGGTCCAGACCCTTTTGACGCGTTTAAGTTTTTTAGTGCATTGAGGACTTCATATTGAGAAAGTTGGTTGACAGAGATGTTTTTAGAAATTTCAGGAATGAATGCAAAGAAATCGCGGTCACGATCTTCTTGGAAAAATGTGGTGTATACTTCTTGGAAGAAGTTTGGAAAGAAATTGCAAATTTCAGAAGAATTCTCACCTACATTTGCATCCAAATTCATTCGCGAAGGAAAATTGCTACTTTTCAATTTCGTGTTTACATTATTAAAAAAGTTCTTAGGACATGACTTGACTTCATTTTCGACTTTGCGGTTATAGTCCTCATATGCAGAGTTGATGGCTGTATTTAATTGGTTGCATAAGTTGTGATAGTTTCGCAAATCGGTTTCAGTTTTTTTTTTGTATAGTTTATGAGCTTTCTGTTTTTTATTCTTCAAATTTTTCAGTTTTAGATTCAACCATCCGGGTAGTTTATTGTACTGTGTTCGTCTTCTTTTTTTGATGGCACAGTTTCTTAAATTAAGCTTTGAATAATTGAGTGAAATTTTTCTTCTTCAGTATCGACATTTCCTTCAATACTTATAAAACAGCAAAAAAAAAGATTATCTTCCATTTAATTCCACATAATAAATTTTGGTTCCATGACAGATACGTATTTTGACTACAATGTGCAGTATTTAAGCATTCCGCTAACAACCCAATTTCATAACTTCATCATGATGGCTACCATTACCTTATTAAAGAGTTGTATAGATTTTTCTCCTTTAGCTTACTTAAATCTTTGGTTTTTATTAGTTAGGTAGGTTCCGATTGAACACATTGTAGTTTCATTTTTATACCTATGATCTTGACTTTTTTACCTAGGAGATGTGTACTTAAGGGGGTTATATTTTGATAAGTTCTTTAGTGGGAATGAAACTGATGAAGACTGCACATTGTAGTCGAAATACGTATCTGTCATGGATACCAAAATTTATTAAGTGGAATTAAGTGGAAGATAATTTTTTTCTTGCTGTTTTATTTAAGCATTCCGCTAGCATCCCAATGTCATTACTTCAATACTTATTAAATTTTGCCAATTTATTGTACATAGTCTAAGTTTGGCTTCTTCGTTATTTGCTTTATGGTATTCCGGCATTTCCTCGTATTCCCAGTCGCTGGAGGAAGAAGAATTTTGTACGAAGATTGAGTATTCAATTGCTGTGTGAAACACTTCATTTTTCCATAAAGGTGCTAATGATGTATACACACAGAGGTAATAATTTGTAAATAAATATGAGTTTTGTTGATTTTTTACATGGTTTATTTGATTAAGACCAAAATAAGATATTTTGTCGAATAATAATTGTAAAGTTTCGTCTTTACTTACGACAGGGAGTAAAAATGATTCATTTTCAATGTCAGTTATAAAGTCTGTGTTTCGTTGATTGAAGTCGCCATTTTACTTCTGGTTCCATATTTGACATTATAGTTTCAACAATTTGAAAAAAAATAGTTCAAAAGACTGCTTGTGGGCATGTTTAGGTGGAAAATACACCGAAGAAAAAAATGTGTATTTCACTGGAAATAAGTGCTTTGACCCAGACATTTTCGAATTCCTTGTGCTTATTTGTTATGATTTCTTCAGAAGTAAAGTCAGCATTGATGGCAATGAGCACTCCACCACCAGACTTTTTATTACAGAGTTGAAAATTCCTGTCGTGTCGGAATACATTAAAATTGTTTCCAAAAATTTCTTCGCTTCTGACGCTTTCGCCCCAGCTTGTTTCAGTTCCAAGAATTATTTGAAAAGAAGAAGATAGAATGTTCTGGTGGATTTCTTTCATTTTAGCTGGGCTTTTCATGCGATTGAAATTTTGGCAATACACCAACATTTCAGTCGCATTCTGTTGAGGAAGTGAAGAGATTTTTGGAGCGTCAGTATTACTTACATTAGCAGGGTCTACCTCATGTAGAGTGTCGTCATTCGATAATAATAATTCCCTTGCATAGGAATAGTCGTCGTACTTCCTTTAGTAGAGTGTGTCAATGCCTTTGAAAATTTGGAGAACTGTAAAATTTGCGTGCGGCCTCCCTAGTTTGCTGCAGTCGTTGTGTGCGTTCACTAAGTAGGAACGCACGGTGTGAATTCAGGTCTGCCAAAGCGTCGGTGCGTGGAGTTCCGAGTTCTTCGTGAACATCCAGGAAAATTTCAGGTAAAAGGGCTGTTTTCGTTGGTAGTCCTTCTGCTGTCAGCATTAAAGTTGCACTAGTTTTAGTGATTCCGCGAATGCATACTGAAGGTGGCTGGTCGTGCAAGTATGAAAGATAAGTCCGCACAATGTCAATAATTTTGGGGTCCCGCAGCCGTGCCTTCAAAAAGCGTCGGTTGCCAATTGCAGACTGTTCCGTGAGTCTGACTATAGGCAGACGCATTGGGTCCAGAATTGAAGGGTGTTCATGTCCGGTTGGCTTTTCGGCGCGATAAGGGTGAATAGTTTCCCCTTTTTCGAAGTTAATGAATTTTAGTCATTGTCTGTGCTTGGTGGACGAGAACATTGTATACGTGCAGCAGCCAAAAGCTCTTTGTCCAGAGGTACTGCCGTATGTGTTGTTGTTGTTGTTGTTGTTGTTGTTTATTATTGACATTTTACATCCTGCGGATGCATTCATGTCAGTTCAATTGATTTTTGTGTAAACAGTGTGTGGGTGTGTTCAGAGTGATGTGAGGGTGAGTGTTAGTGTTTACGATACAATTCAAAATTCACTTAGCTTTCTTATCGTTTGCTCGTTTCCTGGTTCATCGTCTGCATGCTCATCTCATGGTTTACACTTCTTCTCCATAAATTTCTTCTTTACTTCTTCTATATATATATTCACCATCTTCATTCTTCATGATCTTCCATATATCTTTTCCACATTATTTTTCGATTTCTCCGTTCCTTCCTTGCGCTTCATATTTATCTTCATTCTTCTGCATCTTCATAATCATTCATGTCTTCTGTAGTACTTTCGTTTTCTGCTTCATCTTCATCCTTTTTCACTTTATCTTCTTCGATTTCCATTCAGCATCTTCTTCATGAACTCATTTGCTTCCAACATTCATCGGTAACATTCTTTCATTCTGTGTGGAGTTAATAAGTGTCGTCGTTCTTATTCCATTGCTATGATTGTTGTTGTTGTTGTTGTTGTTGTTGTTGTTGTTGTTGTTGTTGTTGTTGTTGTTGTTGTTGTTGTTGTTGTTGTTGTTGTTGTTGTTGTTGTTGTTGTTGTTGTTGTTGTTGTTGTTGTTGTTGTTGTTGTTGTTGTTGTTGTTGTTGTTGTTGTTGTTGTTGTTGTTGTTGTTGTTGTTGTTGTTGTTGTTGTTGTTGTTGTTGTTGTTGTTGTTGTTGTTGTTGTTGTTGTTGTTGTTGTTGTTGTTGTTGTTGTTGTTGTTGTTGTTGTTGTTGTTGTTGTTGTTGTTGTTGTTGTTGTTGTTGTTGTTGTTGTTGTTGTTGTTGTTGTTGTTGTTGTTGTTGTTGTTGTTGTTGTTGTTGTTGTTGTTGTTGTTGTTGTTGTTGTTGTTGTTGTTGTTGTTGTTGTTGTTGTTGTTGTTGTTGTTGTTGTTGTTGTTGTTGTTGTTGTTGTTGTTGTTGTTGTTGTTGTTGTTGTTGTTGTTGTTGTTGTTGTTGTTGTTGTTGTTGTTGTTGTTGTTGTTGTTGTTGTTGTTGTTGTTGTTGGCATGTTGTTGTTTCAATGGTTTGTTTTACGTCGACAAGCATTTTCTCAATGTGGTCGAGCGTTTCGTCATGAGTGGCGCTTAGGCTGTTGAAATTCATTGGGAGTTTGTGGTTTACTGCCAATGTATGTCCGATGTTTTCCGTGATATTTTGGAAAGACTTGGACAGTTCCTAAATACCACTACTACAGTCTTCCGAAACTGCTCCTAACCAGCGATGATTTTCTCATTGGAATATGAATTGCTTTTGACTCTGGATTTAATATTGTTTGTTTATCAGTTGTATTGCTTGTACGTTAAGTTGATGTTCATGAAATACTTTTTCTTAAATTAAGGAATACTCTACCCATTTAATGCTCCAAGAAACGGGCTACAACTAATCAATGTCAAAATTGCGTCAACTATTTCACATTCTGCATCATTTCGGTGAGTGTACATCTTGCCCTTCAAAGTGCCCATCTTTACCAAACATTTGAAAACTGCCGATAAAACCAATTATTCATTATTTCAACTTGATTGGAACTTGATAAAGCATGACTTGCACAAAATGTGTGATCAATGCATAAATATATCAGTAGATTTGTCAACTTAAGCTGTTTTCACATACTTTCCCCTAATTTATGTTTGTGTCTTCCTCGTATACGTACGCTTCGTCACTTGAGAATGTTTAGATCACAATTTAGAAGACCCATTAACTATTAAGCTATTATATTCCACATATGTAAGGCCAATTCTGGAATACTGACACCTAGTATGGAATCCACATATTTCTATACACGAATAACGCATAGAATATGTCCAAAAACAATGCCTTTTATATGCTTTACGTAAATTGAATTCGATTGTATTTCCATTACCATCTTATGAAGCGCGCTGCATGCTCACCAATATACAAACACTTTAGGAGCGCCGCCGATTTGCAATCCTTTTATTCATCAATGACATTATTTCAATGCGCATAGATTCGACAGAAATTCTCGCACAATTAAACTTTCTCACATCTTGTTGATATCTTAGAACACGGAATTTATTTTCTGAAAAATCGTACAGAACGAACTATGCAAAAAATAGCCCAACCAATGAAATGATGTCCCTGTATAATTTGCATTGCGGAAAAATTGACATCATTATGTCCAACACAGCAAAAAAATAATTTTGATATCACGTCAAAGTGGATGCACTACAATCATGTCGAAAATATGGTGTAATATTACTTGCTAAAAAGGACAAAATTATCATTAATACAATGCATGAACTAACATTACGCTGCTTTTACTGCATTGTGGTCATAAAAATTACATGAAATTTTCGACATGATTGTAGTGCATCCACTTTGATGTGATATCAAAATTATTTTTTTGCTGTGAAGCAGCAAATAAAAACTAAGCTAAAACAGAGTAGAATTAATGCATAGTATGTAAGTAAGCATTGTAATAATCATTGTATGCAGTCTACACTGGCTTAAAGAAATGAATAAACAAATAAATCAATAAACAATCATGTAGGTTTCAGATCGAGGATGGTCGTGAATCAATTTTTCGTGAATTTTACTGCGTGTTTAGGGCAAATTAAGTAGAAAAACTAGTGGACACCTGGAAACTTATTTAACAATTTGGCATGTGTTTGAAAATGCTGTGCTCGGTGGAAGGGTTTTTTTTTGCTTAATTAAAGAGACTTTCAGCCTTTAACTGGGTTTGTTATTAGATGTGTACACATTTTTTTCGAATGGACAAAGTTTTGCTATTTCGAAGAGGGATGTTGGTGAGATCTATCTGATTATAACTCAAATACAAATACCAATTTCGAATAACTGTTAACTACGTGCTGAATTTCGGAACATTACCTTTTGAAACCTGAAGGTGTGTTTCAGAACCATTATGCATATGTATGGTCATGGTAGTGGTTACATGGGGAGTTTTTTTTAAATGTGAAAGTGACCTCAGAATACACGTGAATTACCAGTAGAGCTATCACATGCAGGTTTCAATTCATGGAAGTTTCCCGAATGTCTATTCCTAACTTTGATCCCAATTCAAACCATAATCCTCATCAAACACAAAAAGCAAATGCTAAACTTTCCGGAAGCACACCATTCAAACCGGGATACAATAAATAAGGCTCGTTCGGTATGTCCCAACCGTTTCAGAGTATGCAGGGCATTCCAGTAGTTCTAGTTGCTACCGGCACACACGTGAATGTGTCATTGCATAGGAGCGAAGATACATCTTTCCCGAAATAAAAAAAAAATGCACCTGCTCGTTCCAATATATTTTTTTCTCACCCAAAGCCCCCCAAGAAGCTGGCATCTGAGGTGAATTATCGATATTTACATCGTTCGAGTATTTATTGTTTTACATCTGAATCGCTCAGGCACAGGTAAACAACCGGGCTCCAGAGCGTTCGGAGGAGGATCCCATAATTCATTTTGGCGTTCGATACAGGAATGATAATGGTCGGATTGCCGTTCCTCACCGATCTACCGTACTGTAGTGGTGTGGTCCAACAATCTCGATGCAAGAGTCTGTTTGGTAACGGTTGATGATGGGGGCCACTCGAAAAAAAAAACCGAACCACACAGCCTGTGCTTGCCGGCCAACAGTGTTTTATCATCTGTCCCCCATGTGGGATCCGGACTGGCACAACCGACCACCGACCGTCGTTGTTTTGTTTGTTTTGGATGGAAATTTAAATTACTGCCGCATATTCTGCACTCGTAGTGTTTCGGATGTGTCGGTCGGTCTGTTGAAGGTACAAGGGCTGATGGCTTTGTGTGACGTTGGTTGGATGAATTGGACCGAAATGGGTGTTGGCGTTGTTGTTACGAGCATGAGTTGCCAAATTGGGACTGAATTTGTCACATATTACGGGTGTATGAATATTCATGCTGGAAACAAGCTGTGCCAATGCACCCGGAAGTTGTTAAAATAAATTCTGTTCGACTGTTGAAGACACTGCTGGCTTCTTCTGGCTTTCGTTCCGAATAAAGATCATGTGTGTTCAAGATGCAGTCATTCATTTTCACCACAATAGCTTGGATTTCATGGAATTATTGTGGCAACAAATTTAAATTGCTGCTCCATTTTATTGTTCGTCGACAACGAGACGAAACTTGATTGTTGTCAAAGGCAAATAAGTGTATGCAAAGTGTTCGTTACTGAGCTTTGTTGAAAAGAGGGATTCAATATTTTGTTAAATATAAACTCAATGACCTCGTTTCTGTGTTTGGAATTACCGTTGTATTCAATGACTCACCATTCAGGCTTAGGCCTGGTTGTGTTTTGCTGTACAAAGAAGTCGTCTCCATATCGCTAGGCTTATGACTTAAGGTCGACAGCTCCACAGGTTGTCTTCCACCTGGTTAACCCACCTTGCTGTTGCCCGACATTCTTACGACGTCTTCAGCCCACCTTAGTCACTCAATTTTTCCAGTGTGGATGATGGGTGGTTTTTACAACAGCTGGTGTACTTCACGGTAAATTCGTTTCTTCTACCAAATACCTTCCGCTTAAAAAAAACTAACGGCGCGTTGCTTATTTTATGAGCATAGTCCAGGTCTCGTGGCCGTATAGGGCTGCCGGTATGATCATTTTTTTTTGTCAACATCGTGCGAAGGTGACCTTTATATGTCCGGAGCGTTCTCCGGAGTCTAAAGTAAGCACGATTTCCTGCCACAATGCATCTTTGAATTTTTCTACTGATATCAGCATCACCGGTCATCAGTGAGCCCAAATACGTGAATTTGTCATCCACCTCGATTCCATCGCCATTAAATAGTCCATCTCAGCGGAAGTGTGGCCACTCAAATCCTCAGACCGGCAACCCAACATGGTGAAAAACATCCTACCAAGCAGTCCCTCTCACTTATACCATATCCATACCACACCACATACCATACCCTAGCTCACCATCTAGTAGTTATCTACACGCTAAGAATCAATAACCCAAATTTAGGTCATCGATTAACGCAAAATTTATATGATTTCTCCTGGAAGCTCTTTTCAAGTTCCCATGGATGTCCTGTTTACTTGCTGCGGAAGTGTCTGCCGAGTTCCATCCATGTTTCATCCAGCCAGTGAACTTCTTCCAAATTTTCCTGGAAATTTCTTCCAACTTTTTCCGGATTTTTTTTTTTTTGCTGACTCCCAATTAGAGGTGTGCACCACCGCGCCACGCCGACGCCGCCGGCCCTTTTTGGGTCACGCCGCCGACACAATTTTATCGGCGCGCCGATTGTTAAATTTGTGGCCTCTACAGCCCATCAACACATCAAGAAACGAATAAAAAAATGGGCATTTTGTGGCAAGACATAGAAGAAGCAGGAGGATCAAAGCATGCAGCGGTCAACCACAATGTCGTCGGGCCGGAGGGCAAAGAAGGTACATACTGTCAGCGAGAGGCAGAGTGTTAACGACGACAGCAGTGACAACGAATCTGTAACCACCGTGCAATGTTTGTACACAATTAAGCACAGTGAAGATCCAATGTTGAAGAGAAGCATTACTTTTTTTCGATTTGTAGAAACATCCGTTAGAATCTACTGCAACTGGATAATCAGCGAGCAGTTCTTAAAGCCTTTGGTGGAAGCTCCTTGAAGTCGCTGGGTCGAACAGTAATCGCGCGTACTCACGGCGGTGGTCAATACAAGCTAGTTTTCCACGTTGTCAATTTTGACCAACCTCCACTCCTGTCCAAGAGCACGTGTATGCAGCTTAAGTTGATTCAAGTTTGCTACAGCGTCTGCAAACAACAAACACCGGATGCAGCTAGGCAGACTTTGAATGAATATCCGGCGGTATTTGAAGGCCTTGGCAGATTGGAGGGAGACGTGCATCTGGAGATCGACACCAGCATCAGTGATACAGCAGGCGAGAAAAATTGCGGTAACACTTTGTGACGAACTTCGTTAAGCTTTGGAGCAGATTTTTTTTTTTATCTAGTTCGTTTATTTGTAAGGCTCAATCGCGTTAGCTTTACGGAGCCGATAATTCATTGTTCTTTGTTTGTAACAAAATTCACTTAATTCTATGTCTAGTAGGAGTTGGGCCGAATACTCGCGGCTTACTCGAGGTTAGAGGGGTACATTGTCGAAGGATAGGAAAAGGGGAGGAGCTTGGGGTAGGGTTTCGTTGTCTCATCAGAGTGATGTCGCCAGTATGAACGGTAGTGTGGTTCTAGATTCGCCTGGAGTTCGACCGGCTATGGTGACCAGTGGCCGACGATGAGACTCATCGAGACGGGGGACAAGACAAACAAAAGACCTTTGGAGCAGATGAAACAGCAAAGTATAATCGCAGAGCAGAAGGGACACACAGACTGGGTGAGCAACCTGGTTCTAGTGAAGCAGAACAATAAACTTCGTTTATGTATCGATTTAATCATCCTCAATATAGCAGTGGCGCCGTTGGTGTAGTGGTAAGCGTGATTACCGGGATGTTCTGAGGCATAACATCTCTGATCACGCCTTCCTTCGGAAGGGAAGTAAAGCTGTTGGTCCCCGGTTCAAGAGTTGATGGGTCGATAGGTAGAATCCAGGTGTAGGAGCTGCCTCCTTGGTGTCGGAAGCATTGGTGCTCAGCACGGAAAACAAGATCGACGGAAAACAAATCAAAGGAAAAAAAATGCGACAGCAGTAGGGTTGGACTCGGCGCTTTACTCCTACAAGACGGACATCCAGTAGTGTATGCTTCCAAGACTCTGAGTGCAACGGAGCGGAAGTATGCACAAATAGGGAAGGAGACGCTGGCCATTCTCTTCGCTTGTCGAAAATTTGAAATTTACATTATCGGGAAGCCAGTGCTCGTTCAGACTGATCATCAACCACTGATCAGAATTTTTCAGAAGCCATTAGTTGAAGCCCCTCTTAGAAGCCAATGAATGGAAGGAAGGAAATCATCATTGCCGATATACAACCAAGGAAATCTATGCCGTTTACGCTTTAGAGTATATACCAATCTCCAACGATATAATTCAACACAACAAAATGGAATCAAAGCAAGATGCAGAGATACAAACTATTATACAATTCGTGATAGACGGATGGCTGAGTAGATCAGAAGCACCAGAGTCACTCCAGATCTATTGGCCGTTGCTAGAAGAGTTCAGCACTCATAACGGATTTGTCTTCCGGAACGATCGAATCCTTATTCCGAGAAGCCTTCGAGGAGATATTCTGAAACGTTTGCATCAGTCACATTCTGGAATTGAAGCAACTTCAAAATTAGCACGGGCCACCGTGTTTTGGCCTGGCATCAACGAACAAATTCGTCAAAAGGTACAACAGTGTGACATTTATACCAAGTTCTCGCCTAACCAACACCAACAACCAATGCAAAGCCACCAGATACCAAGCTATCCGTTCCAGAAGTTGAGTATGGACATTTGTGAAGTTGAGTTAGGAGGAAAGAAAACTGTATATCTCATAGCGGTTAACCATTACTCCTACTATTTTGACATTGATAATCTAACATCGTTGCACTCTGCGACGATCATCAAAGCCTCCAAAAAACTTCACCAGATTTGGAAGACCACAGTTTGCTTCGACGGATAACGGAGTGCAGTTTACCAGCGAAGAATTTCAGCGATTTGCAGTAGACAGGGGATTCAAACACGGAGTCAGCACCGTATAACCAGCAAGCTAAAATGGAAAAGCTGAGTCCACCGTCAAAATAGCAAAACTGTTGCTCAAGAAAGCACACGGGTCGAAGAAGGATTTTTGGGACCTGCTTCAACAATGGCGGAAAAATCCGAACAAGAGTGACAGGTCTCCTGTCCAACGCTTACTGAACAGAAGAACACGATTTGTTGTACCCATGGCAGAAAAGAAGTAGGGGAAAAGTCGGCTTCGGCAATACCTTAACCTATTATCGTTAGGGGGGTAAACAACGTCCTTGCGAGCTGAATTTTGGCATCATTTTGTTTCAGAACATCTATTTGCCAAATTTCAATGCTCTAGGATTTTGTTTACACCCCTGACGATAATTGGTTAAGGCATTTCCGAAGCCAACATTTCCCCTATCTCCCGAGAATCGAAGAAGTTGTAGAGGAGAAGATAAAGAGAAACGGCCAGGAAGCAAAGCTGTATTACGATAGCAAAGTAAGGAAACTTCCACCGCTCGAAATTGGACAGCCAGTATATGTAAAGCAACCAGAAGACCAGATGCCAAGGAGTGGAAAACGCCAAAGTGATTGAACCTGTAACCGACCGTTCATCATTAGTCGCTGTTGGAGACAGGGAGTATCGCCGCGATAATACATTGATTAAACCAGTGCACCCAAACGTGATGATGGAGGGCTCGTCGCATCGTATCAAGGAGGAATCATCTTTGAACCAACAGTTATCACCAAGACCTCCACCAACCATTGAGAGGTTCACACGACCACGGCGCGTCATCCAGGTTCCGAAGAGATTTGAAGATTTCGAGGTGTTCTAACTTTGTTAAAGAAGATGAAAAGTGAGATGTTATGGAAATGTTTGTTACACCTATCATCCTATATATATATTTTGGCTTTCGTGAAATTATTCATAACAGCCTTCACTATGTATTTACTTTGCTCTTGGAATAAAATCAGTCTCTATTCACCTGTCGAACTGACTACTGCGTAACATGCGTGTATTGGTAAAACCAAAAATATTTCAAGCAAAAAAGCATGCCATCTCCAATATCACAACATTAACACAGGGAAGACAAGAAGAGCAGTTGTATAGTACGACGTTGAACTCGTACAATGAGAACGACCCAAATTTGAGTTTAGTTAACTCATAAATCACTGAAATTGCAGGAACTTGAACTCGAACCCCAATATGATAAAAGAAAAAATTGGATTCACTCATTCTGTTGGTACTTCTCATAGACTGAAAACATTTCGTTAATTTCTTCATTTTCCGGCGGATTTACTCATCGCTGAGTTCCTGCACTTTTAACGATTATGAGTGATCAAAAATCAAATTTGAGTCGTTCTCATTCGCTGTGTATATTATGCAAATAAAGCGGAATAGAGGAGAGGACCACTTCGGCTTAATCGCCCAGTCGAACAGAAAACATCAAATATATCTATGATTACCCCATAAACGAAAAAAATATACGTATGGTACGATATTTTAGTTTAAAAGCTACGAAACGCAGTCAGTAAGAATACGTGATATGAATGTTTATACTCATTATTCTCGAAATCTAAAGAAACACTCCGATAGAATCAACTTTTTTCTCGATTCGATAGGCCGTAGTGCAGCGCCATTGAATTTCAATACACGGATGCATCTGCAGCAAAACCGGCTGGGCTAGGACCTCGTTCCGCTGTCAGCCCTTGACGTCAACCGCTAGTAGGGGACGCCCTCTAAGCTTCGTGTCCTTTAAATTATCCGTATTGGACAACCCGGTTTACATAAACACCATGACAAAAAATGACTTTTGGCCCAGCTTTGTCAGTGTGGATCCATTCATACCTCGCCGTAGGAAGTAGCAATTAGCTACTAAGCTTGCTCTCTCAGGTAATTGCATTAATAGTAGATGCCCTGCATAAGCAGGAAATGATCACTACGCTGTCGTACAAAGTTCTTCCACACTTTCAGCCGACTCTAGCCATGATGATACCAACCGCAGCAACGACAACCGTAACGCAACAAAAAGCGCAGGATGATGCGGTACTACCGTTCTCGAGAAACGAGCCCCCAAAATTCTGGTGGTGGAGTTCTACTTGCTGTTCGATCAGTCTTTCAATCTCGGCAGCTCCATCCACCTAGTTGTACTGGTGTCGAACAGCTGTGGGTGTCCATCTCTCTACAATCGAAAGTGGTTTTCGTCTGTGTGCTGTATCTACCCCAGGACCGCCTTGGAGATTCCGAGTTGATTTTTTTTTCCTTTGGTTTGTTTTTTCCGTCGATCTTGTTTTCCGTGCTAAGCACCAATGCTACCGACGTGCCAGGAAGGCAGCTCCCACACCTGGACCCTACCTATCGACCCATCAACTCATGAACCGGGGACCAACGGCTTTACTTCCCATCCGAAGGAAGGCGTGATCAGAGATGCACTCCGAGTTGATTGATCAACACTTAAACTCTCTCTCTCTTTTGGATCATATCCAAGATTAATGCAAATGACGGCATCCTAGTAATTGGTGATTTAAATCTATCGTCTATCAAATGGTCCTGGAATGACGCCGGGTTCCTCCATCCTCAATCCAGTTGTTTAAATATTGCACTCTTGACAGCAGCTCTTCTGGACAGCTACAGTACTGCTGATCTCCTGCAACTAAATAGTGTTTCCAATGAGAATTATAGATTGCATGATTTATGGTTTTTTAACTGTGGGGTTGCTTCTAGTTGCTCGATTTATGAGGAGCCTGTGCCACTAGTTAAACGTTGTAGGCATCATCCACCTCTGCAGATATCATTGAAATTGAACCAGACATTTGCTTTTCGAAGCACTATGGATAGCATTTCATATGACTACTGGAACGCTGACTTCGATGGAATGACTGCCTTTTTCGAGAGCATAAACTGGGATGACGTACCGAAGAAAACTCCAGTCAAACCAACTCACCCTCCATGGTCAAACCCTCGTTTGAAACGTCTTAAATCTTCTAAATGTACTGCCTTGAAAAAGTTTTGCAAACTGCGAACTGAAGTGTCGAGAAAGAAATGCATACGCATTAAATAAGCTAAAAACTAATCCTAAAAGCTTCTGGAATCACGTGAAAGATCAACGAAAGGAATCTGGTCTGTCCTCCATGATGTTCAACGGGGATCGAGAAATGTCGAATGTGGATGATATCGCGGATCTATTCAGGTCACATTTCTGCAGTGTTTTCGTCAACGAGGAGCTCTCTGACGAACACGTTTCAGATGCAGCAAGTGAGATTCCCATACGTTCAGCTTTTGAATCTCATCCACCTTTATCGAGAGATGACGTCCAAAGAGCAGGCCTTCGCTTAAAAAAATCTTCTAGTATTGGCCCTAATGGAATTCCATCTGTGGTGATAAAAAACTGTATAAGATCCTTGAGCGCACCACTAGTATTCATATTCAACTTCTCGTTGAATTCTGGAATCTTCCCTGATGGCTGGAAGAATTCTTTTGTTTTTCCTGTCTTCAAGAAAGGCGATAAACAGTCAGTAATCAACTATCGAGGCATTGCAGCTTTGTGCGCAGTTTCAAAACTTTTAGAGCTGATAGTTTTGGATTATTTTAAACTCACTTGTTCCAGTTACGTTGCCTCCAAACAACATGGATTTAAGCAGAAGAGCTCCACTGCATCAAATCTCGTGCAATATACATCTTTTATAATTTGCGAGCTTGAAAAAGGCGAACAAGTTGATGCTATCTAAACGGTTCTCTCTGCTGCGTTAACCACAGGATTGCTGTTGCCACATTAGAGCGATTAGGTTTCCTGGTCCCCTTCTTAATTGGCTTCGTTCTTATCTCACGGGTCGTCAAATGTCAGTGAAAATAGGTGACCGTATTTGTCAGTCGTTTCCGGTTTCATCTGGTGTACCCCAAGGTAGTCATATTGGGCCGTTCATATTTCTGCAGTATTCGAATGACATTCACTATTCAATCAGGTGTCCGAAACCATCTTATGCGGATGATTTTAAACTGTATTTTGTCGCAAAGGATCGTAGTGATTCAGTTCTCCTTCAACAACAGCTGGACGTTTTTGCTACTTGGTGTCACAAGAATAGGATTGTATTGTATGCTTCCAAATGTTCCATCATCACTTTCTGCAGAAAAAAATCACCCACCTGCTTTACATACAGCCTTCATGGTCAGACACTGAATCGAGAGACTACAGCCAAAGATTGTCAACTAACCTTCAAGAAGCTTATCATATGTTACCAGTAAAGCATCTTCTCAGCTTGGCTTTATTTTTCGCTTTGCTAAAGACACTTCGTGCTTGAAAACGCCTTATTGTTCACTAGTCCGTTCGACACTATTTAGTTCAGTAGTTTGGGCACCGTTCGCTATGCTCTTCGTTGGCTACCCTGGAGAGACCCTGTAAACCTCCCTTATTATGAAAGTCAATGTAACTTGCTGAGCCTACATCTTCTCAGTGTTCGCCGTGACGTCGCTAAGACTGTCTTCATCGCCGATCTTCTGCGTTCTGACATTGACTGTAGTCCACTTTTACAACAGCCTAACATTAATATAAGACGAGTTCATTTGCAAACTCACTCTTTCTTCACGATCCAAACTTCTCGCAAAAACTAAAGTGCAAACGAACAAATTACTAGCATGTGTAAAAACATTTCTAGATGCTATAACTTTTTTGACTTCAATGCTTCCCGTGCTAGCCTTAAGTATTTATTCTATAATGTTTTATCATCCTGATTAAGTAAAGATTAATTTTTCCTGATTTAATTTAAGTCCCTAGTAGCACGCTTGTCACAAATCGGTTGTGGCAACTTTTATACAACTTATACCAGTCATAAACAAGTTGCTGCAACTTATTGTGACAGAAATGTGCTACTCGGGGTATATATGTATCTGTAGGATTTAAGGTTATCTGTAGATAAGAAAAGAAGAGGTTTTCCGCCCACTTGAGCAAGGCTGGCCCTGTTGAAGAAGGTTTTTCCCTCTCAAATAAATAAATAAATAATTAAATACGTGAGGCCAAATTTTGTACCCGTAGGCCGAGTTTACTGTCAAGAAGGGCCGTTACATTCTCATCAATATCTACACAATTTGTTACCCTTCATCAAATCTAGCAGTACGCATGGAAAGGTGAATATATGTTTCAACCATCCATATTGGAAAAATTCAGTTTTGAAAAAAAAATTGGTTTGAAAATGAGGGATAAAGTGCGGAATGCGCCTAATAGGCCAAACATTAGCTCTAAACCCTATAAGGATTGCGCAAGATGACATGCATAACGAATGTTTCCAATTAGTTCAAGGAACTTCCCTCTTTCTTTATTTCAAATTGTCAAATACTCGGGAAAATTACAACTTGGCCAAATTTAACCAAATGAGCTATCTGTGCATTTTGGAAGTGAACATATTTATGTCTCAAATTGCATTGATGTTAAAAATTTGTGATTTTTATCGAATTAGCCTCATTTCACGCAAATGTCAAAAAATGCCACGCCGATTCTCACCGCCACCCACGCCTTAAAGTGCTATCAGCGTGACGCCAATGACGCCACCGCCGCCGAGCATAATTACCCCATACGCCACCGCCGACCATTTTTGAATTGACGCACACCTCTACTCCCAAGAAGTTTCCATGCACTGGAAATTTCTCTTGATTTATTTATAGTTCTACTCAGAGTAAATTTCCCGGGAATGGTTTGCTGGTATGCGTGGGCTATCTTAATGAAAACGTTTATTTCGCATGCCTTTTTATTCAGCCGTTTGACATTAAATCTGACAATCTTTCCAAGAAGGAAGAAACGCGGGTTTTGGTTAAATTAGTGAGCGCAGGATGGCATTGATATTACAACATAATTAAACCCCCAAGTGGAGAGTTTAAGATGGGAAGAAGGCGGTCCTCTCAAATATTTATGAATTTATATGGATGTATTCGCAGGGGGATTCAATAGTCACCGATTAGATTGACAATTTAAAAAATATCGGTTTATGTTTTGGCATTTCCAGTGTTTTTAGAGTTTATTTATTTTTGTTCTTCTACAAATTTGCTGAATACATTGACTCATGATATGTGTAAGCATGCATGACAAAATACATATTGCTCCCCACTTTTAGGGAAATTAATCGCAGGTCGGCTTGCGTCATACGATGCAGATTACTCGTTTGATAATTTACTCCAGTTGGACAAAAAATCAACTTTTTCGAAAGAATGTGTGCAGGGAGTGGAAGAGCGGGGTTGAATACATTTAACCAAACTATCTGCTTTACGTAACGAAATAACTGTTCTGGATATAATCCTGTATTACTGGCAACAAAGGTAACCAACTCCACTTCGAACGGAGATCTTATGTGATTACGAATTCCAACTTGACCGTCTTTTTCGGTGCTCCATTTTAACTGGAAAATAATTCCAAAAACATTTGAAACTATCACCTTAACTATGACTTCCAACGCGGTAAACAATTCTAAATATGTTTGTACGCAGATGCTTAATGAAGCAAAGTAGTGTTTTCAAAAAGTAACATCAAGTTAATTATGACAACAATTTTTTTTCAATATATCTAATATTTTTTAACACCCACGTATTTCAATCAATGTTCTTTTCAATCATTGACAAATTTCGCACAACTTAACTACAAATTACATATGGCATCTAGAAATCACCCAAATGACCCATTGATCTTCAGCTCATGGGAAGCTCACGTGAGCCGATAAACATACGACCATCGCTTCCAGATGCCAAAAAATAAAACCACCCCTAAGTATAGTTGTAAAACAATTGCGAATCAATCACGCTGATTGCTCGGTCAGCCCCAAACCGTGACGACCGACTGAGTCGTGATTTTGCTATAGTTTTTTGCCGTTGTCCGCCCCCACCGGCGGTGACCTGCCTCCACTTTATTTGAATCCGTTCCAGAACAGTGACGAGCCAAACAAAATGCCACAAAATCAGAGCTAATGCAGCGTAAACTATAGTCGAACTTCTCCCATCAATTTGCCTCCGAACATAATATACACATACACACAACCGTCGTGGTACCGACTCCTACTCTCCAGAGGTTCTTTCGCTGTTGCTAAAGAGAAGAAAAACCTTCGCCGATGCAGTGGCAAAATAAGAGTTTCCCCGCAGGAAGAAAACTTTGCTGCCTCACTTTCTCGCCTTTTCTTCAAGCTGCAATTTATTTTCCTTGCTCACCCACTCAGCCCCCCGGAGCCCCACCCAGAACCGATCGTTCGCTTGGCCCGGTTCCATCTCGCCCGATTGCAACGAGTAGGTAAACATGTAAGTATGTATGCACCAACGAAACGAAAAGACCATCCATAGGAAAAGCAGCGCATAAATCTTATCTGTGCCGCGAGGCAGCATCGCAAGTTGCTTTTCAATTGTAAAGCAATAAAGATGTACAATCTTCCAGATTTGCACGAGCTGACTTTGGGACCGGGCTGAACGGTGGGGGCTGTGTCGTTGTTGTGTGAGTTTTTGGCGATGGTGGTGGTGGTTGGGGCACATACAAGGCACGTCTCACGAGTTGATGGAAAGCACTGTAGAATTCAGATGGTTAGATAGGGATGAATAGGCTAGACGGGATGATCTGGATTGTAACCGAAAAGGTTTGAATTGTTAAGCCGAAAATAAGGATCGTTGAATTATTAAGCAAATAAGAGCAGTGTTAAGAACATTGGGGAAGCTAATCGCCCATTCCCGACCTATCGAGCACAAAACATCGAATCGTATCTATAATTTTGCCGGCACCGGTGATGTAATGGTAAACGTGACTGCTTTCTCACCCCAATGGGTCTGGGTTCAATCCCAGCCTAGGTCGGTGGGATTTTTCTGAGGCACAAAAATTTCTGGTTACGTCTTCCTTCGGAAGGGAAGTAAAGCCGTTGGTCCTACGCAGGTGTGAAAGCTGCCTTCCTGCACATTCGATTGCCGTCAATGGATGGCAATCGATGTCCGTCGGTGATTGGCACTATATTGCGGAACAGAGACCGACGTTAAATAAAGGAATGAAGATATCTATAATTTCGGCGTGAACGTGTCAAATAAACGTTTGGTACGACGAAGTGTTGAAGAGTGCAAAATAAGATCTCAACAAAAGGCGCACTTGAAGTGCACAAAAGGCACACGTGAATTCATTTTGTTTCTTTTCTATAGGCCAAAGAAAATCCCAATGGCGTTTTAATAGCTAATAGAGAAGAAAAGCCATAGGCCAAGTTGAGCCGACAGAAGCAGTTTTGCATTTTCAACAATAAACGAATATTTCGCGACCCCTTATGAGAACTAACGGTACATATGGAAAGGTAAATTAATTTTTTTAGCCATCTGTAGTAAAAACATTCCGTTTGGTGCTAAACTATATTAAGAAATACTAACTGCGGGTCGTGTTTAATAGACAATAGGTAGTTAAGCCTATATGATTTCCAGCTTGATCTGAACACCCGCAGACACCCGGAATATCATCTTCAAGAGATTTGGCTCTGGAGTTCCAACTGCCGAACGCTTTGGATATAGCTGGATACCTTCTTAAGGTGAATTTTTCCCTCGTCACCTTAATGCTACAACTAGGTAACTTTATGTTTGACGATTTTGAGTTGATTATACAAAAATATTCATCGTTTCAAGTACTATAACGTATGCTTCTCGACCAGAGCAGTACACCTGGAGTTGGTCAGCGACTTGTCCACAAAAAGATTCCTATGTTCCCTTCGACGGTTCATCGCTCGCCGTGGGCGACCCGCCCACATCCACTCTGATAACGGGAAGAATTTTGAGGGAGCAAAGAACGAGCTGGCTGAGCTATTTGTCAGATTCCGTGACCGTTCCCAGCAAGATGAAATCGTATCTGCCTGCGCCAGTGAAGGGATCACCTGGCATTTGACACCACCCAAGGCCCCACACTTCGGTGGCCTGTGGGAAGCGGCTATCAAAGTAGCGAAAAAGCACCTCTTTCGCACACTAGGATCATCTCGCATGTCGTTCGAAGAAATGTGTACCGTCCTCGCGCAAATCTAAGCAATCATGAACAGCCGGCCGCTGCTTCCGATGACTGAAGACCCCAACGACATGGCCGCATTGACTCCAGCTCACTTCCTCATCGGTTCATCGCTACATGCTCTGCCCGACCCAGATCTCCGAAGCTTTCCGGAATACAAACTCGACCATTACAAGCAACTGCAACTGCATGTGCTGCAGTTTTGGACCCACTGGTGGAAGGAGTATCTTCAGGAGCTGACGAAGGACACCAGAGGCTGGAACCGCAACGAAGAAATCGTACCAGGGAAAATGGTCATCGTAGTCGACGAGATGTAACCTCCAATTCGATGGCCTCTTGCTCGCATCGAATCCATCTGGCCAGGAAAGGACAAATTAGCACGGGTTATCATTCTCCGCACTGCTCGTGGTATCATCACTCGGCCCATCGCGAAAATCTGCCTGCTGCCGTACTCCACGGTAGCTCCAGTAAACGAAGGAATTTCTGGAAGATCCAGCGACAACCAAATGGTAGAACGAAATCAAAATATTTCATTAGATTAAGCTGAACATCTGTTAGAAGTAAGGAACAAAGTCTAATACGTAAGAGTAACAAATTTATGTTGTTTGTTAATGTTTTCAATGTTGAACATAGTCGTTCAAGGTGGCGGGTATGTTGGTTCTCGCAACACGCTCCACAGCTGGTGCTAGCGAGTACACTTTTAGAACAGTTTTACTAGCCCTTCTGGCAACCGCGTCCGCTCAGCTTAACTGACAGAAACGTGATTTTCAATGCCCCACTAGTCACAACATATCAGCCTGTATTAGAATGTTTTGTTGTTGGCACAAGGAAAAGTTGTAAAAAAGGAAGTGCAGTTTTTTTTTTTTTGGTTTTTGCCGTAAATTAATTTCCCTGATAAGCCGTAATATCGTTGATGCCCATCGCTGAGCATTTGGTGCGACGGATAAAGAAAAAATTAAACACAACGTAGGGTAAGCGCGCCAACAAAGAGCGAAGAATCCGAATTAGTCCTCACCCAAGCCACGGTGTAAGTTTTATTAAGGTTTTAAGCAAATTTACAAGTCTAAAACATGGCCTACAGAACCCTCATACATTCAAAAATGTTACTAAGACAATTTGAACCTAAATCTTAAGTTTCCAACATTAATTTATGTTTTCGTTTTAAAACTTCGTTTCCATTGATTTCAATTGGTGCTATCTCAGAACAAACTGTCCCAGACAATATTGAGCTTTTTGTTTTACAACTAGGTAACTTGGTCGTTGTTGTTTTAAATTCGATATTATTTTCGTTAATACCGAATGAAAAATGTGAAACACGATTGATATTGTGAAATAAGATATCCCATCGCCTTGAAAGCAAGTGGAATCTTCAAACTTATTTTCACAAAAACTTCAAATTTTGAGTTATCTACCTAGTTGTTGCATTAACTGGGCGACTTGATCTTGATATGCTTACCTAGGGGATGGGTACTAAAGGGAGTTGGATTTAAATACGTCATTAGTAAGAATGACACTTATGTAGATTGCACATTGTAGTAGAATCACGTATTAAATGGGAAATATTTCCTTTTTTTTTGACATTCTGTGTGTTCCAACAACAACTTAATTCCATAACTTGTATTCTTTTTGGAGTTGCTCATACTGTCCCACTAGATAGCATTTCTGGTCCACTGTGCACTGATCATGGACACGTTATACCTGTATATTAAAATTTGTTTAGTGGCGATTCCGTAGCATAAAACCAAAACTTCAAATGGTACCAATGACAACACACATAAACAGTGCTGTAAGCTGCTGCTACTTTAATTGTTGTCCAACGTTTCGGTCCGTTTGGGACCTTCTTCAGGGATTCAATAATTCCAGTTTTCTTATCTCGTGTGGTTCTGTGGAACATAAAAATATCCCGAGGTCAGAGTTTTACCGCTCAAACGCAAACGGTTCGAATTAATTTATCCGTCGAAAACCCTTCAAATTTCACTCCAGAGCGTGAAAATTGGAAACGGTTTTTGACGCATAAATGAATCGGAAGCATTTGGGTTTGAGCACGAAAACTCTGACCTCGGGACATTTTCAGGTTTCACAGATCCACACTAGATGAGAAAACTGTAATTATTGTGTCCCTGAAGAAGGACTGACCGAAACGATGGGCAAAACATAAAAAGCAGTGTTTTGATTTTGTCGGGAGTGAATAGTCATAAAACACACATCAATTCCCAGTCGGACCGTACCAAAGACTTTGTCTCCGGCAGCTGCAAAACAAGCTAGTAAAGCACAGTACCAAACTAAAATGTCGTAAAAGACATTTTCTCGAAGAAGACTGTTACATATTTATCTATTTTAGTTTTTCTCACAATAACATCTGCTACTGTTGTGCTTGTGAGCATTCAGAAAAAAAGATAATGCAACGATATCCTTTTGTAATATTGTCACACTTATGTTAAATTCTCATTTGATGACGGTCGAAGCGCGCTGCTCATAAGCGCGCTGCAACCCGCTCATAAGAATTCTACACAGGTATGTTACTTAGATAGTATTTTATGGCAGCGACTTAAAGAGCAAATCCTGGATAAATAGCCACCATAAGTTAAATCAATATTGTGTCCTTTGGTTTTTTTTCCGTCGATCTTGTTTTCCGTGCTGAGCACCAATCCTACCGACGTGCCAGGAAGGCAGCTCCCACACCTGGACCCTACCTATCGACCCATCAACTCATGAACCGGGAACCAACGGCTTTACTTCCCATCCGAAGGAAGGCGTGATCAGAGATGTTATGCCTCAGAACATCCCGGCGGCGCCGACTGGGATTGAACCCAGGCCTGCTGGGGTGAGAGGTAATCACGCTTACCACTACACCACCGGCGCCGCCCCGTAACATGGGTAGATCACCTTTTCGTGGTACGTTACGGGATGTAAGATCTACCACCGATTCCTAGTCCTGACTACTTCAAACTAAGGAACCAGGATTTTTCAGTAATCCAAGGAACACATCTTAGTCCTTGTTACTTTTAATGCCTTGTTGATAGTGACAAGACTCGGCTTTGTCTACCGAGGATGATCTTGAAACAAGGAAAAAAAATGAGTTAGTTGTCTTCATCTATGTGATTCCAAATCTTCTATTCGTTGTTCCCTAGTTTAAAGTGGTTAAGACTAGGGTTCTGATGCATGGTCATTAGCGGTGTCATACCTTAATTTTGATGCTAAGCAAACCAATTTTGACTGACAAAAAGGCGCGCCTTTGGAGGGTGTTTCAACACTCCGAAGGGTATAAATAGCGGAACCTTTCAATTAGAGTCGGATCCTTGCGAAAAATGCAAGAGTGGCAACTGTAAAAAAATCGAATACTCCATCATTTCTCAATAGTGATGGAGTAATACGACATGCACTAAACTAAGGACACGGGATATACTACAATAGATCAATTTACTGGTCGCAGTAGTGTTAGGTCCCGAACAGAGGAAAAAAAAAAAACACCACCGGCGCCGTTGGAAGATCAACTTATGAATGTTATGATTTCAGCACGAAATATTCTGTTGATGGATTAGAACGTTTACAGTAAATGAAAAATCGAAATTTTTTAAAAAAAGCTAGAAATAAAACTACGGTCCGTGTGCCAGTTTTTTCTCGAATTGACCCTGTCTTAAATTTCACATTTTAACTTTATTTTCAATTTTTTGACGTAGACTACGTCTTACGGAAAAGTTCTGGGGGTAAATCGAAAATCTAAAATTGCGACCGCCACGAAAAGGTGTAAGATTTAGAACGCTTAGAACTTTGTCATTTATAGATGAAATTAAAATCCAAATACACCAATCGATAGGAAATACCTTTCGTAAGCTGTTGCAATAAACATTTTTTTCAATTCTTCATAAGAAACTGTTTTAAAAACGGACAAATAAAAAGTGATAATTTTCATGAAATAAACGTTCTCCCCATACCCAGTCCTAATAATCAAGTACAATTTGGTTGCACATCGTGCTGCTTGAATCAGAAAAGCTATAAAACAGCGCTGCTAATGTGCCTCGACTCATTTTCGCTTCGGACGGCGGGTGAGCAGGTAGCAGCAGCAGCAGCAGCAGTAGGAAGGCGGTTCCTGTCAAGCGCGCAGCGTTCGAATTTTGCATCTCGAACTTTGCGCGTTGTTCCCGTATTTCGTGGGCTGTGTACGAATTGCCGAGTTTTTTATCGTGAAATTTCGTGAGTTATTTCCAATGTTTGAAAATGCCGGCAATTGATCAGTTTTCAAACAGAACTCAGCCCCGGTTACCAAAAGGGGGAGAGGTAGCTCATCGATTCTTCCGGTTCGCCTCCTAGCATCGTGCTATAAGGTACCAGGCGATAACCAGGGTAGTTGATCGATAGCTCGATGACGTCATTTCGTTGGCGTCTGCAATGGGAAATTCTCATAGCAGGCGTTGACGATGGGACGTTGTCGAGTTGTTGAATAGCAACTATCGTGGTAACTCACCGATTACCTGTTGATCTGCCAAATTTGGAAAGACGTCTGCATTGAATTATCTCATATAATAATATTCCGCCCACTATATCACAAGAAATTGCGAGTAGCTGAGTGGAATGGAGATAAGTTAAGCATTGGGTACAGGGCCAAGTCTCCCCTGGGTGGTGCCAAAATATGAGCGCAATAGAATCATCAAGTTGCCATAAGACACGGAATGAGACTATTGCATGGCTGGGTAGTCAAAGTTTTCCATTCGTTAGTCATTTCAGGTGGATTAGAACAGGTTTAGGTTTAGGGTGGGCGTTGGCCAGATTTGGATTGTTCAGATGTAATCCTGGATAGGACCCTGTCATTGACCGTCGCGTGAAAGTGGAACTTAATGAAGGCCTAAGTACTTTTTCGTAGTTTTTAGTTTTCGGATTTGAAAGATCGTCGGTTACAGTGGCCTGCTTACTGAGCAGAAAAACGCGGTCCCAGGTCCTTACATATAAAAGAGATTTATGGTAAAATCGCTTGTGTATCGTGTATTTTGCGAAACTCGTTGTTGTCGTTGGTTCCGCGTTTGAATGGATACACAAATTTGAGCAACGGTATTATGTGATATGAGGGGCTCGGTGGCCTTTGAGCAACCGTTTTTGCTTACTGAGCAGAACATCATGAGTCTAATCTCAGGCCCATCCACATTCAAGATTCGTCAATCGTTTTATTTGTTAATATGACTACATGGTAATAACAGCAACTCGGTGATTGAAAAGGTGCTCGTCTGCCTAGTGGCAAACGTTTTTGCTTACTGAGCAGAAGACCGTGGGTTTAGTCCCAAGCTCCTTCGCGTTATATGATCGTTAGGACATCAGTTCAGCTTATCGTTTACCAAAACGAACCCTGCTGCAAACCCAACCCTCTTATCCAACATCCCAGTGATTCCTCGTGGAAGTGCAGAGGTGTTCTCGGCTTCCATCAAAGCGAGTGTCATGTCAACACAATCCTTCCCATTCCTTTCTTGACCCGTGTTCGGGCGCGGCCGGCGCTGGTATTGCCTAATTTAAGATCACCAGTTTTTACACATTGAGGATGATTGCTAGTCCCAAGCATCGTCTATTGGTTCTCTGTGTAATTACAGCTGATCTGGCAGTAACAGAGTAGCAACCGTGGGCGGTCAATCAACCTCAACCTCAACCTTAGAACTCAGCCCCGGTTACCAAAGTTTATCTTCTAGTCGGTCAGAAATAACCACGCTCGTATAGCAAGGTTATTCGATAACTCATCTGTCACTTTTAACCACGAGTTAAATTCAACTAGCCCATTGCGACACAGCCTTGTAAGTAAAATTAGGGTCATCCATAAATTACGTATATATTTTTTTTACCAATTAACCCCCCTTCCCCCTCGGAGCGTGTTTTGCAATACACCTAATACATGGCCGGTCCCAACTTCTGAAACCCCTCTCGTCCCTCAACTACTACGTTATTTATGAAAGTTCCCAAACCATTGGCAGCATTGAAAATCGGCAGCACACCACACAAAACGGGTTGGACAATTTCGGTATTATTTGTTTATTTGTTTATTTAATAATTCAACTGACAATTAATGTCTTAAAGAATAAAACTTAATCTAAATAGTTATGGTCAACGAAACGAAAACGGTCAAGTAACCGGTTACGAAACACATTTGCTGATACGTTAAAGTCAAATTCGCAATAAAAGTAGGTAAATTGTCGGCTGATTGCACGAATTGGCTCATTCTGCGTATATTTTCTGCCTCGTGGGTCCAAAAACAGAAATTCGCGTTGATGAAGAGGTCTCTCAGGAGCATACATATTTAGCTGGGCCAGCAACGTTGGACAGCCGATGTCACCCGTGAGAAGCTTTCCAGAAAACATAGCTTGAGCGACCGTCCGTCGCACCACTAGCGGTTCGATGCCCAGAAGACGGCAACGCTCCTCGTACGGTGGCAGGTTCGATGAGTCACGCCAGTTCAAGAAACGAAGAGCATATCTCACAAACTTTCGTTGAACAGATTCGATTCTAGCGATCCAAGTGGCTTGGAAAGGGCACCATACAACTGCACTTGATTTTAATATAGACCGCACAAGTGAGCAGTAAAGTGATCTGAGGCATAACGGGTCCCGGAACTCATCGCCAATTTTGAAAATAAAATCCAGTTGGCGGTTGGCTCGGGAAATGATGTCGTTATAATGGATTTTGAAGGTGAGCCCGCAGTCCAGAGTAACACCGAGATCCTTTATTTGTTCTACACGGGCAATGCTACGTCCAAAGAGCACATAGTCAAACATAATTGGTTCGTTTTTACGGTGATAGGAGAAGACGTTGCATTTTTCGATGCTCAGGCCCATCAAATTTCTCGTGCACCAGTCAGCGAAAATACATAGCATACGCTGGAGATCCCAACAGTCCGAGAGGCTTTGGATAATTTTGTAGATTTTGGCGTCATCTGCGTAGAAAAGACGACATCCAGATGGTAACAACAGAGCGATGTCGTTTAAAAAGATCGAAAACAGCAGAGGTCCCAGGTTGCTGCCTTGCGGGACTCCCGAGTTGTTTGAGAAAACATTTGATTCCGTCGCGCCAATCTTGACTCGTACAGAGCGATTCACTAAGTACGATCTGAACCATTTCACAGCCGTAGACGAGACACCTAGTATCTCCAACTTAGCAAGCAGGATTTCATGATCCACCCTGTCAAAAGCGGCTTTTAAGTCCATGTATGCAGCATCAACTTGCCATCCAGCATCCAAGCTTCGCAGACAGTCAGAGGTAAACTGCACCAGGTTCGTGGAAACCGATCGCTTGGGGTAAAAACCATGTTGGTCCGTATCGATATAATTTTTACAGCACATAAACAGAGCATCATTTACAATAATCTAGAAAAGTTTAGAGCAGGCGCACATAAAGGAAATCCCACGATAATTAGCGACATTCCGATTGTCTCCTTTTTTGTGAATTGGAAACAGATAGGAAAGCTTCCAGCGGGAGGGGAATTCACTTTGCTGTGCCGAGAAATTAAAAAGTCGTGCAAGTGGAAGGCAGAGGTTGACTGCACATCGTTTTAAAACTGACCAGCGACCAGCGGCGAATGAGTTCTTCATTTTGCGTGTTGCGGCTATCACCATGTCTTCAGTGATGTGAGGTATGTCAAATCTAAAAACATCACGTGGCATCCCGGAGGTTGCGACCAACACCTGTGTCGGTGAAGAGGAAAAATCGTGGAAGACTTGTTTGAATTGACGAGCAAACAAGCTGCATTTTTCACTTTCGCTGCAGGCCGTATCAACTCCGAGGAACATGGAACAAGGCAGCCCGAATTCTTTCCGTTTTGAATTTACAAACGACCAAAAACCTTTCGGGTTCGACCGAAGATTCGCTTCCGTGCGTATCACGTGCCGATTATAGAGGAAGTGGTTGTAGTTTCGATAGCGACGACTTGCGAAATTAAACTGTTGCTTGTAGAACGGTGAGCGAGAGCTGCAGTACCTTCGGAGTGCGGCGGAGCGCTGACGTTTTAGTTTACGTAGGCGTGGGTTCGACCATGGAGGCTTCTGCGGGGGACGTCTTGCTGGGACAGTGCGGAAAATAACTTCTTCCAGCGCAGAGCTGAAACAATCCACAGCATCATTGACACTAGCGGCCGTTTCGATACAGTGCCAATATATTTCCGCAAGCGCATTGTTCAATGCAGTGTAATCGGCCCGGCGAAAGTCCAGAAAGCAGCACTCGGAAAACGGTATATATTCAATTGGAGTGGATAAACTTAGTGACACGACGAGAGCGGGATGGTCGGCATCTAGATTGATCAGTGGTTCTACCGGTAGAGAAACAGAAGTGTCTGGTAATGCTGAGTCATTTGCCAGAACAAGATCTAACAAACGTCCATTACGGTTGGGAAAAATGTTCGCCTGAGTGAACCCATGAATCCGTCCAGAAGTTCACAGTAAGCAACCGGCATATGCGATAGCAGAGGATTAATGAATGGTGTGCCACTGTCAGAGAAACGCCACTGTAAACCAGCTTGGTTGTAGTCGCCAAATAGGAGAGCGGGAGAATTGGGCCACAATTGAGACGAAATCGAGCCCAACGAATTAACGTGCTCATGGATGATCGTGCAGTCATTTTTTCGGTCGGGGGGTAGGTAGACTGCACCTACACTGAGCTTGGTTCTTGGCAGATCCACAACAATCCAGATTTGCTCTAGCAGACTTGAAATGGGCGAGGTACTTACATAGCTGGTCAATTTCGTTGTGACGGCGATCAGAACCCCACCACCACGCAATTTTTGACTGTTTAGGGGAGAGCGGTCGGTTCTGAAGACGAAATAATGCGATCCAAGCAGCTGCGGTGAGTAAATCCGGTCATCCAGCTACGTTTCTGTCAGAACAATCAAATCGTACTCAGCCTCCGAGACAGCTAGGAAAAACGGGTCGATTTTAGTCCGCAGCCCACGCACATCTTGGTAGTAAATCCGGAGACCACTCAAAATGCCACTCCGCGAACTGGAAGTTGAAGAGAAATCAGGTACCGAAAGTTCGAAATCGCAATTATACTCGCCTGGAGTTGCAGGACGGAAGCCCCCGATACCACCACCGACCACAGGACCGGCACGATGACGATGGCGGATGTCAGCAGCAAGCGCGACTGGGTCGGGGGGCTCGGGAGCTTCCTTAGTGCCTGTTTTAGGGTGTCCCGGATCCGATGAAGTTGTGGCGATGGTGTCAACAGCTGGAGAAACGTAGCACGCTAGTTTTTTGCCGAATCAATAAACTCGCGAAACTGTAATCCGGCAGGCCAGGAATCCGGATCGAGTGCAGCATCTTTCAAACAAGGATCCAAACCGATCTTGAATGACACAAATGTCATACTGGATACGACTTTTCCTCTGGGAACCAAACGCACCACATCGACAGGTTCAGTTAAGCTCAAGCAGCGTGACACAATACTCTGCACGTCGTTATCGGTGATGAGCGGGTTCAGGCGAGAAAGATATAGCCAGAATTTCTCCGGAGGTGCACTAGGAGCAATAGAGGGAACGGAAAGACCACTCAAGTCAATTGTTTTCGTTCCATTTACGGTTGGCACGTCAATATCAGGACGGTCTTCACGACGGCGTTATGCACCCTGTTTGGGCCAAACTGGCGTAGCACTCAGTTACGGGTTGCGTTGTGGCTTAGCAGAGAAATTGTCGACTTTTTTACTTAGCTCAGCCACGGCATCATGCAGTTGCTGAACCTGATCTGGCTACGAAGCAAGCGAGGGGGGTTGCATTTGTTGTTGCTGCTGATCGTCGATGAAACAGCGGATAGAGCGGCCCTGTAGAACCCCACGACAGGAATTGCAAACGAAGAGTATCTTTCCAGCTGATAATGGTTCCCTCAGATTGCGGATATTAATACCGCTCGTTGATAACGAGCTGACATTCTCCGCATTGTATTTGGTCCATTCTGCTGTGACGGAGCTGCACAGTGAAAAGATGGAGACGGGTCGGGATTCGATGATGCGAGGATGACGTGTTGATTACAGCAAACGACAGCACGAAATTTATCGATATTCCACACGTTTCGGAGAGATTGTCGAAAAAAGTATTGTTTACGCACAACTTTGAACACTAAAAACCAGATTTACACACACAAATTCTATGGTAAAACACGAACGTAAACAAGGCGAACAAGGCGAACAATTTGCGCTATCACATATCATCAATATTTCGCGATCAGAACATTTAGCTTGAAATCCCTCCATTTTATTATCGGTACATCTTTAATCTATTGATTGAATTGAGAATAATTAATAATATGGTTTTTAATATTTTGTTCGTTTTGTGAACGCACATTCATTACTTTGCATAAGAATACGGGAACGGGGTGTTTTTGTGGTGATAAGAAGGATTTTCCTACACAGATTGCAGTTTTCTGTTCCAAGCACTGAAATTATCAGACGGTACCTCTATTTATGCTTTTAGATTAGCTATGAAAGTCCCTCCTACTTCGAAAATTATACTATAGAACGGTTTATACAACCCCAGTTTTTTTTGCTGATGGAGGCAAGGCATAGCCAGCCGTTCGATTGCATAATTCTTCGAGTAAGAGGGACTTGCAATGCTTATCTCTTAGCATAAATAGAGGTACCGTCGAGTTTTTTCAGTGCTAGGTTCTGAAATTCGGAAGTGAGCGTTCAAAAGGGCCTACTTGTAATGTTCGATTCTCTTCATCAATTTTCTGTTTACATTGCTACAGCTAAGCAAAACAATTCAATCTGAACATTGCATTAGGTCCTCAGTAACACTGACAAGATTCTGTTCGTCGACTTTCTCCTTGAATTCACTCGGCTCAGGTATTTTAAGCACACATATCGATAAAAGAACTTTTTATCTAGCATCTAATACAACAAACACAACAAGAAACGATTCTGTGCTCAAGTTATTAAGGCTGTGTTCCATTTGGTAAATGTTTACTTAAATTTGACAGAGGAACATTTTTCAAATAAACCTGCTTATCCAGCAGACTTATTTCTGACACACAAGGATTCAATTTTGACAGACGCTTTCTCGAAAATCGGCCGATCAACAACAGGGATTTTCGAACATTATTTTTTTTTTGCTACTCCCCCTTTTGCTGGCTTAGACCGTGTGACGGTCCATCTCGCCTTCGAACACCTTAATTTATTTTCGAAGTGTCAAATCTAAGTGAACATTTTCCAAATGGAACACAGCCTTAGTATTTTTTTTTATTTGTTCAATCGGTAGATAAAAGATGTACCGAGAACTTATTGGAGGGATTCATGGCTAATTGATATCCCGATCAACTATGAAATGTTGCATAACATTGGCGCAAAATTGAGCACTCCGTTTAGCGTTTTAAATCGCTGAGGAAACCTTATTTCTGATCAATCTCATTACCACATAAAAATTTCAAGAGTACAGATTTCAGTTCTCACAAAACTTATAACAAAGAAACTGGAACTTCACGTTTGGTGCAGTGCAGTACACAAGGAGTATCAATTTCATGAGAGATATCACAACTATCCAAGATTTGTGTCCTAGAAATCTTGAAGTGCTAGGGAATATCAGCCATCATGACGGTCATTGTTGGACGCTTCAATGAATCACCTGAAGAAAGCCTTACTCATATCTGATTGTTATTTAGGAACCAAATTTAATAGAATATTCGCATTTTTATGAGGTCCTGAATTTAACCAAGTTTTACTAAGTAGGAAATCCAAAATATGTACAAAGGAACGAAATCATAGGTTACTTCTACTGCATTTTAAATCAATATCTAGAAAAACGCACGAGAATTTCACTACACAGCTTAACGTAGTCTACATAAACCATGTGGTCGTGTCTTGTACACAACCCCACAATTTTTTTTCTCGTGGCTTGAAAATGTTCATTCAAAATTATGAATATATGAGATATTAAAATAATTTTTTTTTATATGTTCACCATTTTCAAAATTGATTTTTTTTTCAAAAATGACTTTTTTCAAAAATATAAATCAAAAACAAAAAAAGAAAAAACTAAGCAGATTTGTTGATATGTTTTGTAAAAAAAGCCTAAATTTTCAAGGAAAAATATAAAAACATGTTGTGCCCTCTGTCTAAAAACCATGAAAACCATAAAAAAAACAAATACAATCAATGTTTTTTCAATACAAAATCCATATTGTTTAATATGATCATATTTTTTAAAAAGCAATTTAATTACCTTTCATTTGATATTTTGATCAGTGGTTCAAAAGTTATGAATTTTTTAATAAAGTAATTTTTGAAATAAATCGGAAATGGGTATAACATTTTGCGTTAAGGAACAAAACTACCTATTTTTACTAAATTATGAGAACCACTATATCGTTTTGCTATGGATGACTGAGATGGTAATTTTTTGATGTTTATGTTTTATGCACTTTTTTTTTTTTATTTATTCCCCAAAATTACTTGAAATTACCTTTTCCGTGTATATTTTTATGAAAAGAAACAACTTTTTTCATTTGGCATTACGATTGGAAGTGACGTTTTCGAGTTGTGATTTGTGAAAGAATATTGAATTCGCCATTTGGAATTTTTTTAACGATTCAAAATGGTCGAATTTTGGATCAAATGTGAATGATTGACCATAACTAACAATGATGCAAAGTTTCGTGCATATTGAATAAGGTTCATACTGGAAATCTTTTTTTTTTTTGCCTAAAACTGCATGTTGCATGTTGCATGTTGCTTTGTTGAGAGGGAATCCATTAGGACGATAGAAAGTAATCTCTGATCGAAGGAACAAATTTCGAAAGCATCTCCGTCAAAAACTTGGCATCTCCATCCAACAGCTCGCCGGCTCTGCAACCGGAATCAATTCCTAGCATCCCTACCCGCCGGCTGCAGCAGTGAACCAAACTCAAATCCCCAGAGCCATTTAGATCTGCTACATGGCTACAAGTTCGCCAACAGGAAAACTAAATCAAGAAGTGAAGCGAAAAAACGAGGTGGTATATCGGGCCATAAGCCTGAGAGTTGCATCCTTCGCACAAGAATGGAGTCGATGGCGGCTTTTCCCAAATGTAGCCAGTACTAGATCTTCGCTTCCGGTTGGCTTTTACATTGCATTGTCGGTACAACCGTATTCCTGCCAGCTCGTCTACATGAAAGCTTACGTAACATTGTTATATGTATTTTGCTTCTATTTTTTACGATTTCAGCTCAGCTCAGAAAATGGAAAAGAAATTGCTGGCTCTCACACAAACCCATAGTCAACATTGCTTCTCAGTTCTCAGTTAACGAAGTGCAATGGAACACGATCGACTATTCGATTCTTGTGCTTGACTTGGTGCTGTAACATTGGAATATGAAAAAAAGGAGGTTGGTGTGGTTGGGGGGGAGCTGGAAAAGATGCTCTGACCAGTTTCCTAGAGCTGGCAATAAACCAACAACGAATGGAATTTGTTTTTGAAGGAAAACTTAATGCAGCAAATTGAGCCACTCCGAATCGGTCAGTCCTTTCCATTGTGACCGGTCGATTGGGAATTTCTGGAGATTAGCCTTATCATTGCATGTGTGCGGCTTCAATTTGAGCTTGTTCATCAAAGCGAAACTTTATGGTTTCAGATCCTAGAAGGGAGTTCGTTTTCCGGTAAAAGTTTCCCTATTCGACTGATTAGGATAATGCACCGAAACGGGAACGATTCGTCTCCGTAGCTGTAACTGACCTCATTAATTTGTCGGGCCAGGGTTTCAATTGCACTGAAAATGGAAGAATTCAACAGCCTTTGGGTAAGCGGCAGAGATTCATTTTCAAGTACAGCCCTGTCGATCCGTTCTGAAGTGAGCACTCGATAAAGCCACAGACATACATGACGAGATGAAAAATAAAGCCTTTCTTCTGCTCAGAAACTGGGCTAACGGTGAGGCAGAAGCGCTTCATAAAACCATGGACCACACACGACTGACGACGACGACGACGACGACGACGACGGCTAACTAGCATGCATCTCACGCTAGAGCTGGAAGCTGCTAATAGAAACAGGACACCACATGAATATCGTTTTCCACGCTGATGCACTCATTCTTCTTCTGCTTCTAGCTTCTTCCGTTCGTGGCTAGGGAAGAAATCGTCGACAACCAACAGTCATGAGTGCATAAGTGGGGGACTGTGCCTACACCACGGGGGAACAAGCTGGTGGTTAGGTGGATGGCACTGTGAGAAAATGTTTTCACTCCACATGAACCTATTTCATTACAACAGTGCGAGGAAAATTGTATAAAGTAAATGATGTTTATCAATAAATTGCAGCCCAGAGTGCTTCGTTTTGAAAAGCTGGTACGGTCAATCGCAACCTACTCTCAACTGTTAGCGTGCCATGTGAATCTAGACATGGGTTTTGGTAAACAAATTGGTGAAATTTTTGTTTTGTAATATTTGACGACGGTAAATAGTTGAGCCTTAATTCAACTTCAAGCTTGAGGATATGTTTTAAGAAAAAGGGTTGTTCACAATTATATCACAGACAAACGGACGTAACCCTAGCATATTTTTCATCGATCACGCATTTAACGATCAATTATTTATTTTTTAGTTGACCGTACCACCGCTTGTGGCGTGCACAGTCAATTCCCTGGGTTTGACGTTTACACTCTAGCGCCATCTGTTAATCGTAGTGCCCATGAGAGATGGCGGTAATGTTTTAGTGACGATGTTTAACAGGGAAAAAAAAACAATGCATTATATCTGTTTGACTGTGATCATATATCAGTTTTATCTGGTAATTCTCTTAAAAAATCTTTCAAAATATTTCATTCATAGTTGGAGAGTGATGTGATCTTTTTGAAGGAATTCAAGTAGATAAAAAAGCTCTTTTTGAATAAGCCGTTAAACAATATTTACTCAAGTTGGTTTAGTTGGAGGCGAACCAGCCTCAGGCTGAAAGCCTCCTTAATAAAGATAAATCAATCAATCAAGTTGGTGTCTACCTGAGTGGTGCGGAGTCAATCATTTTAAATTTTCAAGTTATTTTGTTTGAAAAATATTCGTTTTATTCCCTTTGCCTACATCCTCGCAAAACCACTCACAAATTGGTGCCTTTTCCATAAGAGATCTCGTGACTTTCTCATTATTTGTTCATAATTGCTTGATTGAGCTAATATTTTGTAAAATTTTGACTAAGCTTTAAAATGGTAATGATCTGATCAATATCGAATCAAACGGTCGAATACAATAGAGGTACCACATGTTTTGCAGTTTTTTTTTTTTTGTACTTTATTTTGTAATCTGTGAGACGGAAATCACAAATCGAGGGTCATCAAAATACATGGCATGTTGATAGAATGATGATGATGATAGTCCCACCTCTTACCCCTACAAAGGTTTGAGCTGGACGATTTTTCTTTAAGATAATTAAACATGACAAATTAACCAGGTTTGCAAACAAAATCGAACTGGTCTCAGTTACAGATATAAATTCCCTCTAGAGTTTGCAGTTGCTTCACAGCGATATAAATGTGAAAAAGCTTAGGCGTCCACCTTTTAGTTCACCTTTTTTTCCACCCAAAGTATTCATAACTATTACAAGCGATCAAGAGTTAATGAACAATCAACAAAGCATCCTATTACACTAGCATCCCCGCAATCTGATGCTATCATAATTTTCAGCAATGTCAGGAATGCTCACGAACCCCTGACATTTGCCAGAAAACTTTTTTTCAAGGTATCTTCCAAATAAGCTTCAAAATTGTATTTTTTATCAAATTTTAAATTCAGTTCACTATATCCGTAAAACGTGCGCAACGCTCAAACCTTTGTAGCCAACTTTTTGACGTAGGACTACGTCTTTGATTTCTATATGGGGGTACACTTTGTGAAAACCTATAATGGAACATGTAACAAAATTATGAAAGTTTTTGAACGTTAATAACTCAGCTGCCCCTGGACCAATCGATTATAAATTTTCCTACGCATCTTTTAAGACTTTATCATTTTTTTAAATGTCACTATTGAAAAATGCATGTATGTGCAAATGTTGCTATGATAATTAAGATAATTACCGATTGCCTGCGAAATACGATTTCCCTTACACAGATTTCAACATTGAATGCCATCCGGTCTCACCAAACGGTGTTTATTAAATCTCCGCGTGGTGAGTGGTGGTGGACTCCTGTACACAACGAAAGGCTCCCCGCAAGCAGCTAGCGATCAAGGCTGACCTCAACCGCTGATCGGATTCAGTTCCAATTATCGTGTGTGGTGATGTCCGGTCGTCGCAGGAGCAGTGCTTTCGGCACGTGACGTTGAACATTGTTCTCCAGTACACAACGAAAAGCTGTCTGCAAGCAGCGAGCTGCAGCCCACATGAATATCCATAGGAAGAAAAAGAAGCACCGGATCAGAATCTTTAGCTCTTCGTGAGTCACCGTGGGTCATCTATGTCAATCGCGTCATACTATAGAGTATAAACAGAGAGAACCCCGCTCAAATTCCTATTCCTACACACAACATAAGCCTCTGCTGCAATTAACAAAAAAAATATATTATATAAGACTACGTAGTCCTACGTCGCCATTGCGTACAACCCCATAAGGGTGTCCCTTGTAGTTTTTTAAATCTACTACTATTAAATCAAATATTAAAAATCCATCATCACCATCGTGACGAAAAGAAATAGTTTTTGCCGTGCTACAATAATTATTGAAAAGACTTTATGACAGCTATCCTTACAAAATAATCCGTTAGAGATACCTTCGTCAAGATACTTTGTCAATTCATAAAAAAGTAAGAGGTTGTATCCAAGACTCGACCGTAGATTTGACGTAGGATTACGTGCTCGGTATCAATATTTGGCGACTATGTTAGGGAAACCACTTTTTAGCAGGTAAACGGTGATAATTTTGATAACCATTTCAACAGTTGGACATTTGTGAAATTTTCAATAGTGACCTATTGAAAACTGATAAAGTATTCAATTTAGCAGCTTTGAAGAAAAATTACCAATCGATCGGCTTGTTTCGAATTAAAATCCATCCGTTATTGACAGAGTTATAAGTGGTCAAAACCTGACCACTTTTGGTAACACGGGCGATTTTGTTTTTTTAATTCCATCACCAATATGTTCAAGAGAGACGTAATCCTATTTCTAAATGTAAACTTTGCGGGAGACGATTTCATAACACTCGAAAGCAATTTTGTGAAATAAAGGGTGATACGGTCAAAATTTGGTCAAGGGAAAACGCGTGTAAATCGGTGAAATCGTTTATTTAAAAAAATCAAATTAGTATAAAATTCAGGAAAAATATTCAGTTAGGCTTCCGCTTTTCCAAATCCGAATTGCCGGGCCTTACGCTTGACCCCTGCCATCAGATTTTGTACAGCCACCTTGTCCACCTTCTTCGCCGCAGAAAGCCAGTTTGCCTTGAACTGCTGCTCGCCCTTAGCAGTTTTTTTGGTCTTCTTTAGGTTCCGCTTGACAATAGCCCAGTATTTCTCAATTGGGCGGAGCTCTGGCGTGTTGGGAGGGTTCTTGTCCTTGGGAACCACCTGCACGTTGTTGGCGGCGTACCACTCCATGGCCTTTTTACCGTAATGGCAAGATGCCAAATCCGGCCAAAACAGTACGGAACAACCGTGTTTCTTCAGGAAAGGCAGCAGACGTTTATTCAAACACTCTTTCACGTAAATTTCTTGGTTGACAGTCCCGGAAGCTATGAAAATGCTGCTTTTCAAGCCACAGGTACAGATGGCTTGCCAAACCAGATATTTCTTTGCGAACTTTGACAGTTTCATGTGCTTGAAAACATCTGCTACCTTTCCCCTTCATTTTGCCGTATAAAACTCCTGTCCCGGAAGCTGCTTGTAGTCGGCTTTGACGTAGGTTTCGTCGTCCATTACCACGCAGTCAAACTTCGTCAGCATCGTCGTGTACAGCCTCCGAGATCGCGCTTTGGCCGTCGTATTTTGTTTATCATCGCGATTTGGAGTCACTACCTTCTTGTAAGTCGATAGTCCGGCTCGTTTTTTGGCTCAATGCACGGTTGTAGACGATACACCCAGCTTATTTGCGGCATCTCGGAGAGAGAGGTTAGGGTTTCGCTTGAAACTACCGGCAACTCTCTTTGTCGTCTCAGCGGCTTCCGGTTTTCGATTTCCCCCCGATCCAGACTTCCTGGCTGTCGACAAACGTTCCCCAAACACTTTAATTACATTTGTAACGGTTGATTTGGCAACTTTTAGCGATTTTGCCAACTTTGCGTGCGAGTAGCTCGGATTTTCGCGATGCGCGAGCAAAATTTTGATACGCTGCTCTTCTTGCTTGGACGGCATTTTGACAACTGAAGAGTGAATTCCAAAATCAAAATAGGAGCAACATTCTACACACACACACACCTTCAAAATGAGGGGTGTTCAGGTTTTTTAAATGCAAAATTGAAAGAAATACGTCAAGTTGATATTGACCAAATTTTGACCGTATCACCCTTTATGAAGTGAAACAAATACTAGTTCTGCATGATGATTTTGTTTGATTGTATTTATTTGTTAAAACGCCGGGAAATACCAACTGGCGACTTGTTTTTTTTTTTTTTTTTATGATAACTCCTTACTTGAAACAGGCAAAAACTCACAAACAGGCTGCTTTTTCATGGTATATAGAGAGTGCAAATTCAATAATCAATTAATTACCTCAACATTATGCCCCTAATTTTGGCTCATACATAAATTCAGATATGGACTAAATTTTCAAAAGCAACCAAAAATATCCTAGTACCGTCCCAATGACGCGTTCATCTGGATAAAATTGATAATTAGCAGATTTTTAGCGATGGGCCCAATCTTAGATCTAAAGGCCAACATTAGAGCCATTTCCCCTACACAAAATTACATAAAGGGTGTCCACGATGAAATTGCCGCACTATGAAATTGCTCTAACTTTTAACCGTTGGGTAGAATTTAATGAAAATTTGGGTGGATTTAGTTCATAGTGCATTATTTACATCCTGCAAGTTTTAAAGTCCTGTGATCAAAACTCGCGGAAATGGAGTCGAAAGAACAGCTCGTGCGTGATAAAATCTTGCGCATTCATCACGAGAACAAGGATCTCTCGCATCGTTCCATCGCTAAAATGTTGGGAATCGCGAATTCCACGGTGTCGCGAGTGATTAAGTGGTTCGAGGAACGGTTAACCACCGATCGGAAGCCCAGAAGTGAAGGAAAAAGTATTCCGTACAACACCAAAAATCACAACCGCGTAGTTGGGGCCTTCAACCGAAATCCGAACGCCTCCGTTAGGGATGTGGCTAAGAAGCTGCACCTAAGCCGAAGTTTTGTCCAGAAGGCCAAAACTAAGACTGGGCTTCGAACGTTCAAGGTACAAAAGGCCCCTAATCGCGACGAGAAGCAGAACAAGTCCGCCAAAACCCGTACCAGGAAGTTGTACCTCAACATGCTGACGAAAGTTGAATGCTGCATCATGGACGACGAAACATATGTGAAGGCCGACTTCAAACAGATCCCCGGCAACCTGTTTTTCACGGCCAAGGATAAGTTCAGCGTTCCGGAGCATGTCCGCACTCAGAAGATGTCCAAATTTGCGAAGAAATTCCTGGTTTGGCAAGCCATCTGCACGTGCGGGAAGCGGAGTGCACCTTTCGTGACCCAGGACACGATGAACGGACAGGTGTACATAAAAGAGTGCCTCCAGAAGCGGCTGCTTCCTCTCCTGAAGGCCCACAACGTCCCAACAATCTTCTGGCCGGATTTGGCCTCATGCCACTACTCCAAGGACGTGCTGAAGTGGTATGCGGACAATAAGGTCAATTTCGTGCCGAAAATGTTCAACCCTCGCAACACTCCGGAGCTCCACCCCATCGAGAAGTACTGGGCGATTATGAAGCAGCACCTTCTTAAACGACCTAAGGTAGTGAAGACAGTCGAGGAACTGAAGAAAGTATGGGTTTACATGCAAAAAACGGTTGATTCACAGGTTGTGCAGAATCTTATGGCCGGGGTTAAGGCCAAGGTGCGGGCATTTGCGTATGGACTGTAAATAAAATACGAGTAAAATGGTAAAATGAAGTTTAATAGTTATTTCTCAATCCCTGAAAATTTGATGGCAATCGGATGAAAACTCGAATTTTGCGAATTAATTTTGTGTGTGGCAATTTCATCGTGGACACCCTTTAATCCATATTAAACTTCCTATGTAAGCGCCGAACGAAACAAACTTTTTGACGTCACTACAAGGGTTATTGAGTTAAAACGAATCGTGCGAAGCGGAATGAAAGCCGAGGGAAAAACGGATTAATCATTTTGTCAAGCTTCTGCTTTCATGTTCCATCAGATGTCACTGCTGTTGTTGGCGGTGGCATCGATCGGAAACTACACATAATTTTTTTTCCAATAACTGTTCACAGAGGACAGTGCAGTGCAAAACATGTCTGGTACCTCTATATATGCATTTAGATTAACAACCGAAGTCCATCCTTCTTTACACATTCTGCACTCAAAATAGCTCACCCCTCACAGGATTTCCTTCCGAATTGTATGAATGGAGCGGAGCAGAAAGTATCGTTTGAGCAGAATATGTAAAAAAAGGAGGGGCTTCGAATGTTAATATAAATGCGGTACCAGACATGTTTTGTAGTGTCAGATACTTTATTTTGTAATCTATGAAAGGAAATCACAAATTGGGTGGGTGTCATAAAAAAACATGGCAATTGAGAGATTGAGCTCGTGAGACCTAATTTTCTCATAAATTTGAATTTTTTGGCTTTCTAAACAGGTAAAACTGCATGAAGAAAAATCATTTATATTAAACAATATTTTCCGGGAAAACAAATGAATGTCCCTGACTAATTAATTTAACTTGTCGTTCACTTGTTTACCTGAATATGCACCTAAAGCGAGTTATTTCCACTTCTTTCAAACTCTATCACTTTCTACCAGCGGAACAGCGCCGTCTCTGGACAATGGCAGGATGATATGATTAATCTCACCAATACAATCAGGCCTACAATTCCACACCTTCTGTAGACAAGTTGAGCCTTGATAGCTAGCTGGTTGCGGGAACTGATGACCTTGGCAAATGTCCAAATAATACTCTTTAACAAATTTATGGTAGTCCTGAAAAGGACCGTTTAGTCGTGATGGCTGAGTAATGCTGAGCTATTAGGGTGTTCAACACGGATGAGGCTGGCGATCTGTTAATTGTTTGGAGCAAGGTTGACGCGCTAGGCATTGATGACTCACAGCTACTCACGAGGAAACTGATTTCGATCGCGGTGCAGCTTCTTCTTCCTTCTATGGATCCTCGCTGCTTTCAGGATGCCTTTCGTGGTGTACTGGATAACGATGTTCAACGCCACACGCCAAAAGCACTGCTGCTACTGATGCTGCGGCAGCGCACACCATCGACCAGACACCACCACACACAGTGATTGAATGAGCACCGTTTAGTGAGACAGGATCGAATTCGATTTTTAAATCTGTGTTAGGGAATGCGCTGTTTGCAGGTAATCGGTGATAATGTCGATCGCCATTGCAACAGTTGGACATTTGTGTATTTTTCAATAGTGACCATTTGAAAATTAATAAAGTGTTCAATTTAGCAGATTGGTAGATATATTCCCAATTCTTTGGCTTGTTTAGAATTAAAATTCATCTGCTTTAGACAGAGGTATATGTGGTCAAAACCTGACTTATTTTCGTCCTGCGGTCGATTTTGTTTTTTTTTTAATTGCACCCCCAATATGTTGCCGAAAGACGTAATCTTACGTCAAAAAATAGCCTTTGCCTAATGGTTCATTCAACCGAAAAAACAATCCCGTAGTTTGACGACATAATGGGCAGTGCCAGGACACATGAAAAAATATTACCTCAGCCTTCTCCAATTCATCATTTTGTTCGACCATTTTGCACAGAGATGACGCTGTTCCACTGGTAGGAAGTGATGAAAATCCTCATATAGAAAATGAGAGAAGTTGGAATAATTCGCTTTCGGTGCATATTCAGGTGAAAAAAAGTGAACGGCAACCTAAAGAAATAAATCAAAGACTTTGTCGTTCATTTTTTTTCCCGGAAATTATTGTTAAACAGGCTACAAATCTTTTGCTTGATATCAAGATTCAAAATCAAAAAAATGTTATCAATAAGTTTTCATTTATTCAAAGTAAAAACAAACCTATATATTTCAATCAGTTCTATCGATTAGTAAATTGAATTCGCAGCTAGATTAAGATCAATGAATGTTGTAAAATATAACTGTACAAATCATAATTCAAGCTGAGCATTGCATTAGGTCCTACGTAACATTGGCAGATTCTCTTCGTCAACTTTCTCTTTGTATCTCCACAACCATGTATAGACATTCCCAGGTATTTTCAGCACACAGATCTGTAAAAGAAGCTTTTATCTTGCATTTAATACGACAAACACAACAAGAAACGGCTTGTAATCAAGTTTTTAATGAAAGAGAATGTCGACAAAGAGAATCGATCAATGTTACTTAGGACCCAATGCAATGTTAAGCTTGAATTATCTTTGTGATGTTCATAAATAAAATAGCAAGCATGCTGAGTCAAAAAAAGTAAGAAAAAAAAAACAAAATGTAGATTTCAGTGATAAATGTGGAAGCTCTTTTAAAAAAATATCCAATCTTGTATTTAATTATATATTTTAGAAATATCAAAAAAATGTCAAAATGTAAACTCAACTGTAATTAAAAAATTGTGTATCAAAATATGTTAGCAATATGATTTCAAAAACATAATTTGTTATCATTTTGATATTATTTTGATATCCGACTTTGCTCGGGTACACTTTATTCATAAGAAAGTCACAACAACTTGTGCATGACCAAAAATAGTAACACAGCGCTTTTCACAGTGCATTTGTTCCAGTCTGGGCATCATCGTTGCAAGTTCAAATCTCCCCATTGAAACACCGACGCGGCCAATATTCCAAGAAAATCCAACTATTTCTAGAGCAAAGAGCACAACCATTGTGCTCACATTGTACTCGCCCCATTGTTCGGCTCGGTTACTGGTGAGTCCTGCTTAGGAGCAACGTATGTGTTATGCTTCAGACGGGTTCTGCACCATTTAGAAATGAATAGAAAAAGAAAACATCGCCGAACCAAGTCCAGTCTAGGTTTTCCCGTCACCCGCCGCTAAATGGGACGGTCTAGAAAGAAAACCCCAATGGGCGACGAAATCCGGGCCGACCGCCAACAAGGCCTCCGTTCGCCCGCGCGTCTCCATTATGTATGCCATCATATCTATTCATGGTTTTTATGCAAATTTAAATTGTATTTTAAATCTTCTTTTATTTGATCCTCTGGTGCTTTTCGGTGAAAAGTTTGGCGCAAGGCTTGTGGGGCCCACAAGACAAAGAGAGGAATAAAAATTTGGGTTGTTTTGTGGGTTAAATAAAGCGAAGAGAATGGGGGCTGTTGGATTTGAAGTCGGAAAAGTTCAGATCATAACCACTGGGGATATTTGATTTCATGTGGTTCAGAGCTTCTGGTCCGCCTGAGAATGTTTGCAACTTTCAGTTGCATCGTTTGTCATCGCTGACTGTGAGCAGGATGAACATCTGCGGTGAAGGAAATGATACGTGCTTGTAATCAAGCTTCGTGGGCGGAGCTGACTAGATTTGAAAAATGATTAAAATGAAACATTTTTGAACATTCTTCATCGCTTTCGTTAATACTGGAACGTGTCATCAACCCTGTCATAAACTAAATTTTCTTCGAGCACTTTTAGTGGATTAAAAATTCATCTAAATGTTTTTTTTAGCAAAAAAAAAAATTGAAAATCGGTAATGTTGAGCATATTTTAATCGTTCTTTTTATCTTGGATCGTTTTTGGAATGCAAGCTTGTAACACAAATTCACATGGAACACGTCCGCTAAGGAAATAATAAAGGATTTCTTAATAAAATGCGGTTAATCCGTTAGCGCCCAAGATGATTTACAGTTGAGAAATATGTATGAATTTAGAACATAATAAAACGTAAAGAAGAATTGCATTATAACACCCCATCGAGTGCAAATGCTTTCGGCAACGTGAGGCTAGAACTATTCCACAGCCACAGACAGTAATAAGCAAAGCGGGCGCACACTTTTTGCCTGTAGATTTGAAGACATAGGTACTTCAAATCTCCGCGTACATCGTACGGGTTAGGCAAAAGGTGTAAGTTTGACTTTGTACTGTCGCATTAATGGCCTTTCGCTCATTTTCAACTGCGTCATCATTGGTTGTCCAGGTGAGGCATAGTATATGTCTACCAAAGCTAGTTTATTAGGATACTACATTAGTTCCTTATTCCCTTCACGTACTGGTTGATTGGTATTGTGGATTTATAACGGAATATCTGGTGTAGTTGGAACAAAATTACCTCATTCATTATTGCATTCCATCGCTTCTTGTCGAACTAATGATCGTCGCATAAGAGAATCGACGATTTCTCTGGGGTTAGGATTGCACTGGGTTGGTGCCATCGTTCTTTGCCCAGGTAAACCTAAACGGTATATGTCCGGCCGTAAACGGCTTCATTTTGATACTACATCTGCTATTTCCCTTTCGACACTCCTGAATCGGTGATGTAACCCTTTACATTTGGAGGAAGCCGATAATACATTAGCTTGCACGTGAAACGAGCCTTGAGGAAATTTGACATTGCTGCCTGAATACTTCGGTCATCACACAGCTATTAGTTTCAAAGGTGAGACTACATAGTATATGTTTGGCCGAAGTGGGCCATTTGGATACTACACCACTCCTTTCTTTCGGTTTTTGGATTCGATAAATTATCACGCTGTATCAGATTGTATCGCCCACTCAATCAGACGTTGCTTTTGAAAGTTCTTCAACATGCCTTCAAGATCATCTACCAAGGAAGGGTCACCACTGAAGTCTCTGTACACCAAGTTGAAGGGGCAACAAACTTCCGTTAACAATATCTGCAAATTTGTTGAAAACTTTCCGGAGGATACCACTGCTAGTCAAATCGGAATGCGTCTGGAACGTTTAGATGATCAGTGGGAGAAAATCAGCGAATCTATCTACGAAATCGAAATTCACGAAGATTATGCGGAAAGCGAGGCATTTTCAAAGGAACGTTTGGACTTTGAAAACCGCTACTATGACGTCAAATCATTTCTGCTTGATAAGGTCAAGGAATTTCGAGATGCATCAGCTCTCGATCAACATGTTCGTCTACCTCAAATTAAGCTTCAAAGTTTTGACGGTAACATAGACGAGTGGATTAGCTTTCGGGATCTGTTTACTTTATTGATCCATCGGAAACCTGATTTATCGGAAGTGGAAAAAATTCACTACCTAAAGGGCTGTCTCTGTGATGAAGCGAAGGCGTTAATAGATCCGTTACAAATCATCCGTGGAAACTATTCGATCGCATGGGAAACACTAATAAAGCGCTACAACAACAGCAAGTTGCTAACGGCGCCGGTGGTGTAGTGGTAAGCGTGATTACCTCTCACCCCAGCAGGCCTGGGTTCAATCCCAGTCGGCGCCGCCAGGATGTTCTGAGGCATAACATCTCTGATCACGCCTTCCTTCGGATGGGAAGTAAAGCCGTTGGTCCCAGGTTCATGAGTTGATGGGTCGATAGGTAGGGTCCAGGTGTGGGAGCTGCCTTCCTGGCACGTCGGTAGCATTGGTGCTCAGCACGGAAAACAAGATCGACGGAAAAAACAAACCAAAGGAAAAAAAAAACATAGTTGAAGATGCTAATTTCAAATAACAGACTGTAGTGGTAATTTTTATACGATAGATGGAGTAGATGAAAGCATAGAGTTGATAGTTCCGTTAAGCTGGGTTTGGACAGGGCAAGTCAATTGATCAAGTCAGTTGAATTCAACTGACTTGAACGCGAATTGAACGTGTAAACCATGCCATTCAACTGACTTGATCAACTCACTTGAATTGAAAAAAAGTTGATCCAGGCTCAACTTTTCAAGTCACTTGAATTCAACTGAGTTGATCAAATGACTTGCCTAGTCTAAACCCAGCTTTAGAGTACGGCAGTGTGAAGATTGCATATAGATATTAGAATAGCGAGCTAGGACAACTTTTAAGGAAGGTACAAATCGGTTTTTTCATCTCTCTTTACTCTCTTTATCAAACACACAGTTGGTACTTGAGCGGGTCGGTTTTCATCTCTTTTTGCCAGTGGTGGCGGGGGGGGGGGGGACACCCCTCACCGTCCCTCTCCAAAGGGGGAGTTTGGTAAAGAGAGATGAAAAAACCGATTTGTACCTTCCTTAAAAGTTGTCCTAGCTCGCTATTCTAATATCTATATGCAATCTTCACACTGCCGTACTCTAACGGAACTATCAACTCTATGCTTTCATCTACTCCATCTATCGTATAAAAATTACCACTACAATCTGTTATTTGAAATTAGCATCTTCAACTATGTAAATCGTTGACTTCACGTAGAAGTAATACTAAAACATATAGTCAAAGTAAAAAAAAACAGCAAGTTGCTATAAAAGAGGCAGATTCAGGCCATTTTAAAACTACCAACTCTTGGAAAAGTATCGGTAGGAGATCTTCAAAGGTTTGAAAGAACAGTTCAAACTTTGGATCAAGTTATCAAGCCGGAGGAATACAGGGATCTATTGTTAATCGAAGTTCTCAGTGCTCGGTTGGGCACCAGCACACGTCGTGGATGGGAAGAACATTCATCGACGAAAGAACAAGATACGCTGAAGGAATTCATGGAGTTTATACAACGTCGCATTCGCATTTTAGAATCGGTTCCCGCAAGACCGTCGGATATTCGTCAAGAATTGATACCGGCAATAAAAAGGAAACCGTGGGTTCGTGTTGCCAACAACGCTGTGCAGTCAACTTCAGGAAGATGTCCTGCATGCCCGGAGAACCATTTGCTTCATCTATGCCCGGCGTTTCTTCAAATGACAGTTTCCAGCCGCGAATCTCTAATTCGCACACAAGGTCTCTGTCGTAACTGTCTCAGGCGGGGACACCAGGCAAAAAACTGCACTTCGAAGTATACTTGTCGCAAATGCAAGGCCCATCACCACACCCTAGTCTGTTTTAAGAGTGAATCAGACTCTAAACCTCGGGCAGCCCTAAATGGAGGTTCTGGCATTAACAACAAGTCGTCGACAAATAACAATCAGCAGGCAGTGAGCACCGCTTCCACGAGCACTGAATCCTCCAACATGGTATATGGACGGGCCTGCAGCGTTCTTCTCGCTACGGCAGTAGTTCTTGTTGAAGATGATTCAGGTTCTCGGTATCCAGCTCGTGCTTTACACGACTCTGGATCCGAATGTAATTTTATGTCGGAGAAATTTATTCAACGCTTGAACATCCATAGCAGAGAGAAGGTGGACGTGGCTGTTCTGGGAATCGGTCATACAGCGACAAAGGCACAACAGCGGTTACAGGTGGCAATTAAGTCTCGGATCTCTCTATTTTCGCGGTAGGTGTTATTCAAGGTAACCGTCAACCTACCCACGACATCGGTACAAATTAAGGAATGGGAATTCCCCGAAGGAGTAGAATTAGCGGACCCAGGCTTCTTCAAGGCAAGCGGAGTAGATCTGGTCTTGGGAATATTTACAATCGTTCTTCAGCTTCTTTCGGTCAGGACAAGAGATGCCACTGGGCAATGGACTTCCCATGCTAACGGAGATGGTATTTGGATGGGTTGTTTCAGGAGAAGTTATGGATACTTCTTCAGCAACAAGGGCAGTCTGTAATATGGCAACATCAGATAATCTGGAAAATCTCATGGAACGGTTTTGGTCCTGTGAGGAAGTGGGAATAAACAACAACTATTCTCTCGATGAAGCGCGCTGTGAGGAACAGTTTGGGCGCACAGTGCGAAGATATGCAGACGGCCGCTATACGATGACACTGCCCAAGGACGAAGATATTCTGTCTCAACTTGGGGAATCTAAGGACATAGCCTATAGGCGTCTCCAAGGGCTGGAACGGAGACTCTCAAGGGAACAGAGGCTGTCAAAGCAGTACAAAGCCTGCATGACCGAATATTTGAGGCTTGGTCATATGCGGAAGGTGGAGTGTAATGCTCTGAATGTCGGAAAACGGTGTTACTTACCACATCACCCCGTTGTGAAGGAAGCGAGCACGACATTAAAGGTGAGGATTGTCTTCGACGCCTCATGCAAAACGTTGAGTGGGATCTCTCTCAACGATACCCTACTGGTAGGACCAGTTATCCAGCAAGATCTCCGTACAATCGTTCTACGTAGTCGGACGCGCCAAGTGATGGTGGTAGCGGATGCGGAAAAAATGTACCAACAAATCAATATGGACCAGGCGGATATTCCTTTGCAAAGCGTTCAATGGCGATTCGACTCAGGAGAAGATGTGGAAACGTACGAGCTTACAACGGTCACATACGGGACCAAACCGGCACCTTTCTTGGCTACTCGGACGGTAAAACAGTTGGCTGTAGACGAGCGGGAGAAGTACCCACTTGCAGCACAGGCGGTAGCTGAGGACATCTACATGGACGATGTGATCTCGGGTGCAGATGACGTCGGAACAGCATTGGAACTACAAAAACAATTCAACGCCATGATGGCAAATGGTGGGTTTAAAATGAAGAAATGGGCTTCAAATAGCGCAGCGGTTTTGGAATGTATACCTCGAGACAATCTCGGAGGAAGTTAACTGGGACCTGGATCAAACAGTGAAAACTTTGGGCTTGACTTGGCTGCCGAAAACCGACTGTTTTAAGTACCAATTTCAAATACCAAATTTCAAGCCAGATGAAATTTTTACCAAACGGAAGGTTTTATTCGCAAAAGCGATGCTATTTGACCCTCTTGGTCTGCTTGGAGCGACTAAGATCTGACTGATCATGAAACATTACCACGAACGATTGTTGCATGCAGGTCCACAATTGCTCCTCAGCACGGTTCGTTTGCGATTTTGGCCATACGGCAAGGAAAACCGTTCACAAATGTCAACGGTGCTTCAGGGCAAAGCCATCGATTCTACAGCGGCAAATGGGGGAACTTCCAACAATAGCAAGACCGTTCTCCCGAACCGGGGTTGACTATTTTGGACCGGTGTACATACGTGATTCTCGACGAAGGCCGGTGATTAAAGCCTATGTAGCTCTCTTCGTGTGCATGTGCACTAAGGCCGTCCACATGGAGCTGGTTACGGATCTAACCACTGATCGTTTCTTGCAAGCTTTGAGGCGGTTCATAGCGCGGCGAGGAAGATGCACTGATATCTACTCCGACAACGGAACGAATTTTTTGGAGCCAAGAAACAAATTTAGGAATTGTTTCGACTGTTGCACTAATCAAGGGATACACTCCAGCTGCACCTCACTTCGGCGGGTTATAGAAAGCCGCCGTTCGCTCTGCAAAACATCATCTCCTACGGGTTTTGGGAAAAATATGTTTAACGTAGAGTAGTACAAATAAAATGTGTTTAGTATATTAAACCTTAGAATAAACTGTTTTCGTGTGTTAAGTGTTGTGTAATTGATTATGGAGGCCCATTGGGCATAGAAACAAAACCAAGGAAGGTGATATACCACCCACACCTCAACTGCAGTCACGCAAGGGTAATCGTGTGGAAGTAGGCAGCTCCATTGGCTTGGGTTCTCGATCAAACAAAATCAATGAATCGCTTTCATCTTATTTATGTTTTGTTACATATACTTCAATTAATTACTTTCATATAGCTAAGTTTAATGCTTATGCTAATTTATAATCAGAAAAACTAAAATTTCTTATTAGCGAGTACAATGTAAACGGCAATATTTGAGAATTATAACAAACTTTGTTACAGATGCATTTAGCCACCCTCCGTTTACGTTAGTGCAGCAAGAGTGCAGAGAGTGAGAGGTGTTTGGAGCACACAATTTATTCTTAACTCAGTTGCCCACTAGCCAAGATTGTTAAACGTCTGGGTTCGAGTCCCTGTGGCAGCTATATATACGCCTTTTGTATTTGTAAAGCAGGCTAAAAGGAGAGATAGAAGGGTGCTGTGTTGGAGGTGGGGGGGGGGGGTCCAGTTCATACCCTTTTCAAGTTTTTACCCTAATGGGTTATTTTGTAACAAGGTGTGTTAAAAATATGATATAACCCTAACAATAGTTGTTATATTCTTGATAGTTCGTAGAAGATTTCTTGTTGTATTTTTTGTTATTTTATCTACTAACGGTACATGTTTTATAACAGACCATGTTACGAATAATTTTATATCTCAGTAACACAGTGTGTATTATTTCTGATACATACTTCATTCTGGTCGGGTATCGCCTCCGATTGCTGTTGTTCGGTTCCTCGACCCGTTCCAAAAGTGTAGATGAGTTTAAGTGCCAATTTCAAATGTCGAGTCCACCACGGAGCTATCTAAATAGTCGTCCACGTAGTTCTTCATCAATAGTGTTTTCACTGCCTGAAGATAATCTGATTCGTGCTCTTTCGCGTTCAGGTTCTTGATAAACTATGCTTGACACGGAGAGCACGTAGCACCAAAACTTCCAACGTCCAATACGAACAGGCCGAGACTTGTGGAAGAGGAATCTTTGATTTTGTGCATCTTGTGGCCTCCCTTAGCTCCAGGCGTAGCTACAAAACAAGACCATGCTGGAGGTTGCTGGGTACGATTCCCGGTCCGGTCTAGGAATTTTTCGGGTTGGAAAATTTCCCGACATCCCTGGACATAGAGTAGTATTGTACTTGCCACAGAATTATACTAATGCAAAAATGGTACAGGCATCGAAAGCTCTCAATTAATAACTGAGAAAGTGCATATAGAACACTAATTTGAGAGCACGCAAAATTCTAATATGCGATAAGCAATAAGCTTGAAATGCGAAGTAGAATATAATAGAAATCTTGTGGCCGAATCTTAACTGATGAAATGTTTGCCTTAAATCCCCGTTAACTGCCATCGGGCACTCCCGGAATCCACAGAGCACTACTGGCAAGGAAATCAACATATGCGGTCCTTTGAGTAGCATGACATTACATGATACACCTCCTACTAGTACTGGACTAACCAAACCCTTTGGTATTGTGCCAGCAATTCGATAGCGATCTATTTTAGACTGTACATTCGGGAGCATTTGCGAAGTAGAATATTGAATCGAAGGAATTGTCGTTGGGGGGAGGCTAATCGATCCCCTACTGCTCCTTGAAGGGTTGACGCCAGAGTCGGATCGGTATGGCACCTGCAGTCGTCGAAATAACACTGATGTCGTATGTGGGCATGACCAATGATGTCACCTCTACCACCACGCTCGCTTGAGCGATCGAAAGATTTCCCACCGCTCCGGCCATCCCTTGCATCCAGTTTTGCACGTTACCGACCCCTACTGCAACTGATTGCTCGTTCAAGCTGCTCTTCGTCGTATCATCCATCCTGCGTTCGGTTAAAATCCTCCGCATGGCCCGATTCGCCATTCTTTTCAATTCTAACCTCTTCCGTTTATCTCTGCTTCGAGGTTTTCTAGCACCTTCCGTTCCAGCAAAGCTAGTTGTTTTTAAATCCACTGTAGATCTGCCCTTCTTGGCTTCGACCAAATCAAACGACTATCATCAACTGGAAGTAACAGCGTGATTACCTCTCACCCCAGCAGGTCTGGGTTCAATCCCAGTCGGCGCCGTCTAGATGTTCTGAGACATAACATCTCTGATCACACCTTCCTTCGGAAGGGAAGTAAAGCCGTTGGTCCCCGGTTCATGAGTTGATATGATAGGTCGATAGCATTGGTGCTCAGCATGGAAAACAAGATCTACGGAAAACAAACCAAAGGAAAAAAAACTGGAAGCAACTGTGGACACGGGTGTACATGTCTAGCCGAATGGATTAAGTGGTTGGAGAGCAGAGCACGTAACACACATCCAGCTTTCATATCCTACAGATTCACCAACTTCAGGGAATTGGTAGTGGAACCATTCCTTACACCTCGGGCAGAACAGTTTGTTCGATTGACGACAATCCTTGCAGTCGTTTCTTCCCTTCTCCGGCATCTTTCCGTTCAGGTTCGCTTGGCCATGAAACTAGTCCATGGCTCGTTTTCCTACTGTACGTTGTACGGAAGCAACTTAATCTTGACTCAACTGAACAAATTTGCGAAGTCAAACATTGTCCCAATGACCAGTATCATTCGGAATCAAACTCCCTAGTGATCATTTTTTTTTTGTAAATAAATGCTTTCAATATGATCAGGAGTATATTCTCGACTTTAACTCAAAGTAGGACCACAATACAGTAAAATATGTTTAGTTTTTTCTGAGCTAAAATTAAATCAGCCGTCTTTAGAACAGTGTAATTTATTAATCGTCCAACGGCCAATGACCTTCCGGTCCAATCGGATCCCAAGTTTACTTAATTGATTTTCGGGACTACACATCCTGAAGGTCGTTGCTGAACAATTTCAACAATTTCTGCGAGCAAATAAAATTTGCTACCCTCTTTGTGCTCCCCGCTGCCAAAGTTCCCGTCCGGAATGCTACGGAGCCAGTTTTCCTCCTGAACGGAAAGCAATCGACTAAAAAGTTGAAAACTTTTGACCTTACCTAATAGAACCTTTATCAGTGGGGATAATCATGGGAAAGCATCACAATTTACGTCGCTGTTTGGGTACGGGTGGTCGCAGGCAGGACTGTTGTAAATGTAATGGATGGTCGACGCTTACTGGTCAACGACCGCAGCCGATGATGCAGTACATCAGTAGTGATAACCACCAATTAGCTAACCACGAAAACCAATTTATTTGTCATCTGGTTTGGATTGCAAATGGACAAAAACAGCACATTGAATCGGGGCTTACAAAAACCTATTATGTCAATAGCTGGTACACATACAATTTACGATTATGGAGGGATTTGGCTTTTGCACTCCATTTGCAATCACTATTTTAACAAAAGTTGTTAAAGGGAAGAATAGAACCGAAATTCCTTTCGAAAAAAAAGAAATACTTTTGTTGCTAGGCTGCTATTTCCCAGTAACTTGAGGAATTTTTCAATTTGATTTCGTCGATTCCGAACAATAAAATTTCCTTCCATTTTTGGATACGTAGAAAGTGGCCACCCTCGAAGCCACATGCCTTTTAATTAATTATATCAATTAAAATGGTTGCCCACGACGAATCAAATGGTTCACTGTTGCAGAAATAATTGCAGAAATGCTGGAAATTACAAGCATCACTGGATAGGAATTTATTTCATTCGACACTAGCAGCAATTGGTTCACCCTCTTCCATACCTACCTCACCGAGGATGATGACGGCGATGGAAGATGAGCTCGTTCCCTACTTCTAATGCACAATAGTCCAAGACATCAAAGCTCAGCATTTCACCCATAACAAGAAGTCTCCGTGTCTGCGTCGAGGAGGATAAATAAATCTCATAACCACACACAATTGAAAGCTTCTTTTCGATTCATTGAGTTCGATAATACGAATAACGAGAACTGCTTCGTATTCACACACAATTCTCAGCCCTCATATAAACACACACACACACACACACACACACGCATCAATTGTGGGTTTTCCATTCCTACCATCTGATGGAGGACGATCTACGAAAGTTCCGTATAAAGTGCCAATGCATTCATATATGCGAATGACTCTGCATGTTGAACCAAGTTCGCAAAAGTTGGAGCTTCAATTCCACTGAGTCTCGAATCCAGAAGTAGGTTTGCAGTTTGAATGGAATCGAACTAGAGCACTCAGTTCGAAAATAGGCAAACCTTCTTCTTCTTCTTCTTCTTCTTTTGCATCATCTTCTTGGCGGGTTCCCCCGGGCGGTGGAGAGACCATATGCGTTTATGCACGGGTGAAGGATTATGAACTCCGTTAGAGCGGTTTAAAAAGTTTATTCAATCCCACACAGTTGATCAGACCGACTCAAAATTGGGTGGAGTCGACCCCTTTTTGTCAAAAGAGAATTTCCTCTAAAGAGAGTTGAATTTTCCGGGCTTTTCCAGGAACAACTTCTCGAAGATAAGGTGGCTGGATTTGATTCCCGGTACGGTTTAGGAAATTTTTCGGGTTGGGAAATTTCACGACTCCCCTGGGCATAGAGTATGATTTTACTTTCCGAACAATTAAACTAATGCAAAAATTGTACAGACATCGAATGCTCTCAATTATTTCTATGGAAGTGCATTTATAACACTAAGCTGAGATGAGGCGATAAGCAATTAGCTGGAAATGCGAAGAAGAAAGATGAATATGGATTGTGCGTTTGACTAGTACTGTCGCCCCTTCGCTCAATTCAATTTTCACACTGCCGTACTCTAGCGGAACTATCAACCTATCATCTACAGAACTTTCTCTAGTTAATAAATTATCACACTTCAAAATTCAAGCTTCATGTTTATATTAGTACAGCATTTTCAACGAACTCTGATGAACACGAGGAAAATCAATACATGTTGCACAGTGAATTAGGATACTTCTGAGGAAAAAAATTCATGGATTATCCTCATATTTGAAAAGTATTTATTGCTTTTCCACGGCTTTAACTCGCAAAATTCAACTCGACTCAATTTTGAGTCGGCCTGATCGACCGTGCAAGGACTATCCTCTGAGTGTGTGTGTGTTTGTGGGTGGATGCTATCGGGACCAATCGAGACAGCGTGGGAAGACAACTGACTCGATGGCCCGTTCAGTAGTCGAGGAGGGTGGCGCTGTGTCCAAGGGGAATTTGGGTTGCAAGTGTCGGCTTCTTATTTGGGAACCAGCTGTGCAGACATGGCAAATGGTGAGGAAAATTCAATTTTGATGACATTCCGGGACCGCAGCATACGTTAGGATTAGCACGTTTCAGTGACGGGTGTGTGTTGCTATGGGTTATGTGTTCTTATGGAAATTCAAGGGATTTTGAAACGGAGAATAGTCCTTTTAAATAATTTACAGCTGCGCCTCAAGGATAATGGGACAGGGGACTCGATGGTGGTATCTGGATTTAGGAATAGTTTTTTTTTATTGAGGAAGAAAAGGCACTGCACTTGCCGGTCTTTGGACAACTTAAACCAAAATGTGAAAGATTGAAAAATCTTCTATACACACTTATAAGTACCGTAAAACGGGGTAACATTGAAAGTTTTTAAAGTAAATTCTAAATGTTTTTGCAGCAATGAATGTTTTTCAAATTTTATATATAAGTATATATTTATATATTTATATATTTAAGTACTGAGTAACCAAAATTCAATTTGTTAGTAATATGTTTAACGGAAATTAAAGCATGTTCGACACTGGGGTGGACTGTATCACCGGACAGACAGTTTCTTCGGATTTCGGTACTTTTTTACAATGCACACGCATTGTTTGGTAAAACACAGAAAGCACTTTTATTGATAGTTTAAAACTAAAAAAACTACAACTAAATCTTATCTAAGTATAAAGGGAATTAATCGTTGCAATTGAGGATTGTAACGATTTTTGCCTGAAGTTATTAATTATTTTGTTGGACATTTGTGCTAAAGTCTCAACATTCGAAATTCTATGTACTTCGGTAGTACTGTACCAGGGAGGCAACTTCAAAATCATCTTCAGAATTTTGTTCTGAATCCTTTGAAGTGTTTTTTTCCTGGTAGTGCAACAACTAGACCATATTGGCACAGCGTAAAGCATGGCCGGTCTAAAAACTTGTTTAAATATTAGAAGTTTATTCGTCAGGCAAAGTTTGGATTTCCTGTTTATAAGAGGATACAAACATTTTATACATTTGTTACATTTGGCTTGAATGCCCTCAATGTGATCTTTAAAAGTTAATTTTTGGTCAAGTACTAACCCAAGATATTTCACTTGGTTTGACCAGGAAATTGAAACTCCGTTCATAGTGACTATGTGACTACTACTAGGTTTCAAAAAGGAAGCTCTGGGCTTATGTGGAAATATTATAAGTTGAGTTTTTGAAGCGTTGGGAGAAATCTTCCATTTTTGTAAATAAGAAGAGAAAATATCTAAACTTTTCTGAAGTCTGCTGCAAATAACACGAAGACTTCTTCCTTTAGCGGAAATGCCTGTGTCATCAGCGAACAAAGATTTGTGGCAACCCTGAGGCAAATCAGGGAGGTCCGAAGTGAAAATGTTATACAATATAGGCCCAAGAATGCTACCCTGAGGAACTCCTGCTCTAACAGGTAGTCGATTAGATTTGGAATTTTGATAATTTACCTGCAGAGTTCTGTCAGTTAAATAATATTGAACTAATTTCATAATGTAAAGTGGAAAATTAAACTTTTTCAATTTAGCAATCAAACCTTCATGCCAAACACTGTCGAATGCTTTTTCTATGTCTAGAAGAGCAACTCCAGTTGAGTGGCCTTCAGATTTGTTTGAACGAATTAAATTGGTAACTCTTAAGAGTTGATGAGTAGTTGAATGCCCATGGCGAAATCCAAACTGCTCATCTGCAAAAATTGAGTTCGTATTGATTTTTTTTTTTTTTTCCTTTGATTTGTTTTCCGTCGATCTTGTTTTCCGTGCTGAGCACCAATGCTACCGACGCCAGAGAGGCAGCTCCCACACCTGGACCCTACCTATCGACCCATCAACTCATGAACCGGGACCAACGGCTTTACTTCCCTTCCGAAGGAAGGCGTGATCAGAGATGTTATGCCTCAGAACATCCCGGCGGCGCCGACTGGGATTGAACCCAGGCCTGCTGGGGTGAGAGGTAATCACGCTTACCAAGGGTTCGTATTGATGTGAAGCATCATTCTATTCAAAATTATCATTTCAAAAAGTTTACTTATTGAAGAAAGCAAACTTATTGGACGGTAGCTAAAAGCTTCAGCTGGATTTTTATCCGGCTTCAAAATTGGAACAATTTTTGCATTTTTCCATTTATCAGGAAAGTATGCCAAATTGAAACATCTGTTAAATAATTTTACCAAGAAAGCCAAGGTACTCTCTGTGAGTTTTTTGATGAGGAAATAGAAAATTCCATCATCACCTGGAGCTTTCATATTTTGAAATTTTTTAGTTATAGACCTTACTTCGTCCAAATCAGTCCCCCAGGAATCATCAAAAATATATTCCGAGAGAAAATATTCAGAAAATGCCGAGCAACCTGATTCTCAATAGGACTAGTAAGAACCAAACTGAAATTATGGGAACTCTCGAATTGCTTAGCAAGTTTCTGAGCTTTTTCCAAATTTGTGATCAAAATTTTACCACCTTCTTTTAGCGCTGGAATTGGCTTTTGAGGTTTTTTCAAATTTTTTGTGAGTTTCCAAAAGGGTTTGGACCTCGAGTGTAATTTAGAAATATTATTTTCAAAAGTTTTGTTCCTCAGGGCAGAGAATCGCTTTTTAATTTGTTTTTGCAAATCCCGCCAGATAACTTTCATGGCAGGATCGCGTGTTCTTTGATATTGTCTCCTACGGACATTTTTAAGACGGATCAAGAGCTGAAGATCATCGTCTATTATAATTGAATCGAATTTAACCTCGTATTTTGGTACTGAGGCAGCTCTTGCTTCAACTATAGATGTAGTCAGAGATTCAAGAGCATAATTAATTTCATCTTTGGTTTGCAAAGGAATGTTTGGATCGAAGTTATATTCCATAAATGTTCGATATTGCTCCCAATCAGCCCTATGGTAATTGAAAGTAGAGCTGTTAGAATTAGAAATTATTTCTTGGGATATTTCAAAAGTTACTGGAAGGTGATCAGAACCGAAGTCAGCATGGGTAACCAGTTGGCTACAAAGTTGACATGAATCAGTTAAGACTAAATCAATAGTGGAGGGATTTCTTGCAGAAGAAAAGCATGTTGGGCTGTTTGGATATTGAATAGTGTAATAACCTGCAGAACAATCATCAAACAGAATATTACCATTGGAATTGCTTTGAGCATTATTCCATGAGCGGTGTTTTGCATTAAAATCACCAATAATGAAGAATTTAGACCTATGACGGGTAAGTTTCTGGAGGTCACCCTTGAGAAAATTCTTTTGCTGGCCTACGCATTGGAATGGCAAATAGGCAGCTATAAACGTAAGTTGTCCAAATTTTGTTTCAACAGAAACTCCCAAAGTTTCAAAAACTTTGGTTTCAAATGAAGAAAGAATTTTATGTGTGATTCGTCTATGAACAATGATGGCAACGCCACCACAGGGTCCATCAAGACGATCATTTCTATAAATCAAATAATTTGCGTCCTTTTTAACCTTATGGTCAGGTTTAAGGAACGTTTCAGTGATAACGGCAATATGCACGTTATGAACTCTCAAAAAATTAAATAGCTCGTCTTCATATCTTTAAGAGATCGAGCATTTCAATTTAAAATATTTATTGATTTAAAATCCATTACTGAATTTCAAAATCATGACATTATTGTTTAAAAATTTTACTCCAGTTTGAATAGCATCAAACATGGAGTTAGATTTAAGCATATCAGAAATCATGTCAATTAATGAATTCTGTAAAAATTCCATTTTAGGAGCAGTAATGCTTCCTAAGTCAAAATTGTACAAATTTTCGGTAGAATGTTGGTTAGTATTTTGATTTCTACCCGCTGCAATAGCAGCATAGGTAACTCCATTAACTCGCTGAACATTGTTAGCAGCGAGGGGACTAGGTACAGATGAAACATTTGAAGCAGGAGTGATATTTGTGCCTACGGGTACGAATGTAGAATTTGTTCCTCGCTGACCGTTGTTAACAGCAGAGGAATTTGTACCTGGTCGGAAACGTGGAGCGTTTCCTACCTGTCGGTTAGAACGAGATTCTAGGATCGCTTTGCGAGTATTACATTCCCAAAAATTGGATTTGTGGTTTTGACCACAATTTGAACATTTAAATTTTTTAGGATCTTCCTTCACAGGACAGTCGTCCTTTGCGTGAGAGGAATCACCACAATTCATGCATTTAGCTGGCATGTAGCAATTTTTAGTTCCGCGACCCCATCCCTGGCATTTACGGCACTGAGTGAGGTTTTGGAAATTTCCTCCAGTCTACCTGAAGTGTTCCCACTTCACTCGGACATGGAGCATAAGGCTAGCTTTTTCTAAGGCCTTAAGGTTGTTTAGTTCACTAGACTTGAAGTGAACTAAATAAAAATCATTAGAAATTCCGTTGCGCGAATCGCCAGGACGGGATTTTATTTTCATTTTGATTGCTTGGAGTGGCACAACTCCAAGTAATTTTGCCAGTTCATCCTTTCATGACAACCTTGAACACACGTTCAGTTTTGGTGTCGTAAGTAAAAAAATTGTGCTTCTTCTCAGTAAGATACTTGAGAAGACATTTAAATCCGTCCAAGGTTTCAGCCAATACACGGCATTCACCCCGACGTCCAATTTGTAGTGAAAACTTAACTTTCACGAAATTCAAAAGTTCCATGCGAAGAGCATGGAAATCGGTAGTGGTTAGCACAATAGGGGGAATCTTTTCCTTCTTGGCATTAAGCCGGGAAAGTTTTCTAGAATTTTTCTTGGATGATGGATCATTCTCATCATCCGTGAGCAAATCAAATTGATTAATCAAATTAATTTCTTCAGAAGGGGGCTCAAGAGTTTGCCCCTTTCTTTTGCGTTTAGGCGCCATGGCGGCAGTAAATTTTTTATCCAAATCGACTTCCAAGCAGATTACTATAAGAATCTGAAGGATCGAAGAGGAATTTTCCAAATCGATATCCAAGAAGGATTACCTCGGGTAGGGTCCAAACAAGGATCGAAGAGGAATAAGAGGAGTTGAACAAGGTAGAAATTTTTTACAGGTTGAGCACTGAAAAGTGCCGTTTAAATTTGTTGTAGCTTTAGGTAGTAGTAACACTTCCTTAAGCAAAAAGCAAATAGATCCGCACGGCAAGAGAGCACGATGCGGACTGCAGGGTGATGAGTTGAAAAGACACATCGCACTTTGACAAAAGCAAATTCACCCGAGATATCATTATTTTGTTTTCACTTTCTATCGCTTCTCCCACTTCGCAAACAAATACACCCAGACAACCAGAAGTCGTATAACAATGTACAGACAGTATCGTAAATTGCTACAGTTTAAGTCAAAATCGCATATTAGAATGGCATACCTCGCATTATGTTTAAGTTAAATCGTATAGAATGCAAATTTCCGACTTATATGCGATGACTCATTTTTCCGTCGTACTGTATCACAAATTTAATCGGATTACATCGTAAGACTTTTCAAAATGGATTTGTTATTACAGATCAAATTGCATATGATGTTAAATCAACTCCTTTAAAATTAAACGAAAATATGCACGTATATGGCCTCCACTTTTGTACGTATAAGCCATTTCTTTGCATTCTATACGACTTGTTTGTTTGTATATATGTTTGTATATCACGAAAACAACTTTGAATATACGTGCATTCTGGTTGTCTGGGCAGTTTCCGACCTCGCACCTCCACCAGTCCAACACACCGGAGCGTATGAGTGATCACTAGAGAGCACCTTAGAGAGTTCGTTTGCTTCAACGAAGAGAATCACCCCGGTGAAGACTTTGGTTGTTAGTTTGTTATTTTAAAATTTGGTGAAATAATAATGTACACCTTTTGGAAATGCTTATACGGGAAGTGCATCAGCACACCATTATTGAAATTTGTTTCGGTTTAGTCGACAGACAGACATGGGACAGAGATCGATTAGGATCATTGTGGAAGGTGGAAGTGTTGGCAACCGAGGCGATCGACTGTATCCAAAAAACGGAAGTGCTATTGGCCAGTAACTGTAGAGCGGTACAGCGGGCAGGTATCACCATCGGAGACATGCCATAACCTCAAAGCGGCATCTCCCTGGTGGAGGACAGCAAGTGCTACAGGCGGAGAAAAGCCAGAAGAGTACGGAAAGTTGTGAGAGCGGAGTCGTTGGCTAAGTGACAACAGGAGTGGATCACGGCGGAGAACGGCAGATGGACACGTAGACTAATACAGATTTTTTCGACCTGGGTGAACAGAAAACACGGGGACGTCAACTTCCACCTAACGCAGTTCCTGTCTGGCCACGGCTGGTTCAGGAAGTACCTGCATCGGTTTGTCACCCCTCTGTTCGTAGTGTGGCTACGTAGATGGAACGCTGGAGCATGAAGTCTTCGGCTGACATAGGTTCGAGCCAGTGCGAAGGGAGATGCTCGTCCTCAATGTGGAGAATGTCGTCGATGAAATGTGTCGAGATGAAGGCACTTGGAATGCCGTCAGCAGCTGCAGCGAAAATGGAGAAAAAAGCAGCGATCTAGATGCCGCTTCAAGTTGAATACCGTGACCACTTTGAATGTTTTTCCATTTGCCCTGCAAAGCACAACATTCACAACCATCTCTTCGGTACCGTCCTCAAACCGCACATTTTTCTTCGTGAAAAAACTTCGCACTTTGTCCCCTTGTATACGTTTTCAGCCATTTTTATTGATGTTTTCACTAACTCACGTCAAGCTCTGCCGGAATCTTTGGAGAAACAATAGCGCATTTGCGCTGCCATCTTTCTCACGGAAGTGAGTGTATAAACAGACAAACAGTGAACTGTCATCATTCTCACTCTCTCGTGCTGTGTCTAACAATCTCTCCAGTGGTGCCAGAAAAAATATCCGAGGAGGAAAGCAGAGATTCAACCCAGAGAATGATATCTCTTGCACCCGGGTGATTCTCCCCAGAGAATTTTCAACCCTGAAAAGATACCCCTTTTTACGGCAACTGATTTTACACGTAACGTGCACGACACGTTACACGTACACGTACACGTAAAGGATGACTAACAAACCATGTTAAATAATGATTTCTATTTGATGGCTTCCTCAGTATTGGTTTAGGGTAATCCACATGGTCAGTTGTAAATTAACTGACCGATTACCCTTGACTGAGAAAGCTATAAAAAAGAAATGTCCCCCATATACCAGTCGAAAAACCTACTAAATGTAAAACCAAGTGCTCCTAGACTAAAATGTTTGTTACTCGACTAAAAGTACGTTTATTGAGCTGAATATTGCGTCTGTTATGACTCAATTTAATTTCAAAATTGGCGCTCGTATATGTCAGTCTAAGACTAAATAAACATGAATTTCCCTAAGTGTGTAGTACAGAGAGGCATCCAATTCTAATCCAGGAACGGTTTTTATTGCTCGTATTTCTTTTTGCAGATTCCTAGACGCTGGGGTTTTGATAAAAGGATAGGTTAGAAAGTTATTTCGGCCTAAGCGTCTTTTTTTGTCCTATCGATCCAGAGAACATTGAATCGTCACATAATGGCCAAAAAGGGTTCAAAATTTCCTAAAATTAAATATGTCAAAATAACGCTAGTTTTTGGTCATTAAAAGGCTGGGTAATCGATTGCGCGTGGCTTAAACCACCGGAGAGCCTAAGAAGTATGTGCTTTGGGCTGTTTTACCCCAATTTATACTATATTTTGGACAAATTGTTTTTTGTTTTATTAATGTTATTTTTCGTAAAATATTCATATATTATGCACAGTTCAGGAGGAATGAGTCATTTTTTTTTCTATTTTAAACAAATCTATCATTAAATTTTCAATATACACTAAATTTCAATCTATCCTATCTATTCTTTCTATTCCCAACTTATTCCTTCTGGATGCAAACAATACGTGCACTTTTTTGCAGTGTTCAGTTCATTCGCGAAGTATTCTGCCATACTCAGTTTTCAACGATCTCATTAAACGAGAAGATGAACCACATAATTGGTCGCGGGGAAAAAAACATCAAACACATCATGGAGGAGACGGTAACGCACATTCACTTCCCGGACTCAAACCGATCGACCCGACGGAGAAGAGCAACCAGGTGTCACTGTATGGTAGCAAGGAAGGTGCCGAACAGGCACGATGCCACCGTTGATTTCAAACTGCTGATCCTAGCCTCGGAAAAGCCTCACCGGACAATGAAACCCCCAACGTCGAACAGGTGGAAAAGGAATTATTGTTTTCTACTCGGCCCAAGTTGTATTTGTCGTTTGGAGAAGGAAGCCACCCACTGGCTGATGGACTTTCTTTGCGAGAATATTGCGCATCAAATACAGCTGGGAATATCAAGCCGAACCTAGTGATCCATCACCACCACCCATTCCTCCTACACTCAAAAAATTTGTAAAGATAGTATAAGGTTTAATCATTTTACTGATGCAAAATTTGAAATTTTCTTTCCACAGGGCTCAATCGGTTCCAAAAGGATCCTGATTATCCTCCCAAAATTTTAACTCCTTTAGTAAGAACCTGGCTTGGCACAAACCATTTGAAGTTTATATGGAAATTACTATGTGGAAACCATAATTTCGGTTCATATCAATCTCAAAATTCACCAGTTCACTCTACTTCAGAAAATGATAACGGAGCTTGTTAAATATTTTCTCAGCTACAACTTTGTTCAAGGCCACGATTCGATCAAATGTAAGGAACAAAAAATATTAATGATTCAAGTCACTGATGTCTTATCATTATGCTCAATCAACTGTTCAGCAGGCAACATTGGTGTTTATGGCGCATAGTATAGAGGACAAAAATCATGGCTACTATGTCACACTGCAGTATACAGTGTTGCCCACAATACACTTGCTAAATCTTGCCATAAGATTATCAATCTTTTAAACAATTAATAACTATTTAATCTGACGTTTGGCTGAAAAACGATTTTCAGCAAAGTTGTAGCAGATAAAAATTCCCATAAGAATAGCAATAGAACCTGTTAACAGTACAATATAGAAAAAAAGCTAGAAGACAATGAACAAAAAGTTTAGTTTTCCCATTGTTATTTCAATATAAACTTCAAATGATTTGTGCCAAGTCAGTTTCTTATCAAATGAGCTTTAACTTGTGGAGGCTAATCAGGACCTGATTTAAAACCGTTTGAACACTGTGGAGCGAAAATTTCAAAATTTGCATCAGTCTAATGTACATACACTAATCTGATTTAAATTTGGCTTCAAAGGTATACTAAGTCCTAATAGAGGTGTATAATTCGTTCAGTGTATACCATATCTTGCTAACGCAGTTCAGTTTTGCCGTCTCTCGGTCGTTTTGTGGCCTTATAAGATGTAAATTTTATTTTTTTTTTTTTTTTTTGGAAAACACCATTGGAAAGAACTTTTAACCTGAACGACGATGAATCCCTGCCAGGACACGCACAAAAAACACAGTTCCTCCGTCACCAATGTTCCAACCGGCGCTGCTGGGCTACATAAATCGACAATCGACGTTTGCGACCAGTTTTAAGGAGGAGGGTAACGTGCCAGTCCATGTGCAGATTGCGCACTATTTAAAGATCACCTGAAGGAGATTCTATCGGATCGGCAAATCCACACGGAATCTCAACAAAATTGAAAATTTAGGACCTAATCAAATTAACCATGTGAAAAATCAACAAAATTGTTGTTTAGACCTTTTATTAACAAATACTTATGAAGATTTTTGTGTAACTGAATCGTTAAGTCCCATATGGTGGAATGAAATGTTTCACACAGCAATAGAATATTCTTTATTCGTTCACATAAATGAAAGAACCAACGACTGCGAATTTGATGAAATCTTTGAACATTGTCGTTTGGCAAGCAATATTAAGAACTGCAGGAAATGTTGAATGTGCAGTTGACGTATTCTACAATGTGTTGCTTGAAATCATACTTGAAGAAGTGCCAACTAAAAGAAGAAGACGTCAGAGTCATGCAAAACATCCGGTTCGGTACAACAGGGAACAGAAAATTTAAAAAAATCGCAAGCAAAAATGCCGTAAATTTGGCTGTGAATATGACATTTGAGGAGTGTAATTTAAAAACTGAACTTGCAATAAAATCTCGACCTAGGAACATCTTCAATTATGTTAAAACCAAATTAAAATCTGATAATTTTCCATCAAAGATGCATTTGGACGATAGGGTAGGTGAGAACACGGATGATACATGCTATTTGTTTACAAATTTCTTTCAAAAAATCTATACTACGTTTTCAAAAGAGGATCGTGACCGTGAATATTTTGAATCTTATTCAGAATGACATCAGCGTAAGTCAAATCAAGGTTCATGATATCTTAAATGCTCATGATATCTTAAAGGATGCATCTAAAGGTCCTAGCCCTGACGATGTTTCGCCAGTTTTTATGAAAACTTTAGCAACTGAACTTACTGCTCCATTATTTTGGATTTTCAATATGTCACTGGAATGCGGAAACTTCCCTAAAATATGGAAAAACTCGTTTTTAGTGCCTATCTTTAATTCGGGCAATAAATTTGACATACATAATTATCGTGGTATATTCAGAAACTTTTCGAGGCGATTGTTAATGAAAAACTCTTTATTAAAATTAAAAACAGAATAACTACTATGCAACATGGCTTCTTTAAAGGCCGTTCAACAACTACGAATTTGCTCGAATTAATTAATTATTCCTTGAATGCAATGGATAACGGAAACCATGTAGAAGTGTTGTACACAGATTTCAGCAAAGCGTTTGATCGAATTGACATACCCATGCTTCTTTTTAAACTTCGAAAAATGGGAATTCATTACGCACTCCTCAAGTGGCTTGAATCATATTTAACTGACCGGCATCAAATAGTAAAATACAAAGGAAAGACATCAAATCTCGTTGATGCCACTTCATGAGTTCCTCAAGGCTCCCATTTAGGTCCTCTTTTATGTTTTCTCTTCGTCAATGACATATCTTCCATTATAAAGAAATTGAAAGTTTTAATCTATGCTGACGACATTAAACTGTGTTTTGAAATAAAAGATGCCAAAGACATCATCATATTCAAAGAGGAAATACAGATATTCCATATTTGGTGTCATAAAAGCTTGCTACAATTATATATAAAAAATGTAACTCAAGTTAGAGTAATTGGTTAGAACATGGAAAATCTCGAGATCCTGACCAGATAGAAAGTTACTGTCTTCGGCAAACTTGTTCAGGGGGTCAAGACTTTTTGGCTGGTGGACAGTAGCCCAGAACTTTCTCACCACGTCAGGATCTCGAGATATTTTATACGTGAAAATTTCACGTGTATACTAGCAGCGCGTAGGGAGAAAATTCTGAAATATTTAACACTAAAAATAGGCTTAAACCTCCTGACAAAGTTGTTCAAGACAGTAACTTTCTATCTGGTCAGCATCTCGAGATAAATCACAGGCGAGAATTTCACATTTAACTAGCGCTACGTAGGGAGAAAATTTTTAACAACTGGCCACGAGCTAAAATTTTGTTATATCCTGAACAACTTTGCTGACAACAGTAATTTTCTATCTGATCAAGAACTTGAGATATTTTATATGCGAGAATTTCACATGTATACTAGCACCATGAAGTGATAAAATACTGAACTACTGTCCACCAGCCAAAAGAGCTTGACCTCCTGAACAACTTTGTCGCAGACAGTAAGTTTCTATCTGATCAGGTTCCCAAGATATAACATTTGCGAGAAGTGTACAGAAAATTCTTAACTTCTGTTTACTAGCTAAAAAATCTTTATCTCCTCTACCACTTTGCCGAAGACAGCAACTTTCTAGCTGATCAAGCTCGAGCTTTTGAATATGTGAGAAAGGCACGTATAAACTAGCGCCGCATGGTGAGAAAAATCTGAACTATTGTCACACCACAAAAAGATCTTGACTTCCTGAAAAACTTTGCCGAATACATTTACTTTCTATCTGGTCAGGATCTAAAAAAAATTTATATGCAAGAGTTTCACATGTATAGTAGCGCCACAAAGTGAGAAAACTTTGAACTACTGTCCACCTGCAAAAAAAACCTTGACCTCCTGGACAACTATGCCGAAGACTGTACCTTTCTATCAGGTTGGGAACTCGAAGTGTTTACTGTAATCAAAGTTTAGCTTGTTTAGATAAAAAAAGTTTTTTTAGAGGAATACATATTGGTGGGTTCAGATCGATTGGTAAATTAGCAACGAAATGGCAATGGAAAACTCATGTGTGTTGTACAAAGTACAACAGCGCGAGTAATGGAGGGTTAAGGAAGCAAAATAGTAGACAAATGCAAAATTGTAAGGGACTTAGGCGTAATACTGGACACCAAACTTACATTTGTAGAACATTATAACACTATCATTAGCAAATCAAATAGCATGCAGGGCTTCATTAAGAGGTTCAGTTACAATTTTCAGGACCCATACACTATAAATTTACTGTACACTACATATGTAAGACCGATTCTGGAATACTGCCACATAGTATGGACACTACCTTACACTAGCATACACGAAAAACGCATTGAGTCTGTCCAAAAGCAATTTCTTTTGTATGTTCTTCGACGATTAAATTGGACTGCATTTCCTATACCATCCTATAAAGCACGCTGTATGCTCATCAATCTACAAACGGAACGGCGTGAATTTGAAATGCTTTTCTTTATCAATTACACAATTTCTCATCGCATAGAATCTGCAACAAAACTTTCACAATTACATTTGAATGCACCCTTTAGACCCCTTAGAATTTGCAAATTATCCTATAGTTGCAAACTACTTCAAGCAATTGACTGTATCATGGCCCCTCATTGGTGAATTCATATCTCTCTCGATGGATAATTCGTCGATTGAGGATCAAGATATGGTCACTTTATTACAATGAAACTGTCGTAGTTTAATACCTAAATTAGACTCGGGGCGATATGAACTCACAAGGTACTGGCTGAGGCGAATCATAAGATGACAATAGAGTGGGTATTTTCTATTATTTGTGCGACGATTTCAACTTGACTATCTAGAACACTGGTGAAGCAACACGTATAGCAAAACCTCCTGCTCGAGAGAGCCGCCTTGACATATCTTTGTGCTCTAACTCACTATTATTAGATTGTCTGTGGAAGGTTATCAATGATCCCCATGATAGTGATCACTTACCAGATCAGTCAATTCAAGTTCCTTTTGACCTCACGAGGAACATTGATTGGCAAAAATTTGAATCGGCGGTAACTCTTGGTATTGATTCTACCACCATTGGACGAGTATCATTTCTTTACCAAACTAATCTACAAAAGCGCATTAGAAGCTCATAAACGACGTGTTCCAAGTGCATCCTTCAAAAGAAGACCCGCCACTCCTGGATGGGATGACGAATGCACAAAGTTGTATCTTGAGAAATCCGATGCCTTCAAATATTATCGTATACATGAAAGATCTGAGCTTTTTCAAAAGAATCTAAAGCTTGAAAAAAAGCTTAAAAACTTACTAAAAGCAAAGAAACGAAATTACTGGCGTACTTTTATCGAGGGACTTTCTAGAGAGAAAAAAAGGCTCGCTATATGCGAAACCGGTCATCTTCCAATGAGAGTGAAGAATACTCCTCCCAATGGATATTCGACTTCGCTATGGATGAACGCTAATGGATGAACCATTCACAATGCTGGAATTTTCAATGGCACTTCTTTCATCGAATAACTCTGCTCCGGAAAGCGATATGATCAAATTCGACCTTCTAAAAAACCTCCCCGATATCGCTAAAAGACGATTACTTAACCTGTATAATTCATTTATGAAATTCAATATAGTTCCACCAGCATGGAGACAGGTTAAAGTAATAGCTAATCAAAAGCCTGGGAAACCAGCGTCTGATCACAATTCTTACCGTCCGATCTCTATGTTATCATGGCTGAGGAAATTATTAGAAAAAATGATCCTATCAAGCCTTGACCATTGGGTTGAATCAAACAATAAACTTTCAAATACGCAATTTGGTTTCCGAAAGAGTAAAGGAACAAACAATTGTCTAGCGATGCTTTCATCTGATATTCAACTGGCCTTTGCGCCAAAACAAATGACGTTCAATCTAGGTCAACTGACAACTTCTAGAATTAGCTACATGGACTTACCCAAAGGTTCATGTTTAAGACCCTTACTTTATAATTTCTATGTCAAAGATATTGATAGCTGCTAAGATAATCTATGCACGCTTAGACAGCTTGCAGACGATGCCATGGTTTCCCTGAGAGGTTTACGTGTGGAAATCTGGCAAAGACCATTACAAAATTTCTTAAATAATCTGTCTTTCTGGGCAATAAATTTACGAATCGAGTTTTCACCGCAAAAAACTAAATTGGTAGTGTTTACAAGGAAGCGGTTTCCAGCCCAACTGCGTCTAAATCTTTTGGGCAGAGACATTACCCAATCTTTAACCTTCAAATACCTTGGAGTCTGGTTTGATTCAAAATGCACTTGGGGTACCCATATTACGTATTTGAAACAAAAGTGTCAACAAAGGATCAACTTTCTACGATCAATTTCCGGGACATGGTGGGGTGCTCACCCGGAATACCTAATTAAACTGTATAAAAGGACTATTCTTTCAGTTCTTGAGTATGGCTCTTTTTGCTTCCTCTCAGCAAGAAAAGCCACCTAATCAAATTGGAACGCATTCAATATCGTTGTTTACGTATTGCCCTTGGCTGTATGCATTCAACACACAATATGAGCCTAGAGGTCCTAGCGGGTGTAAAACCCCTGCAGAACCGTTTCTGGGAGCTCTCATTAAGAATATTGATCAAATGTAGTGTCAGTAACAACCTTGTAATTGAAAACTTCGAAGAAATGCTCGAATTGAGCATCCAGTCTAGATTCGTGCAAATCTATCTTAATTATATGTCATCGGATATTAGCCTTCCTTGCTATAACCCCTCTCGTGTATGCTTTACTAACTACAGTTCCCCCATTGACTATGATCTCTCCATGAAACAGGCTATTCAAGGAGTTCCAGATCAACTTCGACCTATCTTTATTCCCCGCTTTTTTGCTGAAAAGTACCAACAAGTCAATTTTTTTTTTTTTTGTTAATTACTTTATTTGTACAGGCACATTCGAATAAACCTTACAGAGCCAAGTTATCATTTTCTTTACACATTATAAATGTCTTAAATCTAAAATTAAAGGATTGGAACCGATTACTCGCGGTCTTCTCGAGGTTAGTGGATGACAATTGTTTGGATCGGGAGAGGGAAAAAGGAGATTTGGAATATGATTTATGATTCAAAAATTTCACTATTTCTAAAACAAATACTTAATCCTATCGACGTTATATCAACTCTGTAATTATACAATTATTACAGAAACAAATCTACAAAAAACAAAATACACACACACATACAAAACACAAACTAAACACAAGGTTAATCAAACTTACAATCTATGGTTAATATTCTTCAAGAAAACATATATGAGTTGCATAAACTCCAGATCGCGTCTAGCCAAAATATCCCGAACTGGAACATTAGGTTGTCTACCTCGAGCCCGAAGGGAATCGTACAGTTCAGATCTGACTCCATGATGCTCAGCACATGACCAAATAATGTGATCTGCGTCCTGGTAACCTTGTCCACATTCACAGAGATTGCTGTCTCCCAACCCAACACGAAACAAGTGAGCGTTTAACGAATAGTGATTGGACATGAGGCGAGACATCAGACGAATGAAGTCTCGACCCACATCCAACCCCTTGAACCAAGGACTCTTCGACACCTTAGGGATGATCGAGAATAGCCATCGTCCCAAACTTCCTTCACTCCATTTATTTTGCCAGCTGGCGAGTGACTGTTGACGATAAATGAAGAAAAATTCATTGTAGGCGATTTGTCGATCGTAAATATCGCCTTGCATAGCGCCCACCTTAGCAAGTGAGTCCGCCTTCTCATTGCCCGGAATCGAGCAATGAGATGGGACCCATGCAAAGGTGAAGACAAAAGATCTTAAAGATAAAGCACTTAGAAGCTCTCGTATTTTCATGAGAAAATACGAGGAGTGCTTTACCGGCCTCATGGAGCGAATAGCCTCGACAGAACTGAGACTATCCGTAAAAATAAAATAATGATCTGGTGCAAGTGAGGCGATCGTTTCTAGCGTACAATGTATTGCCGCCAGCTCAGCAACATATACGGAACAAGGAGCTTGAAGCATTCGAGAGGCGCTATGAAATTCGTTATAAATACCAAAACCAGCGGACGCCTCTATTAGTGATCCATCTGTGAAGAACGATCTTGCGGAATCAACTTGGCCAAACTTTGCAGCGAAAATTGACGGAGCAATCATGGAACGATGATGCTCTGGGATTCCGCGAATCTCTTGCGTCATTGATAAATCAAAATGAACAGAACTGTCGAAGTCGGAGAAGCAAACACGATAGGGATTATGCTGCGAAGGGCTGACATCCTGTGTTATGTACACGTAGTACAATGACATAAAACGAGTTTGAGGGTTTAGCTCAAGAAGCTTCTCAAAGTTTGCAATCACCAGTGGGTTCATAATTTCACAACGGGTGAGGAGCCTGAGAGATAATTCCGAAAACCGATCAGAGAGTGGCAACATGCCCGCTAACACTTCGAGACTCATCGTATGAGTCGAGTGCATGCATCCTAACGCGATACGAAGACAGCGATACTGGATCCGTTCCAGTTTGATGATGTGGGTTTTAGCCGCCGACTGGAAACAAAAACTACCGTATTCTAAAACCGATAAAATCGTTGTCCGGTACAACGTTAGAAGATCTTGCGGATGGGCTCCCCACCCCGTTCCGGTAATTGTTCGGAGAAAATTGATCCTTTGTTGGCATTTCCGCTTCAGATACTCAATGTGGGATCTCCAGGTGCATTTTGAATCGAACCAGACCCCAAGATATTTGAAGGACATAGAATGAGTGATCGGTTTACCCAAAAGTTGAAGCTTTGGTTGTGCTGGGCTATGCTTCCTAGAACAAACGAACTACTCAGTTTTCTCCGTGAAGAATTCGATACCTAGCTGGACAGCCCAAGTAGACAAATTGTCTAAGGTATCCTGTAAGGGTTCTTGCAGGTCAGTCTCTCTGGACCCTGTCATAGACACTACTCCGTCATCTGCAAGTTGTCTCAACGTGCAGTTGTCCCTTAGACAATTGTCAATTTCTCTGACGTAGAAATTATACAGAAGGGGGCTTAAACATGAGCCCTGGGGGAGACCCATGTAGCTAAATCGTGAAGCTGTAGAGTTTCCATGAGAAAAGCTCATATGTTTCTCTGACAGCAAATTGTACAAAAAGTTATTAATTAATGGAGAAGGGCCACAAGCGTGGAGTTTGTCTGAAAGGACTTCAACCGATACTGAATCAAAAGCCCCCATCCAAGAAGACAGAAGCCATTTGCTCTTTATTAGCAAAAGCCAACTGGATTTCAGTGGAAAGCAACGCGAGACAGTCGTTCGTTCCCTTGCCCCTACGGAATCCAAATTGAGTATCTGAGAGTAGGTGGTTCAACTCAACCCATTTGTCCAGGCGAAAAAGGATCATTTTCTCCAACAATTTTCGAATACACGATAACATCGCAATGGGACGATACGAATTGTGATCTGACGCGGGTTTTCCAGGCTTTTTAATGGCTATAACTCTCACCCGCCTCCAATCATCCGGAACAATATTAAGCTCCAGGAACTGGCCAAACAAGTTCAACATGCGCCTCTTAGCGACGTCTGGGAGGTTCTTCAACAAGTTGAACTTGATTCTATCAGCCCCCGGAGCCGAATTGCCACACGAAAGGAGCGCGAGTGAGAGCTCCAGCATTGAAAAAGGCTGGCTGATCTCGTCTACCGAATTCGTCGTTTCGCGAGGAATCATCTGTGCTGGCACAGAATCATACTTTTCGCGCGAACTTGATAATCCAACTATCGGAGTACTCCTCGCTCTCGTTGTTTGAAGAACGGTTACGCATCCTTCGCGCCGCATTCCAAAGCGTATTCATCGACGTTTCGCGCGATAATCCGTCCACGAATTGCCGCCAGAATCCGCGTTTCTTGGCTTTGATGAGGCTCTTGAGTTTGCGTTCAAGAGCCGAGTACGCTTCGAAATACACGGGTGTTCCACGTTTCCGGAAAAGCTTAAACGCGTCGGACTTTTTACGATAAACCTCAGTGCATTGCTGGTCCCACCAAGGGGAAGGAGGTTTCCTACGGAAAGACGTTCCTGGAACCGGCCGAGTTTGAGCTTGGAGCGCGCTGTCCAAGATCAGATTGGAGAGGAAGTTATATTCCTCCAACGGTGGAAGCCCTTCTACCGACGTTAGGGCATCTTCTATCACATTCTTGAACTTTGTCCAATCGATATTACGGGTAAGATCGTACGCGACGTTAACGGGTTCCGACGGATTGAACCCACTGGCAACTGAAACTTTGATCGGCAAGTGATCACTACCGTGGGGATCTTGGATCACATTCCACGTGCAATCCAACGATAATGAGTTAGAGCAAAGTGTGAGGTCTAATCTACTTCCATTCGAGGGTGGGCCAGCCAAACGTGTTACTTCTCCATTGTTAAGAACTGTCATATTAAAGCTGTCGCAGAGGTCATATATCAAAGTAGAACGGTTTTCATCATACAGTTCCCCCCAGCCTGTACCGTGGGAATTAAAATCTCCCATAATCAACCGTGGAGCAGGAAGTACCGAACAGATATCTGAAAGTTGTTTGCGATTAACAACGGCTCTAGGAGGAATATAAACAGAAGCAATACAAAGGCTCTTACCTTTAATAATAGCCTGACATGCAACAACTTCAATACCTGGAAATTGTGGAAGATTCACTCTATAGAAGGAATGGCACTTTTTGATCCAAAAAATTACCCCTCCTCCACGCGAATCCTCACGATCCAGTCGAATAATGTTAAAATCATAAAAAGGAAGATCGATATCTGAAGAGAGCCAAGTTTCACAAACAGCAAATGCATCACAATCATGATTGTGAATTAAAAACTTAAAAGAATCTAATTTAGGAATGAGACTTCGACAATTCCACTGTAGAACAGTGATCAAATCCCCGACCTCGTTTGGAAAATTATCCATCGAAGGAAATGATTGCTGCAATGAGGGGCCACTTCAATGTCAATTGCTTCAAGAGGGTCTTCACAGAAGGAAGCATTGCCAGAACAATGCTTTTGAGAGGATCAGAAATATTGAGGTACTTAAGAATATCGTCCACAATTTTATCAAATGAGAACAACCCGGATGAAGAAGGGGCTTCTGTTCTTAAAAATGGGCCATCAGGGGTTTTTGATGTCCCCGGGAGAGATGGAAAGTTCTGGTTATAGTCAGTTCTGCGGAAACCAGGAGGAGTTGAAACTTCCTTTTTTTCCATCACTCCTTGATTTGGGCAAGCTGATTTGGGGTTCCTTATCTGCAACTTTCCGCGAACGGATGCGTTTTCGTTTCCGTGCAGAACCTTCCGGAAAACTGAAAGAAACTCCCTCCTCAGCCAAGTCAGAGTCAGACTCGTCATCAGACAAAACAGCAAAGGGATTTTTGTCGTTGGTTGATGGTGTGGCTGTTTTTAGCATTGCTGCAAAAGACTGCCTGGAACGCTCCTTAAGAGAGCGTTCTAGTTTCTCCCCGCGTTGTTTGTACGCCGGGCACGATGAGAGACCATGAGGAGTTCCCTTACAGTACACGCATTTTGGTGCAGTGACTGTGCAGGCGCCATCCTCGTGCTTCTCCCCGCATTTGGAACAGCGTGCCTTGCTGCCACAGTGAGAGGCCGTATGTCCCAACTGTTTGCAATTTTGGCAGTTCATGACCCGAGGAACAAACAAACGCACAGGTAGCCGAAGTTTTCCCAACTCGATGTAGTGAGGAAGGGCTGAACCAGAAAAGGTCACCCGAAACGAGTCTGTGGGGGTAAAGCTTTTTTTACCCTCGCTGAAAGATACTGAGTTCAGCTTCTGGACTTCCAGTATCTCAACCGTGGGAAGCAAGGGGTTCTTGAAACGGCCAACCGCTTGCTTCGCCAAGATCTCGGGGGTCAGACTCGCTTCGGTCACCACACCTTCGATCTCCACATTACGAGCTGGGATGTACACTCTATACTCGAGTGTAAAGAGCTGGGAGGCAGCAATCTCGTTAGCTTGTTTCAGGTTAGAGACGACAACACGAAGTTTATTGTACCTCACCTTCGAGATTTCGGTCACGGCCGAGAACCGCTTCGTCAGATCATTAGTAATTTGCATTACATTCAAAGGTTTCTTTTTGGGCTGAAAGTAAACAACCCATGGGCCAGTCGAGTCTTCTGGGTAGGCTCGCGATCGGGGGCTTATCTGTCCCTGTCCATTACCAGACTGAGATGACGAAGCAGGGATGGCATCATCTGATTTCTGGGATGACAGACGTTTTCGACCCTTCTTGCTATCGCGTGGCAAAGTGGTGTCATCTTCCGACAAAACGTCCATTTCGTCTTCTGACAAAATGTCCATTTTGCCGTACTAGTGGGAGCGAAAAACGCTCTACCACTGCAACGATAATCAAAATTACTCGGACACAATACACGAGAAAAAAAAAATACAAACACAGAAACACAAACTTAAAATTTAACTAATGGGAGAAAGAAAGAAACAAGAACAAAAACTTATCTGATAATCCTATACTACTACCACCGAGCGTTTACACAGCAGCAGCGGAGCGACGCGCAGCTTTGATGATCTTCGATCCGCGTGTGCGGGCGGTCTTCGTTGGTGTGTGCTTGTATGAAGCTCGGCACTCAGCTGAACACACGAGATGGATGAGCGGTTTGAATGTGGAGGCAGATGCTGACGCTCGATGACGATGATCCGTGTGCACAGGTATGCGTGACCACGCACCGATGGTGCGCAAAATGGTTGGCGAATTGGCAATCGCAAAAACAATTTTCCTTCCGATGATGCCGAAAACACACTTTCTTCTCAGAAAAAAAAACTCACTTTTTGATAAATTTATCGGGAATTATGCCAGGAATCACTAAGCGAGAAAAAACTGATTATTTACGTCAGATAATAGCGAGAAAACTTCCAAATTAACGGAGCGCGAAATAAGTCGACCGTACTTCTTGCTAGGACGCAGTGAACAAGTCAATTGCAATAGAAGATTTTTCACTGATGGATCACGCATTGATGGATCCACTGGCTTCGGCGTCTTCAATGAATACTCAACCGCCTTTCGGAAACTTCAGGAACCTTGTTCCGTTTATGTTGCTGAGCTAGCAGCAATCAACTTCGCATTGGGGATGATTTCCGATATGCCCATAGACCATTACTTCATCTTCTCGGATAGTCTCAGTTCGATTGAGGCTATTCGGTCGATGAAACAAGGTACGCACTCATCTTATTTCCTTTCAAAGGTAAGGGAGCAGATGAGTTTGCTGGTCGAAAGATCATATATGATTACCTTTGTATGGGTCCTCTCACATTGCTCAATCCCAGGCAATGAGAGGGCAGACTCTCTCGCAAAGGTGGGCGCACAACAAGGTTGGCAAAACGATTGGATACTTAAATTGGGGTGAGTCGTTCCACTTGTATACCTCTGATAAATAAACGGAAAACATTATTTTAAAAGATCAATATCGCTGAAAAATCCACCAAATGAATGTTTAGAGTCTCCCTTTCATTTTAGGCTAATCCCTGTATTTACGTGTGCACGGACAACGAGACTAACTCAGAGAGTGAGGCACTTTTGCTTAGTTGAATGAAGAAATGTATCAAACCGTACACTCCCGATTATAAGTTTAAGGACACTCCCAAAAAACATGCTAATGTGTTATGTTCATATCTTTGTCATTTTACGTCCAATTTTCGTTCTTTTTAGAACAATTGAAAGATTTTGAATCGAAATATGAAGAGTCATATCGCTCAATATAATTTCAAATTTTGTATACCAAAGGTTCACCCAAAGTTACACTATTTTTCAAAATTTTCTCTGAAGAATCATGATTGATTTTCTCAGAGTTGAGTTGAAAAAAATTTGAAATTAAAAGTAGTAGTAGTAGAACCCATATGCTATACCATTCATACCATTCAAATAACCTAAGGAGATCAAAAAATTGGACGTAAACTGAGAGAGCTTTGAAAAAAACACATTTACATGTATTTTGGGGGTGTATTTAAGCTTTTAATCGGGAGTGTAGGTTACTCAGCGATAAGTGAACTACGCTTTTGGAAATTTCTCCAGACAACCGAGTAAAAAAATCTCACGACTGAGATAGTCCTATGGCTCGCCTGGCTAACTCGTGTGTATATATTTTATACATTTTACATTACATTACACATTTTAGACGAACCGAGTAGATTCTTCTCGTTTAGATTTAGGATAAGTTGTATGTAACTATAAATTCGAAGTCACACTTCCAGCAGTGCAGGAATAGCGGTATAATGAAAGAGATGATAATTACATATTATCAGGCCTTTTCTTTATGACTTTGGATGTACCTACACACTTAGATTATTTGCCGAGATGGGCACCACCGAGCAGCACGGTATTTTATTTTGCTGGATCTCAGCGAAAAACTTGCCACGTGGTGAGAAAATTCTTAGCTACTGACTACCAACCAAAAAGACAACTTTGCCGAAGACAGCTACTTTATAGCTGATCAAGATCTCGAGCCAAATATACGAGAAAGGCACGTATATACTAGAGCAAATTCTGAACTATTGTCACCCAACAAAAAGATCTTGACTTCCTGAAAAACTATGCCGAATACATTTACTTTCTATCTGGATCTAGAGATATTTTATATGCGAGAATTTCACATTTTCGCAAAGTGAGAAAACTCTGAAGTACTGTCCACCTGCGAAAAGGCCTTGATCTCCTGAAAAACTATGCCGAAGACAGTACCTTTCTATCTGGTTGGGAATTTGAGATATTTTATATGAGGATTTCTCGAGTATACTGAAATTCTGAATCATTGAGCACCAAGCAACAGGCTTTGATCTCCTGAAAAACTTTGTGAAAGACAGTAAAGTTCTGTCCAGTTACAATCCGGAATCACTTCTTGTGTTGCAGTGGCATGAAAAGTGACCGCTGCAAGAATTATTTTACAGCGGTTTGTTTAGCTAGGCGCTTACTTTCTGTGGTATAAATTTCACGGTGTTTAGTGCAGTGAGTCAAAAATTATTCCAGATGAAAGCCGAGAGGAGAGAAAAAATTCTGCACACCCACGCCAAATCAACCGTGTATGATGTGCTCAAATGTTTCAGGGAGCGAAAGAGCGTAGATCGAGTGCCTCAAGGTAAGCGTCGTTGTGGAACATATGACCGCAAGCTGAACCAGAAGGTGTTGAGAACCGTCAGAGCAAACCCTGGACTATCAGATAATGAAATCGCACAAAAATACGCTGCTGCTCGCAGTACCGTTCGAAGAATTCGTTTGCGAGCAGGATATCGTCCTTATCGAGCCAGCAAGCAACCAAACAGAACGTTGAAGCAAAGTTTCGTCACCAAAACTCAGGCTCGGAAATTTTACCAGCAGGTTTTGACGAAGTACCAAGGATGCCTGCTCATCGACGCTGAAACCTACGTCAAAATGGATTTCGGACAGCTTCCTGCCCAAAAAATTATACATGGCGACGGCACGAGGAGATGTTCCTGCGAAGTTTAAGTTTGCTTTTATGGACAAATTTGCCAAAAAAAAACTGATGATTTGGCAAGGGATATGCAGCTGCGGAGCAAAGACCAAAGTGTTCGTGACGAATAAGACGATGGACTCGAAGCTGTACAAGGAAGAATGTCTCAAAAACCGCGTACTACCTTTCATTAAAGCCCATAAAGGTCCCGTGAAGTTTTTTTTTTCCAGATTTGGCGAGTTGCCACTACAGCCAGGAAGTCATCCAATGGTACCGCGATAATTACGTAGATTTCATCGATAAAAACATAAATCCACCTAAATTTTTTTAGGTGTTTACTGTAATCAAAGTTTAGCTTGTTTAGATCAAAACAGGTTTTTTGAGTAATACTCGTTGGTTTCAGAACGATTCGTATCTCGGCTGCAAAATGGCAATGGAAAACTCATGTGTGTTGTACAAAGTACAACAGCGCGAGTAACGGAGAGTTGATTTTTGGAGGTTGACAAAGCACACCGCATGTCATCTTCGACGTCTAGTGCAGTAATCTTTTCGTTTTCTTTTGCAACATTTGGGAATTTATTATTATTATCGAACAGGTTTGGGCTGAAGGGTCCCTGAATTTTTTGAAATTTTGCGCACATGTTGAGTTAATGGAAATATGAGCGAGAAAAAAGCGTTGGGTAACACAGCGAATCACATAGATCCACAGCTTCGCCAAACAACCAACAACAGATATAAATCCGTAAAAAATAATTTCAATAAAGGCCAAATGAATTCGAAATAAAATTAGCAGCCCATGATTGCTCGGCAAGACTCCCTCATCGTTGGAATGAGAGCCAAACCCAGACTCGTTGCTGCTGAAATCAGGTTGGCTACAAAACCCCACAATCAGCAACCAACCAAATGGACCGAAAGCATTCCATTGAATTTTCAACCCACTGGCATTTATGGTTGAGCGGCTAGCGAGGAAAAAAAAGAACTCAAGCTTCCTTTTTCCATGTTCCGGTGCAAAAGAGGTACATTGATGAATCTTAGAACCACGTTCACAAAAAGCCGGACCCAATGTAGGCAACCATACAACAACCTTTCAATTTATCACCATCAGAACAAGCCCACGGAACCCCTCAAGAGAATCCATCTGCAGCGTGGGGACTGACGGGTGAAGCCAGCCGACCAGCGCAGCACAGCGCAGCGCCCGGTCATCAATCATTCTCAAGTCGTCGTCGTCGTTGTCGTTTTCGTAGAGGGTGCACCTACTGTGTGGTTCTATTCAGGTAGGTGACTTCCGTTTGCAGCGACGATGACGACCAAGAAGGGAAAAAAAAGTTAAATTTTTCTTTCCGCTCAAAAGGCCCCAACTAGTGCAGTCACCGTAGTCGTGGAAAGTTTCTCTGAGCCTTGACCGACGTACAGGTAAATCTTGATTAACTGCTGTGGTAGAATTCTAGGAATTTTCAATCATGGATTTTGCGTCATTGTGCATTGTGGTGACATGTTGCGCAAAAAAAAGCTGAATTGGAATTCTGCTAATGAGGTATATGAGTAATTTAAATGGGTTAAATTATAATTATTGATCACATGATAGTGGGGACAAGTCTGATGTACAGAATGGAATCAAATTTTGTCCCTTTAGAAATTCTCAAGTGACGATAAAAATAAATAATAACTTGCTTTGGTGTCCAGTTCTCTGTACAAACATAAAACTCCAGTATTTTTTTTACCAATGCTTCCCATAAAATCATAACCACCCCATAATAATAGGAAATCAAACTGTAATGGGACAATTATGCTTTTATGTTCAAAATACCACCTCTTAAAATAAAAAATAAAAAAATCCCATTTTCCACCACAAAGGACCACCGCTGTTTGGACTCCTACTTACTTGAAACTCTTCTCGGAAATGTCCTGAATCTTGTTATCGACCAGCTTCAGCGACTCGAGCCGCAGCCCCTGGAACGTCTCGTCGTCCACGTTGTGTATGAATGTTCGTGACATATCAATGTGCTTTATCGTTCCGTGAAGGAATTCTGTGTAAAAAAAGAGAACGCAAGAAAAGAAGAAAAAAACATCAGAAACTTATTCAATACCGATTGATTTTGGTGCGACAACCTGTCATGGGCGGACAAAAAGTAGCTTCGCCAAAACAACACTGCGTGGGGGGTAACAAACGATTGGAAATTGGCTTCCCATAGATTTCGGCCGAATTGAAAGAGAAAAACCAATCGAGGGAAATAATATGGCCTCAAATTGTGACCTCACCACGTCGGAGGGGAAGCAGGATAAGTTTCCAGCTGGCTACCTGTGCCTGTTGTCCTTGTTGTGCGAGTAAGGCTTGCTGCTTGATTCAATTATCCATCAGGAATTTTCCGGTGGGGGAGGGGATAATCGAATTGCGACGCATTATACGCAATTGGCTTTCGGTTTTAACTTTTCCCCACTTAAATCAGGATGTGTAACGAAGAGAATTTTCATTACAGTTTTGGTGACACGGGGCGGAAAGTTTCGAGTGGTTCTTAATGAATTTTTAATCAATTAGGTTTAATGAGTAATTCAATTCGGGGTAATTTTAGCTAGTGGGGATGAATCTACGCCAAGTGAAATCCTGAGTTGATCGCTTCCTGTCAGTTATCCGATCCATTTCGGTCTTTTTATTGGTGCTATTGTACGTTTTCTTATTTTTTGTAGGATGATTATTTTTAATTGTTCAGCACATCTCAGGGTTGCTTCTAATTAATTAATTTATAAATTTATCTTTATTAGGGAGGCTTTCAGCCTGGGGCTGGTTCGCCTCCAATAGTGCGTTGCTTCTACTCATTTGCTATAAAAACTAGGGTTTTGGAATTTTGAAATCGTTAAATGTTATAATGATATGTTGTACTAGTAAGTTACAAGAAGAGGTCGTAAAGTAAGTGTTTGACACATGAAATCTATCAATTTTACTTTCAGAGCGTCACAGTAATCGATTTTATGATTCGTGAGCGTTCACTCAGAGTGAGCGCTCACGAATCTCCAAATTGCTAATTGTGATGCTCTGAATGCAGCATTGAGAGATTTCACAAATCAAACACATCCTTTACAACCTCTTTTTATAACTTTCAAGTATAAATTATCATTATAACGTCTAATGATTTCATAATTCCGAAAAACAATGTTTTATAGCAAGTGAGTGGAAGCAAGCCTGCATCTAGCATGTAACTAAGGCTTGCACGGTTACAATATTTCTTTGATTTCTGGGGCAGCATAATTTATTAAAATGTACATTAGCTTATTAATTTATTTATTTGATAAGGCTCAACCGAATTAACTTTGCAGAGCCGAGGATTCTTGGTCACTATACAATACATCTTAAAACTATAGTCAAAAGGTACAACACAATAAACACTTTATCTTCCGCTATCCAAAAAGCCTCCTCCATCAGAACTGGAGCCGCTTCCAGTAGGTTCATTGTATGGCAAATTGTTGTACGCCAACGAGGGTCAGAGTGCGTCCATTGCAGCAATGGACGCAAAACGTGGTCAGCACTCACACACTCATCACGAAACGGTTGCTTTCCAAAGTCGACGACGCATCGACCGAAAGAACTGCTGATGAAGAACAATGAGGAGGACCACACAATGGTTGCTGCCGAGAAAACAGACGATCGCGTAGCACACATCGAGAGTGGCCTGCTTTTGTCGACAGCCGAGTGAACACTGTAAAATGTACATATTGTAAATATTATATTGTTAGTAAATGTTTAAACATAAAATATCAGCATTTGCGTACTCCACGTTATGCGTTTGAGTGATAAATATTGAGTGATTATAAGCCAAAGGTTAGTATTATTTTTCGGCTTTGTAAATATTTATTTTTCAGTAATTTATTAAAGTTATTTTCGTTTTTGTTTAATTAATTCTATTAAAGTAAATTTATATTCAATACAAGGAAAACAAGCAATTCGATTATCTTGCTATAAAAAAATAAATTCAAATTTTGAGGAGCCTTAATACCAACCTTCTCAAATAAAATTGTTTGTTGCTGCTGTCATCACCACCGACGCTGAGTTATGTAGGAGCCCACGTGCGTGGCTATTGTGTAGGGGTTGCCATTGATGTGTCGCTGTTCCAGAAAATCTTCAAAAGGATTCTGGGCACATAGTGACACGCTTTTAATAGACAATCGCCCGGAGTAGTGAAGATCGTGGCATGTCACCCGTTACTCGTGACAAAGCGTTTCGAGTTAAAGTTAAGTGCTATTTTTCTGATCTTAGAGATCGAAATTGTGATAGTCTAGCGTCACCATATGCTCGCCAAGAGCTGGTCGATCCGTCGAGTAGAGTAATAATATGGTGAGCCGTTTTTCGTGGTCCACAGTTCGGAACACAAGTGTTATTCGTACTAGTACGACACGAGTGCAGGAACGGTCAGTGTGTGGCTTAATAAAACGCCGAAAATTTCTTTGTGAACCGTTGGACCTTAACTAAAGACCGTTCAGATTAACGTTAAAAACTTCACTCGACCGTTGTGAGACACTCGCAGTAGTTACACAAAGGCCCTTTAGCCACCGAATCTGAAATCCCCCCGTCGACTGGAAGCCCAAAACAGCTGCGTACACCCAACCGGGGGATGTAAGATTCGCTTACAATTATGTGGGATTCATCATCAGAGGATGCTAATGGAGACCGCATGAACCGAGGATGCGATATAGCTAGCTGCGGTCCAATGCAAGAAAATTGGAGACCGAAAAATGTAGAGTGTATTAGTGAGGTAAATTAGTTATGTCGAAAAAAATAGGAATCAGATTGCCGACTGTGGACTCGAACCACAAACTTTGCGACTTTGGTGATCTGAATTAAGTGTGTACTGCAAGTTGTGGAGTAACACCGAAAAATGAAGCCGATGAAATATTGAAGTCTGAGCAGCAGCACATCGACTGATAAGGTTTGAATAAATTGTGCGCCAAAGCAAATACACCCTTGTGAAAAATCACGCTTGTTTCAAAATGACCCCCGTGAAACATAATTGTTGTACTTTACCGGAAACCTGTGTAAAGTTTCAACAAAATCGAAGATTCTTTGCGCATGATATCGGCTTTCCTCCATGCTGAGTGAACCCCCACACAACGTGACTGCCTCGCGCAGACAGCAGCAGGCGGCAGCTGGCAGAGCTGACTAGAAAAAAAGAATAATGAGCAGTTCATTTGGTTAGCAATCAGTAATGGCTAAATAACTTTTTCCACAAGCCTCGGATCGTTTTGCGGTCTTCTAAGAAAAGTTTTCTTGTAAAATTTCCTAGCGAAAAATTGGGTTGGTTTATTTTTAGAGGATAATGGGTGACATCACCAGATTTTTATTTGAAAATGTATGTTTTCCCATAGAAAATCCTATGTAAAATTTAAACCGCTGGCGCTAAAATATAGTTCCACCGACCGACCTGAAATTTTACACAGTTATTCTAGGACCCAGAAGGACCCCGGAAATCATACTGGAATTGGAATTTGAATTTTGTCCCACCCTAGTGCATATTGATAAAATTGATAAATAGCAGATTTATAGCGATGGACCCAATCTTAGCTCCATGGGCCAACATTAGAGCCATTTACCCTACAAGTCAAATTATTATTCAAGTTCAATTTTTCCTTCTATTTATAGGCTAACATAATTTGTTAAAATTACGTTTTCAACTTTAATTTTAACAAAAATTGTTCCAATTTAGTTTAACAAATGTTTGGAGGACATTTGCTTTTTTTTTTCACACAAGACGCATTCCGCGCCAAATCGTATTCGGAGCGTCAGTACCCTCTCAGGTTTTAATGAAACTTTCTGGATGACTTACCTTACCAATCAGACTAAGGCGTTGTTGTCCTCTGCTGTCCGAAGAAGTCGTCTCCACTCTACTCGATCCATGGCCACACTTCGCCAGCCTCGTAGTCTGCGAAGGGTCCGCAGGTCACCTTCTACTTGGTCGATCCGCCCACTGCGCGCCTCTTCTTCTTGTTCCTGTTGGGTCGCTTTCTAGAACCATTTTCACTAGGTCGTCGTGCGGCATTCTTACGACGTGCCCAGCCCACCGTAGTCGCCCAATTTTTGCGATGTGGACGATGGATGGTTCTCCCAGCAGCTGGTGCAATTCATGGTTCATTCGCCTCCTCCACGTTCCGTCTTCCATCTGCACTCCTCCGTAGATGGTACGCAATATCTTCCGTTCGAAACCACGAGCATTGTCCAGGTCTCGTGGCCGTAAAGGACGACCGGTCCAATCAGCGTCTTGTAGACAGTCAACTTCGTGCGGCGGCGAATTTTATTCGACCGGAGCGTCCTCCGGAGTCCAAAGTAGGCACGATTCCCTACCATAATGCGTCTTTGAATTTCTCTGCTGGTATCATTTTCAGCGGTCACCAGTGAGCCAAAATACATGAACTCATCGACTACCTCGATTTCGTCACCGTCAATCTGAATTCGGGGTGGGAGGCTAACATTGTCTTCCCTAGAACCTCTTCCTTTCATGTATTTTGTCTTTGATGCGTTGATGGCCAGTCCAATCCGTCTAGCTTCAGCCTTCAGTCTGATGTACGTTTCCGCCATCATCTCAAAGTTCCGTGCCATAATGTCAATGTCATCGGCGAAACCAAGGAGCTGGATGGACTTCCTGAATATCGTGCCACTCGTGTCTATCCCAGCTCTTCTGATCACACCTTCTAACGCGATGTTGAACAGTAGACACGAAAGTCCATCAGCTTGCCGTAACCCCCTTTGAGATTCAAAGGGACTCGAGAGTGTCCCCGATACTCGAACAACGCACATCACTCGATCCATCGTCGCCTTGACCAATCGCGTCAGTTTATCCGGAAGTCCGTTCTCGTGCATAATCTGCCATAGCTGATCTCGATCGATTGTGTCGTATGCGGATTTGAAATCGATGAACAAATGATGTGTGGGCACGTTGTATTTGCGGCATTTCTGCAGAACCTGCCGAATCGCGAAAATTTGGTCCGTGGTAGCGCGGGCACCAATGAATCCCGCCTGGTATTGCCCCACGAACTCTCTTGCATATGGTGACAGACGGCGGCATAGAATTTGGGAGAGTACCTTGTAGGCGGCGCTCATCAGTGTGATCACGCGGTAGTTGCAGCAATCAAACTTGTCGCCCTTTTTGTAGATTGGGCATACGACACCTTCCATCCACTCCTCCGGTAATATCTCCTCCTACCAAATCTTGGCAATTACCCAGTGCAGCGCTCTAGCCAGTGCTTCACCACCGTATTTTAATAGCTCACTTGGTAGTTGATCTACACCAGTTGCTTTGTTGTTCTTCAGTCGACCGATCTCCTCCTCAACTTCTTGAAGATCAGGGGCCGGTAGCCTGTCGTCTTCTGCGCGTGCTCCAAGGTCTGTTGCCGTGCCACCTTCGTTTTCTGCTGCTTCACCGTTGAGGTGCTCGTCATAGTACTGCTTCCACCTCTCAATCACCTCACACTCGTTCGTGAACTATTTAGCTTCTTGTTGAACTTCCGTGTGTCGTATACGCGGTACAGATTTTCCATCGCCTCGCGATCTCGGTCTTCCTGCTGACGCTTCTTCCTTCGGAAAACCGAGTTTTGTCTGTTCCGCGCTTGTCTGTATCGCTCCACATTCAATCTCGTGCGGTGTTGCAGCATTCTCGCCCGTGATGCATTCTTCTCCTCTACTAACAGTTTGCATTCGCCGTCAAACCAGTCATTTCTTCGGTCCGGGATCCGGGATTGCAGCACCCAGTGCACGTTGATGATACTGTAGTTGAAGAAACGGCCCTTAATCCTCAACTTGCACATCCTCGCGCTGATCGGCTGCCAACCAATCACGCGTTGGCGCATCTTACCCAGCACTACAAAGCCGGTTCCCAGCTCGTTGGTGGTGCCACAGCTCTGGTAGAAAGTAGCCGCTCGATGCCCGCTTTTCCATACCTTTTGTCCCGTCCAGCAAAGTTCCTGCAGTGCTACGACTTCGAAGTTGCGTGGTTGAAGTTCGTCATAGATTAAACTATCGCAACCCGGGAAGCCGAGCGATTTGCAGTTCCATGTTCCGAGTTTCCAATCGTAGTCCTTATTTCGTCGCGTAGGTCTGTGCCGATTGTTCCGATCCGTATTTCTTTCTTCGGTATTTGCAACTTTGTTTTTGAGTAGGACTACGTCTTTGATTTCTATATGGGGGTACACTTTGTAAAAACCGAAAATGGAACATGTAACAAATTAAGAAAGATTTTGAACATTAATAACGCAGCTGCCCCTGGTGCAATTTCAATAATTTTATCACCAATCGATCAGAAATATGGCTACGCATCGATAACAATGCTTCCGAGTTTTGATTTTTTAACAAGAAACTATTGAAAAACTGGTAAATGTCCAGCATTGTCCAAAAGCGTCGAATTAACTAACAAATCCACCAATTACCTACATGCATATGCTGCTTCCCCAGCACAGTCGTCAGAGAGTAGTAAGTAGAAGAAACAAATCGAAGTGGCATTCGCCACCGATCCTCGGGCGCGTGCGAATAGGGAGGATGGAATTGCGTAATATTTTGCACACTCATCGCCATATTCAGAACCAAACGCAAATTCTTCGAGATAACCACCATCCGTCGTCTGGCTCACAGTGGCGGTGTATGACGTATCACCGGTCTGATTTACGAGGTGTGCCTGAGGTGTTCCTGAAAAACGAGATCCGTGATGCTGTCACCTACACTTAACACGCCAAGCGTAAGCGGCCATGGATGTCATCTACGTTTTGAAGTGACAGAGACGCACTCTGTTTGGTTTCGGAGGTTAAATCATCACCAACTTTGGCATCAAAACGGCTCTTTTCAGGGCCACCAAGCTTATTACAGTATAGAGTAGGAATAGAATTCATCTGCCTGTTTGTCCATATTCAGAACCAACGACCACACAAAATGCTCATGTAATCAATCTAGAAACAGGAGTAAAATTATTTTGATCAACCTTGTTGAACTTTGGATCGCCACGGCCGGGTATTTTCGATGGAAGAAGGAACAATCTAGCATCTAATTCGACGAAGACGGCAGGAAACATTTGTGAAGCCGAGTTATTTATGAAAGAGAGTGTCGATGAAGAGAATCGATCAATGTAGATAGGACCTATTGAAAAGTGACGCGAGATTTGTTTTCCGTACTGAGCTCCAATGCTACCAACGCTAGGGAGGCAGCTCCCACACCTGGACCTTACCAATCGACCCATCAACTCAACCGGGGACCAAAGGCGTGATCAGAGATGTTATGCCTTAGAACATGCCGGTGGCGCCGACTGAGATTGGACCCAGGCCTGCTGGAGTGAGAGGTAATCACGCTAACCACCGGCGCCGATATTTTTCAATGTGATATCACGGCAAATGAGATCGACCCAAATTTGAGTTTAGTTATCTCAGAAATAAGAAATAAAGTGCAGGAACTCAGCGATGAGTAAATTTGCCTCATGTTTTCCCAGTTTTTTCCCGGATTTTCCAGGGAAAAATTCCCGAATTTGAGAAAAGTAAATATTGGATTCACTCAGTCTATTGGTACTACTACGAGACTGAATAAAATTTTCGTCAATTTCCTCATTTTCTAGCAGATTTTTTAGGTTTTCCACAGGAAACCATGAGACAAATTTACTCATCGCTGAGTTCCTGCACTTTTGGCGATTATGAGTGAACTAGACTTAAATTTGGGTCGTTCTCATTCGCCGTGTACACAAAAGGAAAAGAGCCAGTGTCGCTACTTGATAGCAAACTACTCATAATGGGAGGAGTCTTTGTAGCTTTTATACCACTTGGTTGCACATTATTCTGCTTCAACCTGAAAAGATATAAAAGAGCGCTGCTGTATGGCATTAGCTCATTTTCGCTTCGGACGGCGTGGTGAACAGCAATAGCAGCAGTAGGAAGGTGGTGGCTAGTCCACTCCTTCACACCTAACAAGCAACAATTGACTGGTCGTGGCAAAGGAGGAAAACGTCTGGTAAAGGAGGAGCCAAGCGTCATCGCAAAGTTCTTCGAGATAACCGCCATCGGTCGTCTGGCTCGCCGTGGTGGTGTCAAACGTATCTCCGGTCTGATCTACGAGGTGTGCTGAAGGTGTTCCTGGAAAATGAGGTCCGTGATGCTGTCACCTACACTAAACATGCCAAGCTTAAGTGGCCATGAATGTCCTATTCAATAAAACGGCCATCAAGCTTACAACAGTAAAGAGTTGGAATAGAATTTATCTGTGCTTGTTTGTCCATATTCAGAACCACAAGCCCGCAATGACCACACAAAATGCTCTCCAGAGTTGTAATCTTGTAACCAAACTTGGAAGCAGGGGTGCAAGTGATTTTGATTGTTTTTCTTAATCAACTTTCTCTTTGAAAAAGATTACTACAAATTTGGTACGCCAAAAACGGAAAGAGTTGTGATAGTAGATAATTGATCAATTAAAAGAACTAAATGCTCTTCACATTTATTCCGTCCACTAGCGGTCCTACGTCATGCTTCCGTTCGTGCCCTTAGGCACAGACCCTTCTACTTTTTTCCAAGGCGGCTTGTTGGGCCTGCCCCAACCCCCTGTCTCGCCGGGGGACCATCGTGCACAGCTCTGTTTAGAGTCCCACGCTGGCACTACGACGGTGATCAGCCGCTCCTAACATGGAGAACAGACGCCGTTTTGAGCCGCACCTCCATGGTGAACAGACGCTCAGGTTTGGTGAAGCATTTCCTCTATCACCGTACTATGGTTACCGCCTGAGTGGTGCGAAGACGGACCTCAAAATCGAACCACTTTCGAGCTGTCAAATCGAACCACTTTTTTATCATTGTGGTTCGTTGAAATAGATAGAAGTATTGTTATCGTCCAAAATAAAAAATAAATATTTTTCAGTAATGTTTTTGATCTTTTTAAAAACGTGATTCGAAACGACTCAAACAATTAAAAATAACAGTATTATTGCGTATTTTGGACCAAAGTAGACTCCTGCGCTGAAAAAAAACCCCTCCGATTTTTTTTCGCTCAGGAACGACTGTGACTTCGGAGAACGTTCTAAGGAGATTTGTGATGATAGTACAAAAGTTCCAGGAAATTTCAACAGATTTTTCCCGCGACAGAAGAGGTTTCAGTGGATATTTTAGTTGCTGCCAGCGAGGTTCTACGGGGGTTCTATAGAGTTTTCATGTTCGAGTTTCACGCGATTTGGAGGGAAGTCAAATCGTTGCCATTGGAGGTCCCAGGGAATAAACTTATACGTCTTTTTCGAGTGCATTTTTACATAAGAAAATGGAAATAGATGACTTTGAGCTTGATAATGAATCACAAATTGTTTACACTTATATTGGTTAAGAATACAAAACTGTTTCTTGCCATCAAATACGAGTCTCTATTATATACGAGTCCCTATTCAGCACAAACACATTGATAAGCCTTTGCATCCCACTTCAGCACACAATGAAGGCAAAAAAGGAATGAAAAAAAGGAGTCGATTGGAGTGCTTCTTTTGTTTTCGCGAACAAAAGGTGTAAATATTCATACGTTGTCCTCTTGAAGGCATCGTACCAAACGTATAATTGACTCGTTAATGCCGAAGTCGTAGATTTCATCGTTTCGGTGTCCAACTTGACCGACACTATTTTTAATTCTTCCTGCACGATAGACCAACAATGGGGGATTAGGCCGCAGAGGCTCTCTACCCTATTTTGTTTGTTGATTTCAAATTCAATTTAAAAAATGTCTCACCTTTGCTTTGCAATATTTTCCAGTTCCGGCGATCGCCAATCTTCATCGTTAACAACTTTATCACTTTCGTCAATTGTTTCACTGATAAATGGACCATCATCATATGTTCGCAGTTTAGGGCTTGCATTTTTATCACGATAAGCAACTGAATTCAGATGTTTTACACAATTTTTATCAAAATGAATACTGCACAACCGGTCACTGGGTTTGATTTGAAAATTGAGCTCCACCTCACAGAAACTGAGCCACTCTTTTCGTACTGCTGAATCCTTGGGAAACCTGAATAGGCTTCGCTTTTCGTCGTGTCCATCTTTATAATTGCAAAAGTGAGCAAAACACTTCATTCTGAATTTTATTCCACTCCGTAAAAACTCCAGCTATGAACAATGTCAACAAACAATCACAAAGTCACGAATCGGCTCTGCACAAAAAGCCGTTTGACGCTTCTCTCTACCAACCGACGGTGATGAAACGTTTATTTCAACACTACCAACATGAAGAAAATTTCACTTCGCACCACTCAGGTTACCGCGCCAGTGTTCGCGTCGCACCTCTTCACTTTGCTATTGCCGGTCTGGCAACATTGCCCAGGCTACGCCACTCAGCTGTGTCCATGTTTCCGCTGGTAGTCTTTTGTTATCATATGACACGAAGAGGCGTGAAGTAGGAACTTGTGAGGACCAGGGCTAGGTATTCCGCTCCTTCCAGGTTGTCAACTCACCATTTTGTAGCCAACTTTCTGAATGAGTATACCTTGAATAAATAAGCCACAGTATTCAATTAGTTTTTTTTCTAAATTGATCTTGAGAAAAACCAAACTTTTTTGCCGTTTTTTTCTAAAAAATAGAAAAAAAATGAACAAAGGAGAACTCCTACAAAAAAAAATGTATGGTTGACTTTTAGGAAATTGAAATTTTTTTCAATGAAAATACTGCAAAAAATTCCATTTTAAACCTACACTGAAAAAAATCGATTTTTAAAATTCAAAGTCGATTAAAAAAATGAACATGTTAATTTGCATGAAAGCTTGTATCAAGATAGGTTATTATATTTTCTACCTACTGTCCATACATTGCGAAATGGGAACATTTAAGGAAAAAAGTTTTCCTATCAAAAACTTTTTCATGTATGAACTGAAGTTTTTTAAGCATGCCATTTTCTTACAAAACTACACCAGTGAAGGTCATAATCGTCTCAGAACCCAATGTAGCTCAATCTGCGAGTCGATTTTGTCTAATCAGCAACTACGTTCACATTGATTATTCGGGAGATCCATATGAAAAGGGCTTATGACGCATTTCTCACCAATTCGTTTTCGGAATTGGCAGCAACTTCCTCAGAGTTAAATAAAACTGTATGGACATGTAGCCCTTGTCAAAAAAATATTATTCCTTTATTCTATTGTCTACTACTGAGACAAAATCTTATAATATGTGAGAGAAAAAATACAAGATGGCAAAATGCGTCACCAGGATCTTGAACATAATCATATCAAGATTTGTGATTAGGAACAGGAACCCTTTTAAAACATTGACGCAAAATCATAAATTAAAACTTACTGAGCTTGGCCCTCAAAATAGATCCACTTGTTCCACTCCACCCTGCAGAGAAAGGTATTCCATCAGATCAAATTCTCTGAATCTGGGTTAGTAAAATAGATGTCTTTGACTGAAAACTTCGTGTCAAGTATATCATTAATTAGCATAAATTGATCATTGAGCAAAACAATCACATCCAAGAACGATTCCACCTGATGGAGCCAATATTACTACCCACTTGGCCTTTCAAAGTCCAATTACCCACCTCAGTGACCAATTCCATTTAGCCTACTTCCCTTTGCTTTCCCTTGTCTCATGTTCAATCCATCCTTGTCAGGTAAAAAAAAAAGAAAGATGCGATTTCTGTCTGAAAGAACGCTAAAAGCCCCTACATTAAATTCAACCCCCCCAAACTCAAAGCAAATCGTTTAAGATTACCTTCTTGGGAGAGCTTCTTTTGCCGTTATCCTATCTAACGATAATACCTCCCCGGTAATCATCAGGGAGGGGACTCAGCAGGTCAGGAGCCGAATGAAAGCGAACAGATTCAAAAATAACGGACGATCACCGCCCGTCGCCGCCATCGTGGAGCGGGACAAAGGAGCCACTACAGTAGGGGTTTGATTTTTAACTTTTAAACTTTCACGTCCAAAATTTCACAACTATTCGGAAAGTCAATGAAAAATATGATATGAGGTTTGAGGTTTTCACGTACAAGCAAATTGAAAACATTGGAGAAGTGTTCGCAAAATGGAACCCGTACTGTATTGCAAACATCATCAACAACAATAACAGGCATAATCATCTTCTGATAGGCGCATCTTTTCTTCCCAAGTTGGGCGGTGACAACCGGCCGGTGTCGCTGAAGGCAACCGTAGAAGAGGTGGTAAACTTTTCCCCCCCTTTTCCCGTCGTCTATTGTGTCGGTGCATGTTTGGGTAGATGTCTATTCGATTCTCTATTTAGCGCGAAAAGGGAACCGACGATCGATAGGGTGGTGAACTACTTCGACATAAGCGGGTATTTCCAGCAATGATTTCGATGTGAACGAATCAATCGTACGTTTGAACAGCCATTCCATCATGTAAACAAAAATCGAAATAGACTGCTTGGCGTCTGCTTTAATGTACGTCTCGTCGTCCATTACGATGCATTTCGGCTGCACCAACCACTCGTGGTACAGCTTTCTGGCGCGGGATTTAGCCACCACCCGTATTCTGTTTATCGGTTCGGTTAGGCGCCTTCCTTACCTTGAAGACATGGATTCCGACCAGAGCTAATGTACACGTTCATCCATCCCGCGTGATAGAGACACGCTTTCTATAAGATCGTAGGTGCCTGGTACATTTCGAGACGTGTCACATGTGCTGTGTCTCATGAGCTTAGCTCGGCGAGCTCCAGGGAGATCGGCAGCGTACCTACGTCCTGCGTGCATGCTAAAAGTGGCTGGTTGGTGATAAAAAAAAACAGCAGAGAACTGTTGTAGACCTGTCACATTCTCGTGTTGCTGGTACAACTGATTGATTTCAATCAGTTGGTATTCAGTTTTTGAGGGTTGAGAGATTGTGGTTTTATAGAAGTATTTCAAGCGGAAGATGAGTTAAACGATTACGAACCAATTACCTGCGGGGTTATTTGTTACCGATCCATGCGCATGGAATTTTCATCGTTCAAAATATTGATTTAGCTCCACCAAGTACAAACGATTTCAAATCAGCTACTGATCATTCTCACAAAATTTGTTCTCATTAGGATGCGAACTCAACCTGCATTTGGCCCTTTGAAGTTTATGTGGGAATTGAAAAATTGAACGTAAGGATAATTAGTTATTAATTGATTAAGAAGATGATGTTCTTCTGACATGGTTCATTTACTATTCGGCAGACAACATTGGAATAATAGGACAACAAATCGAGGCTATTATGTCATAAGGGCAAGATGCAGTGTTGCCCTGAAAACAGCCGATTAATCAAACTAGCAAGTTATCAACTTGGAAATTAATTAATAACAAAGTTTCATGACATTAAATTAAAAAGTGCTTTTCAACAAAGTTGTAGCTGGGAAATTTTCACGTAAGAGGGACAACTTTTCCGTAAATCATGATGGTGCAGGGCTAGAACGATGAGGACAAAAAATACACTTTTCTTATAGTAATTCCCATATAAATTTCAAAGAGCCAGTGCAGAATCAGTTCGCCACCAAATTAGCTCAAATTTTGGGATATTGATCATCCTGATATGGATCCGATGGATCTTGTTGGATAAACTTGATAGGTATTTTGCAGCTGGCAGAGAACCAATAGGTCGAAGGGCCATTTAAAAAAACTTCGTTGTTGAAATTGATTCGTGTGATTTCATCCATCAGTATGTTCAGCCTTTCAAGCTGTAGCCGACATCACTAGTTAATTCAAACATGTTCTTAAATTTGAGAACTGTTCAAATATATTTAGACAAAAAGCATGGTGTGTTCGTCCCAAGTAGTAGTCAACCTGAAAATATGATGAGAAATAAGAAAACTGGATTGTAAATTTTGGGATGAATCCAACATATTTGCACACTCAACGGTCAGTATCTGAATCGAAAACCATGTTTTCCAAAATGTTTATTTAGTAGGCTCAATATCTTTGAAAGCTCTGCGGAGCCGAAGGACTAAACAAATATTACATAGAACAAATATGAATAGATCTAAATCGATTTCCTATATTTTTGTGCTTGCAACGCATCGAATCTCGACAGATCCGCAAACCCTTTCTGCCGAGGATGCTGATGTTCGTTTTTGCATGCTTTATCGGCCTCCTGAGCGCACGTCCATTATCACCACCTCTTCATGCAGCACTTCTACTACTTCCTCTGTTGATTTGCTGGTGCTGTCTGACAATGCACCTACAGCCACTACACCAGGGTACGAACTGCTATCCGAGTTGCAAGGAATTTTGTGGTTCTTCAAGAAACTTCGTGGTACTTCAGGGAACTTTTTAAAAGTTCAGTAAACTGTCTTGAAGTGCAGATTTTTCTTTAAATTTCAGCTAACTTTGTAGAAAATCAAGTTTTATCGAACTGCTTCAACGACACTTCATACACCTCGCAGCTGACAGTATGGGCTGAATGAGGCTATTCATACTGTCGCCAATGTGATTAGTAACACTTATGTTTCGTTTTACTCTAATGTTCCGTTAACTGTTTTCACTAGAACACTGTCCTGATTTTGAGCGTTTCTTTGGTATTATTATTATATTTTGTTTTATGCATTAAGACCTACAAATGTCAGATGAATCATGAGCTAAATTTAGTGAAATTATTTGAAGTTCTGAGATCATGGAAAAGTTCAGAAAACTTCGTAGAAGTAGGAACTTTATACAAGATTAGGTATCTTCGTAGAAGTTTATTGTTTAATGGCAGGGAACCTCTTTATTATTCAGGGACCTTTTTTAATAACTTCAGAGCTTTGATGAAACCTCATGGACTTGAAATAGTTCAGAAAATTCCGCACAAATTCAGAAAATTTCGTGCGTCGAACTTTGCGGAAAATCAACGAGAAACGTAGACGTGAAGCAAGCTTTGATGAAGTTTTGTTGACTGCATAATAATTCGAGGAACTGCGTATAACTTCCTAGAAGTACAGGGCATTATGAAAAAGTTCAGGGAATTTCGTAAAGAAGACTTCAGGGATCTTCGTTTCAGTTTAGGGAACTTCATAGCAGTTTGTCAGATATCTTAAAAATCTCAATGAACTTCCTGAAGATGAGAATTTTGGACCATCGTTTAATATCAAGGTACTTTGAAATTTGAGCAAATTTTCTAAAACTTAAGGAAATTTTGTAGATGTTCAGGAAACGGTGCATAAGTAACAGGATATTCTTTCAGATTTGCTCCCTAGACAGCCCTGAAGTTTTAAAAGATCAGCATTTGCTGATGTTCTTCTGAACTGAATAAGCAAGTTGCTAAAAAAAAGAATGACTTAAGAATGTGCTTAAGCTTTTGAATATTATAATTTTTCAAATGCATAGATCAATTTTCAACACGGTATTTCCAAATTTAAACCATACACTCTGACAACATGGTGGCAACATGGTGATTTGATTGGTTGATCTGTTGCAGGTTGTAGCAATGGCTGTACCACTTTCTTGTTTGTTGTAGCGAAATGGTTGCGCTTGGTGGTCACTTTGTGGAATTGGTGCCAATACTCAGGCGCTTCCTTCTGACACTGTTGGTATACAAAGGCAAGGTCGCCCATTATCTAACGGAAAAGGTTATTTCTTCTTAGCGATTACGGACATTGACGCGAAAACGATGCCATTGAAACCTGCAGAGCAATGCCACCTAGATCGTACCGTGACAACCAGAAAGCGATTTGAAGGAACGGAACAGAAGGTCGGTAGACTTGGTGATATTAATAATTGGAATGGTAAATATAGCACTGCACTGGTCTACACGCTCATCTGAGTTAAAGCTAACGATGCCCGCTCATGTCACTATTTTGCTGCAGCTATTTAGCATAGACCGCGCCATCACCCAGTGGGTCACCGCTTCTGTTATAGAATTTATCTGAATGCTCGATCAACAAAGGCAACGGTAACAAAGTACAAGTGAAGGTAATACGCAAAGAAAAAAATGTTCTGCAAAAAATTCTTCCACCCATTGAATTATCACAACATTGCTGCATTCATAGCATTCCGATATAATCTATTCAAAATACGTAACATCCCATCTATCAATGTTTACCAGTTGAGTTGCCGATGAATGGTAAAATTACGTTGAAAATGTGTGAACGTCTTGCAACGGTCAAATCCCTGTACTAAACACTTTTTGTAGAATTTTGTCCATTCTATATTTTGAAAATAACGTTTCAAAAGATGTTAGTCATGCAAGTACAGTTAAGTGTTGAACCGGAAAAAATAAACAAAGAATATTCTAATTGACCGGCAAATTAATGGCTTTTGCTATTAGAGGATTTCAAGAATTCAAGACCAACAATTGAAATGGCTTTAACTCCATTTTGTAAACAAACCTTGTAAGGCTGTGGCGGGGGGGGGGACACCCCTCACCATCCCTCTCCAAAGGGGGAGTTTGGTAAAGAGAGATGAAAAAAACCGATTTGTACCTTCCTTAAAAGTTGTTCTAGCTCGCTATTCTAATATCTATATGCAATCTTCACACTGCCGTACTCTAACGGAACTATCAACTCTATGCTTTCATCTACTCCATCTATCGTATAAAAATTAACACTACAGTCTGTTATTTGAAATTAGCATCTTCAACTATGTAAATCGTTGACTTCACGTAGAAGTAATACTAAAACATATAGTCAAAGTGCTTGTAAGGCTATTTTCTTGCGAACCGAAACCTTCATTCGCAAACCTAAACCACAATCGGGTAGAGGAGAATTTCCCCTACCTGTTCATTGTGTTGGTTTGCCTTTGCGGACTTCGGTTCGCAAGAAAATGGCCTTACAAGGTTTGTTTACAAAATGGAGTTAAGGCCATTTCAATTGTTGGTCTTGAATATATATTTGCAGTGCTTAAATATATACTACCTTTCCTCTAAAATACGAATGGTTTGTGCAAACGCAAATGAAATGTCGGTCAAAGCAACCAAGTTTCTACAGCCTGTAATTCGCTTACCTACACCTTCCAGAACTTCGAGCTCTGCAGTTCTAGCACTAATCGTAGCACATGAGATGAGGCGCATGAGATCAGCGCGAACCTCGCGAACGCCAGGATTTTTGGGTGTCGCATTTGTTTCTCGCTCGTATTTTATTCTCGCGTGTCTCTTTCTCGCTCATCACATGTCGTTTTCGTTGCGACGGGAGACGGTTTGTTGAGAGTCTCGGCAGCACATTTTTGCACACACGAGAAAAATGTAACTCTGATTCCGACCCACTTCCATTGTCTGCTGGACGAACCAGACGGAAGAATTGACCACGTCCCGAATCGAAAGGTTAGGATTGTGCTTGAAGTAATCCCTCACCTTCCTTGCGTTCACGGGGTCGGCCGTCTTCACTTTTCTTCCGCTGCCAGCTCGCCACCGGGACACGATCGAATTGTCGATTCCAAACTATTTCGCGATCCACCTGTGGGACAGGCCTAGATTTTCCACAACCGATCCCATAATTTTTTGTCGAAGTACTTGTGGCTTGGAAGCCATTTCGATAACCAGTTGACAGATTGTGACGAGATTTAGCACATGTAAACATTACACTCTAAACTAGTTTTACTCAAAATTTCATCATTTTTTACCCATGCAATAAAAAGTTATGCATAATAGAAAGTGTTGCATTTTTTTATCGAGTACAATCTTTACTTCGAGGATGATCAGAGAACTTCAAAACTTCCCCATAAACTTTAGGAAAATTGCAAGAATGTTCAAGGAGCTCCAAGGATTTATGTGATATTCCGAAGTGCATTTAAGGAATGTTCAGGAAACTTCAGGAGTATTGTTGGGACTTCAGGGATGCTTTAAAAAAAACTCAGGAAAATTACTCAGGATCATTTCTTTCGACTGATCCGTAAGCCCTATGACTTCCGACTTTCCACAGCAGTTTCTTACAATCTACCTTAGGAAGTTTCTTCCAGCTTTTAAAGAAACTTTTTTCCATTTTTTCCAGGAAGTTCAATTAAACTTCTACCAAATGTATCTCCCAGAATTCCATTCGTCTTCTTTCTTCATAGGCTATTGTCCGTAGGTTTTTTTTTTGGCTTCAATTGGAAGGTTTTTCTGAGCTTCTTCTGACTTTCCCTGGAAATGGTTACTTCTGAAATTTGTTTCAGATTTCTGAATCTTGTTTGGCTTCTTCACATCCAAAGGAACCATCTGATTTTTTCCGAAAGCTTCTTTAAATTGTCACGAGAATTATCCCAATATTTGTCTTGGAAGTTTCCCGGAAGTTTTTCCGACTTCTCTTAGAACTCTCTTCAAACTTCCTCCAGAAAAACTACTTTATTATTTCCCAGGAAGTTTTATCGGCTTCGTTCAGTAGCTAATTCAAACATTGCCCGGAAATTTCGTCCAGCTTCTCCTGAAAATCAAATTTTCTGTTTTTTGTCGAAAAGTTTGAATTTTCGCCATCAAAAAAGGCAAAAATAGAAGATTACTTAATATAATAAATATCGATAAATACCGATTACTTTAAACTGTTGATACCGAAAAGCTGGAAAACAATCTGGAAACGCAGCTTCGGATCATCTTCCGTATGCCGAAGTGAATCCAATGACGTTTCAAAGTGTTTGGATGAAACTTTAATTCAGCGGCACCGGTGGTGTAGTGGTAACCGTGATTGCCTCTCACCCCAGCAGGCCTGGGTTCAATCCCAGTCGGCGCCGCCGGGATGTTCTGAGGCATCACATTTATGATCACGCCTTCCTTCGGGAAGTAAAGCCGTTGGTCCCGGTTCATGAGTTGATGGGTCGATAAGTAGGGTCCAGGTGTGGGAGCTGCCTCCCTGGCGTCGATAGCATTGGTGCTCAGCACGGAAACCAAAATCAAGGAAAAGTAAATTGAAACTCGTATGACGGAATTTGAATCAAGAAGCTGTGTTAGATTTTTAACAATACCTCAACAATTTGTGATTCTCATAAAATTCAACGATGTGCAAAAGGAAATATTGACATTCTCATTCCATTTTTTTTGTAAAAACCCATACGAAACAATAAACGTAAAGAATGGGTTGTGCTTCGTATGACGGAAATCAGATCTTAACCCTATAATCTTTCCTAGGGAATGCGAATCTTTCGCAAGGAACGACGTACCGAGCTGAGACACGTTGAAAGGCTGTTTTCACATTATCACTATAGAGTGGAATCTCGGCGACCCCTGGTTCCCATCTCGCTGTCATCGTCCGTCCCGGGGCAATGGAGAGCTCTCGAGAAGATTTAATTTTTTATAATCCTTTAAAGTGAAGACCCTTCTTAGCGACGACACAGCCCCGGGGAGGGTGCTGCAAACGAAAATGGGTTGAGAATGTGACAACGAACGGAACGGGATAGAATCGATTCGATTGGGAAAATTGCGCTCAGGGTGGGAAAAGGAGATTCCACCCTGATAGCAAAGCTTTTGTTGATGAAGAATACCGAAATGTGTGTCGAAGATACCGAGACGACGAGGACGACGACGACGAAGACGACATCTACGGTTGCGACGTTGATGATGATGATGATGATTGAGCCAATAATAAGCTTTTGCTTGCTTGCCGGGAAAATATTGATTCACAAAGTTTCTACGCTCCCGTATGCATGAGTGTAAGATTCGAGGGACGGATTATGGTGGATTGACTCATAAAGTGGAGCCGATTGAACAAATCATAATGGCAAACACGATGTTCATACGCTCGGATGGAGGAGGGAACACATGTCGTCGTAGTCGCTTTTGAATGGAGATGACATAAATCGATTCATTTGTCATGTGGTTGGAGATAAAATTGTCAGTTGTCACTCACAATGGTTTGTACGTGTTTTCCAATTCGATAAATTTATATGTATTCGTTTGGGAAGTCTGTCTCCGTGTTTGACGTTGCAAATTGAATTTTCATATCAAGCGTTAGCGGTGCTTGAATTTCGTTAGTTTGGATGGGTTGAAGGAATTATTTTGAGAACATGAAACAGATTTGTGAACCTTGTCTCACGCGTTGGACTTACTACTCGAACATAGTCAACCAACAAAATATTTAACTGCAAATTCGTAAACTCTTAAATGCTCGTAATTTTTCCAGTCACGATCCGATTGAAGCTGAACACATTCCGCACCAAGTGCTTTGTATAGATGTGGTAGCATCCATGCCACATGCTACCGATGACGACAACGACGTCACTAAGAGTGTATGCAAAGCCAGAGGAAAATCGATGCTCATTTTGTTTGCACAATGATTCACACGATAGCGTATAAATCACGGTATTTCGACGAATAACATGCACTCGTGACAAAGGAGATTCTGAAGCTGAGTGAAAAAGGAACGTGTATTTCTCTGAATGTGTGGAAAACACGCAAACAGTGTTTTTCGTTGCGACACACGAATCGAGAAAAGCAATCGCGATGGCTCAGAGGAAGAATTGATTCGGAATGTGCCATTTTGGAATTCCAACTTGGGTGAACAGATATGGTTGCAATTGGCATAGCTGGACAGTTTTACTTGAGGGGGCCTAGGGCGGGATCTGTAGCATTTTTGTTTTTGTTTTGTTAAGCTACGGTAAAATAGAAACTCTGGAACTGCTATTCAATCAAAAGGTGTTATTTTAATTTGTTATTTTATTTTCCTGTACGGTTCATTTTTACTTCATTCATTAATATGACCTATTATGGCGAGGATTACTATTATTTTAATGGTGAAATATTAAATTTTACATTCGTACGTGTGCGTTTTCCTTTGTACTGTTACGTTAATGACCCTTCGATCATTCTCAACTTCTATTCAATTTTCATACTGCCGTACTCTAGCGGAACTATCAACCTACCCTCTTCTAAGATCATCCTCTAGCTAATCTCTTTGATCTATTGTAGTACATCCCGTGTCCTTAGTTTAGTGCATGTTGTATTACTCCATCACTATTGAGAAATAATGAAGTATTCGATTTTTTTACAGTTGTCATTCTCGCATTTATCGCAAGGATCCGCCTCTAACTGAAACGTCCCGCAATTTATACCCTTCGGAGTGTTGAAACACCCTCCAAATGCGCACCCCTTTGTCAGTCAAAATTGGATTCCATAGCAACTAAATTAAGGAATGACACCGATAATGACCATGCATCAGAACTCTAGTCTTAACCATTTCAAACTAGGGAACAACTAATAGAAGATTAGGAATCACATAGATGAAGGCTAACTCACTCATTTTTCCTTGGTTCAAGATCATCCTCGGTGGACAAAGCCGAGTCTTGTCACTATCAACAAGGCATACAAAGTAACAAGGACTAAGATGTGTTTCTTGGATTACTGAAAAATCCTGTTCCCCTAGTTTGAAGTAGGAATACTAGGAATCGGTGGTAGATCTTACATCCCGTAACGTACCACAAAAAGGTGATCTACCCACGTTACGGGTAGATAGCATTTCCAACCAACTCTGAAGGTAAGGTTAAGCAAACTTCTCTGCCCGATGTTCCTCGAAACGATCAGTGGGAATTTCCATCAGCTCCCTCCAAGGGGGCAACTACAAAGTCACCAAGGGTGGATGTACCAGGAACAAGCAACAAGTGCACGACAGGATTGTGGAACCATGGAGATACCATTGAAGTACCTCGAACAGAATTGGAAGCGAATGCTTTCAGAGCTGGCGATGAGTCACGGGGACAATATGAGTGGTACTCAGAATCTGGGAAGCGCAAAAGGGACTGAGCATCTGAACGGTCGTAAAGGACATCGACACTGAAAATTAAATTTAGTTTATACAACGAAAGCGTTCGTTTGCTTCCCGAATTCTTTCGTTGTTTTCTGCAACGAACAATATTCGTACATTCTAAGAAACTTTTTTAAAATTCCAAAATCATTTACTTCCTAACATTCGTGTATTTTATGCATCGCCATTCTTGCTACGAATATTTCTTAAACTAAATATGAATATATTCGTGTGAAAAAATCGAAGGAATGAAAATATTACGAATCATCCGTTTACTCACAACAAAGTTTACGATAAGCTATACAAATAGACACGAACATTTAGTTGGAAAATAAAATTTCTTTTTTCGAAGCCATTTTAAAAACTTTATTGAATATTGAATCATTAAAATAAAACCATCACAAACCAATGGTGGTTCTTCCAATCTGCACCAGAAGCTTCTGAAAACTGCAGCACGAACCAAAGGCCATATCCTACGTCATGTCAGCATCTCTCCGATGAACAGCCCAACGCCTTCCCGACCAATCAGTGGCACGGTCTCGCTAAAATATTTAGCCTTGGGGATTTGTTGAGTCGGCTGTGTCCAAGATCAGAATGCGGTCTATGTCCACCAAAAAATTCACGTCGGCTGCTCTTTCGTCTAGACAACGATTGACAGGCTGTGTATATTAGAAAAACAAGGATCCCAAGTAACAATTTGGGTTTTATGAGGGTTCTGTAGACCATGATTTAGACTTGTAGAATGCTATAAAACCACGATAAAACTTGCAATTTTGCTTGGGATTAGTTCCACTAAAAATTGCAAAACGATGGTAATTACTCACCTCATCAGGGACCGTGAGCTTCCCGATAGCCCTCGATGAAAACGTATTTGTCGCATCCATTATCTTGATCGCTCTCAGGTAACCATGGTCAGCGCCAGGTAGCTTATGACTGGACTCCCAGCTTGAGCCATGTTTGCTCCTCCGTGGTGCGTTTTCGACGCCGGGATCGGACCAAACAAAAATCAACACTACACTTCTACAGTCCAATGATGATGTCGAACGAATCGAGAAACTTTCGCTCACAAATATATTTTTCCTTCTAGCTGTGATTGAACTTAAAAAATTCGTTCCACATACGGACTGTTTCATAATATTAATAAGCATCCAATGCTATAATGCACGAATGATTTTTCTAGGTGAACGTAGTTTACACGAACGTACTAATGATTTACGAAGGCAGTGTTTACGTCCGTACGAAATTCAGTTCTTGTATTAAACGAACGAAGCGTAATGTTAGCATCATACCTGATAACAACCAATACAAATGTTTCGTACAATTTACGAAAAATATGTTATATATATACACGAAATCCATTTTTACGAAATGGGCATGACGGCATGAGAGAATTAACGAAAAAATATTTTCAGTGGAGCAACATACATACCGTCGACTAACAGTCAATTCATTTGGTCAATCAAATGTGGAATCCGGTGAAGAGGAACCGCGTGTTCCAAGACACGGAGCCAACGATTCAGAGGTGGACAGGACGAACATGGAAGGTACAGCTACGAAGACTCCTTACCAAGCTACGACAACGGTAATTTCAGACACCTCCGTCGATACACACCAGTACAGACGTTACACTGATCAAGGTCGTGTGGAGAAATAGAAACTGAGATTCTCTGAGGATCCACGTGGAATGTCGGTAGAAAATTTCCTCTACAAGACCACCAATCTAGCTGAGCGAGAAGGGATACCAAAACATGGGCTGATGAAGGATATCCACATACTTCTGGAAGGGGCTGCATCGGACTGATGTTTCACTTATGTTGACATGGGAAGATTTGGATCAGTGTTCACTCGGCTGTCGACAAAAGCAGGCCACTCTCGATGTGTGCTACGCGATCGTCTGTTTTCTCGACAGCAACTATTGTGTGGTCCTCCTCATTGTTCTTCATCAGCAGTTCTTTCGGTCGATGCGTCGTCGACTTTGGAAATCAACCGTTTTGTGATGAGTGTGTGAGTGCTGACCACGTTTTGCGTCCATTGCTGCAATGGACGCGCTCTGACCCTCGTTGCCGTACAACAATTTGCCATACAATGAAACTACTAGAAGCGGCTCCAGTTCTGATGGAGGAGGCTTTTTGGATAGCGGAAGATAAAGTGTTTATTGTCTTGTACTTTTGGACTATAGTTTTAAGATGTATTGTATAGTGACCAAGAATCCTCGGCTCTGTAAAGTTAATTCGGTTGAGCCTTATCAAATAAATTAATAAACAACGACATGGGAAGATTTCAAAAAACGGCATTACCTACCGTTTCGGAGCCCAAACAAGGACCAAGGAATTCAACAGCGTGACGAATCGTTCATAGCTTTCGTATCCGAGTTCGAGAAGCTCAACCTGATGTTATGACAATCGTTTTCAAGAAGACGGAATATTTGCGGCAGCCCTATAGATTGAAAATTTCGATCGTTATAGTGTGGGATTTAAATCACCTGCTCAACTACCCCAATAGACGCACGACACTCTTCTTCGAAGACCAACACTAGCGTGCACAGGAATCTTGTTAAGGAGGGGCAATTTTTTTCTATGGTTCATTTAATCTGGGTATGGGGAGTACTCCAAAGTGCGTGGAAGAGGGTGTTGTCCACCCACCACTGTTTCTCTACTGTTTAAATTAGCAAATTTTATTTATTTTTTGCTCGGGTGGTGGTTCATTTTCTTCAATGCAAACTGCGAAAATTGGCAATTAAATCGCATCGACGATGATGAACCGTCCCAAAGTCGGGGTGACAGAAAATGATGCCGAAAATTCAACATGTTTTAAAGATGATATAAAAGACAAACCCAAATTTATTGCAACGAACATAAACAGCTGTAACTTTTTAACCATGGTAACAAATGACTTGAAATTTTCAGAGAAGATTCTTAGACGAATTTTTAGTAAGACAACAATAGACCAAGGTTCAATGGCAAACTAATACCCACTTTTCAATTAGGGAATCTAAAAGCTGTCTTTAAACTTTGTACAGTTGCAAAAAAGTTCATCCTCAGAATTCCTTGAGGTTCTTTTCGAAATTTTTAGAACTCTATGAGCTCTTTTGAAATTCTTCTCAGAAGTCATCTGGAATTAATTTTAGAACTCTTCTTGACTTTTACTCAGAACACCTTGGAACTGAAATTCCCTTAGAGTTTCAGAAGAATTTCCTCAAAAATATGTTCCTGGAATGAGCTAGAAATTATCGGTACCCTTGAAATTTTCCTCAAAATCCCTTTGGAATTTCACTCAAAATTTAATTTTCTCGGTATTCTTTTCGGAAATATCTAGGAACTATCTGTAGGCTTCACTAGAAATTACACGTAGAATTTTTTTGGAATAGTCTCTAGAAATCCTTTGGAACTGTCCTCAGAATTCAATATCCTTGAGGTTCTTCTCGGATTTTTTTAGAACTCTCCTAAGAGCTCTTTTGAAATTCTTCTCAGAGGTCCACTGGAATTATATTTAGAACTCTTCGTGATTTTTCTCAGAAGACATTGGAACTGAATGAACTAGGAATTATCCTCGGAATTCGCTTGAAATTTTGCCTAAAATCCCTTAGAAATTACACTCAAAATTGGATTTTCGCGGTATTCTTTTCGAAATTGTCTTGGAACTATCTGCAAAATGCAGTAAAAATTATCTGCAGAATTTTCTTTGAATTCTCCCCAGAAACATTTATGAACTGTCATAAGAATTCAATATCCTTGAGGTTCTTCTTGGAATATCTTAGAACTTTTTTTCTCTCAGAACACCCAGAATGAGCTTGAAAATATCCTCGGAACTCCATTGACATTTTTCTCAACATCCCTCTGGAATTTCATTCAAAATTTGATTCTCTCGGTATTCTTTTCGAAATTATCTTGGAACTATCTGTAGAATTCACTAGAAATCATTCGCAGAATTTTCATGGAATCATCCCCAGAAATCTTTTCTTTTCGAACTGTCCTCAGAATTCAATACCCTTGAGGTTCTTCTCGGAAATCAATTTTAAGTTGTCCGCCAATTCACCAAATCAATCGTTGTAGTTTTTCTACCATAAATGTTCAATAATGCTTGCCCCTCCATTCACCAGAACTATGCAATTTTTACATCAGGCCTCTCCATGAAGCAGATTGTTGCAAATCTTACACCAGAAAATTGATCAGAACTATGCAAATTTAGCACCGTTAATGTTCAATAAAAATTGCTTCTCTAATTTTCTGATTGGTGCAGATTTCCTTTTTCCATTTTCCACCAGACATTTTCAATATAGCTTGCTTCTCCTATCATCAGAATGTTGCATGTTTTCCATCAAATAAAGCTTGTCCCTATTCTTAGATTTTTCATCATAAATTTTCAAGTGCATATTTTACACCAGAAATTATTATTAAAGTTTGTTTCTCTATTCAGCAGAGGGATGCAAATTTAAGACCAAAAATTTTCCAAAAAGCTTGCCCATCCATTCACCAGTTTTTCGTTCATTTCATTTAGCAGAGTGATGCAAATTTTGCACCAGAAATTTTCAATAAAGCATGCTCCTCCATTCACCAAAACGGTGCACCAAAAATTGTCAGTGAAGTTTGTTTCACCATGCACCTTTGTGGTGCAATTTTTAGGCTTTATCTCTTCACCAGAATGCTACAAATTGTCCACCATAAATTTTCAATGAAGCTTGCATTCATCAGAACGATGCAAATTATGCACCAGAAAAATGAATATACCTTGTTTCTACATTGCGAATTTTCCACCAGAAATTTTCGTTAAATGTGCACTCCAAATTTTTAGCGTAATTCAATTTTTTTCCAATTTTCATTTTGATTAGTCCCTCCATTACACCATAAATATTCAGTCGAAAGCTTTTTCTTCGATTTACCACCACGAAGGTGAATTTTTTCAACCTTAAATTTACCCTCTTCTTTTAACCCTCCATGAAACACCTTGAAAAAAAAAATTACACCAGGAATTTTTTGTATGCGCCACTGTGGTGCAATTTTTTGACCAACAAATTTCATTGAAGTTTGCCCCTTCATGCATCTTTGTGGTGCATTTTTCAGGCACCATCTCAAAGGAATTGACGCAATAAAAGGTTTTCATTTTCAGTGCCCCTATTTTATGAAATGAAGTTATTTTACCTTCAAATCAAGTTATCAAGAAATCAAGTTATTTTATATCATAATTTTGTAAATGTGGAAATAAAAATTTTATTTATAAAAGGAGAGGCAATTGCCCCACCTTGCCCCACCCTGTGCACGCCAGTGAAGACCAATCAACCAAATCGATGCCAAAGATGAAGCCAGCGACGACGAAGCATAAAGCTGGGTTTATACTAGGCAAGTCAAATGATCAACTCAGTTGATTTCAATTGGCTTGAAAAGTTGAACTTGGTTCAACGTTTTTCAATTCAAGTGAGTTGATCAAGTCAGTTAAATGGCATGGTTTACACGTTGAATTCAACTGACTTGATCAATTGACTAGCCCTGTCTAAACTGTCTTAACAGTCAACGGCTGTGAATATGATTAGAAGGGAGCCGAGACTATTCAGCAGAACACTTCGAGTCGGCAGCGAGAGGATCCTGAACGGGTAGGGGCCCATGCATTAATTATGTCACGCTAAATCTAAGAGAAATTTACCCCCCCCCCCTATTGTGACGTTTTTCCTATACCTAATGCATTGATTATCACAAAATCTCAGACCCCCCCCCCCCCCTAGAGCGTGACATAATATATGCATCAACCCTAGGTGCGAGATTAAGCTGCTAGAATTGTCTAGAAGCGGGCCACGGATGGAGAGAGTGTTCAAGACCACGGAACATTTTCTGCTATGGGTGTGGTAACTTGGGAAGGACAATTAGAACTTTCGAGCGATGTGAGTCAGAGGAATCAAGCATTTTGCTTTAAACGCAGTTCCCCAAACCACAATTTGATTAAACTTACAGAGGCGATATTAAACTCTGGGGCCGGAATTAGCATTTTGAACTCGCTGGATCTGATCGAAAGTGTTCGGCTCAAAGTGCAACCAGCGGCGATTCGAATTTCCACTGCAGATGTGGCAAACTACGGATCTCGTGGTTTTGTGAACATCGCGTATACCTACAAGAATGTGACGAAGGTGATACCAACAATTTGGGATCAAATCTATGATCGATTTTGGAAACCGTATCGGATGTGAGGTATGAACCAATATGTTTCACGATCGAACCGACCGAAGAAATGTCGCAAGTACAGAACGAAGAAGAAGACGAGACGTTGTAGATTCCGGTATACGAAGAACCAACGGAGACGATTCCTGACCCCAAGTATATCGAAACCGAACATAAATTAACTGCAGAGCAGCGAAAGCAACTTACAGACGTCATTAAGGAGATTGAGCCTACAGCAACGGGGAAGTTGGGTCGAACCCACTTAATCGAACACGAAATTGTCTTGAAAGAAGGAGCAAAACCATTAAATCCGGCAACGTATAGATGCTCTGCTTATATGCCATTAGCAATAAAGGCGAAGTTGAAGAGGTGCAAAGCTTTGAATGCTATAGCGAATGGTCTAATCCTCTCTTTTTTTTCCTTGGTTTATTTTGCGTCGATCTTGTTTTCCGTGCTGAGCACCAATGCTACCAACGCCAGGGAGGCAGCTCCCACACCTGGACCCTACCTATCGACCCATCAACTCATGAACCGGGGCCCAACGGCTTTACTTCCTTTCCCGAAGGAAGGCGTGACCAGAGATGTTATGCCTCAGAACATCCCGACGGCGCCGACTGGGATTGATCCCAGGCCTGCTGGGGTGAGAGATAATCACGCTTACCTCTACACCACCGGAGCCGCTTGATCTAATCTTCCCGTACACGTTCCAAAAAAGAACGGTAAAGTGCGCGTTTGCCTAGTTTCTTGAAAAATAAGCAAGCTGACGGTGAAGGACTCCTACCGAATACTTAATTTGAGGGACGTGTTTCTTTGATAGGGGAAAGTGAATTATTTTTCGTTTATAGACTTAAATGACGCCTGCTTTCGAATTCCTCTAAATGAAGAATGTCGTAACTTCACTGAATTTAGGACAAAGGCGTATTCCGTTTTAAGGTATTGCCATTCGGAGCACCGTTAACTATGTCGCGATTGATGGACAGAGCTCTTGGTTTCGATCTCGAACCGCTAGTCTTCGTATAGCTATAGTCATCGATTCGTATAGATATAGTCATCGCTTCAGAAACCTCCTCCAATGTTTCTGACGCGATGACCTGAGACAGTAACGGATAGTAGGAGAACGTTTAAAAAGATCTGGACTGACAATTTCGTTGGTAAAATTGCGATTCTGTAGAAAACAGGTAATGTTCTTAGGGTACCTTCTCAACGAATACGGGGTGACGATTAACAGTAGTCGTATGCAACCAATCTTAGACTATGCTAGACCGAAGACACAGGAAGACATTTGCAGTCTCATGGGTCTGGCAGGCTTTTACCAACGCTTTATTAAGGATTACAGTAAGGTTACAGCACCGATAACCGACCTGCCTACCAACGACAACGAAAAGTTCACCTGCACAGAAAACTTCGTTTAACTTTGAGATATACTTGGCATAAACAACGAAATCGTTTACAAGCTTGCATACAATGTTGCTAATTTATGCGATATTGCGCTTAAATTTACACGAAATATCGCGCAAATTTATGCCAAATCTAGTATTAATTTTATGTGCGCTATATCTCGCAGAAATTTACATGAATTTTTCAAACAGTGTGGCCTAAGGAAGCAGAAGATGCTTTCAGATAACTGAAGTCGATTCTGACAGCAGCACCGATTTACGGAAATCTAGAATTTGAAAAGATATTCACCAAATACCGGTGTATAAAAAAAACGCCCCCTTGAAACCCCCATTAGCTACACCAATGATGGTTACTCGGAAAAAAGTACCCATATAATAAGCATAAAATAAAATACAATCACAACAAAATGTATTGTCAAAAATCAATCTTATTGTTATTGTCATTGTATTGACAATCAAGCGCCTAGCTAGACTATCAGCACGAAACGAAGATGAAAAAGAAGCACGCTTAGAACGAAAGGCTGGCTGTAGATTTTCTCGTCGTTGCTTTGATCATCGCTTTCAATGAAAGTAACGTCGGTTTTCTAGTTTGGGGCTGTTCAACAACTACGTAGACAGTTTTTTGTTCGATTCTTGACCCCCCTCCCCCTGCGTAGACAATTGTCCATACAATTTTTGTTTAAATATGTATGGGCCGTGGATAATTGACAAACCCCCTAAACTGTCTACGTAGTTTATGAACAGCCCCTTTAACGCTCCGCTTTTTAAATTTGATTAATATGCGTTTTGTCTCGTTTTCGTTACTTTTTTTTTAGATAAATATGTGGATGGAAGGTTAATTAAACATATTAACATATTAATCTTCAAGTGTTTTCACATGAGATATGCATTTCATTTTCAGTCATATACGTTATGAAACTTCTGGTCATGTGTTTCATGAAAGACGAAACTATCAAAGTCGAGCGCTCTTTCACTCATCCGCTTCAACGAAGCTTGAAAGAAGGACCATTGAAGCGACAGGAGAAAGGTGGACAAGCGAAGCTGTTCCACTTCAACAGAAAAAGAAAACTAGCAATCTCTTCGTCGAATCGGTTTTGTTGATTGAATCTGATAATGTGACGCCCTGCCCTTGATGATAGGATTGACTTTCGTGTTGGATAATGCTACTCCCAATTGTGCCATTCTTTGGAACCTTGATATGGCTTGCTGACCTTGGGTGGTTGCCGAATAGTGCTCCAACTGGACGACCGACGCATCCATCATCGTGGAAATTCTGTTCTAGGTGCCAATTCATCTTGAGGTTGAAAACCTAAACGATACTTTCTAATTCAACAGACATAATTCCCATTCAGTGGCCATTTCATCCAGGTTGTTCCATCATTGCTTGTGGTTTTCCCACGGGACTGGCACGCTGCCACCTTTTCGTAGGCAGCATAAACAATATGAAAACAAATCAATCAAAGCTAGACCCAAGTGTGGGCACGCGGTTATGCTCGCTTTGGCTACTTATTATAAGTAGAGATAGGGGTGCCACTTCCCTGGGTTTTCTAATCTCTGCCACACTGCCTCCTATTGTTTTCATAGCCTACCTCACCGAACTCGCCATCTGTTTACACTTATACTAGCTCAGCCAGCTCAACAAACTAGCATGAATTTCAGTTGTCTCATGCTGGTTGATGTTGACGCCCTGTTTACATTATGATGATGATGATGATGATGATGGTCCCACCTCTTACCCCTAAAAGGTTTGAGCTGGGCGATTTATCTTTAAGATAATTATATATGACATTTTAACCAGATTGGCAAACAAAATCGAACTGGTTTCAGTTACAGATATAAATTCCCTCTAGAGTTTACAGTTGCTTCACAGCGATATAAATGTTGAAAAGCTCAGGCGTCCACCTCTTAGTTCGCCTTTTTGTCCACCTAAAATATTCATAAGTATACGCGTATATTCATTTACCGTTTGCTTTAAATTAAAAAACTCAGCTAAACGCTTCAAATGATTCGAATTATGGCTATCACGCCAATTAATATTAAAATCACCAGCCAATATATTTAATTTACTAGAATCAAGGAATGTCTCGAGCCAGTTCTCTAAAACTTCAACAAAACGCTGATCACTAGAACTGGGAGAATGATACAAAACACCATAATTACCCATCTTCATGCCACGTACAACTGTAATGCCCAAGAACCAATTGCCATCAATAACTTCGTTGGTACGAAGGTTGAATTGAACTGATTCTTTGACATAAATAGCAACACCACCAGTGTGTCTAGAATGTGATAAACAAGCAGCAACAATATATCCCGGAATACTATACTGATCAAAAGCTTCAGTTTCTACAATATGAGTTTCAGATAATAAAACTAAAAGAGGACGTTTTTCCTCAACAATCTGACGTAATGCTACGCAGTTTGTTGACAACCCCGCAATATTCAAGTATAAAAAATCGAATTGTTTCACATTCCTGGAACTTGGCTGCTATTTATTGAAACGCAAGCTGCTTTTCTTCTGATCAAAAAGTCTTTTATAGAGCAAACATTCCGAGCTAAATGCGGCATGGTTGACGTCTGGATACTTTTTAGTACAGTGTTAGTACACTAGCGCTAGCAAAAAAAGCACAGATTTAAATACCACATGCACCTTGTGTTGAATTTGTTCACTACAGCACAACACCTCTTTTGACCTACTTGTGTATATATGTTTCAACCGATAAACAATATTGGTTTGTGTTCCTAAAAGTCAGTCTTCCGTTGGTACGACTCTCTTCCCAAATTGTGTGTGGATTGGTATGATCCAATAATATAACTTTCCTTCCTACGTTTGAGTCAGTTGATCTTCTCTCATCACCTTGATCATCGATTTAACCTTACAAATCGCTCCAGTAGTTTCTCCTGAACTGGTATAACGATCGCGTTTACGTCTTATGATCCCGTACCGTATAATTTGATGAACCTCACCAACCGTTGATTTTACACCAGTCGTAGTCCATGTTTACCGGTTCACATTTGGATGTCTGGCACAAGGAGAGGAGTGGTGTAATTTCAATGATGCCCCAACAGAACATGTAGGGGAAATGGATGTAATGTTGGCCTAAATGCCCCTAATTTGGGCCGCGTTCATCTAGATAACATTGATAAATAGCAGATTTTTAGCGATGGGCCCAATCTTGCATCCATAGGCCAACAGTAGAGCCATTTCTCCTACTAGGTTTAGCTCACCTGGAGAACCTTGAACTGTGCAAAATTGCAAGGTTTCCTTAGTTCATGGATTGATAGATTCCCTAGTCCAAGTGTTGGCACGCCGAGCAGGTGCAGAGGATAAAATTCCAATTAACAAGTTACCAAACTTTCAAATTCCCCTTCTGAAAACAATACATACATGCAATACAATACATTTAATTGTACCTATATGACTCTTTTTTTACGGGCACCTAAATGGAATGGAGTTGAAATTTATTATTTGCATTAATTAACGATTTCTTTTCAATGTTACCACACTGGAATCGATATCCTTTACACTCCTAAAGGTCGTGGTGCGTTTCGATGCACGTGAAAAGGCCACACAGCACATCAGTATAAATTAAAATACTTCAACCAAAGCCAAACCAACTGACAAATGAGTTGATTTTGGGGTTATGAGGTACCCACTAGGGTGGTTCAAAATATCGGTTTTGCTCCACGTAGCTCGATCGATTTAAAATCAGGCCCTGATGATTCTCCCAAATGTTGAGCTCATTTGAAGGCAAACTCATACTGCACTGGCTCTTTGAAGTTTATATGGGAATTAGTATGGGAAATGTGAACTTTCCGTTCTCGTTCCTAGGCTTTCGCTGTAATGATTTCGACAGTCGATTAAAAAGTTATCGGATTCGAAATCAATTAATAACAAATTAACTTGAAATTTAATCAAAAAAGTAAAAGGGTCTGTGCCTAAGGGCACGAACGGAAGCTTGACGTAGGACCGCTAGTGGACGGAACAAATGTGAACATTTAGTTCTTTTAATTGATCAATCATCAATTATTTTAACTCTTTCCGTTTTTTTATTTGTAAGCGTATCAAATTTGTAGTATTTATTTCAAGGAGAAAGTTGATGAAGAGAATCCAAGGGACTGTCAACTTGAGTATTTTCGATTCATCTACCCGACTTTAAAAGGTGTATTTTGAATTTTTGTTATTTATGAATTTTTAAGTTTTGTGCACTTTGGTATTAAAGTGTATTCAATTCACCCCTCACAGGATTTCCTTCCGAATTATATGAATGAGGCGGGGTGGACAGTATCGTTTGTGCAGAATATGTAAAAAAGGAGGGACTTCGAGAGATTAAACTCGTGAGAGCTAATTTTCTCACAAATTTGATTTTATTGGCTTTCTGGGGACTGAATACACACCCAAAGCGAATTATTCCCACTTTTCTCAAATTCTATTGGATTTTTAACACTTCATACCAGCGTGTTCTGGAAAATGGTCGGACTATGATTAATCTCACCAATACATTCGGGCCTACAATTCCACACCTTCTATAGAGACCAGGTTGAGCCTTGATAGCTAGCTGCTTGCGGGAACTGATGACCTTGCCAATGTCCACATAATACTCTTAACAAATGTATGGTGGTCCTGAAAAGGACCGTTTTGTAGTGATGGTTGAGTAATGCTGAGCTGAGCACGACGAGCTACTGATTCCGATCCTAGCCTAGCGGTGGGACTTCTTCCTCCTTCTCAATGGTTGCTCATATGAGCTCTGCAGCTCGCTCGTTGATGTTGTTGTTGTTGTTGAAAGCACTCCTGCTGCTGCTGCTGCTGGACTGGACACCACCACTTACGGTGATTGAATGAGCACCGTTCAGTGGGACCGCATCGAATTCGATTTTTAAGTCTGTGTGAGGGAATGCCCTGTTTTCAGACATTCGGTGATAATTTTGTTCACCATTGCAACAGTTGGACATTTGGTATTTTTCAATAGTGACCTATAGTGTTCAGTTTAGTAGATTGGTAAATAAATTTCCAATCGTTTGGCTTGTTTAGAATTAAAATCTATCTGCTATTGGTCGAAACCTGACCTCTTTTCGTAATGCTGTGCATTTTGTTTTTTTTTTTTGACGTTGGATAACGTCTTTCGGCAACATACGGGGGTACAAAATTGAAAACAGTCATTTTGGATGCGTTACGAAAAATTAAAAGATTTTGAACGATAATAACACAACCGTCTCTCGATAGATTTATGAGATAATGGCATCAATCGATTGGAAATATTTCTAGCAATTTGCTGAATGTTTTAAAACTATTGATTTCATTCTGTAAACTATTGAAAAATGGTTAAAAGTAAACCATTGTCTAAAGATGGTGAAAATCGATTGATTTTTTATATTCTTATACTTTCTCCAACCGAGACATCAGATGCGAGTATCTGACACCTCTGATATTTTCTGTTCTACTATATAAGCGTCCAACAAGGTCACCCGTTCCATCATTGTCAACAACATTTGCCCAACAAAACGACCCTTTTCAGGGCCACCAAACTTTCGCAAAAGAGTTATTAAGGAATATTCCTAAAATATAATACACTCAGGTCTTTTTTTACACGGGGGATACGGTCCGTGTAAAAAAAAAACCGTGTAAAAAAAAACCTACGTGATTTTGATTTTTCGCATGCTTAAATGTTTTTAAAAAATCGGATGTTGATGCCATTTGTAATTAAAGCTCGAATATGGTCCATATAGACATATTTTAAAAATTTCTGTATTTAAACCAAAAATTGTGATTTTTTTTATATATGCCATTCGATTACAAATAGCTTGAAACGGATAATGTGATTGGAATCAAGTCGATAGGTTGTATCGTTGTCGAGAAATCGTTAAAAACGTACCGTGTAAATCGTGGAAAACCGTGTAAAAAAAACCGTGTAAAAAAAAACCGCGTAAAAAAAACCGTGTAAAAAAAGACTTCAGTGTATACACAATTAAGTACAACACATAACAGACGTTATCCAACGCCAACCCTGCGGTCGTATCTAGTATACAACCAATCCAACTTTTTTTTTAATTGCGTGGATTCTATAGATCCTGTGACGAGACGATGTCATAACACTCGAAAGCAATTTTTTGGAATATGAAGTAAAACAAATCCTAGCTAGTTCTGCATGATGATTTTGTTTGATTTTATTTATTTGTAAAGTCGCCGGGAAATACCCGCTGGCGATTTGTTTTTTTATGATGACCTTGACCAATGTGCAAATAATACTACCCTGAAAAGGACCGTTTTGTAGTGATGGTTGAGTAATTCTGAGCTGGGTATTCAACACGGATGTGGCTGTCGAGCTGTATGTCGTTTGGAGCGATGGTGACACGCTTGGCATAGATAACCGATCCGCAGCGACTCACGAAGAGCTACTGATTCCGATCCATAGCATAGCGGTGCAGCTTCTTCCTCCTTTGATGGTTGCTTATGTGGGCTCTGCAGTTCGCTGCTTGCAGGCAGCCTTTCGTTGTTACTGGAGAACAATTTTCAACGCCACACGCCGAAAGCACTGCTACTGCTGCTACTAATTTCGTCGACCGAACACTGGTGTGGTCGTTGGGAGCGTGTGGTTCTGAGTATGGCGATGAGTGTGCAATATATTACGCAATTCCATCCTCCCTATTCGCATGCGCCCGAGGTTCGAAGGCGAATGCCACTTCGACTTGTTTCGTCTACTTACTACTCTCTGGTGACTGTGCTGGGGACCCGAGCAAAGTCGGTTAACAAAATGAAAGCAAATCGATATTAAAGATTGCAGTTCCTATCATAATGAATACTCATTTTGATTACAATTGTCACGACATTTTTTTTTCTCTGTTCGGGACCTAACACTACTGCGACCAGTAAATTGATCTATTGTAGTATGTAGCATGTCACGACATTAGTCTGATATCATATTGTGCTTTCATTATGCAGTCAAGACATTTTAAATGAAAGCAACTTAACTTGAAGTTCTGCTGTTAACGTCTTGTTTAAAATTTAAGTTAAGCTTATCTGTCGTTGAACTAACGATTATTGTTTAATTGTTTTGTTTAACACATTTTAGGTCATTCGTAACCAACCCGAGGTGACATTTGAGCTCAAGTCTTTCAGTGTGAGAAACTTGGATGCTAACCATTTACACCAGGCCCGTATTTAGTCAAACATTATGAATGCAAAATCAGTAATCAAATTGATTTCATTGAAAGCAGGATTAGTTTTCCGTTTGATTCAACAGTGTAAAATTTTGCTCTCATTTTTGATGTGTTAACCGTTAAGTCAACCAAAATGAGATCAAATGGAGTATTCAAAATAAGTTACATCATAACAGCAAATTCTGATTTCAATTTGATCTCTAACTTTGCTCGGGGAAGCAGCATATGCATGTAGGTAATTGGTACATTTTTTAGTTAATTCGACGCTTTTGAACAATGCTGGACATTTACCAGTTTTTCAATAGTTTCTTGTTGAAAATCAACATTCGGAAGCATTGTTCTCGGTGCGTAGCCATATTTCTGATCAATTGGTGATAAAATTATTGAAATTGGACCAGGGGCAGCTGAGTTATTAACGTTCAAAATCTTTCTTAATTTGTTACATGTTCCATTTTCGGTTTTCACAAAGTGTACCCCCATATAGAAATCAAAGACGTAGTCCTACGTCAAAATTATCTTGACCGAAGTTGTAGTTGAGAAAATTTCTCATAAAAAAAAAATAATTAAAATGACCATACATGATTATGCCAAAGGGCTAGGACATTGTGATCAAAATGTTCACTTTTTCCATAGTAATTCCCATATAAACTTCATAGGGTCAGTTCAGTATGAGTCTGCATCCAAATAAACTCAAATTTTGGAAGCATGATCCGGACCTGTTTTGGCACCTATTCAACTTGGAGGAGCAAAATCGATATTTTGAACCACCCTAATACCTACCCCTCGTTCTTCTGCAAACGTGGTTATGACACCAACCAGCAGAAGCTGCTGTTGGTTCGGGACAACCAGAGACACATCGTCAATATTTGCAGCCAGCTAGCGCATGTATTATTAACGTCCTATGTTTATTTGATATCTCATTTACAACGTCATGCATCATGAATGCAAATATAGTGAGGAAAGTGTCCGCAAGCTACGTCAGCAAGCTGTTACTGCAAATGTACACTCATTAAAATTGATTCGATGCACCAGTCAGGGGACGAGTCACGAGAATATCATTGATGTGTGTGCGTGGCCATTTCGCAGAATTAACGATGTGGATACATATTTCTTCTTTTTGGTTTAAAGTCCTGTTTGGGTTATATTAAATGAATAAATTTCGTCCAAATTATAAACAAAATTTGATGAACTTTAATTAATTCGAATTCCTTATAATATTTTAATTGATTCACAGAGCTAACTCTCATGGAAATAATAAGTTCTGGGTTGTGTCCAAAGCTCGACCGCATTGTTGACAAAGGACTTTGAGATAATTTTTGTTTGATGCTGTCAACAATGTACACATAACAAAAAAAAAGGGTTTAAAATTGAACTCCAAAATGGAATATTTGAGGCTTTGAATAATGCTGTTATTGAATAAATCCAACAATTAAGGTTAGTTTTGGCGAAGACTATGTCTTACGGGAAGGTACTGGGGATAAATCTAAAATCTGAAATTGCGACCGTCACGAAAAAGTGTAAGGTTTTGAAAGCTTATAACGTTGTCATTTATAAATGAAATTAAAATCCAAATACACCAATCGACCGGAAATAACGCTCACAACCTGCTACAATAGTTGCTTTTCCATTTTTTTTTGACGTAGGACTACGTCTGTGATTTATATATGGGGGTACACTTTTGAAAACCGAAATGGAACAATAAACAAAATTATGAAATATTTTGAACGTTAATAACTCAGCTGCCCGGGGACCAATTTCACCAATCGATCAGAAATATTCCTACGCATCTGTAAAGACATTTTTTATAATGTCACTATTGAAAATTGCACGAATGTGCAACTGTTGCTATGATACTTATAATAATCACCGATTGCCTGCGAAAAGCGATTTCCCAAACACAGAATTCAAAATTGAATTCCATCCGGTCTCACCAAACGGTGTTTATTCAATCACCGCGTGGTGAGTGGCGGTGTTCTCCAGTACACAACGAAAGGCTGCCTGCAAGCAGCGAGCTGCAGCCCACATGAACATCCATAGAAGGAGGAAGAGGCCGCACAGCTATTGATCGGAATCAGTAGCTCTTCGTGAGTCGCTGGCCGTCTATGTCAAGTGCGTCATGCTAAAGAGTATAAACAGAGAGAACCCCGCTGAAATTCATATTCTTACACAAAACACAGGCTCCTGCTGCAGTTAAAAAATAAGATTTATTATGTTAAAACACGTTGTCCTACGTCACCATTGCGTACAACCCCATAGAGCTGTCCCTTGAAGTTAATTTTTTTCAAAAAAATCGTCGGAAATGTACAAACAAAAGTGATAATTTTATCACTGTTTCAAGGAAATAAATGTTCTCCCCAAACCAAGCCGTCATAGCCGAGTACTATTTGGTTGCGCATCGTTTTGCTTGAACCTGTGAAACTATATAAGAGCTCTGTTGTCGTTCCTCCACTCATCAGTACAAGTCGGTCAGTGACCTGCTGAAGAACAGCGCAGTGGAGTTTTACACTCACGATTTGCTTTCGATGATACCATTGAAAGTTGTTTTACGAGGTCTGCCGTCGTACGAAGCGGCTACCGTAAAAGATGAACTGGTGAAGCTAGGATTGAAACCAGAGGCAGTCCACCCAATGAGTCGACAACAGTGCATTTGGACACCAATAATTTTCCGAAATTTTATATAATTTTCTTTCTTGATAAAAATTTCATCAAAAGTGTGTAATCCTCGTCAATATGATAACAAATTTCAACAAAGACTGACTGCCAACTCATCGAGAAAGAACACGTTCACCCTCATGCATTGATCCAACTCGACTGAAAATGTAAATTCAATACTTTAAAAGACCCCACCCTGCAGCCAATCCCAACTCTAGGTGTGCCAAATTTTTCGGGCGCAATCGTCATGCTTGCCGGCGTAAAGCTTCAAATGTATCCGAAAATTTCCATTAAAATATGCCTACCGATTCTGTTTGCTATTTCATTTCTATTGTCCCTGATAAGAGAGGGAACCGCGGGCGAACGCAAGCTCCCTCATTGTTGTCGGTTACAGGCCTCACCCAGCCGGGCCGGGACACGACGGTGAGTGGCAATCTCCGCCCGCTGCGCAATCAAATTTCCTTTATGCAAATCAAGCCCACAGCCGCGCCAAAAGCCTTCCGCGGTCGGCGGTCGGTACACACGGGAGAATGCTGCTTCGGAATGTACCGTATAAGGGAAAGGAATTCCACTGCTTCAGCCGTGTTCATACCGAAATTAAGTAGGTTTAAACGATCTGAATAAACATAATGGCAAAGTGAGTCAACTGACTTTTTACATTTCCTCGTCAAATGTGTGCTTTTGGTATTTGCCGACTTCTGAGCTTGCTGGTTGGAAGTTTGATTTGATTAGCATTAGCACAGCGAGTGAGGTTGGATGAAACGTGGGAGTGGGAGTAGGTGGAACTGGAAACCTTTCGTGAATTGTAAAAATCGAAAAGAAAACAAGTGAAGGAAGGTGCTAAATTAACGGGCTTTATTCCGACGATAATGGGTGGCAGCGATTGATGGCCCAATCCGGACTAATTGGTATCCGATACTGTTTTGATAATTAGCTAATTTCAAGGATTGTTGGTTCAGTTTGAGATTGCCAGTCTGCTTCAAAATTCTTCTTTAAGATTGTACGTTTATCTTGTTTTGCAGGGCTATTGAACCTAGAATTAATGAATCATCGTTATTCGTCAAGAGCTCCTTATCTTTACTCAAGCCCACTCTTATCGAGAGTGCAAAATCCTGCCTTCTTGTGCTAAAGTCGACGACGACGACGACGACGACGACGACGACGACGATGACAACGATGATGATCCTTCACAGTTTGTCCTAAACAAACACCGACCGTATCCATCTTCATTCGCTGCGAAAGTGTAGTCTCACCCGAATCGATTCACCACTGCTGACGAAGCGTGGCACGATAAACGATTTAACGACCCCCCAGTCCTCGGCTGCCATCAATCGATCAACAGTTTGCCTCTGAACCGAAATTATCTCCTTTAATAAAGCTTAATTCCCGCCATAAAAATGTGATCACTACGTGAGGGTGCCAAAGCAGAATAAAGGACAATCTTCCGCTGAGATGTCGCTCTCATTTTCCCTTTCCGACGCAGACGCAGCTTTGGAAATCCATTAGCAATTAATTTCCTGGCCAGACAGTTCGAGTCGAATAAAGAGCGACGGAATGCCTAACCATTCAGTTTTGGGGTTGGATATTCAGCTCCCTCCCCCTAAAATGGCAAAACATTCCGGTTCATCCCGGTTGTCGGTTGTTGGTGGTACTAATTTGGCAAGTGAACAACTTGTTTGAGTCACAAGAAGGCAGTAACCAACTCGACATAGGCAGTGCTAAAAGGAGGCATCGTGTCTACATAGTAATGCCTGGCTTAGAATGCTCACATGAGTGGGGTCTCATCGGAATGGGTGACGATGTGGAAGTTAGCCAATATATAAATGAATAAGTAAACAAACAACAATCTAATCTCATTAAACCAGTGCAAACTTTGGCAATAAAGTGAGATTGGGATAATTTTTACGCTTTTTCTATCTCGGTCGATGGCGACAGGTTGTAGTCTGGGTCGGTGAGGTGATTGGGAGAAACCATCTTGATTTGCAAGCATAGTATCATGACTATTTACTGAGATTAGAGTCATACCAGCGGTGCCGGTGGTGTAGTGGTAAGCGTGATTGCCTCTCACCCCAGCAGGTCTGGGTTCAATCCCAGTCGGCGCCGCCGGGATTTTCTGAGGCATAACATCTCATTACGCCGAAGGAAGGTCCCCAGCTCATGAGTTGATGGGTCGATGGGTAGAGGGTCCATGTGTGGGAGCTGCCTCCCTGGCGTCGGTAGCATTGGTGCTCAGCACGGAAAACAAGATCGACGGAAAACGTACTCTTTGATTCGTGTTATTGTTATTGTATTGTGTATGTGTTATGTTCGTTATTCGTGTGGTCCCACGAAATTCCATTGAATATTTGACGCTTAGCACGAGATTGTAAGATCGCTTTGCGAGTCATATTAGAAGCTAGATAATAGCGTATTTATTTATTGTTTGTTATCAATAGACTAGTTTCGTATCCAAATGATAAAAAGGTATCTTAAGGCTAACAAAAATTGTCTTCTAAGAGAGTCGCGTGACATGTCAAAATACTAAACTGAGGAGACTCGGTTGAACGTCCGTTGGAGGGCGACTAGCCCAGAATTCGCCGCATAGTTATTTCTCCTGAGCAGGCATCAAAATTATCCCTATCAATTATCATTTACACACCTATCTCTATCTCTATCAAAACTACTTTTATCAATGATACTATCAGTGATAGAAAAAATGACAGATAGATGATAGAGGTTATTATCCCTATAATTGATAGGAGTGAGAGTAATTTTATCAGCAGAGAGCCTATCGATGATGGAGATGTTATTATCCATCTCTATCTTTTGAGAGAACACTCGTGGTATTATCATTATCAATTAAACGGCGTATATTATCTCCATTACATTTTTGGAGACTTGATTTATCTCTATCATTTTATATTATCATGCATACCGAAAAATCTGGCATAGTGGGAAAAATTGTTTATTTCAAAAAAGAATCTGCCAAACTTGTTCAACAAACTATACAAAACATATGAATATTTTCAGAATGGTGGTGACGTCTAGAGACCGGAAATCGATGCCCGACGCCATTTTGAAATCCAAGATGGCGGTTTCTGGTTGTCTTAAAGTCTGGGAAACATTATCAAACAATTTAAATTTGGGTATTTTCGGAATCGTGGTGACGTCTAGATATCGAAAATCGTTGCCCGACGCCATTTTGAAATCCAAGGTGGTAGCTTTCGGTTATATAAAATATAGATATCAATGTCCGGTCTCTAGACGTCACCACACTTCCAAAATACCCATATTGAATGGTATTTGACTATGTTCTCGAGATTTTTTACAACCAAAAGCCACCATCTCGGATTGCAAAATGACGTTGGTCATCAATGTTTGGTCTCTAGACGTCAACTTGATTCCAAAATGCTCATATTGAAGGGAATTTGACAATGTTTCACAGACTTTGATATAACAAGAAGCCACCATCTTGGATTTTTAAATGGCGTCGAATAACAAATTCTGGTCTCTAGCCGCCACCACAATTTCACAAATACCCATATTGAAGGGTATTTCATAATGTCTCTCAGAATATTTATACACGGAAGCCGCCATCTTGGATTTCAAAAATTGCATCGGACATCGATTTCCGGTCTTTAGACATCATCTCGATTGCAGAAATACCCATATTGAAGGGTATTCAACAATATTTCTCAATTATAATGTAACCGGAAGCCGCCATCTTGGATTTTAAAATGATGGCGAATATTGAGTCCGGTATTTACCCGTCATCTTCGTTTTTAAAATATCCCAACCCGGGGGCAACTTGACAACTCCAGTATATTACCAGTGTGCCCCGACAATTTGGTGCTGGTGGTTCTGTCAAACTCACAAGTTTCAGAATGGTTATCTGAATAGGGCGAATGTGGAAATTATGTACAATAAATAAAATCCGAGCTTAAAATTCATCTCATTGTCGCGCGCCCACCAAACCGGAACGCGCGTCCGACGTCAAAATTAACATTAATGACATAGGAAGTCGAGTGATGCCAGCGAAAAATGTCGTTTTGATTTTCAGTCAGTTTTTTTAAACTAGTTTTTTTTTGTAGTCTCGTGTGTCTTTGAGCAGAACAGAACCAAAAGTTTAAACATGTGATTTGTAAAACAAAAATATGTGATTGCCATCGAATGAATTGAAACAAATGAGAATTGAGCGAGGATACTATCGGTGATTTTGACGATATTGCTATTATCGTTGATGATGAACAAAAATAGAATGATTTTGCAGCGAGTATGAGCGTAATTATTACAGTATCCCATCGCTTATCGGACACATTTGATAATCTGACTGTCAAGTCCATACAAATAAATGTTACCAATATAAAAACAGCTCCATAAGAGACCGTGATGTCGAATTAAGGAGAGCTGGAGTTGGGAGATACTGTATACGCAGCTAGTACTGCAATATGTGCAATTTGATGAACTAGAGCACAGTGGAGAACTTTGGACGTCTTTCGAAGGCCTTAAATGCATTAAATCTAGATATGTAATATATCATGCAATTTGACTAATTTTCAATTTCAGCAGTTTACTTTACTTACCCCGTAAGAAAAACACGGGAAAGTAAAAAAAAAATTAACGGGCCCAGGACAAGCCATCATTGCAGGATAAGGATAATCAAACTCAAGAGCAAAAAATAACTGAATAAACCAAAGTATTATTATTGCCATTCGATCATATAAGAAGATGGTTAATTTGTATTGATTTGTTTCATAAATTAGCTCTTTCCATATGGCATTCTTGTCTGTTGTTTGACATCCACACATAGTGAATCAAAAAGTTGGTTTTCCATAGAGAAATACCGTTGCGGCGATGAAGGACAACTTTGTTTACGTCGTGTGGTGACATCTACTATTTGCAAGTGGGTACGTGAAACTAAGGTTATCTGTCACCTTGCCGGGGACTTGAAATATCCAAACTGTAAAGACAGAAATCAATTTCCGGCATCTACACTTCGTCCCCGGTCCGAAATATAAATATTGATTTAGGTTGGAATGTTTTTTTATGCTGACCATTTGGGAGGTGAATTGTCCGCTGTTCAGTAAAAAATGTATAATTTCGAACTACCATACAGATAGAATCCCCATCTCTATCATGTGACCACCTCACGTAGTGTTTGGAGGGTGGCCAGCTGGATCATGAGGCAACGGATCTCGTAGCTCGGTAGATTAAAAGGGTTCCCTCAAAGGCAATCTTCGGAGAGCGTTTCTGATAAATCGCCGCTGTACCGACTCGATTCGTTCAACACTATTTTGGGAATGAGGGTTCCAAACTGGAGAAGCATATTCCAATGCCGTTCGTACGAGGGAGCAATATAGTGATTTCAGGCAGCATAAATTTTGGAACTCTTTTGCTACCCGAAAAATGAAGCCAAGGTTTCGTGAGTTTGAATGTGAGTTTTTCGTCAAGAATCACTCATAAATCTTTAACCTGGTTTTCCCTCTGCAATTGAGTGGAATAGCCGAAGTTTAACTGTGACTCGATAATGTGACTACAGTACATTTACTGGGATTTAAGAGCATGTAATTCACCTCACACCAGCTTTGAATGGTCTCCCGGTCATCTTGCAGCCAGGGCTGGCAAATGTCATTGTCAATGAAAGATCTCACGCGATATTTACAGAGATACTTCTGTCACTATCTTTGGATAAGAAAACGATGATAGAGATTTTCTTCAAAATCTCAACGAATTTTCCGTCATGACAGAACGTGACAGTGTTGTGATCATCGTAATAACTAGCTCATTTAATGCTATTAAAGTTACTTGTACCGAGGAAATCTTGATAATGTATTCACTCTACCGATTACATACGGTTGTTTCTTAAATTAATCTAAATCAGTTAGAAATTTTGATGTCAAAACCACATGTTTGATCATTGACAAATGACAAGAATGCTAATGATAGGTAGTTTCGTCTCGTGATAGTGAGAGTACCTGTCTTCTCATTGTCACATTACGGTCGTGTTATTTACTAGCTCTGCTTGCAGCTCCATAACATCTTGTCACGATTTCACGTGCATGTAGATTTTGAGATCATCAGCAAAGGATAAGCGATGGGATTTCAGCAACAGGTTGACATTGTTGAAATACAACAGAAAGCTCAATGGCCCAAGATGGTTGCTTTGAAGGATACCAGACAGAGCGGGGAACGGAACTGACAATTTGTCTCCAATTTTGGTTCTGATGCTTCTGCCACAGAAGAACGATCGGAACCAATGCAGTAGGGAGCCATCGATTTCAAGCCTTCCCAACTTTGCCACAGCAATATCGTGGTTGATTCTTTCGAATGTCGCCGATAAATCCATACATATGACGTCAGATCGCGACAGTTATTTTCGAATATTTCAGCATATTCACAGTGGCAAGAATTTCTGAGTCATCGACAGGAATTGCATTAACGCATCGATCGGAAATCAACACGTTACTGAAGGTGGCTTGAATTCGTTGAGGTAGTAGCACCGATGAACCGTCGTGACAGCTCATACAAGCTACTTTCAAATTCGTGCCCAAGACGCCATATTTAAAATACGTTAAACACAACCGCCACCTACTCATCCAATTGCGGCATACCATAAGCAAGGACACGAGCCCACGTATAATTTATATAGCCTTGGTTTGCGTCTCACCTCGTTTGACAGATCTGATCGCCCGTTTGAAAGTTCGATTCGCTCGTTTGACAATTCGAATTGTGGACAAACGAAATGTTCCAGTGGCATGTCGGTTTGTCGGTGGTAGTAGGACGTCGTTGCAACAAGTATCGGCGAACTTTTCAGAAATCATTCGACAGATTTCAGAAATGGAATCATCCCCGTTCCCGTTTCGAGAAATTGAAGATGGTAGACCGTTATCCGTGCGTTGTTCAGTTACATGTCTCTAGAACGCCTTAGGGTTACGCTTTAGTTTAGTCTGCACACTGCGTTGATAGGTCAAAAAGCTGCGACGTGCTAACCGTTAGTATCGATTGTAAAGCATCGCGTAATGGTTCCTCGCTGAAATCGACCGGTGCGACGAAAACATTGATCAGGGAAACATTAATAAACATATATAAATGTGAAATGGCTTGTGACAAGTTAACGGAAAAAAATAAAAATAAATAAAATATCTAGCGCTTCTGATCAGTTAAAAATAAAAATAAAAAAAAAATTAATAAATGTTAAATGATACTAATAAGCTGTTAAAAAGTTCATCTGATTGAAGTTAACCACTAACGGTGCAAATCCTGATTGGCGGACAAAAGTTGGCGCCATTAAGGTATGAGATAGAAATTTTGACATGATGATGATTTCAAAATTCGTTCACGATGAGGTATGGTAGAGAAGTTAGGAATCATATACAAAATAGCTCGAAATCACTTCGGGAAGTACTGAATCTCTTAAGAAAATAATCGAATCACTTTGGAAAGTAGTTAATCACTTAATAAAAATTCGAAATCACTTTGGAAAGTACTGAATCATTTCAGAGAGCACAGAATGTTTTATGAAAAGTTTAAATCACTTCAGAAAGTACTGAATGACTCCAGAAAAGTTTGGACTCACTTCGGAAGGTGCTGAATCACTTCAGAAACATTTGTTTTCAATGACTTCGGAAAGTGCTGAATCACTTATAAATGTATTGTATCACTTTAGAAATGTTCGGAACCACTTCTGAACGTACTGAATCGATTCAAAACAGTTTGGAATCACTTCAAAAATGTTAAGATTCACTTCACAAAATACTGAATAACTTCAGAAAACAGAAAACTTCATAAATATTCGAAATCACTTAGGAAAAAATTGAATCATTGCGGAAAGTTCACTTCGAAAACAATTTAATCACATAGAAATGCACTGAATCACTTAAAAAATGTTCAGAATCATTTAGGAAAATACTGAATATCTTCAGGAATGTTAGGAAACACTTTGGAAAAGTTCATGGTTACTTCGGAAAGTACTGAATAATTTCAGGAAGCACATAATCACTTCCAAAAGTAGTTAACCACTTCAAGCTCGGAATCTTTTGGGATAGTATTGAATCACTTCAGGAAATTCCGGATTCCTATCCGAATGAACTGAATCATGCCAAAACGTTTGTAATCATTTCCGCAAGAACGGAATCACTTCGAAAACAATTGAATCAGTTAGGAATGCACCTCAGAAATGTTCGAAATCACTTTTCAATCAAATGCACGAAACAAAAGTTATTAATGATTCAAGTCACTGATGTCTTATAATTATGCTCTATCAACTGTTCAGCAGGCAACATTAGTGTATCTGGTGAGAAGAATAGAGCACAAATATCATGGCTACTATGTCACACTGCAGAATACAGTGTTGCTAACAGAACAGCTGCTTGATCATGCCATAAGATTATCAATCGCTTAAACAATTAATAACTATTTAATTTGACATTTGGCTGAAAAACGATATTCCGCAAAAGTGTAGCTAAGAAAATTCCCATAAGAATAGTTATAGAACTTTTCGAAAAAGCAATATGGAAAATGGGTAGAAGACAATGAACAAAAAGTTTGGTTTTCCCATAGTAATTTCCATATAAACTTCGAATGATTTGTGCCAAGTCAGTTTCTTACCAAATGAGTTTGAATTTTGGGAGGCTAATCAGGACCTGATTTGAAGCCGTTTGAGCGCTATGGAGCGAAAATTTCAAATTTTGCATCAGTCTAGGCTTCATTTATTGTTAGTTTTGGAAACTTTGTTTTACCCACGAATGTTTAAGAAAATTATTCACGTTTTTTCCTGATATTTGGAGAAAGTCAAGTACGATATGAAATAAATATGAAAACAAAAAAAATATGGTGCTTGAAAAATGTTGACGGAACTTTTGGAAACTAATCATAATTTCAAGAAGTAAGGATAAAGGGACTTTGTAGATGTACAAGAAACATTAGAATGATTTTCCGCCCCTCGGGTTTTTGTTGTGTAGCAAATGCCACCTTCGTCACCTGTATAGTACAGTGCTGCTTGATAAAGTGCAAATGCCTTGCAACGTATTATATAACCTAGATAATACACTATTTGAAACAACGTCATCAACGTCGGGGGTGGACGCGTCGTTATTTTAGGCAGATTTATATATTAAGGGTGCAGAGAAAAATACGTGGTAGCCTGGATCATTGTAAATGCTGCTATTCTCATATCTCATTCATGTTTCGCCGACAACAATCACATCAATATCCATTAACATTCATTCACAAAATAGATCACCTCATTAAATTTTTCAAAATCATGCATCCCTCTAACATTCCAATGGATTATATTTAAAGATTAGTGCCTTCCATGTCACATTTTTTATTAAAATCATGCAAATTATCATTATATTTATTTAAAATCATAATCGGTCTAGAATCCATTTTACTCGTAAAGAAACATAACAGAAAATAGGAGCATATTGCGCAAATTTATACAAATGTATATTTTTCTTCCACTTAGGCGAAGAAGTTTCGACCACACGTGCAGGTTTCAGAAAGTGACTCATAACACGACTAAGATCTTCTCTGTTTTTAACCAATTCTGGTTTGCTTTTGTCTTTCTTAGCCAATGTGACGCCACCCCTACTAGGGTGGGTCACTAGAGTGATGCAAAATTTGAAATTTTCGCTCCACAATGCTTAAACGATTTCAAATCGGATCCTGACTAACCTCACAAAATTTGAACCCATTTGGTGAGAAACTGAGATGGCACAAATCATTTGTATTGGAATTACTATGGTTAAACCAAGATTTTTGTTCATGTCTATCTAATAATTTACCATATCGGTCTGCTTCAAAAACTTTCAACTGTACTTGTAGGAAATTTTCCCAGCTACAAGACCACTGCTGAAGACCACTTTTTGATTAAATACAAGGATCGAAAGTTATCAATGGTTTAATGCGCTGATGTCTTATGATCATGCTCAATCAACTGCTCAGCAGGCAACATTGGTGTTTCTGGGGCGTTAAATAGGACACAAAAATCATGACTACTATGTCACACTGCAAAATACAGTGTTGCCTACAGAGCAGCTGCTTGATCATGTCATAAGTTAACCAATCTCCTAAATAATTAATAACTTTTTCCTGTCTCGTTTTACATAGAAACAATCTTGAGTAAAGTTGTAGCTGAGATAATTTTCTATAAGAATGGCTATCGAACTGTTTCGCAGCTCAATATGGAAAAAGACTAGAACGCAATGAACAAAAAGTTTAGATTTGCCATAGTAATTTACATGTAAACTTCAAATGGCTTGTGCGAAGTCTGTTTCTTACCAAATGAGTTGTAACTTTAGGAGGCTTATCAGGACCCAATTTGAAACCATTTAAGCACTGTGGAGCGAGAAGTCAAATTTTGCATCAGTCTAGTGGGTCACCGTTATATGGAAAAAAAGCATACTTGACCTCATCAAGCGAGAACAACCTTTTTTGGTTCCATTTGGGGTCGATTAATAATAACTGTGCAAAATTTGGGGATGATTGGTTATAACCCGGCTTTCCGCATTACGTTTGAAATTTGTATGGGAATTAGTATAGGAAAACCTAGTTTTATGCTTTTGCATCCCTAGGGACCAGAATTTTGCTTGAATCAAGCAACTAATCATGTTCAAATACGGTGCTAGAATGTATCTAAAAAAAAGTTATAGCCGTTCAAATATTTATGGTTTGAATTAAATGTCAAAAATCACTTTTTCTGCCAACACTGCCGGTCAGATAATAATTTCGGTGTATTTCATCTCATCGACTTTGTATGTTCAGATGAATTATTGAATTATTCAAACACAATCGATTTATCTCATATGCAAAGTTGGGGAAAGGGGGGGGGGAGCTTAGGACCCCCTTCCCTCCGCTCCCTTCACTCATATCAATCGAAGTAAAGATGCAAACTGATATAACGTCGGAATTTCTGATCTTATTAATTTGGTATGTTCAGAAGAATTATTCAAAAATAATTGCTAAGCATGGTTTGGGAGAGGGGAGGGGGAGCTTTTTCCCCGCTCCCTTGACTCATATCACTGGAAGTAGAGCTTCAAACTGAAATAACTTCAGTGTTTCTCATCGTGTCGAGTTGGTATGTTCAAAAGTGTTCTTCAAAAATATGTACTCAACCCAATTGTTGAAGAGGGGGGGGGGGGACTTACTGTATCCCCTCCAACCCTTCCTTCATAAATTCATTTCGTTGCTTCAAACATCTTTCACTATTCCGGTTCCTGTTCCGCTGCAAATCTTTATACAAATAATGTTTAAACCTTTTCCAATTCAATTGTATTGAACTTAATTACTTTACCATCCAAGAAAAAAACATTTTTATTTGCCGAGTGACATAACTTTTAGATTAACAAGCTGTGGGTCACTCTTGAAATACACTGACAACAAGCAACTTGGAGAATTTCCTTGACAGACGCAATCACGATTTGATAAAATCGGTTTCATTGGACCAACATATGGTACATCGAAATCAGATTGCAAAAACTTCAAATTGAGTCAGTTTTTCTTATCCATTTTGAAAAATAAATCTTTACTCTGCAGATACTTTTCGCTCTTTGGGCTAAGCCCATAGCCTACCTAGGCTATGTTCCATTTGGCACATCGAAAATGAATTATAATGTTTTCTGTTGTTGATAATCCGATTTTCAAGGAGGTTTTGGTCAAAATTGATTCCCGGTCTGTCAGTAATAAGTCTGGTAAAATAACACGTTTATTTAGGTTCCATCTGTTAAACTTAAATGAAATTCACCAAATGGAAAACCAGCTTAGTAAAAGACTTTCGTTAGTTTGGTTGAGTTCGCTAAGCTTAAAATTTGTTGAGGATTGTACCGATTGTTTATTATAATCAAAATCGTTTTAGAAACTCCCCAAATTGTTCATCGATGATCCCGTGCTGGTGGTTCAGCTCCCCAAATAAAAAAAAATTGACTTTGGTTAAGGTGGGCTACAAATTCGACTGTATCTACTATAGGGAGCTGCACCATCAGGATAACCTCACCTAATCTCACCTCATCTAAAAAAATCTAAAATCCAAAATAAAAAAACAACAAGATTTTTTGAAAGAACATAGTGGGATAACATATCTTTGAGTAATTCTTTATTCAAAACCTTAAATTAACTTGAATAAAAGGTAAACTGATTAATTTGGATTCATCGCGTTCCTTCGTGACGTAAGCGTGCAGTAACCTGCAGTAATCTGCGACGAAACTTGTTCTTTGTTAATTTATAATATAGCAGTTGAAGGAAATGCTCTTCCCTTCTAAACTACGCAGCTACGCAAATGTTTTTCAATAGCCCATCCGAACATTATAATTCGAGAAGATGGGAAAATTCGAAGTTATTTCAGTCTGTAGCTAGACTTTCTTTGATATACAGTCACCCCAGTATTATGGGCCAGCTAGTCTCTTTTATGGGTCAGTCAGTTCTGCGTGTTAATCAAATGGAAGTGGCCCTTAATTGTGGGTTGCCCATAATACTGGGGTGCTGTAAGTGAAGGAGAGACGATAAAATAGCCCTCCTCCTACGCATATTATTTTGAGCATCGACACAAAAAGAAACACCGAAATTATTTCAGTTTGGAACTTTACTTTCATTGATATGATTGAGGGGGCAAGGGTAAAGTTAGAACCCTGCTCCTTCTACATCAACGTTTTTGAGATTGAGCATTTTTTTCCTTGACTTGTTTTCCGTCGATCTTATTTTCCGTGCTGAGCACCAATGCTACCGACTCCAGGGAGGCAGCTCCCACATCTGGACCCTACCTATCGACCCATCAACTCATGAACCGGGGACCAACGGCTTTACTTATCAGAACATCCCGGCGGCACTGACTGGGATTGAATCCAGGCCTGCACGTTTACCACTACACCACCAGCCCCGCTTAGGATTGAGCAATTGTTTTTGAATAATGCATCTGAAAATATCCAAACGATGAGGCAAGAAACTCCGAAGCTAGACATTTTATTGAGCCTTTACTTCCATTGATATTTATGAGTGAAGGGGCGAGGGTAAACCTCTCTATCTACGCATATGATAAAATTATTGATTTTTTTAATAATTCATCTGAACATTCCAAATGGAAAAGATGTGAAACTCCAAAATTATTTCAATTTGGAATCTGACTTCCCTTGTTACACCGGCAGTGTTGGCAGGAAAAGTTATTTTTGGCATTTAATTCGAAATAACAATCTTTGAACAGCTATAAAATTGTTTAGAGACATTCTAGCACCGTAATTTTTTGGCAAAGTTGTTGAGCATTTCATGAACTACACTTTAACGTGATTAGTGGCATAATTCAAGCTAAAGTGTGGTCCCTAGGAATGAAAATAAAAAAAAAGCAGGTTTTCCCATACTAATTTCCATATTAATTTCAAACGCAATGCGAAAAGCCGGGTTAAAAGCAATCATTCCCAAATTCTGCACAATTGTTTGGGACCCCAAATGGAAGCAAAGAAACATTGTTCTGAATAAATGATCATGATGACCCACTCTAACCTCTACTCGCCCAAATGCACTTTATGTTCAGCAGTTCTTGGGAATTTCTAAGCTCTTTGAGTAATTCCAGAGCTAGTGGAGTTAACTCATCGCGCAAGGTCACGTTCATTGCACTTCCGTTAACAATTAATTTTGTATCAATCCCGGTCGACAATAATTTTCCAAATTGTTTTTTCTTGTTTAACACTACCTTTTTCGAATCCTTATTACAGAAAACAATTCGGATAGGAACCAGAGCATTGCTAGTTTTTTTTTCTGTTGGAAAGCATTTGCTCAGCAGATGACTTAAGTCCAGAATATTTGCTCAGTCCTAAACACAAGAGTAGTTTTTCAACTAGCTGGGCCACATTTCCATCGTGTGTGGTTGGGATATCCCATATTACTGCATTATTACATATGGCACCGTTGTTTGACCTATCGACATTAGCTTCCATCTTATGAACTGAACCCTGCAACAACTGTGACTTTTTCAAATTATCTATTTCACCTTTTAACTTTTCTTTTTATAACTTGAGGTCCTTAAAATCGGAAACAATCTCATCAAACTTAGCGGATAAGAATTCCTAGGACCCTTTTGTCAAATGTATTTCCAATATACATTCAAGATTCCAAGATTAAAACGCAGATGATTTTGTTTTTATCACCGAGATTTTCTGCCACTTTTAATTTTTTTTAAATAAATTTCTATTCTATTTTCAATAATTCTTAGCTTGTGTCCGTAACAGCTGAAATTGAATTCACTTCAACGCTAAATTTACATCAGATTACGGTGTACTACCATAAGAAAAGTAAGAAAAAACAACTAAATTTGCATGATTAAAATTGGCAAAGATCTAAACTTCAAAGCTTTTCCTGATATCGAAAGATCTACTGTGATGAGCTTCTCAAGATCCAGCAGACTCAAATTGTGATTTTCCACCGGGTGAACAGTTCCAGAACCCGAACGGTATATGTTGTTATCAGCAACGTATCCATCTCGTAATTAACAATTAATATCATCATACCATTCAAACGCCACACTTGAAACCCATTCGTTATGCATAATTACTACACAGCCAAGCAAGGGCACTTATTGTCTACTGCAAGTACAACTTTGTCAACTGTCATACCGAAACCAATCAGTAGCGAGCAACAGTCCATGATAGTCCAGTTTGCGGTTCGAGCGAACCTCGATTCATCTAGACGTGATTTATAACTCAACTGCCCACAAGCTCCCTTTTGGCATACGAGAATCAGCTTCAGCTAGCAAGTGGTCGTCGGATGACGTGACAGGAAACAGCATATGCTGCCAGCCTGACAGACTGCTCGCCTGCCGTGGACATCCACTCATTGTGTGGACGACGAAGCAACGGTTTATAATGGACTCCGGCTAAGGGTAGTAGTCGATTATATAGCACAGAAATAGATTGGCTGACGAATGACATTATGATTCCGGCAACCGAAAGCATTAATTAAACGTGAGTTGGATTAGCTTAGGGGTAAAATTACCGGTGACAGGATGAAAATATGTCTACGTCAAGTGGTAAAACATGCTCGTTCATAATGAATATTTGATGATGGAAAAGAAGTTTGCGGAATTTCGATCCGGCTATTTTTAAAAGATGAAATCAATTTATTCAACGACCGAACACGTGTTCCATCAGATTGCATCTAATCACTGCAACCGACAGCTAGAATCTCGAATTTCCTCTGAAAGCAAATCCGGCTTCAAAGCGCATCACAAGCACCTGTCACTTTTCACATGAACAAGCACATTTCATCACGAGAGTGCATGTCACTGAGAACGCAATCTGACAGTTTCAATCGTGTGGGTGGTGGGAAAATTTTTGCTTTCAATTTGCTCCCACGCTGCCCTTCTTTATTGCCTTGCTCCCAAGCGGAATGAACCGGGATGCCTCTTTCGCCTTTCATAAAGCCATATTGCAATTTCCTTTTGGATGTCGGAGGTTGTTATTTTTTTTCCCAGACCCAGACCAAGTCAGTGATTGATTTATTGCCGTACAATGGCAGTACCCTAGAGGGGATATATATATAAATGCAGAACCCTTCCCGTCGCAAAAGGACTAAATTAACGGTTGCTGAATTCCTGACAGTTTGTCATGCTTGGCTACATATTTGTTGAGCCGGCTTTATCTGAAATCTTCAACTGAATGGAAGGAAAATTTGTTAAAGCTTCAACCCCATGAGCATTCCCACGGAGCCACCGCTGGCAGTCGGTTGGATAATTTGGCTTCCAACAACGCACGGTTAGGAATCTCGGTCATTCATGCCAAACTTAACGCGACTAGATTGGGCGGTTGAAAGTTTTCGGTCATAAATTTTGCTACGGTTCGGGGTTGACGGGGTAGGACGGGACAACAAACAGAACGGCTTGTTTGGGATTTGCAAGGAGTAGTAGTTGGCTGGGATTCAGGGCGTGGGAAAAGGTCTACCGAGGGACTGTGGAACTATTTTGCTGAGAGGTGCGACTGTTCGTTTGGGGATCTTTGTTCGAAATTGCTTTAATAGCAGCTGTTGCAGTTTAATTTGATGTGGATGTGATAGCATGGGCATGAGCATGATTGACCACCTGCGGTTGCTACTCCGTTATTGCCAGATCAGTTGTAATTACACAGAGTGCATGGGACTAGCTATCGTTCTCAATGTGTTTATAAAAAACAATACCAGTGCCGGCCGCGTCCGGCTGCAGGTCAATAAAGGAATCGGTAGGTATGTGTTGATGTGAAACTCGCTTTATTGGAAGTTGTGAAATCACTGGGATGTTGGATAAAAAACTTGGGATTACAGCAGGGTTCGTTTTGAAAACGTGAAGGGGCGTGAGATTAAACCCATGATTTTCTGGTCAGTAAGCAAAAGAGGTCGCTCTAAGGCTTCCGGGTTCCTTATATCACGTCACACCAATTTTGATCGAGTTGTTGTTGTAATTATTCAAACTCGACACCGACGACGACAAGTTTCACAAAACATACGATGAGCAAGCAATGTGAATCTACAGCTCCAAGTAGATCCCACAACTTTCTGCTCTGTGCAAAAACGGCTGTCTGGAGCGACCGAGTCCCTCACATCACATTGAGTTGTTGCTAAAACCATTCAAACCCGATGATGGTGCCCCTTACACAAGAATAAGCCACTACGACTGACGATCGTTCAAACCCGAAGACAAGAAGCTACGAATAGCAATTAGGACTTTAATAAATATGTGACTATGGCATGACCAGACACTCCCGGGTAACTAGCTCAGTAGCATGAGACCCCTGAACTGTGTCGCAGGGCCGGCATGTTACTGGGTATTCGGAGGGGCTACGCGGACAAAGTATGAAACACAGAAATATTCACATTTTCTAAAACATTTATGTGCCCTTTTCTGTGGCGTGTGGGTGTGGGTTTTCACATATATGTGGCGTGTATGCGAGGCACAGTGGCCGGAAGTCGGACAAAACCTCAAAAATTGACTTCATTATTTTATTTTTCTTATATTTTTCTCTCAATATAGATACTTCAACTAAGAAAATCCCAAATTTTAAAGTCATTTGGTCGAAAATTGAGTCTTGGGGATTTTTTCAAAGTTGAGGTTTGTGTGATAGTTTTTCAATTTTTATTCTCTTTATTTTATGAGCTTTCTTCATGAGCTCGTTGTAAAACATTGGAAAATTTGGAGAATCTGACAATACTGTAGGTGTTTTTGGGCATAAATAACCAAAACATTTCAAGGTTTGTTTGAAATCCATTCGCAAAATTAAAGTGTTTTTCCAGCGTGCAAAAATATTGATTTATATACAATTTTGGTGAAATACTTAGTATTACGGAGAGCCAGTACTTTTACAGGAAACATCAGAAAACGATGCCATATCCCGGATCTGACGCGAAATTTTGTCTAGTTTTTGGGTATATAGGCCACGCATGATTGTGGAGGAAGCAAAATAGTTTGAAGATTGTATTTTATCTTAACATAAATAAAATTACCATCTGAATACTGACTATTTAGTGTAATCCTTATTCTGGTAGGTAAATGGCCGTCAATAAACCACGTGGTCTTAGAGGGGATGGGAGGTGGGAGGGGCAGAGGGGGAGGAGGTCATGACCACGACCCTAACAAATTTTAGAATTTTTCTACGGACAAAAGACCACAAGGAGGTAAGTGTTACATACAGTGGGGGAAATTCGTTTAAACGCAATGTCATTTTTGCGTTTATTTTCAACACAAAAGATCGAGACAAAAAATCAAATATAGTTTGTCATAGCCCATCAGAAGTCTCGTATTTGAGAACACAATTTGATTGGAAGTTCATAATGACTTTTGGAAAAATCTTAAAAGAGGTGATTTTGGGGGGGAAATTCGTTTAAACGCACTTTTAGTTTTATTAATCAAATCGAGTTCACAGTTCAAAAATCAACAATAAACAATAGTTAATACTTCGTTTGCTTTCCGTTTTTCTGAATAGTTTCGAAAATTCTGTTCGGCATTGATTTCACCAGCTTCTGCAGAGTTGTATCAGGTATCAAGCTCCAGGCTTCTCTTACGGCTGACTCAAGTTCACGAACTGTTTTAAACTGCCTTCCGCCTTTGTAAACCTGTCGTGCCAGGATGCCCCACAAGTTCTCGATAGGATTTAGATCCGGACTACGAGCTGGCCAATCCAAAAGACTGATGTCTCGTTCAGAAAACCATTTCAAAGATTGCTTGCTGACATGAATTGCTGCATTATCCTGTTGAAATACGAAATTTTCCGGCATAACGTCTTCAGTAAACGGGATCAAAACATCTTCCAGAAGCTCCAAGTACTTTCCCGAATTCATCCTGGTTGAAATGGTGGCAATAGGGGTCTTTCCATGGATCGAAAAAGCGGCCCAACACATTAGAGTACCACCTCCAAAGTTCCTGCTCAACTTAACCTGCGGAGATTTCCTCAAATCGTGCCAATAATATGCGGTGCAGTCTGGGCCGTCCAAATTGAATTTCTTCTCGTCAGAAAAAATAACATTGTCCCATTCCGTAGTCCAAGACATGTATTTTTTAGCGAAATTCAATCTGGCGCTAATGTGGGCCGGTTGAAGATTGGGTTTTTTTGCTTTTTTGGTGTGCTTTAAGTGGCCACTTCCATGTAGAATCTGCCGTACACGCCTCTTAGAAATGGAAAGCCCCATTTCTTGCTTGATTTGCGCAGCAGAGAAGTTTCCAGAGTCTCCCATTTGTATGATTTGGTTTCGGACACGGTTGGTGATCTTCGAATTTCCCTTTGTTTTCTTTTTTACGCCATACGTCTTGCCTTTTTTCAGCAGGTTCCTGATTGCTGCTTCCGATCTGTGGATCACACGTGCAATTTTGCGATTGCTCTCACCGCGACTTTTGAGTTCTCGAACCAGTATTTGCTCCGACTGGCTTAAATACTTTCCTTTACCCATTTTGCCGAAAACAAGCAACAACTACCGCGCAACGCAAATTTAAACTCGTGTTAATGGCGAACGAGGGCTATACAGTGTAAATATGACAGATGCGCAAGATAACAGGAGCATAGGTACGCTCAATGCGGCTTTACGTTAGTGTGCGTTTAAACGAATTTCCCCTCTAAAATCACCTTTATTGGATTTTTTCAGAGACCACAATGAACTTCCGTTCAAATTGTGTTCTAAAATACGAGACTTCTGATGGGCTATGACAAACTATATTTGATTTTTTGTCTCGATCTTTTGTGTTGAAAATAAACGCAAAAATGACATTGCGTTTAAACGAATTTCCCCCACTGTATTAGGTAAAAAAAAACAGTAAGGTGGAGAGGAGGAGAGTGACTAAGAATGATTTAGCCTTTATTTGTTAAGACATTTATTTTTGGAGAGGTTTCATTCCAGAAAAAAGTAATTTGAGAGTTTTGATAAACAGTTTGAGTAGCGTTTAAACAGTCAATTACGTAATCAATTTGGGACACCAAAAAAATATTAAAATTTAACTTTTATTCCTATAAACAAACATTTATTAAACAAACTAACATTTATTCATCGCAATCTTCAACTATCAACAAATCTTGCACCTCTTTAGGCAATTCATCTGCCAGAACCGTTTGCCCATGGCGATAACTTGAAACAATAGGATCGGATGCAACAAGCATTCCACAACATATATCTTTCATTGTTTGCTTGCGTGAACCTTTCCACGCGTGATGCTCTCTTAGCCTTATAAAATGCCATCTTACCATCGTTGCTTTTTTTCAAATTTAGCACGAGGCTTATCGACGTGTAATCCAAGTTTTTTTTTTATAATTACTTTATTTGTACAGGCTCAATCGAATAAACTTTACAGAGCCGAGTTATCCTTTGCGATATACATTATTACTGTCTTAAATTTAAAGTTAAAGAAACTGGATCGAGTACTCGCGGTTGTCTCGAGGTTAGTTAAGATTTACAATTTTTTGGATGGGAAAAGGGAAGAAGGAGGTTTGAAATGTGGTTTACGATACAACTATTTAATTAATCCTAAAGCATAAAATTATTTCTATTCATCTTGAAAACAAACATTGAAAAAAAAACCCACACGTACAAATTACAAACTAAACACAAGGTTAATCAAACTTACAATCTAAGGTTAATATCCTTAAAGTAAACATATATGAGTTTCATAAACTCCAGATCGCGTCTAGCCAAAATATCCCGAACTGGAACATTAGGTTGTCTACCTCGAGCCCGAAGGGAATCATAAAAATGTGATCTGACTCCACGATACTCCGCACAAGACCAAAGGATGTGATCAGCGTCCTGGTAACCTTGTCCACATTCACAGAGATTGCTGTCTTCCAACCCCACACGGAACAAGTGAGCGTTTAGACAATAGTGATTGGACATGAGACGAGACATCACGCGTATGAAGTCTCGACTCAAGTCCAACCCTTTGAACCATGCAAACTTCGACATCTTAGGGATAATTGAATGTAGCCATCGTCCCAAGCTCCCTTCACTCCATTGATGTTGCCAGCTAACGAGCGACTGCTGACGATAAATAGAGAAAAATTCACTATAGGCGATTTGTCGATCATAAATGTCGCCTTCCATAGCGCCCACCTTCGCAAGTGAATCCGCCTTCTCATTGCCCAAAATTGAGCAATGCGAAGGGACCCACGCGAAGGTGATGATGAAAGAGCGCACGGATAAAGCACTAAGCAGTTCTCGTATTTTCAAGAGAAAATACGAGAAGTGCTTTACCGGCCTAATGGAACGGATAGCCTCGACAGAACTGAGACTATCCGTAAAAATAAAGTAGTGGTGCGGAAGAAGTGAAGCAATAGTTTCCAAAGTGTAATGAATTGCTGCCAGTTCAGCCACATACACAGAACAAGGAGCTTCAAGTTTTCGAGAGGCGCTATGAAATTCATTTAATACACCAAAACCAGCGGACTCCTCTATTAGAGATCCATCTGTGAAAAACGTTCTTGCAGAATCAACATGGCCAAACTTTGCAGCGTATAATGACGGAGCAATCATAGGACGATGATGCTCTGGAATTCCGCGGATTTCCTGCGTCATAGATAAATCAAAATTCACTGAATTGCCGAAATCGGAGAAGACTACACGATTGGGAATATTTCTTGAAGGGCTGACATCCTGTGTTAAATATAGGTAGTACAAAGTCATAAAACATGTTTGAGGATTTAGCTCCAGAAGCTTCTCAAAGTTTTCGATCACCAGGGGGTTCATTACTTCGCAACGGGTGAGGAGCCTCAGAGATAACTCTGAAAAACGGACGGATAGTGGCAACATGCCCGCCAGCACTTCGAGACTCATAGTATGAGTCGAGTGCATGCATCCTAACGCGATACGAAGACAACGATACTGGATCCGTTCCAGCTTGATGATGTGCGTTTTAGCTGCCGACTGGAAACAAAAACTACCATATTCTAGAACCGATAAAATCGTTGTCCGGTGCAACGTCAGAAGATCTTGTGGATGTGCTCCCCACCACGTTCCGGTAATTGATCGAAGGAAATTGATCCTTAGTTGGCATTTTCGTCTCAGATACTCAATGTGGGATCTCCAGGTGCATTTGGAATCGAACCAGACCCCAAGATATTTGAAAGACATGGAATGAGTGATCGGCCTGCCCAAAAGTTGAAGCTTCGGTTGTGCTGGGCTATGCTTCCTAGAAAAAACGACCAACTCAGTTTTCTCCGTGGAGGATTCGATACCTAGCTGAATAGCCCAAGTAGACAAATTGTCCAAGGTATCCTGTAAGGGTCCTTGCAGGTCAACCTCTTTTGGCCCTTTGATAGACACTACGCCGTCATCTGCAAGTTGTCTCAACGTGCAATTGTCACTAAGACAGACATCAATTTCTCTAACGTAGAAATTGTACAAAAGGGGGCTTAAACATGAGCCTTGGGGGAGACCCATGTAGCTAAATCGAAAAGCTGTAGAGTTTCCATGAGAAAAGCTCATATGTTTTTCTGACAGCAAATTGTACAAAAAATTATTCATTAATGGAGACAATCCACAAGCGTGGAGTTTCTCTGAAAGAACTTCAACGGATACTGAATCAAAAGCCCCCTTGATATCCAAGAACACAGAAGCCATTTGCTCTTTCTTAGCAAATGCTAACTGAATTTCCGTGGAAAGCAACGCGAGACAGTCGTTCGTTCCCTTACCCCTACGGAAACCAAATTGAGTATCTGAAAGAAGGTGGTTCGTCTCAACCCATTTGTCGAGGCGAAAAAGGATCATTTTCTCCATCAATTTCCGAATACACGACAGCATCGCGATGGGCCGATACGAATTGTGATCCGACGCGGGTTTATCAGGCTTTTTAATGGCTATCACCCTTACTCGTCTCCAATCGTCGGGAACAATATTGAGCTCCAAGAACTGATTGTTCAAGTTCAACATGCGCCTCTTAGCGACGTCTGGGAGGTTTTTCAGCAAGTTGAACTTGATTCTATCAGATCCCGGGGCAGAATTGCCACACGAAAGGAGAGCGAGTGAAAGTTCCACCATTGAAAAAGGCTGACTGATTTCGTCTACCGAATTCGCGGTTTCGCGAGGAATCAACTGCGACGGCACGGAATCCGGACACACTTTTCGCGCGAATTTAAGAATCCATTGATCCGAGCATTCCTCGCTTTCGTTGTAAGTAGACCGGTTACGCATTCTTCTCGCCGTACTCCAAAGCGTACTCATAGACGTTTCGCGCGGCAATCCGTCTACAAACTGCCGCCAGTAACCTCGTTTTTTGGCCTTGATGAGGCTCTTGAGTTCGCGTTCAAGAGATGTGTATGCATCGAAATGCTCGCGTGTTCCGCGTTTCCGAAATAGTTTAAACGCGTCGGACTTTTTACGGTAAACCTCCGTGCATTGTTGATCCCACCAGAGCGATGGTGTTTTCTTACGGATTGACGATCGCGGCACCGGTCGTGTTTGAGCTTGAAGTGCGCTGTCGATGATGAGATTAGAGAGGAAATTATATTCCTCCAACGGCGGAAGCTCTTCCACTGACGATACTGTATCGTCTATCGCGGATTGGAACTTAGTCCAATCGATGTTACGGGTTAGATCATACGCGACGTTAAAGGATTCTGACGAGTTGAACCCACTGGAAATCGAAATTTTGATCGGCAGATGATCACTACCGTGCGGATCCTGGATTACATGCCAAGTGCAATCCACCGATAGTGAATTGGAGCAAAAGGTGAGGTCTAATCTGCTACCATTCGAGGATGGACCAGCCAAACGTGTTACTTCTCCATTGTTAAGTATTGTCATGTTGAAGTTGTCGCAGAGATCATAAATCAAAGTAGAACGGTTATCATCGTACAGCTCCCCCCCAGCCTGTACCGTGGGAGTTAAAATCTCCCATGATCAACCATGGCGCGGGAAGTACCGCACATATGTCGAAAAGTTGTTTGCGATTAACAGAGACTCTAGGAGCAATATATACAGAAGCAATACAAAGGCTCTTACCTTTAATGGTAGCCTGACATGCGACAACTTCAATACCGGGGAATTCGGGAAGATTCACTCTATAGAAGGAATGGCACTTTTTGATCCCCAAAAGTACCCCTCCTCCACGTGAATCCTCACGATCCAATCGAATAATGTTAAAATCAAAAAAAGGGAGATCAATTTCTGAAGAGAGCCATGTTTCACAGAGGGCAAATGCATCGCAATTATTGTTATGGACTAAATACTTGAACGAATCTAATTTCGGAATAAGACTTCGACAATTCCACTGTAGAACAGTGATCAACTCCCCGACCTCGTTTGGAAAATTATCCATCGAAGGAGATGATAGCTGCAAGAAGGGGCCATTTTGAAGTCAATTGCTTCAAGAAGGATTTCACAGTGGGAAGCAATGTGAGGACAATGCTTTTCAGAGGATCAGAAATGTTGAGGTATTTGAGAATACCGTCCACAATGTCATCAAATGAGAACAGCCCAGATGAAGAAGGGGTTTCTGTTCTTAAAATTGGGGCATCAGGGGTTTTGGATGTCCCCGGAAGAGGTGGAAAATCCTGGGTATAGTCAGTTCTGCGGAATCCAGGAGGAGTAGAAGTCTCCTTTTTTCCACCACTCCTTGATTTGGGCAAGCTGATTTGGGGTTCTTTATTTGCAACAATCCGCGAACGAATGCGCTTTCGTTTCCGTGCAGAACCTTCCGGAAAACTGAAAGAAGTTCCCTCCTCAGCCAAGTCAGAATCAGTCTCGTCATCTGACAAAAGAGAAAAAGGGTTTTTGTCATTGGTCGATGGCGTGGCTGTCGTAAGCATTTCTGCAAAAGACCGCCTGGAACGTTCCTTAAGGGAGCGTTTCATTTTGTCCCCGAGCTGTTTGTACGCCGGGCATGACGAGAGAGCATGAGGAGGAGTTCCGTTGCAGTACACGCATTTTGGTGCAGTAGCTGCGCAGGCGCCATCCTCATGCTTCTCCCCGCATGTGGAGCAGCGTGCCTTGTTGCCGCAGTGGGAGGCCGTATGTCCCAACCGCTTACAATTCTGGCAGTTCATGACCCGAGGTACAAACAACCGCACAGGAAGACGAAATTTTCCCAGCTCGATGTATTGAGGAAGGGCAGATCCAGAAAAGGTCACCCGAAACGAGTCTGTGGGGGTAAAACTGTATAATCCAAGTTGCTGGAAGAAACTTTTTTGAATTCGAGCTTTAGCATTGTTGTACTCCATCCATATGTCCATATCCATTTTCGGAAGCTAAGTTGGTATGCTTTATGTAACAGACACTCAAATGTTCTGATTCAGCAATGTGAGCTACACATACCGTACCCCAGATTATCCGAAATGATAGCTCTGTTGAACATTTCTTCAATGTCGTTAAAATTGGAACTCGTAGCATAGAAAAGGTAGCATCTCTGAGAAGATTTTGTATTGGTGATGGCGTTAACAGTCTTTCCATCAATCATAGTTAACATAATATCATATTTTTTTTATCCTTTATTTGAGAGATTTTTAGCCATAGGCTAGTTCATCTCTTACAGAATATCAAATGTGATTAACACCTTGATGCCTGAAATTTCTAATTTGAATGGTTCTAAATTAGAAATTTCGTCATTCATGCGCTCACATTCTTGTTTTGTTAACTCGACAGTTTCTTTTGCAAATTTCAATGAAACAGGGCGACAGTATCGCGTAGAGGACGATCGAGGGTTATCCCAAACTACTTTCCAGTCGGTAATTAATCTTAATGATACCACCGATGTTAAAAAAATGTGAGCGTCGGAGCAGCTAGGATCCATAAATTTTTGCTTGTATTCGTTAAAACCAGAACTTCCATCACAGCCCCATTTTAGTAAAAGGCTGAAATCGTTGAAACCTTCACGAACTAGATTTTCAAATTTATCTTTAACAAGTACAATCAACCGAGAGCAAGTGTGGTTCAGCAATGCTTGTAATAGAATGTTACATACAGTCTCTGTAATTTCAAAGTGCTCAAGTGATGGAAAGCACTCATTTGGATAAGATGGATAAAAAAATTTAACGGGTGCGCGAATGATATTGTATCTTCTTTTCGAAAGTTTTGCATCGACATATATTGCCTAAGCATGCTCAATCGGAATGCTTGTCGTGCAGGTGCCTTTCTTTAGTAACGAAGCCAATTCCGCATTTCCTTCTGCTTGCAAAGCCATTCCTGCAGCAAATTTCAGTTCTTCGATTTACGCAACATTTCTGGTTTTCGCCGCTTGGTTCGATCACAAACGTCTTCAAAATCTTTTGAAGGACGACCACCTACATTCCGCATTGTTAAAGATGATGTTGCTTCACCAAAAACGACGAACTCTTCTAACCTAAGAAATTAAATAAAACCAAAAAAATAATCAACCGTAAAAAACATGAAACAATAACTACAAACCATTGCTCATTGGTCTTCAAAAACTGATCCTTTTTTCGATTCGCACTATGCCATCTTCGTTGAAACTCCTTAAAAAGCTCGGAAATGAGCTCATCACGACCTTCTTCCGCACATCCAACATATAGCGACACATATTGGTCGACAGCTTTGCGTTTCTGCTCTACACGCACATCGCTACAGCTCAGAGCACCCTCCAATACGTCTTTTCTTTTTAAGTAAACTTCTATAAAATATAAACAAATATTAGAGCACATTTCCACTAAACCACACAAAGAGTGATTAACAATTTGAAAGTATTTCCTGGAACTCTACTTTTTATCAATATGATCACCGATCACTGATGATTGTTTATCAGCAACTCCGTTCGGTATTGCGAATGTGTATTGACATTTGTTTCACTTTCGACAAGTAAAATGAGATGAGGTATCATCATTCTTTTGTTCGCTGCAGCGCGCTGTATGGTATCTCTTCGACAAGTGAGAAAAAAAGATCAATGTATATTATAGCCCACACTCAGACGAGCATGTATGAAAGCGTTGAAATGAGATTGGTAAGGGACAGTTCACATTTTACGTAGTTCACATTTTGAGACTAACTGATCCCATTGTAAATCGTAAAAGAAATGAATCCTTATATAACATCAACTTCAGCCTTAACTTAGCTCTGAGTTCGCACCTTAAAAACGTCACGTGGTTTATGGACGGTCCCTAAGAATACCAATCAGTTTTGTCAGCTAACATGTGTGTGTAGCTGAATCGATCCATTGAATGAAAAACGTAGGTAATCGAACTTTTTTAATAATTTATATGATTTTATAGCTTTTGGACCACCCTAAGAGCAAAAAATATACAAGTTAAGTTAATTTCAATATCAATAATGATTTCAGAACCCCCTAATAACCCTTTTATTCAAAATCTCCTTTCAACTAACACATCGTGATAGCTTATTATTGATTACTTTTTACTTAACCCAAAATGAGCTGATTTTCATAATTTAGAACCACCCTAATATAATAAAACCAAAATATAAAAAAAAAAGTTTCATATCAGAAATACATTCAGGATACCAAAATCATCTTAACCTGTGAGTTTTAGCCATTTCGGATAACATATGAGGTTTTGTCCGACCTTTGTATGGAGGCCCGCCACTGTGCGAGGGTTTAAGATTTAGTACTCACTGCTGCAGCGGGATCTCCTACGGCGTCGCGACGCTGGCATTGGCCCACACGGCTGCTCCTGCACTACCGTGTGGCCGGAAACTTGCGGCGCGGGCTGCAGACAGTGTTGTTGCAGTTTTGGTAGAATGGCGGATCTGGTGGCGTTCATCAGCCATATACGGCTCAGCAGGCGTTGCTGGCTCGTTTGCCTGGCAGGCGTCTTCCGTCGTTTAAGGCATCGGCTGACCGTGGCATGGCCACCTTGGTCGAGCCGAGACGGGACCCTCCTTGGCAATTAAGGCCACCGGTCTGAGGGAATCGTCCCTGACGGACGATCGAGTATCATTTACTGTTAGGCTCGGAAGCCATCTTGACTTCCGAGCCAAGCCGTGTAAGACCGTACAAGTTGTACAAAAGCACAAGAGGTCCTGAATGGAGGTAGGCTTTCTAGCCCAAACCGCACAAGAGGGGGAGGGGGGGGGGTTGTAGTATATATACGCTACACACTCAACTGGTCTACACGGACGCCTGATTACTTCTGCCTAATCTTCCAAATCTAAGATGGCTAGCTATTCATCATCCAATTTGCGCATCCATTGTTATTTTAAAGCCAAGATATTCCTCCTTTCAGTAACGTTACGTTGTTGTTTGCAGCGGCACAAACCCTCTCGCTATTGTGTGTGTCTAATGTTTTAGGTTTAACAAAACCTGAATTTTCCAAATGGCCAAATGGTCACGATTAAGTAGTGCTCCAGTTATTCTGTTTTCTAGCACCGTGAGCCATGGATCGAAATTAATGGTAGTTTTTTTCTGGCATTATCGAGAAGCAAGTTGCCGTTTATCAGTTAAAAATGTATTCAGATTGGAAAAATCGTCATTAATTGTTAATTTCGTACACTCCATAGCTTTTTGATTATCGTTAAAAATTGTTCATTCCAGACACCTTCAGTAGACGCTGAATGTTAATGTTGCTGAAATAGAAGCTGCATATCAGAATCAGAAGAGTCCAAGTTCTCCCTTAGGCACAACAGTGACGAATTAATTTTCAATTATCCGGATGGAAAGGCAGTGAAAGTTCGTATGTCACCTGCGGGAGGCAACATTCTATTCGTTCGACTTTACGATTTGCCTCCTAACTCCTGGATTGTTTAGCGTTCGAGGGGAAGTACGGGAAAGTTAGGCGTGTCGTGCGGGAAAAATTATCTGTGGAGCAACATGCACACCGGTGTACGATATCCACCCATTTTAAGAAGTTCCATGCCGATACCATCGTTTCCAGCTATCATGTTATTCTTAAGCTATTGGATAGCATACTTATCTTCACTTATCGTGGTAGTTGACATGTCTCCCTCGTTCATCGAACCGATGAAGACATTCTTCCTGCAGTCTTGCAGTCTTCTGCCTTTACACCATTCAGGTGTTCATCGTAGTGCTGCTTCAACTTTTCGATCACCTCACGTTCATCCATCAAGATACATCCATCTGTATCCCGAAACACATTCGATGAGTTTCTTGTGGACCTTCCGGGCGCACATCCATCATAACTGCATCATATAGTACACTGAACCTGTCTCCGACGAAGTACGCAGCCCACTTCATTTAAGAAAAATAAATCCAGTCCTCGAAATAATCCCAGCTATGGGTATTCCATCCACGCAGATTTCTCACCCTAAATAAGTCTCCCACTCCACAGATGTTAGTATTCCTACCTAGCTTCTTGCACGTGCCTTATTATTCCTCCTTCCACCGCAATTGGAGGTGGAAAACAATATTCTTCACACCAAGTGACCAGCAGCGGCAGGTGGGTCGATTCCGCCAGCGTGCAGTGGAAAGGAAAGGTACATCGTTCAAGGTCAAAAGCTAAGCAGAAACCGATTTAATTACGGCAACTGGTGCTAAAGACTGACCAAAATTAAATTGGTACACCCCTCGCGCGAGGAATCGAAAATCTTTAAAAGTGGTTTGTTTACACTTCTACAGAAAACAACTGGTGCAAGTTTGATCAAAGTAGTTGATGGCGTTCACAAATAACGTCAAATGGAACTCGAATGAAGAAAAAATACACCTGGAAAATACGGAGCGGATCAGCGGACCTACGCATAAACTGGAACCAGGGATCATCAGCTTCGCAACAAAGTGTGGAGGTGCGTTTAAGCCAACCCCGGTCTTTCGATCCGAGATGTGGCCAGAAGGTACAACGCCAACTTTCAAACGGTGTGGGACATCCTTGCCAGGGAAGGATAAGGATACAAGTGGTACAAAGCCAGTAAACATCCAAACCAGCACAGGAAGCAGAATTCCGTGGCCAAAAAGCGTGCAAGGCTCTTGTACGACCGTGTTCTGACTAACCACAAGGGCTGCACTTTGATCGATGACGAAACATACGTCAAACTCGATTTTAAGCAGCTTCCCGGTCAAAAGTTTTACATCGCAACTGGATGTGGGGATGTGCCGGGAAGATTCAAGTTCGTGTTTGCCGAAAAGTTCGTGCAGAAGGCCATGATTTGGCAAGCGATTTGCTGTTGTGGCCTGGAAACGGAATCATACGTCACATCCTCGACGATGACATCCCAAGTTTACATCGAAGAATGCCTGAAAAAGCGTGTATTGTCCGTTCATCCGCAGGCATAGGGGCAAAGTCATCTTTTGGCCCCAAGCTAATGAATCCTCCGAATTGCCTGGAATTTCAACCAATCGAAAAATACTGGCCAATTTCAAAGCGGCAGGGCAGTCAAGAACATCCAGCAAAGGCGGGCAAAATGGAAAAAATGCGCTGATTCCGTGTCCGTTTCCACTGTGCGGGCGCTGATGGCCTCCATCAAGAAGAAGGTTCGAGATTTCGTTTGAACTGAAGAAATTTAACCGTCTAATGCTGTAACTATGAAGTTTTAATAAAAGTACTGTAAAGCAACCATTAATGGACTTTTTCATCTCATTGAAGCACGAATTACAGGTCTTTTTGTGCGTATCAATTTACTTTTAGTCAGCCTTTAGCTGGTTCTTTTTCACCACGCTCACGCTCCGCGGTTCCTGGTTCAAGGTGAAAACGGAAGAGCCTTTGTATCGATTTCCACCCGGTGGTGGCTTTCTGTAACGTGGGTTCTAGGTGGTAGACCTGTTATTTTACAATCCCGTACACGCAGGTACATCTTTTCGGTGCTTCGTTCATCGGGAAATGAGAAAATTATATCCATTATAATGGCGTTCTAGGAAAGCTTTGCAATTTCGAAAACGGTACACAGTTAAAATGATTCCAATATTACGTATGACGTAAACTGACTAGGATGTACACATGCGTTTAATTTAAAGATTGTTCACAAGTTATAAGCCAAATTGGTTTTAACATACACTATTTAAGATTGAGATAACAAAACTTAAACTATCATTTCAGTTGTTCGAACTGTGCAGCTTTCTTTGTGGCACGATTTGGTATTCCCATGGAACTGTTAGAAGCTCCATGAATAAAACGACAACCAATAGCATGCTGAAAGCCACTTTGATAATGTTTTCCTTTTATGAAATTGAATCAATCGTTGGAATTTTTCGAACAGTTCGCAAAATAAACTGGCCAAAATAATGGTGAATGGTTTTCAAATGTTTACTTCCTGAAAATACGAGACGAATTTGTATTATTTTGACTACCAGCTTCCAAATTACAAGGAATCGTTTGCAGTTAGCGAATTCCTAAGAAGCAACCAACTGCCGAAAGCAAACGAACGACGGGGAGAGAATGTTTTATTTATTGGGAGCATTTATTTACTTAGGACAACCCCCTGGGGATGAATCATAACCGTTCAAGATGAACATTCCTTCTATTTTATATTTCTTCAGCATCTCATAAAATGCACTGCGTCCCAACTTTTTTTTTCCTCAAAGGAATGTTTCGAGGGTAAACGAGTGAATATCTCAGATTCCCGTACCTCTCGAGCGAAATTGTTTTGCCAAGCCTCGTTGCAGGTCGAGAAGTTGAATTGATGAAATTGAATTTGTTCGAAGCAGCTCGGTTTCCTCGGTGCGTAGAGACATCGATCCGAAATCAAATTCGTGGGTTATTCTTCGTGGAAACTCGATTGGTTGCCGCCGGGAAATTTGAATTGCGAATCTTTAGACGGTGTGGACTTTATCCGTCGCCCACTCGTCCGGTCCGTTTAAGAAAAGGGATCAAACAAATGATCCGGCTGTCGCGCCAGGCGAGACTGACAGGATTAGACATGACTTTTCTCATTGGGAGATATTTTTAATATCAGGAAAATCACAACTGGATCTTGTTGTACTGCGAATGTCTGCTGCAGTAACGCGTTTCTTCGTCTAGTGAAACAGGATTTTGGAGCTTATGGCTTCAGACAGCTTGGTATTTGTTTAGGTTTGTGTGCGGCTTTGTGAATTGCGTTGGAAGTAGATGGAGTAGAAAGACTGATTAGTAATTTCCACTGAATTCCTCCACCTTAATTGCTAATCCTCCTTAGATACGCATATTTCGTCTACAATGTGCAGATATCTTCAGTGGTTCAGTGCCACGATCTTTTGTATTTAAAGTATCAACTAATTAGATTCGTGGTTGCTTGTCTCCCTTCCCAAGTAACAATCAAAGGTTTATTTTGGTCTTGTATACCATGATTTAGAATGCTTTAACAACTTTATAAAGCTTTAAATGCTACTTGAGCTACTTGATAGATATTGCTCCACAAGATCTAAGCCCCTATTTTAGTGAGAGGACAAAAGGTCGAATGAACGAAGTGATTGGATGAACTTGGCTGGGTCAGGTCGGAAACCAATTCTAGATGCACCGCTTTGGTGCAGAAGCATACAAATACTGCCACGTAAGCCTTTCCTGGTGCAGCTCGTCGATGAGTGGGTTTGAGGAAGATGGGTCCCCAGTAGTCCACTCCTGTGATGGAAAAGGGTCAATTCGCAGTGCTTCGTGAACATTTTTGGACGAGCTCGAAAGCAAACAACGCAGTTATGGATCACTCGCTTGGCTAGGCTTCTGGCTCCGATGACCCAGTAGCGCTGTCGTAGTAGGTTTAGAAGCAATTGGGTAGCGGCGTGAAGATGCCTTTCGTGGTAGCTACGGATCAAGAGAAGCGAAAATGGGTGCAATCGAGGAAGAAGAACTTGATGCTTGACGTCAAATGGTTGCAGTGCGTTTCCTAACCTTCCACCTATTCGAATCAGCTGCTCTGAAGATACGAAGGGATGAAACCATTTGACTTCGATGACACTGGTTGATTGTTTTACAGGTGCTTCCATTCTTCGCTGAATGATTGCTGTTGAACTAATCGGATGATACTATTTTCAGCTTCATTTAGATCATCGACGTTGAGGAGCGAGGTTTTCGGTCGTTCGCTTGGTGCAGTTCGGCAGTTTCGAATAAAACGATGACAGTAAGCAACTATCCGGATAAGGGACAGGAAGTTGGAAAAATTTTCGACTAGCAGGTCGGCGAAAGATGGTTCGCTTGAAGTTGATGCGCGACGAGCTTCTTGAACTGCCGCAGATGGTTGATCAAATTCGCTAGCTCCTATCGGCCAGTGACGTTGATGAAGGTGTAACCATTGTGGCCCATGCCACCAGAGATCGAATTGCTGGATTCTCCAGGCCGGCAATGTGATTCCACGTACAGTTCTGGGTGGTAATTTGAATCTTGGAAGTACGGTTTGCGAAGAAGGTGTTCCATTCAGAAGGCGAACCGTTGAACCAGCACTGTACGACGGTGCTGTTGAGCCAGAAATAATAATCTGCGTCGAGTTGTAGCGATGATTTTACTGTCTCGTATTATTCTGCTGCCAGTAAAGCGCCACACAGTTCAAGTCGAGGAATGCTGAGTTGTTTGAGAGGTGCAACCCGTGATTTGGAGGAGAGTAGAGCTACTTTAACCAACCCAGCTGTATTAGTGGACCTGACATAGGCACAGGCACCGTAGGCGAGTTGTGAGGCGTCGGCAAAAATGTGGACTTGGACGGTTTCAGGTTCTGGTAGCAAAATGCAGCGATTGATGCGGAGATTGTTCAGGTTTGGCAGCAGTGACTGATAATTTATCCATCGCGTCTGGTACTCATTTGGTAGTTCACGATCCCAACTCCAAAGTGCTTCCTTTTCGTCCTTCAAGGTCCAAAGGTTTTGCATGAACACTTTAGCGGTCGTAACAACTGGACCCAATAAGCCGAGCGGGTCAAATAGGCGTGCAATAAGCGAGAGGGCGAGCCGTTTGGTGAGTAGATTTGCTGAGTCCGACGGCAATTCAATTTTGTAGCGCAGGCAGTCAGTTGATATCTCCCAGTAGAGACCGAGTGTTTTGATTACCTGGTCACGATGAAGGTATACTGATGTCTGCACGGCACGGTTTTCAGGTGGAATTCCGTCAAGGACAGCTTCATCATTTGAGCCCCATTTACGTAGCTGGAAACCACCCTTTGCTAGGAGTCCTTCTAGCTGGTTTCGCAGCTCGATTACTTCCACTGCGGTGTTGGCTCCGGAAAAGAGATCGTCCACGTAGAAGTCTTTCTTCAGAACTGGAGCTGCTAAAGGAAAATTAGAGCCTTCGTCATTGGCCAACTGAATTAATACCCGCGTTGCGAGAAATGGTGCACTGGTCTGGAGAAGGCTTCCATACGATGAGCTGGACTGACGTGTCTCGAAGATCGACAAGAGCCTGGCGATACAACGTTTTAATATCTGTGACTATCATGACCTGGTGCCAGGTGGAAAGTCCCACGTCGAAGTGTCGACGTACGTAGATGGTAGGTCTATGGTGACGCTGGCAAGAACAAGAAATTCTACGCTGGTCTTGTATTCACCAACTCGTAAACGAACGATGGAAGTGAACTTCTGTTTAGCTTGTGTAGATGATTGGCCGATGCCACTGATTGCAAGGTAGATCTTTCTTCGCTGAGCCTTCATGCGTTGTGAGAAACGTTCCGTTATAAAACAGCACTCGCTTCCCGAGTCTAGCAGAGCACGTCCCATGTGTTCGACGCCGTTGTCGTCAACAAGAATGATGACCGCTGAAGCCAAAAGAACTGTTCGCTGTTTGTGGCCAGCAGGGGAGTAGCTGACCGACTCGATTATTTTTGCGGACGCAGAAGTAGTGGGAGAATCAGTTATCTGAGACGCTTCTATCAGTTTTGATTGTTGAGGGCAGACAGACTTCGAAGTTAATAGAGAGGATGATTCGTGACAAAGTAGCGTGTGGTGACGACCACGACACTTGCGGCAGTTGGAAGACGATGAGCAATCCTTAGAATGGTGACCTTTTCTCAAGCAATTTCGACAAAGCTGATGACGACGTACTTCCTTGTCCTTGTCTTCGGTCGACATCTTCGCAAAACTCCCGCACGAGACTTGACACGGAACGCTGAGCTAGCTTCTTCATCTGATTACACGGCAGATTGTCGATGATCTTTGTATGTAGAGATTGCAGAACTGATACACGTCGCTGGATAAATTCCGTCAAGTCCTTAAATTCGACGACTTCCTTAGAAGAAGAGTGCTCCTCCCAGTCTTTCCTTGTTGTTGAATCTAAGCGGATGCTAAGCATTCGGATGAGCAGTATGTCCCAGTGTTGTATCTGTTCCCCCAATGTCTGAAGAACCTTTACGTTGGCCTCGAATTTCTCAACTAAGTTGTGTAGTTCCGCAGCTGAATCACGTTTTAGCGCAGAGAATTCAAATAGTGCGTCCACGTATGACTGTTTCAGTCGTGCCGTGTTCTGGAAATGCTTCAAGAGTAAATTCCATGCCACCGGGTAGTTATTGGCACTTATCGGGATCGACTGAATAAGCTGAAGGGCCGTATTTGATAGGGATGACCGCAAATAATAAAATTTCTGAATATTAGACAGAGCAGCCGAAGAGTGGACCAGCGAGACATACAAATCATGGAAGACGAGACAATTATCGAGTCTTCCATTAAAAACAAGTAGCTTTACGTCCGGCAATCGCACCTGCGATGTCGACGGAGGGAGTTGTGCCTCAAATTGACTGCTATTTGGAATGGTTTGGTTTAACAGGGAATTTATTGTGGGCTAAAAAAAAAAACCTTTGACTCGATAGTAGGACGATTCGAGGCACATACGGTCTTTCAGGTATGCGTCGGGGGTGCTCTCATCGAGTGTCTCCAGCTCGCTCTGCACGGTATTATAGTCCGACCAAAGTTTGGTTAGACTCTCTAGTCGAACGGGAATCTCGTCATCTTGCGTATCCTCATCGAAGCCATCGACGAAGGTTTTGATGAGGTTGAGTGATGCCATCAAGCTCTTAAGCCGCATCTTGAGAGTTTTTACACGGCGATCGCTGGACATATTGCGATGATAGAAGCGGATCTGTGGACAATTGGACAAGCGGAGCACACACAGGCAGGTAGGTATGCTGGTTGAAATGCTTATTACCTGCTCGAGGCAATGCAAATGCCTTGAATGGTTCAAATCTGCTGATAGATGTTGGTTCTGGGACGGACTTCGTGAAACCTTCTAGAACTTTCTAGCAAAATCAATGGCGGTTGAATTGTGACGTCTCACTAGCACAGGACTACCGAGAAAACGAAGGACCATATGTCGAGCAGCACAGAGAGTAGCAACGGTGTAAAAAAGTTCACTTTATTTCACTTTAAACTAATTCAAAAACTTCAATTTTATTTCACTAGCCTACATTTGTGTACAATACTTCAACGTTCAATAAAATATCCACTATTCAATACAATTTCCACTTTCCACGTATTCTATTCTTTCCAATGTGTAAAAGAGGCTGACACATGTCAATGAAGTTCCTTATATATCAAGGAGGGCCGGAAGAAGGTACATCGCCATAGTAGTTCTCCTTTTTCTCCTTTTAGGTCTCGATTGGTGTCGATGAACGAGGGGATATGATGATTGGTGTGTGCGCTCGCTCACTGATAGATGGCGTATTATTTTCTTCTTTTTTCCCTTTCGTTGTTCACGAACACTGTTGTATGTTGTCCCTTGCGTTAGAATAATTTCGTGCTATATTTTGTTTTCTTAGTCTTCTAGCATTTTCAGCATGTTTTTATTGATTTAGCCGTCGTTATTTACGTGCGTCGTAATCTTACCAGTCTGCCTTCTAGACCCTCCTCATTCCCAAAAGACGCCACCCTGAGTCATCAACGTTTTGCTCATTGTTTAACTCTTCCAGCAAACTAGGGAGGGGTCAGGTGATGGTGATATCACTTCGTATAACAGCTGATCTAACAATAACGGAGTTGCATCCTCGGGCGGTCAGACATGCTCATGCTCAAAGAATGTGAAATGAGATTGAAGATTTCGAAAACACAAACACTCCTCAAATCGGGATAAGAGAGGAGATAACCCCTCAAAACATAATTTAGTCATATTTACGGAGATAATTCCGATTAAAGATATCGAAGATCCAAAATTTCAATTATGGCCATATTTACGGAGATAATGGCGATTAATGACGTTCGATGTCATTTCAACGTTCTATAGTAACCAACTTCTCTTCTTTGTAGTTCTTCACGGTGGAGCTGGTCAGATTTTCAATTATTTTACAATTTCTCGGTTAAACAAAAACTCTATTCGAAAGCAGCGTCGGTGATGGCTTGTGATGGGTTCTTCATGTTCTTCCTGGGAGTAATTTACCACAGGCTTCTGCTCTCTTTTGTGCCGAAAACTCCTTTCTCTACTGTTTTTTTGAAAGCCAATCCTCGTCCAGTTGTTGCTGCTGCTTTCATTGTTCTAATGCTTTCCTGTAACTCTTCTCCTTCCGGTACTTGATCGTCTTGTTCTTGCTGCATTTTTCTGATTCCGGAGGTAAAACATCTTCCATTTCCACCACTCTTCCTCAGATACATCATTATTGTTATGCATGAAAACACCACCAATCACCACAACTGTGTATGTGGTACCTTTCTGTCTTTCATCCTGTTGTTGCTGTTGTTTTTGCTTATCGTCTTGGTGTCACTTTTCTGTCTGTTTTCGAGTCTTCTTCTTGAGACAGGGATTCATCCGGTTCCCCTCCATCTTGCACAAGAAACACTTGTCCTTGATCCTGTTATAAAAAATGTTCTTCTTCCGATTGAGGAAATGGAGCGAGGATGATTTCCATTTTCACGTTCATATACACACCTCGTACACCGGTGTGCATGTTACTCCACAGATATTTTTCCTGCACGACACTCCTAACTTTCCCCTGCTTTCCCAGCACAAACGCCAAATCTTGATCCAGCAGTTCAGGTGGCAAATATTAAAGTCGAACGTATTGAATGTTGCCTACTGCAGGTGACATACGAACTTTCACTGCTTTTCCATCCATGAGTGCTCATTGCAAGACAGCGTATATCACGTGATATGCGCTGTAATGTGAACGGGGTATAAGGGTATACAGCATGGACTCTTCTGACTCTGATATGTGGCTTCTATTTCAGCAACATTAACATTCAGCGTCTACTGAAGGCGTCTGGAATGAACAATTTTTAACGATAATTAAAAGCTATGGAGTGTACGAAATTAACAATCAATGACGATTTTCCCAATCTCTATAAATTTTTAATTGATAAACGGAAAGTTGCTTCTGGATAATGCCAGAAATAACTGCCATTAGCTTCAATTCATGGCTCACGTTGCTAGAAAACAGAATAACTGGAGCACTACTTAATCGTGACCGTTTGGCTGATGAATTCTCGAAAATCGCCAACGCGTTTCTTGTCCTCAATCTCATCTATCTCGGCTAAATACCAGTTGATGGTTTTGTTTTTATGATCTATTCTCGGACTCCGCTTTTGTGATTGCTGCAAAACGAGAGAACATTCAGACAGATAAAATCTGCACAATTTACGAGCAACATTGTTCCTACGTAGGCGGAATGAAAAACCAATTTTGATAAATTAATTTCATTTGCTAAGCTGCCCTTCGTAGCTGAAAAGTACTGGGGCAGAAAGAAATGCAGTATTCGTGTTGAATCTTGTGACGTTTTCTCCCAAATGCACAAGAGACCTGCACTTCAAAATCTCCCGCTCGTTCGAAAATGTTGCATAACATTTAAGTATAATTATGACGCAACTCAACAACGGAATTTTTGTTTCATCTTTCAAACCATTTCTTACAGCAAGAATATAGGAGAATAAGTTCATTATAACGATTCTAACCAAGGGCCATCAGTCTTCAATCCCAATTACACAGAAAAGAAACAACACAATTAACAGAAGAAAAAAAAGAACTGCCTCCTACATGGGTCTCGTTTCAACAACTAATGATTCCAAACTCTTATCTTGTCGAGAAGTTTTCCATGTAGCGTGAAGCCCTTTGGCGTGATGCTTCGTCCACAGTGTTCGTCGTCGTCGTCGTCGTCATTGCCTCAAACTTCAAGCCTTTTCTTCTTCAGCATTTTGCTGCAAAGAGAGCACCCGAAAGCCATCGAGCGTTGAGTCAGGAAGATGAAAAGCAGCGGAATCCAGCAACCATGTCCCCGCTGCCGCCAATGACTTTCCACGGTTTTTTTTCCGTTCCACGATGTCAGTCATAAAGTAGGATAATTTCGCCTCCCACTTTGGGTGAATAAATCTTTAAAATCTTGTTCCTCTCAGCTACGGTTCGTTGGTTGGTTAGTTATTCGTGTTCGTGGAATCGAGTTCTGTGTGTCAGATTCAGATAGAAAAAAGGATAACTCGCGGCGGGAGTCCCACAAGGATCCGCGGTGCCGGGGAGGAACCTAACATGACAGAAAATGTGCTCTCCGAGTGCTCGTAAAAGATACCAACTTTGGAAATAATTTATAATTCTTCGAGGTGTTTTTTTTTTTCGTTCACCGTGAGTGTAAATGGAACCGGAATCGGGCGGATGGTAGGAAATGGCTTTATTTTCAGGATGGAAATAATTCTGCGGTAAAATTATAGTTTGGGACTGTTCCGAACGGTGGAACACTGCAATCGGGATTGTTTTTGGATACCTTAAAGTTACTGGAAGCGATGTATTTTTTTTTAAATAATTACTCACAATGCTCAGCTCGGAAAAATATGGTACCTGGAATGAAAAGAAATAATTTGAATATCATTTGATATATTGCATTAAAGGTTCGATGATTGAAACATGACTGTATTATCAGTCGTACTGAAGTGTTTGCTGTTAATCGGATGAACTATGCAATTAGGGGAAATGGCTCTAATGCTGGCCTATGGATCTAAGATTGTGCCCATCACTAAAAATCTGCTATTTGTCAATTTTATTTAGATGAACGCGTCATTGGGACGGTACTAATGGACATTTTTGGTCGCTATTGAAAATTTAGTCGATTGCTGAATTTATGTATGGGCCCAAATTGGGAGCATTTAGGTCGACATTACATCCATTTCGCCTATGTTAAAAATCTGAACTTCAACAATTGTTAATACAATTCGGTACACAACAAAAAATTAAATCAACTAACTCATTAAGGATGCATTTCAACTCCGTTCAAAATACGGTGTTATTGTAACCAGTGATGCAAAATATCATGACACTTACGTGACACTCGTCTTCGCATCAACCGACTATCGCTGACAGATCGTTTTGTCACGCAGTGAGAGTTAGAGCCATGGCAAACAACAATCACCAATAATGGTCGCTGCTCACAAGCAAAACGTTACACTCGCTGCTGATGATGAAAAGCACAACGAAAATAATGAAGAATTCTGCAGTACGATCATGAGAAAAACCGAAACGACAGAAGAAAATGAAAACAATGCCAACGCATTCCAAGTTCGTCTCGGCAGGCGCGACTGTGTGAGTTACAAACAAAGCAGGCAACATTAAACGGAAGCTGTTGGGCTCACTCACCAACACACTCACATTAGCAAACAGAGCAGCAACTGCTTCAAAACGAGCACAGATTAGCGTCGTGATTGTCGGGAATGACCAGATCGGTGATGGATCACAACAGAAGACGACATTCATCAGTTGCTTTTTACATCTTTCGTCAACTTGATGGATGGTCATGGAGCGAGACGGCTAATACATACATAGGTGTAACAGTCGGAAGAAGTGTTAGTTTGTTTACTTAAATGAACCATGCCCATTTTGTTATGGCATGTTTGCTATACGAAATGCGCCTCGTGTTTATTAGCGAATTTCACATCAAAGATTGATTAATTGAGTAGGAAATCAGTTTGGCACGGCATTTGTGACCAGCATACACCTTCCGGTAGTATGAAACAGGTCAAAAACTGTTCAAATCCGCAGATAAAATTTTTGTTTTGAATTTCTGTATAGCAAAATAGTGAACTTTTCGTGAACATTAACGGCAAAGAACTCACCAACACTGGGAGACTGTGAGTTCCTGCCCACCTGTTCATTTTCCATCGTGGTCATGGAGAGAGCTTCGACGAGCACATTGATAGGAATGTACAAAGTGTTACTACCATCAGCTGTTTGGCGTTCGTGATTGTGATAGCTCGCAACTCTGATTGTAACTGTCCCGAAAGCAAAAAAAAATGTATTCCAGCAGCGAATGCTAGGAGTGTTCACTCGGCTGTCGACAGGAGCAGACCACGATGGAAAATGAACAGGTGGGCAGGAACTCACAGTCTCCCAGTGTTGGTGAGTTCTTTGCCGTTAATGTTCACGAAAAGTTCACTATTTTGCTATACAGAAATTCAAAACAAAAATTTTATCTGCGGATTTGAACAGTTTTTGACCTGTTTCATACTACCGGAAGGTGTATGCTGGTCACAAATGCCGTGCCAAACTGATTTCCTACTCAATTAATCAATCTTTGATGTGAAATTCGCTAATAAACACGAGGCGCATTTCGTATAGCAAACATGCCATAACAAAATGGGCATGGTTCATTTAAGTAAACAAACTAACACTTCTTCCGACTGTTACACCTATGTATTAGCCGTCTCGGGAGCAGACCACTCTCAATGTGTGTCACGCGATCGTCTGTTTACTCGGCAGCAACCATTGTGTGGTTCTCCTCATTGTTCTTCATCAGCAGTTCTTTCAGTCGATGCGTCGTCGACTTTGGAAAGACCAGCGACATGATTGCACGAGCTATTCTGGGTGGCGAGCTAGATCTTAGATGTTCGATTGGCAACGAATGTGTTCCAAGCAGAGGGAGATGCGTTGAGCGAGCAGAATACGATGGTGATATTGAGCCTGTGAGTAGTGTTTCGCGTCGAGATGGAGCGATGACTGGACATTTTCGTAGAGTTTCGCTGCTAGTAGTGCTCCACTGCGCTGGAGTCGAGCAATCGATTGCCTTTTGAAAGGTGCAACTCTTAATTTTGCAGAGAAAGGGACAACCTTGACCAGGGCTGGACAGCACCTCAGAGCGTTAACAAATCAACTGCATGCATCTCACGCACTCTTTTCGAACCAATCTGTGAGAAAGCGATCCACACAATGCGCGGTACACTCCGTACGGCGCAGGTAGTGAACATAATACAACAAGCGCTAATGTCTTCTTTGAATTATTTGCAGACTTTGCTTACCACGACTGCATGCATGGGAGATGAAGAAGAGCATAACGAAGAGGAATTTTGTCTTATTGCTGGTTTTCCCATTTGCAACCCTACACTGAGTGGTGCTCTTCGCGTCGGAGCCGTCGGAGCGATGGCTACACATTGAGCTCTCGTTATTTCTGGGTGTGTGTCTGTCTTCTCTTCTCCGCTGCTTTACACTTGCGCAGGGTGAAAGACAAGCAAACTCTGTGTTTGCTTAATTCTCACTTTGTTTATTTCAGAAAATCAGTACATTGCGCACATTGCACAATGGTCCCAAAGCCGTATTTAGGAAGACAAAAATGTTTGCGCTAAAACCGTTGGTTTTAGGCATATGGTGTTTTGGGGAAAGTTTCTTCATATTTTTTGGCCAACCTTTTCATGTTAGTGAAATAAGGGTGGTCCATAAAATTGGTAAATTGAAAATGCAAACTTTTTTATTGTTTGAGATAGACCAATGTAGTTTTCTACAAAGTTGCCGAACAATCAATTTGCAGCAACTTTGCATAAAACACCAAATTTCCATCTCTTATGGTTCATGAGTTATGATTTTTTCAAACAAGCAGGTTAGGGTGGTCCCTGAAAAATAGGTTATCTATGAATATCTTTTCATACGTTCGTTTCTCGTAAAAATAATGTTCTAGACACTTTTAGAACTTTTAATGGCAAATATTTTTGCTGAACCAACCAATTTGCTATCTTTTTTATTGAAAAGTAAAAGGCGATTTTCTTCAAAAAAATGACACTTTTCAATGGTCAATATCTCTAAAAGGAGCAAACCGATTTTTAAACTTCTAATTCCATTCGAAAGATCGTTATTTTATTCATTTGTGGTGGGAAAACTGCGAGAGCGATTTTTGTTTAAAACATTTAATTAATTCTTAAAAATTCATATTTTTATGCAAAAAACTGCCATAACTCTTCAAATGAAGGAGATAGTATTTTGATTACTTCGGCAAAAATGTGCGCCATCAAAAGTTCTAAAAGTGTCCAGAACAAAGTTTTTGCGAAAAATCAATGATAATTGTGAAAAAGTGATTTTTAGGTGAGGTTTTGACAGATTATTCCAAAGCATACCACAGTATATTTGAAACTTACCGTCCATATAAAGCAGTGATAATAGCAAGCTATGGAATCTTTGAAACCGTCAAGCTAAATTGATTCATTACACGTGCGCTACGCAGCGGCAAAGCCTTCTTTGATTTGCCACGTGCTCATAACGAGTACTAGAAAGAGAACAGAATACGCAGTCACTTTAGTCCGTCCTGCTGTCTAAAAAGGAAAACATCGCACGTGTTCGTTACTTGAAAGAACGGGAACAAAAAGTTTTTTTTTCCAAATTTGCTAAGTGATACTTGAAAGCACTATATGTGAATGAATCCTAGAAAGAAAATCGCGATGGCTGGCGGTAAGTTACTGGAATTCCTTAATTAACTGTTATATTAAAAGAAAAACAAAAAACAACAGGTGTGAAAATCGCTAACCGTGATCTGGCAAAACAGCTTATAAAGAATGGTTCCTCAGCAGCTCTATTCCAGTTTGTGGTAAACAGGTTCCAAGACAGGAAAATCAATAAATCAGAATTGAAAAAGAAAATTCGCATGTTCGCACTTAAATTTGCAAGATTGTGGACAAAGAGCTGTCGAAACAGAAAACGGTTCTTTGAGCATAACAAGGTTTGGTTGAGTAGGTGTGAAACTGTAAGCGAATTAGCAGAACCGAAAGCTGAAAAAGGACGACCACGCAAATCTTTCGAGACCTCAAGTACGAGATCAAAGCTTAGAAAAGTGCACGATATCAGCGTAGAAGTTCCTTATGCGGAGTTAATGTTTGCAGCGGCAACCAGTGCAACAAATTCTGGCCTTCGAGACGCAGGAAAGATCATCAAAAATCTATCGGAGTTTCCGGAAAACGCAGGTAGTGTAAAGCAGTCCATGAATGTGGTCAGTGATGTGAAAAATATTCACCAACTGAAGCTTTGGCGTTTATTTGTAAGAACGGATTTTCTAAAAGTCAATACAAAGACATCCGTGCATCGAGCCTGCAGAAAGGATGTAATTTATATCCTTCCTACCAAAGGGTTTTGGAGGAAAAAATACTTACGTATCCTACAGGTGCTTTGTGTTTGAGTTATGTTTAGTACAATAATTAATGTATTGTGTTTGAATTACAGGTATAACGATAAAGCCATCGGCAGCTGAAGTTTCGCTGCAAGCTTTAGTAGATCACACTAATGTGCGTCTGTTCGAAAGCCAAAAGAGCATTCTAACTGGTTTATCGTTGGATGAATACGAGATCAAGTATAAATGGGGATGTGACGGCAGCAGTAACCATTCTCGTTATAAACAGAATTTCGTTGATGAAAATGAGGACGGTGAATTAGTTGACTACAATGATTCACACATATTTTCTATTGCTCTGGTTCCTCTTCAGATTTCCGCAAAGATCTCAGAACATGAACATAAGGTTTTCTGGAACAATGATTTGCCATCGTCTGTCTCCCTATGCAGGCCAATCAAGCTTATTTTTTTCTAAAGAAACTTCTCAGCTTACGCAAACAGAAGTTAAGAAAGTACGGCAGCAGATACAAAATCTGAAACCGACAGAAATGTCTCACGATGGTCGAAAAATCACCATATTTTCAACCTTGATATTAAGTATGATGGATACCAAGGTAGTAAATGACCTAACAGGGACAAATTCGCAATCTTGCTCTTTTTGTGGTAAGAGTGGAAGGAAACTTAATGACGCTGCAGACAATCATGTTCCAGATGATCCCAAAATATTTTGCCGTAGATTTGCTCCTCTCCATTGCTCCATAAGGACGATGGAGGTGTTCTTAAAGATTTCCAATCGATCGAAGATGGACAAGCCAACGTGGCGAGTGGCAAAATCGAATAAAAGTGTTCGTCAGCGAGAAATCACAATACGTAGTGAGTTAAAACGGAAACTTGGGCTCAGGATAAGTGAACCATTACCAAGCGGAGGTAACAGCAATGACGGGAACACTGCACGTAAAATTTTCAGAGAGTGGCGTACAGTATGTGAAATAACTGGACTGAACAAGGAGTTGCTTGAAAGAACTACACTATTCTTGTCGTAATCAACAGTAAGCGCGAAATAAACGGTGAAGCATTTCGTCCCTATCTAGAATCAACTAGACTACTCTACGTCAGCGAGTATGGGTGGTATCCCCTCTCTCCAACACTGCACAAAATTCTGGTCCACGGTAGTGCGATTGTCAAACACTCTATTGTTCCAGTTGGGATGTTGAGTGAAGAAGCCTTGGAGACACGCAACAAATCCATCAGGAAATTCCCTCGCAAATTCAGCCGAAGTGCCAACATCGAAGATGTATTTAATCGATTGTTACTTACATCTGATCCGGTTATATCGCTAATGAACAGAAACAGGAATACATAACCAAACTGAGGAATCTCTACCCGAAGAAGCTCTTAAACTTTTAATTGTCAACTATTGATACATACGTTCATCCTACTGCGACCTAGCAAGAAGTACAGTCGACTTGTTTCGCGCTCCGGTATTTCGGAAGTTTTCTCGGTATTCGGTTGGTTTAAATTATCAGTTTTTTCTCGCTTAGTGATTACTGGCATAGTACCCGGCTAAACAATTATCTGAAAGTGAGTTTTTTTCTGAGAAGAAAGTGTGTTTTCGGCATCATCGGAAGGAAAATTGTTTTTGCGATTGCCAATTCACCAACCATTTTGCCATCGGTGCGTGATCACGCATACCTGCACACAGATCATCGTCATCGAGTGTCAGCATCTGCCTCCGCATTTATACCGGTCATCCATCATCGTGTGTCCAGCTGAGTGCCGAGCCTAATACAAGCACACCACTACAAAGATCGCCCGCACACGCGCATCGAAGGTCACCCACGCTGCGCGTCGCTCCGCTGCTGCTGTGTAATCACTCGGTGGTAGTAGTATAGCAGATAAGTTTTTTTTCCTGTTTCTTTCTCTCGCCCATCAGTTAAATTTAATTTTGTGTTTCTGTGTTTGTAGTTTTTTTCTGTTTATTGTGTCTGTGTGGTTTTAAGCATCGTTTCAGTGGTAGAGCGTTTACCGCTCCCACTAGTACGGCAAAATGGACGTCTCGTCAGAAGACGATATGGACATTTTGTCGGAACATGACACCAGTTTGCCACTCGATGGCAAGAAAAGACGAAAACGTCCTGTCATTCATGGTTCGTCTCAGAAAAGCCCCCGATCACGAGCCTATCCAGATGACTCGACTGGGCCATGGGTTGTCTACTTTCAGCCCAAAAACAAACCTTTGAACTTGATGCAAATTTCCACTGATCTGACGAAGCGATACTCGGCCGTGACCGAAATCACGAAGGTTAGGCATAATAAACTTCGTGTTGTCGTTTCTAACCTGAAGCAGGCTAACGAGATTGCTGCCTCCCAGCTCTTTACGATTGAGTACAGGGTTTACATACCAGCTCGTGATGTGGAGATCGAAGGTGTGGTCACCCAAGCGAGTCTGACCCCCGAGATCTTGGAGAAGCAGGCGGTTGGCCGTTTCAAGAACCCCTTGCTCCCCCCGGTGAAGATACTGGATGTCCAAAAACTGGGCTCAGTATCTGTCAGCGAGGGTAAAAAGAGTTTTACCCCCACAGACTCGTTTCGCGTGACCTTTTCTGGTTCAGCCCTTCCTCAGTACATCGAGTTGGGAAAACTTCGGCTACCTGTGCGCTTGTTTGTTCCTCGGGTCATGATCTGCTAAAACTGCAAACAGTTGGGACATACGGCCTCTCACTGTGGCAGCAAGGCACGCTGTTCCAAATGCGGGGAGAAGCACGAGGATGGCGCCTGCACAGTCACGGCACCAAAATGCGTGTACTGCAAAGGATCTCCTCCTCATGGTCTCTCGTCGTGTCCGGTGTACAAACAACGCGGGGAAAAACTAGAGCGCTCTCTTAAAGAACGTTCCAGGCGGTCTTTTGCAGAAATGCTTAAGACAGCCAAGCCATCGACCAACGAAACAAATCCCTTCGCTCTTTTGATGACGAGTCTGGCTCTGACTTGGCTGAGGAGGGAGTTTCTTTCAGTTTTCCGGAAGGTTCTGCCCGGAAACGAAAATGCATCCGTTCGCGGAAAGTTGCAGATCAAGAACCCCAAATCAGCATGCCCAAATCAAGGAGTGGTGGAAAAAAGGAGACTTCTACTCCTCCTGGATTCCGCAGAACTGATTATACCCAGGATTTTCCACCTCTCCCGGGGACATCCAAAACCCCCGATGCCCCAATTTTCAGAACACAAGCCCCTTCTTCATCTGGGTTGTTCTCATTTGATAACATTGTGGACAGTATCCTCAATTACCTCGATATTTCTGATCCTCTGAAAAGCATTGTTCTGGCAATGCTTCCTACTGTGAAAACCCTCTTGAAGCAGTTGACATTAAAGTGGCCCCTCCTTGCAGCAATCATCTCCTTCGATGGATAATTTTCCAAACGAGGTCGGGGATTTGATCACTGTTCTACAGTGGAATTGTCGAAGTCTTATTCCTAAGATAGAATCGTTTAAGTTTTTGGTTCACAATAATGATTGTGATGCATTTGCTCTGTGTGAAACTTGGCTCTCTTCAGATATCGATCTTCCTTTTCATGATTTTAACATTATTAGACTGGATCGTGAGGATTCGCGTGGAGGAGGAGTACTTTTGGGGATCAAAAAGTGCCATTCCTTCTATAGAGTGAATCTTCCACAATTTCCAGGTATTGAAGTTGTCGCATGTCAGGCTTTTGTTAAAGGCAAGAGCCTTTGTATTGCTTCTGTGTATATTCCTCCCCGAGTTTCGATTAGTCAAAAACAACTTTCAGATATCTGTTCAGTTCTTCCTACTCCACGGTTGATTATGGGAGATTTTAATTCCCACGGTACAGGCTGGGGGGAACTGTATGATGACAACCGTTCTACTTTGATATATGACCTCTGTGATAACTTCAATATGACAATTCTTAACAATGGAGAAGTAACACGTCTGGCTGGTCCATTCTCAAATGGAAGTAGATTAGACCTCACACTTTGCTCTAATTCATTATCGTTGGATTGCACGTGGAATGTGATCCAGGATCCCCACGGTAGTGATCACTTGCCGATCGGCATTTCGATTGCCAGTGGGTTCAATTCGTCGGAATCCGTTAACGTCGCGTACGACCTCACCCGTAATATCGATTGGACAACGTTCAAGACCGCGATAGATGAAGCCGTGTCGTCGGTAGAAGAGCTTCCACCGTTGGAGGAATATAACTTCCTCTCCAATCTGATCTTGGACAGCGCGCTTCGAGCTCAAACTCGGCCGGTTCCAGGGACGTCTTTTCATAGGAAACCTCCTACCCCTTGGTGGGACCAGCAATGCACTGAGGTTTATCGTAAAAAGTCCGACGCGTTTAAGCTTTTCCGGAAACGCGGAACACCCGAGTATTTCGAAGCGTACTCGACTCTTGAACACGAACTCAAGAGCCTAATCAAAGCCAAGAAACGCGGATACTGGCGGCAATTCGTGGACGGTTTATCGCGCGAAACGTCGATGAATACGCTTTGGAACACGGCGCGAAGGATGCGTAACCGGTCTTCAAACAACGAGAGCGAGGAGTACTCGGATCGGTGGATTCTCAAGTTCGCGCGAAAAGTATGTCCTGATTCCGTGCCGGCACAGATGATTCCTCGCGAAACGACGAATTCGGTAGACGAGATCAGCCAGCCTTTTTCAATGCTGGAGCTCTCACTCGCGCTCCTTTCGTGTCGCAATTCGGCTCCGGGGGCTGATAGGATCAAGTTCGACTTGTTGAAGAACCTCCCAGACGTCGCTAAGAGGCGCATGTTGAACTTGTTTTGTCAGTTCCTGGAGTTCAATATTGTTCCAGATGATTGGAGGCGAGTGAGAGTTATAGCCATTAAAAAGCCTGGAAAACCCGCTTCAGATCATAACTCGTATCGTCCCATCGCGATGTTATCGTGCATTCGAAAATTGTTGGAGAAAATGATCCTTTTTCGCCTCGACAAATGGGTTGAGACGAACCACCTACTCTCAGATACTCAATTTGGTTTCCGTAGGGGTAAGGGAAAGAACGACTGTCTCGCGTTGCTTTCCACAGAAATCCAGTTGGCTTTTGCTAAAAAAGAGCAAATGGCTTCTGTGTTCTTGGATATTAAGGGGGCTTTTGATTCAGTATCGGTTGAAGTCCTTTCAGACAAACTCCACGCTTGTGGCCTTTCCCCATTAATTAATAACTTTTTGTACAATTTGCTGTCAGAGAAACATATGAGCTTTTCTCATGGAAACTCTACAGCTTCTCGATTTAGTTACATGGGTCTCCCCCAGGGCTCATGTTTAAGCCCCCTTTTGTACAATTTCTATGTCAGAGAAATTGACAATTGTCTAAGTGACAACTGCACGTTGAGACAACTTGCAGATGATGGCGTAGTGTCTATGACAGGGCCCAAAGGGGTCAACCTGCAAGGACCCTTACAGGATACCTTAGACAATTTGTCTACTTGGGCTATCCAGCTAGGTATCGAATTCTCCACGGAGAAAACTGAGTTGGTCGTTTTTTTTAGGAAGCATAGCCCAGCACAACCGAAGCTTCAACTTTTGGGTAAGCCGTTCACTCATTCCATGTCTTTCAAATATCTTGAGGTCTGGTTCGATTCCAAATGCACCTGGAGATCCCACATTGAGTATCTGAGACGAAAATGCCAACAAAGGATCAATTTTCTCCGAACAATTACCGGAACGTGGTGGGGAGCTCATCCGCAAGATCTTCTAACGTTGTACCGGACAACGATTTTATCGGTTTTGGAGTACGGTAGTTTTTGCTTCCAGTCGGCGGCTAAAACTCACATCATCAAACTGGAACGTATCCAGTATCGTTGTCTTCGTATCGCGTTAGGATGCATGCACTCGACTCATACGATGAGTCTCGAAGTGTTGGCGGGCATGTTGCCACTATCGGATCGGTTTTCGGAATTGTCCCTCAGGCTCCTCACCCGTTGTGAAGTTATGAACCCACTGGTAATCGAAAACTTTGAGAAGCTTCTTGAGCTAAACCCTCAAACTCGTTTTATGTCATTGTACTACGTGTACATAACTCAGGATGTCAGCCCTTCACAGCATAATCCCCATCGTGTATGCTTCTCCGACTTCGGCAATTCAGTTAGTTTTGATTTATCTATGACGCGGGAGATTCGTGGGATCCCAGAACATCATCGTTCCATGATTGTTCCGTCAGTTTACGCTGCAAAGTTTGGCCAAGTTGATTCCGCAAGATCGTTCTTCACAGATGGATCACTAATAGAGTCGTCCGCTGGTTTTGGTATTTTTAACGAATTTCATAGCGCCTCTCGAATGCTTCAAGCTCCTTGTTCCGTATATGTTGCTGAACTGGCGGCAATACATTATACGCTAGAAACGATCGCCTCACTTGCACCAGATCACTATTTTATTTTTACGGATAGTCTCAGTTCTGTCGAGGCTATTCGATCCATGAGGCCGGTAAAGCACTCCTCGTATTTTCTCATGAAAATACGAGAGCTTCTGAGTGCTTTATCTTTAAGATCTTTTGTCATCACCTTTGCATGGGTCCCATCTCATTGCTCGATTCCGGGCAATGAGAAGGCGGACTCACTTGCTAAGGTGGGCGCTATGCAAGGCGATATTTACGATCGACAAATCGCCTACGATGAATTTTTCTTCATTTATCGTCAACAGTCACTCGCCAGCTGGCAAAATAAATGGAGTGAAGGGAGTTTGGGACGATGGCTATTCTCGATAATCCCTAAGGAGTCGAAGAGTCCTTGGTTCAAGGGGTTGGATGTGGGTCGAGACTTCATTCGTCTGATGTCTCGCCTCATGTCCAATCACTATTCGTTAAACGCTCACTTGTTTCGTGTTGGGCTGGGAGACAGCAATCTCTGTGAATGTGGACAAGGTTACCAAGACGCCGATCACATCCTTTGGTCTTGTGCTGAGCATCGTGGAGTCAGATCTGAGCTGTGCGATTCCCTTCGGGCTCGAGGTAGACAACCTAATGTTCCAGTTCGGGATATTTTGGCTAGACGTGATCTGGAGTTTATGAAACTCATATATGTTTACTTTAAGAATACTAACCTTAGATTGTAAATTTGATTAACCTTGTGTTTAGTTTGTGTATTGTGCGTGTAGTTTTTTTTTAATGTTTGTTTTCAAGATGAATAGAAATAAGTTCATGTTTTAGGATTAATTAAATATTTGTATAATAAATCATATTTCAAACCTCCTTCTCCCTTTCCCCATCCAAAAAATTGTAAATCTCCACTAACCTCGAGACGACCGCGAGTAATCGGTTCAATTCCTTTAACTCTAGATTTAAGACATTATTCATGTATAATGCAAATGATAACTCGGCTCTGTAAAGTTTATTCGATTGAGCCTGTACAAATAAATTAATATAAAAAAAAAACTATTGATACTTGTCAAACTTACTGGGTATTTAAACAATAAATATTATTAAATTTATCCTTGCACTCTGTTTTTAATATTTATGAATCACGAACTTCAGGGAAAATAAACCATTGTAATATTTAATAAGGTTTGTAACATAGTCCCAGTAGGCCATGTTTGATGTTTTATAATATAAGCTAGGGTAAACCGTATAATAAAGGTTATCTTTAATTATCTCTTCATACATTGATTTCTCGCAAAAATTTTGTTCTAGACGCTTTTAGAACTTTTGATGGTGCATATTTTTGCGCAAGTAATCAAAATACTATCTCCTTCATTTGAAGAGTTATGGCAGTTTTTTGCATAAAAATATGAATTTTTAAAAATTAAATTAAATGTTTTAAACAAAAATCGCTCTCGCAGTTTTCCCACCACAAATGAATAAAATAACGATCTTTCGAATGGAATTTAAAGTTTAAAAATCGGTTTGCTCCTTTTAGAGATATTGACCATTGAAAAATGTCATTTTTTGAAGAAAATCGCCTTTAACTTTCCAATAAAAAAAGATAGCAAATTGGTTGGTTCAGCAAAAATATTTGCAATCAAAAGTTCTAAAAGTGTCTAGAACATTATTTTTACGAGAAACGAACGTATGAAAAGATATTCATAGATAACCTATTTTTCAGGGACCACCCTAACCTGCTTGTTTGAAAAAATCATAACTCATGAACCATAAGAGATGGAAATTTGGTGTCTTCTGCAAAGTTGCTGCAAATTGATTGTTCGGCAACTCTGTAGAGAACTACATTGGTCTATCTCAAACAATAAAAAAGTTTGCATTTTCAATTCACCAATTTTATGGACCACCCTAATTTCACTAACATGAAAAGATCGGTCAAAAAATATGAAGAAATTTACCCCAAGACACCTTATGCCTAAAATCAACGGTTTTAGCGCAAACATTTTTGTCTTCCTAAATACGGCTTTGGGACCATTGTGCATTGACTGATCAGATGACAGCCCTGACCTTGACTATTTTAGATACGTAGTGACGACACTTTTCCTAACGCGGTCGATTTTGGTTTTTTGAAATTGCACCCGCAATATGTTGCCGAAAGACGTAATCCTACGTCAAAAAATATGGTGTAAACATTTGTTTTTTGAAGTTTTTTTTATTTTTCTTTTTAGGAGCAATCGCATGCAATGGACTAATCTCCAGAGAAATGAATTCCGTGAATTTCAGAGTAGTCAACAATCTCTGGAATAAAAAAATATCGATGACCATCATTCAGCACGAAATTTAACCATGCCAACCATCTTGTCATCTTGCCCAGAAACTCCATTTGTTTTTTTTGACGAAGGACTACGTCTTTGATTTCTATGTGGGGGTACACTTTGTGAAAACCGAAAATGGAACATGTAACAAATTAAGAAAGATTTTGAACGTTAATAACTCAGCTGCCCCTGGTCCAATTTCAATAATTTTATCACCAATCGATCAGAAATATGGCTACGCATCGATAACAATGCTTCCGAATGTTGATTTTCAACAAGACACTATGGGAAAAATTGGAAATTTTCAGCATTGTCCAAAAGCGTCGAATTAACTAACAAATCCACCAATTACCTACATGCATATGCTGCTTCCCCAGCACAGTCGTCAGAGAGTAGTAAGTAGACGAAACAAGTCGAAGTGGCATTCTCTTCCGATCTTCGGGCGCGCACGAATAGGGAGGATGGAATTGCGTAATATTTTGCACACTCATCGCCATATTCAGAACCAAACGCAAATTCTTCGAGATAACCACCATCCGTCGTCTGGCTCGCCGTGGCGGTGTTTGACGTATCTCCGGTCTGATTTACGAGGTGTGCTGAAGGTGTTCCTGAAAAATGAGATCCGTGATGCTGACACCTTCACTAAACACGCCAAGCGTAAGCGACCATGGATGTCATATACGTTTTGAAGTGACAGAGACGCACTCTGTTTGGTTTCGGAGGTTAAATCATCACCAACGGCTCTTTTCAGGGCCACCAAGCTTATTACAGTAAAGAGTAGGAATAGAATTCATCTGCCTGTTTGTCCATATTCAGAACCAACGACCAAACAAAATGCTCATGTAATCAAACTGGAAGTAGGGGTACAAATTATTTTGATTGAACCTTGATCAACTTTGAATAGCCACGGCCGGACATTTTCGATGGAAGGAGCAACAATCTAGCATCTAATTCGACGAAGACGGCAGGAAACATTTGTGAAGCTGAGTTATTTACGAAATAGAGTGTCGATGAAGAGAATCGATCAATGTAGATAGGACCTATTGAAAATTGACACGAGATTTGTTTTCCGTACTGAGCTCCAATGCTACCGACGCCAGGGAGGCAGCTCCCACACCTGGACCCTACCAATCGACCCATCAACTCAAGCGGGGACCAACGGCTTTACTTCCCGAAGGAAGGCGTGATCAGAGATGTTATGCCTTAGAACATGCCGGTGGCGCCGACTGAGATTGGACCCAGACCTGCTGGGGTGAGAGGTAATCACGCTAACCACCGGCGCCGATATCTTTCAAGGTGATATCAAGGCGAATGAGAACGACCCAAATTTGAGTTTAGTTATCTCAGAAATAAGAAATAAAGTGCAGGAGCTCAGCGATGAGTAAATTAGCCTCATGTTTTCCCAGGTTTTTCCAGGATTTTCCAGGGAAAAATTCCCAAATATGAGAAAAGTAAAAATTTGATTCATTCAGTCTATTGGTACTACTCTGAGACTGAATAAAATTTTCGTCAATTTCCTCATTTTCTGGCAGATTTTTAGGTTTTCCACAGGAAAACACGAGACAAATTTAATCATCGCTGAGTTCCTGCACTTTTGGCGATTATGAATGAACTAAACTCAAATTTGGCTCGTTCTCATTCGCCGTGTACGCAAAAGGAAAAGAGCCAGTGTCGCTACTTGATAGCAAACTGCTCATAATGGGAGGAGTCTTTGTAGCTTTTATACCACTTGGTTGCACATCATTCTGCTTTAACCTGAAAAGATTTAAAAGAGCGCTGCTGCATTTTCGCTTCGGACGGCGTGATGAACAGCAATAGCAGCAGTAGGAAGGTGGTGGCTAGTCCACTCCTTCACACCTAACAAGCAACAATTGACTGGTCGTGGCAAAGGAGGAAAAGGTCTGGCAACAAAGGCGCCAAGCGCCATCGCAAAGTTCTTCGGGATAACCGCCATCGGTCGTCTGGCTCACCGTGGCGGTGTCAAACGTATCTCCGGTCTGTTCTACGAGGTGGGCTGAAGGTGTTCCTGGAAAATGAGGTCCGTGATGCTGTCACCTACACTAAACACACCAAGCGTAAGCGGCCATGGATGTCCTCTTCAATAAAACGGCCCTTTTCAGGGCCATCAAGCTTACATCAGTGAAGAGTTGGAATAGAATTTATCTGTGCAAATTTTCAGAACCACAAAATGCTCTCCAGAGTTGTAATCTTGTAACAAAACTTGGAAGCAGGGGTGCAAGTGATTTTGATTGATTCTCTTAATCAACTTTCTCTTTGAAAAAAAATTACTACAAATTTGGTACGCCTACAATTCCAAAACGGAAAGAGTTGAGATAATAGATAATTGATCAATTAAAAGAACTAAAAGCTCTTCAAATTTATTCCGTCCAATAGCGGTCCTACGTCAAGCTTCCGTTCGTGCCCCTAGGCACAGACCCTTCTACTTTTTTGAAATTGCACTCCCAATATGTTGCCGAAAGACGTAATCCTACGTCAATAAACATGGTGTGAACATTTACTTTTTGAAGTTTTTTTTTTAATTTTCTTTATAGGAGCAATCACATGTAATGGACTTATCTTCAGAGAAGCGAATTCCGTGAATTTCAGATCAGTCAACAATCTCTGGAATAAAAAATATCGATGACCATCATTCAGCACGAAATTTAGCCATGCCAACCCTGCTATAATGTCATCCTGCCCAGAAACTCCATTTTTTTTCAAATAAATATAAATATTAATGTTTGTAATGAATCTTACCATTCGAGATCAATAATCATTCGAGAAACATATGAGCAGTATTTTACAATTGAATTATTTTTCGTAGGCTTTCGAAAATTGAACTAAAATCATCCAATATTAAGCATCCAAATTGGTTTGCTATGAATCGAATGACGATCATCTCAATATCATCTAATAAGTGGTATAGGGCTTGGGTAAGCGAATAATCATTCAAACCCAAGATCAGGCATGGAAAATCAATTGCATTCATTTCGTGCATTCATTTACATTCATTTGCCTCTTACTTTTTTTTCAACAGCATTCCGCAAAATAATGTGCTGAGCTTCTGTAAGTTTTGTTATTAGCTACAACTTTTGTTAACAAGTCAAATCCGTATCTCTTATGCATGACGAAGCAGAGCGAACAGAAGCCACTACTGTTTTTTAGTGAATGTATTTTACATTCACTGAAAAACAGTAACAAAGTCTAGCCCGCTCTAGTTCGTGATGCATAAGTGATACAGATTTGAGTTATGAGCAAAACTTGTAGCTAATAACAAAACCTACAAAAACATATACATTTATACATCATTTTGCGGAATTCTGTTGATGAAAAAAGTTAAAGGCAAATGAATGTAAATGAATGTAAGAAATGAATGCAAATGATTTTCCATGCCTGCGCCATGATGGAGTTTACGTTCAGTGCATGAGTAACCAGCATGACAGGTCTGAGTTCCCCTTGTTTGCTGGTAATGACACTTGAGAAATCGTTAAATGAACGTTATTATTAATCCACTTAAAAACGCAAAAGGGCGTTCTCTCTCCCCTGGTGCACATGTCGTACTCTAGTTTATACAAGTAGAAATCATACATTCCAACAGCTCTTCGGAATGACTCCTACTCTAGATATGCCAATCGTCCATCGCAACTGCTGACCTTTTGCATAATTTTTCCATTCAACTCATTCTCTAACATGTTTTCAATTAGCCCTGAACATGAGCTCATTTCCAAATAAATGAAATTTATTCACCCCAACCCCCGCCATTGATCCTTGTGTGCTTGACTGCTGCACTTTTCAATCTCCTTCCAAAACTCATCATGTCATCTTTCAAAATCCCATCCCCGAACTGGCCTTGTCCGGGCCAGCAGCAGCGGCAGCAGCAGAGTTGACGGAAAATTAGTTTTATTTGTCTAGACATATTTCAAGCGTCGTCAGTTGACCTTTCACTTACTGCCTCCGGATAGTACTGCAGCCTGATAGGAATAAATATCATTCGCTGGGTCAGAAAATCAGTTTTCACTATGTTTGCCAGCGACTCCTTGCCGTTCGTTGGTCGCTTCTGCATCCCATTTATTATATGTTGTTCCGGACGAGAGAGCATACTTCAGTTCCCTTCCATCTTCATCCATGCTGGAAGTGTAGTGATGGTTTGATTCGTCCTTCTTGAATGGGGCTTCTCGCAAGTCCTCAGGGCTGATGTGACATTCTGAGTGGGCGAGGGAAGAAATTCGCTCAACCAGAGAAGACATCCACAAGCAGCTCTGCCAGTACTTGATGTGAAGCCTTCTGGCTGGGGGTTTTCTGTTGTGCATGTCTGTACACATACGATTGTGACATATTCTCCTCACTTCGGTATGTGCCCGGAATGTGTAACATTTTCATTTAGAGTTTGACAAAGACGACGACCATCGGAAAATAAGTCATGCATTCATCTGTATCATTACGACGTTGATGAAGATGGGAAATAATATATATATTCATTACGGAGATGGTTTATCGATATGAAATTGCTGTCGAGCACCAGCAGAGCATGCCACAGCCGAGCTACAGGAGGTGTATCATTTATCAATTACATGACCCGACACTAGGGAACCGGATATCTCAGAATGCTTTCAAGGCAAAGTCTATTATCATCTCTTTCGGAGAAGAAGTAAGCTGCAATCCATTATGAAATCAGGAAACCATCATTCATTTGTGATTACATAATTTTTGCTTGGATAATGTTCCGGATTCAGACCTGCCCTACATAGTTACCGTTCTCTGCATGCTAACTGGTTGTTCGACCTACAAAAGTTAATCCTTTGTACAGAATCTGTGCAGTAGGATGAGCTATTCCCTTGCTACGGATCTATCCCGGAGAGCAGCATTATATACACGTACACCCACACAAACAGATAGAAAAGGGATTATTTGCCGAGAAACGAGAACGAACGGATTGAAATTCCATTAATTATTGAAATGACTGCAAACATCCTACTCAAGCGTAGAGCAAGGGAGAAGATTATCTTGTTAGTCTCTAAATGTTGTCATAGAGATCTGCTGAAAGCCAAATACCACAGCCCGGCACTGCTTCGGGGGCTACCATTGATGCTCAGGCATTTGAACGTTGTTATGTATTAATCAATATTGAACTTGACTGGCCACTCCTAGGAACGGTGGCTTATGTGGACTTGTGATTTTCTCCGGATTACTGGTACTCATTCAATCAGATTTGGTTGTGTGATTCTGTTTGCCTTTGAAGAAAGCAGTTCCCTGCTTCAACAATCTTATCGAAACAATATTGTAAAAATTTCATCCAACTCAATCCCGCCCAGAATGCTACAATCACAGTCCAGGTCACGTTCTACATTACCGACGGTTTGCTCGAGCATCTTGTGCATTCCAAGCACTCAGGATATCGCTACCCGGTGCGGTGGTGGCATTCTCTTTACAGAGCATGCTTCCTCCCAGAACGCAACGGCAACGATGATGGACGCGAAAAGCATGACAAAATAGCTAGGGAAATACCGCTTTTCTTCTCAGGTCGTGGGTTGGATACCGCCCGTGGCATCGCCCTTTACATAGTTGCGTAATATGACAACAGTCAACTCGACATTGCGGTCCACTTCAATTGTAGGGCAAGTGAGCCAGTTTTGGTCTTAGTGGATAAATCATTGAAATTATACGATGCTACACAAATATAGATCTCTGAATGATTATATTTTCAAAGAGCAATACATTTTTTTTTTTTTTTTCCTCTGTTCGGGACCTAACACTACTGCGACCAGTAAATTGATCTATTGTAGTATATCCCGTGTCCTTAGTTTAGTGCATGTCGTATTACTCCATCACTATTGAGAAATGATGAAGTATTCGATTTTTTTACAGTTGCCACTCTTGCATTTATCGCAAGGATCCGACTCTAATTGAAAGGTCCCGCTATTTATACCCTTCGGAGTGTTGAAACACCCTCCAAAGGCGCGCCCCTTTGTCAGTCAAAATTGAATTCCTTAGCAACAAAATTAAGGTATGACACCGATAATGACCATGCATCAGAACCCTAGTCTTAACCACTTCAAACTAGGGAACAACGAAGAGAAGATTAGGAATCACATAGATGAAGACAACTAACTCATTTTTTGCCTTGTTTCAAGATCATCCTCGGTAGACAAAGCCGAGTCTTGTCACTATCAACAAGGCATAAAAAGTAACAAGGACTAAGACGTGTTCCTTGGATTACTGAAAAATCCTGTTCCCCTAGTATGAAGTAGTCAGGAACTAGGGAACAACGGATAGAAGATTAGGAATCACATAGATGAAGACAACTAACTCATTTTTTGCCTTGTTTCAAGATCATCCTCGGTAGACAAAGCCGAGTCTTGTCACTATCAACAAGGCATAAAAAGTAACAAGGACTAAGATGTGTTCCTTGAATTACTGAAAAATCCTGTTCCCTTAGTTTGAAGTAGTCAGGACTAGGAATCGGTGGTAGATCTTACATCCCGTAACGTACCACGAAAAGGTGATCTACCCACGTTACGGGGCAATACATACTTGAGCTGTAGGCAAAAGTTGCAATGTTTTACAATTCAAATTGAAGCGATGGGACTTTTTTGAAGTAATGACTCCGTCATATGAGACAATTCGTTAACCATATGGCTAAAAGTCAGTCACTTTGGCTTAGTGTATAACTTGAAAGCAAAAGAAGTCGATATTTCGCTTTATTTTATACTTTTTAACTACGGCCAAAAACTGGACCATCAGATCATAGTGTGCGCTAATTGGCACTAGTGTGATAGCGAGCCTTTGACAGCGTTTATTGTTGGTTCTTGCTAATAGTTCTTCGGTTCGAAATTCCTACTTCAATTTGGATTGGATCGTATTTCAAGGTAAGGAGAAACAATGCTTCATAACTTGACCAGTGTACGAATATGATTTTTTTTTAGTGAAATGGGAAAGACGGCTGAGAAACCCAGGAGTGAAAGGTGCGTAGAAGAGTCAATACAGCTTTGCATCCAACGAATACAAGATGGAATGTCCCGCCACACAGCTTGTAAAAAGTATGGTGTTCCGGTATCAACAATCCGGTATAGGATGAGCGGCAAGTGGAAGAATCAAATCACCCTGGGACCACGATCGGAACTGACGGATTCAGAAGAGAAGGTTTCCGGTCTCACAAGCAACTTTAAAATTCAAAGTGAACGAATTCATTGTGCAAGACTCTCGGAAAACACCTTTCAAGGATGGTCAACCAGGTAAGCAACAGGTCATCCTGGGTAACGAGTTACAAAGTGACATCAAATTATGGTCTTAGGGCGAAAATGGTTTAAATCGTTCATGCGCAGAAATCCTGGGTTTTCTTTGCACACATCGGAATCTATAACAACTGCCAGTGCCCGTGTAAGTGAAGGTGACATCCGAGGATGGTTTACCATGACAAAGGATTGGATGTCTCAGAGATACTGCTAGATGCTTCTAGGGTATGGAACGGTGATGAGACGTCGTTTTACCTCCACCCAAAAACGAGAGAAGTGATCGCTCGAAAAGGATCTAGAAACGTTTACGAAGTGGAGCAGGCTGCAGGCAGGGATGCCATTCTCCCAAGTGTAAGCAGGGTGATGAGTTGAAAAGACACCTCGCACTATGACAAAAGCAAACTCACCCGAGAGATCTTTATTTTGTTTTCAGTTTCTATCGCTTCTCCCACTTCGCAAACAAATGCAGTTTCTGATCTCGCACCTCCACCAGTCCAACACACCGGAGCGTATGAGTGATCACTAGGGAGCACCGTAGAGAGTTCGTTTGCTTCACCGGGAGAATCACCCCGGTGAAGACTTTGGTTGTTAGTTTGTTGCTAAGAGGAAGAGGAGACAACTGACTTCTTACTCTTTTATCTCTATTTCTATCTCTATCTCCATCTTACGCATTTCCAATCGGCCAATCACGAGCTGGTTCGCGCATGACAGAAAAGTGATTCGCCCCTCCGTATTGTCTTCTCTTCCTCTTAGGTTTGTTGCATACAAAGATTTTTTAAAGGTTACTTTTTCTATTAACGTACAGTAGTCAATTATTTTAAAATTTGGTGTACACATTTTGGAAATGCGAGTACGGAAAGTGCATCAGCGCACCATTATTGAAATTTGCTTCAGTTTAGTCGACAGACAGACATGGGACAGAGATTGGGGGGAGAGGTAGCTCATCGATTCTTCCGGTTCGCCTCCTAGCATCGTGCTATAAGGTACCAGGCGATAAACAGGGTATTTGATCGATAGCTCGATGACGTCATTTCGTTGGCGTCTGCAATGGGAAATTCTCATAGCAAGCGTTGACGATGGTACGTTATCGAGTTGTCGAATAGTAACTATCGTGGTAACTCACCGATTACCTGTCGATCTGCCAAATTTGGAAAGACGTCTGCATTGAATTGTCTCATATAATAATATTCCGCCCACTATATCACAAGAAATTGCGAGTAGCTGAGTGGAATGGAGATAAGTTAAGCATTGGGTACAGGACCAAGTCTCCCCTGGGTGGTGCCAAAAGATGAGCGCAATAGAATCATCAAGTTGCCATAAGGCACGGAATGAGACTATTGCATGGCTGGGTAGTCAAAGTCTTCCATTCGTTAGTCATTTCAGGTGGATTAGAACAGGTTTAGGTGGGCGTTGGCCAGATTTCGATTTTTCAGATGTAATCCTGGATAGGACCCTGTCATTGAACGTCGCGTGAAAGTGGAACTTAATGAAGGCCTAAGTACTTTTTCGTAGTTTTTAGTTTTCGGTTACAGTGGCCTGCTTACTGAGCAGAAAAACGCGGTCCCAGGTCCTTACATATCAAAGAGATTTATGGTAAAATCGCTTGTGTATCGTGTATTTTGCGAAACTCGTTGTTGTCGTTGGTTCCGGGTTTGAATGGATACACAAATTTTAGCAACGGTATTATGTGATATGAGGGGCTCGGTGGCCTTAGAGCAACCGTTTTTGCTTACTGAGCAGAACATCATGAGTCTAATCTCAGGCCCATCCACATTCAAGATTCGTCAATCGTTTTATTTGTTAATATGACTACATGGTAATAACAGCAACTCGGTGACTAAAAAGGTGCTCGTCTGCCTAGTGGCAAACGTTTTTGCTTACTGAGCAGAAGACCGTGGGTTTAGTCCCAAGCTCCTTCGCGTTATATGATCGTTAGGACATCAATTCAGCTTATCGTTTACCAAAACGAACCCTGCTGCAAACCCAACCCTCTTATCCAACATCCCAGTGATTCCTCGTGGAAGTGCAGAGGTGTTCTCGGCTTCCATCAAAGCGAGTGTCATGTTAACACAATCCTTCCCATTCCTTTCTTGACCTGTGTTCGGGCGCGGCCGGCGCTGGTATTGCCTAATTTAAGATCACCAGTTTTTACACATTGAGGATGATTCCTAGTCCCACGCATCGTCTATTGGTTCTCTGTGTAATTACAGCTGATCTGGCAGTAACAGAGTAGCAACCGTGGGCGGTCAATCAAGCTCAAGCTCAAGCTCAAGCAAGACAGACATGGGACAGAGATTGATTAGGATCACAGCGGGAGTTCCACAAGGCTCCATCCTTGGTCCAACGCTCTGGACCGGGATGTACAACGGCGTGCTAACGCTGAAGCTGCCCAAAGGAGTTGAGATCGTTGGCTTTGCGGACGACATTGTCTTGACGATAACAGGCGAGACGCTGGAAGAGGTGGAAGTGCTGGCGACCAAGGCGATCGAAATGATTGGTAATTGGATGTAAGGAGTGAAGCTGCAGACAGGGCTACTTCCACTCACTTGCTATAAAAAAATGTTTTCCGGAATTATGCAATCATGAGATGGTACAATGATAATTAGTATTTGTAAGCTACAAGAAGAGATCGTAAAGTACGTGTTTGACACATCAAATCTGTCAATATTCCTTTAAGTGCGCCACAATAATCGATTTTACGACTCGTGAGCGCTCACTCTGAGTGAACGCTCACGAATTATAAGATCGCTGATTGTGACGCCCTGAAAGCGAAATTGACAGGTTTTATGAATCTAACATGTACTTTACACCCTCTTCTTGTAACTTACAAGTACAACATATCATTATACCATCTAATGATTGCATAATTCCGAAAACATATTTTTTTATAGCAAGTGAGTGGAAGCAACCCTGGCTGCAGATAGTCCATCACAAAACGGAAGTTCTATTGGACAGTAACTGTAAAGCGGTACAGCGGGAAGATATCAACGTCGGGGGCATGCCATAACCTCAAAGTGGAAGACAGCGAGTGCTACAGGCGGAGGAAAGCCGGAAGAGTACGGAAAGTTGTGAGAGCGGAGTCGTTGGCTAAGTGGCAACAGGAGTGGAACACGGCAGAGAATGGTAGATAGACACGTAGACTAATAATGAGATGAACCAGCCTCTGGCTGAAAGTCTCGCTATTAAACCTAACCACGTAGACTAATACAGATTTTTTTCGACCTGGGTGAACAGAAATCACGGAGACGTCAAATTCCACCTAACGCAGTTCTTGTTTGGCCACGGCCGCTTCAGGAAGTATCTGCATCGGTTCGAACACGCAGTGTCACCCCTCTGTTCGGAGTGCGGCAACGTGGATGAAACGTCGGAGCATGTGGTCTTCGACTGTCCAAAGTTCGACGCAGTTTTGTGAAGGGAGATGCCCGTCCTTAACGTGGAGAATGTCGTCGATGAAATGTATCGAGAGTAAGGCACTTGGAATGCCGTCAGCAGCTGCAGCGAAAATGGAGAGAGGTGCAGCGATCTAGCCACGCCAGAACACCCGATGAATATTGACGAGATGCCGCTTCAAGTTGAATACCGTGACCACTTTTAATGTTTTTTTTTCATTTGCCCTGCAAAGCACAACATTCACAACCACCTTTTCGGTACCGTCCTCAAACCGCACTAAACTCAGCAACACAAAGGCTTTCGGTGAAATGGCGTTCGGCCAAATTTTCCATAGTAAATTTTTCTTCGCCCCTCCCTAGCTCAAAACCTGGCTACGCCCTTGTCTTTGTATACGTTTTTCAGCCATTTTATTGATGTTTTTACTCACTCACGTTAAGATCTGCCGGAATCTTTGGAGAAACAATTACGCATTTGCGCTGTCATCTTTCTCACGGAAGTGAGTGTATAAACCAGCTGGGTGGCATCCCTATCTTGTTTGCCTTGCCTTGAAAAGAGCTAACATCGCTGCGGACCCGCGAATTGCGGGCCCCACTGACAGCTCATAATTTCTAAACAAATAGAAGATTCTAGCCAGAATTTCAAAAAAGGCCTGACTGATATTATGGATATTCTTAATATTTTTGCTTACATTTTGTGAAAAATAAACTTAGGACTCATAAAATATTATTTTCTGATTTTTTACCACGAAGTCAACCATTTATATGGTATAAAAGGGAAAATAATTTCATTTGATAAAAATAAGACAATTCAGTCACGCCATTTTTGCAGTTCACACTGGAATTGTGACGTTTCAGATGTTGGTTTCAATAACATGGCGGCATGCCACCCAGCTGGTATAAACAGACAAAAAGTGAACTGTCAACATTCTCACTCTCTCGTGCTGTGTCTAAAAATCTCTCCAGTGGTGCCAGGAAAAATCTCCGCGGAGACAAGCAGATATTCACCCCCGAGAATGATATCTCTTGCACCCGGGTGATTCTCCCCAGATAATTTTCAACTCTGGCTGCAGGAAAACAAAATGTTACTGTAATGTTCTCCTTTAGCGCGGCAGGTGCAGTTGTGACTCCGCAGGTAATTTAACCTGGACAGCGAGTACGCAAAGAGGTCGCTGAAGGATTTCCTCCTGACTGGCTTATTGGGGTAAGCGAACGTGGTTTAATGACTGCTCATAACTTTGCCGAGTACATAAGAAAAGACTTTCATCCATTTCTTGTCAAAGAAAATGTACAGTGATATTTTTTGTGGACGGTCACATTTCCCATAAGGCCCTGGAAGTGGCGGATTTATGCCAATCGTTGGGTATTATATTAATTGCATTGTATCCAAATACTACCCACATTACGCAACCGTGCGATGTTGCCGTTTTTAAGCCACTTAAAGATAAATGGAGGCAGGTTGTGGAGGAATGACGGTTGGCACACTATGGTGAAGTATTCACGTTGCCACATTTTGGCAAAGCGTTGGCTAAGGCTGTAGAAGATGGAATCAAGCCACAGAGCATTATTAACGGCTTCCGCGTTTGTGGGTTGCATCCTTTCAATCCGGACAAAGTAGATTACTCGAAATGCTTAGCTCAAAAGGTAAATGTTCCAGCTGTAGTGTAAGTAGCAGAGACCATCGATACAGCTGCTCATGATGTCGATATAGGTACTACCTGTCTCGATTGCCACGGCCTTATGGATGCAACAGAGGCAAATCCACCAACGCTGGACAATATGGATCTGCCAAGAGTGCTACAAGCTATTCCTCCGCAATCAACATCACCATCATCGTCCAAGCATTTCCCCGTTCCTGTAGATGACATCATTCAAGCAGTTGACATGATTGGTTGTCAGACAATGAAAGAGATACAAGGCGATGTATCTAATCTTACTCGAGAGGAACGTATCATTCGATTCTTTTTTTTTCTCAAGTTCGTACAACCGTATATTAATGCAACCAGCAACTTCACGCCAGAAGAAAGCTTCGGATTGGTAGATCGTTCAGCAAGTTACGAAATAACAGGACAGTCGCAGGATTACTATTGTGTTTCTCATACCGAAATAACGGTGATTGAGAATGAGATATGTGGGCCGGAGACGAACCAGCCCAGGGCTGAAAGTCTCCTTAATAAAGATATAAAAAAATGAGATATGTGAAACTACTCACAATGACTGTAATAACATTTAAATTTGAAAATTATTAATTTATTATAAAACATTGTTTACTTAAATTTTCACTTGATTTTTATCCTATAGATTCTTGTGGATCCTTACATTCAAACTTGAATGAAGAAGGGCTAATAATTTTTGATTTTCAACAATGATTTTGTTGAAGAAGTCGAGAGTAGTAATACTTTAAATTCAATAATTATGTATTCAAAACTAATATGAAATCTATTTAATATATCCAAGGAAATAGCGTCCAGGAGCAGTTTTACGATACAGGCGATAACAATCATACCGAGACTCTATCATCAACAACCAGAACCAACAATCAAATTGATGCATCAAATGGCATAAAAGAGGAACTTATCTGTCAATCGATTGGTAATCAAAATCTGTTTATACAGATTGCGAAACTTCATCTGTTTTCTTTATAGATAAAACAAGCAGGAAAGACCAACTTGAGGAAAGGCATTTTTTACAAGATGTCAGTAACAGTCCGGCATCGAAATGGATAAGCATATCTGATGGATCTGATCCCACGTCGTAGTGGGAAGCATCGATGTTACACAAAAAAGTTTCATCCTGTACTAACAGCCAGAGAACGCCTGGAAGAAATCCGTAAGAAGGAAGATGATAAATTTAAAATTGAAGTAGAAAAGAAAATCATAGCTCAACCGCGAGAATTAGCTAAAATCGAGCGGGAAAATTAATAACGAGTGAAGGCTGAAGAAAGGAAACGCAAGAAGGAAGAAAATGATAAGAAAAAAGGAGTAAAAAAATATATTATTAATTATATATCTTAAAATATTAATTTGTCAGCTAGGGGAAATGACGGCTTCGGCATGACAGACTATTTTCGGCAGCACAAATTGAAACACTATTTTCACTGGATTTTCTTACGAAAACACTTCGCTGAATGCATGCAAACGATTCTTTATGCTTTCAGCTTCAATTTGACTATATTTTTACCACTGAGAAAAAGCAATCTAGCAAGGTTTTCTTGAAATGCAACACACGCACTACAAATTGTAGCTGATTTCGAGTTGCCGATAATAGAACAACAGATTTACATGCAGTTCAAATGGAACGGTTGCCGAAGAAAAACTGGTTTCCGACAATACTCGCTCTCACTAGAGAAGATTGGAGCTTTGTAAAAGCGTTTCAAAACAGTTTTTGACAATTTTTTCGACTGAAATTGTTAGAGCAGCTGGCAGCAAAAGATTGTAAACAAACCAATACTGCATATGTGTGCGTTCCTTAAGAGAAAAAGACTATAGAAAGAAAGTCGCTGCTTAGGTTGCCGAGAATACGTAAGTTCCCCTATTATATTAAACACATATACCATACTCGTTACAAATAACAATTAAATTACTTTATCCATGCTAAGCTAAGTTTTGTCAATAAATTATTAGCTATTAAATACAGAATCATTAATCATTGTTCATCTAATAAATTAACTTATAGAATAACATATCCCTTCTTTCGTTCAATCAATCTAGAATTTCCCAGTTAGGTTGGGAGTTACAAAATTGTTTCAAACTGAGTTCATGGTCGTTGGTATCAATATAAATTTGATTATTGCCGGGGTCGTTCTACAAATACAATTCTACGCACGAATTGTAGCTCCCACACACTGATTGTTCGCAGTGAAGTCATTACCAAATCAGTGTTCACTCGGCTGTCGACAAAAGCAGGCCACTCTCGATGTGTGTTACGCGATCGTCTGTTTTCTCGACAGCAACCATTGTGTGGTCCTCCTCATTGTTCTTCATCAGCAGTTCTTTCGGTCGATGCGTCGTCGACTTTGGAAAGCAACCGTTTCGTGATGAGTGTGTGAGTGCTGACCACGTTTTGTGTCCATTGCTGCAATGGACGCGCTCTGACCCTCGTTGGCATACAACAATTTGCCATACAATGAAACTACTGGAAGCGGCTCCAGTTCTGATGGAGGAGGCTTTTTGGATAGCGGAAGATAAAGTGTTTATTGTGTTGTACCTTTTGACTATAGTTTTAATATGTATTGTATAGTGACCAAGAATCCTCGGCTCTGTAAAGTTAATTCGGTTGAGCCTTATCAAATAAATTAATAAACAAAAAAAAAAGTCATTACCAAATTCTCATCGGGTTCTTCTATGTCAAATATAAGGTCTGTAAGGTTTTGTATTTCTGTATGGGAAAAATTGATGACCAACAATGTTACAGCTGCTGCTGTTGCAAAATAAGGTTTTCCAATAAGGGAATATTGATATATGTTAAATCATATATATTCTTTTCTGTGACTCGCGCATGTGCCAAGAATAAAATAGTGGAATGAAATGGAAATGACATCTCCTCTCATTCCCATCATAGGTATTCCACTAGAGACGCCCACATTCATGAATTTAGATGAATTTGTTTCAAAATCTGGGAGATTTCATTCCACCTATGTAGAATTAGAGAATGCTTCGCTGCGGCCAAAAACTGAAACATGCCTATGGCCAATAAAGGAACATGTGCTGTCAAAACTGGTACTGAAGCTAGAAGTTTATAATCAATTTTTTTAACGTTTTCGGTACAAATTAAACTCATTCTAGATCTTTTCATTATTCAGAATCGTTTAAACTTCAATTTAATTGTATCAGTTGCTGCCCAACTAGGGCGTTTCGATTTTGTAAAATTTGAAAACTAAATATGCTCACTAACTAGTGCCAAAACTGGCTCATCTACCCTACTGGTATTCAGCGTTAGCTCTTGCCAATGGAGACGGTTCAAAAACATAAATTCTCGATTCAAATGAAATGGTTCACTTTGCCATTCTGATTCCGATGCTACAAGTGTGAAAACACACCATTCTATTAACTTGACAGCTACGAGCAGGATCCATTCACTTGTTGAAGGGATCTCTGAAGCCAAATTCACACCGCTGCTGGGTCCCTGTTCGCACACTCAGATTTAACTTCTTTTTGCTTGGAGCTTATCTCACTTCGAGTAGACGCCAGCAGAGCTCAGCAGTTCATGGATGTGCAAAACACAAAAAAAAAAAGAATCAAATGACAGACGATAGCAGACAACAAGGAAAATCTGTGGGAAAACAGCTTTCCCAAACGGCTGCTGGTGTTGCAGTTGTCGACATGGCGTGGTGTGGCTCGCATTCGTCATGATTTTCTGGCAAACAGATTTTAATTCAATTGTTGCCTTGGCTCCGACTCAAATACCGAATGGTGTTGGTGCCTTCCTACGGTTGAGCTTCGGAAAGTGATCGGAGGCTGAAGCTACGCATTTCCGATTTGCCTTCGATTAGAGGAACTGGTTGAAGATAAATGTTTGATGAAATGCATTTTCGGACTGCGGGGCTGTTTTCGGCATTGCAGTCATAAATTAGAATCAAACGGTTGCCTTCATTGCTGTTCCGTCGTCTCGAAAATGATTTATGTCTTGGATGGATTATTAACTAGAAACAAACTAGAACTTTTTCTTTTCTAGGACAGATAAATGCAGGGTAGCCAAAGAAATTAAATTTAAAAACTCCAGGTTTTTCCCAGTTTTCCCGGTTCAAATAAAAAAATCGTGATTTATAATATTCAGAAAAAAAACTTAATTATTTTTTCCGATGATTTGTTTCCCGTCGATCTTGTTTTCCGTGCTGAGCACCAACGCTACCGACGCCAGGGAGGCCACACCTGGACTCTGCATATCGACCCATCAATTCATGGACCGGGGACCAACGGCTTTACTTCCCTTCCGAAGATGGCGTGATCAGAGGTTTTATGCCTCAGAAATTCCCGGTGGCACCGACTGGGATTGAATCCAGGCCTTTTTGGGTGAGAGACTTATCACTGTACCACCGATGCCGTTAATCTAAAGTATTTTATTTTTAACATGACCAAATGGAAATTTACGATGAAATTTGTGGGTAAATTGTGTTCGAAAGACTGGTGCACAACGTTCTATATAACGTGGCGTCTCCTATCATTTCCGATGGTCAGAATGGCTTTATGAAACATCGTTCTAAAACAACGGACCTCATGTGTTACGTCACCGCACTGTCCCGCGAAGTAGAAGAGAGGCGGCAAGTTCTTCTTTTCCTTTATTTAACGTCGGTCTCTGTTCCGCAATCTAGTGCCAATCACCGACGGACATCGATTGCCATCCATTGACGGCAACCGAATGTGCAGGAAGGCAGCTTTTCCACACCTGCGTAGGATATCGCACCCATTCAACACACATGGGCCGGGACCAACGGCTTTACTTCCCTTCCGAAGGAAGACGTGACCAGAGATTTTTATGCCTCAGAAAAATCCCACCGACCTTGACTGGGATTGAACCCAGACCCATTGGGGTGTTAGAAAGCAGTCACGCTTACCACTACACCACCGGAATCGGCTAGGCGGCAAGTTGACACGGTGTATGTTGACTTTGCGAAAGCATTCGACACTGTACCGCACATTCTAGTCGTGGAGAAACTGAAGTACATAGTACATTCGTACTTGTGCGATCTTACCGCATATGTTACGGTCAACTCGGTTCGACCCGGCACTATCAACATCACGTCTGGTGTATCTCAAGGAAGCGTTTTTTTTTTCTATGGTGATTTTTTTTTTCTAGGGTGCATTTAATCTGGGGATGGGGAGTACCACCTCCCACTATTTCCCTATTGTTCAATCTAGCTAATTTTATTTATTTTTTACTCCGGTGGTGGTTCATCTTCTTCATTGCAAACTACCTTCAGACAACCAATGGAAATTTGCAATTTAATACAATCGACGATATCGATGAAGATCGGTTCGTCATTACATTGTGCAACGACGTAATCGAATACGGTACTTGTGTACTGGCTATTTTAGGCACCTTCCGCCAATTGTTTTTCCAGCACAGGATCGTAGTTAGCCACCAACTGGGTGACACACTTTCCGCTCCTTCCGAATGTCCACGAAGTGGTCGGCCACCTTTGCAAAGTATGCGCACAATATCGATGAAACGTTCCATTATAGAGCCGTTTTGCCTCTCTAGCAGCAATCATAGATGTTTTTTGGTGGTCCAGTGCTTCGTCGATATCCTTCCTGGTTTTGAAATTCTTCCACGCTTCCATACTACCAACATGGGTATCACTGCCATTGTGTTTGTCCAGCAACTCGATCGCTTTCTTCCAATTTCTGAACCCTGTAGGAATCGGACAGCTTGGATCGCCCGAAAAGATCGGCAGCATAATGTTTTTGTGTATAGTTGGCTTTGAAAATCCAGAATATCATTTAAAATAGTGTTTAAAGTTTCTAAGATTTCTTGGAAGTTAAAGTTACAGTTCGATTAATATTTTGATAGAAAAATGTTGTATTAATATTTTACAGTTTAAAAATATAAACCAAAGAAAATATATTCTTCAAGGTACTGGTATCATCTTTTATTCAGTTACCTTTCTGAAATTTTGTGCAATACGTTTTTGTATAGTTTGAATGCATCGTTACAGTTTATTTTTGACAAGGTCAAGGTCAAGGTTTTTAAGCCCTTATATGCTGTTGTAGTTACACTTTACTATTACCGTTGCGAGTACGTTAAACTTGGCCATTTTCAGCGAAAATTGGAGTTTTAATTTTTTTCAAATTTTGACCTAAATGCCAAGGTTAATATGCAAGGTTGCAAAGACTCATTTCAGCTAAAACAATGTTTTTCTAAATTATGAAATAATTAGATGCCATGATCAAATTTTGAATTGGTAGGATACAAGAAGAGGTTGCAAAGAATGTGTTTGACATATTAAACCTGTTTATTTCACTTCATGAGAGTCACAATCAGCGATTTTTCACAAACTCACTCACTCAGCGATCAGCAAATCGCTGATTGTGACTCATAGAAAGCAAAATTTACAAGTTTTATGTTTCCAACGCATACTTTGTAACCTCTTCTTGTAAGTTACAAGTAAAACATGCCATCATACCATCTTTTGGTTTTATTATTCCGAAAAACATTATTTTAGCTGAAAAGTCTTTGCAACCTTGCTAATATGATGTTTAAAAGGTTTAAAAAATATGTAACGATTGGAACGAAAGCGCACAAAACTATTTTGACAAGCGAGTACAGGATTGTTAACGGAATGACGACATGTGCGAAGGATTGAGCATGTCAACTCTGTCCCTAAGTACCGCCAGTTGGGGTGACAGAAAATGATGTCGAACATTCAACATATTTTAGAGATGATATAAAGGACAAACCCGAATTTATTGCAACGAACATAAACAGCTGTAAACTTTTAACCTCGGTAACAAATGACTTGAAATTTTCAGAGAAGATCCTTACACGAATTTTTAGTGAGGCAACAATCGACCAGGGTTCAATGGCAAACTAATACCTTCCTTTCAAATAGGGAATCCAAAAGCTGTCTGTAAACTTTGTACAGTTGCGAAAAAGTCCATCCTCAGAATTCCTTGAGGTTCTTTTCGAAGTTTTTAGAACTCTATGAACTCTTTTAAAATTCTTTTCAGAAGTCCTCTGGAATTATTTTTAGAACTCTTCTTGACTTTTACTCAGCCCACCTTGGAACTGAAATTCCCTTAGAGTTTCAGAAGAATTTCCTCAGTACTATCCAGAAATTATTCCCGTAATGAGCTAGAAATTATCGGTACTCCTTTGCCATTTTATTCAAAATCCCTTTGGAATTTTACTCAAAATTAAATTTTCTCGGTATTCTTTTCGGAATTATATTAGAACTATCTACAGGATTTACTAGAAATTACCCGCTAATATTTCTTGGAATACTTCCCAGAAATCCTTGTTAGCGGAATGCTAAATAAAACAGCAAAAGGGTTTATCTTCCATTTAATTCCACTTAATTAATTTTGGTATCCATGACAGATACGTATTTCGACTACAATGTGCAGTCTTCATCAGTGTCATTCCCACTAAAGAACTTATCAAAATCTAACCCCCTTAAGTACTATAGATTTTTCTCCTTTAGCTTACTTAAATCTTTGGTTTTTATTAGTTAGGTAGGTTCCGATTCAACACATTGTAGTTTCATTTTTATACCTATGATCTTGACCTTTTTTTTTACCTAGGGGATGAGTACTTAAGGGGGTTAGATTTTGATAAGTTCTTTAGTGGGAATGACACTGATGAAGACTGCACATTGTAGTCGAAATACGTATCTGTCATGGATACCAAAATTAATTAAGTGGAATTAAATGGAAGATAAACCCTTTTGCTGTTTTATTATTAAGGTTTGTACCTCTATTCAGCAGAAGGATGCAAATTTAAGACCAATTTTTTTCCGAAAAGCTTGCCAACCCGTTCACCAGAACGGTGCAGATTTTCCACCATAAATTTTCAATATAGCTACATTTTTAAAAAAGCTTGTGTCTTCATTTACCAGTGCAAGTTTTCCACCATAAATCTTCTGTTCATTTCATTTATCACGGCGATGCAAATTTTGAATGTGTTTACGAGAAAGAGTGCGTGTGTGTGATCAGTTCTTTAGATTTAAGTTAGTGTTTTAGAAACGGTTACCACATTAAAACAAATAAAATTCGTAATCCTCTCAACCTTTCCCCATCCTTAAATTGTAAAACTCCCTAACCTCGAGACGACCGCGAGTAATCGGTTAAACCCCCTTAACTCTAGTTTTAAGAAAAAGAATACCTCGGCTCTGTAAAGTTTATTCGACTGAGGCTGTACAAATAAACGAATTACAAAAAAAAGGATGATAAGGAAATATTCCAAAATATTCAGTGTATCAAAGGTCTCTATATTTTTTCTGGATAATTTCTCAAGACTTCAGGTTGACAAGGAATTATTCTTAAGATTTCCTATTCTTCAATAGATCAAATAATGTCTCTGAGATATTTTTTTTTTTTTCAAAATAGCAGGATAGTCAGAAACTATTACAATGATACTAAAATTTTCAAAAACCAGCGTAAAGTCCTTTGATTAATTGTTCCAGACAATGGCCAGGTGTTTTGCTAAAGATCTCTTACTGGTCATTACTTCAAATCATATTTTTCAGACTATTTTTCAGGATTACAGATTCTTCAGCTATCTTTTACAGACTTTTAGTTGATCAATGAACTGCATAAAGTCTTTTGGCTGTTTTGTGAAGACTGTTGTTTCAACAGGAATTATTTCTTAGGCCTTAAATTGATCAAAGACTTATAAAAAGTCTTTTGGATATTTATTCACGACATCAGGTTGATTAGGGCTTATTCTGAAGATCTCTAATTGTCCAGTTTTTAAGTCATGTTCCTGAAATATTTATTTCAGAAAGCAGGTTAATCAGGATTTATTTTTTGCGCATACCTACTTTTGATCAAAAGCCTTTATAAAGTCCTCTAGATGCTATGGCAGGCAAGACTTCATGTTGATCTGACAATATTCTGAAGATCTCTATAGTTAAATGACTCAAATCATGATTCGAAATATTATCTAAAGATCTCAGATTGATCAAAAATTATTTCAAAGATCTTTATTTGATCAAACATTTTCATAAAGACCATTGAATACTTAAAAATTCAGATTGATAACTTATTATTCTCAAGATCTGCATCTATCCAGTAGAGCATATCATGTATCCAGAGGTGCACGTCTTGTCACGTCTTCCTTAGGAAGGGAAGTAAAGCCGTTGGTTCCGGCCCATGTATTGATGGATGCGATTTCTTCCAGGCGTGGGAGTTGCCTCTCGGGTATTTATAACCAATGGAGTTTTCATATTATTTATGCCAAATAAAGAAATCAATTTTGCAGTGATGGAGCAGACACGCATTGCCGGAAGCGATTGAAGGGTCAAATTTAACACACATTAATTATTAATTTAAAACTTCATTGTAATAATAAATTGAAAAATGTGTCAACCATGGAAGCAACGAAAACTTCCCATCAGAGATAATATTCAATTTCTCAACATATGACTTCAACACCACATTTGTAGACTTTGCTATCTCACTAGCGATCCACACATTATGCTGCCACAAAAGCATTCATTCCCTCCCAAAAAACATGACACACAGCAAGCCAGAAATTGTTTTCAGCATCCGCTTGCAGCATAGCATAGCAAGCACCAAAGGACGTCCTAGGAGCTAGCAGAAGTAGGTAGATGGAGTGCATAGAGTCGAAAATTGCAGATAAAGTGTAAAACTACAAACGTGAAGTGAAAAGTCGTACCCCAAAAAACCTCCACTCGTGCATTGAATTGTGCGCTGGCTAGTTCGGAGTTGTTGTTATGGCGGCGTCGGTGACGGTCGGTGGGGTGAATATCGCACACATGCACTCTGCGCCGAACGAACGCAGTCAGCCTCTTTGGGAAAACTGTTTGCATCCTCACTGCAGCAGAAATGCTTTCGCCTTTCTGCTGGCTCAGCCGTATGGCACATCAGAGGACATAAATAAACAAACAAATGAAAGCATTTTATAAATATGGATATGGTCGAAAATATTTGCATGGCATTTGGGGGCGTTGTTTTTGTTGCTGTTGTGGACACAAGGCCGCTCGTCGTCATTCTCTCGCATAGTTTGTTTCGGTCGTGCTGCTGCAGTGCCGCTTTCCACCATACACATACGATGACGATTGATCAACAACGACGAATTTGGCACACGATTACCACCGGTGGCCGTCTGACCGGAGGCCGGTCATGAAACCGCAATGCATGTGGGGGATTCTTTTTTTTTTGCAGCCACACACTGCATCCTGTTTCGCTATGCATGAAATTCCGATGACGGTGGTGAAAAGCTAGAGTGCGAAATTGAAATCTGCAAATGTATGCAATCAATGATTTCATGACCCGGAGGTTTGTGGTTTCAGCGTTTGTCATCCTTCGTGCATTGTTTGTCACGGGGAAATTCTGCGTAGCTTAAAGCTTAAAGCTTGCCACAATCACGTGTCGAAACCGGTGCGTTACAGCTTCCTAATCGCCATCACCCAGCATGATTAGGGGGTAGCTTTTCACCATCATGATGGCTTCATCAACAAAAGGCAGTACCCTGCTTGCTCGAGACCAGCCATGTTTATTTGCTTCCATTTCGTGTCGCCAAGTATTTGCGTTCGCTTGAGACAGAGGGAAGTCATTAACGAATGAAGTCGTATAATCAGTCAGGGATCAACTTTACGGGTGGCATCTTGGCGGTAGTTAAGAGCAAAATCGTAAATGTTCCGCCCCTCCCTCCCCCTCTTCGTTCTTCGTTAACGGAAAAGATGCTGGAAATTATCGCACGACAGCAAATACGACGTTGAAGCCGTGCCAACCATTAATGGGCGTCGTTTTATTGTACATCGACCTAGGTGGAGCCTGACGAAAGATTGTGATAATATTTACTCACGTTTTCCCAGACCTGACACGGAGTGTTTTATTTAACGCAAATGTTGGGTAAGGGCATGTTTACGGGTCACGTTGTCAGGTCAAATTACAGTTAATGCGAATTGAGCAGTTTGAAATTGGAGAATAGCTGGCACGGTGAGAATGTTTCTGAGCTCAAAATGGTACGAAGGTTTACTTTTTCAATCATCGCTCGGCGATCATATCAATTAATACTTAAATCAGATTTCTCCAACATCCAACAAGCGTGTGGGCATTGTTTGCTCAGGTCACATTCCGTCTAAATATGGGATTCTTAAGAATTCTAATTGCGAATCTATTTCGCACATACGTGAAATTCAGTGGAATTCCACATGGCTGTGTGAATAGAACGATTGTAATTTTTGATTGCTACTCTGGCTTGTTCAATCGATGAATTCTGGGCTTGAGTATGATTCAAAACCAATTAAAAGGCCCCATACGAGTGCATCAATCCAGCTAAGTATTCACCTTTTTTTGTTTCATTTGACGCCACATTTATAAGATCAAAATGACCCTGATGATAATTTCTAAGGATCATCGCAAGGGAGTTGGAAAAACCTATTTTAAAAAACATCTCAGATTTCATGTGAGTAGAGTTTTAAAATAACCTTGAATAAAATTTAAAGAGCTCTGAGAATTATTCCATGATAGTTCTGAGCAAAACTCCAGGGAGCCCCAAAGGAAAAATCCTAGGACATGAGGCTAATTACAAGACATTTATGGAGAAAAATCAATTAATCATTTTGTTCAACCATTTTCCACAGAGATGGCGCTGTTCCCCTGGTAGGAAGTGATAGAAATCTCCATATAGAAATTGAGAGAAGTGGGAATAATTCGCTTTCGGTGCATATTCAATCAACAAAAGTGAACGACAACCTAAAGAAATTAATCGGGGACTTTGTCGTTCAGTTTTTTCCCGGAAATTATAGTTAATCAAGCTAGAATTAATTAAAACTGATTTTTCCCCATACAATTTTACCCGCTTTACTACCAGTCCCCAGAGAGCCAAAAAAAAACAAATTTGAGAGAGAAATTCTCTCTCACGAGCTCAATCTCTCAACATGCCATGAATTTGGTTGACACTCGATTTGTGATTTCCATTTCACAGATTACAAAATAGAGTACCTGACACTACAAAACATGTCTGGTACCTCTATATATATGCATTTGCTTTAACATTTGAAGTCCCTTCTTTTTTTACATATTCTGCCCAAAAGATGCTTTATGCCCCGCCCCAAACATAAAATTCGGCGGGAAATTCTGTGAGGGGTGAGCTATTTTGTGTGCAGAATGTGTTAAAAAGGAGTTACTTCGAATGTAAATCTAAATGCATATATAGAGGTACCAGACATGTTTTGCACTGCAGTGTCCTCTGTGAACAATTATAGGAAAACAGATTGTGTGTAGTTCCCGATAGATGTCACCGCAAACAACAGCTGTGACATCTGATGGAACATGAATGCAGAAGCTTGACAAAATGATCAATTGGGAGCATAATTCTTAAGGGAGGAGGTACGCTAAATGGAGGATTACAAATAAACCTGAGAATAACTCCAGGAGAATTTCAAAGGAATTCCGGAAAAGAATTCCAGGAAAGTTTTCCAAACATATTTTGAGGAGAAATATCAAGAATTTGTGAGGAGAAAAAGTTTTTAAAAGAATACCAACGAAAAGCGGAAAGAAGTGCAGATTCTGGATAAAAAGTGATGAAATTGCAATTCAAGGGACAGAAGAAGAGAGTGTGTTACCACTGTCAGAAGCCTGGAATTTTCAGAAGAGTTGTCGTTTGTTGCAACAACAGCAGTTAAAGAAAAGCGAAGAAGTTCCGAAAAGTGACAAGCAGGAAAAGAATATAAGTAATGCAAAGCAGGGACTCAGTTGTGTTTCACGTCAGCGAGTGTCCGGCATCGGAGTTGCTGGTATATTGACAGCGGCTTCTGAAGCAACATGTCGAATGATCGTTCGTTCTTTGTAAACCTGGATACATATGTGAGAATGGAAGTGGTTTTCGCAGATGGTTCTACGACAAAGTTCAATGGACTCGGTGAAGGATTTGTGAACTGTGTAAACAGTGATGGAAAAGTGAAGAAGATCCTATTCAAGGACGTACTCTACATTCCAAAGCTGGACAGTGCTTTATTGTCAGTACGGAGGTTGACACAACAGGGTTCCCGAGTGAACTTTTCTGGACCCTGCTGTGACATTGTGATTGTGAATGGTAAAAACGTGGCTCTAGGTGAGTTGTACGGGAATCTGTTCGTTTTTAAAACGGTGGAATACGCGAAGCATAGTAAGGAGATTCGCTACTGTCGAATTGCCAATATACATGGCATCGGCGGTTTGGTCACCGCGATCCAGCGACCGTGGAGCGGATTCAAAAGGAGGAGCTCAGCGTTGAATTGCAGTTTTAGGACTGTGGTTCGAGACAAGTGTGTGAACACTGTCTGGCAGGTAAATCCTCTCGTATTCAATTTCCCCAAGTCTCCCAGAACAGAGCCACCAGTATTCTCGAGCTGATCCTTACCGACGTTAGTGGGCCCATGTCTGACTTCGATAGACGATCACAGTCGATACAAGACAGAAGTCTGATGCTGCAGGATATATTAAGCGGTTTGTAGCCCATGTGAAGACAAAATTTGGTAAGACACCTTGCGTAATCCGTTACGTTGGAGGCGGAGAGTATTTTAACGCGGAGCTCAAGGCATTCTACGATCAAGAAGGTGTCAAATCTTAATTAACAGCGGCATACTCTCCACAACAGAATGGTGTCGTCGAACGGAAGAACCGTTCGCTCCAGGAGATTGCGACGTGCATGCTCGCTGATGCAGGACTCGATAAATGATTTTGGGGTGAGGCAGTAGTAGATAAAACACCATTTGAAAAGTGGTTTGGAATAAAACCCACGCTAAGCCATTAACGGGTGTTTGGAAGCACTGCATCCCAAGCAACATTTCCAGTTTTATGAGGGTCTTCAAGTCCAATCTAAGCTTTATAAACCTTTTCAAAACCATGATAAAACCTAAATTGTTACTTGGGATGTGCATATCTCAGATATAAAGAGTGTAAAGTTGGATACCAAGGCTGAGAAACTCGTATTTGTGGGCTACTGTGAAGATCGCAAAGCATACGATTCATCGTGCTTGCAAGCATCAGAAGAGATGTCGCTATCTGCGTACTTTTTAATTTCTTCGCGTGTGCTCCCGGACCAGAAATTTGTGGCATAGTGAAACGTACGATGCCTGTGTCTGAGGTGTTTTTTTTTTATTAATTTATTTGTAAAGGCTCAATCGAATAAACTTTACAGAGCCGAGTTATCATTTGCATTATACATGATTAATGTCTTAAATCTAGAGTTAAAGGAATTGAACCGATTACTCGCGGTCGTCTCGAGGTTAGTGGAGATTTACAATTTTTTGGATGGGGAAAGGGAGAAGGAGGTTTGAAATATGATTTATTATACAAATATTTAATTAATTCTAAAACATGAACTTATTTCTATTCATCTTGAAAACAAACATTAAAAAAAACTACACGCACAATACACAAACTAAACACAAGGTTAATCAAACTTACAATCTAAGGCTAGTATTCTTAAAGTAAACATATATGAGTTTCACAAACTCCAGATCACGTCTAGCCAAAATATCCCGAACTGGAACATTAGGTTGTCTACCTCGAGCCCGAAGGGAATCGCACAGCTCAGATCTGACTCCACGATGCTCAACACAAGACCAAAGGATGTGATCGGCGTCTTGGTAACCTTGTCCACATTCACAGAGATTGCTGTCTCCCAGCCCAACACGAAACAAGTGAGCGTTTAATGAATAGTGATTGGACATGAGGCGAGACATCAGACGAATGAAATCTCGTCCCACATCCAACCCCTTGAACCAAGGACTCTTCGACTCCTTAGGGATGATCGAGAATAGCCATCGTCCCAAACTCCCTTCACTCCACTTATTTTGCCAGCTGGCGAGCGACTGTTGACGATAAATGAAGAAAAATTCATTGTAGGCGATTTGTCGATCGTAAATATCGCCTTGCATAGCGCCCACCTTAGCAAGTGAGTCCGCCTTCTCATTGCCCGGAATCGAGCAATGAGATGGGACCCATGCAAAGGTGATGACAAAAGATTTTAAAGATAAAGCACTCAGAAGCTCTCGTATTTTCATGAGAAAATACGAGGAGTGCTTTACCGACCTCATGGAGCGAATAGCCTCGACAGAACTGAGACTATCCGTAAAAATAAAATAGTGATCTGGTGCAAGTGAGGCGATCGTTTCTAGCGTATAGTGTATTGCCGCCAGTTCAGCAACATATACGGAACAAGGAGCATGAAGCATTCGGGAGACGCTATGAAATACGTTGTAAGACATGGAATGAGTGATCGGCCTACTCAAAAGTTGAAGCTTCGGTTGTGCTGGGCTATGCTTCCTAGAAAAAACGACCAACTCAGTTTTCTCCGTGGAGAATTCGATACCTAGCTGGATAGCCCAAGTAGACAAATTGTCTAAGGTATCCTGTAAGGGTTCTTGCAGGTCGGCCTCTCTGGGCCCTGTCATAGACACTACTCCGTCATCTGCAAGTTGTCTCAACGTGCAGTTGTCACTTAGACAATTGTCAATTTCTCTGACGTAGAAATTATACAAAAGAGGGCTTAAACATGAGCCCTGGGGGAGACCCATGTAACTAAATCGAGAAGCTGTAGAGTTTCCATGAGAAAAGCTCATATGTTTCTCTGACAGCAAATTGTACAAAAAGTTATTAATTAATGGAGAAAGGCCACATGCGTGTAGTTTGTCTGAAAGGACTTCAACCGATACTGAATCAAAAGCCCCCTTAATATCCAAGAACACAGAAGCCTTTTGCTCTTTTTTAGCAAAAGCCAACTGAATTTCTGTGGAAAGCAACGCGAGACAAACATTCGTTCCCTTGCCCCTACGGAAACCAAATTGAGTATCTGAGAGTAGGTGGTTCGTCTTAACCCATTTGTCCAAGCGAAAAAGGATAATTTTCTCCAACAATTTTCGAATGCACGATAACATCTCGATGGGACGATACGAGTTATGATCTGAAGCCGGTTTTCCAGGCTTTTTAATGGCTATAACTCTCACTTGCCTCCAATCATCCGGAACAATATTGAGCTCTAGTAACTGACAAAACAAGTTCAACATGCGCCTCTTAGCGACGTCTGGGAGGTTCTTCAACAAGTTGAACTTGATTCTATCAGCCCCCGGAGCCGAATTGCCACACGAAAGGAGCGCGAGTGAGAGCTCCAGCATTGAAAAAGGCTGGCTGATCTCGTCTACCGAATTCGTCGTTTCTCGAGGAATCATCCGTGCCGGCACGGAATCAGGACATACTTTTCGTGCGAACTTAAGAATCCAACGATCTGAGTACTCCTCGCTCTCGTTGTTCGAAGACCGGTTACGCATCCTTCGCGCCGCGTTCCAAAGCGTATTCATCGACGTTTCGCGCGATAATCCGTCCACGAATTGCCGCCAGCATCCGCGTTTCTTGGCTTTGATGAGGCTCTTGAGTTCGCGTTCAAGAGCCGAGTACGCTTCGAAATACACGGGTGTTCCACGTTTCCGGAAAAGCTTAAACGCGTCGGACTTTTTACGATAAACCTCTGTGCATTGCTGGTCCCACCAAGGGGAAGGAGGTTTCCTACGGAAAGACGTTCCAGGAACCGGCCGAGTTTGAGCTCGAAGCGCGCTGTCCAAGATCAGATTGGAGAGGAAGTTATATTCCTCCAACGGTGGAAGCCCTTCTACCGACGACACGGCTTCCTCTATCGCGGTCTTGAACGTTGTCCAATCGATATTACGGGTGAGGTCGTACGCAACGTTAACGGATTCCGACGGATTGAACCCACTGGCAATCGACATTTTGATCGGCAAGTGATCACTACCGTGGGGATCCTGGATCACATTCCACGTGCAATCCAACGATAATGAGTTAGAGCAAAGTGTAAGGTCTAATTTACTTCCATTCGAGGATGGTCCAGCCAAACGTGTTACTTCTCCATTGTTAAGAATTGTCATATTAAAGCTGTCACAGAGGTCATATATCAAAGTAGAACGGTTGTCATCATACAGTTCCCCCCAGCCTGTACCGTGGGAATTGAAATCTACCATGATCAACCGTGCAGCAGGAAGTACAGAACATATATCTGAAAGTTGTTTTCGATTAACAACGGCTCTAGGAGGAATATAAACAGAAGCAATACAAAGACTCTTACCTTTAAAAATAGCCTGACATGCGATAACTTCAATACCTGGAAATTGTGGAAGATTCACTCTATAGAAGGAATTGTACTTTTTGATCCCCAAAAGTACCCCTCCTCCACGCGAATCCTCACGATCCAGTCGAATAATGTTAAAATCATAAAAAGGAAGATCAATATCTGAAGAGAGCCAAGTTTCACAAAGAGCAAATGAACGTGGCGTTCTAAAATGTTCGATTTTAAAGATAGTATGTTGAGGTGTAATTCCATGTAACATTTTATAGCGATTGTACCAGTACCGTTTATTTGTACCATGATGGATGATGTATGGACCAGGATCTTAAGTGCCAGTTACAATTATCAATATACAGCCATTCCATAGCAAAACGTTATAGTAGTGCTCAGAATTTCGTAAAAATTCGTAGTTTTGTTCCTTATCGCAACAAATTTGACCCGTTTTTTATTTTGTAATAAGGATGACTATTTCCATGTTAGGGTGGTCCAACCCAAGTAGCAATTTGGGTTTTATGAGGGTTCTGCAGACTATGATTTTGACTTGTAGCATGCTTTAAAACCGTGATAAAACTTGCAATGTTACTTGGGAAAAAACCAAGTAGATTTCCATAATGAATTATGTCAAAATTCCTTGCGAACACCTTCTGGGGGCTTGCAAGTTGTTTGCAGTTTGCTGGAAATGCTAATTTTATACGCAAGTAAATTAGAAAACATGATCGATGCTAGCTAAAATTAAACCTTCACAAACCTTGATCGAGCGTTCTCAGTTTCCTCGTTGCATTAAGTCATCAATTTACGCTTATTTAATCAAACTGTTCTTTCTGCAGCAACATTCTCATCTGAGGTCGTTTAAAAATTAAAACACAATTCCAGCCCTCTCGCCACTTCCGTATTATAGCAACTAAGTGTAACGATGGAAAAGCTACTACTCTGTGGCTACCATACCGAACCATTAGCATTACGACTTAATGGAAATATCGAGGCAAAGCGCATAAAAAATGCATCGGTTAATTTTTAATGAAACCATTCCTGCAAGTGAGCATTTCCACCACACTCACAGAGTGGTATTTTTAATTTCCACTTTAAAACCCTTCTTTCCCCTCCCGGAACTTGAATTCCCCCGCCTTGCCAACGAACGAACGAACGAACGTTGCACAGTTGTGCACTTTTACTCGAATAATTTGCTCCAACAATGAAGTGAAATAAAACCTACGAGACCAGGCGCATGGCGACACTCGTCGAGTGGCAAAAAGTTAGCAGTTCGCTTTTTGTGCATTGTGCTTCAAATTCCAGCGAATGGAATGGCCCAAATGAAAATGGAAATATATTTTATGTAATGCGCATTTAAGCTGTCGTTGATGTTTTGTTCTTTCTTTCCTCTCGCATTACGGTTTGAGTTCTGATCCAGCTCCTGGAAGATGAAAAACAGGAAAAATTCAATTCTCATATTTTCCACACAAAAACTTTCAACAGCAAAATCAAAAAGAATTCCAGCTGAAGCGGGGTGATCAAAGTGAAACAGAACGCAATATGCTCAGCTCTGCCGGCTTCGGCTATTGTTACATCTGTTATTCATAAGCTGTAGAATTGCGTCAATTTCAATTCATGCATACTTACATGAGCGCGAGTGGAGCAAAGCAGACAGGCACCGTGGACATTAGGGTGCTTCATTTTTTAAAAGCATTGTCAGATTTCTTATAGACCACAACCCCAAAGTATGAGTCGGTGCAACAATGGTTAAAGAGAATTACTATGGAAGCATTTTAAATTTCACTGATATCAAGAAAGAGAGAAGAAGTAGTAATTTCCATTTAATCCCTTTACCTTACTTCCTTAAACTTGACAGATACGCATATTTCGTCTACAATGTGCAGACTTCTTCAGTATATTGTACTGATTCACGACTAATAGAACAATACACTGAAGAAGTCTGAACATTTTAAACGAAATACGCGTATCTGTCCAGGATAAGCAAATAAGTTAGTGGAATTAAATAGAAATTACTAGCCCTTATCTCTTTCTTTATACAGGTATTCCACTAAGACGCCCACATTCATCAGGATTCACTTATATCGTTCTAACTTTGGTTCTAGTTGTCGAAAATGAATGCGTGGTTGCTATGACAATGACCAACAAACCTATTGTTGTTACGGTCAGTTTGGCAGCAAATGAAGACAGATAGGACTGTGCACCAGACAAAATCACCAATTAATCATTTTGTTCGACCATTTTCCACAGCGATGGCGCTGTTCCACTGGTAGGAAGTGATAAAAATCCTCATATAGAAATTGAGAGAAGCGGGAATAATTCGCTTTCGGTGCATATTCAGGTCAACAAAAGTGAACGACAACCTAAAAAAAATAGTCAGGGGCTGTGTCGTTCAGTTTTTTCCCGGAAATTAATGCTAAACAAGCTACAATTAAATAAAAATGATTTTTCCCCATACACTTTTACCTACTTTACTACCAGTCTCCAGAGAGCCAAAAAATTCAAATTTGAGAGAGAAATTCTCTCTCATGAGCTCAATCTCTTAACATGCCATGTATTTTGATGACACTCGATTAGTGATTTCCCTTTCACAGATTACAAAATAGAGTACCTTTCACTACAAATCATGTCTGGAACCTCTATATATGCATTTTCTTTAACATTTGAAGTACCTCCTTTTTACATATTCTGCGCAAAAGATACTTTATGCCCCGCCTCATACATAAAATTCGGCGGGAAATTCTGTGAGGGGTGAGCTACTTTGTGTGCAGAAAATGTAAAAAGGAGGGCCTTCAAATAATAATCTAAATGGATATATAGAGGTACCAGACATGTTTTGCACTGCAGTGTCATCTGTGAACAATTAAAGGAAAACATATTGTGTGTAGTTTGCGATAGATGTCACGGCAAACAACAGCAGTGACATCTGATGGAACATGAATGCAGAAGCTTGATCAACACCTGGACAACCCCCACCAAAGTTTAAGCGTTGTTAGTCAAATTAAATAATTTCCCTTAGTAATTCTTCAAAATCTCTTCAAATCAAACCAATTGCGTGACGTCTAAACCTTCATCAATCTTTGCCATTTTTGCACCGACTCATATGACTGCGTTATGAATCAAACTAGAGGGTGGCGTACACTTTTTTTTTTCAAAATGATGCACCCTAGTGTACATGTGTGCATATTCAAAACTTTTTCCCGGATCTGGCTGGGTAATCCATGGTTTTTTTTTCAGCAGCGCGCAACTTCACAGGAAAATATCCAAGAACATCAATACTTTTGGCTTTCTTTCGATTTGTAAACATACTTCCCCCCTGCTGCTGTTACTCTAGTTATTCTTTTACTTTCTTTATTGGTACTATGCTCGATCGGGAAAGGTATTCCAATATAGGAAAATAAAATTGTATTTCTTCTCCCGAATCAGCACCCGCTGCCTCCCATGCAAGACAGGAATTGGTTTTCCCACATAAGGGGTAGGGCGCGAGTGAACGGGATGAGCTTCTCAAACGAACGGTTTTCCTTTTCACATGGATGCGAGTGGAGGTTTTATTCCTTCTTAATGCTTGCCTTTAAAATGTTGTGTGGTAGCTGTGGAACTTAAAATCCAAAAGACAAATCTTTGCTATGTATGTTTGTTTTTTTTTTTTTATCTTCCATAAATAAAAGAAAGGAGCTTGAAGCATTCAAAGGCAAAGTTATGACTAATGTGTGCTTATATTTGATTCTTGTTGTGAATGAGTACCTACAGTGTTCATAAGCACGAAGCAAGCGTCGAAAATATGTTGGACATATGTTTCAGATCATGACTGTGTCAGATTATCCAGGTTATCAACTATCTAATCTAATCTAAGTATTGTACTCGAAAAAAATGCACCATTTTTATCCGTGTGTAACTTTTTTATCCGTGGGTAAAAATTGATGAAAATCTGGGTATAACTAGTTTGAAGTGAATTGTTTACATGTGCAAAATTTCATAACAATCGGTTCAGTGATTATTGAGATGTCATCGAAACAAGAAGAAAATCGCCGGAGAATTTTGCGCGCCGTTATGGGAAATCCGACTGCGACCATGAGATGGATCGGAAGACAACTAGGAATCACCAATTTCACTGGGTGGTAAAATCGTTTAAAGACTCCCAGACGACCGAGCGGCGGGCTGGAAGTGGAAGAAAATCGAAGACAGCTGACCCTGTGAAGGCCCGGAAGGTATTGGATTATTTCAAGCGTAAACCGTTAAACCGCCAAATTCACCAGAGATTCGTCCGGTGGAAAGATTTTAGGCCATAATAAAGGCCAAAAATCGAAAACCGTCCAAGTTGCTTAAAAACGAGCTGGAGTTGAAGACATAATGGATGAAAGTGACCAAAACGGTCGTCTCCACCATTGCACAAAATGTAATGAGGGGTCTTAAGGGAAAGGTGCTGGCTTTCAGCGATTGAAAGGAAATTGAATAAAGTAATTATGCCGGAACATAATCCATGTGTATTAGTTCATTCCCAAAAAGTTTCAAGAAAATCCGACTTAAAATAAATTTTTGGCGAACACTTTTGTCTGGTGATTTTTTTTCGAGTACAGGCTTAACACAGCCAGTTCTTGAAAGCATCCTGGAAAAAGATACATATACCTACATCCTTGTCTATTTGATATATGTTTCACATCGAAGATGCTTAGTTACCTTACCAATCAGTCCTCTGCTGTCCAAAGATGTCGTCTCCACTCAACTCGATCCATGGCCACAGTTCGCCAGCCTCGTAGTCTGCGAAGGGTCCGCAGGTCACCTTCTACTTGGTCGATCTACCTTGCCCGCTGCGCGCCTCTTCTTCTTGTTCCTGTTGGGTCGCTTTCTAGAACAATTTTCACTGGGTCGTCGTGCGGCATTCTTACGACGTGCCCAGCCCACCGTAGTGGCCCAATTTTTGCAATGTGGACGATGGATGGTTCTCCCAGCAGCTGGTGCAATTCGTGGTTCATTCGCCTCCTCCACGTTCCGTCATCCATCTGCACTCCACCGTAGATGGTACGCAACACCTTCCGTTCGAAAACACCAAGGGCGCGTTGATCCTGGCCGTAGAGGACCACCGGTCTAATCAGCGTCTTGTAGACAGTCAACTTCATGCGGCGACGAATTTTATTCGACCGGAGCGTCCTCCGGAGTCCAAAGTAGGCACGATTCCCTGCCATAATGGGTCTTTGAATTTCTCTGCTGGTATCATTTTCGGCGGTCACCAGTGAGCCCAAATACACGAACTCATCGACCACCTCGATTTCGTCCCCGTCAATCTGAACTCGGGGTGGGAGGCTAACATTGTCTTCCCTAGAACCTCTTTTTGTCAAGTATTTTGTCTTTGATGCGTTGATGGCAAGTCCAATCCGTCTAGCTTCAGCCTTCAGTCTGATGTACGTTTCCGCTAACATCTCAAAGTTCCGTGCCATAATGTCAATGTCATCGGCGAAGCCAAGGAGCTGGATGGACTTCCTGAATATCGTGCCACTCGTGTCTATCCCAGCTCTTCTGATCACATCTTCTAACGCGATGTTGAATAGCAGACACGAAAGTCCATCAGCTTGCCGTAGCCCCCTTCGAGATTCAAAGAGACTCGAGATTGTCCCCGATACTCGAACAACACACCTCACTCGATCCATCGTCGCCTTGACCAATCGCGTCAGTTCATCTGAAAATCCGTACTCGTGCATAATCTGCCATGGCTGATCTCGATCGATTGTGTCGTATGCGGATTTGAAATCGATGAACAAATGATGTGTGGGCACGTTGTATTCGCGGCATTTCTGCAGAACCTGCCGAATCGCAAAAATTTGGTCCGTAGTAGCGCGGGCACCCATGAATCCCACCTGGTATTGCCCCACGAACTCTCTTGCAAATGGTGACAGACGGCGGCATAGAATTTGGGAGAGTACCTTGTAGGCGGCGCTCAGCAGTGTGATCGCGCGGTAGTTGCAGAAATCCAACTTGTCGCCCTTTTTGTAGATTGGGCATACGACACCTTCCATCCACTCCTCCGGTAATATCTCCTTCTCCCAAATCTTGGCAATTACCGAGTGCAGCGCTCTAGCCAGTGCTTCACCACCGTATTTTAATTGCTCACTTGGTAGTTGATCTACACCAGTTGCTTTGTTGTTCTTCAGCCGACCGATCTCCTCCTCAACTTCTTGAAGATCAGGGGCCGGTAGCCTGTCGTCTTCTGCGCGTGCTCCAAGGTCCAAGGTCATTGCCTCCCGTCCTACCTAAGCGTTCATGTCGCCGATGATGATTTTGACGTCCCGTTGCGAACAGCCGTCGTACACCTGCTCCAGCTGCGCATAGAACGCTTCTTTCTCGTCGTCGGGTCTCCCTTCGTGTGGGCAGTGCACGTTGATGTTGCTGTAGTTGAAGAAACGGCCCTGTTGGGTACCCCCCACCGATTTCACCACAAGGACTCGTCAGCTGGCAGCCGTCAGCCTAACAGATGCAACCACGGATGAATCGGTGATGAGCTGTCATCATGAAGATTAGAAGTTTGCGATAGCCGCGATTTACACGCATTATGTACTAGCCTTTTAACTAATAAAAATAGTTTTTAATTTGTACCGTGAATCGTGCGTTTCTCTCCTTCACTCAATATCGCAACAGTTGGCGACGAGGAGGTGGAAGTTTTCGCGAAAACAATCGTGCGCGACCGTTTCGTAAAGCTCCAGTAAAAATCGTGCTTAGGAGGACACCGTGATGGCGCAGAACAATAGTGTGCCACTGAATGCAGGTGCCTGACAGATGCCACAACCACCGAACATTCAGGATCAGGTGATGCAGATCCTCACGAATCAGCAGATGTTGATGGCGCAAATGGCACAACAGCTGGCCGCCACCCAAGTTGCCATCAGGAATCTCTCCCCCGATGAAAGAGTGCTGGACTCGTTATCGAGTAACATGGCGGAGTTCGTGTATGACAAGGACAATGGTCACACGTTCGACGCATGGTTTTCTAGATACGTCGATCTCTTTGATAAAGACGCTAGAAAGCTCGATGACGCGGCAAAAGTGCGACTGCTTCTGCGAAAGCTAAACCCACCCGATCACGAGCGCTATAATAGCTTCATACTCCCGAAGCTCTCTCGTGAGTTCTGTTTCAAAGAGACCGTCCAAAAGTTAAAGTCTCTATTCGGAGCCACAGTATCTACTTTTCGCCGCCGATTCAATTGCCTTCAACTCGCAAAGGAGGACAGTGATGATTACCTGGCATACTCATGCAAGGTTAATAAGGCTTGCGTCGATTTCAAGCTTTCGTAATTGACTGAAGAGCAATTTAAATGCCTTATTTACGTCTGCGGTCTAAAGGGAAAGCAGGATGATGAAATCCGAATGCGGCTTATCAACAAGTTCAATGAAGCCGTCGATCTTACGCTACAGCAAGTCGTGGAGCAGTGTAACAGCCTCGTCAACCTAAAGCACGACACTGTCCTAGTCGAGAATCCGTCGTCCGTGGTGAATGCCGTTGCTTACAATAAGTGGCCGAAGTCGAGACATTAGTCAGCAGTATCGAATTCGTTCCATCCCCATCAACGTGAGCAACCGAAGACTCCATGCTGGTCGTGCGGGGGGATGCATTACAAAAAGGACTGCCGATTCCGCGACCGCAAATACAACGAGTGCGGTAAGGTTGGGCACCGCGAGGGCTATTGTGCCTGTTTCCAATCGAGGGCTTCGTCTAACGCATCGACACACACTGCATCGAAGAAGAAGCGACCCTCAACGAAGACCGTGACCATCCACTACATCAGCCAGGGTAGAAAATTCGTCGAGCTCCAGGTCAACAACGTTCCTCTTCGATTACAATTGGAAACAGGATCCGAGATATCCATAATTTCGCACCGATCGTGGATCAAAATGGGTCAGCCGAAAACAAAACCAACGGCTGCCGGACATCCACTCAAGCTGGTTGCCGGGATGTGGTGCAGAATTTCCCTCAACAACGTCACCAAAGAGGGTAAGTGCTTCGTTGCCGCTCCTAACGTCAGTCTTGATATTTTAGGCATCGACTGGATGGATTTGTTTGGGTTATGGAACCAACCTATCGCATCGTTTTGTAATCAGGTCAGCGCTCAACCAAATCAGTCGCTGGCTACTCTGCAAGCCAAATTCCCGGAAGTATTCAGCAGCAAGGTAGGCCTCTGCACGAAGGCTCCTGTCAAGCTGGTACTGAAAGGAAACCCAAAGCCAGTTTTTAGACCAAAGCGTCCCGTAGCCTACTGCATGGAAGGTGTGGTAGAGGATGAAATCTGTCGGTTGGAGTCCCTAGGCATCTTGAAGAAGGTGGATTTCGCTGAGTGGGCAGCCCCGATCGTAGTGGTTCGGAAATCCAATGGAACCGTCCGAATCTGTGCTGATTCTTCAACCGGGCTCAACAATGTGCTGGAGCCAAATCAGTACCCCCTACCGCTGCCCGAAGACATCTTCGCCAGAATGTCCAGTTGTCGGGTGTTCAGTCACATCGACCTTTCCGATGCCTACTTACAGGTCGAGGTGGATCCAGAAAGCCAACAATTGCTCACCATAAACACCCACAAGGGCCTCTTTAAATTCACCCGCTTATCGCCCGGCATCAAATCCGCTCCAGGTGCATTCCAACAGCTAGTGGATACGATGCTTGCCGGTCTCACTTGTACCGTTGGGTATTTGGACGACATCGTAGTGGGTGGTCGAACGCAAGAGGAACATCAACGCAATCTTCACCTCACCTTGCAACGGCTGCAAGAATTCGGCTTCACGGTCCGCATCGAAAAATGCAGCTTTTACATGCGGCAAGTGAAGTACCTCGGACAAATACTCGATAGTGACGGGATTCATCCGTATCCAGACCAGATTGCACCGATCGTCAGTATGCCAACACCGAACGACGCTACCACGCTGCGGGCGTACCTTGGAGCTGTAAATACGTTCCATAGATGCGCACCCTTCGACACCCTATGGATCAGCTACTGAAGACTGGTGTAAAATTCGAGTGGTCACCTGCTTGCCAAAGATCGTTCGACCGATTCCGAGAAATCCTCCAGTCCCCACTTCTGTTGACGCACTATAATCCAAACTTGGAACTTGTTGTGTCGGCGGACGCTTCCTCAATCGGGCTGGGTTCCCGGATCGCTCACAAGTTCGCGGATGGCACTGTAAAAGCTATTTGCCATGCTTCACGCAGCTTGACAGCAGCGGAGAGTAATTATAGCCAAATCGAGAAGGAGGGTTTGGCTCTGATATTCGCCGTGACCAAATTTCACCGAATGATTTTCGGGCGGCGTTTCGTGCTCGAAACCGACCACAAACCTTTGCTTGCCATATTTGGGTCGAAAAAGGGCATCCCCACATATACCGCCAATCGACTGCAGAGGTGGGCGTTGACATTACTTTTATATGATTTTGACATCCATTATGTCTCGACGGAAGCTTTCGGACACGCAGATATCCTGTCTTGCCTGATCAATCGCCATGTTCGTCCGGAAGAGGAATTCATCATTGCCAACGTCGAGTTCGAAAGCAGTATCCGAAGCATCATGAACCAGTCGCTGGAGGCCCTGCCAGTTTCGTTCAAGATCGTACAAGCCAAGACCCGTAAGGACAAAACTCTGCAACAGGTAGCCCAGTACGTCAAAACAATGTGGCCGGAGAATGAAGCTAGCATCACGAATCCGCACATCCAGGAGTTTTTCCATCTTCCCTCTCAAGGCCCTCTCAATCACCGCTGGCTGCTTGATGTACGTTGAACAATTAGTGCTACCAGTCGTTCTTCGAAATAAAGTGCTGGCACAGCTACATAAAGGCCATTCAGGTATCGACCGAATGCGTTCTCTTGCGCGTCAGTACGTCTACTGGCCCCATGTCGATAAGGATATCAAACACCTGGTGCAAACGTGCAATGAGTGTTCGAGTGTAGCGAAGACGGATCGTAAAACCAGCCTCGAGTCGTGGCTAGCCCCGGAGAAACCCTGGCAACGAATTCATCTCGATTACGCCGGTCCTATGGATGGGTGGTACTACTTCATCCTAGTGGACGCCTACACCAAGTGGAAGTGGTCCAAACAAAAGATATTACATCTGTAGAGACGCTCCGAATCCTACGCAATATTTTTGCCAGATTCGGGTTTCCAGAGACGGTGGTGAGTGACAACGGGACTCAATTTACGAGCGAAGTATTCGAGGCTTACTGTGAGTCCAACGCTATTCTGCACCTGAAGACTGCTCCCTATCATCCGCAGTCGAACGGGCTCGCTGAAAGGTTCGTCAACACCTTTAAGAGGACGTTGAAGAAAATTACCGCCGGAGGGGAAACGCTGCAAGAAGCTATCAGCACTTTCTTACAGTGTTACAGATCAACACCATGTCGGAGCGCACCCGAAGGAAAGTCGCCTGCCGAAATTTTGCTCGGCAGACCAATTCGCACGTCGTTAGAACTGCTTCGACCACCAACTCCAACGCACAAAATTGAAAACTCCAAGCAAGAAGAGCAGTTCAACCGGAAGCATGGTGCGATACCAAAGCGCTACTCTCATCAGGACCTTGTCTGGGCCAAAGTGTTCCGAAACAAAAAGTGGCACTGGGAAGCAGGAGAAGTGCTTGAACGTATAGGCAAGGTCATGCACAACGTCTGGTTGCCTGGAAAACAATCTCTGATAAGGTCCCACAGCAGTTAAGAACCCGTCATCTGTCCGACAAACAACTGCCTGCGTTCGAATCACCAAGGGATCAGCAAACTCCGTTGAGTATCCTGTTGGGCTCCTGGAACCTGAATGCTTCAACGCCCAAACTGGATGATCTGCCTCCTCTTCCTCCTGAGCTGAATGAAGATCTGCCCCCGCAGGTCAGTCATCGTCAACAATACAGTTCCCCTCAACAACAGCAACAACAACCAACAGCAGCTCGCACGTCTTCGAGGACTCGAAGGCTTCCTGCGAGATATGAGCCTTACCATCTGTTTTAAAAAGGAGGAGGTGTTGGGTACCCCAAACCGATTTCACCACAAGGGCTCGTCAGCTGGCAGCCGTCAGCCTGACAGATGCAACCACGGATGAATCGGTGATGAGCTGTCATCATAAAGATTAGAAGTTTGCGATAGCCGCGATTTACACGCATTATGTACTAGCCTTTAAACTAATAAAAATAGTTTTTCATTTGTACCGTGAATCGTGCGTTTCTCTCCCTCACTCAATATCGCAACAGGCCCTTAATCCTCAGCTTGCACATCCTGGCGTTGATCGGCTGCCAACCAATCACGCGTTGGCGCATCTTACCCAGCACTACAAAGCCGGTTCCCAGCTCGTTGGTGGTGCCACAGCTCTGGTAGAAAGTAGCCGCTCGATTCCCGCTTTTCCATACCTTTTGTCCCGTCCAGCAAAGTTCCTGCAGTGCTACGGGAAGCCGAGTGATTTGCAGTTCCATGTTTCGAGTGTCCAATCGTAGTCCTTATTTCGTCTCGTAGGTCTGTGTCTATTGTTCCGATCCGTATTTCTTTCTTCGGTATTTGATTTATTTTTTGACGTAGGACTACGTCTTTGATTTCTATATGGGGATACACTTTGTGAAAACTGAAAAAGGAACATGTAACCAAATTATGAAAGATTTTGAACGTTAATAACTCAGCTGCCCCTGAACCAATTTCAATAATTTTATCACCAATCGATCAGGGCTACGCTTACGCATCTATATCAATGCTTTTGATTGTTTATGTTAAACAAGAAACTATTGAAAAAGTAGTAAATGACAAGCATTGTCAAAAAGCGTCGAAATAATTAACAAATCCACCAATTACCTACATGCATATGCTGCTTCCCCAGCACAGTCGTCAGAGAGTAGTAAGTAGACGTAACATGTCGATGTAGCATTACGACGAGGTTCAGTAGTTTAGTGGTTACCGTTTCTGCTTACTGCTTACGTACAAGAAATTCATATCATATAGTACGTACAAAAAATTAGTAATCGAGCGTTCATCCAAAGCACTTCTAATGCATTTCAGGTTCATAAATCGAGGGTCAAGTAAAGACGAAATAAAAATTAGCTTCTTAACAGGAAACTTTCGATTTAGTTGCTCCTTCATCCCCAGTTTCATGTGTGTGGTGGCAAGCAAGTCCTTATTTATTCATTGATACAAGCTTCAATCTCAAATCGCAAGAGCATGGCAATGTTAACTGTTGCATTCTTTTCAACAGACAATAAGGCTACTATAATCTGTAAACCAAAGTGGAATTTCACTGCAATATTTTCACCACCACCATGTCACCATGTCTCAGAAACAGACTAGAGTAAAATCACATTGGAACTAAAATGAAACTTTTCACACTAGACGTTCATTACGTGATCGACTTTCAGCTGGCACGTTTTGACTTGTCCGCTAACTGAGACAATTTTTCAGTTAAATTACATTTTCTGCCAAAATGATGTAATTTCAAAATGTCATCATTAACTGAGTGAACACTGATGCTTTTTAAATGCATTTAAATTAGTGAATTCCGTTCGATAGGTGAAAATCAAACATTATTTTCAGAGCTATCGAATGTCTAGTGTATCAGTAAACAAACATCTGATCTTCAATGCACTGGTTGGATATTAATTTTCAAACCCTATTTGTTCACCAATCGGTCAGATGGAACTTATTAGTAGGCTTAGTTGCTCGAGATATAGCAACAATAGTTTACAATTATAGTTTCAGAACCCCGAGTTTAAAAAAAAACAATGGCTCAAGAAAGTTTCGCAAGTCTTCAACTAGCGCCCTCTAATGTGCTGTGAATATGAGATCGTGAGACGGTTTAATAAAGCATTCACGCCAGCTCTATTTAGTTCGAGACTTTTCATCATCTTAAGTAAGTAATAACAACGTGTTACGCTGATTGTTTTAAGTGTTGGGGCTTATTTAGGTCCACCGTCAAATTGAACATTGATATTCGTTTCACACAAGCTCGCAAGTTGAGCATCTATGTAGCTCCTCATCCATACTAGATAACGGGTGTTGCTCATCCATATCAAGTCAATCTCCAGATACTTCGATATAGATTAAGATTTGTCTGTTTTATCCATTTCAACTTACAATTCTGGACCTCGGTATCACCTGGCCTCTTCTAAGCCTCTGACATACATAACGAGCAGATAACTTTCTCCTTCACTATATGTATTTTAATGTCACTCTTAGTATACATACATTCGCGTTAACATTGTGTCCGCTAAAAGTTATTTTTAATTCGTTTGACTGTAGTTTTTAATCGTTTTTTCAACGTTGACGTATTATCTGGGCCTGCTTTCATCGCTAAATTGTGGATTTGATTTGTGAATTTGCTGTTTTTCACGATTCCGAAGGATTTAATTTTCAACCACATTCCTGTATTCGGGCTAACGCTATCATTTGTTGCTGTTCACTGAGTTTTGTTTTGTTCGCTGTAAGGATGGAGAAAAATCAATGCAGAGAATGCCAGTTGGAAATCAACGAAATCGAGCCGTTGCGCTGCGGCTTTTGTGAGGTTTACTTCCACATCAGCATGCAATGCTGTGGTTTCAACCTCAGTCGTGCGAGCAAAGACCTATTCTCGCAAGGCAAGGCTGTATTCGTTTGTTCAAATTGCTGGGATAAAATGAATGGCAGAAGTGTGAAACAGTATTTTACTGATGAGCTCACACACGACACGACTCCGTCACCTGATGACTTACCGGCTCAGGTTCAACAACTGTTCAACTTGGTGGAATCGCTGAGTGATAAAGTTGACAAGTGCATTTCCATGGATATTCCTGCTGAGCGACCATCGAATCGATCAAGGAAGGGAAATGCCTGGCCCAGACTTGGTGTTAAACGTCGTCGTGGTAATGAAGGTGAACCGATTGGCACTTCTTCTGTGCGTGGGACCAATGCAATTGATCTCAGTGACTTGTCTGTACCGTGTCTAACACCACCGATCTCCCCTCCAAAGTTCTGGCTCTACCTGTCCGGATTACACCCGTTAATAACTGCTGAGGACATTCAAAAAATTACTTCTCGCTGCTTGGATCTAACAACACCTGCTGACGTCGTGCGTCTCGTGCCCAAGGAAGTGGATATGACATTTCCTTCAAAGTTGGCTTGGATCCATCGCTGAAAGAACTAGCTCTCGACGCTTCTACGTGGCCTGATGGGATATTATTCCGTGAATTCACCGACTACTCAAAAAACCAGTCTGGATCCAACGGCAATCCACTGACAAATACTTAAGGCTCTATCATGTGGACGGTGGAAACCCTAGGGTTTCCACCAGAGGTGAGTATCTGTACCATTCACCAAATATTCTCGCGCCAAATATTTCCATGTTGCAGAACACGACCCGTGACGCTAGTCGTTTATGGGTTTATTACCAAAACGTACGTGGACTGCGCACCAAGATCGACGACTTTTACTGCAACGTCCTGGAGTGCAATTTTGACGTCATCATTTTAATCGAGACGGGGCTTAACGAGGGTATCAATTCGACGCAGCTTTTCGGAAGCAACTACAATGTGTACCGATGTGACCGAAGCCATATAAACAGCAGCAAATCTCGTTTCGGAGGTGTTCTAATTGCCGTACATCATCGTTTCATCAGTAGCAGTGTCGTTGCAACGAGCGGAGAAACGATAGAACAAGTGTGTGTATCGACGAGGATTGGATCCAAGCGACTATTGCTGTGTGCAATTTACGTTCCTCCAGACAAGAGCAAGGATCTCAGCGTTTTGAATGGGCATATTGAATCGATCCAAGAGCTTTGTAACAGCGGCTCTGACAGCGATTGCTTGCTGGTATGCGGTGACTACAATCAACCTGGGATATCCTGGAGTTGGGCTGATGGCGAGATTCGACCTGTGAACTCTGTTCCTTTACCAGTTGCTAGCTCATTCTTGATTGATGGCATGGATTTCCACAACCTGCATCAGAGAAATCTCGAGCGCAACCACTTAGGACGCATCCTGGATTTGTTCTTTTCCCATACGGACTTTCCTGTGGAAATCTCGAGATCTGTTTCACCACTCTTGCCAGTTGATCTTCATCATCCGCCACTAGTCGTCTGCTTACCATCTCTAGTTGATGACGGTGCACTGCTGCTGAATGCGAGTGATGAGCTTGCGTTAGACTATAGCAAGATTGATTTCGATGTTCTAATGGACTTCCTTTCCGTCACTGACTGGGATCTTCTTTTCGATGGACTGAATGCTGATGAAATGGCTGAAACGTTGTGTGCTGTGCTAAATAATTGGATGGATACAAACGTACCGATTCGTCGGCCTGCTGTTTCTCCTGCGTGGAGCACCGCTCTGCTACGAAAACTAAAACGTAAAAGAAATGGTTCGCAACGTAGACTTCGGCGATACCGTTCCCTGGCAAATAAGCGTAGTTTTCACTTGGCGTGTAACGAGTACCGTAATCTAAACTCTTCGCTCTACAAATCGTACGTTTTACGAGTGCAAACTAATTTAAGGCGAAACCCCAAGAGCTTTTGGAGCTATGTAAACTCGAAGAGGAAAAATTCAACAATGCCTGCAAGCGTTTTTTGACGTAGAACTACGTCTTTGTCGACTATACTGGGGTGCAAATCAAAAAATATGTGTGATGAAGGAGTGTTAGGTTTTGAACGCTTGTAACTTTGTTATTTATAGATGAAATAAAAATCCAAATACGCCAATCGATAGGATATTACATTACGAACATGCTGAAATAAATATTTTCCCAATTATTCTGTAATTTAATTTTTGAAAATGTACAAATGATAATTTTATCACTGTTTTCATGAAATAAGCCTTTTTCCCAAGCCCAGTCATCATAAACGAATACCACTTGGTTGCACATCATTCTGCTTGAACCTGAAAAGATATAAATCAGCGCTGCTCTCCTGCCTAAGCTCATTACCGCTTCGGACGGCGTGGCACTAAGTCTTGCAGCAAGCAAGACTAATTCAGCAGCTAAAGGTTGATCACGGCGTGTCCACCACAATGAGGAATGAGACTTCAAAAAACGTGCATGTAAAACCCCCTCCCCCTTTACAACCTCTCCCCCTCCCCTTTTAACATAACCCGAAAAAGACATGGACTTTGACGATCATTTTTTTCCGGGAAATAAATTTTAAGCAAACCCAATTATGTATAAACAATTATTTTTTTACATGCAGAGCCAACATTTTCAAAAAAAGGCTTAACAGGAGACATACACTCGATGAATTACCAACAACTAACTGTAAAACATATCTGGTACCTCTATATATGAAATTATATTAACATTCAAAGTCCATCCTTTTTTCCATATTCTGCACAAAAGAAACGTTCTGCCCCGCCCCCATTCATAATAAAATGGCGGTAAATCCTGTCAGTTGCGGGGAGAATGTGAAGGCGTATCCGGATAGCCTTTTCCTGGTACACTTCCAGAAGGGAACGGTGACACTCAACGCGCTGAAAGCCATCCGCTCCATCAATTGCATCATCGTCCGCTGGGAGCCATACCGTGGCGGCCATCGCGATGTGACTCAGTGCCAACGGTGTCTGAACTTTGGACACGGCACCCGCAACTGTAACATTAAGCCACGCTGCGGCAATTGCGCTCAAGACCACGCCACTTCCGACTGCCCTGCGGATGAAGCCGTGGCGTTAAAATGCGCCAACTGTGGTGGTGCTCACCAAGGTTCCGACAGACAGTGCTCCAAACGCGAGGACTTCAAACGCATCCGAAAACAGGCGGCAGTTAACAACCAACCAGGACGCAAGAAGGACAAAGTCCCGGCATTTCGGACGGAGGATTTCCCGCCTCTTCGTGCTCCTCAGCAAAGGCAAGCAAATTCGTGGGTGCATTCCGCTCAAGCAACTTCTGGTGATTCTGCTGGCCAAAGCTCTCCATCCCCCCCTGGATTCTGGAGACAACCACCAGCGCAAAACAACAACCCCGATCTGTTTTCAGCGGATGAACTGGTGGAAATTTTCATCAACATGACCGGTGCTCTACGTAAGTGCCGCAATAAGCCCGAACAGATCCAAGTGGTCGGTAAGTTCATCATCCAGTATGGCGTCTAAACCGCTAACCATCGCTACTTGGAACGCTTGCTCTGTAAGAGCAAAACAGATTGAGCTTGCCGACTTCCTCCGCAAGCATAGCATCGACGTGGTTCTTCTAACCGAGACCCACCTAAAGTCCGGTGACAGCTTCTGGTTGCCTGACCACAACATTATCCGGCTTGATCGCACCAGCTCCAGGGGGGGTGGTGTAGCGGTCATCGTCAGAAAGGGAATCAAGTTTTGCACTCTGCCCCACATCCGCACTTCTATCATCGAGGCCATTAGTGTGGAGGTGGAATCACCAACTGGAAACATCCGGTTCATCGCTGTTTACTGCCCACGCCAGTGTACCGCAAGCAACGGATTAGGAATCCAATTCAAGAAAGACCTGACCGCCATCACCCGTACTAGCTCCCGATTCATCGTTGGGGGCGACCTGAACACCCGCCATGAAGCTTGGAGGAACTACCAGAGGAACCGGAACGGATGTCTATTGTTCGACCACGCACAACATGGTCTGTACACTGTGCAATTTCCGGACGAACCAACTTTCATCTCTCCGGCGGGAAATCCCTCCACGCTGGACTTTTTCCTGTCAAACATCGGACTATCCAAGCCGGAGGCGCACAACGATCTCAGCTCCGACCACCAACCGGTGGTGACTGAAGTCGGTGTCAATGTGGTTCCTGCTAGAAGCTGCCTGCGTAAAGACTACCACCATGTCAACTGGGTGCAGTACGGACGAATGGTGGACAGCAACATCGATGAAAATCCACTACTCAACACCGTAGATGACATCGACCGGACGTTGGAAGGGCTCCAACAGGCCATATCCATGGCTGACGAGGCATACGTTCGACAAGTTCCTGTGAGGGGTAAGTTTGTTGCTATTGATTCCCACACCCAATTACTGATTCGGTTGAGAAATGTTCGTAGACGCCAGTTTCAGAGGACTGGAGATCTGGGCAAAAAACGTGAAATGGCCGATCTGAATAGGCAGATTGCTTCCAGAATGGACTCACTCCGAAATGAAAGTTTCGGGCGTGTTGTCCAGAATCTGGATGACCGCTCCAGACCATTCTGGAAGGTAGCCAAGGTCCTGAAAAATCATCCCAAACCCGTTCCACCTCTCAAAGTCGAAAATGATGACGATCGGCTTTTAATTACCCCACAGGAGAAAGCAAATGCGATCGGCAAGCATGTCGCTTCATCGCATTTGCTTGGCTCGACTATCCAAAGTCCGCTCGATGATCAGGTTGCGCAATGCGTTCAAAACCTAGATACCTCCCCTTGTGTCGTGCCTCCGGCGGATATGATTACAGTACAACAAATTTGCTCAGCGCTGAAATGCACCAAGAACATGAAGGCTCCCGGGTTTGACGGTATATTCAACTTGATCTTGAAGAGACTCAGCATGAAAGTGCAGTCTCTTCTAACCGCTATCTTCAACAGATGTTTGGAACTGCACTACTTTCCAAGCATCTTTTTTTTTTTTTTATAATTCGTTTATTTTTCCAGGCTCATTTGCTGTAGCTTTGCGGAGCCGATATTCATTGTTTAAATAACAAAATTACTTAAAACTAACGTTAGTAAAACGGAGGCCGATTACTCGCGGCTATCTCGAGGTTAGGGGTAACAAATTGTAACAAATGGATGGCAGGGTAGGGATTGTGAACACAAGGTTTGGAGAGCAATGTGCTCTTGATCTCGAACTAGGCGACACTCTGTTGAAAAAGACAAACATGGGGGTACACCGATGGGCAACTAACAACTTGGGAGAACACAAGATGACACTAACTACTAAATCCTCAAATCTATCCGTTTTAAAAACACATAAATTAAATTCAAATAGTCGAGGTCTCGGCTCGCCAAGACATCTCTAACGGGTATCGCGGGTTGTTTTCCTCGGGCCCTGAGGGATATGGATAACTCAGATCTGGCAACACGGTGTAAGGTACATGACCAAACAACGTGCTCGATATCGTGATAACCACTGCCACACGCACATAAATTGCTGCCTGAGAGCCCAATTCGATAGAAATGCGAGTCTAACGAGCAGTGATTGGACATAAGCCTTGATATAACGCGTATAAAGTCGCGGCTCATGTCCAACCCTTTGAACCATGGCTTGTTCGACACCTGAGGGAGAATAGAATGTAACCATCTTCCCAATTCACCATCATTCCATTTTTGTTGCCAACTGATGAGGACTTGCTGACGAGCAATGGAGAAAAATTCGTTGAAGGTGATTTGTCGCTCAAAAATATCGCCTTCCATAGCGCCCACCTTAGCCAATGAGTCCGCTTTCTCATTACCCGTAATTGAGCAATGAGATGGGACCCAAGCTAAGGTGATAGTATAGGAGCAGTTAGATAAAGCACTCAGTTTAGATCGTATTTCAGGCAGGAAATACGAGGAGTGCTTCATCGGCCTCATTGAACGAATAGCCTCCAATGAGCTAAGACTATCCGTAAAAATAAAATAATGGTCAGACGGTAGTGAGGCAATTCGCTCTACTGCGTAAAATATAGCTGCGAGTTCCGCAACGTATACTGAGCATGGTTTCTGCAGTTTATAAGAGGCGCTATGAAATTGATTAAATACACCAAATCCAGTGGAAGCATTTATGGTTGACCCATCTGTGAAAAATCTTTTATCGTTACTTACATGGTGGTACTTCCAAGCATCTGGAAAGTAGCAAAAATCATACCGATCCGCAAACCCGGTAAGGATCCAACATTGTCTTCAAGCTACAGACCCATCAGCCTCCTTTCAGCGCTGAGCAAATTGTTCCAGAAACTCATTCTCAATCGTTTGCTCAAGTTTGTCGAGGAAAGCAACATTCTCCTTCCGGAACAGTTTGGATTCAGAAAGGGGCACTCCACCAATCATCAGCTAGTACGGGTGATGAATAACATCCGAAGTAACAAAGCTGTATCCAAGTCCACAGCCATGGCCTTGTTAGACGTTGAAAAGGCGTTTGACAATGTTTGGCATGATGGACTTGTGTACAAGCTTTGTAACTTCAACTTTCCTCTACATCTTATTAAAATCACCCGTAACTACCTCCAGCAAAGGTCGTTTAAGGTATCGTTGAATGGTTGTCTCTCAGACACGTTTTCGATCCCAGCAGGAGTCCCGCAAGGTAGTCTGCTGGGCCCCTTGCTTTACAGCATTTACACTTCCGACATTCCTCCCCTCGGTGACGGTTGCGTGTTTTTCCTGTTCGCAGATGATACCGCAATAGCCGTCAAAGGAAGGATGCCTCGCGAAATAACGAACAAACTTCAACGATGCCTTAACGCCTTTGCTGATTATGCCACCACGTGGAAAATCAAAATCAATGCCACCAAAACACAAGCGATCATGTTCCTCCATCGGCAATCGCCCAAACTGAAACCGGCTCCATCTTGTACTGTAATCATGGATGGCACAAGGGTTGAGTGGTCTACCGAAGTTACCTATCTCGGGATGTTGTTCGATGAAAAGCTCCTCTTCCGTTCGCATGTAGAGAAAACTGTAGTCAAGTGTTCTACCTTGGTTAGGTGTCTGTATCCGCTGATTTGCCGCAGATCCCACCTCTCAAGGGTGAACAAACTGGCCGTCTACAAACAAATCATAGCACCTGCGATCCTCTACGCAGCTCCGGTGTGGGAATCATGTGCACAGACTCACAGGAACAAAATCCAGGTCGCTCAGAATAGAGTGCTGAGGATGGTTCTTGACCGTCCATTCGACACTAGAATAACAAATTTACATGAAGAGGCAGGCATTGCCAAAATAGATTCCAAAATTAACGAAATTAAGACTAAATTTGCACAAAAATGTAATTTATCAGAACATGCTTTAATAAGCAATTTGTATATAGTAGGTTAGGTGTACATAGTAGTTGTAGGTTAGTTGTAGTTGTACATAGTAGTTATAAGTAGTCTCCTTTTTCAAATTTTCAAACAAACCAATCCCACCAAGGTGGTCATTCTCTAAAACAGGCCTGATAGGACTAGGAACTGTAATTAATAATAATTGAAATTTCACAGGAACTAAAGTTGAAAAGACGCATCTGTGTCACTTGATAAGTTATACATGTAAACCACACAAATTCAAGAAATATAGATCATTTAAGTCAAAAGTCAGTTGCGGGGCTTAGAAAGTATGTTTTGTGCAGAATATGTAAACAAGGAGGGACTTCGGATGTATTTTTTTCTGCAAAATATGTAAAGAAGGAGGGACGTCGGATGTTAACCTAAATGCATATATCATGCATCATAGATAGAGATAGATAGATAGGTTCTACGTCATACTGCGGTCGTGTCTAGGACACAACCCTTAATTTTTTCAATGACGTTGAATCGTCGATAGGCGGGGAGAAATGTGAGCTTTTCGCTGCTCATTTTTCGTCGGTTTTTGACGCAGAATCCATCACCTCGACTGAACTTGTCTCGGCTGTTTCGGATGTGCCTTCAAACCTTGTTGACATAAACACTTTTGAAATAACGCCCGTTATGGTAACTAATGCCGCCAAGAAAATGAAATGTACCTTCTCGCCTGGACCAGATGGCATTCCTTCTGCAGTGTATTGTCGTACCATTGGAGTGCTTGTTGAACCGCTTTGCAGAATCTTCAACAAATCTTTTGTAGAGTCGAAATTTCCTGCAATCTTTATATTTATATTTATGGTTCCGGTACACAAGAAAGGAGATAAACGTGACGTTAAAAACTACAGAGGAATTACTAATCTCTCTGCAGCATCAAAACTGTTTGAGATAATTGTGAGTGGTTTCATTCTTGAGCACACCAAATGCTATATCTCTAGTGACCAACATGGCTTCATGCCTGGACGATCGGTTACCACAAATCTTCTAGATTTTATCACGACATGCTTTGAGCAACTGGCAAATGGGGCACAAATAGACGTCATCTACACTGATCTAAAAGCAGCGTTTGATACGATCAACCATGACATTATGTTGGCAAAGCTATCCAAACTCGGTGCGTCGGACCGTTTGACTTCGTGGTTGTGCTCCTACTTGACTGACAGGTCTCTGCGAGTGAAACTCGATTCCAGTACTTCCTCGTATTTCACGAACTCGTCAGGTGTACCACAGGGTAGCAATCTTGGCCCGTTGCTGTTTGTGTTGTACATCAACGACGCACTTCTTCTACTTGGAGATGGCTGTAAGCTTGCGTATGCCGATGACCTAAAGCTGTACTTCGTGGTGCGGACTGCTGAGGATTGCATTCGTCTTCAATCGGTATTGGATCTGTTCGTTGATTGGTGTCGTCGGAATAAGCTTACCCTCAGCATTCCTAAATGTATGGTAATGTCGTATTACCGCATCAGGCAGCCGATTGTTTTTGACTATGCCATCAACGGTGTGGTTCTTCAAAGAACCGACCAGTTCAGCGATCTTGGTGTTCTACTGGACCATAAGTTGACGTTCAACCTCCACCGCTCTGCTCTGATCACAAAGGCGAATCACCAGCTAGGTTTTGTGTCGAAAATATCGAAGGACTTCATTGACCAACACTGCCTGAAAGCTCTCTATTGCTCACTTGTGCGACCAATCCTGGAAAATGCCTCCTTGGTATGGTTTCCTCATCAGTTGACTTGGAGCTTGAGGATCGAAAGTGTTCAGCGCAAGTTTATCAGGATAGCATTACGTAATCTACCATGGCGTGATCTGCAAAATCTCCCGCCGTATTCTGATCGCTGCAATCTGCTGAGCCTGGATACTCTGGAATGCCGACGGAAAAATCAGCAAACAGTTTTTGTTGCCAAGCTATTGAATGGTGAGGTCGACTGCTCGAGGCTTCTCTCGCTGTTGGATATCCGAGTACCACCGAGAACATTACGAAGTGGTACCCTTCTCCAACCGCGGTACCATCGAACGGCGTTCGGTTACAACGAACCACTAACAACTATGATGCGTACGTTTACGACTTTCGAAGAATTATTCGAATTTGGGGAATCTTCATCTCGCTTTTTGGCACGGATTAGAAACACTTGAATTGATCCTTTTGTCAAGCTTCTGCATTCATGTTCCATCCGATGTCACTGCTGTTGTTTGCGGTGACATCTATCGGAAACTACACACAATCTGTTTCTTATAATTGTTCACAGAGGACACTGCAGTGCAAAACATGTCTGGTACTTCTAAATATGCATTTAGATTATTATTCGAAGTCCCTCCTTTTTTACACATTCTGCACTCAAAATAGCTCACCCCTCACAGAATTTCCCGTTGAATTTTATGTATGGGGCGGGGCATAAAGTATCTTTTGCGCAGAATATGTAAAAAAGGAGGGGCTTCAAATGTTAAAGCAAATGCATTTATAGAGGTACCAGACATGTTTTGTAGTGTCAGGTACTATATTTTGTAATCTGTGAAAGGGAAATAACAAATCGAGTGGCAACAAAATACATGGCATGTTGAGAGATTGAGGTCGTGAGAGAGAATTTCTCTCTCAAATTTGAATTTTTCGGCTCTCTGGGAACTGGTAGTAAAGCAGGTAAAATTGTATGGGGAAAATCATTTTTATTTAATTGTAGCTTGTTTAACAATAATTTCCGGGAAAAAACTGAACGACAAAGTCCCTGATTAATTTCTTTAGGTTGTCGTTCATGTTTTTTTACCTGAATATGCACCGAAAGCGAATTATTCCCACTTCTCTCAATTTTTATATGGGGATTTTTATCACTTCCTACCAGCGGAACAGCGCCATCTCTGCGGAAAATGGTCGAACAAGCTGATTAATTGTTTTAGCTTTAAGGTTGTTTCATGTAGACAATAGTCCGATGAATAAAATTAAATAATAATAATAATAATAATAATAATAATAATAATAATAATAATAATAATAAAAATAATTTTTCCAAAGCATTTCCACGAATCACTTGACTTTTTCCTCTCAAAGAATCAATCGACAGAAAATTTGAAGGAATCTTATCTACAATCGCAGAAGTAGTCGTAATTCAATATGAAAAACTGAGAGCACAAAATGGCGCCTTTACTAAAAAGGAACAACTGTGCAAAGTTTCAGCGTAATTGGAAATGATCGGTCAGGATCGATTTGCGAACCTTCGTGGAATGCCTCAAATGGTACGAAACATTCGTTTTTCCTGTCATCTGGCGCAATGTCAATATTACGCCTTATTCGTATAATATACAAATACATCAGTGACGAGTTATGAAGATCATTTTGGCCTTGAAACAATTGCATTTAATATTGGTGGGTCGCAAGTTTGTAAAATTCCTAAAAGTGCGTCGCAACCGGAAAATGTTTGAGAATTGCTGCTCTATACATTTTTACTCTATGCCTCACACCCTAACACACAGTTCTGGTTCGAATTGTAGCTCCCGTTCCCAAAGAACACATTCCCTATATGTGTTCCGCCTGTGTCCTGCTGTTCTCTGCTAGATTAAGTTTGCTTGGCACTTCATGCGGCAGCTTGCCCGAGCTTCAACAGTGCCATTCCGAACCGCTTCTACTGCGGTATGATATGCGGTGGAACTAACTACCACACATGTGTTTACAGATAACCTATTGCCAAACTTTTCCCCACGTCGTTGCCGCACTGGGATCCAAAACAAGGAGAAGAATATTTTCGGTCAAAGTTCACTAAATACCGAAAGTTTTTCGACTTTTGAAATATTGCTTTATGACACTCACCGGCTCGCCCCGCCGCAGAAACTCTTGATCGTGCAGCTCAATTTTCCCACCTCCCGGCCAAGTGTTTTCGATCCAGCTCCCGTCCAATGCAATGCACTTTGCAATTTTTCACCAGCTTGTATTTGCATCCTGGGGGAAAACGTTTGCAAAATGAAATATTCAACCACTACCAACGACGCAACGCCATGCTGCCCGGTTCCGTTGAAACACTCAGTCAGAAGTTAATCTGAGTAAATAAAAAAAAAACGAAGCATTATACTTTCTGCATTTTAAGCTCCCTCCATCGCTCTGCCGCGCACCCCACTGGGTACTGGTACAATCCAGAACATTTTTTTCCCGGTGGCTGGTTAGAACAACTATAGCTGTGAAAAGCTGTGTCCACGAGATAGCAGCACCGAGCGTAAGCAAACACCGTTGTATTTCGTCATACCGACCGACGTGCAAGCAGATTGAGGGGTGGTGGGAAAAAAGGAAGCGAATCTCTTTCTGTCGGTACGTACGAGCGTTCAAGATTGCTGGAATGCGGATTGGCCCCCGGAGATGAGCACTTCGCCATGGTTGAAGGAGATGGTGACGGTGATGATGATGATGATGATGATGAGATGATGTTTGCGGTTAGTATTAGAGAAGGAACTTCAATTTTCGCTGATTGCCGCCCTAGATAACTGGACTGGATGAATGGGAAGAATTGTTACATAGTTGTGATGAAATTATGCAAATGTTTACAGTCGGAACGAAAGGAATTTCTGGATCTTGATTAAGCCGAGGGTTCCTTGCCGGTGGCTGATGGACTTGGCAAATCGTGTGGAAGTCAATTCAGTGGTGACAGTGTGAATTTAGATTGGCTTCAGTTGACCTGTGTAGATGCAAGAAGCAACACGAAGTGCGCAGTCTAGTTGCTTGGATTCGCGGTGAACGAGTGACTCAAATAATACCAAAACACCGACCCGTTTGGGTGAGGCTTGAACTGGAGCCGCTTTTCTATTTACTTCAAAGCAATCAACAATTTCCCAATTGTCAAACACTTATCCACCCAGACAGGAATGCCCTCTGTTACGGGCCAACATTGCTGTGTTCTCCAATTCCCGTAATAACAACGACTTGTTGCCATCATTAAATTCTGAATTTAAACTCGAGTGTTATTTCAAACGCCCAACAGAAGGTTCAACAGCCACCCCGAGAGCGTCGTCATCATCTAGAGTGGACGGAAGCTTTCCCTCCTCCTGAGATTAACATCAGCTTGAAAACCTAGGACCCCTGGAGTGCGCTCATAAAAATTAATGACGTTGAAAAATCCGTCTAAATGGAAATTAAACAAATTAAATATTTATTCCGTCATTCGACATGCTGGATAGAAGTGGCAACAGGAAACGTCCGAGGAGTTGGGTTTATGTTCTAATCTCGGTCAGATAAAAGCCCAACAATGAATGAATGGAGCTGAAAATAATATAATTTAATCCCTGAGAGAACCAACCCAACTCATACAGCAACTAGCACTGAAGCCGAGCGAGGACGACTACGACTGGGTGGGGTGTAATAGTATCCTTCATCCTGAGCCCGAAGAGATTCAGCTGAAATGCAATCGGCTTTCGGTTGAAACAGATCCGTTGTCGAGCGTCGAATCGCGTAGCGATGTGTAGGAAGATGAGCATTTTCGAATTAATGGGGCTGCCATGCGGGTTTCCTTTCATCTGGTAGAGAAAGACCCGTTGGTGCATGGCTAGGCTGGCTGGCAGTGGTCGAAGGAGTTTTTGATGGATAATGTTTGTTATTGTACCGTCATTGCTTACAATTTGTGTTTGGTCGGAATTTTTGGAGATTTTTGGCTGATTGAAATAAAGTACAGTCAGGAATCGGGAGCGTGAATAAGGAACCGCAAATAAGGATACCCACAGATTATGGGAGTCTCACTAATAGGGGCTGTGGTAAATTATTTCATTTGTTTCTATACATATAAAGCTATACAATCTTCGACAATGTGTTTGTACTGGATTAGACCAATAAGTATGTGCCATTGAATTCACGTTTAATTGGGAACTACGCTGCTAGAGGTGCTTCATTTTTATGTCACTTATGACGGGCGCTATAGTATATAGGACTTGGGTCCAATATATAATATTTCGTGATCCTGGCCATACAGAAAGTTGCTGTGTTCAGCAATGTTGTTCAGGTGATCATATTAGTTTATTTATTTATTTATTTATTTATATGACTGAACATCAACAGGCGTTATTTGCTCCAATGATGTCACTTAAACTAAACATGAAAAGTACTAAAACAAAACATCAATAAGTACATAGATAGTCAAAGGAACATTACTAAATAAACTAAACTGATCTAGCAAAAACAAACTAAACCTCCAGTGAAGCAGCTGGCGAATCAGATCAAAATCAAACAGTGCGGAGACCCTATTGAAGAGTCTCTGTAAACCACCGATTGCACCGAACATGCTATAATTAGTTCGCTGTATGGGCAGGCGCAGCATTGAATTATTCCGTAGGGCTCGGGGTTGAACATTGATGTCAATTTGCTCAAGGAGGACAGGGCAAGCGGTGCGTCCTTGCAAAATATCCGCAATTAGCAATGCCCTTGCTGTACCTCTTCGGACCGACAGGCACTCCAGATGGATCAGTTGCAAACGACTTTCGTAGCTAGGCAATCGGAAGGGATCCGTCCACGACAGTTTACGTAGCACCTATCTCAGGAACCGTCGCTGAACAGACTCAACTCTTTCGATGCCGTTGTTGTAGTGAGGAGTCCAGACAACCGAGCAGTATTCTAATATGGAGCGAGACAAGGAGCAGTACAACGATTTAAGGCAGTAGATATCCGTGAAGTCTTTGGCAATCCTGAAGATAAACCCTAGAATTCTGGAAACTTTGTCGACGGCGTGCGAGATGTGCTGCTTGAAAGAGAGTTTAAATCAGGAAAATCAGCGGTCCCAGGTGACAGTGAGCGAGTAACGGTTCCATAACAACGAGTTCGAACAATTTAGCAACAACGCTAAGCGAAGTAATGCCACGGTAGTTGCCTTTTTTATATACTGGAAACATGTGTGCTACCCAACTAACAATTTTCACAATGTAAACGCTTTACTCATTTCATTTATACAGCCTCAAGCTGTATTCAAACGTTATAAGATATGAGGCAACCTTTACTCAACCTCTATACAAGCAAATCTGGTGAACTTAGTCAGCTACTTATGGATGTTGGGACGGTTGGAACAAACTCTTATTGCGTTTCCATATACGCTTCTATACGGCTGTTATCCTGCTGTTTAGTTGTATGCGAACTTGAAAGGTGCTTATTCAACCTTTTCCCGGTTATCCAATAATCACTACACAGCTTTCTCTTGAAGCCGGGTTTAGGTGATACTCTACAGTTCGCTTTCAGCTGTGGACGGACACAGCAGCATTTGTTCTCGGTGTCGATAGTGCTATCGGCAGTCTGTTTTTCGACCAAGCTATTGTGTGTTGCACACATTGTTTACCCGCAGTTAGCTAGCCGTGTGTGGAATCCTGTCGATAGAATCAAGAATGAATGGAGTTGAAGTTAAAAACACCGTCAAATTTAGCTTTGGCGATGGAGCTAGAAAACCGTCGATGGGCGAAATTATTAATTTCGCGAAGACTATGGATGCGGATCCTATGCAGATGGAAGCTATATACAGGGTAGCGGAGGAGAAATCCTTGTTTATTAAATTCAAGGTCGAAGAGGCAATGTGTCACACATTGATGAATAACAGTAAACAATTAACTTTCCGTTATGACGATGGAAAGGCAGTAGAGGTACACATGTTGAATGCGGATGAATACATTCAGTATGTCAGAGTGTACGATCTGCCTCCTGAAGTGCCTGACAAAAACCTAGCATTGGTGCTAGGGAAACACGGCAAGGTAAAACGTGTGGTTAGGGAGAAATTTCCTCCCAAATTAGGTTTTGATATATACACTGGCATCCGCGGTGTATATATGGATGTTAAGAAGGAAATTCCTACATCACTGCATTTCCTCAACCGTAAAGGAAACGTGTTCTATCCCGGGAACCAGAATGTGTGCTTTGTTTGCAAGATTGAGGGGCACCAGATGAATTCTTGCCCAAAGCGGAAACCTCGCAGGAAGCTCGAAAAACAACAAACGACGGATACGGAAAAACGTGACCCGGACGAAGCCCAAAGTGTTAGCAGCGTGGATACCTGTACATCATATGCGGGTGTTTTAGCCGGCGATACTTCAGCGGATGCTATTGAGGTGTTCGATGAAGAAGTTATGGCAATCGATGAGACGACCCCGGACATGGAAGAAGAACAAGAAACAGCTAGAGGAAGTCAGCTTGAGACCGAAAGCCATCCATTGTTCTTGATCGCGAAGAAATTGAAAACTGCTATTGAAACACAGAAAACGGAAGAAAGAAGAAAACTGTGGCTGCGAGAGAAAGTTAACACCAAACAACCGGCTTCTAGGAAAAAATGAACTAATTTTAGAAACTTTGCCTTTAAAGTCTCACACTAAGGCTTCCTTAAAGTATCACCTTAAATACTGTTTACACTTTTTTGTTAAGGAGGAATTTATTGAGTTTATTTTGCTGTGAATCAAATTAATCGAAATTAGTTACACAAGTCATCCCCAAATTATTTACCCTGCACCGGAACCTGGAATCGAACTTGAGACGACCGCATTGGCAAACCTTGACACTACCAACTGTGCTACACCAACACTTTGAACTGATGTAAACAAATCAACATGCTCTTCTACAACAAAATCGCTGAGTAGAGGCTTTATAATAGTGCACATGAATCACTTTTCTCGACTTGTTACTTCAACTTTGCAAAGGAGCAGAGTAAAAGCTCTAAAACTGCACACGTCTAAAAATAAACCTTGTTGATTGTGAAAATGCTTCCAAAGTAGCTCTTACACAGATTATTAGCTGAGTACAGGATTTTAAGTTGTTGAAAAAGCACTTTTGATGTTTATGTTATTCAGCAAGAGTGGTTATTTGCAAGGTTGCAAATACTCATTTCAGCTAAAATAATGTTTCTCGTAATAATAAAACCAAAAGATGGTATGATGGCATGATTTACTTGTAACTTACAAGAAGAGGCTACAAAGTATGTGTTTGAAACATAAAACCTGTAAATTTTGCTTTATATGAGTCACAATCAGCGATTTGCTGATCGCTGAGTGAGTGAGTGAGTGAGTGTGTGAAAAATCGCTGATTGTTACTCTCATGAAGTGAAATAAACAGGTTAAATATGTCAAACACATTCGTTGCAGTGTTCACTCGGCTGTCGACAAAAGCAGGCCACTCTCGATGTGTGCTACGCGATCGTCTGTTTTCTCGGCAGCAACCATTGTGTGGTCCTCCTCATTGTTCTTCATCAGCAGTTCTTTCAGTCGATGCGTCGTCGACTTTGCAAAGCAACCGTTTCGTGATCAATGTGTGAGTGATGACCACGTTTTGCGTCCACTGCTACAATGGACGCGCTCTGACCCTCGTTGGCGTACAACAATTTGCCATACAATGAAACTACTGGAAGCGGCTCCAGTTCTGATGGAGAAGGCTTTTTGGATAGCGGAAGATAAAGTGTTTATTGTGTTGTACCTTTTGACTATAGTTTTAAAATGTATTGTATAGTGACCAAGAATCCTCGGCTCTGTAAAGTTAATTCGGTTGAGCCTTATCAAATAAATTAACAAACAAAAACACATTCGTTGCAACCTCTTCTTGTATCCTACCAATTTAAAATATGATCATGACATCTAATTATTTCATAATTAAAAAAAAAACATTGTTTTAGCTGAAATGAGTATTTGCAACCTTGGTTAGTTGTGTAGAAGCCATCAAATGAGATATATATACACTTTATTAGCTTTGTTTTGCAGTAACAAGTTGAAAGTGGATTAGTTTGTGTATAAAAGAGACATTAGCGTATTTTGGCTGTTGTTATTCAGTGCGACTGACATTGAATAATGGTTGTGAAACAGTTGAGTAAACGCTCTCCAACACTATTTCGCTAGCTTCTGCTTATACCTGTATCTGCAGCTTGTTTTCAGCTACTTTACAGCACAACGCTGGAAAAGTTGGCTTATAAAGCTGAAAATGTTAGTTGGGTAGCTTCCAACAGGATTGGAAAGACCGTTGAAAAACGTGTAGCAGTGGAGACAACAAACTGTCCAAGTGCGTTTTGAGGAACGCCGATGGAATTCCGTCAGAACCCGGATTGTACGACGACTTGAGTTTCGAGGAAGCCCTGAAAAACATCTCGGGATTGATGTCAATTCTGCTCATGGTTTGGCCAGAGAGTGGTACGTAACTGGCAGCCAGTCGAGCATGGTCGTCACTCAGTCTCTCGTCCGTGAAGACACTAGCAAATTTTTCAGAGAACAGCTGACAGATATCTTGCGTAGATGAGGCCACGTTACCATTATGTGTCATAGACGACGGCAGACCAGCTTCATGACGTTGTTCGTTGACAAACTTCCAAAACTGCTTGGGACGTGACTTAAGCTTTCTCTGCACTCCACGTCGATACTGAAGAAAGCACCGTTTCGCAACTCGTTTGTATGCATGATTGATCCTGAAATAGTGACGTTGAAGGGATAGTGTGCGGTGCTTGGTGAACTTCCTAAGAGCGGCTCTCTTTCTGGATTTCAATCGACGAAATTCGCTCGTATGCCATGGTGGATGGGTCGTATGATGATGAATCTTTTTCGGAACGTGTCTGTCAATGATATATGCCAAGACATTGGAAATAGTTTGAGCGACGGACTCAATGTCAACGGTGTCCAATAAGTCGTCCCAATCTAAATTGGAGAGTAACTCGGCGATACTACCATGGTCGGCGTTGCGAAAATCGTAGGAAACGGTGGTAGGTGAAATATTAAAATCATGCATCAGCTTAGTACTTAACGTCAACAGTAGCGGCGGGTGGTGACGACCCAGTCTCACCAGAGGAGTGGGCGCCTCGCATCAGAAAGGAGCCATGTCCTGGGCGCTTACAAAACAAAGATCCAAACTGCGGTTGTTCTGGTTAATAACATGGTTGATTTGGGAAAGAGTGGCTGCGCTGTAATTGTCCAGAAGGAGCAAAGCGTAGGAATGGATGACAAAGTGATCCATGTCAGGATAGAGGAAGCCGTTGCGAGTTTTTTTTTCCATGAAATCCCCGGGAGATTGAATTCATCAAACACAATAACTTCATCGGTTGCTTTGTGGTCACACTCCCGTATACGGTCAGGAGGAAAGTAAACCGCACAGAGGAACAAGGTACGATCTCCCAGTTTAACCGACGTCCACACCTGCTCTAAGCATGTCCAAGCATTATTTTCTAGTAACCTCGCTTTAAACCTAGAATTTATAGCCACTAAAACACCTCCACATTTAACTTTCCGATTATTAGCAGCATTCCTATCGCAACGGAAAACTTCATAATCGACGCCGAACACCTGACGAGAGAGCGTGCGTGAATCCAATCATGTCTCCGTGAGAATTATGATGTCGTAGCAAAGATCCGAGGTAGCTACGCGAAAATCGTCGACATCACAGTTGATACCACCGACGTTCTGATAATAAAGCAGCAAGTCTGAAGGAGCAGGTATAGTTTCAATACGTCCTAGAGTCTGAGCAACTTGCGAAGGATGCCTTGATGGTGTAGGCGAATATTGGCTGGAAGCAATGAGCGGATCAGGAGTCGTTGAATCGATAACAGAAGTTGACTTGCCTATGCTGTCGAGTTGGAAGACCCCTGCACTACTCCCACTCGCAGGGCCGGGACGACTGCTGAACGCTGGCTGGAATGGCTCGACTGTGGTGGGAGGTACAAGGGCTTCCATGAGGCCAACTTCGGTGCGTCCCAGTGTCCGGTTGAATTGTGATGGCTGATGAGGTAGGGCTGTCGGAAATTGGCTGCAAACGATGAACGGACAGAGAGAGTGAGAGAGTTCAGAACTCTCAAATAGAAAGTTGCTGTCTTCAGCAAAGTTGTGCAGTTGACCAAATTCAGAAAAAATCTCACTACGCGGCGCTAGCGTGCAAGTGAACTTCCTGTATAAATTATATCTCGAGAACCTGGCCATAAAGAAAGTTGCTGTCTTGAACAAAGTTGTTCAGGTGACCATGTCCTTTTGGATGGTGGTGATATTATTTCAGAACTCTCTCACTACGTGGCGCTAGTGTAAACATGAACTTCTTTAATATGTCATGTCTTTAAAGCTTGTCGATATAAGATGTTGCTGTGCAATGTTAGAACAGGAACCGGAGAAGGGATGACGTGTAGAGGCCGGAAATCGATCTCGGACGCCATTTTAAATATCCAAGATGGCGGTCACCGGTTTAATAAAAACTGTAAAATACACTATAATATGCGTATTTCCGGAAAGGAGCCGGAAATCTATGCCAGGCGCGTCATTTTGGAATCCAAGATGGTGTTCATCTTACTTAAGGGTCCTGTACACTACCGGAGGTGCAAAGGGCCAACATGAAAGACTTTCATCCTGGGCGGCTGTTCGTTTTTGTCTTGACCTGGGCCCATGTCAAATTCATATCAACTAGCTTTATTTCCTTGTTGAGGCTCCGCCGCCATGAGCCCCTGGGTCTGCATCTGCTGCGATGTCCTGCCGAATTCCAATCCAGTGCTTGTAGATCTCGTTTCCGCCCCGTCGAAGTGTGTGGCCAACTAGCACTTATGCTCTCGAATTTCTGTTGCTATCGGCTTCTGATGATATCGACGACAAATGCAGCCCTAGCATTCTTGATTCGGGCATCTATGTCGCTCTTGGTCCCGCCGTCCGACTCTATTTGGCTGCCAAGATATTGGAAACTTTTGAACTTCTCCACTGCTTGCCCCGCTACCGTAAAGTTGAAAGGGTTGCCCGTGTTGACACCCAATTATTTGGTCTTGTGGGCGTTGATGGTGAGACCCGCCGCAGAGGAGAGTTCGGCTAGATCATTGAGCTTACTCTGCAGATCAGAGCGCCGTTGTGCTTGTAGAGCAACATCATCATCCAAATCGATGTCGTTGAGATGCACGGTTCGGTACACGATCAATTGCACCTACCATGATCTCGTCGATTACGACTCTTGGAATTCATTGACCTGCTCCAGGATGATGCGGAGCGTGACAATATGGTCCACACAAGATCTTCCAGCATAGAATCCTGCCTGCTGCCACCGGAGAGTCGCGTCGATCTTCTTCTGTATCCGATTCAGGATAACTTTGCACAGAACTTTGAGAACAATACACAGTAACATGATGTTTCGGCAATTGTCACACACAATCAGATCTCCATTCTTTGGGACCTTCACTAAGAAGCCCTGCATCCAGTTGGCCGGAAAAGTCACGGTATCCCAGATATTACAGAATAGTTGATGCAACATTTGAGCGGATAGCATGGGGTCAGCTTTGAGCATCTCTGCTGATATGCGATCGACCTCTGGAGCCTTGTTGGATTTCATGCTTCGGATAGCTGCTTCAATCTCCTGCAGTGATGGGGCCTCGGAATTTACGCGAGTGATGTACCGCACCCTAGGTGGATCATGCCGAGATGTTGATGGCTGGTTGACCGTCGGAATTTGAAGAAGTTATTCGAAGTGCACAAACCAGCGTTTCAGCTGGTCAGTGGGGTTGGTAAGCAACTGTTCAGTCGTGTCCTTCACTGTCATCTTCGGGTTCATACTTGCTCCACTCAGGTGTCGTGAGATATCGTAGAGGAGGCGTATATCGCCAGTATTTGCGGCTTTCTCCCCTTCGTCGGCCAGGGAGTTCACCCACGCTCGCTTGTCCCGTCTGCAAGAGCGTTTGACTTTCTTTTCTAGAGCCGAGTACCGTTGACGGGCTTCGTTCTGGCTGCTCTGGTTCTCACCCGCTCTATCGCGGCTTTTGCTTTCCTCAATTTTCCGCCAGGTTTCATCAGTGATCCACTCTTTCCTCTGGGTGCGTAGCTCACCCAGGTTGTTCTCGCTTGTTTCTACAAAGGCATTCTTGTTGGCCGTCCATTGTTCTTCTACGCTGCCACCTTCTGGAACGTCCGCAGCTCGAGTCTCAAGTTCTTCAACGAAAGACCTTTTTACAGCTGGATCTTCAAGTTGGCGTGTTTTGAACCGCCGCCCGAGTCTCTCCTCCTGTCGCTGGATCCACGTCATGCGTTGGCGGATCTCGCCGATTATTTTTATTATTAGGTGATGGTCAGACGCGATGTCGGCGCTGCGTTTATTCCGGACATCAAGAAGGCTCCGTCTCCATTTTCGGCTGATGCAGATGTGGTCGATCTGATTTTCGGTATGTCCATCATGGGAAACCCACGTCACTTCGTGCACTGGCCGATGGGAGAAGAGCGAAGCAGCAAGATTGCATGGAAATCGGAAGTGGTTTTCACAATAGGGGGGGGGGGGATCTTTTCCTTTTTGGCATTAATCCGGGTATATTTAATGGAATTTCGACTGGATGATTGATCATTCTCATCATCCGTGAGCAAATCAAATTGATTGCTCAAATAAATTTCATCAGAACGGGGATCAAGAGATTGCCCTTTTCTTTTCTTGTTTTGCATTTAGGCGCCATAAAAGTTTCTCCAAATCGACTTCCAAGCTGATTCATATAAGAATTCAAAGGAGGAATTTTCCAAATCGATATCCAAGCTGAATTACCTCGAGTAGGCTCCAAGCAAGAATCGAACATGGAGAAAATGTGCAAGTAATAAATATGTACCACTGAGAAGAGCTGTTTAAATTTGTTGTGGCGTTAGGTAGCAGTAACACTCAATTCAGTAAAAAAAACAAATAGATCCACTCGACAAGAGAGTACGATGCGGACTACACAATTTTATATAATTCCTCCTATCCACTATAAATAGTAAACATCGTGAATATTCATACGTCCATTGCCGCACTGGAAATCAGTACCCACAATCAATTACAATGACTAGGCAACCATCCGTCGCGTCGTCTTCCGTTGTAATCAAACCGTGATTAAACATCGACAATTTCCGTCCATTATCGACTCACTTCCGGGCAGGCACGCACACTTGGGACCACACAGTGCTGCGTTGTACTTACATACTTCCATTGACTGCCTCCGTCCCTCGGACACAGCCACTGGGATCTAATAATGTTGATTACCTTCTCGCTGACCACTCTATTAGTCGAGTGTGGTGGTGCGGATGAGGTAAAACTGAACGGAGGGCATTTAATTCCCTCCCAGAAACACTTGTCATGTTGAAATGTTTACAGTTTTAATACTTTATGGAGCAGTGGACGGACGGAGTTGTCCATCCCATCAACAAGAGCTGCCTGACAGAGTTGGTATGTGTCGGGAATTGGTGTAGGATGTCTTCGGTATGGGTATAGGCCGCCAGGTAGGAAGGTGCTTCAGTTGCGTGCGTGTTTGGCTCCGGGGAATTGGAATTTACGACCTGTTAGAATCAAAAACGGAGACAGTCAGTTCAAAGCTTAGACAGGGGGAGGGGGGGGGGGAGGGTAATATTTGTTTGTGTGTGTGTGTTTGAACAACTCGGATGGTGGTGCGTCGGACGTACAAGCATTAAAGGCTTATTTATACAGTCACGCTCTGGGAACGAAACCGCATTCACAAGTGGGGCAAATCATGCTAACTTAGAAAGTTCAGTGGTGTGTCAAGGGAACATAAAAATGGGGGATGATAAAATCTTACTATTGCATTTAAATAAAAATGATTTGTACGATGCTGGTGAACTCACTTTCGACGTGAATCACACCATTTGGAAAGAACTGTAACATGTGTCAACAATTGTACACGCTATTTCAAAACTACCAGAATTTGGGTAGAATCCAGCCATATTGGTCAAAACTGAACCTACAAAAAAATCGGTAAACATACATTCAGCCAAATCTGGGTAAACGTAACTGCGACAGAAACTGGGTAACGGTTACTCATATTGTTGGCATTTGATAACAGGGTAAACTTTACTAAAATGGGTAGAAATTAGTAGACCTGTGCGCCGATCAAAATATGTTCGGCGGCGGCGTGATATGTTTTTTTCTGCCAGCGGCGGCGGCGTGGCGGCGTGGGTCGGCGTGAGTAGTACCAACAATATTAAAAACAATGTCACATTATTGATTGGCGTAATGGTCCTAGGTAAGCTTGGAAGTCAGAATGAATGGCAGTGTGTGAAAGAAACTGCAACCATCTCGAGATAAATCTACAAAAAGGCATGCTTAATCGCTTTATTTTTCAGCATGTTTACGACTCGTTTCTTACTAACTTACCTCGAATTACACCATGATACAAGCAGAGGTCCTTGGAATGGCAAATTTTCTCACGCTGAGACGTTTGTTTTGGTTGTTTTTTGTCATAACGCTAGCAGTAGAAATGCACACAGTTGTATATCTTACATATGAAACCCTTGTCTTTAATCCCCTTATATTTTTTCTACTTTGTGCAAATTTTGAGATCAAGCTCCGCAAGAAAATTATTCCAGATATTGCGACGATACGCTTAACCTAACACTTATTCATGGCCGGATTCATCCGGTGGCAAATCGTAAAACCAGCACTTTCACGTCCAAGATTCTATAAGTTGGTTCCATCTCAATGGCAATAACAGCAATATCGCAATACTAAAACTTCATTGAGAAGCTAATTTTCCAAGCTTACCGAGGTTTACAATGAAGAATACTCAAAGGATTGATTTTTGTTCGAGTTTGCCAACATCCAGTAGGAACTGAATTTACATTAGTCCCAAAATTTCCTTGAGATTCCCCGATTTTCCCGGTTTTTACAGGTAGTCGACACCCTGAATTATAGTCATGTCCACGAAATTTCAGAAAATATTCTGCTCACAATCATCCAGAACTTAAGCGAGATCCAAATTTACCAAGCCCCGATAGAGAGTCATGTAAAAATAATAAGTCGATTTAATTAAGTTTAGTTCAGCCCCCTTTTAGCACATGTGTGGCCAGGAATGCTCCCCTCATTTTACCGAACTACGTCATCGTGCTTCCACCACAGTTGACGATGACCGTCCTTGCGGTTCGAGTGGAAATGCACGCATGTTCTGTGTACCTCATGGCCCCCTTCCGTATGAAAGGGCAAAGGAAATGCCACACCTCTTGACAACATCCGAGAGGCGATTTCACACATAGCCAGACGTCAAGAACGGAAACATCAAGGTCGTCTCGGTGTTACACCTCTACCTAACAGCTACACACATGAGTAAGTTCGGGGACGCGGGTCCCGGCTCGACCTTGTAGCAATCTGGAACACCTGGTACGGCAGTTAGCAGCGGAGTGGTGTGGTATGGTATGGTAGAAGGTTTGCGTTTCTTTCTTTACCCTTTTTTCACTCGCACGAGCACCGGTCAAGTGCACACGCTCAGAGGGGGATGGTTGAATTGCGGACGTTTATTTTTTGTGTACAAGTGTCAACAGGGACACATCTACTCTGCAACCTCATTGCAGACAAGCGGTAGGTACCTACACTCACAGTTCACCCCCATGGAGCTCTCGTGTGCATTATTTGTAGCAACATCATGTTTACATGAACATATGCTTACTACTCAGGCTGTAACCCCACCCACTCAGGGGGCTCACATGGGGCGTTCTGCCCAGCCCGAGTTGTTTTTTTTATTTGGTTCATGTCGGTTGAGAGTGGGACTTTCCTAAACACACGACACAGTTGTTGAGTTTTTCACGGTTTGGTGGTAGCGTAAATATTTTTCCTCACATGGACACATGGGCGCATAAGGGCAAGTGCCAGTGTCACCCACTATAAGTATCCTCTTGCCGGCAGCAGCTGTCCGTCACCGTTGACGTCGAGGACGATGAGAAGTTGTAACATTAGTCTAGTTGGTTCGGTGAGACGTGTCATGTTTTAGAAAAGGCTCCTACTGAAAAAGTTGTTATCATTAGGAAACAATATGTGCTGTGCTACTGCTTCCGGAGTATGGAAAATGGATTCACAATAGGCAGGGGAAGAAAGTTCATAATGCATTTCTGGGGTAGTAAGGAAGAGCACTACTTCAGAATATTGAATCCATTTTCGTAAAAAAAAAAAAACAATAAAGACAAACATTCATGCATCAAATTCTTTGCTCACGAGTTAAATTACGATTTAAAAAAAAAAATATCGGAGCTTTAAGAAGACTGACTTAAGGGGAAGCTTACCGGCCCGAAAATAAAAGAAATATTTTCTGTACGTTTTTAATTTTTGAAAATATTGGAAAAAATTATCAAAAATCTAAGAAAATCAGTATCTTCCATAGATTTTTGTCAAAAATAACATGTAAAATTTTTTTTTCTAACTCATCATTGAAAAAAAAATTGGACTCTCAGCAAAACCTTTTTGTTTTTAAATCTTCATTTAAGAGATTTTAAGCCATAGGCTAGCTCATCTCCACTCAGCAAAACCGAAATTTCGATGTTTTGTGGTTTTTGAGTCCAATTTTATGCCATAATGACTTATAAAAAATGTGTTTGCATGTGAATTTAAACTAAGAAATGCCTAAGTGGTGCTCAACCCTGTGGCTAGGTGTTGTATTTCATAGCTTCCCCTTTAATAATTCGTGAATTTGACAATCAGTATTGCTACTATAACTAATGATGATTGTAGTACTCCATGCGGGAAGTTAACGATTTATATTGTTGGAGATGCTTAACAACCTGATATTTGACGTTAAGCATCTCCAACCGGTATTGCTAGTTTAGTGCTTAAACTAGAATTTCTGCACAGAGAATTAGAATCGGCTTCTTTTGGCTGTTTTTTTTTTTAAATAAGGATGGTCCTCAAATTATTGAAATAGATAAACTCATTATTTGATTTTTCAAAGTAGAGACGCATGTTCTTCAACGCTGTAGCTGAGATGAGAATGTAATCAGAAGAAATATGGGTCATTCCAGCTCAAGTGGGTACACCACCTGTGGTCGATGTCACCAATTTGAGCCAAACTTCAGCCATCGATCAGCGTAAACGAATTCAAGAAAAAATAAAAATATATTAAATAGCATTGAATTTTCACCAGAAAAGCTCAAAACTACCTCTCACTCATCTGTTTGTCCAAATCATTTGCCCTTGGAAACACATAAATAAGAAGAGTTTTCCAAAGTGTAGTGAAAATTTGAGCCCAAAATATTAAAAAGCAAAATATCCCGCGCATGGTGAAAATAGGCCATTTTTTGACAATTTGGATACCTGGCATTAAACTGTTGTAACTTTAACACATATAAGAATCTACATTAAAAAACCTTCAAGTTGACGTGCTATGATCACGAATAGCTTATTTGGTTGTGGAGTAATCTCTTCTGAAAGTTGAAATTTTTAAAAGATCTAAAAAATCCAGGGTTGTAGCCCAGAAGGATCTAGGCACTTTAGAGCAAAATCAAAAAGGCGTTTGATCAGAATTCCAAAATAAGTGTTTTGGCCAAGTTTGGCTCAAATCGGTCATAGGAGGTGAACCAGCCCCAGGCTGAAAGCCTCCCTAATAAAGATAAATCAATCAATCAAATCGGTGACATCGACCACAACTTTTTTAAATTCTGTACCCACTTGAGCTGGAATTACCTATCTGCTTTCTTTATCTTAGTGTTATCATAAGTTTTTTTACATCAACCATTTTAGGGCCACCCTAATAACAAAAATGACAAAAAGAAGAAACTATTTAAGCAGAAAAAATAACACCAGACACAAATCTTCTAAGTCTTAAGACAAAAGCACTAGGATTTTAGTCTTGCTAAATTTCCATCTTGTACCTTGCACAAGGCTACAAAATGGTGAGTTGACAACCTGGAAGGAGCGGAATACCTAGCCCTGGTGCTCACAAGTTCCTATTTCATGCCTCCTGGAGTCATATGATAACAAAAGACTACCAGCTGAAACATGGACACAGCTGGGTGGCGTAGCCTGGGCAATGTTGCCAGTCCGGCAATAGCAAAGTGAAGAGGTGCGACGCGAACACTGGCGCGGTAACCATAGTACGGTGATAGAGGAAATGCTTCACCAAACGCGAGCGTCTGTTCACCATGGAGGTGCGGCTCAAAACGGCGTCTGTTCTCCATGTTAGGAGCGGCTGATCACCGTCCTAGTGCCAGCGTGGGACTCTAAACAGAGCTGTGCACGATGGTCCCCCGGCGAGACAGGAGGTTGGGCCAGGCCCAACAAGCCGCCCTGAAAAAAAATTGCAAATACTGAAGAAATAATTACGGATCGGAACAATCGGCACAGACCTACGCGACGAAATAAGGACTACGATTGGAAACTCGGAACCAGTGTTGGCAAAATCAGAAATCAATTGATATTTTTCCGCTCTCATACGCTCGCAATATCACGCGTAATATTGGACAAAATATCATGCTTGATATTGATTTTACAAGCTCCTTTGATATTGCGAGACTATTCACAACTGCAAAAATCAAGCTGAGAGCTGACTCGACACAAACATGATTCCATTGCACATCGTTTTCTTAGAAAGAGAAAGCATAGTTTGCTATCTCTTTTTAATCTTCACCGATGGCAGACGCGCAGGGACTGCTGCAAGCCGTTATGGAAGTTTTGGTTGCATTCGGGTGTAAAGCAAACATCATTAAACTCAATCTCATCACAGATTTGCAGTTGGTGAGTTTTGTTAGCTTGTTAGCGATATCACAGCTTGCAAAATCAACCGCAGTTGTTTGCTTGTTGATTTTTGTCTACAAAAATCTACCGAGATCTTGAGCGTTGGTGAGATTTGATTTTTTGATATTTTCCCAACACTGCTCGGAACATGGATCTGCAAATCGCTCTGCTTCCCGGGCTGCGATAGGTTAATCTATGACAAACCACGCAACTGCGAAGTCGTAGCACTGCAGGAACTTTGCTGGACGGGACAAAAGGTATGGAAAAGCGGGCATCGAGCGGCTTCTTTCTACCAGAGCTGTAGCACCACCAACGAGCTGGGAACCGGCTTTGTAGTGCTGGGTAAGATGCGCCAACGCGTGATTGGTTGGCAGCCGATCAGCGCGAGGATGTGCAAGTTGAGGATTAAGGGCCGTTTCTTCAACTACAGTATCATCAACGTGCACTGCCCACACGAAGGGAGACCCGACGACGAGAAAGAAGCGTTCTATGCGCAGCTGGAGCAGGTGTACGACGGCTGTTCGCAACGGGACGTTAAAATTATCATCGGTGACATGAACGCTCAGGTAGGACGGGAGGCAATGTATAGACCGGCAATCGGGCCAAACAGCCTGCATGCCGCATCGAACGACAACGGCCAACGATGCGTGAACTTTGCAGCCTCTCGGGGTATGGTAGTTCGAAGTACCTTTTTCCCTCGCAAGGATATCCACAAAGCCACCTGGAGATCACCTGACCAACACACAGAAAACCAAAACGATCACTTTCTAATCGACGGGAAATTCTTCTCCGACATTATCAACGTCCGCACGTACCGCAGTGCGAACATAGATTCGGACCACTACCTAGTTGCAGTATGCATGCGCTCAAAACCCTCAACGGTGCATAACACACGTCGAAGTCGAACGCCGCGACCCAACATTGAGCAACTACGGGACGCCGGAGTTGCCCAGGACTACGCGCAGTAGCTGGAAGTTGCACTACCCACGGAAGAGCAGCTTGGCGCAGCTTCTCTTGAAGATGGCTGGAGGAATATCCGTTCCACCATAGGAAGTACTGCTGCAGCAGCACTAGGTACTGCAATCCCGGACCGAAGAAATGACTGGTTCGACGGCGAATGCAAACTGTTAGTAGAGGAGAAGAATGCAGCACGGGCGAGAATGCTGCAACACCGCACGAGATTGAATGTGGACTGATACAGACAAGCGCGGAACAGACAAAACTCGGTTTTCCGAAGGAAGAAGCGTCAGCAGGAAGACCGAGATCGCGAGGCGATGGAAAATATGTACCGCGTAAACGACACACGGAAGTTCTACGGGAAGCCAAATAGTTCGCGCAAAGGCTACGTGCCGCAAGCCGATATGTGCAAGGACTTGGACGGTAACCTTCTCACGAACCAGTGTGAGGTGATTGAGAGGGGGAAGCAGTACTATGACGAGCACCTCAACGGTGAAGCAGCAGAAAACGAAGGTGGCACGGTAACAGACCTTGGAGCACGCGCAGAAGATGACAGGCGACCGGCCCCTGATGTTCAAGAAGTTGAGGAGGAGATCGGTCGGCTGAAGAACAACAAAGCAACTGGTGTAGATTAACTACCAAGTGAGCAATTAAAATACGGTGGTGAAGCACTGGCTAGAGCGCTGCACTGGGTAATTGCCAAGATTTGGGAGGAGGAGATATTACCAGAGGAGTGAATGGAAGGTGTCGTATGCCCAATCTACAAAAAGGGCGACAAGTTGGATTGCTGCAACTACCGCGCGATTACACTGCTGAGCGCCGCCTACAAGGTACTCTCCCAAATTATATGCCGCCGCCTGTCACCATTTGTAAGAGAGTTCGTGGGGCAATAAAAGGCGGGATTCACTCTACCACGGACCAAATTTTCGCGATTCGGCAGGTTCTGCAGAAATGCCGCGAATACAACGTGCCCACACATCATTTGTTCATCGATTTCAAATCCGCATACGACACAATCGATCGAGATCAACTATGGAAGATTATGCACGAGTACGGATTTCCGGATAAACTGACGCGATTGGTCAAGGCGACTATGGATCGAGTGATGTGCGTTGTTCGAGTATCGGGGACACTCTCGAGTCCCTTTGAATCTCGAAGGGGGTTACGGCAAGGTGATGGACTTTCGTGTCTGCTGTTCAACATCGTGTTAGAAGGTGTGATCAGAAGAGCTGGGATAGACACGAGTTGCACGATATTCAGGAAGTCCATCCAGCTCCTTGGCTTCGCCGATGACATTGACATTATGGCACGGAACTTTGAGACAATGGCGCAAACGCACATCAGACTGAAGGCTGAAGCTAGGTGGATTGGACTTGCCATCAACGCATCGAAGACGAAATACATGAAAGGAAGAGGTTCTACGGAAGACAATGTTAGCCTCCCACCCCGAGTTCAGATTGACGGTGACGAAATCGAGGTGGTCGATGAGTTCGTGTACTTGGGCTCACTGGTGACCGCCTAAACTGATACCAGCAGATAAATTCAAAGGCGCATTATGGCAGGGAATCGTGCCTACTTTGGACTCCCGAGGACACTCCGGTCGAATAAAATTCGTCGCCGCACGAAGTTGACTGTCTACAAGACGTTGATTAGACCGGTGGTCCTCTACGGCCACGATACCTGCACTATGCTCGTGGAGGACCAACGCGTCCTTGGTGTTTTCGAACGGAAGGTATTGCGTACCATCTACGGTGGAGTGCAGATGGATGACGGAACGAGGAGGAGGCGAATGAACCACGAATTGCATCAGCTGCTGGGAGAACCATCCATCGTCACATTGCAAAAATTGGGCGACTACGGTGGGCTGGGCACGTCGTAAGAATGCCGCATGACGATCCAGTGAGAATGGTTCTAGAAAGTGGCCCAACAGGAACATGAAGAAGAGGCACGCAGCGGGCAAGGTGGATCGAGCAAGTAGAAGGTGACCTGCGTACCCTTCGCAGACTACGAGGCTGGTGAAGTGTGGCCATGGATCGAGTTGAGTGGAGACGACTTCTTCGGACAGCAGAGGACAACAAGGCCTTAGCCTGATTGGTAAGTGGTAAGTGTATCTACTACACTACATTGGAGCATTCTATAAAAAGTACAATATTGAAACATTTGCAGTATGTGGGCAATCAGCTGAAGGTACATAAGGGGTTATTTCAAGTATCGCTCGGTAATTCTATCAGGTTCGTACTAGCACGGCCAATTTCAGTCGGAATTCAGCGGATTAGTATTGGATCTCAACACTCATAGCAAAACCCCTGCCCTTTGAATCAGTGAGGGTAAAGGTGCGTTCTGCCAGGTTTGTCGAGGTAGATTTCATGTGTGAGTAAGTGATGACACTGGACATTGTTATGTGCAATTCACTATAAAAGGTGCGTTTCATATTTCACCACATGTAGTTCCAATGAGCCTGAATGAAATGTGTTGCTTACGAAGATCACTTGAAGATACGATATGACGGAACATTGATACTAACTGTATAAGTAAATGCATCCAAAAATTAGTTAACATACTGAAAAATGTGTTTATTCACACTTAGAGTTTTTTACAGAAATCTGTAAAATTTTACCGAAATCTCAACAGTTGAACGTTCGGTAAATTTTTCACAGATATCTGTAAATAATTACAGGAAAACTGCAAAATTGTTTACCGAACGCTCAGCTGTTGAGATTTCGGTAAAATTTTACAGAAATCTGTAAACTCATTTAAGTAAGTTGTTAGTCGATAAAATTCGTTGCATTGAAATACTTTAAATCGTGTTAAAATAAGTGTTCCTTCATTTAACATCTGTTGAACCATTCAGCATTGCTAATAATGTATACATATCTATATCTTTTCCGGTTCCATGGAGTCCACAAAGTAATAGGGAAAGAAGAGCTGCAAAATGGAGCACATGCGATACGACAATGGAGTGATGTTCGGAAACAGTGTCTATTTTCCGCATTGGTGTTATGGTTCTATATGACGCAACTAGGAACTCAAGATCGTCATGCAATGATAATGGACGTCGAAAAGCCGTAGAACACATAACAAATAACATAGAAGACTATCGAGCGACTGTCGAGAGACGAGCAAGACAACGAGTTCACTAATAGGAATTGGACAGAGGGTAAAGTAATAGCGAAGTTTGGTGAGATCGTTTTAAATTTTTAATTTTAATTATTGCTCATATCAAAACACAAAATAATGATGTGATTGGGAGGGACCTTCAGGGCACCCGATTGAAGCAGGTTTGACGGAATGCCAACTCCTTGTTGATAAAATTTCGTGGATAAAGAGCGAGCTCTTCTCCCCCACTCATTGAGGCATCTTCCTGTTTGGGGTCTCATCTTTTTGAACAATTGTGGGATCATGTTGCAGGAAGGAGATTCTTTACTGTCCTGTAGATGCGTATTGGTGACTTTGCCTTTTTATCGATTGGGTGGATCGATAGGCACGCATTTGGCGCATTTTTGGTCTTTCATACAGGGACATGTTGAGGACAATCAGAGGTTATAAAGCTTGATAAAGACAAACAGATAAAAGAGCCCACTGCTATCGGACTTAGTTTCCGTGCTACAATGCGTGGTAGACCATTATCAGGCATCAACAGTCATAACAAAAGCAGCGTAATTAAATCCCCACAGAACTATACCGATTGCCAGCCTGATGTAGTACTAAACGATAAAGTAAAATATTGACTATGTAAATGTTTATTGATAGAAACATAAAAATTGTCCCACTGTTTTTAGTCCTGTAAACACATTGATAAATTCGAAAAGAAACCAAAAATCAAAACAAAAAATACAAAACATGTATAAAGTATTTTATACTGTACTATTCTTTATTTTATCCTTAGTTTTATACTAAGTGTGCATTTTCTCTCTCTACATCAAGCTATGCGTCGGTCAGGAGAGTTGTGATTCAGTGTAGCTTTTATACCATTTAGATTTGAATATTTTATGAGTGCACCAATATTTTCAGTGTAAAAAGCATACTCTCCACTGCTAGGTGGAACTCTGAAATGCGTTGGATTGTTTTCACTTTTCAAACCAGAGATGAGTTTCCTTTATTTGCTCACTTACAGTTCTGCGATGTTTGTGCTACGGTGGTGTCAAATTAAGAAAATTGTGAGATGATCACGTTTTGTTTAGCTAGCATGTGCGGTTATGAAGCCTACTTCAAGTTCGATTCTCATCAACAAGAATTTAGATGGCCCAAACTCCATGCAAAAAAAAATCATTTCCGGTATAGCATACATTTTTCCATCGGAATCCGAAACCGCTCTTGCTTCTATTTTTGTTTGTGTTTACGGGTGTGTAGATTGCATTACCGCATGACTCGTTCCTTGTCAATCCATAAATACTATATGAGCCAACTCGGAGCTAGGTTCCACGCTGTGTCCTTGGGCTCCCAACCTCCCAAATATTGGCTTTCGTTGCGTAGCAGAAGATAGGGAAACCAAAACGAAAGCAGAGAGGTTTGTCTTATTTTTGCCGGCGACCAAACATCCGTTTGTAAATATTTGTCAATTTGCGGAAGATGGGGAGAGAGAAAAAGTGCCCTGTCAGTGAAAACGTGTTTATTGCACAGCCAACGACTCCTTCCCCACTTCCGGAGAATGCGGAAGAGTCGTTTTTCTTTCTTCGGATGTCGCTGTGTTGCTCGAGAGGCAGACTAAACCGAATGAGGATGTATGGGGAAAACGTTTTTCGGCGATTACCCGTGGTAGCAGGTAGGGGAAAAAGAGCTACGTGAAATGGCTCCTCGAATGGCCGTTTAGGCACTTGAATTTGATTGTTTGGACATTCGTTCACCGAAACCGGAGGGCGAAAGGAGACAACAACGGCGCAACCAATGACCAATCCGAATCCCGGTTATTTATTGGGCAATTCAATTAATGGACCTTGGCGGGATGGATATTTTCCTGGGTAGTTTGCGAAAGAAAACTGTCATGAGGAGGAAAATTTACCTGCCGGAATTAAATATTCAAGCAATTATTCACCACTTAATCATTTATCTGGTATCAACGATCTCCGTCGTCATAAAATACAAAACTCGTCCGGAGTCTACTGCAGCCTGAGTTTGAGCCAATGTGCACCGGAGCAAATTACTCCCGCAGCGTTTTGCTGCATCGTTGCTTTTTCTCTGTCGGGCGATGTGAGTCTATGAGCTTCGTACGAATGGGGAAGAAAGTCACTCTATAACAAATAGCAAAGTGCAATTAAATTTCTCATAATATCTTCAGCTGAAACACTCCGTGAGCTGCTGCTATTTCGATGGTGGTAAGGTAGAGTAGGTTTATGTTGCCTTCCGGAGTAAAGGTGATTTGGGAAAATTTAAGTGCTTATGATGCATCGGGTAAATTGGATTGTTAGTTCTACATCCTTTGATACTGCTTCAGAAAGAATGTTTTTTGTTTCCCTTTATTTAACGTCTATCTCTGTTCCGCAATAGAGACGAGCGTCGATTGCAAATTGGTGATTAATCGCCGGGGCTAACGACTTTACTTCTCTTCCAAAGGAAGATCTGACCAGATATTTTTATGCCCCTTAAAAATCCATGGAAACGATGTTTTGTTAGCGGGAAGGATAATTTAGATCTGGATTCCCGTTAGAAAATGATGAGATCTTTAAAAGCATGAAGTGACCCTATCAATTCAGTAACATAAAAAAGAACTCACGACATTCCAGTGATGCATTTGAACGCGATCCATTCGAGATCTGAACTTGCTTCCAAGTTGAATGAACGCCCATGCAGTTCATAAGAAAGAACTCGAGGCGGCTTTGTCAGAATGGAAAATTAACACTGGGTACCAATGTGTTGCTATGGTTCATTAAACTGTTATTTTGTGTATTCCGACCAGGGGTTGAAACTGTTGACTTTTATTACTACACTACACTGAGCAAAAAGAAAATTATCAAATAATTATCATATGAAATGTGTGATTTCGTTCTAACTCCTATATTTGGTGTAAATTAAACAGCTCTTATTATTAGAAAAACTGAAATACATACACTCGTGCCGGTCTTCGGCAACAGCGTCGAATGACAGAGCCTGTCATATGACATTTTAGTTTTGTATTGTAATTTGATAGCTTATTTTGCAACTGTTGGAAGCAAAGACAGAAGATTGTCACAGAAAATGTGTCTAATATGGTGACCGCTTACAAGACTGATTCCGACATTCACTTCCACTATATGAATGGAATGCATGGGCTGATTTGGTCATTTTCTGCGGGTATGCTTTCTGACGATGTGTTCATTACTGATGAATGCACTGTTACTGCTGATGTGTTTTCTGCTGATGGGAATCGAATCACGGGCTAGAATTTTTGGTTTCACTTTGACACAAATATTGCGTAGGAATGCTTTTACGAACTAATCGGTTAATTTGCAAACCACAAAATCATGGAAAAATAACAATATTCAATACCGCATTAAGGAACACTATTCTACTCAAGCTGATCTGCCCATAAAAGTATATCAGTCCCATCTGGGAAAACAGCAAGCCGAGAAAAATGCTGGTTCTTATTGATGGGACAACCTATTTTTGGTATTTTCCACGATATTTTATGATCAAAGCATGTAACTATTAGTGCACAGTGTAAAATGCCGGTGGTTTACAACGAATCATATCTTCAGGCCATTTTTAAAGAGATGGCGCTGTTTCGCTGGTAGGAAGTAATAAATATTTCCAATATAGAAATTGAGAGAAGTGCGAATAATTCGCTTTCAATGAATATTCAGGTAAACAAAAAGTGTACCACAGCCTCAAGAATCATTCATGTACTTGGACGGTCCGGAATTTTTTTTAAACAAGCTACAATTAAATAAGAACAGGTTTTCCTCACACAATTTTACCCGTTTTACTAACAGTCCCTAGAGCGCCAAAAAACTCAAATTTGATAGAAAAAATTCGATCTCACGAGCTTAATCTCTCAACATGCCATGCACTCTATTTGTGTATTCTCTCTTACAGACTACAAAATAGAGTACCTGACACTGCAAAACATGTCTGGTACCTCTATACAGCCATTTTATAGCAAAACAATATAGTGGTTCACAGAATTTCGTAAAAATTGGTAGTTTTGTTACTTATCGCAAAATGGCTTTTTTTCAAAAAATCATAACTTTTGATCCACTGAATTGATTTCAAAGATCGAATTGGTCAATGAAAGGTAATAAAAATATTTTAGGAAAAATAAAGTGACATAAAAAATGGGATTTTGTATTAAAAAACATTGATCCATGGGTTCATGGAACACGGAAAAGGTCACCCTAATGACACAATAAAAAAAAAAATACGACTCTAATATTTTGCGATAAACTACAAAACTACCACTGAGACCCACTAGATCGCTGTGCAACCAGGGCTGGCAAATGTCATTTTCAATGAAAGATCTCACGCGATATTAGCAGAAATACTTCTGTCACTATCTTTGGATGAGAAAACGATGATAAAGATTTTCTTCAAAATCTCATCGAATTTTTCGTCATGACAGAACGTGACGTAATAACTAGCTCATTTAATGCTGTTAAAGTTACTTGTACCGAGAAAATCTTAATAATATATTCACTCTACCGATTACATACGGTTGTTTGCTTGAATTCATCTAAATTAGTTAGAAATGTTGATGTCAAAACCGCATAAGAATTATTCCCATGAGTGCTTGATCATTGAAAAATGACAAGATAGCTAATGATAGGTAGTTTTATCCAGTGATAGTGAGAGGACCTGGTTTCTTATAGTCACATGACGGCCGTGATATTTACCAGTTCTGTATGGAACCACTATGGAATGGCTGTATATGCAGTTAGATTAACATCAGAGGTCCTTTCTTTTTAACATATTTTGCACAAAATATGCATTCTGCCCAGCCCCATACATAAAAAACGGCGGAACATCCTGTTAGGGGCGGGACTTAGAAAGTATTTTTTGTGCAGAATATGTAAAAAGGGAGGAACATCGGATGTTAATCTAAATGCATGTATAACATATGTAACATAAGTCCTAGGAATACTTTCTGGTGTTTATTTGACGTCATGAACAAACACACATATGTCAACCAATGCGCTTGTCACGCTTATCTATACTACTACTGAACTGTCAAACTCAAATTGCGTAGTAGTTTCCATTGAAAATGTCGTACAAGCTGGATTTATGTGCACAAGTCGCCAACCTTTTTGGACGGCTCAGTACAAGTGAAATTCAACTTTTTATCCGGAAACCGGAAAACAAAAATAAATGCGGTCGCCCAACAAAATTGAGTGCCAGAACAACCAAAAAATGTTGTCAAGTGCTGAAAACAAATTTGGTCAATCAACACGCAAATTAGCACGAAAATTTCATGTTTCAAACATGACAATCCATCGGATTAAAAAAAAAAATACAAAAATCGTGCTCTAAAATATACACAGCAACAACTCAAAAAATACCAAAATGTTGCCGTGCAGTTCGTCGCGAACCTTTTGCGAATGGAAAATGCATCATTTTGGAACTGAGCAAAAATTACCTGTTGCACCGAAAAAGGACAATCCATCAAACGTGCATCAGGCTCGTCCCATCGGGTGTACTCAAGGCTACGGTGTACGACAACGGCTGGGAAGCTCAAATTGAGCAACAATTGGCTGATTGAATCAAGCAAAATTTAAAAGAAATCATCAGAGACACCGTCCAAACCCTGATTCAACAATTTCGATGCACACTGCGAAAAATCGAAGATAATGGTCCATTGAGTGTACTGTAAATGCATTTTTCAACAGTTTATAAATAGAATAAAATACCCTGAAGAAGATTTTAAAATTAAATTATTTGATTTCAAATGGCATGCTTTTGATTTTTTCCCAGGACTTATGTTACATATGTTAGAAGCACCATACATGATTTGACCGCACTGCACTCTGTTAGATGACACCATTCAGAACAGCAATGGCAACTGAAGGAAAACTAATGTAGAAGCATGATAATACGATTAATTGATTCTAATGGATTTAACTCATTTCTGACAAAAATCCATATGCGACTGTTATGTTTTTATGGGCTGTGCTGGTGACCAGCTTAGCCTCTGCACTATACGCGCAAAGAACAAAACTTTGCTGATTTATATAGGAAACATTCTGCATTCATATGCTCCGTACTGTCACATTGGTAAATTCGAGCCCTGACATTTCTGGCAAGAACTGAGATAACAGAATCATACTTCATCTCTAACGGATATCTCGATAACCATCCGTATTCACATTCTAGTAGTAGTGATAAAGTTGCGTTTATTGCACATGCAAGCGGCCCTTTGGGGGAGAGGTAGCTCATCGATTCTTCCGGTTCGCCTCCTAGCATCGTGCTATAAGGTACCAGGTGATAACCAGGGTAGTTGATCGATAGCTCGATGACGTCATTTCGTTGGCGTCTGCAATGGGAAATTCTCATAGTAGGCGTTGACGATGGGACGTTGTCGAGTTTTTGAATAGCAACTATCGTGGTAACTCACCGATTATCTGTCGATCTGCCAAATTTGGAAAGACGTCTGCATTGAATTGTCTCATATAATAATATTCCGCCCACTATATCACAAGAAATTGCGTATCGTATATCGTGTATTTTGCGACACTCGTTGTTGTCGTTGGTTCCGGGTTTGAATGGATACACAAATTTGAGCAACGGTATTATGTGATAAGAGGGGGTCGGTGGCCTTAGAGCAACCGTTTTTGCTTACTGAGCAGAACATAATGAGACTAATCTCAGGCCCATTCACATTCAAGATTCGTCAATCGTTTTATTTGTTAATATGACTACATAATAATAACAGCAACTCGGTGATTAAAAGGTGCTCGTCTGCCTAGTGGCAAACGTTTTTGCTTACTGAGCAGAAGACCGTGGGTTCAATCCCAAGCTCCTTCGCGTTATATGATCGTTAGGACATCAATTCAGCTTATCGTTTTACCAAAACGAACCCTGCTGCAAACCCAACCCTCTTATCCAACATCCCAGTGATTCCTCGTGGAAGTGCAGAGGTGTTCTCGGCTTCCATCAAAGCGAGTGTCATGTCAACACAATCCTTCCCATTCCTTTCTTGACCTGTGTTCGGGCGCGGCCGGCGCTGGTATTGCCTAATTTAAGATCACCAGTTTTTACACATTGAGGATGATTGCTAGTCACAAGCATCGTCTATTGGTTCTCTGTGTAAGCTCAAGCTCAAGCTCCATGCAAGCGGCCCTTTGGACATAAGAATCAGAGAAAATCAATTCAATCAAACGTTCTCTTCTTCGACTTAAGAGATGAACTAGCCTATGGCTAAAAATCTCTATAATAAAGAATTAAAAAAAAAAAAAAATCTTCGTCGACTTGCTAATGTTTCGGTTTGAAAACACTTAGTTTTGTACATTAAATGTTTGTTTACGTTCCATGATTTCCGTCCAATGTGGATTATGTCTCGGGTAAAATTAATTTATTTCTAAATGTGTATGATTGTACATTAGGGTGCTTCATTCTGAAAAAAGTGATGAATTTCTGATGGGCCACCCTCCAGTTCGATTCATAGCCCCAAAATATGAACCTGTGCAAAAATTGGTAAAGATTGATGAAGGTTTAGAGGTCGCGCCAATGATTTGAAATTTGTATGGGAATTACTATGGAAGAACTTAAAAAATCGCTTATATCGCTATAACTTTGCTTCTACTTGTCCAAATGTCGAAAAAATTTAGTATGTTATTGCTATGGCAATAAACAAAAAGCCTACAGTTGCTACGCTCAGTTTTGCAGCGTATCAAGAATTATAAAAATGTGAAAAAATGGCAAAATAGGGTAAATTGACAGATGAATATGTACAAGGCAACAACGCCAATTTCATCGCAACAACAACAGGCTTGTTGATCATTGTCATGACAACCACATATTTTTTTTTCAACGTTTGGACAACTACAACCAAAGTTAGAGCAATGTAAACGAAAATCAATAATTTCCCATACTAATTCACCAAAATCTCCATACAAAATCCAAATCATTGGCGCGACCTCTAAACCTTCATCAATCTTTACCATTTTTTGCACAGGTTCATATTTTGGGGCTATGAATCGAACTGGAGGGTGGCCTATCAAAAATTCATCACTTTTTTCAAAATGAAACACCCTATTGTACATTGATTTTACATCTCAATTGATTAGCCTACCTGTCTCTTCATGTTTGTTTAATTGGATATTCTAATTTAATATTTGCCTTTTTCATCTAGTTTACCGAATACCCCTTGGGGGGTGGGCGGTTGTTTCGTTTCAATTGAAAAATGTGACAGCCTACCAGAGATGCCAGATATCTTTTGCGAATTCCCCAGTAGAATCTGGAATTCACATTTTTGTTCATATCTTCGGAACCATAATTAACCATCAGGAAAAAAAATCAATAGCGAACTATAGGGATCTGAAACACATCTTCTGGACCTTGTTCCACTCAAATTGGTCAAACCATCTCTGCGAAAATTGAGTGAGTACTCATTCGAACTTACATACTTACATACAGTGTATCTCAAAATTGAGCGTACAACGTCATTAAATTTTAGAAAAACAGCTATAAAAGCCCAACTTAAAAAGATACGTTTCTGAACTTTTTTGTGCTGATTCATCGTACATTTATCAATTATTGGTACAGTATTGGGCTTATTTGGTAGCGTTTATAAAAAGTAAGAGCTGTTTGAGAAAAACGTCTTTTTCTAGAAATACCTTAAAATCTTAAAATACAATGAACATAAACTTCTTGCAATTTTGATCATTTTAAGTCATATTAAAGATCATTAATACTTCACTATTTTTTTTTTTTGTTAGCTCCATAAACAGGTATAAAGTTAAAAATCGAGCGTTTTACTAAAATGACTCGATTTAGGTTAGCGACTGAAAGTCAATTTTTATATGTTATATGCGACAGTTAGAAGATACTGAGAGGTTAGCACATATCATCGGCAAGAGACGTGCGTGTGAGAAAATTTGCGAAAAAATCTAAGGGCACCGGTGGGATTCGAACCCACAATTCCCATTCAGTACACGGGTGCATTGCCAATTATACAACGGTGGACCTATGGTCTACGGATGTATTTGGCTAATGACATATGAGTTTCGAATCCGTTTCCCTCCCTTAGTCTTTTTGCGCAGGTGTGTCAATATTTTGCAAAATGTATTGAATATGTTACATCAAGCAACATATTCAATACATTTTGCAAAATATTGACACACCTGGGGGAGAAAAACTTGGCTACATGTAACACAATTCGCTGATACCAACCTTTTTGCCTTTCTCGTACACCAAGATTTTAAAACTGTATTTGTAAAATCGTAACCACAGTGTTAGCGTTTAGCGCCAACTCATCGTACTTGGCTTCGTTGAACAGTACTCTCCATTTCTCGATGCTCTTTATTTCGATATTCCTTCCTATCTGAATCGTTTCAACGCCCCTGATCCTGATTCTTCAATACTTTTTGAACACGAAGTGTTTAGAATCGTTTTAAAAAGCTTATAAATTGCTCTTTTGATTGTCGATTTCTCCATAATTAGGTGGTGGAAAGTTGAATCTCTCACTAAAATATGCTCGTTCCCCCGCCGCTGGCGTTCAATAGAACCATGGTTCTAGTACTTCTGTACTAAGTAACTAACGGATTTCCACACTACATGGCATATACGATCGCCTGGGATCTGGGAACAAGCCTGGGAGATTATGAGTTTGGAAAAATTATGACCTGGTTGTCCATCACGTTGATACGGATCTTCTTGCTGTTGAAATACTCAGATAGGACATCCAAGCCTCCCTGGAGTTTCGTAGTCAGAGCTCCGGAGCTTGCGGACAGAGACAACGATGGGTCGGTAACTTGAAGAAGAGGAAGGATCCTTCCCGAGTACAACTACAATAAAACTTCCCAACTTCCTTGGAAGTAGCCAAGTCGAAAACACTGATTGAAATGATTGATGAGTTTGAAACTCAAATGTTTGAAAGAATAGAGTCAATCCAAGAGCAGTTTTTATTATATGCACTACTTAAATTGGGATGGACAGCATGTTCTCTGCCATCTCATGAATCACGTTGCTTGTTAATCAACATTCAGGCATTGAAAGAGCGTCGGGATTATGCTATCGTATCTTCCGTGAACAATATCACTTCGCTAATTTGTATGTACCTTCAATTGTGTAACAGACATTTGATTTTCTTTCCTTGAATTGTTTTTCGTTGATCGTGTTTTCCGTACTGAGTAACAATGATAGGAAGACAGCTCCCACACCTGGACCCTACCTATCGACCCATCAACTCATGGACCGGGAAACAACGGCTTTACAAGGAAGGCGTGATCAGGCGGTTTCATGCCTCAGAAAATCCCGGTGGTGCCAACTGGGCTTGAACCCAAGCCCTTTGGGGTGAGAGGCAATCATGTCCTAACGTGGCTTGAATTGGATTAGATTTTTCTCGCTGAATCTTACAATTTGCCGACGTTCTGTTAAATGTGACCTAATCCTTAATAATCAACATTGGAATGTCAAGTGGGACGCTTTAGTGAAGTCAGTGGAAACAGCTTTTATTTGGTTTCGTTTGTCCATTTGAGTAATCAACAAATTCCAGGAGGTTTATTGTGGTTTAACGATAGAGAAGCCGTCTTGTGCATTTGTTATGCTATGTTTCGGAATCCACGAGATGATGGCAATTTCACGATAATTTAGGATATCAGATTGCTTACCGGATTTATAAATGGGAATTAAAACGATTTTTTTTTTTCCATTCCTGTGGGAATGTACCGGAGACAAGTGACATATTGAACAGCTAGTAAAAGGGGATGTGGGTTTTTGCTATATTTTGCATAAAAGCTGGTGGGATTCGATTTGGTCCTGAGCCTTGTTTAAGATCTGTCAAAATATCTTAATATTACCAGAACACTTGGAATTCTTTTCAAAATTCTTTTAAAATTCTACTTACAATTCAACTGTAAATCTCCTATTAATTCCTAGCCAATATTTTCAGGCATTCATAAAATGTTCTCCTCTTCACTGGTAGAATAATGCTTCGCTCTTCCGTTAAAATTCTCTTCAGATTTCAAGTGGAATGTTCTCAGAATTTGCTATAAATTATTCTCACATTTGCTTTGTCATTTTTTTTATTATTATTATTTTCTTCTCTGGAATCCCACTTAGAAATACATTGAAGCTTTACTCATTTGAATTCTTCTCAGAACTCCCTTGGAAATCTCCTGAGCATTTACCAGAAATCAAAAGGTCTACTGAATTTCCTTGGAAGCATTCCATATATTTCACATGAAGTACTCCTCAAAACTAAAACGGACTCCCAGTCAGAACTCTCTGAGAACACTCCTTAGCATTCCTTTTCAGTCCGTCTAAAAATTCTTGAGAAATTCTCAAAGTAATGCCACGACATTCCAGAATCATAAATATTTTTGTATGCCTCAAAACTGAACTTATCTGGACTTTCGTGAATTTCTTGGAACTTCTGCGATGTTTCCGAAATTTTACTCTAAACTTTCCGGAACTTCTTTAGGCTTCACTGAAATTTACAAAACTATCTGTACGTGTCCACTATTTTCCTCAAATTAGTGGAACTGTTCTAAGCTTTTCTAAATTTTCCTAATATGCATGCAACTTTCTGCCCTGAAATTCGCAGAACTGCTGAATTTTTTTCTAATCTTTCCTAAAGATCTCCGAACTTTTCTGCTTATTGTTTTACTTCTCTAAATTTTTAAGGAACTTTTTTTAAGATCCTGAAATGTTCTTGGAGTTATTTGAACTGCCCCGATCACCCCTCCAAAGAATCATAGGATGGTGGGGCGTTTATCAGGAGAAAATACAAGCCATAGGATGTGTTTGGTTACCGTTACTAGAAATTTATCATAGTTAAATATTTTTCAAATGGACGGAACCTGCGATTTAACTTATGACCTTCTGCTCGTTCTTTGCACATTTATGAATAAAATTAAACTGTCCGTAGGTATCTGTATCATTTGTAGGTGGAATTTTCCCAATCTTTTATTTGTCACTAGGGGTGAAGCAATATTTGTATGTGTATTTGTAGGAGTGCATGTATATGAGGTTATCCGAATAAAATCAAATTGTTTGTTCCTGATGGACGCACACCAGTTGATATTCGATAAGCGCAGAACATTTCTCATAGCACAAGGATTTTTCTCAAACGTTTCGAAAGTTTGATGAGAAATCAGAATCTAATATTTTGAACTGCATTTTAAAAAGATTTTTGATATTTTATACATGTGCAGCTCAAGAACATTGCAAAAATTTGTGAGTTCTGCTTTCAAACGATTCGGGTTAGTCTTACATTCGGGCAAGTATCATTCCGGCTAGTGGCGTTCGGACAAATGTCATAGAATTCAGGTGTATCCAAAGCATGCACGAGTATGAGAGAATTAATTAATAGAATTAATTAAAAGAATTAATTAAAAGAATTAATAGAAAGTTATTTTGTAACTTGGAGACACATTAGTACAAGAACAAATTGTAAAAATGTCGAAACTGCTTTTGAAAAAATGACTAAACGTCAAATTGTCTAAACTGCTAAGAAGTTCGCCCACGCACACTAACGTATGATTATGGGTAAAATTTGTCCAACCTTGAGGTTGCATGTGGATTGTTAATTTTGTTGTCTGATCAATAGTTTGAGTCTGGAAGAATACGTCAACGAGCTGATGAGTACTAGTCATAAGCTCGCTTCGATTTGCTTCAAGGTGGATGATTCGTTGCTGCTGATGTGGTTACCAGATCACTACGAGCCTATTATTATGAGTCTGGAGGCCTCAGGAGTGAAACTTATGTCGGATGCGGTGAAAGCAAAGATCCTGCAAGATGTGAAGCACGAAAGGGGACCAACAAGTGGCAGTGACGATGGAGCATTGTACACGCAAAGTGCGAATTCAAACAAATTCAAGGCGCAGATCAAGAAGAAGTCCGAAAATACGTGCTTCAATTGCGGAAAGCCAGGTCATTTTGGAGTCAAGTGTCCAGATAAGTTTGCAAGACAAAATCAAAGTCGAACGGGCTGTGCAGCATTTCTTCGATTGGCGATGTTCAAGCTGAAGCGTGATATTTTGATCCGGGAACGACGTTTCATATGGCTAGACCGAATCAGAACTTCGTTGAAGAAACGGCATTGCAACACGCGAACAATGGAAGCATGAAGGTTTTTGGCAAGAGGTACGGTTGAAATGCAGATTCCGGACGGCAAGATCGATGTACACGGAGTACACGGAGATCTACAAAAGAGGCCACACTACGATCTTTACTGCGGGTAAATGTGAGATGTTGACTGCGGACGGTGAACTGGTCCTTTTTGGCAAGGAATTAGGTGGCCTGTACCATGTAAATCAGCCGGAGAAGACGTTTCTGGATGGGTCACCTGAACAAGACAAGTTTGAAGCAGCTCAAGCACGTGTCCGTGCTGAGCACCAATGCTACCGATACCAGGGATGCAGCTGCCACACCAGGACCCTACCTATCGACCCATCAAACTCATGAACCGGGGACCAACGACTTTACTTCCCTTCCAAAAGAAGGCGTGATCAGAGATGTGATGCCTCAGCACATTCCGGCGGCGCCGACTGGGATTGAACCCAGGCCTGCTGGGGTGAGAGGTAATCACGCTAACCACTACACTACCAGCGCGGCTAAAGAAGAGATCATGGAGATGCGAAACGTGCCATACAATGAAGCGGTAGGATGTTTATCGTTCGTGGCACAGACGACTCGACCCGATATTGTGTTTGCCGTAAACGTAGTAAGCCAGTTCACTTCGTATCCTGGCATACCGCATTGGTAAGCTGTTAAGCGAATCATTCGAAACCCTAAGGGAGCAAGAAGTTACAGAAGAACGAAACCGGAGAATCAATAGGATATAGCTATTCCGATTGGGGAGGAGATCCAGAAAGTCACAGATCGAATAGTGGATATGTGATCACGATGCAGGGAGCAATTATAACCTGGAACATGAAGAAGTACATGGCACTTTCACGACGCATTCAAGAAGCATATGGTGGAGCAACCTGTGGTCAGAAATCACCAACCAGTTCCGATTTTCTGCAACAAAAAGTCAGCAATCAGCATCGCAAACAATGGATCCGCTTTCTTTTCGTACACGTGAGTTTGTGGAACGATGTGGTTAATCTTGATTATACCTCAACTTCAAACCAACCGGCAGATGGGTTCACCATTTCCGGATAAACTGACGCGATTGGTCAAGGCGACGATGGATCGAGTGATGTGCGTTGTTCGAGTATCGGGGACACTCTCGAGTCCCGTTGAATCTCGAAGGGGGTTACGGCAAGCTGATGGACTTTCGTGTCTGCTGTTCAACATCGCGTTAGAAGGTGTGAGCAGAAGAGCTGGGATAGACACGAGTCGCACGATATTCAGGAAGTTCATCCAGCTCCTTGGCTTCACCGATGACATTGACATTATGCCACGGAACTTTGAGATGTTGGCGGAAACGTACATCAGACTGAAGGCTGAACTAGACGGATTGGACTTACCATCAACGCATCAAAGACAAAATACATGAAAGGAACAGGTTCTAGGGAAGACAATGTTAGCCTCCTGCCCCAAGTTCAGATTGACGGTGACGAAATCGAGGTGGTCGATGAGTTCGTGTATTTGGGCTCACTGGTGACCGCCGAAAATGATACCAGCAGAGAAATTCAAAGACGCATTATGGCAGGGAATCGTGCCTACTTTGGGCTCTAGAGGACGCTCTGGTCGAATGAAATTCGCCGCCGCACGCAGTTGACTGTCTACAAGACGCTGATTAGACCGGTGGTCCTCTACGGCCACGAAACCTGGACTATACTCGTTGAGGACCAACGCGCCCTTGGTGTTTTCGAACGGAAGGTGTTTCGTACCAGCTACGGTGGAGTGCAGATGGATGACGGAACGTGGAGGAGTCGAATGAACCACGAATTGCACCAGCTGCTCGGAGAACCATCCATCATCCACATTGCAAAAATTGGGCGACTACGGTGGGCTGGGCAAGTCGTAAAAATGCCGCACGACGACCCAGTGAAAATGGTTCTAGAAAGCGACACAACAGGAACAAGAAGAAGAGGCACGCAGCGGGCAAGGTGGATCGACCAAGTAGAAGGTGACCTGCGGACCCTTCGCAGACTACGAGGCTGGCGAACTGTGGCCATGTATCGAGTAGAGTGGAGACGACTTCTTCGGACAGCAAAGGACAACAAGGCCTTAGCCTGATTGGTAAGGCAAGGTATGGGTTCACCATACCGATATCGAAGCAGAACCAGCAAAAGTTTTGTCGCTTCATAGGCGTCGCGGATTAGGGCGAAGTGATGTGTAGTAACCTGCGACTACCCTTAGCTACACCACTGTTCTTTGTTACCTACACTCAAAAAATTCCACATCATGTATCTCACACGTAATTTTGCGCTTATTGTGAAACACATCCATAGCATGTGTGAATCTTAAGCTATGAATCATGCTTGAACACTATGAATTTGAATTGTGACACACTTGGATTCTATGTGCCCCATTTGGTGATATCAATAGCATTGCACATCATTGTTTAATATTCTACAATATTCTACTTTATTGACTTCTACTTTACCGACTCTAAAAATGAATCGACAAATATATAAACAAAACTGCCAGAGGCCAGAGCTTTCACATATCTTTTTGATGGGTCTGATTTGGGATTCGATCATGGATTGTTGGGGTGTGCTGCTGCCGGAGTCTTCGTTCGATCTCACTGTGCCACTGTTATATGAGGCGGGTTGATAGGATAGATGCACAAGTCTTGTTTTCGATGTTTATCTTTCTGAGCAAGCAATTCACATCACATTGAAATGCAAAACATTTTAAATCCATCTGTTTTGAACAGTAGTGTGATTCAATGTGCAATACACTTGAATAAAGGGCGAACACGAAATTATTACGACACATTCAACAGGGCATAACTCTTTTACCATTGGGTAAAAATCAACCAAATTTTGCACACTTTCTCATTGATGTGTATTGTGTACATGCTGTCAAACTCGAAGTCGTGTTTTTCGATTCAACGAAAATGGAGGTGAACCAACGCAAGTTGAGAGAACAAATTCTTTCCAAACACCTGGAATTTCCTGACCTGTCGCACCGGCAGTTGGGAAAAATGGTGAACATTCACCATTCAACCGTCTCCAGAGTGTTGAAGCGGTTCCAGGAGCGGTTGACGTTGGACCACGACAAAGGAGCTGGAAGAAAACCGGGACCGGAGAACAAAAAGACGGAGGGAAAGGTGAAGTGGATGATTAAAGCAAATCCCAACGTCTCAAGCCGTGATTTGGCTAAAAAGATCGGCATGTCGCAGAGCTACGTCCAGAATGCAAAGAAGAGAGCTGGACTACATACATACAAGGTACAGAACTTCCCAAACCGCGATGAGCGGCAACAATCGACGGCTAAAACTCGGACACCGAAGCTCTACGAGAAGATGCTGACAAAATATGGCTGCTGTGTGATGGACGACGAAACGTATATAAAAACCGATTTTAAGCAAATTCCGGGGTTGGAGTTTTTCACCGGCAAGAGCAAGTTCGATGTGGACGACAAATTTAAGAAGAAGAAAATGTCGAAGTTCGCCTCCAAATATCTCATTTGGCAGGCCATCTGCTCTTGCGAACTGAGGAGTGAGCCTTTCGTGACAAAGGGCACAGTAAATGGCGAGATCTACAAATCTGAGTGCCTCGAGAAGCGCCTTTTGCCGTTCTTGCAGCAGCACGACGAAGCTCCGCTATTTTGGCCAGATTTGGCATCATGCCACTATTCTAAAAGTGTCCTGGAGTGGTATGAGGCCAATTCTGTCCATTTTGTTCCAAAGGACATGAATCCGCCAAACTGTCCGGAGCTGCGCCCGGTGGAGCAGTACTGGGCAATAATGAAGCGGGAACTTCGGAAGAGCAAGAAGACAGTCAAAGACGAGAAGGACATGTTAAGAAAATGAAAAAAAAAACTGAGAAACTGGTACCGGATGACACTGTAAAGACTTTGATGGAGGGCATCAAGCGAAAATGCGTTCAATTTTACACTCAAGGCTCCATCGATTAACTTTTCTTTTGATTTTTGAAGTAAATATATGTATAAAACTACCCTAAAATTTTGGTTTGATTCTAAACATTATAAGAAAATTGGCATGACATTTTCGGTGTCGCAATAATTTCGTGTTCGCCCTTTAGATAGTGAAAGATTTTCAAAATTTCAAAATATGAAACACTTTAAATTAACGTGTATAACACATTGAAGCAAGGTGAAATACACTTAGAGTAAAAATGATTGTGCATTTAAAAAAAATCAAGTGTTAAACACTTCCATCAAACGTGTGGAATTTTTGGAGTGTAAGTTGTCTAGACGTAGTAAACCAGGATTTAATTTTCAACCACTAAACCAAAAGCACTCGTTTTATTCTAGCTCTGCTAAATTTGTTTTGGGAAATAATTCACATTTTTACTAAAATTCGGTCATTTTAAATCTTGTGAAATTTTCAACATAACGCCTTTAAAATTCCTCAAAAATCTGAAGCATGGAAACGGAACTGCAGCTTTTAACGGCTGAGGCAAAGTTGTAGAGAAAAATAATGTTTTTTTTTTAAATAGTAATTTAAAGTAGAAATTAAAAATAAATTGAAAACCTAAGTTATCTTTGTAAAATTGACATAAATCGTAAAACTTTTTGTTATGTAAATTTTTTGAACTTTTTTCTTAAACGTTTTTTAACGTTATTGATACTCAGTTAACAATGATTTAGATAGTTTAAATCATTTTCTGTGGAAAAAAAAACAAAAGAAAAACGTCTTGGCGAAAAGTTAACAAAAAATTTTTTTTTAACGGTTTTTGTCATTTTGAATTGTCCATAGTTTAGAAAGTTCCAAAAGTTTTCATTTTCAAAAGCTTTTTCTTTTTTTTTTCTTAAACATCGGGCATGTATTTTTTGAGATATTTTGGCATGGTTTTTTTTTTAATTTTAATTAAATAAATAATAAAAAACATGGTTGTTATTTTTTTTTCCAGAAATCCATTATTTATCTCTTCAACTTTGTATCAAACGTCATTTTGAATAGAAATGTCGTTTCCGTGAAACAAGTTCGAAGTTTTTTAGAAAATCCAGAATAGCCAAATTTCAGCAAAAATGTGAATCATTGTCCACAACAAAAAATTACACAATGTTTCATACAAATCGGAAAGGTCCTTCAAAACTCATTTTTTTTCGTTATTTTACCTGGAACTGCTTTATAGAGGTGTAAACTGTGCGTATACTTTCTGGAACACTATGTACTAGTAAGCATTATTTCCAATCGAGAATGATTTACAGGGTATGCGTTTAACCCGTTGTTTTGTTATTCAAATGCACTTCCATACGTTTTTATCAAGCGAAAATTACCGACGTTTGATAGCAAGAAGTTGAACACCATCTAGCAGGGGCAATTAGATTAGAAGCTACCCTACTAGAATTGTAGAAACGGATCCTTTTCCTGTGCGCTGCTGGTGCTCGGCGTTTGTGTGTGCCATTTCTCATCCCTGAACTACGGGAGACAAACGTGTAGCTTGGGAAAACTTTGTGTCTCCTTTCCCGGGAGCTAAAAGAAAAGATCCCGGATAAACCGGAGGTGTTCGGCCTGCATTGGACGAAGGAGGTTGCGGCGGGCAACAAGAATCAGAGCAAGAAAATTAAAGAAAAATATTGTCTTAGAACGAGAGGCATAATCCCATGTGCCTCAGACCGCCCCTCTGCCCCTTTCTTTTGGCATACAAGCACAGGAACAACTCGTGCCGGTGAGATTATACCAAATATGCTCTCTTTCGAAGCTGCCAAAAAGCGGGCGCACACATTCCACAATATAAGGTTGATTATGTTTATCCAAACAACGGAGCATGCAGCGCTGGGAAAGGCAGAATTAGCAAAGTGCTTAAACGCATGCATGCATTAAATTGGGCTCGTTCGGTTTCGTCGTTGTCGTTGTCGGCCTTCGGCGGGTTGGAACACGACAACGAGACAAGTTTCGCCAAGGCAGCTAATCTGAGGTGCAAACTTTAACGATGCTATTTGTTTCTTTAATTGAATTCGACGGATCATGTGCGTGTTTGAGAATGACATCGGAACGGGGAACGCTGATTAGAACTTAACTTTTCCGCAGGTGCAAATTTTGAACATGGCCTATTTGATGGTGTCTTTGTTGAAGTTCCCATGGGAGTTTGCGGTGGTCTTCAACATTTATTGAGGATGGGGACTTCAGTAGAACTATCCTTTTCAATTAGCCCAACTATTTTTATGTTTATGAAGTCATCAAGAAATGGCGCATATCCAATGCAAAGTAGTATTTATTTACAAATCAAGGGTAAATATTCGGCTGTTCACTTCTGCAACCATCAAACCGTTCCGTGTCGTTCAGGTTCTCTTCAATCAAAACAGGGAATGCCATATTCGGCAAGCGAGATTCGTTGCTATTCCATGACGATCGTTCCAATCTATTTCGTCTCCTCTCTAACGAGACACTGACTGCATCAAAAGGAGCTAGTTAGCACAGGCACCGAATTTCGTACCTCCAGCGCCAACACTCGACAGAAAAGAGTTGACATCCCTAAGGCACACGCCCCCTTTCCCTCCTTGCCATCTTGATGAATGCCGCATCTAGGTTCGCGCTGAGCCGCTTGCATGTCAAGACTGTGTTGACAAAAACTTTTCTGAAGTGATTTTTTTCGCTCCAGTTTTTCTTTATTCCGAACAACCTGAATGGCGTGACAGCAGCAAGTGACAAAATAAGCAGCTTGAATTTGCACATTTTTGCTTGCACACACAAATAAATAAATAGAGCGAGGGAAAAAAGAGCGGGAACGGTTTCAGATTTACGGAAATGGCGGACGACACGTGGCTTAGTTCGTTTCAGCGAAAAAAGGGGGGATGCATGTGGAGTAAATAGGAACCAGAGCGGGGAAATAGAGAGAAAACATACGAAGTAAAATAAAAAGCGAAACGACAGCTTTTTCGAGGACACGGAGATGTCTCTCGAGTGAAGAAAGTCACCTTCAATTGAAGTGACTGGTGGTTGACGGTGGGACTGCTTGAGATGTTACGCTTATTAGCAGTGTTTGCCAAGGGGGGTGTTCCATTGAAGCATATGTGGTCTACAAGGTGCAACATCTAGGATGGAGCAGAGTCGTGTACAGTTTCAAGGGTTCAGACATAAGGTGCAAAATCATTTAAATTCAAGACACAAAATGTTACCGAATTCTGAAACATTTCTTAGTTTAGCAGCTTGGCCATTTTTTAATATGGGTTCAGTAATAGGTTCTCAGGCTCAATTCCTTTAAAACAGTAGTGGTTCGTTTCATAGCTGGTTTCAAGATCTAATAAACTTAACCCGTTAGAGTAAACTCATTTCAAAGATCGCATGTAATTTGTGCAAACAACTTAATATTAATGATACAAAGCACACCAGCAATGCCTACACTCAACCAGAAAATGTAAGATTCTATGTTTTGTGACATGCAAAGATAATGTTTTGTAATTTTTGAAAATTTTCGAACCTTTTTTTTGCAGCTCTTGATTTGTTTCAAGCTCAAAATATATTACATCGCAGGTACTTCAGCTGCTACATGATGATGATGATGTTGGCCCACCTCTTACCCCTACAAAGGCTTGAGCTGGACGATATATCTTTAAGATAATTATATATGACATTTTAACCAGGTTGGCAAACAAAATCGAAGTGGTTTCAGTTACAGATATAAATTCCCTCTAGAGTTTACAGTTGCTTCACAGCGATATAAATGTGGAAAAGCTCAGGCGTCCACCTCTTAGTTCGCCTTTTTGTCCACCTAAAATATTCATAAGTATAACAAGCAATCAAGAGTTAATGAACAATCAACAAAGCATCCTATTACACATCCCCGCAAATCATCAAATCATTACAGCATCCCCGCAATCTGATGCTATCATAATTTTCAGCAATGTCAGGAATGCTCACGAACCCCTAACATTTGCCAGAAAACTTACTACTAACTCAAGGTATCTTTCAAATAAGCTTCAAAATTGCATTTTTTTTTTTATCAAATGTTAAATTCAGTCCTCTATATCCGTAATGCGCGCGCGAGGCTCAAACCTTTGTAGACTACTTTTTTTTTTAATTAATCTACTATTAAATAAATTATTAAAAATCCATCATCACCATCGTGGCGTACAGAAATAGTTTTTGCAGTGCTACAATAATTATTAAAAAGTCGTTATGACAGCTATCCATAAAAAATAATCCGTTAGAGATAACTTCGTCAAGATACATAATTGTAAGTGTTGCTGAACGTTTGATGTATCTAGGCATTGAATTGAAAACATTTATTCCTTTAAAATATAATGAATTTTGTGAAGCACAAGTCAAGAAATGTGGTGTTTTTATTTCAACCGCGTATTATATCTATGAAAGTCACTTCCTCTTTCAATTCGATCACACAAATATCGAGGCAGCAAACCGTTAACTACTTTAAAAATGAACAACATAGTCAAATATACAATTCTTTGCTTCACCGACAGCCATTGTAAGGCGTCTAACATCAAAGTTGAGGAAGTGAATCTATTACATCTCAAAATCAAACGTCTTATTTTATTCTGCAAGCGCTGTTATCTCGATATTTGTGTTGCATTGGCCAGAAATAAAATGGAAGGGCAAAAGTCAAGATGAGGAGAGATGATTGATTTGTCTAGCTGTATTTTACTGGCAATAGTTAAATCGTTTTTCAGTCGACATAGAATTCCATACTTCTTGGCAATTTTCTTGATGACATTGTCAATGTGAGAGTTAAACTTAAGTGTGTCATCAATAATCACGCCAAGATATCATCAATTACAACAGAAACGTTCTCATTTACTCGATTCCGCGAAATTACCATAAATTTAGTTTAACTTGTATTCAATTTCAACTACTTATACTTCAACCATCTACTTAGAGAACGCAAATCTTCATTCAAGTGTAAAACGGCATCATCTAAATCCTGCGCTGCAATGAATAACACAGTATCATCTGCAAAAAGATTAACGTCGCAAAATCGTTAAACACGTCGCACGTCATTAATATACATAATAAATAACAGGGGCCCTAATACACTTCCCTGGGGCACTCCAAGGCTATTTCCCACGGGACTGGAAACAGAATCATTAAAAACAGTCCGTTGAGTTCTGTCAGACAAATAGCATTCAAACCATTTATATGCAATACTCGTAATTCCAAAGCGCTTGATTGATCTTAACAGTAAGGGCCTAGAAATTGTTTCAAAAGCGCGTTTCAGGTCAAAAAAAAAACAGCAACAATCGTATCTTTACACTCTAAGTTATTTTTCCATTTCGCTAATACCAAATTCAACGTGGTTTCACAAAAATGACCTTCCCGATATCCCGATTGTTCTGGTATCAACAAACTATTACTATTTAAATACTCCAACAGCTGGCTTTTAACAACAAGTTCTAAAATTTTCTCTAATGTGTGCAACATGTTGATGGGACGAAACTCTTCGGCGTTCCAGCAACTTTTTGAATAGGGACCACTAAGGATTCCTTCCAAATTTGTGGCACATGTCCAGTTTGTAATGATTCATTAATAAGGTCCAGTAAGATGTGGCCAATGACATGAAAGCAATCTTGAATAACTCTAGCATTAACATTATCTACTCCAGCCGATTTTCCTAATGAAAACCAAATAACTCTAAGTTCATCTAATGTAATTGGGTGAAAAACTTCAAATCTACAACTATTATTAACTGGCTGTTTTATTTCGTCAGGTTCATCGACCAATTCAATGGATTGATTAATCAATGAAACACTGTCTACGAAATAATCATTAAACTTAGCTGCAATTACTTGTTCTGACTGTTCTAATGTGCCAATAAAAGTTATGGACCGCGGTTTGCAATTACTAGGTTTTAATAAAGATTTCAAAATTTTCCATAACTCTTTGCTGTTGTTTTGATGCAGATCAATCTTCCTTTGAACATATTCACAACGAGTTTTCTTTATCGATTATGAATACTTATTACGCGCGATTGTGTACCTAGTCCAATGATTGTCATTATTAGATCTACAAAACTTTTTGTACCATTTGTCCCTTTTCCGTTTAAGACGCAAAAGATCCAAATTGTACCAGCTGTTCGAGTTTTTCAAAGAAACAAACTTTTGCTCAACTAGTTGATTGGTACACGTTTTCAAAGCGAACAGCTGTAGATTCATCTAAGTTACCGGCCGCGAATGGAAAATCCAGGCTTCTCTCAGCAAGATTCGAAACAGCTTGCTTCGAATATTTCCTCCAGCACTTCAATTTTACAAAATTATCGTTATCGTTAACATGGTCTAATACATTAATCAATCAAGTCTCATGATCGGTTATTTTCAAATCAGTATCCGTAACTGAACAAATGCAATCAAAATTGGAATAAACGTGGTCAATTAAAGTTCTACTGTGCCTGGAAATACGCGTATACTCATTTACCGTTTGCTTTAAATTAACTTAACTTAACAGTAACTTACCTGCCTTAATTGTTATGATATATATATATCTAAATGTTTGCTCATTTTTCCTGCCATGGAAATACAGTGTTTTGGAGCAAGTTTACCCCAAAAATATATTTTTTTCCGGCACGTTTTTGTTTTTCCAAAAATATTGAGAAATATTATCAAAACTCCAAGAAAATTGGTTTTTTTCCTTAAATTCCTGTAAAATTTTTCTTGTTTTTTTTTTTTATCTCAACATGAAAAAAAATTGACCCTCAGCAAAACCAAAAAATCGATGGTTTGTAGTTTTTCGAGTTCAACTTTATGCCATAGTGACTTATGAAAAATGGTTTTGCACGTGAATATTTTTCAAAAATTAGAAAAAAAGTTGGAAGGGTTGTATACTAGATACGACCGCAGGGTTGGCGTTGGATAACGTCTGTTATGTGTTGTACTTAATTGTGTATATTATATTTTAGGAATATTCCTTAATAACTCTTTTGCGAGTTAGGCCTGAAAAAGGCCGTTTTGTTGGGCTGATGTTGTTGACAATGATGGATCGGGCGACCTTGTTGGACGCTTATATAGTAGAACAGAAAATATCAGAAGTGTCAGATACTCGCATCTGATGTCTCGGTTGGAGAAAGTATAAGAATATAAAAAAATCATACGATTTTCACGATCTTTAGACAATGGTTTACTTTTAACCATTTTTCAATTGTTTACAGAATGAAATCAATAATTTTGAAACATTCAGCAAATTGCTAGATATATTTCCAATCGATTGATGCCATTATCTCGTAAATCTATCGAGAGACGGTTGAGTTATTATCGCTCAAAATCTTTTAATTTTTCGTAACGCATCCAAAATGACTGTTTTCAATTTTGTACCCCCGTATGTTGCCGAAAGACGTTATCCAACGTCAAAATATTATAAATTTACTATTTTTGATATCCTTTTCCGGTATTTTTAGAAAGATTAAAACATAATTACTTTTTCGGAGCGGTGAACTTTCCCTGCATGTTATCATAACAATTATCATCATGCAACTAACAACTGAAACTAAATATTATCTAAATATAAAAGGCATTTTTGCCTGAAATTATTAATTATTCTACAAAGTTGACATGCATCAATTAAGACCAAACCCAAAGGGTCGAAGAGGAATTTTCCTAATCGATATCCAATCATGATTACCTCGGGTAGGGTCAAACAAGGATCGAAGAGGAATAAGAGTCGAACAAGGTAGAAAATTTGCAGGTTATATTGGGCACTGAAAAGTTCCGTTGAAATTTGTTGCAGCTTTAGGTAGCTATTCTCCAAATGCATTGCGTGTGAATGTTTTATGCAAAAACATAAATTTCAAACACGTTGGGCTTAGATCTAGTTTTGGACCTACTACTTCCAACCAGCCCTTTGTCTCTTTTTTCACGAAATGTAATGTTCTCACTGCTCCTGGCTCTTCTAAATGTACGTAAAATATTAGGCTCCTGGATCTTCTAACTATAGTTTTAAGTAATTTTGATAGCGAAATTATAATTTTGGCTAAAGAAAATATGAAAATAAGCGTATTCTAGTTAGACATATTGTTAGTTGAATTTAAGATTTTCGATACCAAATACAGATAAGCACTATAAAATGTGTTATCCTTCTTTTATTTTTATTAACTGCAAAATTTTTATCGTGTTGAATTTTATATTTGGGCAGATGGTAAAACGGACCACCGTTGCGAAGCTAGTAATAATTTATGTTTTTTCTTGGAATGATTATGTTTATATCATGTTTTCAGATTTTATGATAGATTCTAGCCTAAAATGCAAACTTTCAGGATAATCAGTCAAGAATTAAATTTTGTGCATAGCGGTCAATTGAAGTCGGTCTGATAGACCGTGTGTGGTCAAAGCTAGGTTAATCCTAAGCAAAAACGGTTTTCGTAGGCTATTTAGAACAGGGAAAGTTTTAAAATTTCGACGTTGGAAAAGAAAATATCGAAAAAGATTTATAAAACAATTTCGGGCAAACTCTTATTTTTATTGTTTTTAGGAATAACTCGGGAATATAATGCTGTGAAAATGTTATCGCTAAAGAAAAGTTGTTTATTTTTGGAAGATAATTAACTTTTCGAAGACGTCTAGTTAGCGGCGCTGGTGGTGTAGTATTAAGCGTTACTGCCTATCACTCCAAAAAGCCTGGGTTCAATCCCAGTCGGCACCGTCGGGATTTTCTGAGGCATAAAATCTCTGATCACGGCTTCATCGGTGATACTTTTAATTATCATGGAAACAGTTGCACATTCGTACAATTTTCAATAGTGACATTTTGAAAAATGGTGAAGTTGTAACTTTAACAGATGCGTATATTTCTGATCGGTTGGTTATAAAATTATTGACTTTTATGCTATGAGAAACTCGTCAAAGCAATCATTGCAGTTTCATGATGAAATGCTATCAATATTTTTAATCCCTCCCCTTGGCTAGTTTTTTAACCTGGACGTTGGTGGGCGGTTCTAATCTTATGGTTCATAGTGGAGCGTTGGAGACGGTTGGTTTAGGTCCGGCATCGTTGGCTCATGCCGTGACAGAATAGCGTCATGAGCATGCGATGAGGATTACTGAGCTTTCCCTCTCTGATGAACCCATTGTATAAGAGAACCAAAGTTCTAGCCTGAAGTGATAGTATCACACTTGTTACTCCTTTATTTGAAAGCCGCTTTGTAGTACGCTTACGTATAGACACTGACGTTGGGTGCGATACTGGCGGGTTTTGCTGCAAATCACTCTTATTTTATTTATTTTTACGCAGATTTATTTGGGTTTTATACTATTGAAATATTTCAGAAAGTGCCCAACAGTGCTCCTTCTACTTGCGTGACAAGCTTTCGTTGTTGTTTTCATTGAGGTATTACTCAGGGAACAATGTTAAACACCATTTTTGTGCATGGTATTGCAACTAATCTTATATGTACTTCATTTTGATTTGGGATAGGTGTTTGAACTATGGCTCGGGATTTCCACTGTGGCGTGCTTCTATTGTGACATAACCATACATATTTTTGTGGTGCGACATAGTGGAAATCCCGAGCCATAGTTCAAACACTTGTCCCAAATCAAAATGAAGCACATATAAGATTAGTTGCAATACCATGTACAAAGGTGGTGTTTAACATTGTTCCCTGAGTAATACCTCAATGAAAAGCGTAGTTGAAGCATATACCCTATGTAATTTAAAAATCAGCTAGGAAACTAACTTCAAAGTGAAGCATTTTAGTCACTTGAAGGTGTCACCTGGGACGAACTAATATATATTAAATATAGGTCAAAGTCAAAAACAACTTGAAACACGTTAAATTTTAGATTACATTCACAAGTGCAGATACTTAATAAAGCATGGTAGGTAGATTAGAGATTTCAATTATTTATTAAATTGACCTAGAGATATCATAATCATCAAACGAACTTAAATAAGAAAATTTAGACAGCCTAGTAGCATTAAGTGGATTAACAGAAGAGCTAGGATGCGGAGGGTCCGCTTAGGGAGGCAACTAGCCTTTAAAGCAACTGGCAACTAGCCTTTTCATGTATTGTCTGTTTATTTTCATTATTGCTTTAAAATATCAATTTGGTATATATGTGAAAAGATGAATCAGTGGCAGATGGATTTTAGGTTTCTTTACATTTAGCATCACTATGTCATACATCAGCTTGAATTACGTTGTTCGATATTACATTTTTTTTTTTGCTTTGCACTACACCAGCCAGCAAAGTTCAACAATCCATCGTTGCTTATGCCTTTGTTGTCGTTTGGAACCAGTTTTGCGAGGCAGGTGACGATTGTGCGTATTTCTCGCGAAACTTTTGAAAAGGGCCTATTTATAGCCTGAACAATTCGTAAAGAGCAAATTGCAATATTGAACGTCGCGTGAAAGTGGAACTTAATGAAGGCCTAAGTACTTTTTCGTAGTTTTTAGTTTTCGGATTTGAAAGATCGTCGGTTACAGTGGTCTGCTTACTGAGCAGAAAAACGCGGTCCCAGGTCCTTACATATCAAAGAGATTTATGGTAAAATCGCTTGTGTTTCGTGTATTTTGCGAAACTCGTTGTTGTCGTTGGTTCCGGGTTTGAATGGATACAAAAATTTGAGCAACGGTATTATGTGATATGAGGGGCTCGGTGGCCTTAGAGCAACCGTTTTGCTTACTGAGCAGAACATCATGAGTCTAATCTCAGGCCCATCCACATTCAAGATTCGTCAATCGTTTTATTTGTTAATATGACTACATGGCAATAACAGCAACTCGGTGATTAAAAAGGAGCTCGTTTGCCTAGTGGCAAACGTTTTTGCTTACTGAGCAGAAGACCGTGGGTTTAGTCCCAAGCTCCTTCGCGTTATATGATCGTTAGGACATCAATTCAGCTTATCGTTTACCAAAACGAACCCTGCTGCAAACCAAACCCTTTTATCCAACATCCCAGTGATTCCTCGTGGAAGTGTAGAGGTGTTCTCGGCTTCCATCAAAGCGAGTGTCATGTCAACACAATCCTTCCCATTCCTTTCTTGACCTGTGTTCGGGCGCGGCCGGCGCTGGTATTGCCTAATTTAAGATCACCAGTTTTTACACATTGAGGATGATTGCTAGTCCCAAGCATCGTCTATTGGTTCTCTGTGTAATTACAGCTGATCTGGCAATAACAGAGTAGCAACCGTGGGCGGTCAATCAAGCTCAAGCTCAAGCTCAAGCTATAAAATCTCTGATCACGGCTTCCTTCGGGAAGTAAAACCTTTGGTCTCCCGTCATTGGGTCACTAGGTAGGGTCCAGGTGTGGGAGCTGTCTCCCTGACGTCGGCAACATGTGTACTCAGTACAGAAAACAAGGTCGATGGAAAACAAATCAAGGAAAAGAAGAAGAAGACGTCTAGTCTTCAGAATGTCAAAGTAAAAAGTTTGATGTTAGTACCATCTGGCATCTAGGTGGATGAGTTTCGAACTATTTGTTTTTGTCAATAGTTGGTTGTTATTTAAATAAGAAACTTCGTTGGAAATTTTCGTTTCGGAAATGTTCCGTTTCAGAGTTATTAATTTTTGTCCTCTAGTGTAATCGTGGCCCGAGAGGAATAGCAAAACTAGAGCAAAAATATAAATATATCATTATGATATTGGTAAGTAGTACGCTTTGTCAAGTTAAAAGCTTATTCTGATATCAAACCATATTTTGCTATTGTTAAGATATTTTGGCATCATACATTCTAGAGATAATGTTGGTTTGAAGGCATAAAATGTTCTTTAAATTGATAAATTTAAGCATCATACCATGAGCTTGATGGGATAAAATAGCAAATTGTGATATTAATTTGCTATGATTATTGCTAATATTAAGATATGGCGATAACTTACTTTACTATCACTCATTTATGAACCCATAGTTTTTTTTTTATATTATTTTAGATATTTTACCAAATTTTAAAAGCAAAATCGTTTCGTCTACTCGGGTTGTAATCATCATATCAAGAGAGGATAGTTGAGCTTATTATCTGAGGACGTAATACACAATTACAAACGTTGTTTCAGGAATGTTCAAGAGGTTTATACAAACGGGAGAACTCTTATCTAGGTAGTCTATTTTATTCATTTATTTATTTATTTTTTTCATCGTGGCCCCACTGATGGTTTTTTTTTTCCTTGATTTGTTTTTCGTCGATCTTGTTTTCCGTGCTGAGCACCAATGCTACCGACGCCAAAAAGGCAGCTCCCACACCTGGATTCTACATATCGACCCATCAACTCATGAACCGGGGACCAACGGCTTTACTTCCCATCCGAAGGAAGGCGTGATCAGAGATGTTCCCGGCGGCGCCGACTGGTATTGAACCCAGGCCTGCTGGGGTGAGAGGTAATCACGCCTACCACTACACCACTGGCACCACTGCACTGATGGTTAGCTAACACTACTGACTGTCATATACATAATAAAAAATATACTATAATCTCAAGGGGCACGTCATTCCGCACAGTGTGCCAAAACACATGAAATATTCATGATCTTTAACGTTACTGGCAACACTGTGTTATCTCTGCGCCTGCGCTGTGCACATGTGTCAAAATTGGATTTAATCAACCAGCTTTCATACATTTGGACCACCGCGCATATCAAAACTAGGGCAGCCGGAGAATGAAAACAAAATGAAAACTTAATATGATATTTTGATATAAGCGTTCGTGATAACATATTTTGCATACACACTTAGAAAATAGTACCGAACTCGGTTCAATTTCAACCGAGTTTTTATCTGCTGAACGCTCGGTAGTCTGTTCGGTTCAAAAAGAAACAACCGAGTGTTCGTTAAAGTTTCTTTTCCCACAACCTGTCAAACTAACCGAAAAAACTCGGTTGACAAAAAGTCAATTCAAGCAGGAATAACCGAACATCGGTTTACCCAAGTATTACCGAACGCTGTCAAACAAACCGACTCACCGGTTGCAATCACGGAATTCGGTTCTTTTTGACAGCGCTCAAATCCAAAAACTTACGATGTTTCGAATCAGAAATAAAACTAGTTTTTTTTTAATGAGATGCATGATTTATATTATATTTGTCAGATGTTGTTTTAATGCATAAATATGCTTTGTATGTACTAACTATTGACAACAAACTTGAGACGAACCGGAAAATTATGGTTCACCTGTGCGGGGGGAAAGAGAGGGTTAACCCCCTTGAGGGAAACAAAAAACTTCTCACACGTCGTGATAATGCCTCCTACATGGAATTCAATCAAACATGGAGTTCCTCCAGAAGTTTTTCCATTTTCAAATCAATTCACCGTGTGACACTAACGAAAAAACACGTCTTGCGAAAAAAACACAACGCGCACCCGCGATAAAAAATGGCTGACGATATTTGGTTTAGCTGAAAACCGAGTTTCGGTTAAAATTTCCGTCGTGAAGTTGAACCGAAGTTGTGAGTTTGACGTTTGAGAAAGTTTAGCGAATATTCGGTTCAGTTTACCGAGTTTTCTCGGTTTTCAAATACCGAACTGGTAAATATCGCTACTTTACCGTACTTTTCGGTTCAGTCTTCATTCCTATCTGTCAAATTTAACCGAAATTTGGGTTTGACTCGGAAAATACGCCTAAAAACATATTTTTACACGAATTCTTCGGTTCGTTGTTGGTAACCGATGTAGTTCGGTAGAAAATTAAACCGACTTCGGTATTATTTTCTAAGTGTGTACCGTGTGGTCGAGTTAACAGTAATCATAAAACTGAAAACTGTCGCTTTAATGGCCCTTCGCTCATTTTCAACTTCTATTCAATTTTCATACTGCCGTACTCTAACGGAACTATCCACCTACATTCTTCTAAAGATCATTCTCTAGCTAATAAATCATCACACTAAAGCTTCATGTTAGCATTTCCAACCAACTCTGAAAATCGTTAACTTCGCGTATGAAGTAACATAAAAAAAAAAAAAAAAAAACACTTTGAATGTAACAACTCAAGGCGGGAGTAGCCGTCAACAATGCTGATGATGGTACAGCACGCAACAACCACCCTACTGCTTTCTCTCTGAGATGATCACGTTGGTCATGACGAGAGGAGCAACACAATAGTTGGGTAAAGAAGAACTGCATTATAACACACCATCGACTGGAAATGCTCTCCCAACGTGGGGCTTTAGGTAGTGATGAAAACGTCGCTAGAACTATTCCACAGCCGCAGTCAGTTTATGAGCAACAAGAGGGACGCACATTTTTGCCTGTGGACTTGGAGACATACTTCAAGTCCCCGCGTACATCGTACGGGCTAGGCAAAAATGTGCGTCATCTTGAAAACTGTCGCTTTAATGGCCCTTCGCTCATTTTCAACTTCTATTCAATTTTCATACTGCCGTACTCTAACGGAACTATCCACCTACATTCTTCTAAAGATCATTCTCTAGCTAATAAATCATCACACTAAAGCTTCATGTTAGCATTTCCAACCAACTCAGTAATCATAACAAAACTGATATCTAAATGGTATATGAAGGATATTAAAAAGATAACAAATAATATTTTCTTGATAACAAATCCATGTATGCGTTTGATATTAGTAACTTCGTTAATAATACACAAAATAAGTCAGCAATATGCTAAAATAACTATGGTAGGAAAACAAGAAAAAAAAATAAACTAAATTAGCTATTATTTCGATATCATGATATAAAATTTAGTACTCTGAATGTTTTTCAAATCTATTGTCTGATATCAAGATTCAAAATCGAAAAAAGTTGTCAATAAAGTGCGAATGGAGCCATATTAAAGTACAGAACTGGTAATAATCATCCAGTGGTACACATTACAAGATTTTTTTTTCCCTTGATTTGTTTTCCGTCGATCTTGTTTTCCGTGCTGAGCACCAATGCTACCGACGCCAGGAAGGCAGCTCCCAAATCTGGACCCTACCTATCGACTCATCAACTCATGAACCGGGGAACAACGATTTACATCCCTTCCAAAGGAAGGCGTGATCATAAATTACAAGAAGGTATATAATGAATCGCTTTTGTCATTATAGACAAATAACAAAAATTTAAAATATGACGAACAATGGAAGTTGATTTGATCCAATAGCATAGAAATAGATGATGTGAAGCTTTCCCGTTTGCCTGACAAATTCTAGTGGAATTATATTCAATATAAGAATAGGACACACGAAATATGTAAAAAATTAGTCTACGATGACACTTATATTATTATGAATGATCAATTCCTTCGCATATGTACAAATTTCAACAGACCTGAATGACAATATTTATTTTGTTGGGAGAGAACGGATAGTTAATGAGATTTATGACAACATGTTTAATTATGAGTTAAGAAATTGACTAAGTCTACGAAAGTTATTTAACTAATATTATATATTAAACAATGTTTTGTATAAGTATTATCAACGAACAGGACGAAATCAATTTTATATCGATTTTTAAATTCATTTCGCAGGTAGATTAATATCTTTAAATGTTGTAAATGCCCGTGCCCGATAGCGTGAGCGCTTTTTAATGATTGCAACATCAGCAATATATTTGTCACGATGTGGAATGTCATCAGATGCATTTTGATGCTAATTATGCAGCAGTTGGTAAAACTTTATCGCCTTCCTGAAGGGATCCTCCAGTCGAATCAGTTTATCCGCGATTTACTTCTCCAACCGAGGTGCCTCTGGATCACCGTCTTGGTGCGGATTCCACTCCTTTTTGACGTAGGACTACGTCTTTGATTTCTATATGGGGGTAAACGTTGTGAAAACCAAAAATGGAACATGTAACAAATTAAGAAAGATTTTGAACGTTATTAACTCAGCTGCCCCTGGTCCAATTTCAATAATTTTATCACCAATCGATCAGAAATATGGCTACGCATCGATAACAATGCTTCCGAATGTTGATTTTCAACAAGAAACTTTTGAAAAAACTGGTATATGTCCAGCATTGTCCAAAAGCGTCGAATTAACTAGCAAATCCACCAATTACCTACATCCCCAGCACAGTCGTCAGAGAGAAGTAAGTAGACGAAACAAGTTGAGCGCCCGATCCTCGGGCGCGTGTGAATACGGAGCTTGGAATTGCGTAATATTTTGCACACTCATCGCCATATTCAGAACCAAACGCAAATTCTTCGAGATAACCACCATTCGTCGTCTGGCTCGCCGTGGCAGTGTCTGACGTATCTCCGGTCTAATTTACGAGGTGTGCTGAAGGTGTTCCTGAAAAATGAGATCCGTGATGCTGTCACCTACACTAAACATGCCAAGCGTAAGCGGCAATGGATGTCATCTACGTTTTGAAGTGACAGAGACGCACTCTGTTTGGTTTCGGAGGTTAAATCATCACCAACTTTGGCAACACAACGGCTCTTTTCATGGCCACCAAGCTTATTACAGTAAAGAGTAGGAATAGAATTCATCTGCCGGTTTGTCCATATTCAGAACCAACGATCACCCAAAATGTTCATGTAATCAAACTGGAAGCAGGGGTACAAATTATTTTGATCAACCTTGATCAACTTTGAATCGCCACGGCCGGATATTTTCGATGGAAGAAGCAACAATCTAGCATCTAATTCGACGGAAAAATTTGTGAAGCCGAGTTATTTACGAAAGAGAGTGTTGATGAAGAGAATCGATCAATGTAGATAGGACCTATTGAAAAGTGACGCGAGATTTGTTTTCCGTACTGAGCTCCAATGCTACCGACGCCAGGGAGGCAACTCCCACACCTGGACCCTACCAATCGACCCATCAACTCAACCGGGGACCAACGGCTTTACTTCCCGAAGGAAGGCGTGATCATAGATGTTATGCCTTAGAACATGCCGGTGGCGCCGACTGAGATTGGACCCAGGCCTGCTGGGGTGAGAGGTAATCACACTAACCACGGGCGCCGATATCTTTCAAAGTGATATCACGGCGAATGAGATCGACCCAAATTTGAGTTTAGTTATCTCAGAAATAAGAAATAAAGTGCATGAACTCAGCGATGAGTAAATTTCCTCATGTTTTCCCAGGTTTTTCCAGGGAAAATTCCCGAATTTGAGGAAAGTAAAGATTGGATTCACTCCGAGACTGAATAAAATTTTTGTCAATTTCCTCATTTTCTGGCAGATTTTTTAGGTTTTCCACAGGAAACCATGAGACAAATTTACTCTTTGCTGAGTTCCTGCACTTTTGGCGATTATGAGGGAATTAAACTCAAATTTGGGTCGTTCTCATTCGCCGTGTACGCAAAATGAAAAGAGCCAGTGTCGCTACTTGATAGCAAACTACTCATAATGGGAGGAGTCTTTGTAGCTTTTATACCACTTGGTTGCACATCATTTTGCTTTAACCTGAGAAAATAGAAAAGAGCGCTGCTGTATGGCATTAGCTCATTTTCGCTTCGGACGGCGTGGTTAACAGCAATAGTAGCAGTAGGAAGGTGGTGGCTAGTCCACTCTTCTTTTTTTTTTTATTATAGTCACTTTAACACTCTTGGGTCATTCGTGACTTGTCCGGGGGTGAGATTTGAACTCGTGACTTTGGCGTGAGAGGTATGGATGTTAACCACTACGCCGGGGTCGCCCCTCCGGCTAGTCCACTCATCTATAACCCAACAAGCAACAATTGACTGCTCGTGGCAAAGGAGGTGCCAAGCGTCATCGCAAAGTTCTTCGAGATAACCGCCATCGGTCGTCTGGCTCGCCGTGGTGGTGTCAAACGTATCTCGGGTCTGATCTACGAGGCGTGCTGAAGGTGTTCCTGGAAAATGAGATCCGTGATGCTGTCACCTACACTAAACCAAGGTTGCAAATACTCATTTCAGCTAAAATAATGTTTTTCGGAATAATAAAACCAAAAGATGGTATGATGGTATGTTTTACTTGTAACTTACAAGAAGAGGTTACAAAGTATGCGTTTAAAATATAAAACCTGTAAATTTTGCATTCTATGAGTCACAATCAGCGATTTTCTGATCGCTGAGTGAGTGAGTGAGTGAGTTACTGAGTTTGTGAAAAATCGCTGATTGTGACTCTCATGAAGTGAAATAAACAGGTTTAATATGTCAAACACATTCTTTGCAACCTCTTCTTGTATCCTACCAATTCAAAATATGATCATGGCATCTAATTATTTCATAATTTAAAAAAAAACATTGTTTTAGCTGAAATGAGTATTTGCAACCTTGCACTAAACACGCCAAGCGTAAGTGGCCATGGATGTCCTCTTCAATAAAACGGCCCATCAGTAAAGAGTTGGAATAGAATTTATCTGTGCTTGTTTGTCCATATTCAGAACCACAAGCCCCCAACAACCACACAAAATGCTCTCCAGAGTTGCAATCTTGTAACCAAACTTGGAAGCAGGAGTGCAAGTGATTTTGATTGATTCTCTTAATCAACTTTCTCATTGAAAAAAAAAAAATACCACAAATTTGGTACGTCTACAATTCAAAAACGGAAAGAGTTGAGATAATAGATAATTGATCAATTAAAAGAACTAAATGCTCTTCACATTTATTCCGTTCACTAGCGGTCCTACGTAAAGCTTCCGTTCGTGCCCCTAGGCACAGACCCTTCTACTTTTTTTTCTCTCAGATCAATTCCACTACTTTTGATTATTTTTCTATCAAAATAAAACATTTACACTGTCAAAATACCAGGTTGCCAAACATGCCATTATTCACAAGAAAACAATGTCAGTTCAATGACTGGTACTCTGGGCACAACTGGGGCACACGTGAAGCACATTGAGAAAGAGATGGCCCTTAAATCTAAAAACTACTACTGCGATTTGTTCTCCAAGAAAATAGAGCGGTAAATTTTCGTCGCAGTGACACATATGCAACTCTGTTGAAGACCGATGCCGTCTATCTGGATTCATTTTACCACTGAATGGAACTGAGACAAATTATCATGTAATTCAAAATATTCCTGTCTTTCCCCCTACAAGAAAGCTTCACTCACGCCCATGAAGTCAAGACAACCACTGGATGAACGTTACCGCACCGGTGGTATAGAGTCTCGGTAGTGACAAGCCACGGCAGCCACATTTTGTTTTGCTTCATTGCATTGCCACTGACGGTTGTATTCAGGTATTTGAGGCAACTAGCATACATGTAGACGAAAATAAGTAAACGCCAGATGGCAACGCGTAATTGGCTTGTGAGCTTGCACTGAACCGGTTGTACCCCCATTCTGATGAGAGCCTCATAGACGACACAAGCATAACTAATTAAAATACCCACCAAACGCACTTACCTGGGAATTTGTACAGCGAGACCTCATTGCAGTTGATCTGGAGCAGTGCCGTTTCATTCGGCAAACTGGCACACCGGCACATCGTATTGATGGGACACTCGTACGAAACATCCTGATTGGTGTAGAGAATGTTCCGATTATCCAGCTTCCACCCATCGACCCCGCATCGTGTTCGTATCACGGCGAGCAGAGCCACCGTGTAGAGGATCCCAGTGTACCACCCGGCAGGATCCATTCTCACCACTCACTAACTCACTCAAGTCGAATCTGAAATTGATTGAGACAAAAAAAAAATAGGAAAATGAATAAGACCTCGTTTGACAATAAGATTAACTGAAAATAGCGGAAAAATTCAGCATTCAACATCTTTGCACGGGAATAAATATACAGTGCCCGACAGCTGGTTCAGCTGCTGCTGTAGCTGTACCAACCGAGCGAGGACGAAGCCCAAGACCGGGTTCGTGATATGAAAAATTCCAACTCATTTATCATAAACCGAGCCGCTGCCACGGCACGGCACGGAACGGCACACGCATGCAACGGTGACGAGAATGGACTCTAGTGAAGGAAGAAGCAAAAACTCCAACCAAGAAGAACTAGGACCTCCGGATTCCCAACCCGGAGAGAAAGACCCTTTGCTGTGTAGCGACAATTGTTGCATGATATATTGAAGTGATATTTCACTTCCGACCGGAAGTGGTTCAACAAGCTTCGCCAAAGCAGCACCAATGTGGCACGTCATGGAAGAAGGGTTCTACAGGAAGTTTTTTTTTTGATCGTTTTTAAAATCCGTGCGAGGAGTGAATCTTTTCGCGATAAATTTCTGGGCCCCAGAAATTCTGGTGAGTCGTAATTTATCGCGTATGGAAAGTGGATTTCGGGTGGTTGGGAATGCGTGTCTCATTCCGTTGATGTGAGTGCATAAAGGGTTTTAACTGGGATGAGTTGGATTGGCTTTCTCCGATAGCCGGATTGTTGAGCAATAAGTAAACATCAACACATATCGATAAGCAGCTGCTTAACTCGAGGCTTCACGTCAATGGGAAAAAATGGTGCCGTGGTGAAAGTGTGCTAATACGAAACGACCATTAATCCCAGTTTGCGTAAATTTTATTTGGTCATACATCGCGGTTACTTTCAAGAACTACAGTAAATTCTGCTCATTTCGTGGTGACAAATCTTATTCCAGCGTTGTATCTATAGGCTCTGCGAACTTAAAAATAGTGGGAGATGAACTGTGCCATACCATTTCATTGATTATTCGGTCACTATGGGAATTGAGAGAGTAATCCGTACCCAATATTTTCCACCTCTTACAAGATATCCTTATCATCTCGTTCAAAGTTGTCGATTACCTCTGAGATTAGCACGGAAAAACCCACTGCAACTAGGTATGCATCCTTTTGAAGTTCATCCGCTGCTGGCAGATACGTATTTCGACTGCAATGTGCAGTCTTCATTCATTAATTAAGTGGAATTAAATGGAAGATAACATTTTTTGCTGTTTTAATTAAATAATTTTCCGTCACAAATACATTTCGACGGGAATCTGCAATCTCTTTTCAAATTTGTTCGATAAGCTTATGCCACATTTTCTGAAAATACCGCAACAGTGACTTCTTTGCATTCATTCCCGAAGTTTCTAACACCATATCTGTCAATCAACTAGGGCAATGTGAACTCCTCAATACACTAAAAAAATGGACGCATCTTAAGTACTAGAACCATGCACCTGTTTTCTCGAAGAATCTTTCAGTACAACTTATCTTTCGTTTAGTACGCCTTTTCAATATGTCTCTGAAAAATGGAAAATTCCCTGAACTTTGGAAACCGTCTTTTTTTATGTCTATTTTCAAATCAGGCTAGAAATCTGACATTTGTAATTATCTTGTAATTTACATTATCTCTTGCATCCAAAACAAAAAAATAATCAATCGTAGTCGACAAATATTCACCCATATTCTTGTTTTCGTTCGAACCATATTTTCCATACAAAAAAAATTTTTTTATGGAAAATACGGTTCGAACGAAAACGAGAATGTGGGTGATTTTCAGCAAGTAAAAAATCATATAACAAACAAACAGCAGAGCTATTTAAAAGGTCGCTCAGCTACTTCTAATCGTCTTGGATTTGTAACCTGTTTCTGCTTCCAGCAATTGCTGGCCCCGCTCCCGCAAGGGCCGTTCACTACAACTCTGGGATTAGCAAAACTTTGGAATAGGCCGAAACCCTATTCCCGCAATCAAGCTTTGATATAGATCAACAACTCGACGCGGTTGATGTTCTGATCAAGACTAAGTTTATTGGAATTTTCATTACAGAGCTTGAGTATGAATCTAACCCTGCTGGTGCCGTGTGCACCGATCCAAGCCATCCTTCTTGATGCCGGGTGCACCAAAACTGCTGACTCGACGGTTAAATGACGATTAAGGGCTCGAAACGTGGCTCTCGGTCAACTCCGCGGCTCTTGATGGCCGCCGATTTAGCCATTAAGTTGTTCATGACCCGATTGACGATGGCGAAATGCCTTCGCGTTTTCTGGAACGAGTTATGGTGCGGGTAACTTGATATTAAGTCCTCCACCTCATTGCATGTATTGTCTCTGTCGGTTGATGAACAGATTGCTATCACTTGCGGAGCGTCGTATGCCTCAACGTGCCGCCTGTTCTCTAGTGCATAGCATGCAGCCACATATCCTTTTTCGTGGTTAGAAGTTTTCTCACGGAGATTCCTCTCGAAACTATGTCCGCAGGATTCTGATCCGTTGGCACATAGCACCAATCCGCTCGATGCGTGAGGGACTGAATAACGTTGATTCTATTGCGAACGTACAGTTCACTGTGGGGTACGCTTGAATGAATCCAAGTCAAGACTACTTGGGAATCGCACCAGTAGTATGTTTTCTGAACGTGTGCTGGTATAATTGAAATCACTCTGTTCATTAATTCCGCCAGCAGCTTTGCTCCCAGAAGCTCTTTTCGTGGGAGAGTGATATCCTTCATTGGCGCCATTCGAGATTTAGCGCACAATAAGTTCATTGACATTCGATTTTTCTCGTCTATGCAATACGCATAGATCCCGCAACCATAAGCCAGGTTCGATGCATCTGAGAATCCATGCAGTTCCAAGTGCACAGGATTGCTTGGAATCGCCTGGCGGGGAATTTCCAAGCTAGCGAGTTTTGGCAGTGTTTTTTTTTTTTTCAATTGTTGCCATTCATGTTGTGAATCAGTGGGGATTTCGTCATCCCATTTTAGCTTAATTTTCCAAAGTCCTTGAAGAAGGATTTTGGTTGTGATGATTATTGGCTGCATGATGCCCAGTGGATCGTACAGCCTCAATATCTCTGAGGTGAGCTGCCGTTTAGTCATTTTTTCATGTGAATAAACCTGTTCATCCGCGATGCATCGGAACGTATCGGCCTTAGGCGACCACGCTACACCTAATGTTTTTATGATGTCATGGTCCCCGATTCGGATTTCTTTCTCCAAGTCCTCGTCTGATACTCCGGCGAGAATGTTGACGTCGTTGGACCCCCACTTGCTTAGAGGAAAACCTCTCTTCATCAGGGCTGATTCCACTGCTTTCCGCTTCTCCAAAAGTTTTTCGGCGGAATATCCCCCCCATCATGAAGTTGTCCACGTAGAAGCATTGTTGAATAGCCTCAGCAATTTCAGGTTGTTCGAGTCGAATTTCCTCTCCGACCTCATGAAGCGCTCGGCATGCCAGGAAGAAAGATGCCGCTTCGCCGTACGTTACCGTTTTCAATCGGTACACTTGTATTTCCTCGGAGGGATCGATCCTCCAGAGGATGAATTGGAACAACAAATCCTCTTCGTGGAGATTTGCTTGTCGATACATCTTCGCGATGTCGGCTGTAGCCACTTTATCGTGGCATCTGAAATCCAACAGCAGGTCGAATAAATCCCGCTGTATTACAGGACCACTGTGTTGAAAGTCGTTGAGCGATATGTTACTTGACGTTTTAGCGCTGGCGTCAAATACTACTCGTAATTTTGTTGAAGTGGAATCCGGTTTGATTACACAAGAGTGTGGTATGTAGTACCTAATCTTTGACTTGTCTTTGGGGTGGACTATCTCCATGTGATTCATCGCGAGGTTTTCAGCTAGGAATTCTCTATACTGCTTGTATACTTCCTGATGGCGGGCAAGGCATTTTTCCAAGGATAGTAAGCGCCGTTTGGCCTGCTCAAATGAATGGCCTAATAGCTGTGGCTCATTTTTAAAGGGAAGGCGGACTACATATTTCCCATCCGCTCCTATCGTCGTGTATTTTTGGAAGTGCTCCTCGCATGCATTCGCGCTGTTACAGGGCTTCGCTTCCGCAGAAGTCACCTCCTCAAGCGCCCAAAAACTCCTGAACTGATTATCTAGTCCTTGATCCTTGTCGCTATGATCTGGGGCTGATGCGCAATCTGACTCTCTTGATGCTTCAGGCTTAGCTGCGATAACAGTCATAGTAGCTTGACGTGGTACTTGCAACGATGCTAGTCCGCCGACAAATGCGGACTCTTGGAAGATTGATCCGCTACCCAGATTGATGGATCTGGGTCCCATAATTTGGAAGAATATTCGCGATCCAAGCAATATTTCGACTGGTTGCTTTTGATAAAAGGACGGGTCAGCCAATGCAATGCCCGCTGGCACCCTTATTTCCCCTGCGCGTAGTGTGATTGTGAAGTCGCCACTCCTAGTTGCGATTCGAGTTGTAATTTTTCGCCATGTACAACGGATACCTCCATTGATCCCATTTATGGTCAGTTGGGCTTTCGAGAAAGGCAAGCCAAGGATTTGGGCTGCCTCTTCACTTATAGTTTCGACCTGACTGCCAGAGTCGAGCAGGCACCTTATTTGGTACCAGGTCGTAGCTCCCCTCACTTGGATGAGGGCGGTAGCCAGGAACACGTAGCTGCCTCCTAGTCACCTAGAGGTGCTGGTCGAGGCCGAAGCCGTAGTTGTTGATCGTTCTTTACCTCTTGGGTTGTCATTCCCTGCAATTGGAGCTAGAGGGACACTTTTGTACGGAGTGTCCCCAGGACATGCAGTTATAGCACTGCCTGACGTTTGATACAGCCTCCCACCGCTCCTTGATGGGAAGCTTGTTGAAAGCAGCACAATAAAAGATGCTGTGCTCTTTAATTCCACAAACGAAGCAGTTTTTTTGGTTATTTTGTGATTGAGCTTTTTTGATTGGCTCTTTGTTTTGTGCAGCAGTAGCTACTGCTGCGGTCTTGTGGTGACGCGTTCTCGGCGGAGCCTCTTCCAGGTATTGGCAGGCCAACTGATTGGCCCGCTTTTCCAACTCGACTTGGAAGACCTTGCATTCACGACAAATCTCCTGACGTATTCAGTCACTCGCTGAAACTTTCGGAATGAACTAAGGGCAGTCATAACTGGGAGAGTTTCAGGGCCAAAGACCGCAGTAGATGCGCTTACAGGTTTCAATTATGGTATTTTATCATCGGAAATCTGATAGCTATCACTTCGAAGAAACGAAAGTCCGTTCCATCAAAGCTCATTCGAGGCAGGGAGTTGGGAGGGTTGACCACGGCCGACAACATCAGCTGGGTTTTCGGACGACTTGATCTAATTCCAATTAGCATCAACAGAATGATCAACAATTTCTTCAACTCGGTTGTGAACAAAAACGTAAAGTTGAAATAGGGGCTTCTTAAGCCATGCAAGAACGATCTGACTATCCGACCAATAATGGATTGAGTGGAAGTCCATCTTGATTGCCGGAAGATCCTTCATGGCCAATCTGATTATCAACAATGCAGCACACAGTTCAGATCGGGGAGTCATCAATCCTTTGATTGGAATGACCTTCGACTAACTACAGACCAGAGAGACCTTTTTCCCATACTGGGTTACGGTTTGGATATAATGACATGCTTCATATGCATAGGTGCCGGCAATGCCATGAACTTCAACATAAACAGCATCAGGGGCACACATATACCTGGGAATTCTGGTTTGGTGGATGTGGCAATTGGCTATCCAGAACATCATCCCGATTCAGCTTGCTCATCCAGATTTGCTGCATTATCACCTTAGCAACACAAGACCAAGGGGATCAAATAGTTTAGAGATCTGCAAGAGAACATTCCGTTTCGTAGGAGGAGAGTTGGAAAGACTTGGCAGTTCCTCAGTCAGATCCCAAAGAGGTTCAAGTATCTTGATGGCCTGATTAATATTCGCATCATCAAAAGACAAGAGCATGTCTTCTTCTGGAACCGTCTTTAAAATCGCTGGGTTATTCGTACACCACTTATGAATGGGAAATCTCCCTTTACGGAGTAACTCCGTGAGCTCAAGACGACATTGGATGGCCCCTTCTATGGTTTTGACCCAGACAGGACATCATTAACATAGAATCATCAGAATTACTCTGACAATTAAACTTTTACACACCCTGTCGGCATCTTAGAACACGGAACTTATTCTCAGAAAAATCACATAAAATAAATTTCTCGAAAAAACTAGCCCTTTAAATCGAATTATTCGACAGTACATCAAAATAACAAAATAAAAACCGACTAAAACATAATAGAAATAATACAAAGCATGTAAGTTAAACGTTGTAACCATTGTATGTAGTCGACTTTTGTTTGACAAAATAAACCAACTAATAAGCAGCCATTTTCAGAAGTGCAGTGTAACCAGTTTAAATTACAAATGTTTACACCAGTGTGCATGTCGAGGCCCAGCTCCACCGGGAATTTCTCTCGGTCGACACGCGTCACTTTTCCGCATTTCCCTAAGACACCAACGCTAGAGCATTATCCGGGATCTCTGGTGGAAAATCATACACTCGCACGTATTAAATGTTGTCTCCCACAGGCGACAGCCATACTTTCATTGCCTTTCCATCCGCTTAGTGGAAAATCAATTTATCACTGTTGTTACTTAATGCATAAAGCACAGTCTCCTCTGATTTCAAATCTTTCTCTTCCGAAATCCTGTAACTTGCTTCCATCTCAGCAGCATCCGTATTTAGCGTCTTGACAAAATTGGCAATTGCGCCCAAGGTCGGTCTTGCACTTCCATTTTCGGATTTAAAACAAACGGTGTTGCATCATCAAATTGTATTGCCTTCGCCGACCAACCGAGCTGCAGACAATGAACAATGCACTCGGAATAAACATACTATATGAACGCGTGATGCACACCGGAGAATACAACTGCTACTGACTGTTGTAAGATCGAACAAATAACTGCATCGATTAATAATTCCAGCAGGAATGATCAGCAAAGATTGACTCTTTTTCCATTTTGCACAAAATCCATCCACACACTTAAATTCTGTTACAAACTTTCCCAACAAAATGTAGCAAACCGAGACGACGGCAACGACGACGACAGCATCACTCGGGAATCCACCGAAAACCATATTTTATTTCACATTCTTCAACTCGCTCCCAGGGAAAAACTCCCTCCATTGTGAAACTATTCGGTTAGTTTGAAGTGAATAAAATGCGATAGCTTTTTCTCTTCACCAGGTTTGTGGTATGCAGCAGCATCAGCACCGAACAAGGAATATCACTAAGGCAAATAAAAATTGCATAGACTTCGCCCAGGGAAACCAGCTCGAGGTTGGATGCGATGGAAGTAAGGTTGAGCATGTGCATGCTGGCGAAAATGGGTTATGGAATTTCCACCAGGGGGTCCTGGACAGCGAGTTTGAGGCGGTGGATAATTTGTTATGTGAAAAATTTCGATTCAAAAGTGTCACTGGAAAATTTTTATGATTAATTTTGAAAGTTTGTGCAGTTTATCTTGAGTACGGAAATCTTCGAATAATGCATTTGGTGAGCATTTCAATTTTCCCACTGTCCTCTGCTCTACTCCACACCGGTGCGATGCGATGCAGCTGTTCAGGTAAGAACAAGTTCACTGTGGATGGGACAGCCTCATTGGGAATCAAGTTTTCACCAACCAAGCAGAGAGCGAGAGCAGTTTCCTTGCACGAAGCATAGATCCTAGCGGACACAGCTTCCAACGCTGCTTTGTGGCTGCCACCCCACAGCTGATGGTCCCAAACTGCTGCCTGCAACTGCACGAAAATGAACCAGAGCGGCGAATGCGAAATTAGCATATAATAAATCAAAATTAAGCCAGCGCATCGGAATCGTGCATCTTGGGTATTCATTAATTTAAAATTCATTCTATATTATACCCCGAGAAAGATGCATGATAATTCAAGGCATTTTGCAGCATAAAAGATGATAAATTTTTGAGCGGCTCGTTTTTCTTCTTCACTCGTCTTCCCTTCCTTGCCCGGCCCCAGCGGAACCAAGGGGGGGGGGGAGTGCAGCACTACCTAGTCATAAACACAGCTGGCTGCCAATACCGCCGTGAAAGCTCCTACTAGGGTAATGAATGTATTTTGGCCCACCTGGCTTTATTTTGCACATTTGATCACATACAACTAACACTTCGAACAGGATGGCTCCGATTAAATGTGCAATGGCAAATTGGCAATGTTTTAAAAGTCATTGCTTAACAATTAAAATTTATAAATTTTAAATCTATTCATACCACAATTTTTTGTTTGAGTCTGTAGTTTCCAATGGCGTCAATAAATTTGAAATTCGCCAATAAATGGCTGAGCAATGATTTTCCAAGCATTGCAAGTTTGCCAAATTTTATCGGAGACATGTTCGGAGTGTTAATAAAATGTTAGAATATTGAGAAATTTTCTTGAACATTGTTACACTACATAGCGTCCTTCATTTTTGTTTTCAGTCAAATGATTCTTTTAGTAATCTTAAATTGAAATTATATTCACATATTTTTACATTCGTGCAGAACCGATCCAAAATCAAACGGTAGCATAAATTAATCCAACTTTCAAGAGTAATTGTTTTAATGGATGTACATTGTTAACAAGCAAACGTAAATGAAACCGTTTCTAAGCTCGAAAAAGCGATCAAATGTATTAAAATAGTGATCTGAGGCCTGGCGAAAATATGTTATTCATTATCTAGAGAAAACATATTTTCGCCATGACCGCTAACCAACGCATTCGGGTGGTCCAAAATCAGTTCCAAACCTGAGCCAAAATATGTTTCCACAAGCAGTTTTGTGTAGAAAATGTGGGCCGAAACATGTTTTATTGGTGGTACAAAATAAAATAAAAAGCGTCTTCAGAACCTTTGTTATTTCCTGCTTATTTCTTTGTCAAATTACGTTGAACTACAATTCGTTTTGACAAAAACATTCAGCCTGATGAATTAACCATTTATTGTAGAAAAATCATACTCTTCTCGAGAAATTGATAATGAGCGTAACACCGGTCCAAAATACCTCCGTTACCCTAGTTCGTACCAGTGTGCACCAGCTTTTATGTGCGCGGTGGCGAAACGGTCCAGTTGTTGAGCTACTGCAATTTCTGATACCTACTACCTACTATGTCGGAAGCTTGGTACTACGCCTTGCGTCTTCTTCAGTCTGCAGCCACACACCGCCAGCGATTGCAATTTGCAGTTTCCTCTCGAACGACTATCAAGTGGGTTTCCGGATTCGCTTCAAGGATCGGTGTATTTACGTGTTTTGCACTGCGGTTGTTCATTTTCGTACTCTCGGCATTCATCCCGTATGGAGACGGGGTGAGACGACGGGAGAAGGAATTGGTAAATGGATGTGGACGAGCTGGGGAAACGCGTTTTCGCTGACTAAGAACTAGCGGAAATGGCTCGATGCTTGACTAATAGTGGAAGTTTGGTTTGTTTCTGTTAGAAAATTGCAGACAAGATTCTCTGAATGGTGACCATAGATTTAGTTTCAATTGTGAGATGTATTACATTCTAGATTGTATTTCACAATCGATACTTTTTCTTTTCTATTCAACTGCTTGGCTTTTACACAGTGTTGCCGGATGGTTTTCTTGGTTTTGGAGCTGGTCTACGATTCAAGGTTGACTTCTGTGATGATTGGTTTCACATGAAAGATAAAATATGTAGCACCATCTTCATCGAAATGTAGGTATTATTGACAATAATCTTAACTAGATGAAATGCAAATTTATATGATAAGGGAAATGGATGTAATGTCGGCCTAAAAGACCCTAATATGGGCCCATACATAAATTCAGCAATCGACTAAATTGTCAATAGCGACCAAAAATATCCATAAGTACCGTCCCAATGACGCATTCATCTAGATAAAATTGATAAACGGGAAGGAGTAGGGATGAAGGTGGGCGTTGGAAACAGGAGAAAGAGTTGGTGACAGAGGGTGGTGGAAAAGTGGGAGGGCGTTGGAAATGGGCTTAGGTTAAGAGTGCAGCTACTGGGTTAAACTGAATAGAAGGTTCTATTTTACTTCAGCTATTACGCGAGACCCAGACAACCAGAAGTCGTATAACAATGTACAGACAGTATCGTAAATTGCTACAGTTTAAGTCAAAATCGCATATTTGAATGGCATACCTCGCATTATGTTTAAGTTAAATCGTATAGAATGCAAATTTCCGACTTATATGCGATGACTCATTTTTCCGTCGTACTGTATCACAAATTTAATCGGATTACATCGTAAGACTTTCAAAATGGATTTGTTATTACAGATCAAATCGCATATGATGTTAAATCACCTCTTTTAAAATTAAATGAAAATATGCACGTATATGGCCTCCACTTTTGTACGTATAAGCCATTTATTTGCATTCTATACGACTTGCTTGTTTGTATATATGTTTGTATATCACTAAAACAACTTTGAATATACGGGCATTCTGGTTGTCTGGGGATACATCTGTCACGTTTGATTCGAGTCGAGTAGTGAACTGAAAAAAGTCCCCAACAAATACTCAAATACACAGGTAAAAATACAAATACAATTAAACCCAGTAGCGAAATAAAAAACATACAAACATACATAAGAAATCCAGTAATGCTCTCGATTTGAACTATTTTTCTTACCTACATGAAGGGGAAAATGACGTATCAGTTAATAATATCACTGTTCAAGAAATGTTTATGACTCTTGAAAGTCTCGATGCCGGCAAAGGACCTGGTCCTGATGAAATACCTCCATTTTTATTGAAAAAAATAGCAACTAAATAGTTTTGTTAAACCATTGCACATTGGGGACAAAATCGAAACAATGTGTTAAAATTCAATAACTTCGGTGCTCGCTGGAACAAGAGACTAAAAAATAGTCATTCTTATAGAAAAAAGTCTCAGAAATCGATTGGAGTGGGTTTCATCTTGGGCACGATAGGGTAAGTTGGGGGTTTTCACAGTTTTGCCCTAAAATCTCCTATTTTGCTGTATCTCAAGATACCGATGATATAGACGGATGATTTCTTGCGCAAAATTGATCAGGAGGTCAAGGACTGTTGGATGATGGACAGAACAATTCGGAATTCTTCCGCTAGGCGGCGCTAGTGAGCATTCGAAGTGTATATGTTTGTGCTGCTGTATCTCAAGATCCTGACTATTTAGACGGATGATTTCTTCGGCAAAGTTGATCAGGGGGTCAAGGACTGTTGGATAATGGACAGAACAATTCGAAATTCTTCCGCTAGGTGGCGCTAGTGAGCATTTGAAGTGAATATGTTTGCGCTGCTGTATCTTAAGATCATGACTACTTAGACGGATGATTTCTTCGGCAAAGTTGATCAGGGGGTCAAGGACTGTTGGATGATGTACAGAATAATTCGGAATTCCTCCGCTAGTTAGTGCTATCTATGATCTTCTCTGGCTATTACGTCCCAACTGTAACTTAACGCCTGCTCTCAACTTAGTGCTCTAGATGCACTTCCACAGTTGTTAATTGAAAGGTTTCTAAGCCTGTTCGATTTTTACATGTGTATATTGTTTGGCAAGTACAATAATATACTATGCCCAGGGAAGTCGAGAAATTTTCCAATCTGAAATCCTAGACCAACCGGGATTCGAACCCAGCCAACTCCAGCATCGTTTGCTTTATAGTCGCAGGTTCTACCGACCGAGCTTATGGAGGCCCCCTGATCTATGAATGTAATCAAACTAAAATGCGAGATGGTAGCCTAATTAACAAGTTTTGAGGACAATTTGGTGAACCTAGAACGTCTTGAACATATCGAATTCAAACGTAAATAATGTGCATGATATGTTTAACCCTGTTTGGAGATGTTTTAATACAAAGGGCTTTGAATCAGTGAACCTGGATGAGAATTTGATCTGAACTCAAGGACAATTTGGAGAACTATGAGTATCTTATACACCTAAAAATCAACTATAAACGAACAGCAGAAACTGTATAAACGCCCTAGTAGCACGCTTGTCAAAAATTAATTGTGGAAACTTATATACGACTTATTTCAGTCATAAACAAGTTGCAGTAACTTATTATTATGAAAATGTGCTACTCGGGCGTGTTTCGGAAAGTTTTATCGGTGAGATCATCGTGCAGATTTTAGTTGATCCAGTAGATCAAATAATCTAACCTCTAGAACAATTTGAAGAACCTAGAACTTCTAATACACCTAAAATTGATGTTGTTTGGAGATGTTTAGTTGCTAAGGATTTTGTATCAGCTATGGTTGATTAGGTAAATCATTTGATCTGAGCTCAAGACAATTTTGAGAACCTTGATTATAAATCAAAATAAATGATTGATAAATTATGAACATGTCTTTGTAGGTTTTGTCGCTGAGCTCTGAGCATCGTGCAGCTGAGTTTTGAGCATCGTGCAGCTCATGGTTCAGCCAGTAGATCAAATAATCTGAACTCCAAGGCAAATTGGAGAACCTAGAACATCTCATACACCATCAATTACAACAAAAATGATGTGCATTATAGTCATGGACCTGGGTGCATAAACTTGCAATAATTATAAAAATTTGCCAAAAAAATTTTCATTCTGTTAAAAAATGTCAAAATTAAGCGGAAAATATGAACCTCGCTGTTGAAAACTTCTTTTGAATTTTCAACATTCTTATACGGTGAACGTCACTTATCCGTAGAAACAGTGAAGACATATTACTCTTTCTCCGAAAATGTATGGTTACGTCACTTTGTCTCCAGGCTTCCAAAACACATTTTTATCACGAAAAAAGTGTTTTATGGTGTATCTTAGGGTATAGATTATGAATATGAAGAAAAGTGAAAATTGACCATGGTGGCGTTTACGTCACTTTGTCATCTCACGGCAGTAAGGGCCTTGTACCGGTTATGACTGACCTGGTACATTATTTGATCTGAGATCAAGGACAATTTGGTGAACCTTGAGCATCATATATACATCAAACTGATCATGAGCTATGTACTTGTCAAATGTTCTAAACTACAGAATGCTTTGGATGACCTAGAACGTCACTTGAGCTTCTTATGTACATCCAAATAGATCAAAAACAATGCGCAGTAACTCCTTGAACATGTTTGGGCAGGTTTCGCCGCTGAGGTATTTTGCAGGACATTATCAAAAAGTGATGACCGGGTCATAGAACTTGTTATCAATATGATAGTTTACTTTGCTCGGAATTATGATTACATAGATCGCTACGCAATAGTTTCAAAATTGGTCATTCAATTCTGGAGATACGGCCGGAACAAGTTATTAGTGTCCCAGGGAAAATAACCAGCTTATGTGTAAGTTCAAAACCCATCATGCGACACAATAAATTACATGAGAATTCGAAAACAAGTTCAATAACAATGATATCTAGTACCCTGAACCAGATTTGCTGAATCCGGATATGTTCAGGGTTGCACCGGGGAAGTGTCCATATTTGACTTTTTTAAAATCAATCAAGTGCCACATCAATTGACGTGAGAATTTTTAAATAAGATCATTGATAGTCATATTGAGTGTATATAGGGTCAGACCATAGGTGAATAAATTGGGATTTTTTCTATACATATAAGCAAGTTTGATCTCTTAATATCCATTAAAATATAAACTACAGTAATGACCTGATTTTATCAGTCCCTTCACGCATTATTCTTTTAATGTTCAGTAATTTCCTATATCCATAATTTGAAATCTTTTCCATTAATCTTCTTGGTCGATGTTTAGGGTAAACTTTGGTGCAATAAAACCATTGAAATAGCGCATGGGTTTCGTAGAATATTAGAAAATATTTTCAAAAAGGGGGCTGATAAAATCGGGTCATTATTGAGTATATATTATATCTTTAAAAAAAATTCACCGGCTGGAGCAGGAATCGAACCCTCACTCCATGGCACACGCAAAATAGCTGTTAGACGGGTGACGCCGCTAACCACTCGACCACGAATCCAATCCAAAAGAATTATTTGTTTACTCTTGTTTCATGCGTGACAGTAGCTCAGTGTAGTGCAGTTCTTACGTGGTGTTAAGTGTGTTCCACTGTCAAACAAAAATATCGTTGAGGAATATGTTGCGTTTACGTTTACTTGACTTTGTGTCTAGGGCACTGTCGAAAGCACCTGCGGCTGTTGCGCAAGGTGTTAAAAACTGGATTGGTCAATTTGATCGGCGATGGTCAAAAACCCACAGTAAGGATCGGTTCTTTAAGAAGAATGCAGAGTGGCTTGAAAGCATATTCGAGGTAAGAATCCCTGAGCATGCTTAATTTTAGAAAGCAGCATAAATTAACGGAGAAACGTTTTCAATACGATACCGTCGAACATTAAAAAAATTAACAGTTCGGAAAAATTGTACCTGTTGAGCGAAGTGCTAAATTTTCAAAAAACAACGGATTCCAAACCAATTTAAATTGAACTTGAATGAAAATTAGTAAAAGCGTGGAAATGCGTTAATGTAAAGCAAGACATACTGCTGATGAAATCTGTTTTTGTTCATGTTACTAAATAATCAATAGCATCAACCGCGATTAGAAGAAGATTTGTCTTTGATATTTGTATGAATATTTTATAAAAATCCTAAACAAAAACTACCGACTCTAAATTTTACGAAAAAACATCCAACAGTCCTTGACCTCCTGATCAACTTTGCCGAAGAAATCATCCGTCTAAACAGTCAGTGTCTTGAGATACAGCAGCACAAATATATTCACCTTCAATGCTCACTAGCGTCACCTAGTGGAGGAATTCTGGATTGTTCTGTCTATCATCCAACAGTCCTTGACCTCCTGATCAACTTTGAGCAACAAATCATCGGTATCTTGAGATACAGCATTCAAATCATGCAAAATAGGAGATTTTAGATCAAAACTGTGAAAACCCCCAACTTACCCTATCGTGCCCAAGATGAAACCCACTCCAATCGATTCCTGAGACTTTTTTCAATAAGAATGACTATTTTTTAGTGTCTTGTTCCAGCGAGCACCGAAGTTATTGAATTTTAACACATTGTTTCGGTTTTGTCCCCAGTGTGATTGTTTTGGCTTTACAATTTATCTCTCAAAACAGGTGATTTTCCAAAAATTTGGAAGAAATCATTTTTAGTCCCAATAGGGTTCTTGATCTAATTTCCGTCCTACTAAGCACAACCCGCGCTTTACCTCTCTTTTCTGAACGAAACATTATAAAACGGATCATTAGAATCCGAGATACATCATTTTGAAGAAAAAAACGTCAAGTTAATTTTCAGTTTGGTGCTCGAAGAGTTAATGTCCTTTTACTGAAAACTTGTTTCAGCTAGCGAACGTTCAGTTAAAAGACATTTCAGTTAATGATCTTTCACTTGGTGAACGTCTAGTGCAATGGATAGTCGTTGAATTCACCTTTTTCGGCTTGTCACCCTTGGTGGGGGTCGTTTTCGCACCGCGGTAGATGGTCTTATATTTTGGGAACCTTCAGAAGTGGCACATTTCGCTCTATCCAGCCAGACAAAAATCCAATTATTTCATCAAATTTGATCCATGGCTCCCAAACGCCCGCCCCCAAATGATATATAAATTGTTTCATCAAACTAATGAAGCGTATAAAATCCCAGCCCCACGCCATATTACACACTCATTCAACATCGGTACGCAACGATCTGATTATTGTCAACAAATAAATCTCCCCCAACGGTGACGTTATCCGCAATGACAGATGACGATGCGTACGCGATAAACAGGATTCCCCGAGGCAATTCCCGACCATCTACCTACCGGCGTCGATGGTGGCAGCACGTCAGCAATAAATCTTGTCAACATAATAATGTCGAAAATATTATTAGTGGCATCCTCCTGGCGGCAGCACAACAAAACCCAATGATAGGCATCGACACTCTTTTCATCGACGACCACGACGACGACGACGTCGACGTCGAACACAGAACAGGACCAATTTGGCAACGAACAAGTCAACCCCCCACCGACCGCCACCGTCATTATGCCACCCATCATCATTAATGATGAAGTGATTATTGACGATCGCAGTGTCAAATTATAGACTTCCCGTCGACATCGCTTTGCATCGACGGGAAAAAGAAGAGGGGTTGGAAAAAAAAAGTCACCTCTCCTTTTGTTAATGTCTTTTCCGAACGCATTAAAATTTTACACAGCCAGCTTCCGGAATGGCATCCATTCAGATCCCATTTCTTTGCAGCATTCGGTAGAACGGGGATTCCATCATTGAATTCGACGAGCGCACCACCGACCAGGCGGAAAATTGGACGCCGCCGGAGCTGAAGTTGACAGCCGAACAGGGAATGAATTTTTAATTGAATTCGATCGATTGATTCGGTGTGTTGGGTTGGTTGCTCGACGACGCCATGCGAGATGAGAGAACTGCCCTCGCAGAACGGACGGTTCGAAGTGTGCAAATGGTAAAAATAAAAAATCCGCCGGTGCTGTTCGGGAGGAACTTGATGACCTTTTCCTGAATACTCATTATTATTTCCTGAACATGTTCAGCTAGGATCGATACGGCCTTGTTGCGCAAACGACGTCGTTGACGAAGGGATGACTGCGGTAGCGAAGCAATTAACAATCTAATTGATGTGAACTTGAGCATGGCAGCCGAGGTGAGGGCATGGCAGGTAGGAACACTAAGGTAATTATGGTCTCAGTAATTATCATACCGTAGTTAACTGAAGTGCATCACTTCTTATGTCGTGCAGAGATTGATAAACCCATTCTCATATATACATACACCAAGGACGAAGAAACCAGTGGTAAGATTGGATTTACCACGAAGGCAGGGGAAATAATGGTTCCATTCTATGTTGCAGAATATATCAGGCATAACATTTGATAACGGCACAAAAGCATTTGTAAACAAACTTTCTAAGACCCTTTACACGCGAACCAAAGTATGCCCACGCAAACCAATACCACTTTCGGAAAGGTGATAGTTGCCCCTATCCGATGATGTTGTTGGTTTGCGTGTAAAGGGCCCTAGAAAGTTTGTTTACAAATGCTTTTGTGCCGTTATCAAATGTTATGCCTGATATAACAATTTTACATCTATGAAGTGTTTCAAATGCTCAGAACGATACATTGTTCAGTGTGCCCCCAGGCAATTGGTTTCCTGCATTTATTGAAGTAGAGTCAAATGCTACTTCGTCATAATTGCCTATTTCCGTCCAATCATCATCAAAAAGGATGAAGGCAACCATTTCAGCCTCCCTCGCTAAGGAAATGCAATCAGTAACAGCTGAAGTCAGGCAGATTACTGCCACAATCAAAAAATCCCAGGAATTCTTATCTGCTAAGTTTGATGAGATTGTTACCGATTTTAAGGACCTCAATCTAGAAAATGAAAAGTTAAAAGGTGAAATAGATCATTTGAAAAAGTCACAAAATTTGTTGCAGGGTAATGTTCATAAGATGGAAGCCAATGTGGACAAGTCAGACAAAGCTGTTATATGTAATAATGCAGTAGTATGGTGCATCCCAACCACTCCCGATGAAAATGTGCCCCAGTTAATTGAAAAACTACTCCTGTGTTTAAGGCTGAGTGATTGTTCTGGACTTGTGGCATCTGCAAAACTAGTAATTCTCTGGTTCCTATCAGAATTGTTTTCCGTGATAAGGATTCGAAAGAGGTAGTGTTAAACAAGAAAAAACAATTTAGAAAATTATTGTCGACTCGACTGTGATTGAGGCAAAATTCATTGTTAACGGAAGAGCAATGAACGTGACCTTGCGTGATGAGTTAACTCCGCTTGCTCTGGAATTACTAAAAGATCTTAGAGATTCCCAAGAACTGCTGAATATAAAGTACGTTTGTGTGGGTAGTGGTGGCGTCATATTGGCTAAAAAAGATGACAATAGTAAACCAGAATTGGTAAAAAACAGAGTAGATCTTAGCCGTGTCAAAAGTCTTTTTATGAAACCTGCACGTGAGAATGATTCTCCTTCACCCAAGCGGAAGAAAAATACACATTAATATCAATTTGCGCTCTTTGTTTTTGATTTTTTATTATGTTTCTATGTGAGTAAAATGGATTCTACACCGATTATGATTTTGAATATATAGTATGATAATTTGCATGATTTAATTAAAACATGCGATGTGGATGGCTAATCGTTTGAATATAATTCAGTGGAATGTTAGAGGGATAAATGATTTTGAAAAATTTGATGAGGTGATTTATTTTGTGAATGAATGTAAAATGGATATTGATGTTATTGCTGTCGGTGAAACTTGGATGAAGAAGGAGAATAGCAGTATTTACAATATTCCAGGCTATCGCGCATGTTTCTCATGCCGTGATACATCTTCAGGTGGTTTAGCTGTATTGGTAAAAAGTTCTTTGGATAAAAAATTGATAGATAGTCAAACAATCAATAGCCTGCATTACGTCCATTTAGAGATCAAGTTTTGGGGCCATATGTATAACGTTATTGGTACTTATCGCCCACCTTCGTTTGATTACAACGAGTTTCAGAATATTTTAGAAGGCTGGCTATCTAGTGCTACTCCGTCTGAACCTTTTTTCATTGTTGGTGATGTAAATGTCCCAATTAATCTGCAAAACAATAACGTACAAATACGTACAATTAGAATCTTACGGCTATGTAAGCACCAATACTTTTCCAACACGTCCAGCAAGCAACAATATTTTAGATCATTTTATTTGCCCGATCGAACTTGCTGTGAATCTGCAGAATTACACTATTTTCAGTGATATTAGCGACCATCTTCCTGTTATTTCGTCTCTCCCCCTGAGTAATGAAAAGAGGCAACAAGAACTGAGAATGAACGTTATCGATCGTGTTAAGCTCCAACATAAATTTTCTATGTTTTGAATGATCTTCAAATTTCTGATGATGTTGAAACTACTCTAAATATTCTGATTGCAACCTATAATAAACTGTTAACTGAGTGCACCAGATCATTCACTAAAATTGTCAGAGTAAAAGGTGAGCATTGTCCTTGGATGACATATAGCATTTGGCGGCTGATCCAAATAAAAAATAATTACCTCGAAAAAGTCAAAAGCAATCCTAATGATGTACATGTTCGTGAAATGCTGGTTCATGTTTCAAAAAAAGTGAAAACTGCTAAGCAATGGCGCAAAAAAGAATATTATGAAAACATACTCAATAGCTCTAGTCATTCCAATGTGTGGGAAAGGCTGAATGAAATTTTTGGTCGCAATAAAGATAGTGAACAAATAAAATTACGAGCTGATGGGATAATCTTGGACTCAGATCACGATGTTGCTGAAGTTTTCAACAGCTTTTTTTCTGGCGTTGGCAACATTTTGGCCGAAAAACTTCCAAAGAACAATTTCGATTTTTTGAAACCTGTAAAGTGTGTTAATAATTCGATTTTCCTGAGACCCGCTAGCGTGAACGAAGTTAGCATCTTAATAAGTCAGCTTGATGTTAGGAAAAGCAGAGGGTATGATAATCTTCCGGCAGATTTGACAGCTAACATTGGTCCACTCTCTAAGATTATTGCCAAGCTCTTCAATAGCATAATAGGAACTGGATCTTATCCTAATGTTTTAAAAATTGCTAAAGTCACGCCAGTGTTTAAATCTGGCGACACTCATGACCCTTCTAACTATCGACCAATTTTAACCCTGTCAGTTCTTAATAAAATTTTGGAAAAACTTTTAACTAGCCGGATTCTAAACTTTTTGTGTTCTAATAATGTTCTGTATAAATTCCAGTACGACTTTCGGGAAGGCTGTAGAACAATGACTGCTATTACCGAGCTTATTGATGCGTTGATCTGGGATGTTGACCGAAAAAAGATTGTTGGGGGCTTATTCATCGATCTAAAAAAAGCATTTGATCGATACGGGATTAGAGGAGTTGCCAACGATTTGATAAAAAGCTATCTCTCAGATCGAAAACAATTTGTAGCAATAAATGGTGTTTGTAGTAGCTTACACCCGGTTAATATTGGAGTTCCTCAAGGAAATAACATAGGTCCTTTGCTGTTTTTGATATATATCAACGATTTGGGAAATTTAAAACTTCTTGGAACACCAAGACTTTTTGCAGACGACACGGTTTTATTCTATCCTCGTTCTTGTATACAATCCATTGTTAATGACATCGAATTTCCGTTTTCCACTCGTCACGGAAAAAAAATCTCTCCATGTGTCGGAAATTTGTGCATTGAAAAAGTTGAATCATTTAAATACTTAGGGTTGCACTTAGATTCATGTATTTTATGGTACACTCACTTAAAGCATGTATCTAGCAAAGTTTCATCTTTATGTGGCCTCATGAAAAGAGTACGCTGTTTTGTGCCCAATGAATCGTTGCTGCGATTTTATTACGCGTGTATTCATTCCATACTTCAATACCTAATCAGCGTTTGGGGTCATGCTGATAAATCAAAACTTAAAAAAATTCAAACGTTGCAGAATAGGTGTGTGAAAGTAATCTTTAATTTACCTCCCTTATTCTCAACAGTTTTGCTTTATACTAGTTCATGCCACAGAATTATCCCCATTCTAGGTTTGCGCGATTCTCAAACAATTTTGTATGTACACACCACGTTACATAACCGTAATTTCCATCACAACATTGTTTTTTCGACTAGAGTTAACCTTCAGAGAACTAGACATGCAAATGAGTTACTGAGAAGCAGAGCATGCACGAACTTGGGTCTAGGTCGCATCACAAACTACGGTCCATTAAAGTTCAAAATACGTCCCATCGACTTGAAAGCAATAATGAACAAAATTCTCTTTAAAAGCAAGCTGAAGCAGTATATAATTATGAACGTAAATTAATATATTCTCTAAAAGTGTCTACCATTTGCATATGTAGTTTAAGCCACAAATGTTATCACTTTTTAAATTATTTAGAATTTTCTGTTGAGTAAGTGAATCCCTTCAAAGGAAATCCACTGGGATTAACAGTGTTTTTAATTGTAGTTTTTTCTCCACGTTTTCTTTGTTTTTTTTAGTAAGTGTCCATTGCCAGGGGGCTCTCTGTGCGAGCTCCTTGGTGTTGGGGCTAATATCAATGATTTCCCTGCGAACAAATTCAAAGTATGTTTCATCCGATACTTTAGCGGCGCAGGTTGTGTAGTGGTACGCGTGATTACCACTCATCCTTAAAGGTCTGGTTTCAATCCCAATCGGCGCCCCGGTTCATGAGTTTGATGGGTCAATAAATAGGTTTCAGGTGCGGGAGCTGCCTCCCTGGCGTCGGTAGCATTGGTACTCAATATGAAAAACATGGTCGAAGGAAAAACAAATCCATTCCGAAGAGATCAGAGATGTTATGCCTCAGAAAATCCCAGCAGCGGCGCCGACTGGGATTGAACCCAGGCTCTTTCAAGTGAGAGGCAGTAACGCTTACCACTACACTACTGGCACCGCTAACAAGATAATTAGTTATACATATACGGAATCTCCTCTACACAGCAATAATCAAACGTCCCCACGCGTCATTAGACAACATCACTGGCGGCTGTAGCAGTACGCGACTTTCAAATATACAACGAGGTGCAAACTGAATCCAGCGATGTGGCATCTTGGGCTACGGACATCGTGGGCAGCGTTGCCAGTATTCCAGATTTATCTGGATTTTCCAGATTTTTAGTTGTCTTGCCAGATACACAGACAGACCACGTATATTTCGTGGACCTCCCTTAGCTCAGTCGGTAAAGGCGCAGCTACAAAGCAAGACCATGCTGGAGGTGGCTGGGTTCGATACCCGGTCCGGTCTAGGAATTTTTTGGATTGGAAAATGTCTCGACTTCCCTGGGCATAGAAGTATGATTGGACTTGCCACACAATTATACCAATGCAAAAATGGTACAGGCATCGAAAGCTCTCAATTAATAACTGTGGAAGTGCATCTCAAACACTAAGTTGAGAGCACGCAATAAGCTTACATGCGATATGCAATAAGCTTGAAATGCAAAAAAAAGAAGAAGAAGAAGACGTATATTTCCAGATTTTTTAACCCTTTGTCTGTACCTAGGCCGTATCTTAACGAATTTTCAATGGATTTCTTAAATTTCAAATGTTTTGCATAGGTACTTTAGTGGAATTCCCGCTACAATTATCAGACTTTTTTTTAGGGGTGGATATCTCGGGGGGAGGGGTTAAATACTCATGAAATGGCATATTTTGATGTTAGAAATGTTTGTATCACGAGATCCCAACCATATAGGATGTTGCTTCTTTCTGTAAAGATGTTCAAAAATTCAAGGTCTTCAAAACTATCGATGGTGTATGACAGAATTCACTCACTAGATGGCGTTTAAATGAAAATGATCAAGTTGCGCTATCGTAAATAAACATTATATAACGTTATCTACAGATCTTGTACATACAGATGGTTCCATTCTTCAGAAAAGTTGTCCAGATGGACAAGACCTATCTTCAGGAAAAGTGTTTAGTTCAGACTTCACTCACTAGGCAACGCTAGAGTGACACTCATTTTGCATTAATTGCCTTAACTTAACATATGGACTAGATAGAAGGCTTCCGTCTTAGGTAAAGTTGTTCTGATGGACTAGACGTATCTTCAGGACTAGAGTTTAGTTCAGAATTCACTCACCAGGCAGCGCTTGTGTGAAATCAATTATGAATTGTTTGCCTTAACTTAACACACGGGCTAGATAGAAAGTTTCCGTCTTCGGTAAAGTTATTCAGATAGAAAAGATCTCTCCTATGGTAAAAAGTTTAGTTCAAAATGCACTCACCAGGCAGCGCTAGTGTGACATTCATTTTAAATTGATTGCCCTAGCTTAACGTTTAGACAAGTTAGAATGTTCCCGTCTACGACAAAGTTGTTCATATGCACAAGACTTATCCTATGGTAAATAATTCAGATCAAAGTTAACTCACCAGGCGGTGCTATTGCGGCATTATTTTTTCATTGTTTGCCCTAACTTAACATATGGATTAGATAGAAGATTCCGGTCTTGGGCAAAGTTGTTCAGATGAACTGAACCTATCTTTAAAATGAGAGTTTAGTTCAGAAAACACTAACCAAGTTGCACCAGTGTGATATTAATTTTAAACTGTTTTTCTAAACTAACACATGGACAAAATAGAAGGTTTCCGTATTCAGAAAATTTGTTTAGATGGACAAGACCTATTTTGTGGTAAAAAGTTCGGCACAGGATTTACTCACCAGGTGGTGTTCGTGTGACATTAACTTAGAATGTTTTGACCTAACTTAACATCTTAACTAGATTGAAAGCTCCAAACTTAGGCAAAGTTGTTCAGAAAGACAAGACCTATTTTATGTTAAACAGTTTAGCTAAGAATTTACTCATCAGTTTGCGCTGTTGCTTCACATTGTTTCGAGTTTTTTGCTTCACTGGAAGTTTTTTTTTTTATTTCGACCAAGTTTTTAAGATGAACTAAAACAATTACATCACTAAAGCGTCATTTTGTTTAGATCTTTTGCTTTAATTTTATATTTTAACTAAAAAGAATATCGTTCTCTTCAGCAATTTTGGTCAGATGAAAAAAATAATCTATTAGTTGCCAACTCTGTACAGAAGATTCCTGACATCCAAATTTAGAAATAAATACGCAATTTAGTGAGATTTTTAGCCGTTGGCTAGTTCTTCTCTATAAAATGGGAGGCCCCAGAGGGGGGTTCTGCCAGCAAATTGTGTTACGGAGTTGGCTTAAAATTCACATGTACTCAAATAGAAGCAATTAAAACAGATTCCAGTAAAAAAGACTAACAATACAGGCAACGAGAAAAAAACAATCTGCTACATCAAAGTTAGGTAGGGTTTTGAAAGAGATCGGTGCTCTACCGTAGGAGGAGTAATCTCACGTCCGGTAGAGATGTACCGTCAGCCAAAAGAAAGTTAAACGGACCTAAATGTTGTTGTATAGCCCAGCGCCCTTGAGGAAATAAATAACTGTCGCTCAAGTGGAAGGTTCGTCGCCCAGCATGTCCCTAATGCTGTTAGGAAGTGCGTACTGCTCCCGTAGTTGTTGGTATTGCGGACACAGGCATAGGATGTGTTCCACTGATGCAGTGGTTCCGCAAACGTAGCACATTCTGTGGAACTGCGTCCCACCAAAACTATGTGAGATCCTTGTATGGCCTGTCCTAAGACGAGAAACCACCTTCTGGTCCCGTAGTTTCGAGATATCCGTCCACTTGCTTGTCGTTCCTTTGATTCTTCGGATGAAGAGGGATTAGGATTGACACCACTGTGCTTCCCAGGCTTCCCACATTTTGCTGACTATCCATCGCTTTATGTCCTGTAGTGGCACTTCGTCGGTGTAACGGGGGCCAGCTGGTCCAGACCCTGCCAGGCTGTCGACTTCGCTGTTTCCTGGGATACCACAGTGCTCAGGGATCCAGGAAAACACCGTGTTTGGAGGTGTGGCCTCCACAATACCCTGTATCCAGGGGTGAGTCATGGTCTCCGATGTAAGGGCTTGTATCACGCTGTACGAATCGGATAGCACCAGTATGGGCCGGTCCGAGGGTGTTGTAACGGCAACAAAGATGGCCGCAGCTTCGGCGGAGAAAACCGAGCATTGTGGCGGATCCGTCTGTGTTTATGTGGGCATGGGTTGGGTAGTCCGAGCCTAGCAGTTCGGCTATTGTTCTCTTCAGCGCTGCAGAGTTATCTCCAGCCTTGAACCTGCTTTTTATCCGACTCTCGATTTTTGGTGGAGGTATAGGCCAACTTTTGTCTCCGTACCAGTGGACCTTGGCCACTGGGGGGAGCTCCGAATTGGCAGTCATGCAGAGGAGTCTGTTCCCCTCATCGAGGAGGAAGTTCCTGTCATTTCCGGAGCTCATTGCGGTAAAGGCAGCGGCTTTCGTTGCAATTGCTGCGGTTATACGATGGCGGAAGGGCAGAATACCCGCGTCGATGCATGCGGCATCGGCGGGAATTGACAGAAGAATACCGGAGACAATGCGAACGTAGGTGTTAAAAGTTGGTGCTAGTATCTGCAGGAGCTTTTCGGTGGCGATGCACGTCATCTCAAGACCGTACAGTAGGCGACTATCGATGAAGGCTCTTGCAACCTGGAAACGAGTTTCGCGATTGTTAGACCGGTGGGGGCGAGAGATGGTGCGGATCAAGTTGATCCTACTGCGGCAGTCGTTCTTGATTGCCTTAAAGTGCTGCTCGAAGTTGAGGGACCGGTCAACAAGTACCCCCAGAATATGGACCGTCTTCTTCAGTGATATGGGCTGGCTTTGAACCCTTAATAGGTGACCCGCTGACACGGTGCCGGGATGGACACACCTGACGCTTTTGGTGGCCGAAAGCTGGAAACCTACCGCGTTGGCCCACCTGGCTACAGCGGAGACTGCTGCCTGGGCCTTGATCCTGTTACGTGCTGCTGTTGGGCCGGTAGTTACGATAAGTACATCGTCTGCATACACGAAAATGTAAACATTTTTCGGTAGTACTCTGAAAACTCCATTCATGGCCACAAGGAAGAGGGTAACGGCGATAACTGAACCTTGTGGGACGCCCGTCTCTTCTCTGAAAAGCTGGGACCTCGTGTTGTCAACTGCGACTCTGAAAGAGCGATCGGTCTTGGAAATTTTTGATGAAGTGGACCATGGGTCCACACAGCCCCCAGTTGACAAGCTGCTCTAAGACGAGGGGCGTTCACGTCCTGTTGAAGGCCTTCGATATATCCAGCGAGACGATCTCGGCGTGGAGACCGCTATCGTTGGCACTCTTGAGGACCTCCCCTAATGTTGCAAAATAAGTTGACGTTCCGTACCCTTGACGGAAGGCGTGCTGTCGATGGTCTAGCAGGTTTTCGGCTTCAAGGAAATGCTTTAGCCTCCTGTTGACCATTCGCTCCAGGACCTTGGCCTTACAGCATGTCAAGGCTATTGGTCGGAACTTGCTAGCTTCACGGGTTGTTTCATTGGCTTTTGGGATGGGAATGACTAAGCTCTCTTTCCACGACGCTGGATACGAGTTGGTGAGCCAGAGCTTGTTGAAAAGCTGACGTTGGTAACCTCTTGAGTAGAGGGTACCCAATTTCGGGACCCACTGACTTTCCGTTGCTGCAGCGGAGGGCATGCTGCAATTCCTGCCAGGAGAATGCCTGGTTGATGTCCGAGTGTCCAGCGTCAGAAGAAACAGAAAAACTTGCAATGGATGACGTCGAAGGCTTAGCTTTCCGCTTGAATTTGTTTTCGTACTTCTCGATGGCTGCGAGATCGGTGTGTTGCTTTACGCCGGGCTTTAACGGCTTTCCTCGTATCTTCATTCTACCAGCGTAGCGCTTTTCGCCCCGGAACGCTGCTGGTCTTTGGGATGGTTGCTGTTGCTGCTTCGTATACCACTTCTGAAAAGTCTTCAATGCTGTTCGGATTACGCTGTAGTAACAAGGACTGAAAGGCTTCACCATAGCTATCCCAGTCCGCTTGTTCATAGCGCCATCGGGGCCTCCGTGGTGTCATCGGGAAGATGGCGGTCGAAAGTTGAACTTTGATGGGGTAGTGGTCACTACCATAGGGATCCGTGTTCGTGCTCCACTGAGTTTTTCCGGCAAAGCAGCGGCTGACAGCTGAGACGTCGATGGCAGAAGTATGCTGCCCATTAAAATACGTGGGCACACCGTCATTCAGAATCACCATGTCTTCCTTATCGAAAATATCGACCAGGGTAACACCTAGAGGGTCAGTGCGGGGGCAGCCCCAGCTTGGAATGCGCGGTTCCGGTAGTTTAGCTATGGCTTCGCATAGTTCTAGTCTATCTGAAAAACTTTGCCTAAGACGGAAACCTTCTATCTAGTCCAAAAGTTAAGTTATGGCAATCAGTTCAAAATGAATGTCACTTTCACGGTGCCTGGTGAGTGAATTCTGAACTAAACTCTTTTCTTGAAGATAGGTCTTGTCCATCTGAACAACTTTGCTGAAGACGGGAAACATCCATATGTGCAGGATCTGTAGATAACGTTATATAATTTGCATTTACGTAGCTCCTATAGAAGATCCGCCCCTTAAAATGAATTTTGATAATTTAAACAGAAAGTCCACTAAATTTACCTTACATAGCATTTGAAATTTCAATAATCCGTTGAACATTCGCTGAGATATGACAATTTGAATTTGGGGTCACATTGACCCTAAAGGTACAGATAACGTAAGTTTTTTTTTTTGCACCGACGAAGGGTTAAAGGAGAACTTCAAGCTACTTCTGAGTAGAATTACATCCATCTTTGTGGGCTTCGGGGTCGTGTGGCGTCACCCATCATTTAGGCGTATTGTGAGTGCCACGAAGTGATTTTGGCAACCTGAAAATTTCCCTACTGGTCCAATGGGTAGTGTGTGTTGTCCTTGTCTAGTGTTAAATGTTCAGTCTGTGCAACCTCTGGTTGAAGACGGTGTCAATTGTCTAGTCAACTCTGATGACAATTGCATGGAGATTTTGTCAATAAAGGAAATACAATCCGGAAGAGAACATTCTTATGATGAAACTTAAGGAGTATGCTGATACGAATCGTGAGAATAATTTCAAAGAATTCTGTCGAATGTTTCTATGGAGATATTTTTAATAAAATTTTAAGCGCAATTTCTGGGTGACTTTCAAAACCATTTTGGCAAAGTACTTGAGTACTTAGGTAATACCATAGAGGTAACTCTAAGACTAGAAGGTCTCGAAGAAACGTGCTCATCTTTTTGGCACAGCTCTGGTACTCTCTTCGGTCCCAAGCTAATCGATTCACCCCTCGAAACATAGGAAAATCCACTAACCCCTCATTTTATCGGTCAAACTTTCATAGCAAATCAAAACAAACATTGTGTAGTACTAAAATTTTGACTAGAATGGGGTACGTTAATCGATTTGCTTGAGACCAATAGGCTAGTCAAGTAGTGAGTCAATTTCAAATCGATAGTTTCATATTGATTGTTGGTAATACTGAAAAGGATTTCAAAACAATTCTGACTTTATCTACAAAGCAGTTCAAAGGGAATTATTGGATAAGTCTGATAAGAGTGTGACGGTCGTTCTGAAAAGTGTACTAAGGAAATTGTAAAGAATATTTTAAGAATGTCAACGAAAAAATTTAGCCAATTTTTGCCAGTTTGAGGGAGTTGTGGAATTGGAGAGTGATTCATAAGAGATTAAAAGAGGTATTGCTAAGAACTCTTAGAATGTTTTTGGAAAAGTTTAGATATTTTCAAAATTATTTTAGGGGAATATAGAATGATAGAATGATGGAATTCTAGGATGATTCAAATTGAAAAAAGGCGAAGATATCCTATGATTTGCTTCAAAATAAAATTGCCTACTGGTCTGCTGGGTGTTGTGTCTTGTATGAGGTCAAGAATTAAACTGTAGATCTGATCAACCTCAGAGTAATATTAGAATTATTTAGAACTAATAAAATCTTTAAATTCTGGTACTGCATCATATAGAAAGGGCTACATCGACTATTAGTTTAAAAAATCCATCCCGTCAAATTTCCTCGATTCTTTGCTTATCTTTCTTTTTAAAAAAGATACAGTTTAAAAAACAACTCTAACCATATTTTCTGCTGTTTTTTACCCACATTTAACTCAATTTTTGAAATGCTGTGTAGTAGAGATTTGAACTTTTTGGATGCTTACAAGTTATTTGCTTTATATAATTTATTTAAACATGTAATGTATAACCTCTAGTACTTTAAATAAATTCCAGATGATCATACTGACCTACTTTTACGGGAGATCGGCACATCACTTTGATTTCAATAGCATTATGTTAAAAAGAGGATTTTTTGGAGTATTTTAGATTTTATATTTTACCTGGTCCAGATTTTTCTGAAAATGACCTGGCAACACTAATCGTGGAACCCTTCATCGTACCCAGCTGCCCGAAGCAATTTAGGTAACTATGGTAGGTTTGGTAGGAAGTACCTTAAGGATAAGTTCTTTGTGGACGTTCGAATGGAATAGTTTGTAAAGTAGATTAATAAGTTTTCCGAATAAACGTGAACGAAACAAATGTTTTTTTTTTTTTAAGTGGTTGATGATTAGAACAAAAGAAATTATCTACACTTTACTACAGGAGTTCAATGAATATATTATAGTCAACATTTTCTGTTCATTTAAGATATTGGCATCAATAAACATTTTTCAATTTGAGTTCAATGTCACCCCCCTAGGCCCAATGTCACTCCGTCTTATATGGTTCCCATCTTCCCGCAAACGTTTCAACTCATCACGGCATCCGCGAAAAATAACCCCATCCCTGAAGGAGTTCATCAAAAGACCCACCTCCCGCAGACATAAATCCATTCCGACGTGCTCCAACCTGATCGTGATTGAATTATAACATGTCGTTCAAGTTCCCTCCACATCTCTCGACAAACGTAATGATTTCGTTCGCATTTCGTTGTCTTGGTGCGGTGCTTCAAAATCACGAACCGAAGACAGATAGGAAATTACATTTCGTCAAATATAATTCTCGGCTGGTTTGGTCGGTTGGTCTGCCGTTCGGTTGTTATGTTGGCTTCCCCGAAGGAGGCAGTGAGTGAGATCAGTACGCGTTGATATGCTTCCAGATTCCAGCTAACCCCCCCATACCGAGCATGATGGGAGGCTTCAGCACCTTTTTCCTTTCTTTACTACCGCACCCAGTCACAGAGTCTGGCGTTCGGAAACGAGAATCGATGATATCTGCGAGCAAAGCAGAAGAGGAAGATGGAGTAGCATCCATTCGCCCCGTCCCAGCTGAGGTGAAGTGAGGGAAGATTTCATTGTACGCATGGATTGAAAAGCTTGAATAAGGTGAAAGGTGTAGCTGGCTTTTCACGGCTCTTAGCCGTTCGTCAGTCCCGGCGCTCGGGAGAAAAATGAAATGAGTTGAATTGTCAAGGAGATCGATATTGATTTTCACTCGAGTGAAGTCCACGACTCGGTGGAACTTTTACCGACAAAGAAGCTACGACAGGGCCACAGATGCGATGGTTGCTACGGTGGTGGGTGGGATAGAGCTATCTTTTTCGCAGGTGAAATATATTGGATTACTTCATTGATAATGCTATAAATATAGCAAAGATAGCAGGCCTCTATTTCTTGATTGTAGATTATTGCTTGACGATTTTAGTAGTTTAGTTTTATGAAGTAATTCTCGGTACAACACCGATAAAATACCTGTAAAATTGTCATTCGACTGTTCAATATATAGGAATAAGAGAATTCAATCTTTATTTGTTTCTCCGGCATTTTCAAAAAAAAAAAATTGAAGCACATTCACCTACTTCCTAAGAATGCAGTATTGAGAATATTTATAACTCATGCGAATAAAAAAGATAAACAAAAGCTTGCTGAACGAATGCAAATTTCACCAAGCAAGTAACTTTGCCCGTAGACTCGAAACATGCAGCGGTAGAACGAAACAGGCGAGAAAATGGAAAAATGTGTGAAAACGTCCAATTTCCAGTGCAAACCCGATTGAATGCGTAAAAGCTGATTCCAGCAAAGATGTGGAAGCGATTGAATCGTTTTCGGTCTCTGCCAACACTTGTAATGCTGTGCCGCTGTGCGTATAATCCGATTATTCAGCACTATAACATTCGAGTTAGGATTGGGCGATCTTGGATCGATCCTTGGAAGATCGATCTTTTTCATCCCGATTTACGATTTTTCGGATCGATTCTTTGTCCAAGAAAAGATCGAAAAAATCGATCTCTTCTTTCGATCTTTTCGATCTTCAAAAAAAAAAAATAGGTGTTTAATTTTTTAAGTGTATTTACACCGAAAAAACGATTCACTCTCACCCCAGACTGCGAGGTAAATTTAACGAACATAACGTCAACATCCGCATCGCTCCCTACACTGACGTCACTATTTGCGTTGCCGATATTTACGAACATTTGATGGTATGGACTACCTCTCTCCTGTGCTCATTGCTCGTAACCGTCACGACAACATTTAATTGAATGTTATAAAAGAAAGAAATTCATGTCGTACCAACGTAAACAATCGTATTAAAATTAAAATAAAAAAAAATCGATCTACCAATCGATTCAAGAGCCAAATATAAGATCGATTCATCAAGATCGATTTTTCTCTGAAGATCGCCCAATCCTAATTCGAGTGGTTCGTTTCCATTTTATCTTTTTCAAAAAACCCGTCTTGCCAGGCGTGGAGTGTTTCCTATGTTTCGAGGGGTGCAGAGTTACCTCTATGAGGATATCGCCTGTAAAAAATCATAAACATATTTTAATTGTTATTAAATAAATGCTGATGATGGTCCCACCTCTTCGCCCTACAAAGGTTTGAGTTGGACGATTTATCTTTAAGATAATTAAATATGACATTTTAACGAAGTTATCAAACAAAACTCAACTGGTTTCAGTTACAGATATAAATTCCCTCTAGAGTTTACAGTTGCTTCACAGCGATATAAATGTGGAAAAGCTCAGGCGTCCAGCTCTTAGTTCACCTTTTTGTCCACCTAAAATATTCATAAGTATTACAAGCAATCAAGAGTTAATGAACAATCAACAAAGCATCCTATTACACTAGCAACCCCGCAATCTGATGCTATCACAATTTTCAGCAATGTCATGAATGCTCACGAACCCTCAACATTTGCCAGAAAACTTACTACTAACTCAAGGCATCTTACAAATAAGCTTCAAAATTGCATTTTTTTTTTTTCATCAAGTGTTACATTCAGTCCTCTATATCGGTAAATAAGCGCGCGAGGCTCAAACCTTTGTAGACTTCTTTTTTTAAATTAATCTACACTCTACGAAAAAGTCATGTAAATTTCGGTTCCCTGAGACCGACACATGTAAGCGGCCCTTTTGCCATAAGAATCAGTTAAAAGAAACGAGAAAATCAATTCAATCAAACGTTCTCTTCGTCGAGTTGCTTTTGTTTTGGTTTGAGAACACTTAATTTTACATGAAATGTTTGTTTACGTTCCATGATTTACGTCCAATATGGATTACGTCTCGTGTAATCCGTTAGAGATAATTTCGTCAGGATACATAATTTGTCAATTCATAAAAAAAAATCACAGGATAACTGTTCAAAAGACAGTTTTAACGTGTGAAATGCATTGTTTTTTAAGAGTGTACCCTATAAGGCATAAATACGTTAGGCATACGGACGTTAGGCATACGGACGCTAGGCATAATGGACGTTAGGCATAAAGTCATTAGGCATAATGGACGTTAGGCATAATATACGTTAGGCATAATGGACGTTAGGCATATAATACCTTGCTGCTGTGCAACTCTAGAAACCTGTTTCGAGCATGGTGAACAATGCTTAAATAAGGCTAAGCGTTGAATAAAAAATGATACAAGTTAAACAAGCATAGTTTCTTTAATAAGCACAGTATGGAATCCATTATTTATCATATCATAAGTGACGTAGCTACATATTTACTTAGATCCAAGATTAGTAGCGATAGCGGTTAAGTAATCTGGCAATGAAAACTCAGCATATAATGAGAAAGAGAAGGATTAGTATTTTCCATTTAATTCCACTACTTTATTTGCTTATCCTTGACAGATACGCGTATTTCGTCTACAATGTAGAGACTTCTTCAGTGTCTTGTACTAATACTCGACTAATACAAGACACTGAAGAAGTCTGCACATTGTAGACGAAATACGCGTATCTTTCAAGGATAAGCAAATAAAGTAGTGGAATTAAATGGAAAATACTAATCCTTCTCTCTCTCATTATACAGGTATTCCACTAAGACGCCCACATTCATCAGGAACTCAGCATAGTTTTAAACTATAACTTGAAATCAATCGCATCTAGAAATTAAAAAAAATCACACATTTGATGTAATATATTCTTACACACATATTACAATTGTCAAAGAAGAAAAGATTTTCCTCAAAGAACAGCTCATGAAATGAAAAAAGGTGAATTCTGTGATTTTTCATTCAATAACAAAAAAACATACCAGCTACTGCTATACTTTTCGATACAACGGTTCTGTTTTTGTTGTCATCAGAATGAAAACTAGCGGAACCGTCTGCTGATGATGTGATGTGAGCGATACTTCCATGAACAATGACGAGCTGCCGAAACAAACAAGGAATTGTGGCAAACGTACCATCTGTAACCCAATACTTTGCCTGTCCAAGACGTCGCAAGTTTTCATGAGTTCCAAAAATTAAGGCTCTTTCATTATTGTCACCGAAGTCAGCAATCAATAGACGGTCCCCATTATCATCCTTCTGGAATTCATCGGGTAGATTATGCCTAACGTCCATTATGCCTAACGTCCATTATGCCTAACGTCCTTTATGCCTATCGTACATTATGCCTAACGTCCGTATGCCTAACGACCGTATGCCTAACATCGTGTACCCGTTTTTAAAATGTTGTTAATGTTGCTGAACGTTTGATATGTCTAGGCATCGAATTGAAAACTTTTATTCCTTTGAAATATAATACCAAATTCAACGCGGTTACACAATAATGACCTTCCCGACATCCCGATTGTTCTGGTATCAACAAACTATTACTATTTAAATACTCCAACAGCTGGCCTTAAACAACAAGTTCTAAAATTTTCTCTTCGGCTTTAATTGTTCCAGCAACTTTTTGAATAGGGACCACTAAGGATTCCTTGCAAATTTGTGGCACATGTCCAGTTTGCAATGATTGATTAATAAGGCCAGCAAGATTTTGCCAATGACATGAAAGCAATCTTGAATAACTCTAGCATTAACATTATCTACTCCAGACGATTTTCCTAATGAAAACCAAATAACTCTAAGTTTATCTAATGTAATTGGGAGAAAAACTTCAAATCTACAACAACTATTAACTGGCTGTTTTATTTCGTCAGGTTCATCGACCAATTCAATGGATTTATTAATCAATGAAACACTGTCTACAAAATAATCATTAAACCTAGCTGCAATTACTTGTTCTGACTATGTGCCATTAAGAGATGCCAGATCTTTTTTTTTTTTCAGAAGTCTGTGAAAAATGTCTGTGAATTTTAGAAATTTCTGTAATATGGCTGCATAAAATTAGCAGAAGTTGTGATAAAGAGGGGAGGGGGTAAGGGGTGGTCATGAAATAGATACGAAATTTGAAATGTCTTTAAAAGTCATGTTCGAGCAAAAATGACCTGCTTTTAACGAATTGAACCTTATTGGAATTGGGATGCCGTATACGCTAAAAGCAATTAAAAAAAAAGATAAAATACGATTACACGACAAATGAGGTCAAAGTTGAGATTAGTTCACTCATATTCTTAAAAACGTAGTTAACTCATAGAGTGAGTAATACTTCCCTAGCTCTTACAGGAATTTGTTATCTATTATAAGCAACATCTCGATGTACATATGAAATTAGTACACGGAAAAAAGTTTTCATGTAGTTTCTATTGGGCATGCGCATCATATTTTCCATTAACAAGATCAATGATATCTATCTGAATTTCACATAACATGAGTTCCATATGATTTTTTTTTTGTTAATTACTTTTTTGTATAGGCTCAATCGAATAAACTTTACAAAGCCATTTTTTTTTTATTTTTGTCTATTAATTTCTTTGATAAGGCTCAACCGAATTAACTTTACAGAGCCGAGGATTCTTGGTCACTATACAATACATCTTAAAACTATAGTCAAAAGGTACAACACAATAAACACTTTATCTTCCGCTATCCAAAAAGCCTCCTCCATCAGAACTAGAGCCGCTTCCAGTGGTTTCATTGTATGGCAAATTGTTGTACGCCAACGAGGGTCAGAGCGCGTCCATTGCTGCAATGGACGCGCTCTGACCCTCGTTGGCGTACAACAATTTGCCATACAATGAAACCACTGGAAGCGGCTCCAGTTCTGATGGAGGAGGCTTTTTGGATAGCGGAAGATAAAGTGTTTATTGTGTTGTACCTTTTGACTATAGTTTTAAGATGTATTGTATAGTGACCAAGAATCCTCGGCTCTGTTAAGTTAATTCGGTTGAGCCTTATCAAATAAATTAATGAACAAAAAAAAAAAAAAAAAAAAAAAAAAAAAAAAAAAAAAAAAAAAAAAAAAAAAAAAAAAACTGGAGCTTCACATTTGATGCAGCAGACAGGGAGATACAATTTCGTGAGTGATGTCACAACTGTGTCCGAAATTTGTTCTCTAGAACACTTGAAGTAAAAAGGCATTTCAGCCATCATCAAGCAATTTGTGGACTCTTCAAGGAATCACCATTAATAATTTTTGATCATCTAAGTCTAAGATTTTGTGACAAGCAATGCATTAGGTATAGGAAAAACGTCACGATAAGGGGGGAGGGGGTAATTTTTTGCTCGATTTAGCGTGACATAATTAATGCATGGGCCCTTACCGTCCAAATCTACCAAATCATGTAGCTTAACTTCTGCACTTGTTTCAGATACTGTGACTGCTTTTTATGATGGGTACGCTTTTTTATTGGCCTCTAGTATCAAATTACATGCAGGGAAAATGTCAGCATGGTGCGATTTTCCCTTAGACCACAGCAAACTGTATTGGTTTTTACTAAGAGCTGCCTCAATTATTAATGTAACACCCTCCTCAGCAGTCAGCTTGATCGGCAATGCATGCATTTCTGTTTTGCTGACCTCTGAATGTCCCTATTTTCCGCCGCTTGCTGCGAGCTGACGAATCATCGAAAGTCACAGATGGTCGACCTTTCTTCGTCTCCTTTTCCTTCATTTCCACAGAAGTATCGGAAACTACACACAATCTGTTTTCCTATAATTGTTCACAGAGGACACTGCAGTGCAAAACATGTCTGGTACCTCTATATATGCATTTAGATTATTATTCGAAGTCCCTCCTTTTTTACACATTCTGCACACAAAATAGCAAGCCCCTCACAGAATTTCCCGCCGAATTTTATGTGTGGGGCGGGGCATAAATTATCTTTTGCGCAGAATATGTACAAAAGGAGGGACTTCAAATGTTAAAGCAAATGCATATATAGAGGTACCAGACATGTTTTGTAGTGTGAGTCGTCGACTGGATACGTGCAGTTCATCGCCGTCTACTGCCCTCGACAGTGTGCCGCCAGCAGTGGACTAGCGGCTAAATTCAAGAAAGACCTGTCCACCATCACCCGTACCGGTTCCCGCTTCGTAGTTGGAGGAGATCTGAATGCTCGCCATGAGGCCTGGCGGACATTCAGATGAACCAGAACGGTCGTATCCTGTTCGACCACTCACAGCATGGGCTGTACTCCGTTTGGTTTTCGGATGAACCAACATTCATCTCACCGGCGGGCAACCCATCGACGCTAGACCTGTTCCTGACAAATATCGGCGGTGGCTGAACTGGGCTGCAACGTGGCTCCTGCTTCAAGCCTGCGCAAGGACTACCATCGCGTAAACTGGGCCCAGTTTGGACGCGTGGTAGACAGGCACATCATCGACAACCGCCGCTTGACACCGTGGAGGACATCGACCGAGCGTTGGAGGGACTCCACCAAGCCATAACCGTGGCTGACGAGGCGTGCGTCCGACGAGTTCCTGTGAGGGGTAAGTTTATTGCCATTGATTCCCACACCCAACTTTTGATTCGCCTGAGAAGTATTCGTAGACGTCAGTTTCAGAGGACTGGAGATCTGGGCAAAAAACGTGAAATGGCCGATCTGAACAGGCAGATTGCTTCCAGAATGGACTCACTCCGAAATGAAAGTTTCGGGTGTGTTGTTCAGAATCTGGACGACCGCTCCAGACCATTCTGGAAGGTAGCCAAGGTCCTTAAAACTCATCCCAAACCCGTTCCACCTCTCAGAGTCGATAATGATGACGATCGGCTTTTAATCACCCCACAGGAGAAAGCAAATGCGATCGGCAAGCATGTCGGTTCATCGCATTTGCTTGGCTCGACTATCCAAAGTCCGCTCGAAAATCAGGTTGCACAATGCGTTCTAAACCTAGATGCCTCCCCTTGTGTCGTGCCTCCGGCGGATATGATTACAGTACAACAAATTTGCTCAGCGCTGAAATGCACCAAGAACATGAAGGCCCCCGGGTTTGACGGTATATTCAACTTGATCTTGAAGAGACTCAGCATGAAAGTGCAGTCTCTTCTAACCGCTATCTTCAACAGATGTTTGGAACTGCACTACTTTCCAAGCATCTGGAAAGTAGCAAAAATCATACCAATCCGCAAACCCGGTAAGGATCCAACCACATCCAACATTGTCTTCAAGCTACAGACCAATCAGCCTCCTTTCAGCGCTGAGCAAATTGTTCGATAAACTCATTCTCAATCGTTTGCTCAAGTTTGTCGAGGAAAATAACATTCTCCTTCCGGAACAGTTTGGGTTCAGAAAGGGGCACTCCACCAATCATCAGCTAGTACGGGTGATGAATAACATCCGAAGTAACAAAGCTGTATCCAAGTCCACAGCCATGGCCTTGTTAGACGTTGAAAAGGCGTTTGACAATGTTTGGCATGATGGACTTGTGTACAAGCTTTGTGACTTCAACTTTCTTTTACATCTTATTAAAATCACCCGTAGCTACCTCCAGCAAAGGTCGTTTAAGGTATCGTTGAATGGTTGTCTTTCAGACACGTTTTCCATCCCAGCAGGTGTCCCGCAAGGCAGTCTGCTGGGCCCCTTGCTTTACAGCATTTACACTTCCGACATTCCTCCCCTCGGAGACGGTTGCGTGTTTTTCCTGTTCGCAGATGATACCGCAATAGCCGTCAAAGGAAGGATGCCTCGCGAAATAACGAACAAACTTCAACGATGCCTTAACGCCTTTGCTGATTATGCCACCACGTGGAAAATCAAAATCAATGCCTCCAAAACACAAGCGATCATGTTCCTACATCGGCAATCGCCCAAACTGAAACCGGCTCCATCTTGCCATCTGTAATCATGGATGGCACAAGGGTTGAGTGGTCCGCCGAAGTAACCTATCTCGGGATGTTGTTTGATGAAAAGCTCCTCTTCCGTTCGCATGTAGAGAAAACAGTAGTCAAGTGTTCTACCTTGGTTAGGTGTCTGTATCCGCTGATTTGCCGCAGATCTCGCCTCTCAAGGGTGAACAAACTGGCCGTCTACAAACAAATCATAGCACCTGCGGTCCTCTACACAGCTCTGGTGTGGGAATCATGTGCACAGACTCACAGGAACAAAATTCAGGTCGCACAGAATAGAGTGCTGAGGATGGTTCTTGATCGTCCATTCGAATTGCTAAAATAGATTCAAGAATTAACGAAATTAAGACTAAATTTGCAGAAAAATGTAATTTATCAGAACATGCTTTGATAAGCAATTTGTATATAGTAGATTAAGTGTATATAGTAGTTATAGGTTAGTTATAGTTGTAAATAGTAGTTATAAGTAGTCTCCTTTTTCTAATTCAAATCAAACCAATCCCACCAAGTTTGGTCATACTTTAAAATAGGCCTGATAGGACTAGTAACTGTAAATAATAATTAAAATCTCAAATGAACTAAAGTTGAAAAGACGCATCTGTGTCACTTGAAAAATTCATAAATGTAAACACACAAACACAAGAAATAAAGATCATTTTAAGTCAGTAAGTGTTTTGTAGTGTCAGGTACTTTATTTTGTAATCTGTGAAAGGGAAATCACAAATCGAGTGTCAACAAAATACATGGCATGTTGAGAAATTGAGCTCGTGAGAGAGAATTTCTCTCTCAAATTTAGAAAATTTTTTGGCTCTCTGGGGACTGGTAGTAAAGCAGGTATAATTGAATGGGGAAAAATCATTTTTAATTAATTGTAGCTTGATTAACTTTAATTTCCGGGAAAAAAACTGAACGACAAAGTCCCTAATAAATTTTTTTAGGTTGTCGTTCACTTTTTTTGACCTGAATATGCACCGAAAGCGAATTATTCCCACTTCTCTCAATTTCTATATGGGGATTTTAATCACTTCCTACCAGCGGAACAGCGCCATCTCTGTGGAAAATTGTCGAACAAAAATAGTCAATTGAATAGGCGTTAAGCTTCCCAAGTAACACAAATTCATAGAATTATATTGAGTAAACTGCTATACAACCAATAATAGTCATATAAAGGTTATATAAACTGTTACAGAACATGTGTGTTGCTTGGGTATTGTTAGTTAGTATTAATAATCAAAACATACAAATAAATGATAAAATTTTGCTTTGAACATGTTGAATGATGAGATCCGGATAGGATTTGTTGAATTCAACTAACAAACTCAAATCACAACATAACTGGTGACGTGTTTTTCTGCTCATCTCTATCAAAAGCTGATTTGTCTCGGATAATTTCAAACAGCTTGCGTCGCGATGAGGAAAACGGTTTCATTCTATGATAAGTGTACTAGCTTACTATTCAAACTACAACAAAGATGAACATAACTTATAATTACACGATTTGTTCAAAAACAAGATTCCTGCAGTAAGATTTCTAATTTAAGTTTCTGCATGAAATGCAAATTTATTGAACCAATATAACCGACTTTGATTTCGTCAAGATAGTGGTGGACAATGGTAGCAAATTGCTATCAAATGGCAAAAATATGTATTTTGTAACAAAACTAAGAAGTACATGCCTATTGCGGTGGAATATTCAGAAAATGTACTACTACTGATTATATATTATTTTATGTTGGAAACAAAATCATTATAAAGGGGTTTTCCATAACAAAATATTGCATATCATGCAGTATTTCAAATATAATTCATGTTTCTGCAAGAATTTTGAACGTTTTGAAGAAAACACATTTATTCAAAGTGTTTTTTTTTTATGTTACTTCATACGCGAAGCTAACGATTTTCAGATTTGGTTGGAAATGCTAACATGAAGCTTTAGTGTGATGATTAATTAGCTAGAGAATGATCTTTTAGAAGAGGGTAGGTGGATAGTTCCGTTAGAGTACGTCAGTATGAAAATTGAATAGAAGTTGAAAATGAGCGAAGGGCCATTAATGCGACAGTTTTTAAAGATAGACGCACATTTTTGCCTAACCCGTACGATGTACGCGGAGACTTGAAGTATTTCTCCAAGTCTACAGGCAAAAATGTGCGTCCCTCTTTTTGCTCATAAACTGACTGCGGCTGTGAAATAGTTCTAGCGACGTTTTCATCACTACCTAAAGCCCCACGTTGCGAGAGCATTTCCAGTCGATGGTGTGTTATAATGCAGTTCTTCTTTACCCAACTATTGTGATGCTCCTCTCGTCATGACCAACGTGATCATCTCAGAGAGAAAGCAGTAGGGTGGTTGTTGCGTGCTGTACCATCATTAGCATTGTTGACAGCATTAATGGCCCTTCGCTCATTTTCAACTTCTATTTAATTTTCATACTGCCGTACTCTAACGGAACTATCCACCTACCCTCTTCTAAAAGATCATTCTCTAGCTAATAAATCATCACACTAAAGCTTCATGTTAGCATTTCCAACCAACTCTGAAAAACACTTAAATACTTCCGAAGAAAACACACTTAAATACTTCTATTCCTATTGGTTTTGTCGTGGGCTGTGGTGGGAAATGGTGGTAAGTTGCAATTATGTGGCAAAAAATTATATTTTTAGAGTAAAATCAATAATAACTCACCTATTTTGCGATCTAGTGTGCTATGACTGTCATCAAACCTATGTGCATTGATGGTTTGCACAATTTTGTAGAACATATGAAACAAGTAGAAGTTTAAAGAAAATAATTATAAAGTAGAAACTTTCACGTTGATCACGTTGGTCATGACGAGAGGAGCAACACAATAGTTGGGTAAAGAAGAACTGCATTATAACACACCATCGACTGGAAATGCTCTCGCAACGTGGGGCTTTAGGTAGTGATGAAAACGTCGCTAGAACTATTCCACAGCCCGCAGTCAGTTTATGAGCAAAAAGAGGGACGCACATTTTTGCCTGTGGACTTGGAGACATACTTCAAGTCCCCGCGTACATCGTACGGGCTAGGCAAAAATGTGCGTCTATCTTTCAAAACTGTCACATTAATGGCCCTTCGCTCATTTTTAACTTCTATTCAATTTTCATACTGCCGTACTCTAACGGAACTATCCACCTGCCCTCTTCTAAAGATCATTCTCTAGCTAATAAATCATCACACTAAAGCTTCATGTTAGCATTTCCAACCAACTCAGAAACTTTTATTTAAGGAATTTCCACCAAAAACGTTCCATACTTCAACAAGGTGAAATATAGCCACCTAGTGTCTTCAGCAAAGTTTCTTCCCTAGTAACATTTTAAGTTTTATGAAATACTACAAAGCAACTATACAACAACATTCATAAAACTCTGGTCAAGGCTATTTTGTCAATAATACATAAAATACTAAAACCTCACAAAGACTAGACTATGTCTAGTTGGCCCACCCTGGAGAAGGTTCGAAGCTCTTCAAGATTGATTTACTACAAAAGGTTTTAGGACGATCGCATTGAGAACCATTTGAAAGCTACAACAAAAGCTATTTAGCAACAATAAAAACCCTTTCCGAGCCATTTCCCCTAGCGGCTTGCTAAATCCACTAGAAAATCATCAATCGAGATAGAACAGGATTTATGAATCCGATCTTATCATAATTATTAAAATAGAAATTGATGGTATTAAAATCTTGTTGAATATCCAAATTTATTTCAATAGTTCTCATCGTGTGACCTAGTTTTAGTGCCGTATTAAATGTTATGTGAAATGTTCGTGAAAACATCGTAAAAAATATGTCCACCCTCGTGAAATGTGGAATTGACTAATTATTTTACATAAAAAAAAATATCTTCAGATCGAGCTAGGCCGAGACTTTTTTATTAAGATTTTCGCATTTAAATTTTTTCTCATTGCTAAATTTACTATGGCAAAAAAAGTTGATTTGTATGGGTCATTTGTGAAAAAGTTGTTTTTGCTTCAAGAAATCCTTAACAAACTCATAATTAAAAACCTTGGCTTTTATGAAGGAAAATTGAAGGCTGATTTGTTTTTATCTAAAGCCATTTTGCTCAAGGGGTTGTCACTCTACACACTTATTTTGTGCCAACATTTTTCTCAGTGTACCTCAGTGTGCCACAGCTGTACAGGAAGTGCCAAGAAGTCATTGAACTGACGTTTGTTTGCTTGTGAATAATGTCTTGTTTGGCAACCCGGTATTTGAACAGCTCTTGTTTTTGTTTTGTTTTTCAATGTTTTCAAAAACGACACGGACTCCAGTTGGGACTACACACTGGCTGCATCCATCTTCAAGGATGCCTGCAACTGACGAGCTCCGTTGCTACACGATCCTTCCGGCGGAAGGCCGACCCCGCACAACGAACGTCAATCATTAGTCAACCCGCCCTTCTGGGAGCCGGCGAAGGAAACATATTTGCACCGATTTTTTTACCGCCCGAGTATCATCCGTCGGAAAACTGGAAACCAACATCGGCCGGACCACACGTCGGACTGACGAAGGGGCCCGACCCGATGACCCGAAACGGACCATCCAACTTCATTCAACCGGCATAGCAACAGGGCGCAGTGATGATGGTCTACGGACTTAGTACCGCCATGGTCCAGATGGGAGACGCCATTGCAGTCGAACCAGTCGAACGCAGCATCCAGCACTTGAACAACATTGAAATAATGGAAATGATGGTAGCAAAATTCAAATAGCATTTTCCAAGCAGAACTATATGCCAGAGTGCACCAACCCGTATACTCTGCCGGAAAATTCGATCATCTTCAAGGTGTACAGCACCTCCAAGAACAATCGTTTCCATTCCCGAGCAAGTTTCTCCACTTCTTCAATACCCCACCCGGTATGTCCGAGGATCTGCTTCTGACTGCATTCACCACCAAAGACTGCCACCCGTCGCAAGTGCGAATGTTCCCGCTGAAATCGGAACGTTCCTCCTTCGGATTGATCGAGTTCCCGAGTGAAGCCCTGGCGGTGTACGCCATCATGAAGTGCAACCACAGCGCGATCGATCACAAAGGCACAAAATTCCCGTTCATTATGAAGCTGTGCTTTTCCTCCTCCAAGTCTATGAACGGTGCGTGGAGCAACGAGAACATCGAAAACATTATACAGGGTGTTTGGTTCCGGGTTTTACATATTTTCAGGGTAGATAGGGCTTCTAAAGTTATGAAAAAATCCCCATGAAACATAGGGTCGGAAATGACTGCTAAGTGAGTTATTCAACATTTTATGTTTTTTTGTATTGCCAACTTTGGTTAGCTATATTTTTTTAATCTTAATGTGGTTTTTCTGATTTCAACATACCAAATGAAAGATTAAAGTCTTAGCTATCAATGCTTTCTAGAAAAGAACTCGATTTAAGTTAACTATCATACATTAAAATTGAAAAGTATGTTGAAAGTACCGAAAAACCTGGTGAAATTTCATACATTTTAGTGTTTTTTAAGTTGAATATTTTCATTTCTGTTTATTGAGTTGTTCTACAAAAACATTCTCCATGCAGTTCCCTAGATTTGTGCCTTTGGTAGTAACCTTGTAGGTTTTATGGTTTCTTCGTAATTATTGATTTAAAAACAGCCATAAAAACTTGTGACGTTTTCTTAAAATGCGCTATAGTCACCCTATTCGTTCGTACGTTCGGCTGTTGCAGTGGACTACGCACATGAAAATTTGGTAGAATGTTATTGTAAATGTTTAGCTACATTCTTAACTTTTTGATTACCGCAAATCTCCTGCGCCGAAAGAAAACATTACTGCGGAGATGTTTCGCGGTATCGAATATTGCTCAGTCTCAGCAGAAAACACAACGAGAGACACCGAATCGGCGAATTCTGAGAGCGGAAGGGAGAGAAGTAGGGAGTGGTAATAAGTCGATGTCCTTTTAATTTCATAGCACTCGCAGCTCAGCTGCGGTGCTGTTTCGATGGAGGAGCGTGGAGCTCCGCTGCTTCTGTATACACACTTAGATTTTTTACAGGAGTTAGTATTTTTACTGGATTTTCGGATTACTGACTCGGTTAAAATTCAAATGACTGTAATTCGTAAAGATTGGATAAAATCGATTTTTTTTAATTTTTCATCATTATACGGGGTTAACAGAAGTTAGTCTGTAAATTTTAGTAACACATTTTCTCAACTTTGAATTTTTTAAATTTTACCGAAGAGTTCCGTAATTCAAAAACTCGGTAAAAACTACTGACTCGATAAGTGTGTACTGATGTATGGTTGGTGAAGAGGCTGGCATGTGGAGGGTATTATCGGGCTAGTGAATGCTACCCTTCTTTCTTTCTTTCTTCTTCTTCGCATTTCAAGCTTATTGCATATCGCATATTAGCTTATAGCGTGCTCTCAACTTAGTGTTCTAGATGCACTTCTACAGTTTTTAATTGAGAGCTTTCGATGCCTGTACCATTTTTGCATTGGTATAATTGTGTGGTAAGTCCAATCATACTTCTATGCCCAGGGAAGTCGAGAAATTTTCCAACCCGAAAAATTCCTAGACCGGACCGGAATTGAACCCAGCCACCTCCAGCATGGTCTTGCTTTGTAGCTGCGCCTTTACCGACTGAGCTAAGGGAGGCCTCGTGAATGCCACCCATCCCCACTTATAATTCAGTAATACACTATTTATTCATTTCTGTTTGATATGTTTACAAAGTTTGCAAACAGAAATGAGGATTGCAGTGTAGTTACCAATTTTCCAAGTCATAGACTTCAGATAACTGTTTTAAGTCCCAGATTTTTTATAACGGAATCATGAACAAAAAACCAAAGACCAGTATGACAAACGTATCGGTCTGAAGGGATCAGGAGGCCATTATCTGCTACCGGAAAACCATACAATAACAAAACTGTGATGATAATTTAGTGCCTCAATCGCAATAGTGCCCGAGATTAACTCCCTAGAAAACTCGAAGTGGCAGTGAAAGTGCCTGTGGACCGCTGGATCGTATCACCCTAAGAACTCAGTATGTTCCATTCCCAGGTTGGAAATTTTCTCAACTTCCCTGGGCATAGAGTATCACCGTGCTTGTAAAGGGTGATACGGTCAAAATTTGGTCAAGGGAAAATGCGTGTAAATCGGTGAAATCGTTTATTTAAAAAATCAAATTAAATTTCTTTTCAAGTTCAATTAGTATAAAATTCAGGAAAAATATTAAGTTAGGCTTCCGCTTTTCCAAATCCAAATTGCCGGGCCTTACGCTTGACCCCTGCCATCAGATTTTGTACAGCCACCTTGTCCACCTTCTTCGCCGCAGAAAGCCAGTTTGCCTTGAACTGCTGCTCGCCCTTAGCAGTTTTTTTGGTCTTCTTTAGGTTCCGCTTGACAATAGCCCAGTATTTCTCAATTGGGCGGAGCTCTGGCGTGTTGGGAGGGTTCTTGTCCTTGGGAACCACCTGCACGTTGTTGGCGGCGTACCACTCCATGGCCTTTTTACCGTAATGGCAAGATGCCAAATCCGGCCAAAACAGTACGGAACAACCGTGTTTCTTCAGGAAAGGCAGCAGACGTTTATTCAAACACTCTTTCACGTAAATTTCTTGGTTGACAGTCCCGGAAGGCTATGAAAATGCTGCTTTTCAAGCCACAGGTACAGATGGCTTGCCAAACCAGATATTTCTTTGCGAACTTTGACAGTTTCATGTGCTTGAAAACATCTGCTACCTTCCCCTTCCTTTTGCCGTATAAAACTCCTGTCCCGGAAGCTGCTTGTAGTCGGCTTTGACGTAGGTTTCGTTGTCCATTACCACGCAGTCAAACTTCGTCAGCATCGTCGTGTACAGCCTCCGGGATCGCGCTTTGGCCGTCGTATTTTGTTTATCATCGCGATTTGGAGTCACTACCTTCTTGTAAGTCGATAGTCGGCTCGTTTTTGGCTCGATGCACGTTGTAGACGATACACCCAGCTTATTTGCGGCATCTCGGAGAGAGAGGTTAGGGTTTCGCTTGAAACTACCGGCAACTCTCTTTGTCGTCTCAGCGGCTCCCGGTTTTCGATTTCCCCCCGATCCAGACTTCCTGGCTGTCGACAAACGTTCCCCAAACACTTTAATTACATTTGTAACGGTTGATTTGGCAACTTTTAGCGATTTGCCAACTTTGCGTGCGAGTAGCTCGATTTCGCGATGCGCGAGCAAAATTTTGATACGCTGCTCTTCTTGCTTGGACGGCATTTTGACAACTGAAGAGTGAATTCCAAAATCAAAATAGGAGCAACATTCTACACACACACACCTTCAAAATGAGGGGTGTTCAGGTTTTTTAAATGCAAAATTGAAAGAAATACGTCAAGTTGATATTGACCAAATTTTGACCGTATCACCCTTTAATAATACAGATTCATACTTTGGTTGGCATGGAAAGCTTTCAATTAATTACTGTGACTGAGTTCTTAAGGCATACTGAGTTCTTAAGGTGGTATGGTTAAGTATCCACAAATCATAGGCACTTTAACTGCCACTTCGAGTTTTCTAGGGAGTTAATCTCGGGCACTATTGCGATTTAAAGCACTAAATTGTCATCACAGTTTTGTTATTGTATGTTTCCCGGAAGCAGATAATGGACTCCTGGAAAAAACGAAGTGGAGCCAGAGCCCGAGGTTCTGG